>NC_090867.1:6219842-7472184 GCF_024217435.2 Syngnathus scovelli
AGTACAGGACAGAGAATGAGGTTAGTAAACAACTTAACTGCGATCACACCCACAACGGCGCAAACGCCCCTTTCTGTCTATACCAAAAGACGCATGTTTAGTAACATGAAAATTTCACCGTCAAGGCGTTGAATGGAAACACCCCACTCGCCCCCTCCCACTGTGGAAATCCAAAAGTACAGTTCCAAACAATTGCACGGGGGAGCTCATTTTACTTGGGCGGAGTTGCGGCACGGGTGGCGTGTTATGACAGGCTGACGGGACCCGGCATCTTTCTGTGCCAGCTGTGCGGGCCAATGTTACACATTCGTTGGGGGAATAACAACATTTATGAGTGTGTCCTGGGAAACCTCTGCACCATGGCAAAGAGTGGCATGCGGCCTGGGAATAGTTCAGTTAACCATCTGGCCGCAAGCTCCACTTTACAATAGTGAGTCTGTGGGCAGTCACCGATTTGCAGATTTCCCTCAAAATCGTTTACTGAGATCATCCCAGAGCGATTGGTCAACATTAACCTTCACATTGCATCACCTCCATCCCCTCCCGAGAACAAAACGACAATGAAAATCTATCGTGTCGCCGAGTTCAACGGAGGACATAAAGTGTGGCGGCCCGGTGGGATTGCACATAAACGAAGCTGTGAAGTCCAACAAACAATGGCCCGCTGTTTGCTCTGCCTTAATTTGGATTGACATGGCTGCCTGCTGACAAACAAGGGGGGGAGGGGGGGGGGGGGGAGTCCACGGCGGCGGCTATTTCTGCAAATGCGTGCATGCACAGTACAGTTAGTGTGTAAATGACAAATAGAGAAGCCAAACCGGGTCAGAGCTCAGCGAGACAGACACTGAATGTAAGCACACACACACACACACTTCTCACATGACTGTGCACGAGGGATTTTCATGCTTTCACTGACTGAAAGAGAGAAAGAGAGGTGTGAAGCCTCAGTCACGCGATGCCACTCTGTCTGGCCTGGTTTGCTGCGTGTGTGCGTGTGTGTGTGTGTAAGTAAGGGTGGTGCAAATTCAGCAATACGACTCAAGCACACAGGAAATCATCATTTTGACACCACCTTTTTTATTCTTGGAAAAAAATCAAAAGTAGCAAGAATTTACACGACCAAAAAAAAAAAAAAAAAAAAAAGGAGGTTTATTAGGATTGAAGTTTGCTGCCCAAGTCAAATTGAAATACGCCATTACTAGTTCTTCCTCCAGACTTGTCGGCAGCAGACTTGGAGCATGTAAGCGTGCACACAGGCACATGTGTTGGCACGGCGGGAGCGACGGAGCTACAGAGGGCATTAGAGGCCACGTTTGGGGAACTTGTTATGGTAACAGATACATGTGTGCTTTCATACGAGGGGAAGTGAAAGCTGAAGGCTGCAGCTGTTGGCTTCTCTGCGGTTTCTGCATGCGTTAGTGTGTGCGTGCATGTGCGTGTGTGTGTGTGTCACCCACAAGAGAAAGGAAGTGAAGAGCAGAAATTGCTCATGTGCCACAATTATTGGGATCTGGGTATGACACTTCTGTTTTTTCTTTTTTTTTTTCTTTGGGTGAGCACATTGGACCGCCACCAGAACGAAGACATCAGCGCCATGTACGCATGAGTCATCTGTGCTCTGAAATTTTTAGTACTTCATAAGGTCATAATGACTGCTACTTACAAGCAAGACCCCCTCCGAGAAAAAAAAAAAAAGACCCCATTGTTTTTTCTGTGCCCCTCATTTATAGGAGCAAACACGATTGTAGACAGAGAAAGAAAACACGCTTGCATTCACACGAAAAAAAAAAAAAAAAAGCAGACACACAACGCAGACTAGTTGAGCGAGGTGGAGGTTGATGTTGGCTTGAACCCAAATACCCCCGCATTTTACAACCCCCCCCCCCCACAGACTCCCACTCTTAAGCCCCGAGCTCCACTATGAAATCAACAACGGGGCTTGCAGGAAATGAGAGATCTCCACAGGAGATAGTGAAGGAGGAGACGGCTCCAAAAAAAAAAAAAAAACCCCAAACTTTTCACTATTTGGCATGCAAATGCAAAACTGTTTATAATGTGCTTGATGTGCGTCTGGCCTTCTTCTTGTTTTTTCTGGCCGCCGAAGTCAAAGTGGGCGAGCGAGCGAGCTTTTCCAACATCTCTAAGAAGAGGTGGGGGACTCAAGTCACATGACTGGACTTACTTATATGTAAAGCGCTTTATTGCAGCTATTGCAGGCCTACTCCTGCTTTTACTCTCCCGCCTCAACGACGTGAATTCCGGGTATGGGAGATATGATTATAATCTTTCCCGTAACTCTCACACGCAGTGGTTCCGTGTTGTAATTTTCATGTACGCGCCAGTGTTTGCAGCCGCAGATAAGCAAGCACCCACGCACTTGGGAGGGGGGGGGGGGGGGAGGCTTGGGGGCTCGCTTAATGGCTTTTTAAATTTCCACCGAGTGAGTGACTTACAACTTTGGAGAAGAACAGCTGTTCCTGATTTGGGGAACAAAGAAAGGGGGGGGAAGGCAGCGATCTGAAACTGGACTGGCCTCTACTTTAATGGCCTAAAATCCGCTTGTGTGTGTGTGTGTCTGTGGTCATCTTTCATGCTCTGACTCTGCTGTGTAATCTCTCCTGAGTGTGTGTTTGTGCACGTGTACACGTTGGAGGGCAACAGGATACAAGTCCACAGCCATAGATTACCGTCACAGAGCGAGCGAGAGCAGAATTACGGCCAAGCGACACTGAAGGTCAACTCATTTGGGGCTGAAAAGAGAGAGAGAGGAGAGGAAACAAGGGAGAAGGCGAGATTCTAAGCAGGGGGAGGGAGGGGGGGGGTATAAGGGAGATGAGAGATTAAGGCCATCCGAGCATTGAAAAATCTAACATCAGCCAGGTGGAAAAAGTCCAAGTTGTTTTGATCCAAGTCGAGCGAGGCTACGGGGCGGCAAGTTGAAACGTCGTCTCGCCGATTTTTTGGAGTCGAACCTTTTATGGCCCGGTTCCATCTCCTGAAATACTGCGGCGTGACCCCACCCAGCTCACGCTCACTCGCTCATTTTGGGATTTTTCAGAGGCTTACAGTCATTTCCGGGAGAGTAACCTTAACTATTTATTTGCTCAGACCGTGACTCTCTCCTCATTGCGGTCACTTTATCCAGGGGGGGGTCCTTGGTTTACGACAGCGTGTCGTTTCTATGGCGACAATGTTTTTATATCTAAGTCATAATTAAGTGTATGAAAAACATTTTAAATGACTCTGACTCTGACCAGTCAACCTCCTACTAATTGTACATTCTCTAATTAAACTGTATGCATTTTAGATTTAATACAGAGCAGAAGTCTGCATCGCCAATAACAGCCGATTCGATCCATTTATATTAATGATCTTCAGATAATTTGCTGAAATGTATTGCCTACTCTTAAATATATACCTAATGTGTAATTAAGTGCTTGGTCAAAAAATAAAAGTGACCAAACGTCTAGCACGCTCCAAAAACGGAGACCCACAAGTGAACAAGCTGTCCCTAATTAAATGCACGTTGGTTTGAAACATGTCCATGAAAGTCACACACACACACACACCCCACGCTCGGTTTCCTGCCGCTTGCTTTTCCTCCGAGGCCCCCTTGTAAAACATAGTAGGTCATGTCCATTTTTTGTACATTTTCCACTTTGTGTAGTTGAAATCAGTCTAATGTGTTTGAGGCGCTTCAAACCCAGTGAGTGATGACGCTCCCTTTTCGAGACACCCGCCTCTGACTTATGAGAGCTGACGTGCATATGGCACACACTCATCCTGGTAGTACTCAAAGAAAATAAGAGAGTACATTATGTAAAAAAAAAAAAACTCGTATGTCAAGGCAGCACTTTGTGACCTTACAAAGGTCACGGTTTGTCCCTTCAACGTCAACGCGGTTACTCGTCTGTGTCACGCATGTTCTCTTTCAAGAATGCACCACTTTGTCAAGATGAAGTCTGTCAATGTCACGCCGGTGATGCTGAAGTGTCCTTTGCAAATACCTTAACCCCGTCGTCCACCTCCTCCTCTCGCTTCATCTTGCTCGTCCCACATGTCAAATCGTATTTTTTTCAAGCAGCTCCTTTAAAAGGGCAGAAGCTCGGTGAATTGATGCGGGTCGCTCACACGGGGGGGGCAAGGACGAGAACACTTGAGCGAGCATCGGGGGAGGGGAGAATAAGTGAACAAAGACGATGCGAAAAAAAAATCTAAATCTATACAAAAAAAAAAATAGAGGACTCACTCAAGCTGATGTCTCTTATTATTTGGAGTTTGCAGTCAAGCTGTGCAAGGACAACCCCTATTGGTGGATAATGTGCACTGTTCTAAAATGGCAACTATTATATTTTTGAATTCCTTGAAATCTTCTGCTAGGCTTTTTTTTTCTGCCATCTAATTGGTTAATGGAGGGAAGAAGGGCTTGGTGTCAAAAGGGAAATCCCATGCGCCTCTCAGGCTTGCTCCATGCCCACTGGACTGGAACAAGGCCAAAATACAGTAGAGGCAGCCTCACATGCCATCCACCCACGCGTCCACTGGACTGGAGAAGATCCAAGATGGATGCCTCCGGCGGGTGGCAGTGCTGTGAAATGCACACTATTAGACATGGAAGTGGCCAGACAAGGTCATAGCGCGTTTAAATCGAGCACTTTACATAAACCCCCTGCGTCAACAAAACTCTCTGACTGGTGGCGCCAGATTCCACAAGTGGCGCCGCCAGCGTGTTGGCTTTTAGCAAAAGTAAAAACACAGGAGTTGTTTTTTTAAAATGCTGCCTTTCTTTTTTTTTTTTTTTTCAAGCGCACTGATCCACAATGCTCGCAAGACGTCCCCCGAGGAGAGAGAAAAACACACAAGATGGATGCAAGGAGGAGGTAGGGAGAAAATATAGACAGGGTGTTCCGTCTTAATATAGATTTGTCTGCATGAAAGGTCAAAATTGGAAGCACGCTTCAGCCATGACACAAAATAACTTCAATAAGCACAAACAGTGGATTTAAAACGTGCACAATTTCTGATATATTTGTGGTTTAAATGTGTGGTGGGAATATTTTTCATGCCCTCGTGTGGTGCAATAACAAGATGTCTTCTTGCATAGGAAAATCTACAACAGGCTGCAAAATATTGAAAGTAAACTTTCAGTAAAGCTTGTTAAAAAGAGACGGCAATATGAGGCGAAGTGTTGCACCATCACTCAGCTTTGACCAGACACTCGCCGCCAGCTTCAAAACTTCTCCTTGTCTGGTGTGAATATATAAAATACAGAAAGAAGAGAGCGAGAGAGAGAGAGAGAAGGATGGTGTTTAAAATTCCCGCTCTCCTCATCTGACCATCAGTGAAGGTTAAAGATGAACTGGGGACAGCCCCCAAAATGTCAAAAGACTGACTGCTGAGAGGAAGAAGTGGGGAAGTGAAGAAGAAGATGTCTCAAGAGGCCGGGTGGATGAAGTTATTAAAAAAAAAAAAAGAAGAAATCTTGCATAACAGGATGTTGCATAATGCGTCCCACTTCTTACAACGTCACTCTCGGATGCACGTTAGTACCCCACGCGAGACGGCGAAATGGGGGTTTGGAAGGGAGGGTGGGCTGAGGGGAATATGGAGTCTTCTGTCTCCGAGCAGAAGATGTGGAGTGACGGAAGTAGACAGCCAATAGGGTGAGGGCGCCGTGCAACACAAGTGTGTGTGCGTGTGTGTGTGTGTGTGTGTGTGTGTGTGTGTGTGTGACGGTGGGTGGGCAAGTGTGGTCCGTACTGGTATTTCTGCCCTGTCACATCGTGTTAGTGGCCAGCCGTGCACAACGCAGCACTCTGCACACAAACACACACACACACACTGTAGATACCACAGGAGGATATCCAAAGCCCCAACTTCCCTCCCATCCATCCACTCATTTATCCATCAATATGGCAGCCCATAATAATCCTCATGCACAAGTATTTTGCCCCAGTTGGGAGTAATGTCAAATTCTTTATGCGTCATTAAAAAATAAAATAAAATTATATTTTGGGGCTCTCTAATTCTATTTTATTCTTATTTTTTTTAATTTTTAAATTTCCCTTGGAGGGATTTTAAATTCTTATCAAACATTCACCAATTACACTACAAGTACACAATATTCTAAGTTGGGATACTGAAAATCAAAATTAAAAAATGCTGAATATTTACACACCATTTTAAAAAAAAGGAATGCGGCTGTTTGCAAAAAACGAACACGGCGTAAACAGGAATATTTTATGGAAATTCATTTTCCACCTGCTGTATACAACTTTTTTTTTAATATATATATTGCATGAATTACCCCACGCATGACAAATGGATTGCAGATAAATGAGAAAGACCGGTGAAATATGGAAATTTACAAAGGCGGGTAATCACCACAAATTCATCAGTTGGCAGACAAGGAGATTTTTTTTTTTAAAACTGCATACATAAAATCACTCAATTGTATGCAAATTGAGTTAAATTATTTAAACATCTTATAATTAAAGGTAGTTTTTCCCACCGTGCTGATTGGCTCATACTCGACAAAGTCCCTCAAGCAGTAAGAACGAGGCGGCAAAAGTCAGAAACACCTTCTTCAGAATTTGTACGAGTGGGCAGAAAGGTTTAATGTCAGCTTGGGGAGGCAGGTAGGCAGCTTCTTAATGTCTCATTCGAGCTGAAAGCAAAAGAAAGAGAGCGAGAGACACTTCCAGAAGGATTTCATCACTTCCATCTCCCGCTGCATGTCGTTTTGAAAGAAGGCGACGACGCATGACCTACATTTTTGAGGCGGGCTCCGGCGGCAAGGCCCTGCGCGCAATACAACAAAAATAAAATAAAATAAAAACACACCACCAAAGTGTCATCATAGGGGAAATAGTTTTTTTGGATGACTGGGGGGAAAAAGGTAGAGAAGCAGACGAGACAAGGAGGAAGTTTTTGACGCTAATCCTCCTTCTCCTGTTTATATAACGCACATCTCCTATTCTATTCCGTGCACTTCATAGCTTTGCTAATCTGCATATATGATTCATCCAGGGAACAGCAGGAGGTGTGTGTGCTCATGCAAGTGTGTGACTGTGTGTGTTTACTTGTGGGAAGAGCGTTTGAAGAGTCCTAAGCTTCTTTGCGGCGTATTTAGACGACTTTGGATGCGTGACTGTTCAAATCTCCTGTAAAGATAGTACCATTTGTAAATAAAATAGTCAATTGAGAAAGATGGACGCCAATGAAATGAAAGTATCCGAGGTAATGATTGACATTCAAGAACAGGCACATTTGATTTTTGTAGAAATTGCTCAAAATTTGAAAGTTTGGAAAGGAGAATTTGTTTTGAGGCCATATTACATTAGCAGGCATATGCTCACATAGCCACTAGGTGGTGCTCAAGTATGAACGACCGAAAAGTTGAATTAATGAATGAAATGTTTCATTTATTAATTAAATATGAAATATGAAAGTTCTTTTTTTTTTTTTTTTTACTTCTTAGTCATAAAACCTGTCCCGAATTTAATGAACACTTAGGCCTACTATGCTACTATTCTAGTTGGGGTAAAGGGTTGGAAAAGTCTTGCTATCGCTGCACACTGACTTGATTGCTGACTTCACACAAGATTTAACTTTTTGTTTAACTATTCCCCTTTCCTTCCTGGAACGATTGGAAAAAGATAAATCAAAACCCAATTTGTCCATCCTTCCATGATAATTCATTCCACTGTGTGTTCAAGTTGGAGCCATATCATACATAAGCCGATGTTCTTGGCGCCACGCTTTGATCAAAACAGGAAATCTCTTGTTATGAGAAGAAGCCCTTTAAACACAGATGTTGCACTGACGCGCGAAGCATAACAATTTACTTAATGGACGCGTAAAATGCAGAGCCAAGACGAGCAGCCAAGAAGTATTGTTTGGTGATTGTCTTCGTCCCTTCTGCTCTTCCTACACGCACACACAAAACGAGGTTTAGTGAGGCCTTGCCCGAAGGCCTCATGCAATATTTTTCTTGAGAAATTGAGGGAGACAGCAAGAGAGGCAGTGGCAATATGTCACTGTAAATGCTGCCATCACAAAGCACACCCTGTGGCGAGAGAAACCGAGGAGAGGTGGGGAAGGGGTGCGGGCTGGAGGTGTGATGTGCGGTGACGTCGTTCACTTAAGAAATGACATTAGGGCGGAGAGAGGGGGGAGGTATTTCGGGTCCTGTACTCTAGTTTCACAGTCCAAAAAGATTCATGACAGGCTTTAAAGGCTAAATTCTCCAACCATTCTCCACTTTGGTTTATTCTGCTTGGTGCCATGTAATGGAAAATATAAATATAGATAGCGCTCACTTTCTTCAGAGCCACGCTGCGGGGCAAAATGCCACATACACGTAAGGTACTGGACTGCGTAACCGGGTGAAATAATGACTGAAATGATGTTTTGCATTGTACTGTCGCCCCCTTGTGGTTAAAGTCTGAAACACATGCTTAAACCATCAAATACATATAACTAATGTAACTATAAATATAACTATAACAGGATAAATATATAAATATAAATATAAATAGCCCTCACTTTCTTCAGAGCTATCCTGCGGGGCAAAATGCCACAAACAGGGACTGGTCTGCGTATCCGGGTCAAATAATGACTGAAATTATGTTTTGCATTGTACTGTCGCCCCCTTGTGGTTAAAGTCCGAAACACATGCTTAAACCATCAAATACATATAAATAATATAACTAGTGTAACTATAATTATGACTATAACAAGATAAATATATGAATATACATATAAAATATATATGGATATAAATACAAGTATGCGTAACCATGTGAAATGATGAATGATGATAACTAATAATATCACTACAACTATATAAATATAAATATTTTAACTCGTCGCGGGGGTTAGTGGTGTGTTCACGGTCATGATCTTGGGTTGGCAAATGAAATTGGTTTTGTTATTTATTCATATATCTATCTAAATATAACCATAAATATAAATATAGTATATGTATAAGTGTAAGTATGAGTTTATATTTATATATTATTATTATTATTATTATTATATCATTATAATATAATATTATTATATATTAATATGTTTTATTATTGTATTATTATCATTATATAATAATATAATAATATAATAATATTATTATAATATTATAGTAATATAATAATATATTGTTATATATTATATATTTTTATATATATTTATATATTTACCTTGTTAGAGTTATAATTATAGTTACATTAGTTAAATTTGTTACATGTATGGGCGGCTCGGTGGCGCACTGGGTAGCACGTCCGCCTCACAGTTAGGAGGGTGCGGGTTCGATTCCACCTCCGGCCCTCCCTGTGTGGAGTTTGCATGTTCTCCCCGGGCCCGCGTGGGTTTTCTCCGGGCACTCCGGTTTCCTCCCACATTCCAAAAACATGCTTGGTAGGCCGATTGAAGACTCCAAATTGTCCCTAGGTGTGAGTGTGAGTGCGATTGGTTGTCTGTCTCTGTGTGCCCTGCGATTGGCTGGCAACCAGTTCAGGGTGTCCCCCGCCTACTGCCCGATGACGGCTGGGATAGGCTCCAGCACGCCCGCGACCCCCGTGGGGACTAAGCGGTTCAGAAAATGGATGGATGTTACATGTATTTGAGTGATGTATTTAAGCATTTGTTTCAGACTTTTACCACAAGGGGGCAACAGTACAATGCAAAACATCATTTCAGTCATTATTTCACCCGGTCAAGCAGTCCATGGCCTTACGTGTACGTGGCATTTTGCCCCGCAGCATGGCTCTGAAGAAAGTGAGAGCTAAGAACGACGTGTGCAGAACAAGCGTACTAGTTTACGGTACTCCATATAGGCTATACTGATATTTATATTTATAGACCCCCTATGATGCGGCCCTAAATGCACTTGTCAATGCTTTGTGAGTATAGTAGATTTAAATTCTCCAATATAGTCTACATTTATTTTGATATGGTTTGCACCCCATGCAGATGTTATTGTCCTATTCCTGAACAAATGACCAATGTCCTGCTTGCTCACCTCTTCCCACAAGAACAAAACATTCAGTCACGCCGAACATTTGCTGACCCGTGTGTTTGTTTCAGTGAATGGGGTCGCTTAGTAGAACTCCTCACTCCCGGGCCAGTGTGTGCTAGCAAAAACATTTGCATGAACCCAAATAGGAACATGGCGAATAAATCGATCTACGATTTTTCTGCCGAGACTCTTGATGGAGTGACTGTGCCGCTGGGCGATTTCCGGGGTAAGGTGCTTCTCGTTGTCAACGTGGCCACCTTCTGAGGGTCAACTATAGAGGAGGTAATTATATTGCATCAATCTTCTGGACTCCGTTTGATAGATTTTTGTTGTCCATCGTCTGTGTTCAGCTAATCTTCCAAAGCGCTTCAGCAATGGAAAAGTTTCATTAACCAATCCAAAGATGATTTTTCTATCCTCTGATTGGTTTTTAGTACCATCGACTTAATGCACTCATGGACATGTTTGGTGACCTCAACTTCACCGTGCTGGCCTTCTCCTGCAACCAGTTCGGCCTTCAGTCGCCTGGTAGGTCCCCTTATTCTATTGGGACCATGTCAGTCCTCCTCACCAGCATGTCTCTCTTGTATTTGTGCTTTTTGTCTTTTTAGAGGTGAATCATGAAACATTAAACCTCCTTAAGTATGTGAGACCTGGAGGGGGATTTGTGCCAAAGTTTCCCATATTTGGTAAGGTGGAGGTGAATGGAGTCAATGAGGAACCGCTGTTCTCCTACCTTAAGGTATTACGAATGAGTCAACCCATTGAGATATTTATTGTAAAATGGCAGCTTTTATCATTTACCTCAATCTCACAGGAATCATTGCCCTTTGTGAATCCTGTCATTGGGGACATAAAGAAGTTCTACTGGTCACCAATCACGGTCAATGATATCCGATGGAATTTTGAAAAGTTTCTAATCACTGCTGACGGCAAGCCCTTCAACAGGTAAAGTTGCTTCAAGTTGTTTAGTGATAATCATAATTTTCACAAGAGTGCTTAATTCACTTTGCCACAGATATGAACTTCATTGTCCCATTGACAAAGTTGAGATGGACATCGCCGAGCTTCTCTAACCGACTCTTGTCAGTCTACCAGTGGTGGCAGCATGACGATCCCTCAGTAAATGCACATTTGTGCCCCTGAGATGGATCTGATGATGAGTAGGAACAGGTCTCGGAGCTAGAGTGCATTCACTTTGGGAACAAATTCCTCTCCACCACCAATAAAAGACTATTAAATATGAATGAATCAATCTCTGCTTTCTTTCATGACACTCAGAAAATATTTTTTTATTATAATATAAAAATAATAATTATGTCATTATTATATTTATTATAATAAACACCCAATTATAAGAATTTGTGTCATAATTGTCGTAGTATTGTAGTAAAACAATTGACTTTAACTAGCATAATAATAAATATTTACAGTACTGTGCTGCATAGGGTTATATCGGACTATTAATTTTGGCTCTGAGGGAGACCCGTACCTCGGCCTCGCGCATGCGCATTTTCTTCCCCGTCGGTCTACAAGGCAACAGTAAACATGGCCGTCGTTGGTTTACGGCGATGGGCCCAAGCTCTTTCAAAAGGGCAAGGGTCCGGGATTTCAGCTCTTCTTTCTGGATCGAGAGCAGGTAAGATTAGCTGTTGCGTTTAATCATGTGAATTTGATTATTGTAATCAAATAAACGCGTTTTGTCCACTGTTTGGGAACCTAAATCGACATAACCTTGACCTGCTAACGTCAGTTTGAGCTAAGCAGTTAGCAACTTCAGAGGGTGAAGAATTACAATAGTTATTGCGCTCAGCGTATTTTGAATCATGTTTTTTATTTTTTTTATGTCTTCAGCATCTGGTGTTTCAAAGGCCGATCTACCCGGCGCGTACCCTAAGACTGCAGAGGAGAGAGCTGCTGCAGCAAAGAAGTACAACTTGAGGGTTGAGGACTATGAGCCGTATCCAGACAAAGGAGAGGGGTACGCCTTGATTACTGCAATATTAGTTTAATTTGGTTGAATGTAACTTTTATTTATGTGATTTTACAGTATACTCACTGTATTGTGGAAAAGTAGGCCTACTGTCACCAGTGCAGTTTTCAATGCCATTTTGTTATACGTTTTCTCATCATGATCTCTTCAATTTGTTTGATTCTTGCAGCTATGGTGATTACCCTAAACTTCCTGACCGATCTCAGCAAGAGAGGGACCCCTGGTATCAATGGGACCACCAAGACCTGAGGAGGAACTGGGGAGAGCCGGTAAAAAGCACAAGATGATGAGCAACTTTTTGTTCTTCCACATGGAAGTTGTATGTTACAGTCAATCAGGCATTTTTTTTTCCTTTCTATATTTCTAGCTACATTGGGATTTTGACATGTACATCAGGAATCGTGTGGATACATCTCCCACTCCTACGTCCTGGAACAGCATGTGTAAACAGCTGTTTGGTTTCATCGGCTTCATGTTGTTCATGTTTTACGTCGGGGAGAAATTTCCTTGTTACCAGGCTGTTGTAAGTACAAACCACAGCACTTAAATGTTGACTTTATCATGTGCCAATAGACCCTTCTACTGTGTTGTCACTGTTAAAATTGTTGTCTTGTTTTATGAAACGTTTAATGATGTGTTGTAATTAGTGGTATTTTTAAGTGTTTATTTAATTATACAGTGATTTTCTCCATTCCAGGCACCCAAACAGTATCCCTACAACAACTTGTACTTGGAGAAGGGTGGAGATCCTGAAAAACAGCCTGAGGAAGTGAAGAATTATGAAATATAAATGCTATTGTCCTCCATGTGTATATACATTTGTCAAGAATAAAAACCTCTACCTAGTACACATTTTTTTCCTGTCGTTAGTTTAGAATTTTGCTTGTTGTACCAGTAATATTAATATGGGAATGTAATTTGTGCAAAGTGACTTAAGATTAAGAAGTGTAAATGTTGTTTTGAACAGGTTTGCGTATGGGCAATCTTTTGCTCCATGTCGGCCGCCGTAGCCGAGCGACAACTCGTCAACACGGGTCAGACTCCGGCTGCTAAACGATTAGCTCGGCTACAGCTAACGTCAGCTCTGCTTGTGGGCTGTCCGGCTGGCATACAAACTGTTGTAAGTGACAGTTACATGAATTATTAATGTATTTTGTTTGGCGAGTTTAACATTTTAAACACGCGTCGCTTATTTTTCTATGTGAAACGGAGCAACAAGGGTGTTGGCTTCTTAGCTGTGCTGTCACTAGCCGCATAGTGATAGTCGGCTCAGGTTTAGCGTGGAATTATGAATTCGGCGACGGCGCTAGCTCGTAGCGAAATGTCCACGACTATGTATAATTTGTTGGATAATTAGTTTTTAAATGCTTTGCTTCTTAGCTACCAATTATTAGCTACTACTCCTGTGTGAAGCTAATGCTAATCACTAGCCTGCATTGACTTCGACTTTACTCAAGCGAAGGTACGCTTATGAACCGTACCGAGGCGGACCTCATGAAACATTTCCTTATTAATTGCAAAAATGTGCTCACAAACATAACTTTTTGCTTGCTTGTCATTTTTTGCCGCTATTTAAATGACTCGCCAGTTTGCCCACATTTTTTAAGGAATTATCCTTTCGCTAGCAGTCGTAGGTGTGACTGAGTCCGGTTTATTGTGCAACAAAATGTGTTGAGTCAAATTCTCAGTTATTGTCTAATGTCATTTAATAACCACTCATGATACTCTAGTTTTTTTGTCTGAACACACAGTGGTCATTCAAAGACCCACTGTAGTAGGTTATCTCGAATGTACCTAATTATAAATAAGGTCATGTATTTTAAGTGTTCAAGGTAGAGGAAGATGCGGCTGAAAGAGATTCAGAGGACTGCCCAGCAGGCATGGAGTCCGGCCGGACACCATCCTATCTGCTTGGCGTTAGGTACTTGAACACTGTCTTTAAGTATAAGTGACTGCATTTCTGTCTGTGGATGTTTGGGTCAACTGAGCGGTTTCTCTTCAACAGGGACGTCGGCGCAGCAACTCGACGCCTCGTTCAACACCACGGCGGCCTTGGAGATATTTGAACAGGATTTTGCTGACCCATCTTTAGACATGAAGCTGAGAGGGTCACTGTGCACTACAAACAGGTAAATTGTAATAATGCTCATGGAGGAATGTGCCTCAAATGTTGCCCAAGCATGTTTTATCTACTGTACCAATTTCTACAGGTTGCACAGTCTGGTGTGGGTCGATTTTGGGATGGGTGAGGATGCCACTGGAGGGAGGCTGGTAGCAGGCAGCGAGAATGGCACTTTAACAGTTTATGACCCGGAGGCCATCTTAAACTCCGGTGCTGAGGCCGTGGTCGGACAGTGCGATAAGCACACGGGACCCGTGCGAGCACTTGACTTCAACCCTTTCCAGGTTTGTTTTCCCGCTAAATACAGCAATGCATGTTTTTGAAAAGGTCTTTATGTATTACCATATGGAAATAATGTTGCCTGTGTTATCCCTCAGAGCAACCTCCTTGCATCTGGAGCGAATGATTCCGAGATATATATTTGGGATCTCAACAACTTCAGCAGTCCAATGACACCGGGTACAAAAGCGCAGGTGAAAATGTTATTACGAGCATTTGAAAAAGTTGAAAATACTTACTGGAGTTACTGTAACCTTTGACTTCCTTTTCACTTTCCAGCCTGCAGAGGACATCAGTGTGGTGTCATGGAACCGGCAAGTGCAGCATATCCTGGCCTCAGCCAACCCCAGCGGCAAAGCTGTCGTGTGGGACCTGAGAAAGAACGAGCCCATCATCAAGATCAGCGACCACAGCAACCGGGTTTGTGGGCCCCCTTGGATTTGAAAGCTCTGCGCAGCTCAGCAGTCGTTTTGAAAATGTGTCTGGTGTGTCCGACTCCAGATGCATTGTTCCGGGATGGTGTGGCACCCCGAGGTGGCCACTCAGTTGGTGCTGGCCTCCGAGGACGACCGCTTACCCGTCATCCAGATGTGGGACCTCCGTTTTGCCACTTCTCCTTTTAAAGTGCTTGAGAATCACACACGGTGAGGTTAAAATTGATTGTAAATAAAAAAAAAAAAACATCTTTTTCCAAAAGACTAATTGTTTCCATGGTTTCCTCAAAGTGGGATTTTGTCCGTCTCCTGGAGCCAGGCGGACCCTGAGCTCCTCCTGAGCAGCGCTAAGGACAACCGCATCCTCTGCTGGAATCCAAACACTGCAGAAGTATGGGAACCGATAATTTACTGCCCTGTTAATTAAGTTAGGTAAGTTAATGTTTTTTTGGTTTTTTTTTAGGTAATCTACGAGCTTCCTACGACCAACCAGTGGTGTTTCGACGTCCAGTGGTGTCCCAGGAATCCTGCCCTGCTTTCGGCAGCCTCCTTTGATGGGAGAATTACCGTTTATTCTGTGATGGGCGGAAGCTTGAAGGCTCAGCACCAAAGTACCGCTGACAAGGTAGAAGGCTCTATCATACAAAGTGTGCCATGGTGTATACCTCATTTCATATTTTTTGACACTCCTCTTTTTTTTTTTCTTTCAGATTTCGTCCTCATTTGATACAATGGATCCCTTCGGTACAGGGCAGGTGCTCCCTCCCCTGCAGGTTCCTCAGCCTACAGTGCAGGACACCATAGTTTCACCTTTGAAGAAGCCGCCCAAGTGGGTGCGCAGGCCAGTGGGGGCCTCTTTTGCCGTAAGTGGAAAAGCTCCTCGTTTGCAAAGCTGCGTGTCGCCGTTACTCCCGATTCAACGTTTGGTCTGTCGCAGTTTGGCGGCAAGCTGATCACGTTTGAGAACCCCAAGATGGCGCCCGTGCAGACTCCCCAGCCCGTCCCCAGGCAGGTGTTTATCAGCCAGGTCACCACGGAAACGGAGTTCCTGCAGCGTTCCAGGGAGCTGCAGGTGGCACTGCAGTCTGGTTCTTTTAACAATTACTGCCAGGCCAAAATCCACAGCGCCAAGTCCGAGGCCGAGCAGGACATATGGAAGTTCCTTCTGGTAGGGCGCACATTATCCATCTATGTGGAGACCCTACATCACTGTTAAGTTACTGTTTGAACCTAATTTCATTTTTTGGGGGGATGGGGGTTAACAGGTGAATTTTGAAGATGAGGCGCGTATCAAATTCCTGCGACTTTTGGGTTTCAATAAAGATGACCTGGAGCAAAAGGTAGCGAGCCTTACTGCGACATCTGGAAAGTATTCACAGAGCTTTTTTTGTCAAGACTTGAATTCAAAATTAAAGGAAAAAAAAACACCTACAATGATGGGATAAAAACAAAATGTATACAAATGAAAGAGTTCAATTTTGAGCTTTATGGAAAAAACTAAAGAAAACAATTTCCTTCTCGACTGTATCATCTACGTTGGAATCGTAAAACTAAAGGGCTGTGGATACTTTATGGATCCATTACAATCTATATTTTAATGTAAAACTGAGAAGCGGTGAATACTACAATGTCATTAAGAAGCATGCACACTACTTTAATATCCAACAGATTTCTAAATGCCTGGGGAAGAATTTTCAACCCAATGGACACGCCGTGGATGCTGAGGACCTAGCTAAAAAAATGCTGCAGCTCTCCACTGAGGTCTGTAACTCACTCACTAGAACCTCCAAAAATTCAGAATAATTCCTTGGACTTGAACGACAAAGTTCTGGTTATAAAGCTCTCTTGTAATGTTTTCACTCTTCCTGTTTTGTTCTCAGCGGTCCAAAGAAGCAGAAGGCGACGTCAGGACGTCAGGCTCCGTTTCACCTGCCGACTTTTTCAGCCAGGATCGGCACGAAATCTCCAACTTTCAGATTCCCGTTTCATGCGGTGCGCTCAAGCAGATCTGGTGATGGGAGCAGACGAGCGGTGTGTGGCTGACGAGCAACATTCCTTTTCATCAGATACGGACGGTTTGATAAGCCAGGCGCTGCTGGTAGGCAACTTTGAGGGGGCGGTGGATTTGTGTCTGAGCGACGGCCGCTACGCCGAAGCCATCCTGCTTTCCATCAGTGGTGGAGAGGAGCTGCTCAAGAAAACCCAGCACAAATACCTGAGCAAGCAGAAAAACAGCATCTCCATGGTGAGATATAAAATACATCCTGTTGTAAGAGTTCTATTATGTAAAATATGAGCATTGTTTGAATAGTGCTGTTTCTCTGTAGCTCATATCGTCAGTGGTGACACAGAACTGGAGAGACATCGTGCAAAGCTGTGAGCTGGACAACTGGAAGGAAGCGCTTGCCGCTCTTCTGACCTATGCTCACCCTGAAGAATTCGCCCAGCTGTGTGGTAAGGTGACGCGGCCTTGGCAAAAATGCCGTCTGGGCTTGAGACATTACGTAATTTTGTGTGGCCGGGCTAGATACCCTGGGGGGCCGCTTGGAGCGTGGGGGGACAGAGAAACGCTGCCTGCAGGCGTGCTTGTGTTACATCTGCTCCGGAAACATCGAGAGGCTTGTGGAATGTTGGGCCTTGCACAGGGATTGCTCATCTCCTCTTGGCCTGGAGGTAAAAAAAAAAAAAGGAAAAAAAAAGGTGGAAATGTTTATTATATAACATTTATTTTTACTTCATTAATTTAATAAACTCTTATTTTTAATGTAGCTGTACACACATCTCGAGTCATGTACATTTAAATATTCCAATTCTTATTAACATGTTTTTTTAGTCCATGCATAAATTATTTTAGGAATTGATTTGTTGTTTGATTCTAAATAGAAAACACTTTTATTACTGTCCTGATAATTGTTTGAAAATGAATCGAATTTCAAGATAAACATTTTTACGCACCTTCTGTTTTAACTACTTTAGATTCACTTCAGATTTTTGAATTGTTTCGGTTGAATCCTTTAACTCTGAGTGCGCTTTTTGTCCTTTTTTTTTTTTTTTTGCTTTTTCAGGATCTGGTGGAAAAAGTCATGATGCTGCGCAAGTCCATCGAGCGCCTCCGCAACAGCGAGGTGGCAGTGCAGAGCCCCGTCCTGGCTGAGAAACTGACATGCTACGCCGGCATCCTAGCTGCAGAAGGCAGCCTGGCCACTGCCATGTCCTACCTGCCCGACAATTCCGATCAAGTAAGGTTTTGTCTTCGTTTCCGCACCAAGTTAAATTTGATTTGGGTTCTGATTTATGTATGTGCGTGTCTTGCCTCCCCAGCCTGGAATTAGCATGCTGAGAAACAGACTGTTCCATGCTCAGGGAGAGGTTACCAACCCACAGCAACCTCCAAGCACATCCAAGACCATTGCTGCATCTCGCACTCCTACACAGAAAGCACAAATCATGGTAGGGATTTGCGTCCTTGCTACGTACAGTCGGCCTCTTAAAGGCAGATGCATGGACATTGATGCTAAAATCAATACGTTATTGTTCTCTTAAACTAAGGATCAGTACCGAGCTCCTACTGCTGCTCATCACCAGCAGCATCAGCAGCCTCCCATGCCGACATCAGTGCTATTCCAGCCTCAAGTTGCTCCAAGTAGCTCCGGCCCTGGCCTGCCCCCCTCTTCTCATGTGCTGCCGTCCTCAAGCATGAGGCCCCCGTACCCACAGCAGCCAGCACCAGGTATGGGCAGACGGTGATTCATCTGTCACATTTTCAGTTTCTTATAATTGAATTCATTTGTGTCTTCTAGGTTTTCTTCCACATCAGCCATTCCAGCCGTCCCCCATGGGCGGACCCACAGCCTTCTCCCCTCCAGGCCCCTCCATGCCAGCAGCTAACTTGTCAGGACCTCCGCTGCTGCAGCCGTCGTCGGCCCCCGGGGGCCTCCCGGCCATGCCCAGCCCCGGTGTACTGATGACGAGCTTCATGCCTTCTACCTCCATGCCGGCGGGCCCCATGCCATCTAGCTCCCAGCCTGGAGCCCCCGTCCCCATGTACCCCGGGGGGCTCCACAGCCAGGGGCCCATGGCCCCCATGACAAACGCTCCCTATGCCCCTCTTGGAACAGGTTACCCACAAGGGGGCCCCGGCGCTCCTGCAGCAAAGCCCTTTGCGGCTTCAGCTGTGGCTCCTCCTTCTGCAGGTTGGTGCCCCGTCGCTCACCTCAGCTTCAATCTTTTTCACCTCGGCCCATGTGATGTACGTATCATTAGAGACAGCTATGTTACACTCAGCTGTCCTCATGTGACTTGCAGGATTCTTTCCATGGCTGAATATCGAGTCTGACCCTCAAGGTGACAGTGTTAGCGATGCATCTGAGATAATAGTTTACGTGAAGCCAGAAAAATAGAAACAAATCTGACAATTCGCTATCATGTACAAATTTTTCTCGACTTTGGCATTGAAAGCTCTATTTTTCTGGACAAATATCGTACGTTTGCCGCCGCTTGCTTTTGCTGCTGGAAATTCAAAATAATAGACATTCTAAAGTATTTGCTTGATTGCAGTTGGGTGATTATTAAGCAGGCACACCAATGGTTCTCGCCAGCTTATTTGTTTCTTTTTTGCTTGTGAAGATTCCCCCCCCCCCCCCCCCCAATTGAATTTAACAGGATGTTCTCAACATACAATTTTTATTGTCTTTGTTTTAGCGTCTCAAGAAGGCTGGAATGATCCACCAGCAGTTCGAGGTGGACCCAGAAAAAAGAAGGTCAACTTGAAATCACACAAATAAAAAATTCCAAATATACCTTGCCATTTTAATAGTAGCGTGTTTCAAACAGGTCCCTGACAACTACACTCCACCCGCCCCCATCACCGCCCCTGTGATGGGTTTCCCAGTGGAGGCCCCTCAGCCACACAACAATGCCCAGGTGCCCCCCGGAGCTCCCCAGGAGCCCAACATGCAGGTCAGTGTTGGTGTCCTGCAGCATACTGCAAGCAGTCATACAAATTCCATCTGACCCTGTGTTTGCCACAGCTCCTCCAGCAGTTCCCAGCAGAGCGAGTGGAGCAGAAGGAGATCCCCGCAGAGCACATGGTTCTCAAATCCACCTTTGACAATCTGGTGCAGCGCTGCCAGCTTGCAGCAGGAGACCCAGTAAGTTTGCCCAATTATTCACCTGAAGGAATTTATAATGTAGAGTGATACCTTCGCTTTAGCCACAACTAAATAAGCCATAACACCAGACCGTTTATCTGTCATAAATCTGATATTGTTTGTTGTGATACAGATTTTGTCGTTTCAGTTTATTCCGCCAAAGAAAATCGATTTCATACTTAAGTAAATACAGTTGTTTGGAATGAGGTAAACTTGTAAATCAAGGTGTCATTGTATTGATTAAATTCCTCTCTTTCACAGCAAACAAAAAGGAAGCTCGACGACGCAGCCAAGCGTTTGGGATGCCTCTACGACAAGCTGAGGGAGCAGTCGGTAAGGAAACGATAAATGCATAAAGTCGTTTTGCCTACTTCCATAAATTATCTTGAAAAATCAGCTGAATAATCCAGAACCATTGTTAAAAATGTTGCCAATCATGAAGACTTAATTAGTGCCTACATTGAATTATATTTCCTGGCAGCATCTGGTGCCATCAAGATTTACTAGAAATCCAAAGTAAACATTTAAAAGTTAGGTGCTACCGCACATTTTTAAATAATAAATGTCAAAGAGTATTTAATTTTATTATTACAATCATTGAAATTGGGGCGGGGGGTTGCTTAATCTTGAACCAACGGGATCCTTTTGACGCTGTCAGATCTTTCGCGACTTGATCTCTAATCCCCCAAACGGAAGCTTTATCTTTCTCATCACCGCCATCAACGTCATCTTCTTGCGCTCTTAACGTGTTCCCCCCCCCACCCCCGCTTGTCTTGTTGTGCGTCGGCGACCTCTTCTCAGCTCTCGCCCAACATCCTGAACGGCCTGCATGAAATCAGCCGCTGCGTGGCCGGCCAGCACTACCAGCGCGGCCTGGAGGTCCACACGCTCGTGGTGAGCAGCAGCAACTTCAGCGAGATCTCCGCCTTCATGCCCGTCCTCAAAGTAGTCATGACCATCGCCAACAAGCTAGGCGTCTGAGCAAACAAAACAATATCATATTTATTTCCGTTTCTCACGTGAGCGGATCTCATCGAGGGATGGGTCAGATGAATGTATCCTGAAAGACGCGGCGGCATAAACGCAAAGCTGTACAAAATGCGAAACATTTGTGTGCTTAAATGCGTTTTTTTTTTTTTTTTTTGTAGTTGCCAGATGATTTTATAGTGACTCAAAAAGGCAGGCATAGCAGGACACATGAAATAAAAACGATCAGTAACGATGCGCGGATCCGGTCACGAATTGTGCCATTTTCTCTTTCACCCCGTTAAGTCCGTTATTTAGCAGTGTATAAATCACAAGCGTATTCATTTCATTCGACGTTCCTGCTGTAATCCCCACCCGGGTGTGTCTTCTCTCTCTCTCTCTATCCCTTTTTTTTTTTGTAACGCATTCCTACAGTAAATGGCCTCGTTGGAAAGCAATGTGTATTCTGGTGGCATTGTTTGCCGTATTGTGGAAGCAGAAGGCAGTAAAGTGCCTCCCTGTGTGATTGAGTGCTCATTTTTTGTCGCACAAATGTTTATACAATACAATCCATTGCGCTTATTTAACGCGGGTAAGACTTTTTTTTCCCCCCCTTTTCAAATAAAATGTACCTTCTTCAATTTCAAGGGTCGTCGCTCTTCAATCATGCAGCAAACAAGTTTTTAGTTCAGGATATAATTCGAAAAGTTTAATTTTTGCATAGAGGTGCCACGATGTGAGACTGCAATAGGAACATTTAAATTACTTTGTGGAGACAACTCTAATTATAATTCAAGAAACTAACATTAAATTTGAAATATTTAAATATTGCCTCTTAATTTCATTTTTTAAACGCTTTCTCCCAAATACCATTGTTAGATCAATTACTTTGAGTAAAAATGAAAATATGTAAATGTCACTAAATAGCATTATACCCATTTTATTTTTGAAATACATATAGAAAGTGATATTTTTAATACCTTTAATTTTTGTAATTTATTTAAACTAAAAACTTAGCTATAAAAAGACATTACGAAAAGTAATTTTTAAAAAGTCAAGTTAAAATACATTGTTTACAAAGTTCAAAAAGTAAAAAAATCTGACCAGTTTTTATCATAAATAGAATCATTTTTAAATTATTTGTAGGTGTGTCATCACTGTTGTAAAAATGCGCCAATTAAATTTCTGTTTGCATTAGTCTAATCCAGTCACTTAAAATTGCAGTGATATTTGTAGTTGTTTAATGTTAGACAAATTTTAAATAATGCATGAGTACAATTGTAGTTTGCACTTGAAAGATATCAGCCACACCATTATTTTATTTTTTTTCCTTCTCCCAAATACTTTCCCATTTCACACCTCGCTTGAAGGTGCTTCAACGCACTACCTGCGGGATGACACAGTGTGCCGACTTCAAGGTCCTATTACGTAACCAACATTGTGCACTTAGGGTACGTTGAGACAAAAGTGCTCTGCTGCCATTGGTGAGAGGCTGATCATATGTCAGGAACTCAATTCCTCATTGGCCACTTGCAGTCAGACTGTGAACGACGGCACGTGTGTTCATTTTGTAACACTGAACTGCAGTAACCTCCAGTCATAAAGGCGTGGAGGTGGGTTAATATCCCCAAACATCACGCCACACGGAGTCATGCTTTCCCTCTCAGACTGCAAATTATGAACCCAGAAAGGGGTCATCATATTGCATATTGCACCCCCACCCCCCTGAGATTTTTGGACACAAGCACTGTATTCATCCATCTATCAGGGGTAAGTTACAAAATAATGTTACAAAATGTGTGCCCTCTTGCATGCACCAAGGCCTCCCTCACATTCCTCTCTGTCTGTGTCAAACCATCAATGTCATTTTTAGGTTTCTTCCTTCGCTGGCAAGCTAATGCACCATGAAACATTTCTAAGTAGCCTATTGAAATCAGTTTCTACAAAAAAAAGTAGTTTTTTGTGCGCATCGTTTTTTAGTCTAAAACTTTTTCCCAATGGACACAAATAATGACACACGCCTTGAAAATATTGTGAACTTTATTCCCAAAATGAGCAATTTGACAAAACAATTCAAGAATTCCAACCTGTCTGTGATCTTTGTCACTTTTGGGACGATGTAAATTTGGGGCGGAATCTGCTTGCGCAACGTTGCTAAACAGTTGGTACATTCGTTCTGAGCGATGCGGGGGGGCAGAATTTTGTACGTGACCTTTGATTAGTAATATAAATTTTCCCCCCTCCCCCATGCTACTTTTAATTGTAGTGCCAACTATGTCTCTGTAAACATGGACTTTCAGTTTTGTGGGGTTTTTTTGTCGGGGCAGAATGTGTAACCATCAGGAATGAATTCAAGTCATAAGGCATTTGGTAGTTTCCTGACTTTTGTAAAAGGGGGGAACGGGAGGGAACAAACTAAACAAGCGCTCCAATTCCAGATAGAAGATACGAAACGGGTTACAAAGGCTAACGTTGATCCATTTCAGCCGGTACCCCAAAAAAAATACATAAGACCGTAGAAGCATTCTGTAAAACCAGACACTCGAAAAAGGGGCTTGAGGTTAACGCCGCTCCCCGAGAACACATACGGTATACCATCATCCTCATCATGCATGGATGGTCACATGACTCGGCTGCTACATCTACCGGTGGGGATGTTGCATGAAACGCCGCGTGAGAACGAAGCGAAGCCACGGACGCCACGAGAATATCCAAAAACATCCACAAAGCGCACTGAAAAGGAAAACCAAAAAAATTGGCACTAAATAAATGGCTTGATCGTTAAATTTCACAACAAAAGGAATCGTTGTCGTCACGGGACGATATATGGGGTCAAATGTGTGGATTGTCTTTTTTTTTTTTGTTTTAAGCAACCTTTGAATACACAGCAAAGAATTTTTTTTTATTCACTTCAAATCCAAAAAACATTAGAAAGTTGAGAGCTTAACTAGAACGTGTATATATTATTTTCTTAATTGGCTTCACAAATTTTAGTAACAGCTACGAAAAAACCACAAAAACAAGCAAAAATGTGGTCGCGGCCCCGTCGTGAAGCGACTTAAGACTCCACGTGGTGGATGAAGAGATGAAACGCCGTCCAAAAAAAAAATTTACTTGTAGAGGTTTTTATTTTCCGTCTCAAGCTTGGCAAGGTCGCTCGTTCGGGTTTTAGCCACTGCGGTAGCTGCCGTCGCCCGTACGCTGCGCTCTCGCCAGCACCATCTCGTGGGTCACTCGTTTGCGGTCCTTGGCGAGGCCCAGGAGGCACATCGCGTCAATGAAGCAGGTGGTCAGGTTCATCTTGCAGCCAAACTCGCTGGTGGCATAGTCGTACGGGAAGGTGTGGTGGTAGTTGTGAAATCCTTCTCCTGGACCAAAATACATGAGGACACTTTATGAGAACAGTAGGCTGATCAGAATAATAGTAAAATATAAATATTCAAATAATGATGAATAAAAACAAGCGCTGATTTTAAATCGATTCATTCAACTGCTCAAAAATGACTTAAAATGGAAAGCCCAAATCAGTTTTGAATTTAGCATTCATGTTTGTGTTGTTCCATACCTATGGCGCTGAACGTGACAAACTTGTTCTCCCGGGGGTTGATGCTCTGGTCGTACGGCCGGTTGCCCCACATGTGCGCGGCGCTGTTGACCAGCCAGGTAGCGTTGAGCACTAGTGTGTAGCGCAGCAACGCCGGCACAAAGTAGGCCACCCACAGGGACTCGCCCCAAAAGTACCAAGGCACGAACATGGGCACCAAGAAGCACATGACCAGCACTGACATCTTGTAGTGACTGTTGGGAGAAAAGAAATGTGTGCCATCCAAACTAAAAATCACATTTTATAAGTTTAAAAAGCAACAATTATCAATTTTGCCTTCGTTTAACCCCAAAATACTCATTTAAACTAATTATATAAAAATATCCCAAATCAAAAGCTCTTAAAATTTAACGCAATTGCTCATTTTTGTGACTTTCTAACTTGGCTAACTAGATGGGGAAACAATGATTCTTGAAGGGCACAGAGGCCATTCTAAATTTTGTATTATCAATCAATGCATGTTTTTCTTATCCAATTGATGCACTTCTGCCCAAAAATACGTCCCCACCAATAAGCGTGTTTACAAGCAACCATAGCAACACGGAATGAGATAATCCCCTCAAAAGCCAAGTGTTTTCCATGGTGAAGTACTCACTTCCTCTGAAACATGACCACCTTGTCGGCCAGCAGGTCATGAAGCTCCAGTTTGCGTCCCTTCTCGATGACATCGGGGTGTTTGCGCACCAGCAGCCAGCCGATGTGGGCGAAAAAGAAGCCGCGCACGGCATTGTGAGGGTCGGCGTCCGTTTCAGAGTACTTGTGGTGGACCCTGTGATCGCGAGCCCACTCGTAGATGTCGTTCTGCCGAGCGGGGGAAAAATTTAAGATTAACAGCTGAAGCGTGATAATAGATTTGAATTATTTTCGGAGGGTACCTGAAAGGACATGGAGTTGGCCATGGCCAGGAAGATCTTTAAAGGTACCGTGGCCTTGTAGGACCTGTGACTCCACAGGCGGTGAGCACCTGCCGTCACTCCTAAAGCACTTATCAAAAAGCAAAGTGTGGCTGCAAAGAGACAAAATGCGCATAAATACAAATTCATACCTCTCAAAAAGCTTTGTCTGAAAATCTGCAATAGGGAGGCACCCTTTAAATAAATATGCAAAATATTTTTGGGCTCAACAAATTACTCAAAACCGCATGTTAACATCTATTGACAAAAATAGCCCTCGTCAAGTTATAAACTTTTTTCAAGTTACATAACTAGTTTTTTTTAAAGAGCGAACCGTGTTTCACATCCAACTGAATAAGCGGCAAGCGCGTCAAGGCATGTTACGCAGTAGTGTGACCTGAGTCATATAGCACATGATCACTAGCGTTAATAATTTTATTCCATTTTCACAAACAACTTCTGCAACGTGCATGTGGACACTTACCGGGGTGCAATCCATTTGAAGAAATTAATTTGTATTTTACAATATTAGACGATATTAGATTCTGATAACTGCGCAAAAGATACTGCAACATTACGTTATTAGAATTAGAGCTCTAACTGCAACATTACGTTATTAGAATTAGAGCTCTAAGATGACCTTTCATCAAACATTTGGGTAAATAACCTTAGATGTCACAAAATCTTACTTGGACACTTTGAAGCTTTGATTAAAAGGTGCAAAGTCCAGAAAGCAATGCTATGTCAGTTTGCGTCAGATTACGTCCAGGTTTTTATTATTTCCTAAATACAACTTTGAGCAAAGTGAAAAGACTACGCCGACTTTTTATGAGGTCTTGTTTCCTTCATTTGCTATGGATAATTTTTTTATTTTTTTTTAAACATCACGTAGAACTCACACAACCAGTTTTATTGCCCCTGGGACAGAATTAGATTTTTTTTTTAAATTTCACCTGAAAAATTGGCAACAACATTACGCCCTATTTCAAGTTTCTGCTGTTTCCCATAAAGAAAATTTGAGCACGATATATATTAAGCCGCACTAGTTTGTTATTAAAGTCAAGAGTGGGTGTTTTGACTTTCCTATTAATAATTCCAAATTTCAATCAAAGTCAACATAGTGTCAAAGTGTTTTAATGGCCAGAATCTGGTCATTCCAAGTCCCCTAAGGCAATTGGACTGAAATGGGACCGTGGCATTCACCTTTCACGGTTTCCACTTAACTACAAAACATCTACTGTCCCGTCAATATTTCGTATTTATGAATAATGACGTTGGACATTCTTTTATGTGTTTCTGTCTCAAATCGTGCACGTTGGTGCTATTAAACCAAGTTTTGATTCCCTACATGTAGCATGCCGGTGTTAGGGACGGACGGAACACATGATAGTGAACAAACGATATGGCGCGACAGTTGTGCACTTACACCAGAGCAGCGTAGAGAGACTGGCGCTGGGGATGAGGAGAACGCCGTACAGCGCGCCTATATGCAACAGGGTCATGAGGACGACGTTCCTCCATACGACGATCGTCGGCGGCTTGGGGCCTTGCTTCTCTTCGTACGTGTGGTCGAACGCGTCTTCCGTGCTGGAGGCCTCCATCGGGGAGCCGTTGCAGGATGCGGGCTGTTGTTGTTGCTTCTCCGTTTGCTCTCCCTCCTCCGTCATCGCGGTGCTGTCGGTTTGGTTTGACTGCAGAAATGCTCTTCGAATCAAAATAGAAAATGATGACAAGTGTTAGAGTGGCGGCGAGTCCAACGGAGGCAAGAGGCGACAGAGACGGTGATGCTCAGACCACTCGGAAACGTTGCATAACGTCAGTATGACAGGCTCCTTGAAAATCAAGCGAGGGGGTGGGCACTTTAGCAACTCACCGGAAGCGGGATTAAAGAGGTCTTTGAAGCAGCGACAGCCAGACGATCGTCTTGTTTTAAACGCAAAATTAAAGCGAACGAGAAGTGTGTCGCATCAAAACCAAAAGGGATGGGGAAGCGCGAGGTGCTCAGCGGCTTCCCAGCCAATCGGCACGGAGCTCCCTCCCACTCGCCGCTCTGAATGGCTGCAGGCACATCTGCTGTTCGCCACCACTTTGGCTCTCGATCCAGATGTTTAATCGTGTGCCCCCAGTCCCCCCCACATACCCACTTATGCCCCACTGTCACAGCACCGGAGTTAGATGTGGGAACAGAAAAGTTTGTTGAAATTGGGAACGGCTCCAACAGTACGTCCATGCAAATTGACGTACAAGTTTGGTATACCTGCACGATCCAATCAGATTTGAAATGAAATTGTTTGCATTGTTGTTGAAAATTTCTTATTGGCATATTTTATTGTCAATTTGACCTAACTTCCTTGGGTTGTTTTGCACAAAACAGCCCATTTTTTGATCAAAACAACTCAAAACTAAAATGTCAACAGCATAATGAGAGGACTGTTTAAATGCAAATTAGAACTAAACCGTGATATGTATTGGTCAATTAGTGCGGCTCAAACTGCTTTTGTGATTATTTTTTTTAGCCTCTTTGGGAATAGCAAGGTGAGCAAAAACTATTAAATCAACGTACAGTTGTGCATCCAAAATAATAAGTTCACTTGTTAAGGTAATTTTAGGTTGAAATTTCACCTGAACAAATATCCTTAGCTTTTTTTGAATACTACAAATAGAAATTGAAAATAAAATGATTAAATACATCCCAGTTAGAACAAATGAAATCAACTCAAAGAATGAATAATATACCTACACAATTATATGATCAAATAAAACAACATATGAACAACAAATAAAACAAAAGCAATAGTAGTTTCACTATACCTTGTCTATGAATTAATTGGATAATTTTTAAAGTCCTCACTGGGTGCCAACCGCTGTAAATTCAGCCTTCTTTGACCTATATATATTTTTGAATATTTGTCTCCCTCTAGTGGACAACCTAATCCACCACACCATCGGGCATCCCTCGCTAACTGTGCTAAACCATTTCTTTAAATCCTCAGTTATACGTTTAAAGGGTTGCAAAAAAAAGACGTCAACTCCACTGCGTTTACCAGCGTCAGCATCTGTATGACGTCACCATCACGTTGCTGTCGACTTCCGGTCCTGCTGCTAACCACCGAGGTCCACCACCACCATGGAGGTGAACCGGGATGAGGCCGAGCGGTGCATCGACATCGCCGCTGCGGCGCTGGGCAGCGACCAGCCGGACAAGGCGAGGAGATTCCTGGAGAAAGCCCAGAGGCTGTTCCCCACCGAGAAGGCGAGGGGTGAGTCGAATCTGCTATCACTTGAACGCATCATCTGTTTTTTGTTGTTTTGTTTTTTTTGCATGGATGTCGATGTGAACATACAGTATGATGTACATACAGTACATATAAGAGAGGGGGCGCTTGGTATTGTAACACTGCAAGCTAAAGCTATCACAACCAATGAATCACCTGCAATACACATAAATGCATATTTAAAAAACAATTCATTTAAAATTAGTGCTTGGACCAGAGGCCATTTTGGACAGTTCAGTTGGAACAAATCAGGTCAGGTTGTGGAAGAACAAGCTAAACAAATAGCATTCCCAACCTTTATTAATTTATTCTGGGGGGAAAAAACCCGTTACCAGAGAGTCTGTTGATAAATAACCAAAATAAAAAATTATACATAAATTACAAGTTTATAAAAAAACAAAAGTGACCCTTCCTGTTTATTTCACTGCGTTGCGAATATTTCTGAAATCCTAGTCTTCAATATTTACTGAAAATCTTGCCTATGAAATACCCAAAAATGACACAAGGTGGCGTCAAAGTCTTGGCTAATTGAAGAGTCGTCCATGTCTATAGTTTTTCCCCTTTGTGGAGCAAGATCAAGAGTGAACAAGACAAAAACTGTCCGCAAAAGCCGTTGTTGTTTGTCCATAGTGCTACTGAAGCTCATCTCCAAGAATGGCTTCACACCCAGACATGCGGACTTGAATGGAGACTCAGGACCTCGTCTACGACAGAACCAAAGTGACCATAACAGCGGTGAAGAGAAACCCTCTGAAACTTCAAATTCCTACACCGCAGAGCAGATGGATTCTGTGCGAAGGTATCTAATTAATAAAAAATAAGATGCAAAAATATCACAAGACTTGTTTGACCCGCGTTCTAATTGCAGGATCAAGAAATGCAAAGATTTCTACGAGATCCTCGGCGTACAGAAGGACGCCTCTGAGGACGAGCTCAAAAGATCATATCGGAAGCTGGCGTTAAAATTCCATCCAGATAAAAATCATGCTCCCGGTGCAACGGATGCATTTAAAGGTAATACGTCTTTTTATAAACTTTGCACAACCATAATAAATAATTACATCTGTTACTGTTTTTCAACTGAGCAGCCATCGGGAACGCGTACGGCGTGTTGAGCAACGCAAACAAAAGACGACAGTATGACTCATGCGGTGAGGAGAAGCGGCATCCTTCCCGACAGGCAGAAGCCAACTTTGACGCGGATATTTCTCCTGAGGACCTCTTCAACATGTTCTTTGGAGGAGGTTATCCAGCAAGTGCGTCTCACCACTATCACCTTTCAAATTTCACTGACCGTTTCATTATTCAGTTTGTATTATGATTTAGGTAGTAACCACGCATACACAAACGGGAGGATGCGTCAACAGAGGCCACAAAGAAGAGAGCGACCACGAGACGTGAGTATGCTTTGGTCATCAGGAGGCGTTATTGAGTCATGTTTATATATACTTTGGCCACCAGGGGTCAGTACAATGAAGCTATTCATAATTTCAGATCTGAGTAACTCAGCAAAGCTGCTGTAATAGGAGTTATTTTATTGAAAAGGATAAACAATATATATTCCTGGGAGAGCACCGAGGCTTTTTGGGTATAATTTGCAAGCTAATTGCTATGATCATCATTTTTGTTATTGTTTCCTCAGGGGGGCCTCGCCCTCTTTGTGCAAGTCATGCCCATCCTCATCCTGGTTATTGTGTCAGCTCTCAGCCAAATCATGGTCAAAAGTCCCGTCTACAGCCTCAGCTATCGCCCGTGAGTTAGAAAAGGAAAGAAGCTTTATCTTGCCCCAGATTCGTCATCTCATATCTCCTTATCACGTGCCAGGTCAGCAGGCCACACACAAAAGCGGCTGACGGAAAACTTGAAAGTGGCCTACTATGTGGCAGAGCACTTTCCCAAAGATGTCACCGATGGGAATCTCAAGCACTTGGAGCAGACGGTGGAGGACGATTATATCTCCAACCTGCGTAACAATTGCTGGAAGGAGAAACAGCAAAGTAGGTTGTAAATTCAAGAAGCAGGTAGCTCCATTAGGTTCATCTTTGCATTCTCTGTCTTGCGCAGAGGAAGGCATGCTCTACCGAGCACGCTATTTCGGTGACACGGATCTGTACCAGAGGGCGCAGAGGGCCCGAACGCCGAGCTGCGCCAAGCTGTCAGAGATCACCGCGTCCGTACACGGCTGATGTCGCCCTCGCCTTCCTCCTTATTTTGACAAGTAAGCATTGGATCTGTCGATTAATATACACCTTTGGGGTTACAAAAGTTGCTATACACAAAATTATTTATTTGGCCATTTGTGAAAGTGCTCGAAATATAAATAAGATTTAAAGGATGTGCACGTTTGGGATTGTAAGGACTTTTTGATGGACGTCCATTTCGTCCAATGACAGCGGTCGATCCAGTGAAGGCGGGGCTTCATATCGACTTAATGATTTATGTCGGGCAAAAAGACAACAAACGGAAACAAATATCTGTTTGTATTTGATTTATTGATCTATTTGTCTTTTCTAGGCTGACCTGGCTGTAAATATCAGCTTACCTTCTAGACAAGACAATTTGACATGCAACACAAGACAAAGCAGCGCCTGCTAAACTGGTTAAAAGCGACGAAGCAATTTCGAAAAACGGTAAGGATTAGCTCTAGGCCACTAAACGAAACAGTTTCATGAGCCTGTGGCGCAGGACTTCTTTTTGGGGCCGTTTAATTTAACCAACAAGAAGGTTTGAGGCATTCTGCTTCAGTCGTACCTTGGAAGCAACTTTTTGAATCTATGCAGAAGTCATGGAAAAACACACCCGTGTATTGTCCGTCACGTCAACTCCGATGTTGTCACTGATGTCTCTTCTACTGTAATGCGCAAAGGTTTTATAAAATGCACTATTAGATGATTACCGATTATCACATTAATAACATTAACGGTAAACCTAATCCTGGACCTCCAAGCCCTAAAAACCCAACGCTAACCTTTAACCAGCGGTTGTCCTATCTCCACCACTAACAACCTACATCCATACACGGGCCCATCATCTCTTCTCGCATCTATTTGACAGAAGGTTATTCCAGAAGGCGACAGAAGGGTGCAAATTCCCCATACAACCGCCAATGATTCACATGCCACTGATACCAATAGAAAATTTGTTGCACGTGTCTTGGCATCAACAACAGACGCCTCGCTGAAAGCAACCGCCCCGCAAACAAGCATGTGGAAATATTTAACTAAAAACGAGGCCAGTTATCCAGAAAAGACTTGCAAAATATGCAAGTCTATCCTTAAGTATAGTAGAAACAAGGTGGAATGATAGTTGACATGTTACTACTGACTATTTATTAACTTGCTCTACTTAGGCTTTACTGTCTTTTTTTTTTTAACCTCAATCAGAATTGTGTTATTCAGTTCTTTGTTCGTTTCCACCTGATCATCTCGTCTCCTGCCCTAACCCAACCTCAACCCTAACACCTAACTCTTAAATCCTTAACCCCTAACCTTAACCCCCTAACACAAACCTAACCGTTAACCCAACTCTAACCTTTGGGTTAATCACTCTTACTGCAAAAAAAAAAAAAAAAAGTCATTCAAATGAGTCTATTGGCGGCTTGAGACTTTTGCACAATACTTGTTTTTAATGTTTTTAATGATTATTTGGGTTGAGAAAAATGGTATGATAAGCCCCGCTTGAAACTCTTCCCACCATGTTTTTACTGCGCGATACGGGAAAATAAAATAAAAAGTGGAAATGCTCAACAACGACGTGGCCGCTTTGTGTTTCGGAGCTGAACAAACAAGAGTTAAAGCAAAGCACGCAGTCAGCACTTTTTTCAAGGCCACAGCTGGGATCGCCGCTCCCCGCACGTTCACATTACTTGGCCGACGTGCCGCATGTGCTCGGCAGGAAGTGCGGTGTCATATTCTCAAAAAGGCCTTCCTCCTGTGTCGCCAGGCAGACTTTGACTTCAGGTGGTTATAGTGGGGGTGAAGCAGACACACTTTCATTGTGGGCACGTCATCAATCTAATCCTAACTTTTTTTTATTTATTATTATTCATATGTGTATACACAGGCTAGAAATGTTTGATACCACTTTATATATATATATATATATATGAGTACTTCATGAGTAGTCACCACTAGTGTTTTCGATCCATAAAATTTCCCAAAATATACAAATAATTTTAAAGAAAGACCAATATAATTTTTCTCTATTTTAATTAAGCCAACCATCATCAAGAGTATATATATATATATATATATATATATATATATATATATATATATATATATATATATATATATATATATATATATATATATATATATATATATATATATATATATATATATGAGTGTTAAACAGTGTGTTGCGCTTTAAAATCACTGATAGAATGCAGGAATAACAACAAGGACTCAATTTATTTAAAAAAATAATTTATTCTTTGCGTCTGTGAAAATACAAAAAGCAAAACAAAATTTGTGCAAACAAACTGCAATGTCATGAGTATTTGAATATCAAATAAATAAGCGTCCACACTGGTATGGAATGATGTCTGATGAGAAGCTGTTATGGCAAATGATGTGGTTTTGTTTTCTGGGTTTTCTTCTTTTTTTTTTTTTATTTAAAATGACCATATATAGCTGTAGCTGCCATTTGGGCGGTTTCCATAGAAACTGAGGTACACACTTGAGAAAGCTTCACTCGTACCAGGTTGACATCCTTCTTTTTTAGAAGGTTACAGTCATCTTCAGCATTCCTCAATCAGGAGATCCTCGGAACAATACAGTTTTTTCTTGATGACGCGGAATCCGGTGCTCAGCTTGATGGCTTGCCTTCCCGCTGGCACTTTGGAACTAAAAAGTCCTTGGATCTTGGGCCACAGACCACCGGACTCTAGCCTTAGCACCAGAGTCAGTTGAAAGGTGGGCACCAGGTAGGGGTCCGCCGAGAGCTGCGCCACGCTCTCGCACAGTGCCCCCCGCTCCACGCACAGGTCCACCAGGGCGCCACGCAGGCCGCACGGCTCGCTGGCCGCCAGGTGCAGGAGTTCGCCCCCAATGCGCTCCAGGAGCCGGTCGGGGATGAGGAGCTTGGCGCAGCGCAGGGCGCACGCCGAGTCCTTTGCCTCGCGCAGGCTTCGCTCGATCAGCTCCACCACCTTCTTCAAGATAGCCTCCTCGGTGGGGTCATAGAAAAGATCCTCCTCTGACAGGTCAGACGCTGTTAGGATCAGGATAACGACATTAGAACCCAGACGGGGCGAGTGAAAAAAAACAACCCCGGAGTTCTCCCTGAACTCCTCAGCGCGTTTCACCCACCTGAGTCAGAGAGGTCACTCCTGCTGCTGTTGTTGGACCTGGACTCCATACTGTCAGTCAGTCTTTGCACCAGGTTGCCCCAAGATAGTCTCCTGGGACTGCTGTCCACCGGAGACGGGGGCAAGCTGCCGGTTTGCACGTTTGAGGCACTCGAATGCATCGCCTGTGTTGAAAAAGAGGCCACCAAACAAGAGGATGAGATCACTGTCGAATTTGCAGAAAGGCTAACAAAGGAAACTTGAGCTCTCAGAATGACACTTAATTATGGAGCTCCTGGCATGATGTTGGGGGAAATGTTGAATAAATTGTGGCTACAATGAACATAGAATATTCATTTGTGGATGCCAAATAATATGCACACAAAATATTAATACAGACTCATTCATTTCCCCTTCCCCCCATGTCATGTCTGAAGCTCCATACTTATGATTTTTTTTTTTCCGGCACGGTCTTTTGGAAAGTCACTGTGCAGTCACTGTACACTTTTTTTTTTTAAACGTATGATACAGAAGGTGCAGTACATTAGAATCAAATCTAAATTATACAACTCCGGAGTAAAACTAATTTAAAAAAAAAAAAAGGGATATTTTTAGGTGTTTTGACAATTTTCATTTCCTATAGCTAAATGCTCCGAATGATACAATTTAGAATGCTGTTAACAAATCTTAAAATTATAAATAGCAAAAACAAACTGATCATTTTGCAGCGCACTTATTTTTACAGAGCTATCCGTTTGAAAAATGAAAAGAAAAAATAGCAGTATGAAAGTGCACAATGACTTTGCGAATACAGTGCAATCGATTTTTAATATCAAAGTCCTTACCTTCAATGACAAAGCAAAAATGTCAGTTATTCGGAGTTTTATTGTCTGCAGAAAGCAACCATCGGACAACTTCCTCGTACTCTCCCGTACTTGTCAACCAGCTGTCGAAAAGCTCTGCGGCTCCGGATCAATCCGCAACAATGTTTATATAGTCTTCTCGAAGCCACGCCTTCTTCGAAGGCCTACCAACCAATCAAAAAGAATAGTCACGCCGGACACGCCTCCTAGCCGTATCTTGCCTGGTAACACGCCAGCTATGAACAAAAAAAAAAGAAAAAAAAGGGGGGCTCGTGTTGAATAGCATACCCCCGCTGCTGTGGAAATGTACAGAGACTTGCTTGGGCTTGTCGGTAACCGTTTTTTTTTTTTTTTTTTTTTTAATCTTTTGTTTTACATCCAAGCTTAGCGGACATTAAATGACAAAAAGTCGCTGTCCGGTTAAGATTGGAGCGTATACTGTATGTCTGCAAAAGCATGACATCACCTGTTTTGCTCCTAAAGCATTACATCACATTTTTTCTGCTGCAGAGCCTCGAAAACAACACTGCAGCAGCAGCAGCTCCGTAAAATGACAATAAAACGCTCTGGTTTAACAAATATGCATGACATTACATCTTTATGTTCATGATGCACAACATACACTGTCATGTCCATTTTTTTAATCCATCTCAATTTACATCGCCAATCATTGGTGACTATAGAATAATTGCTGTATAAATAAACATGAAACATTTTACATACAAATTGCATATCATTGCATACAAGTGTGGAATGTAACTAAGTACAAATACTTTGCAATTGCGCTTAAGCACATTTCAGTCTGTGCTTTTTTTTCTTTTACTTTTACCAAATTACAGGCTTTGATTATTTTTGCCAGTATGTTTTTAAAACCTTACTTGTACTAAAATACAATGTGAGTACTTTTGGCACCTCTGCTCTTTATGTGGCCCGCAACAAAAATGAGTTTGACACTTCTGCTTTAAGATTACCATTCTACAGACAAGGGACTAGTGGAGTAGTTCACAATCCTTTTTTACACAAAAAAATATTGTAGTCAACTAGACTATGTAACAATCTGTCTGTCTGTTCTACAAATGGGATGTTCATCGTCAATGTGTACCAATGACATTGCATCAGCCATCAGCTGACTGCTCAAAAACATGTTTTGCAGCCTCTCAATGCCATAAAGATGACACTAGCAGCTGATTTGTTTGTTATGAGTTGCGCACGTAGCATCACGATGGTCAAGTGGTTTGCATGTCTGCCTCACATTTTTGAGGTTTGGGTTTCAAGACTCATATGTTATCCCTTCAGTTTCCCCCCACATTTCCAAAACCTGGTGTTGGGTTCATTGAAGACTGGTGTCATAGGTGTCAATGTGAGTGTGGATTGACTGGCGACCAATCCAGGGTCAGATGGAAGATGTGCGGTCACGGTGTTAAGTTGCAAAAGAGGAAGTTGTTGGGGTGTGTGTGTGTGTGTGTGTGTGTGTGAGAGGAAGTTGGGAGCAGTACTTTGGTGGGTACACGTGAGTGGGCGTGGCTGTCTAAACAAGACAAACACCACAAAGCACACTGTGTCCCAATAGGGAGGGCGGGGGGGTTGGCCCACGTTTTAGTGTGGTGCGGCCCACTGGCGACCCCCCAAGATTATGTAGGTCAATCTTCTTCGAGAATTGATAGTCATACTGTATTTTTTTTAAGACATATACTTTACACTCCTAAATATGTACGCTCTTTGCCCAACATGTCTATCACAAAAACCAACATTTGAAAAGGGGTGTGAAGACTTTTCATATCCACTTTTTTTAAAATTTAGAGGACAGAATTATGTATTTTTTTTAATTACCCCAACACACACACAAGTTTCCACGTTCATTTTTTTTATGTGTGTGCACTGAGATTCCAAATTTGATCACATGAACTTGAGATGGTGAACTTTTATTTCCTGACGCCTGACTTCTTGACGGGCTCGCCAAACTTTTGAACTCTCTCCATGGGATTGAATTCTGACTGCGTCCAAAGGCGTGCCTTTGCCAAGCGCCTGGACAGTTTTTCTCCAAGTACATTCTGTACGCTCCACACCCTCCTCACTGTGAATTAAAAAAAACACACACGCTCATTCACTAGGAGGAACAAAACAGCGTGTTTGCTCGCTGTCAACAAGGCACGTCTGCTGATTGATACGAGACCCGTGACGTCACACTTTGTTCAACTAGAACATGTTTGTGAAAGAGTGCAGTTAAACTCAAAATAACAAACAGCTGACACAAAGAATGTACGGCTTTTAATTACGTGCATGAATGGATTGTTTGTGATGGCTTCTGTGTCACGCGCTCATATTATTGTTGGGAAGGGGAAAAAAAAGTACAAATACTTAGTTACTGTATGTTGAATTACTATTATTCCTTCCCTGAGCGTGCTTGTACTCATCTCAAATCGTTGTTCCTTATTAAAAGGAATGGAAATGCCATAAATTCATTCATTCCAGCCTCTTTCAAAATAAAAATAAAAATGGTTTTTATCCGGGAAAATAGCACTTTTAAATATTCGATGTTACCGAAGCCTATGAATAATCAGAATGTAAAGAATTAAACAGTTTATACAATCCTCTTTTTTCCTGACATTTTTACTTCCTACATTTTAAAACATTTTACCTTCAACAAGTACCTTAAAGAACAGAGTGTAGATACTTTTGCCACCTCATTTTATTAGATAAATAATTTTTTTTCAAAAAAAGAAAAAGTCCTTGTTTTTTCCCCTAAAAAGGCATCTCAGTGTTAACTTTTGTTTACGACGGCGTGAATCCCAGGAGCTGCTCGATGGGCTTGTACCGCCACTCATCCGCTTCCAGCTCCTCCACCAAGCTAGCCAGTTTCTCCATGCGAGAAACTTGTTGATCTGCCGGGAGATCAACAGTCAGCCAAAAAAAACAATAAACATATTTAGCGCTGTGTTTGTCACATACCGTGTTTGACCTGCTTCAGTGCCGACGCCACTTGGTAGCTGAATACAGACTCGCACAGAAACCTGTCTGAGCCGTCTGTAAAAGGAAATACAAGAGAGTTAGGCAACTTGTACATTGGTGTAATGAGCAAGTTCTGGATAAAATAAACTCAAGCCCTCACACGTGGGCAAGGAGAGCCAGTTGCTGATTCGGCTGAACATTTGCAAAAAAACTGCTGTAGGCCACAACTCACATCCAGCCTCACAAAGAAAAATCCCAGACTCTAGCACCTTATGTCACTTAATTACTTAAATCTTTTATTTATTATTTTTTAAACAAAATTCCTACTGAGCAGATTCACACTATTCCTCTACAAACCTTCCATCATTTCACCAGCTCCTTTTGGGTAGGTGTACAGGACCTTCCTGGGAGGAATGAGTTCCGAGGCGCTGAACCCCGAACCGGTCACCGAGCTGCCGCTTACGCCCCCGGCCGAGGAGGACGAAGAAGACGCCGCCATTGCCTGTGCAAGATTTTTTGAAACACACACTTGTCACTTGCATTGCAATCGAACGTCACTCAATGAAAACACCAACGTTAGCTCGCTTAGCATTGGTTAACAAATAAAGCAGCCGATCGTGGATATAGCAACATTATCATTTTGTTAAACATGTAATTTGATCATGTTTCAAAGAAACTTACACCCAATGCACGTGATAACCTGGAAACGTTGACGTTAATCCGCCCAGTTGATGCTGCCGCTTATTTCGCAGAAAAGATACCTTAGCTGCACTTTACGACAAAATCGGCCGTTTACGGCAAATAACAATATGGCGGCGATGTTGACGTAGCAACGAGCACAAATTCAAAACAAGTTAAGATTTCGTGACGCGTTTGTATCGCGTAATTTACTTGAATTGCACTGCTTTACTCTGCTGGGATAGCTTTTGTTAACAAAATGGACGTTTTACGCCCTCCTCTTATTAATATAAATGGAAGAATATATCGAAGAAACGTTGTTCAAGAAGAACAGTATGAGGAGGAGGAGGAAGATTTCTCCTACATGGGAACACCTGGTAAGTGTAACATGCATTATGAACTCTGGGAGCAAGTAAAAAAAAAAACAAGGTCAAAATTTGTGGTTTTTATTTGTCATGCAGTGAGCGAGGAATTCGAGGCAGAGGAAACCTGTGATGCTCACTTGATTGAACAGACTGATAGAGGATTCCGATGTGCCATCGACGTGCCAACTGTCTTGTACAAGTGAGTCACACAAAAGTATAAAAAAAAAAAACACACACAAAGCTCTGAGAATATTCATCTCTCTGATTTGTCCTGTTCCGACAGATACATCATCGGTAAAAAGGGAGAAACTCGTAAACAGCTCGAGTTGGATACAAAAACGTCGATTAACATCCCCAAACAAGGTGTGGAAGGACAGATAGGTACGACCATTATCGACGCCTCACTGGAAATTCTGTTTTGAGAAGTAATTATAATTGTATAAGTAATTTATTTTCATGTTTTCAGTCGTCACAGGGCCGCACAAAGCTGCAGTCTCCTCTGCCGTCACGAGAATCGAAGTCCTCATTGAAAACTTCCGGAAAAGGCAGCCTTTCACGCACTTCCTGTCGTTCCCCCTCAATGACCCCAAAATCCATAAGGGATTCTTGAAGTTTAAAGATGATGTCTTGGAGCAATGTTCACAGGTACAATAAACACAGACTGCATGTGAAAGGTATTTATACTTTTTATTTATTCATTTATGATCGCATAGGACCACGGACTCGATGAAAGCATCTTTCAGAACCCGGCAAAGCTTCACCTGACTGTCGGCACGCTCACGCTGTTGGATGACTTGGAAATTAGGAAAGCATGTGAGCACCTCCAGAACTGTCAAAACTTTATCAGGTATGTTTTTGATTTGTATAGAGCTTTAATGAATGAAAAAAAAAAAATTCTCATTTTTTTTCTGTCAGGGACATCACAGGAGGAAAGCCTCTGCCTTTACAGGTGGCGGGCATCGAGTATATGAACGACGACCCCGCCATGGTGGACGTCCTGTACGCTAAAGTCAACGTGACGGACGGCTCTGACAAGTAATGAAAGTACCAAAAAAAAAAAAAATCAGCTTCTTTGTATTCAAGTTTATTGTTTACCGCTACAGGTTGCAGGTGATTGCAGATCACCTAGTGGAGTATTTCGTCTCCATGGGCCAAATGACACGAGAATGGGACAGAGTCAAGCTGCACGCCACTGTGATCAATACCCTGTTCAGAAAAGACACCACTGGTACATAATATTGTCAATACCACACACGGTTTTTCACTATAGCTCTCGGCAATGCTTTAAATGGTTGGAATCGGTCAATATATAATCATACACTTTATTCCTATACATCTGTCTTTGTATTTTTTTTTTAAGGATTACTTTGGTAACATTCTTAGGAAATCACAATGCACTATTTTTAGAACAGGCCGAGATTAGCGCTTATGCCAAACAAAACCTAAACAAAGCAAAAATTAATAATATTAAGTAGTATAATAAAAATAAGTAAATCTTCAACATGTTTTTCAACTGTTGAGCTGCAATGTCGAAATTCCACCAGAGACATTTATGGCATCCGCAGCTCCGTTTACATGCGACCGCAGCATGTTTTTCCAAGTACTGACAAAGACTCGATTCATCTTGGCCTGGGATCAAGCCCTCCCCACCCTCCAGAGTTCCTAAGCATTTCCCAACATGTTTACCAGCTCATGGTCAACGTCAATTATGGTCTAAATTCCAACCAATAGAACTAACCTTGATTTTGTGCCCGCTGCATCACCATGGAAGCAAGTCGATTTAATGGCGTGTTGTGTTTGGAAGTCTGATCCCAAGCTCCTTGTTTCACATTCCGGTTTTATTTTATTTTTTTTTCCAGTGGAAGAGGCCAGCGGGTCAGGAAGACATGGCAAGAATGAGCGAGAGGCATTTGATGCCAGAAATATATTAAAGGTTAGAGAAAAATGCTGTCATAAATTTTATTTTGAAATCAACCATTCCTAAAGTAATTCAGGTTATCAGATTAATGTTTGAGAAAATAACCAAGGACAAAAGCATCGTATTAGAACAAATCTTTTTTAAAAAAATGTCAGAATGTTAAGAGAATAAATGGTACCGTTACAACAATAATTATTTTCATTCTCTAGTCTACAATTACATATCCCAAGCCCTTTTTTTGTGTTCTTCTCGAATTCAGACATTTGGAGCTTATCATTTCGGAGAGCTGGATCTGAACACGGTGTCACTGTCGCAGCGATATTCAGCCGATTGCACGGGCTACTACGCCTCTGCAGGAAGCATCAGCTTCTCCTGAGGTATCGTTTGACAGACTCTTCCAAACCTCGATATGGATTTTTTTTGCCAATGTTGGGGGACAGCAAATCTTCTGTTTCCCCTTCTCATAACCATCAAGTGGGCTGCCACTGAATAGAAATGTGGAATTCATGCAAATAAAAATCATGCCAATATCAACATAACCTCCTTGGCAGAGGTAAGTGAAATCTAACTGTGATTTGTGAGGTTGATACAAACTATTTTGATCCCTGCTGTTGGCTTCACCTGACGGCCCACTTGGAATTATGTGACCCACATTGAGGCCCAACTTTAGCCTTCAGCTGTCAGCAATGAGGAGTCTTCATTAATAAATCTCAGCAGGGTAAGCCACACGTGTGCGTTGAGAACGAAGCCCTCTCCGTCATAAAAAAAAAGTTTTTTATTCACCAGTTAAATGTCAAAAAAGGAATTTTGGAGCCATCAGGATTCAGTTTCAGCCATTTCATTTGATTAATAAATAGTGCAATTACATCACAACAGGTCGACAAAGGCATCACAATTGGACACTCATGTTTAATGTTTCCTTAGAAACTAGACTCATTGGATTTCATTGGTGACCTCAATATTTGTTTGTTCACCCAGAGCCATCTTTATTGACAAAATAAAAACACACCAGGAGTTTGTTTCTGGTTTTGTCAAATAAAGATTTCTTCCTTTGTCCAGAAAAGTGCCATATACATCTGATGCATTATTAGTAGCGGTATTGTATTTAAAAAAAAAAAAAAAGTCATGCTCCTCAAACAGGACCCCGCAAGTATCGCATTGTGATCCAATTTAAAATAAGCTATCCCTTTTTCATATTTTGGATTTTTTCAGTTTCTTCTTGAAAGATTTGCATTTCCAAATGAGCAGAAGTTATGAATTCATTAAAATACCAAATCATTTTGGAAAAATTTCTTAATTCAATTGAATATTTCCCTACATTTTTTTTTAACAAATTTACTGTTCAATCACTGACATTTAATGAACACTTGTGATAATTCCAATTTTAATTAATTACACATTAAGTCACACACATACATATATATTATTTTAGTCCATCATAGCCATTAACTGTTTTAAGTGGATGAGTTGGTTTCCTGCCACCTCTAAGTGGAACGTAAACGATCAATATGACCAAAAGTGACACACATTTGAACAAAAGGTAAATAAAATGAAAAAGACCACCTCTCTCTTAAGACTTTAAACATTTACAATCCTCAATAAATAATATAGTTAGTCAGGAAACACTCCAACGCGCATGTGAACGCTCGCTTAGACTTATTGCCGAGTGATGAGTGAACACATTTGCATATCAACTTGTCTCGTGGTGCTGTGAGGTCTTTGTTGGGGGTCTGTAGTGGTTGGTACGGTGTTCAAATTGTGAGGGGCACCAAGCCGGCAGAGGAGGCAGCGGGAGGGACCGTGATGACTGTGAGGGTCCCTGGATCAAGGCTGCTTGGCCCTCTGCTGCAAAACCAAAATGAAGTTCCATTAAAAATCCCTCATTTCCCATTAAAAACGTACCATTCAAATTATTTCCAAATTCATCCTCTTAACTTCCTTAGCAGATTACCCAGAAATGTTCCACCCTCTGATGTTTTTTTCTTTTTACTCATCTCGTCACACACAAAAAATAAATCAAAGAGACTCACTCACGCTTTGTCCAAATAGGTGATACGCAGTGACTGGGAATATGCGCTATTGGCATTGAGGATGTTGCCATTGTCCAGAGCGTAGTTTTTCTTGGCCTGCTGCTCTTTAGCCAGATTCCTGCACGCAGCTAGTTTGGCCTCCAGAACCTGCCGGACACAAGGTTTGTAATGGAGAGGACCAATAAAACAGATTTGAGGGGTTTATAGAATCCCAAAAGCAACTTACTCCGACTTTCCTCAGTAGGTCGCTGACGATGTTGAGCGCTGATATCCGTGCTGATGGAGTCAGTGGTGAGTGACTGGTGTAACTTGTGCCAAGTCCTGCAAAAAGAGCCGTGTCCCATTACTTTTGTCCAAAAGCTGCAAAATATGTGAGGCTGCACAGACCTGTGCCATCTGCGAGGAGCGCGTTGTCCAGACCTTTACTGAGAGGCGTGGCAGGCGTGGAGAGCGACGGCAAGACCATCTTGACGTCGTCATGCGTGGGAGAGCCGGAGTCCGATGTCCGGCTCACGTCCGCCTGACGTTCACGCACCGCAAGCTCCTGACGCAAGTCTGACCCAAACACAAACAAACCTTCGTTAATTAGTCGAGGTAAAGATGAAGAACTTCCGATTTTATTTTTATTTTTTAATCATAGGCGACCCCCTCCTCCCCAGCTCTCACCTCTGGCTTCATCTTTGAGCCTCTGAACGGACTCGAGAAGCGACTCCTTCTCATCCAACTCGCTCTCCAGAAAGGCGTTCCTCTCGATGGCCTGGTTCAGACGCTGCTCAAAGTTCTCCAGGGACACGATGGTCGCTCTGAGAAACAAAAAAAAAACACATGGTCAGAAGCAAAATACAACACTGACCAGCAAAATGTTTCCAGACCTCTTGGCTCGTTCCAGGTCATCGTTGGACTGTTCCAGTTCTCGCACGTATTTGTGGAGGTGCTCCTTGATGCTGCGCGTTTGCACCAGGTCGTCCTCCAGAACGGATATCTGCTTGTAGCTCTGTGAGTACTGCTGCTCCAGCCTCTCCTAACACAGCATATTGAGTAGCCTCATACATATTTCATAATGTTTCTTGTCCTCCTCAATTGTGACCATTGATAAACAAAATAGGCAGAGTGGGTACGATAAAGCCCAGGCATTCACAGCCAAAGCTTGTGATGAAGATATTCCAGATATCTGGCTCCGCCTTTACCTTGAGCGACTCCAGGTCGTTCTTCAGCCTAAGGTTGTCTGATTGGAGGTCCTTCAGGCGATGCTCGGCCTGGCCCAGCTGAGCTTCCAGTTCAGCTTCCAGCTCCCTGCTGCCCTCCTGGAACTCCAGCAGCTCCTCGTGAGCCTCCTGGTAGCTGCCGGCCGACAATAGAGAGGACACACGCGGACAGACAAAAAGAAAGATGTCACGCTAAAAAGAACATTCTGATGAACGAAGAAGGCACATCTAAAAATGGATCTCCTGGTGCGATGAATCTGTCACATCAGCAAGAATATAAAGCCTGCTCTCCTCAACTGATAAGAAGTAAGCTGCAATTAAACTCCATATTTAATCATTAAAAGCTTAAATAGGCAAAAACTCACAACGTTACGTATCACATACTTTGCCTTATACTTGACGTAGAGCGCTTTCCAAAAGTTGATTTCCTCATCCTTGGAGGAGAATTTAGGTATCTTGTCCGCTTCCATGGCAATCGCATCTACGCAGGAAGGAAGTTATCTATATTATCGATCATCTCAACTGGTTAAAAGGGTCAAATGAACGATTAAAATTTGAAATGAATAGACACACCTTTGCATTCACTGTACATATAGCCCAGTAAGTAGTTCGCTACATACAAGGTGTATTATCCACTCATTTGACGTCATACTGCCTGACACAGATTTAGCTCAAACGACGATTAATGTTTAGAAACATGTGATCGGCAAATATAAAGAAAACATAAGCAGATATTCATCTCAAGACATTATTGGGAGTGAATAAAATCACTAAAACTGTACAAAGACATGAGGATTACTGACATGAATCGACACGAAGGCAAAACGTCAAACATGGCTGAATCATTTCAAAAACCAATCCACCGTGAATTTTTTTTAAACAATCGCGCTTTTACCTCGATGTAAAACAAGAAATAAGTCGTCAGTTTACCTGCTGAACATCACCTCATGTAACGAGTTATTTGTCATCTAAATGAGATATTTATCGGAATATTTAGCTCGAAGCTTGAGAAAATTGTGGAGATGCTTCTTGCTCGTTGAGTTAAACGGTAGCTGGCGAAGATACAAAATGCAACATTGGCGCCCCCTGCTAGTCATCCTTTGCAAGTGCGCTACTCGGACAGGGATCATGTTAGATATTAACCGATAATAATTGTTCAGGTTTATAAAACACTTTGTTTTCTTTGTCTTAATACAAAAATACATAGGCGATCCCTATGTTTTTAAGAGCTTTGATACATTGGTGCGTGTGAGTCAAATATACGATACGTGCTGTAACATACGATGACGTCATTACACGCTCCGTGTCTAAATCATACAGATTTTAAAGATCGGAACATGAGTGGTCATTTGATTTTCGTTTTGAATTAGACAACCCGAAATTAAAATACAGCTTGCGCTGATTATTCTCCAGAACAACTAAGGAAACGTCTAATAACAGTTTGATATTCGATGATTAATAAACAAAATATAATATATTGATATAATAATAATAATTATTTCTCCAATAAAAACAGTATTGGTCTTTTTTGGTGATTGGATATTACATTTGGAAGCAGATATTAAACGTGGAAGACAACTGGTTATTAGCTATTTAAAATAGAATAATCAAAATTGGACTACAGTCTGATTTTTCATTTGATATCCGGAATAAGGAAAAGTCATCTGTTTGGTTTTCAATATTTATTCTGACAACAAAAATTGAAAAAACAGAATTGGTCACTGATCACATGTCGCATGCTGACCAGGAGATGTGTGTGTGACCAAAAAAAAAGCCAACGCAGGGCAGCCATCATGACAGGTCACCTGGTGGCGCTAGTGTGCAAAGCGCCGTTCGACATGCAGTAGAAGAAGTTTGCCTTGGATCGGTGGACGTGACGTCAGACCCTCAGGTTAATTGAAAACCGGTGTGCACCAGGGAGTTATCAAATACAGGTGTAGCAAGATGAAGCCCGACCGCGTGGCATTCTCTCAGGTAAGCGGGCACACGAGCAAATGTTTGTCGTCCGTTGCCGTTTTTCACGACGCCTTTTTGCTTGTTGCAGGATTTTTGCACGTGATGGAAGCAACCGCGTTTGAGGTTTGGGGGTTGAACTATAAATATTTGTTTGACTCAAGTCAACATGTTTCTTTGACTATAGTCAAATATATCTTTTTTTTTAAATTGTATCTGTTAAAAGTGTGGTATTTAATTTCATGTTATGCCAACGTATATATGAATGCGAGTTTTTCCTTCTCAAAATCAAACCCTTCCGCTCCAAAAATTGCCCAAAACGGCGCCCGCATTCATTCTCATACGTTGGAACTATTTGCAAGCGTGTATTTTCTCGGCTTTGCTCCGGACATCCCGTTTCGGACGGCTCAGCTACGCCGTCGTTTGTGGACAGCAAACTTGAATCATCCGCCCTACGTTGAATGAATATAAAACGATGTCTATGTTCCGTCTTATTGTGTACTTGTATCCAACTTAAGGGGCTAGAGAGCCGAATTCGATAAAAAAAAAAAAAAGTTCACAATTAGGTTCAACGGTAAATTAAATTCTAAGTTGACTCCTAAAGTTAATTTGCAAAAATGTATATTTACAATTTTTTTGAAAATGTACGCATTTACTCATTCACTTACATCTGGCTAAACCACTAGCTCCCGATTGGTTAATTTTGGTCAGATGACAGGGTGTAAGGGTTTAAGTGAACTGTGGGCTCATATGTGGAAGAATAAAGCAATGAAAATGTCGACTCTTAAAGTGTTTTTTCTTCTGTCCTTCTCAGTGTCCTTGTCCAATAGGAGAGCCAGAGTGTGTGCAAATGCACAATTTCTTCCTGTGCCACATGAAAACAATTGCTTTTGTGAATTCAACAAGGGAGCTGAAGTGACATGCTCTTACTCTGAAAGCTCAGCTAACGGAGTGGGAGTAATGGTAAAAAATAGTCTTGTCTGCTTTTATTGTTTATAATGGGTGTTTTAGAATGGGATAGCAGTTGTAATTCCTCAAGATAGCTTTCTGACGTCAAAAAATTTCTCTGCCTGAGATAGGAATGGGTCCTTTTTTTTTTGTACATGAATGCTATAGCACAAATGTAGTTACCAGCGCTCAATTAATGGTGCCTTGCATGTTTTTCCAGGGTTGAAGAGGAGCAATGAGGAAAGGACCAATTCACACCCAGTCAAGAATCAAGAAGCATGCCAACGTGGACATGTCATGTGTGGGGATCATTTGACCAGGAGGGGGCAGTGTTGTGCTCTGGTTGCCTTTGTTTATGGGTGCATGCTGGAAAGGTTGCCTTGAAATGAGGGCAGGTGTTTGGGGGTCTGATGGTTGGACTTGCTTAAGAGGTGGTCTGTAGTTGTGGTTGAGGTTGTGGCTTGTCTGGATCCAGAGCAGCTTTGTCTTGTGTGAGGATAGCGGTTGAAAGCCGGCCGGCACATTGGAGGCTTTGGGGGAGGACTTCAATTTTTGCACATGCAAAGCCCTTTGAGACTTGACTGTGATTTTGGGCAATACAAATGAGCTCGACTTGACTCAGTCCATCACAGCGATCCACACAACCAAATCCTTGTCGTGTTTCACCTCTTTTATGTTTCAGGTTTTGTGGACGAACCAGCTTGGGTACCGCAAGCAGAAGCCCAAGCCCCAATCTTGCTACAAGAGCAGCGTTGTCTTGTGCTAGGATTGCCATTGATGGCGCATTGTAACCTTTGGGGGAGGACGGTGTCACGTTGATGGACACAAACAAAACTTTGATGTGGAGCCGAATGTCTACTTTCGCAATATGACTTGTTGACCATTGTAACATTTTGTCTTTTCTACCTACCACTGTCGTATTTGCGTTCTTTGTTCTCCCTACAGTGTAGGGTGACATTGGAGCGAGCCGGTTAACAAGCTGCTGGAAAAAGAGAATTTTGACGTGGCGCCGAATGTCCAATTTTGCAATATGACTTGACAACTGTAACATTGTCTTTTTCCTAATCTACTACCACTGCCGTACTTGCGTTCGTTGTTCTCCCCTCAGTGTAGGGCGGCGTTGGAGGGAGCCAGTCCACGAGGTGGTGGAAACACAAACAAAAGTTTGATGTGAAGGATGTCCAATTTTGCAATCTGACTTGTAACATTTTGTCGTTTTCTAACCTACCACTGTCGTACTTGCGTTCTTGTTCTCCCCTCGGTGTAGGGCGGTGTTGGAGCGACCTGGTCCGAATGTCCAATTTTGCAATGTAATTTGTAACATTGTCATTTTCTAACCTACCACTGTTCTTGCGTTCTTTGGTTTCCCCTCAGTGTAGGGCAGTGTTGGAGCGAGCTGGTCCCGAATGTCCAATTTTGCAATGTTATTTGTAACAGTTGTCTTTTTCTAACCTGTCATACTCGCGTTCTTTGTTCTCCCCTCAGTGTAGGGCAGCGTTGGAGCGAGCTGGTCCCGAATGTCCAATTTTGCAATGTCATTTGTAACATTTTTGTCTTTTTCTAACCTACTACCACTGTCATACTCGCGTTCTTTGTTCTCCCGTCAGTGTAGGGCAGCGTTGGAGCGAGCTGGTCCCGAATGTCCAATTTTGCAATGTAATTTGTAACATTTTGTTTTTCTAACCTACCACTGTGGTACTTGGTTCTTTGTTCTCCCCTCAGTGTAGGACTGCGTGGGAGCGAGCTGTTCAGTGAGGAACCACCGGTCGAGAGTGCTCAAGACATAATGACGCAAGCAGCGCACAACTCATTGCATGTTCTGCCTTTTGCAGACTGGACGCAAAAGGGGGGGACGAACGGCCGGCGACGGTAACCAAGAGTAGCTAGCCGCTGTGATCTAGTAAGCAAGTGACCGCCAACACTGGGTGCGCTTTGAGTTTGACATTGTCTGTCTGCAGATGGCGACTGGGACACGACACAATCTGATCCGAGGTGGACTGCTTGGCCGGGTGGCATCACTCTGCAGACAGGTTCTGAGGGAGACCCGCTTCCCTGGAGACGTCGACCTGCGCAGCGTCAATGTGTGAAATGGAGTTTTCCTTTTTCAATTCACACCAGTGGTGTCCGAATGTTTGTTTGAGGGCCTCGTACTGAAACAAATTCAAAATTCTTTGACAAATTCATTAAAGATTCTAATCAATCATGAGATTTTGCTATTAAGTGTTAAAATGTTGTGCTACTGCTACAAAACAATGTTAATTTTGAAAGTCAATCATGAGGTGTCTTGGTAAATCTAACACCGCAAAAATGAGGCTAAACTTGTGTGTTGAGTGAAATTTTGAACAGAAGATTTGACTTGTAAACAGCGTAACTTAATATTCTGAAGCCCTTGAGCAGTCGAATTTTGGCGCTCCCCTCGTGGCCCGTGTCCAATGGCCTTTTGTCCCAGAGCCCCCATGCCGCAGTTCGGACACCAATGGTGAAGTGTGTGTGTGTGTGTGTGTGTAGGGCTGCACGTGTATTGGAAAACTGCCACATGGTGGTGTACGTTAACGGCATGCACTTTAAGAAGCGAAAGATTTTCTTTGTCATGTGGCCTAATGAAATAAGCTCTGTGTTGCCAAATTATTTTAGAAGAGAAGTCACTGATCCAAGTTAACATCTAACTGATCTCATTCAGTTCAAAAAATTCATTTCCATCCCAAGTTTTTGCATAACTTTGCACAATGCAATAGTCTGGCCCAATCCTGCCATATCACTCATTTTCCAATATGTTGTGCAGCCTTGATTGAGTGCAAACGCGCAGCGACGGCGCAAGCGAGACTTTGGTGCTTGTGTCTTGCAAGGTGGAAGAGAAGCTGCACAAAACAGCCAGCGGACGGAGGTCACTTGACCTGGGATTGGGGAGCAAAGGAAGAAATCACCCCAAGAAAAGCAGTTGCCATGTGATGAAGAGGAAGGAGCCTGATTCATGACTGGCCAAGACTGGCCAGAGGTGACGTGGCAATCAAATGTACAAGGAGAGTGTACACACCTTTTTTTTTTATCGCATTTCCTTATTTGTCTGTCGCAGGGCTCGCTCGCGTGGCGTCGGAGGGACGGGAGCAGTTCCTCAAATGAAGATGAGTACCATCTGCCGGTCACGGAGTACATCGACAGAAGTGAACCGCATGCAACTGAGTGCTGTCTTTCTTTTTGCAGTTGTGCGACGCAGAGGAAGAGTCCAACGAACCTTCAGCAGACCTTCGCCCGTGACGAGCGGCCTACATGAGGCGGGTGCAGATGCGGCGAGGGCGAAGCAGCCAGCGTTTAGGGAGAGTATGACTTTGGTTTTCCCCCTTCCGCACTTGCTTTCCTTCCCTCCCTCCACTTTTTCACTGGGTGTGCACACTGTCTGCATGATGCCTCTCTTTCTTCTCAGTGCTGTCATTGTGCAATAATGTTTGAAAGTGTTTTTTTTTTTTTTTTTTAAATACATGGAGTGAACTGTAAAGTTTATATTGTAACTGTGTGTGTCTCTGTACCTGTATTAAATTGTGAACTGAATTCAAGTGGTCCATTATCAACATTGGCATGTAAAGTATTGTGCATATTTTGAGTTAAATGACAACATGCAAACTGTAATACTTTGAAACATTCTCTATAAGGCAATTGAAAAATTAGTCTCAAACAAATGAGTCCAAATAAGTAATATGAAACATGCAGTGTCAGGCATTTCTTGTCACAGTGGAAAGAAATGCTGTATGCTTTCAAAATTGTTGACAAAAGTAGCCTGACATCCATAAACGCAAATGACAGACTGCGTTGCGACCAATGAAATTAATCTTTGGCAAACCCTTTTGAAAAACTGCCATAAAATGGCCACTGAATTCAGACTCTTGCTCAATGTAGGTGCATTTCTTTTTGTACGAGAAAAGCCTTTATTTTCAAGTCTGAACCTTTATTTTTGCGGTTGAATCGTCGTGGGTGATTTTGTGAATAAAGTCGACTTTGGTGTCTTGTTCCTGTGGATGGCCTTTGTAAATAAAGCCAACTTTGTGTCAGTCATTCATGATGCAATTGATTCTGCATCTCTTGAGACTTAAACTTATTACACGTTTTGTTGCAGGTGTTGTCTTCATTTGCAGTCTGACTACGAAGGCCTGTTGCTATACAGTGGAGATGGAACCTAAAGTGAAATTTTAAACATTACATGCAACTTCTGGGATGTTGGCCTTCAATACAAAGCACTCGTTGCATGTTGCTTAACAACACTGCCAACCTTGGTACCAGTACTGCATAATACCGTCCAGTTCAACGTTAAGCCTGCACAAACGTGAGTGAAGGCCACACCGCAACCTGCTTAGGTGGTATGCAAGTGAGCCAGAGAGCTACTCATTACCGGCGGCTTTATTAAATTGTCCTTTTCAGACAGGTTAGATGAATTCCAAGTGCTGCCATCTAGTGGCGGCAAATTTCTCCCGTCTGACGCACCATTTAACTGTATGCGAAAATACTTCATTTTTAACTTTCAACATGGTTAAAGATAATAGGTGCCCTAATTGGGCGGCTGGGTTAATGCGACCCATCTTTCGTAGTTTGTTTTACCCAAAGCAATCTAACATACCACATAAATACTGCCGCTATCTCTCCAATGTGCATGTGTGTAAAACGTACAAAATAATTTGCATCATTTATAGACCACATGCTAAAAATATGACGTTCATGCAGCTGGTCTTGTAATCCACAGCTTGGTAAAGTGCTTCCGGTTGAGCATGGCCGTCCGTACTCGACCCCGAGTCTGCGGTTTGACCTACCGCCCTGTCGCGCACCAAACCGCGCGGCCATCAGTGATTTATTTATATATATATATGCATACACATATACACACACACACATCCACCTATGGCTCTATATGTCCTCAGCGCTGTAACGTTTTGTGCCGGTACGTACACTATATGAAATAAATGACGGGATTGTTTTCACCTCATTTAATATGCATCAAGCATACGAGCTGGTGTTTTAGAACAGCCTAAACTAGTAGGTCACAAAAAAGATTTAAAAAAAAAAAAAAACTTGCTAAAATTCTAAAAAGTTAATTGTCTTTTTTCTGTTGAGAGAAGCGTCCAATGAAATGTGGTTAATACCATTGGGGGAGAGAGATTTGATTAGCGTTAGTACATGCATGGTCAGTGCAATTGTCGGTCAGTACAGCGTTTGCATAGGGCAGTGCATGGGTTAGTGCATTCATGGTTATCACACAGCAGAACATTTCGCGGCGGCGGGGAGTCGAACCCTGGGTCTCAGGTGTTCTAGCGCAGCGATCGAGCCACTCGCCCAGCGTGGCGAGCTCGGCGGTCACCCCGCTTTTTCTTCGAGTCATTCTTATCCGTTCAGTATTTCGTTCCGCGCGCGTTGGGTAAGTACAAAAGAGTGCAAACGGCCGCCAGCTGCCAGGTCGAAATAGCCGACTGGTCTATGACACGGCCTCTTGCCCCGAAAGAACCTGGTTCGATCCCAGGCATGAGCACATACTTGACGGTGCTTTTGCAATTGGAACCTCGCCTACTATAAGTGTACGCATATGCAAATAAAATTGCATATGCAAGTATTTATGTGTAAAGAGACAAGGAGGCCCCGCCCCCCGAGTGGGCGGGGCCACCCACCGGACCACGCCCACTGGCCCCGCCCCCGGGGCTGCAAGCCACGCCCCCTGCCCTAGCGTAATTAACCAGGGTAGGGGGCGGGGCGAAGCCCCGCCCCCTACCCTAGTGTAATTAACTAGGGTAGGGGGCGGGGCGAAGCCCCGCCCCCTGCCCTAGTGTAATTAACTAGGGTAGGGGGCGGGGCGAAGCCCCGCCCCCTGCCCTAGTGTAATTAAAAGTGAATAGAAATCTAGTAGTGTAGGGGGCGGGGCTTCGCCCCGCCCCCTACACTACTAGATTTCTATTCACTTTTAATGTAAATGAAAACATTTATATATATATATATATATTAATGTTTTCATTTACATTAATATATATATATACTTTTAATGTAAATGAAAACATTAATATATATATATATATATAAATGTTTTCATTTACATTAAAAGTGAATAGAAATCTAGTAGTGTAGGGGGCGGGGCTTCGCCCCGCCCCCTACACTACTAGATTTCTATTCACTTTTAATTACACTAGGGCAGGGGGCGGGGCTTCGCCCCGCCCCCGACCCTAGTTAATTACACTAGGGCAGGGGGCGGGGCTTCGCCCCGCCCCCTACCCTAGTTAATTACACTAGGGTCGGGGGCGGGGCTTCGCCCCGCCCCCTACCCTGGTTAATTACGCTAGGGCAGGGGGCGTGGCTTGCAGCCCCGGGGGCGGGGCCAGTGGGCGTGGTCCGGTGGGTGGCCCCGCCCACTCGGGGGGCGGGGCCTCCTTGTCTCTTTACACATAAATACTTGCATATGCAATTTTATTTGCATATGCGTACACTTATAGTAGGCGAGGTTCCAATTGCAAAAGCACCGTCAAGTATGTGCTCATGCCTGGGATCGAACCAGGTTCTTTCGGGGCAAGAGGCCGTGTCATAGACCAGTCGGCTATTTCGACCTGGCAGCTGGCGGCCGTTTGCACTCTTTTGTACTTACCCAACGCGCGCGGAACGAAATACTGAACGGATAAGAATGACTCGAAGAAAAAGCGGGGTGACCGCCGAGCTCGCCACGCTGGGCGAGTGGCTCGATCGCTGCGCTAGAACACCTGAGACCCAGGGTTCGACTCCCCGCCGCCGCGAAATGTTCTGCTGTGTGATAACCATGAATGCACTAACCCATGCACTGCCCTATGCAAACGCTGTACTGACCGACAATTGCACTGACCATGCATGTACTAACGCTAATCAAATCTCTCTCCCCCAATGGTATTAACCACATTTCATTGGACGCTTCTCTCAACAGAAAAAAGACAATTAACTTTTTAGAATTTTAGCAAGTTTTTTTTTTTTTTAAATCTTTTTTGTGACCTACTAGTTTAGGCTGTTCTAAAACACCAGCTCGTATGCTTGATGCATATTAAATGAGGTGAAAACAATCCCGTCATTTATTTCATATAGTGTACGTACCGGCACAAAACGTTACAGCGCTGAGGACATATAGAGCCATAGGTGGATGTGTGTGTGTGTATATGTGTATGCATATATATATATAAATAAATCACTGATGGCCGCGCGGTTTGGTGCGCGACAGGGCGGTAGGTCAAACCGCAGACTCGGGGTCGAGTACGGACGGCCATGCTCAACCGGAAGCACTTTACCAAGCTGTGGATTACAAGACCAGCTGCATGAACGTCATATTTTTAGCATGTGGTCTATAAATGATGCAAATTATTTTGTACGTTTTACACACATGCACATTGGAGAGATAGCGGCAGTATTTATGTGGTATGTTAGATTGCTTTGGGTAAAACAAACTACGAAAGATGGGTCGCATTAACCCAGCCGCCCAATTAGGGCACCTATTATCTTTAACCATGTTGAAAGTTAAAAATGAAGTATTTTCGCATACAGTTAAATGGTGCGTCAGACGGGAGAAATTTGCCGCCACTAGATGGCAGCACTTGGAATTCATCTAACCTGTCTGAAAAGGACAATTTAATAAAGCCGCCGGTAATGAGTAGCTCTCTGGCTCACTTGCATACCACCTAAGCAGGTTGCGGTGTGGCCTTCACTCACGTTTGTGCAGGCTTAACGTTGAACTGGACGGTATTATGCAGTACTGGTACCAAGGTTGGCAGTGTTGTTAAGCAACATGCAACGAGTGCTTTGTATTGAAGGCCAACATCCCAGAAGTTGCATGTAATGTTTAAAATTTCACTTTAGGTTCCATCTCCACTGTATAGCAACAGGCCTTCGTAGTCAGACTGCAAATGAAGACAACACCTGCAACAAAACGTGTAATAAGTTTAAGTCTCAAGAGATGCAGAATCAATTGCATCATGAATGACTGACACAAAGTTGGCTTTATTTACAAAGGCCATCCACAGGAACAAGACACCAAAGTCGACTTTATTCACAAAATCACCCACGACGATTCAACCGCAAAAATAAAGGTTCAGACTTGAAAATAAAGGCTTTTCTCGTACAAAAAGAAATGCACCTACATTGAGCAAGAGTCTGAATTCAGTGGCCATTTTATGGCAGTTTTTCAAAAGGGTTTGCCAAAGATTAATTTCATTGGTCGCAACGCAGTCTGTCATTTGCGTTTATGGATGTCAGGCTACTTTTGTCAACAATTTTGAAAGCATACAGCATTTCTTTCCACTGTGACAAGAAATGCCTGACACTGCATGTTTCATATTACTTATTTGGACTCATTTGTTTGAGACTAATTTTTCAATTGCCTTATAGAGAATGTTTCAAAGTATTACAGTTTGCATGTTGTCATTTAACTCAAAATATGCACAATACTTTACATGCCAATGTTGATAATGGACCACTTGAATTCAGTTCACAATTTAATACAGGTACAGAGACACACACAGTTACAATATAAACTTTACAGTTCACTCCATGTATTTAAAAAAAAAAAAAAAAAACACTTTCAAACATTATTGCACAATGACAGCACTGAGAAGAAAGAGAGGCATCATGCAGACAGTGTGCACACCCAGTGAAAAAGTGGAGGGAGGGAAGGAAAGCAAGTGCGGAAGGGGGAAAACCAAAGTCATACTCTCCCTAAACGCTGGCTGCTTCGCCCTCGCCGCATCTGCACCCGCCTCATGTAGGCCGCTCGTCACGGGCGAAGGTCTGCTGAAGGTTCGTTGGACTCTTCCTCTGCGTCGCACAACTGCAAAAAGAAAGACAGCACTCAGTTGCATGCGGTTCACTTCTGTCGATGTACTCCGTGACCGGCAGATGGTACTCATCTTCATTTGAGGAACTGCTCCCGTCCCTCCGACGCCACGCGAGCGAGCCCTGCGACAGACAAATAAGGAAATGCGATAAAAAAAAAAAAAGGTGTGTACACTCTCCTTGTACATTTGATTGCCACGTCACCTCTGGCCAGTCTTGGCCAGTCATGAATCAGGCTCCTTCCTCTTCATCACATGGCAACTGCTTTTCTTGGGGTGATTTCTTCCTTTGCTCCCCAATCCCAGGTCAAGTGACCTCCGTCCGCTGGCTGTTTTGTGCAGCTTCTCTTCCACCTTGCAAGACACAAGCACCAAAGTCTCGCTTGCGCCGTCGCTGCGCGTTTGCACTCAATCAAGGCTGCACAACATATTGGAAAATGAGTGATATGGCAGGATTGGGCCAGACTATTGCATTGTGCAAAGTTATGCAAAAACTTGGGATGGAAATGAATTTTTTGAACTGAATGAGATCAGTTAGATGTTAACTTGGATCAGTGACTTCTCTTCTAAAATAATTTGGCAACACAGAGCTTATTTCATTAGGCCACATGACAAAGAAAATCTTTCGCTTCTTAAAGTGCATGCCGTTAACGTACACCACCATGTGGCAGTTTTCCAATACACGTGCAGCCCTACACACACACACACACACACACTTCACCATTGGTGTCCGAACTGCGGCATGGGGGCTCTGTGACAAAAGGCCATTGGACACGGGCCACGAGGGGAGCGCCAAAATTCGACTGCTCAAGGGCGTCAGAATATTAAGTTACGCTGTTTACAAGTCAAATCTTCTATTCAAAATTTCACTCAACACATAAGTTTAGCCTCATTTTTGCGGTGTTAGATTTACCAAGACACCTCATGATTGACTTTCAAAATTAACACCGTTTTGTAGCAGTGGCACAACATTTTAACACTTAATAGCAAAATCTCATGATTGATTAGAATCTTTAATGAATTTGTCCAAGAATTTTGAATTTGTTTCAGTACGAGGCCCTCAAACATTCGGACACCACTGGTGTGAATTGAAAAAGAAAAACTCCATTTCACGCATTGACGCTGCGCAGGTCGACGTCTCCAGGGAAGCGGGTCTCCCTCAGAACCTGGCTGCAGAGTGATGCCACCCGACCAGCCGGGAAAGCGGTCCACCTCGGATCAGATTGTGTCGTGCCCCGGTCGCCATCTGCAGACAGTCAATGTCAAACTCAAAGCGCACCCAATGTTGGCGGTCACTTGCTTACTAGATCACAGCGGCTAGCTACTCTTGGTTACCGTAGCCGGCCGTTCGTCCCCCCTTTTGCGTCCAGTCTGCAAAAGGCAGAACATGCAATGAGTTGTGCGCTGCTTGCGTCATTATGTCTTGAGCACTCTCGACCGGTGGTTCCTCACTGAACAGCTCGCTCCCACGCAGTCCTACACTGAGGGGAGAACAAAGAACCAAGTACCACAGTGGTAGGTTAGAAAAACAAAATGTTACAAATGACATTGCAAAATTGGACATTCGGGACCAGCTCGCTCCAACGCTGCCCTACACTGAGGGGAGAACAAAGAACGCGAGTATGACAGTGGTAGTAGGTTAGAAAAAGACAAAAATGTTACAAATAACATTGCAAAATTGGACATTCGGGACCAGCTCGCTCCAACGCTGCCCTACACTGAGGAGAGAACAAAGAACGCGAGTATGACAGGTTAGAAAAAGACAACTGTTACAAATAACATTGCAAAATTGGACATTCGGGACCAGCTCGCTCCAACACTGCCCTACACTGAGGGGAGACCAAAGAACGCAAGAACAGTGGTGAGTTAGAAAATGACAATGTTACAAATTACATTGCAAAATTGGACAATCGGGACCAGCTTGCTCCAACGCTGCCCTACACTGAGGGGAGAACAAAGAACGCAAGAACAGTGGTAGGTTAGAAAACGACAAAATGTTACAAATTGCATTGCAAAATTGGACATTTGGACCAGCTCGCTCCAACGCCGCCCTACACCGAGGGGCGAACAAGAACGCAAGTACCACAGTGGTAGGTTAGAAAATGACAATGTTACAAATTACATTGCAAAATTGGACATTCGGGACCAGCTCGCTCCAACGCTGCCCCACACTGAGGGGAGAACAAAGAACGCGAGTATGACAGGTTAGAAAAAGACAACTGTTACAAATAACATTGCAAAATTGGACATTCGGGACCAGCTCGCTCCAACACTGCCCTACACTGAGGGGAGACCAGAGAACACAAGAACAGTGGTAGGTTAGAAAATGACAATGTTACAAATTACATTGCAAAATTGGACATTCGGACCAGCTCGCTCCAACGCTGCCCTACACTGAGGGGAGACCAAAGAAAGCAAGAACAGTGGTAGGTTAGAAAATGACAATGTTACAAATTACATTGCAAAATTGGACATTCAGACCAGCTCGCTCCAACACCGCCCTACACCGAGGGGAGAACAAGAACGCAAGTACGACAGTGGTAGGTTAGAAAACGACAAAATGTTACAAGTCAGATTGCAAAATTGGACATCCTTCACATCAAACTTTTGTTTGTGTTTCCACCACCTCGTGGACCGGCTCCCTCCAACGCCGCCCTACACTGAGGGGAGAACAACGAACGCAAGTACGGCAGTGGTAGTAGATTAGGAAAAAGACAATGTTACAGTTAGTCATATTGCAAAATTGGACATTCGGCTCCACGTCAAAATTCTCAGTTTCCAGCAGCTTGTTAACCGGCTCGCTCCAACGTCACCCTACACTGTAGGGAGAACAAAGAACGCAAATACGACAGTGGTAGGTTAGAAAAGACAAAATGTTACAATGATCAACAAGTCATATTGCGAAATTAGACATTCGGCTCCACATCAAAGTTTTGTTTGTGTCCATCAACGTGACACCGTCCTCCCCCAAAGGTTACAATGCGCCATCAATGGCAATCCTAGCACGAGACAACGCTGCTCTTATAGCAAGATTGGGCTTCTGCTTGTCGTACCCAAGCTGGTTCCTGCACAAAACCTGAAACATAAAAGAGGTGAAACACGACAAGGATTTGGTTGTGTGGATCGCTGTGATGGACCGAGTCAAGTCGAGCTCATTTGTATTGCCCAAAATCACAGGGCTTTGCATGTGCAAAAATTGAAGTCCTCCCCCAAAGCCTCCAATGCGCCGGCCGGCTTTCAACCGCTATCCTCGCCCAAGACAAAGCTGCTCTGGATCCAGACAAGCCACAACCTCAACCACAACTACAGACCACCTCCTAAGCAAGTCCAACCATCAGACCCCCAAACACCTGCCCTCATTTCAAGGCAACCTTTCCGGCGTGCACCCATAACCAAAGGCAACCACAGCCAAACACTGCCCCCTCCTGGTCACACATGACATTTCCACACTGGCATCCTGCTTGATTCTTGACTTTGAGTAGAACTGTTCCCTTTCCAGATCCCCTTTGGCTCCTATGCCAGTCTGCAAAAGTGTTCCGTTTCCACATCCCCTTTGGCTCCTCTTCCAGCCTTCAAAACTAGTCCTTTATCCACATCCCCTTTGGCTCCTCTTCCAGCCTGCAAAACACGCGTGCGCCATTAAGCCTGTGCTGGGAACATCATTTGTACACGTATTAGGTTTCTAAATGTCGACACAAACTTATTTTCACCTGTTACAGAGCCCGTTTCTCATCACCGTTCCCATTATCACTGTGACCTTGCCCATCAGTGCCCACACCAGCAGCCCTGGTTTAGAGGGCCATTGCTGCTGACTTTGGGTAGAAGAACTGCATGTTCATTTTCCAGTCTACAAAAACAATAAAATAAACAGAAATCATATGAAATAACATTTTTAACTCAGCACATTAATATTTATTCAATTATAGATACTTGACCATTACTACCATTACATACAGAATTAGGAGGGGCGTATTTTCATCTGTATAATAAAATCAACTGAAATAATTAGTAATGCCATTTTAAATCCGACATGTTCTTTTAAACTTAGTTAATTAATTACAGATACTAACTAGAGGGGCCATGACATACAGAATAAGGAGGGGAATAAGGAGGGACATACTTTTGATCTGCGCTCAATTTACCTCACATTAGACAGATGATCCAAGTTTGCCGTCCACGAGTTGAGTTTAGGGGTCCGAAAAATGATGCATCCCTTCCGACCGGACACCGGAGTGCTCGCAAAAGTTTGTATTGGCCATCTATTTTGGGTATATATTTATTGGTGTTTTCATGTATTTATTTATCTATGCATTGATTCATTTATGTATTTAATGGTTTATGTATTTATGCATTTACTTATGGCTTTATTTGGGGCGGAAGGGCTTTGGAACGTCAAGGATTTGACAAAAAACACATGAATTGGCAAAATGGAACACTCAAATGCAATAGGCCTTTTTCATATAAGGGAGTGAAAAAACGTTTTGCATGCACAGTTAACTTCATAAGATAATTTGTAAAACATTCAAACAAAACTTTTATAGTACTTAAAATGCAAGAATGCAAACGCGCTGGCTAGCATGAGGAAAAAAATTAAAAAATTAATAAATACTAGCGGCAAAAGAACCCAAGCACCGTGCTGAATGAAGCAAAAGAAAGTGAATTGTGACGTGCTATGCTCAAACCTCAAACGCTCCTGCGTCCTCCAAGGGCGAAAATCCTGCAACAAGCAAAAAGACGTCGTGAAAAACGGCAACGGACGACAAACATTTGCTCGCGTGCCCGCTTACCTGAGAGAATGCCACGCGGTCGCTCGCCATCTTGCTTCACCCGTATTTGACAACTCCCCTTGTGCACACCGGTCTTCAATTCACCTGAGTGCCTGACGTCACTTCCCTAATCTAAGGCAACCTTCTCCACCTGCTGAGTGAACCGCATTTTGCACACTGGCGCCACCCGGCGGCCTTTTATGATGACTGCTTTGGTTTACCCTGGAAATGTTTGCTTTCAGGGCACACAATAAAAGTACATCCCGTGCCATAAATTACGGCATCATATCGTATTCTTACAGAACAATACACTGTCTTCAGACGCCGCGCTGTCGCCATCTCCTGGTCAGTATGTAAAATGCAGGCGGTGACAATTTTCGGGAATTCCAAACAAATAGAGCCATTTTTCCATTTTTGTTTAAGGATTAAAGTAAAAATGAATCTGTGGATTGAGTTTTCCTCCTTTACAAACAAACAAGAAAATTAAGTTATATTTATATTTTGGTGCTTATAACATAACTAATAACCAGTCATTTTTCAATGTTTAAAGTCTGCATCCAAACAGAATATTCAATGACCAAAAGAGACGCAGCCTGTGTAATTCATGATATACTTGGTCAAGTCATGAACCACACCTATCTTGAAAAGGGTACTGCAGTGGTTAAAGGTAATTAATTGGTCATTTTTTAATTTAATTTTTAATTTTTTAATGCGACACTGATTCAGTAAATATGCTCAATTAGATATCATGACACACTAAGCAATGTAAAAAAAAAAAAAAAAAAAAAATTCTTTACCGACATGCACTGGTTCCAATAACAAACTCGGTGTAAACAGCTCATCTAAAAAAGCAGTTTCTAACTTAAGTTGCTCACTCCATGGAGCAACTGTTACTTTGCATATGTCAAAAAAAGGAGCCTGGAGAAAGGCAACCATGGAGTCATTGACAAAGACACGGTGCTTAACTGTATGTTGTGGAACAACAGAAAAAATAGCAGGAATAACATAGCAGTCTACATTTAGGCCAGATCCCCTGAGCCAAATGAAACGGCAATAAATAAAGGTTTCCATTGGAATTCATAGCGTGTCCAATGTGCTGAAGACTAGAAGACTTCACTCGACTGCACCCCACCTACCTGCCCCCTTTCCCTAGCATGTGCTTAAGCATATTGCATCAGGTGCAAGGTGGCCTGGCCCTTTTCTCCAGGTCCTGTTTGGTCTTCTGGATGCGAGCAAAAATCTCTCGGAATAGTTCCTTGTACTCAGGCTGGTGAAAGCTGCCGTTGTAGTCCACTGTCTGGACAGTCTTGTGACTTATCTGCTCGTGCTCTTCTTCTTCTTGATGTTGCTGTAATCCAAAGCGCCTAAGCAGCTTCTCATATTTGACCTGCAAGGCGCTGTACTGCGCGTCCACCTCGTTGAGCAGCGAGATACCGCCACGTTCCGCTTTCCCGGCCCTCTGGGCGCACCAGCACTCGTGCTCACCTGCGGGGTCGGCGCTGTGTTTGGTCTTGAGGAGACGCTCGCTTGCCCATCGCTTGAGGGGTCGCTGGCTTCGGAGGAACGGCCCACTGGCTTCCCCGTCACGCTCCTCTTCCGCCTCCTCCTCCTCTGGGAGAGCGTATGCCACGTTCAGCCGGGAGAAGGATTCAGACTTCCAGAGGTGGCGAAGTTCCTCGGCCTCTCGCTCCAACTCAGACACTCGCATCTGCGCGCACAAACCGAGTGAGAAAGGCATACATATCCATATCCATCCATGCATAAAATTTAAGCGTGACCCTGCCGTACCCTGCACGTCTCCATGCCAGCCAGCTGCCGCTCGAGTACGGCCCTCTCCCGGCTCAGTAGCCCAGCCTCGCGCTCCGCCTCCTCCCGCCGGGCACGTTCTCGTGCGTACTGGGCCTGGAGGCTGCGCAGCGAGCGGCGCAGCGATGCCTGCTGCTCTTCGTGCCACCGCTGCACACCGTCGTGCCCCTCAACACCAAGACGAGGTTCTTCCGGATCACCGTCACACTGCCTGCATCATTGTCGAAGAGCAAAGCACAGAGCATTACTAAATGCACAGACATGACAGGAGATGATGAAGCAAGCACTTTGCACTCTTGAGGTAACACCATTTTCCATATTATACAACATAACAGCCATCGTATTTAAGTTTTATCTCCCATGTCCTGACAAGCAGGAGGCGATAAGCCGCTGACGTAACATTGAGAGTGCAACCGCAAAGCATTCACGTCGCTTTTTTCCAGTGTTATTCCAATGTGTCTCGCACCCATTTGAAATTTCCAAATTATGCGAAACCAAGTTTGTTTTCTATGTATTTTAGAAAACAAACAAACAAACATCCACTTTTCCATAGTCAGTGTCTTTCAGTGTGACCTGGCTTCTTTTAGCCCCTGATTACTCTCACAAAGAATTAGCCAGACACGCCGACACAGCGGACTTCCAACAGGTCAGTCACAGGCGAGCATGATCAAACCTGAGTTTTTGCAGTTCCTCCAGACTCTGGGCGCCGGGCCACCTCCGCCGGCCCCCCTGGGCCAGCTGCGAGGGTCCCAGTTTCATGTCGTCAACCTGACGCTGCAGCTCGTCCACGCGTGTCTGCAGCGCTTCTACCGTTTCCATCAGCCTGTGTTGACAAAAGACACTTTCTCGTCAATCGTTTGAAATTATAAATCTGATTTGAGCGCTCCTTTCATGTGTTCAAATCCAACAAAAGATGGCATTGTGCTCGAACCCGCGGATCTTTTGCTGGGCACTGCGGTTGTCCTGAGTTAGCTTGCGGTTGCTATGCTCCAGCTCGCGAGACGCCACGTCCAGCTGCTCGTACACTTTGGCGTGCTGGTCGTTCACCTGCCGCAGGAGCTCCACCTGCTTTGCCAGGTACTGCACGGCAACAACAAAACCAGAAAAAATAAATTGCCATGGGCATAAAAAGACACAAAACTACTGTGCGTCTAGTTTTGGATGCAGGATTTAGCAAAAACGCAACTTGAGCAAAAATAAATAAATAAATAAATAAATAAATATAGTAATGGGGGGGGGGGGGGGGGGGGGGGGAGGAAAGCCACACACAGATTGAAATAAAAAAACAAACAAAGACAATATAAGGTTCCAGGTCATTAGGTACATAAAAATATTTAAGCGCTTAAGATTATCGACAAAACGCGTCGAGTGAGCATTAGCAGTACAGAGGACGGATAAACTTTTATCTTATCAGATAGCAATTAGGGACATTGCCTTCACTCAGCCAACAAGACAAGCTCAAGAAGCACCAACACTGTGTGCGCTTTGACGTCAACTGTTAGGACGTGGATTACTTCAACATGTCAGCGTGGAGAAGGCCTCTTCACTCAGACAAAGCCGATTTAAGGACATTAAAGTAATCCACACCAGTCCAAACATGCCGCTAAATATTCACTTCCGCCTTTAAACAGGGAGGCGGGTGTGGATCATCTGCTCTTGTTGTCGACGCAACATAATCAGGGTCTCTCTAGGGGGTCTTACCTCGATCTCTTGCACTTGCTCCTGATTGGTGGAGTACATCTGCTGGAGTCCCTGCTCCAGCTCGTGGTTCCTTTCCAGTAGCGACTTGCCCAGCTCTGCGGCCAGCTGGAGGTCTATGGGAGGAAAAACACGCTTAGATACAGACAAGCGATTGGGCCCAGGGGGATGGCTCGATATCAGATTGAGACGCTATGCCACACTTAAACAAAAACAAAACGTGGATGTGGACACTGTTACAATTTGATCACGAACAATATGGACACCTAATGTTTGGACATCAACACAAACACAAACGTGATCCACTGACCCACTAGTACTAATGTGCGGGACCTAATTAGGCCCATTGGCACAAAACTGAGCGTTCCTCAAATTAAATTATAGTCAAATAACTAATAAACAAAAAAAAGCATGGTTGATGTGTCATTTCTCCTCTCGTAGATCTTTTCAGATAAAACCATGCTCAAGCAAAAGAATCCACATTGCATAATAAAAGCATTCAGTTAAAAAGGTGACAAATTAAATGAGATCCATTTGTGCAGGCGTGATTAAGTGAGTTAATTAAATAAAGGTTGCAAAAGGTTACCGTGTTCGAGGTCATGCTTGTCGTACCAGGGTTCTTCCTCCTTCAGCTCGAACTCCTCTTCCACGCTCATGTCCGTTAACATCTCGGCGGACGGCTACGATTACCAAAAAATAAATAAATAAATAGAGTTCGTTTCGTGTCAATTACTTCTCCGATTTAGCATGGCGAAAGCGGGACTTCTTTTTTTTAATGATGATGATTTTAAGGTGGCGACTCGCTATTCTGGCTCGCTGCAGCCGGTGCACGGTTGGCCGAACATCACCAGATAACGATAAATACAATGTCTTATGTGTCAAGTGCTAGCACGTCTTGTTAAGCGACTTCAAAATAAAAGTTTAGAATACAAACCGCTTAAACAGGCATGGTAAATCACTTCAACTATGTTTAAAAGCAAAACTTGTGGGCCCGACTTAGTATCCACAACAGTATTATTACAATACTTACGTTTTTATTGACGTATATCATGAGTTTTTTAAATAAAAAGTTTATTCATACTATTAGCATTTGATTTTACGCTGAAGGTTTGGCGTTATTTTCCGGTATTGCAGTGCCCATAGATAAACTTAACGTTCAGGTCGCCGGCAACTGCAGTCATGTAGGTGCATCATTAACTGTGCACTAAGTCATTTTGTCCACAGGAGGGCGCTGCTACAATGACAAAGGAATAGATGCTGAAGCAGCAAATCAAGCTGGACATACATACTTCAAAATGCAGTAAATTAAATCTATGGTGAGACATTAATCATTATTTTATACGAAAGGGGGAGAACTGTCTAAAAATTCGGTTCAATCCACATTTCATTTTTTTCTACACCTTGTAGTTGGAGCCTGCCCCAGCTGACTTCAGGCGAAAGGCAGACGACACCCCAGAGTGGTCATCAGTCAATCACATGGCACATATAGAGAGCGACAATCCATTCACACTCACCCTGTCACTGTGCTGGAACCGAAGCCACTCTGCCTGCACAAAAGTCAGGCCAATGGACCACTACGCCATCAGTGACCTTGTGTGTTTATAATTCATTAAAAACCGTGTTCAAACCTTAATCATGCTTTGAATGTGAAAATAATAAACAACATGCCGCTTTGGACGCCAGCACCCATTTGTCAGTCCTCCACCCATCTTCTGTCCTCCTCCATCTGTGCTTTGAGACACATGAGAGAAAGCACATTACTGATCTGCAAACGCCCTCTTGATTCCACTCTTTTGAAAGCAAAACGACAAAGTCACCGACAGGCACTCTTTATTTGATACATTTGTGTGTGTATGTGTGTGTGTGAGACAGAGAGAGAATGCTATCTGATGTATCTTCAAGGGAGAGGAAGTCCGATAAACACCAGGGAAGAAAATTGAAACATCACAGCGCACAGCGAGGGGTAGCACATCTTGTGAGTGTGTGTCACAATGTGTACCTCTCACACTCACATTGTTCCTCTCACCGACATTGACGGTTACGGCAGAATTTGCTGCGTCGCCCATGCCGGTTGCCGTGGCAACAAGCATCACGGGACAAGGAGCGTGTAACTGGATTGGCGATAAAAAGGCCTCGAGCGTCAACACAGTGTGTGTGTGTGTGTGCAACAAACTAATTTATGACACATTTATAGATTTTCTTGTAGATATACAGTACAGGCTCATTTTGAAGGGAGGCTGGCATGTTGTCGTGGCAACCAGCTTCTTTTTTTTGGGTGGGGTATGACCTGAAAACATGAAAGAGACTAATACAAACACACACACGGGTTGCTATCTTGTTGCTGTATATGTTAGCAGTTTAAGCCATTAGCATGTTATCATTTTAGCAATCCACATTAGCGATAGTAAGTAAGATCTGCCTTAGTAATTACTTTACCCAAACTGTTATCTTGCTGTATATTAGCATAATAACTGCTAACATAAAAAATACTCTAAATGGCACCCAGGCGAGATAATCAGAGCATGGAAGTTGAAACAATTTGGGTTTGCCAATGCGCTTGTTTGCATTAGCAGGGGGGAAAAAAAATCCCCATGAAACTTAAAAAGAAAATCAAAAAAGTTAATCTCCCAGCCTGCAGCGAGTGGGTACAAGCAAAATGTGTGAAACGGATGAGTTGAGTTAAGCTCACAGCTCGAAGGCATCGCGGCATGCAGAAAGAGAGATAAGAAAAAGGAACAACAAAGATGTGGCTTCTGAATATGGATGAGTTTTTGACCTACTCGCCACCTGAAGGAAGGAACAGCAGGAAGAAGTTGATCATTTGACTGCACAGGCATCACCTAAAAAGACAAATATTAGAAAATGCAACAATACATGGGAAATGGACAACAAATTCATATTTCTGTGACCATTGAATTAAATTTCTTGCTTCACCACATACCATTCATGAATGAGTTCCTATCAGTGTGACCCATTCAGAAAAGCATTAAAGCTCACCCCCTTTCAACTTACTCACGTTGGTGTAATGAATGCAAATATATTCAGGTTGATAATTTATTTTTTATAGACTGTAGTCCGACCCCCCCCCCCCCCCCATTCACACACAAGGGGAGGGAGAGAGCGATGTAAGGGGGAGAGGGTGCTTTCTGCAGAGCTCAACACTATTCCCATCCAGATTGGATGTGTGTGCGTGTGCACTCTTGCATCCCCTTCTGGTGCCGCACCCTCTGCTCGGTCTAGAGCTCTCCACCGCCACCAGCATCCTTCACGTCCTCGTCGTCACACGTCACTTGGCGTGTTGTTGTCTGCCAGCCACGGACGCGGAGGCGGCCACGCAAGGCGGGAAAAGATGTCTCCGAGCAGCCGCCCGTTTTTGTTCCTGATTGGGGCCGCATGCCTGGGGCTGCCCTACCCGCTGCACGCTCAGGTACGATCGAGCCCTCTTATTATATGTGCACGTCCAGTACGTATGTCGATTGAGGATAAGGAGCATGATGATGCGTGTTCTGTGACAAACCAATAGAGGGGAGGAAGGAAAAGAGGAAAACTAGCTCATGGATTGATAATAAAATCCTAAGTGGGGTTGCAACTTTCACTGACAATGGCAGTAAAATTGATTTTGATTCAAAACTAGCATATCGAACAAAGTGCAGTTTGCGCTGCTGTGGGTGTGAGCACAAAAATGGTTGCTTCTATTGACTTTAAATGTGCCACACACGTCTGTGTGGTGCCGTGGTAACTGTCTTTTTCTTCTATTCAAATATTTTTTCCATGCTACAGTATTTTCTCACCGTGGTCATTCTCCACATGGTCCTATTAAGGTTACATTTATGCTTTTGAACGCTCCTGGTTGGAGATCCTCCATCTCTTCCTCCTCCTTCTTCCTTCCCCCGGTCGACCCCATCTGTGTGAAATCACGACAGGTTGGGAATGAGACAAGTCAAGCTGCAGATTTTCACCCCTGGGCTACAAAATGTTTGAATTGACTTGAGAGGACATTAGCAAACGATCAAGGACTCAATTAATCGGGAGATAATATTCATTTTCGCTTTGGTGCTGGCGCTGTACAAGTGTGTGTGTGTGTAATCATTAGCAGAGAACATGGTGCGGGAAATTAATGATACTCACCAAATAGAAGACGGCAGCCGGGTAGATTTCCACGGTGTCGCTAATGAAGACAACAACAACACAACAAGCCGCTCAAGATGTTTCTACAAATAAACACACATTAGTTTGACTCTTTGGTAACCTGTTTCATTTCAATAGACTTACTTGTGAATATGATTTTTATTTAGTTAATTTTTTTTAGGTCGAAGTTGAATTCAATAAAAATGTATAATGTTTTTAAAATACATATTTAGAGTATAAATGTATAATGTTTTAAAATACAGAGAAGGAATGCAATATTTCTATTAGCCATTCAAAATCAAATTATACGTATATTTTTTTATATATTTTTTTTTTTCTGCGTCCCTTCTGGGACCTTAAATTGAATCAGGTGCTTGCATGTGTGTGTTTGTGTGCGGAGGTAGCAGGTGCAAGCGCATCAGAGCACATTAGGTTGGTAGCGGAGGCGTGTGATTGACATGATTGGCGATATTGCCATCCGTGTTCTCACCAGCACGGGTCACAAGTTCCTGCTCTCATGCTATTACAGCTGTGCTGGTATGCGTGTTTATCAAATCGGAACATCATAATGAAAAACACATCAAATGAAGATGAAAATTAAAAACTGGACTATTTTTGCTCTAATTTATTGTGTGTGTGTGTTCAGGTGGTAGCTGACGACACGTACTTAAACGAGGTCCAGAACTCAGGTACGTAACCGCACGGATGATGCTCTCCATTCCCCCTCAATTCACCTTGCCGCCATTTCCTATTCTTGCATTGTTTGGACTCAAGGAGGCTGCTCTTCTTTCTCCTTCCCCTCCAGCTGGAAGCCTTCCACCATTTTTTAATTTCTCTCTTCTCTTGGAGGAGGGGGGGGGGGGGGGGGGGGTGAGCCGTATCTCGAAGGGGGTGGTGGTCTGTGATGGGGGTAGGGAGAGAAGCTCGTAAACGCGTTCACACTCAGTTTAAATGTACACCTGCAGGTATTTGCGAGTGAAGCCATTAATACACATTGTGGTGTGTGGTTTCGGGCGGTGGATAAACACCCAACCCAAATCAAATGCACCCCCTCGCATTGAGCTAAAGACTCCCCCTTAATACAGCAAGTGTGGAGCGTGTCAAATGTGCTTTGTGGCGGGGAAATGGATTATACGAGCAGGGAGGCTGAGTGTTCCCATGGCGATGAGGAGAGGGCTGTTGTCGTGGCGATGATGGAGAGCGAGAATGTGTGTGTTTTGCAGGATGGGGGAGGTGGAAGATTTAGGTCTGGTAATTGTGTTTTAGGATGTATTTAAAAAAAAAAAATCACACTTAAGAGTCCGAGAACCATTTAAAAGTTGCACTCACATCGTACTTTGTTAGTGGAGCAGCCTGACATGAATTAATGATGAAGTGCAAGATAGTCGAGTGATACGCAAACAGTCGAATTCTAGCGGGACACAAACTGCTGCTGAAATTACAAGCGCACGACAATACCAAACAATCGCAACGCCTTCCCCTTTTGTGGAGTTGTTCATTCAATCCTCATTAACTTAGCAAGCCGAGAACGATTCATTGTCTCCTCCTGTTTGCGTACCGTCTATTGATCTTCGCTTTTGGTTCTTTTCTTTGCTTGTTTCTCTCTGATTCACTCGCTTCCCCTTCTGCTAACTTGTGTCTGTGTGTGTGTGTGAGTGCGATAAGACAAACGCCATTAATCACAGTTTCGATGCAGTCTGGCTGCAGAACAAACAAAAAAAGAACACCGAAATGCAATGTCGCATGAAAGGAAGACTAATAGCCAATAGTGGTCTACTTGGAGAAGAATCCATTAAATGTCAATTTTCATGTTGTCATCCCCCCCAGTCCCTCTGTCCTGCTCTGAGGGTTTCACCGAATTGGGTTACTACAACGGTACCGTGTCCCAGACGGACTCGGGTGCCCCGTGCCTCAGGTGGACCGAGTTCCCCGACTACGTGGTGCAGTACCCGGGCCGTGGTCTCGGCGATCACAGCTACTGCCGGAACCCGGACCGCGAGTCCAACCCGTGGTGCTTTTTCCGGCAGAACTCGGGTGCCATCGGATGGGCCTACTGCGATTGTCACCAGGGTATGAAACGTTAGCAAACAACAATGGTTCATTGAAGGTTGTAATTGTCTGATGTTTACATACCTTCCATCATTCTCATCCGCTAGGTGCCACCAGGCTTGTTGGTGGCTCGTCGTCCAACAGTGGTCGTGTTGAAGTATATCTGAACGGCCAGTGGGGAGCGGTGTGTGACTCTCACTGGACCGACCGGGATGCGAGCGTGGTCTGCAGGCAGGTGGGCTTAAGGTAGGACGATTCCATCTTGTCGCGTCCGCATCAGGGATGTCAGACTCACCGGGGCGTTTTTTTTTTTTTTTGGTCCGGGCAGCGACATTGGCACGACATTGCCGCACTCTCAGTTGGCCTCGGGTTCTGGCCTCTTCCACTTTGAGCGTCTGGGTTGCCGCGGCGACGAGAACAGCGTAAGCGCCTGCAGGAGCAGGACGTTCGTCACTGGGGACTGTAACCATGGAAACGAGGCGGCTGTCTTGTGTGCCCCTCCTGAAGGTCAGATAGCAAAATTCTCTCACACACTCACCTACCCACAGGCAAATAATTTCATCATCATCAATGAGCTAACTAGTTTGTCTCGATGCTTGGTCACGCAAAATACTAACCTTAACTATAACGATGTACACCATGTCTTTTGGCAGGCAGCGGACCTCCGCTACGACTGGTTGGAGGTGAGGAAGACTTTGAAGGACGCGTGGAGGTGTTCCACAGCGGGAGGTGGGGCTCCGTCTGTGACGACCAATGGGATGACAGAGACGCGGAGGTGGTGTGCCGACAGCTGGGCTTCAGGTGGGTGCTGCCAATTCACTCAATCGGATTACAACCATGCCAAAAATCGGTAAAAGTATCTAATCTACTCAAAACCTACCCAGTGAAGGCTCAACAATTTTTGGTGTGTATGTGTGTGCGCTTTAGTGGCGTGGCCAAGGCGTGGTCATGGGCTCACTTTGGTCAGGGTTCAGGTCCCATCCTACTGGACGCCGTCAAGTGCACGGGAAACGAACTGTTCCTGGATGAGTGTCCACACGGACACTGGGAGCAGCACAACTGCGACCACATGGAGGACGCCGGAGTCTCCTGCAGCCCGTACACAGGCATGACGCACACACACCCACGCACAATGCATACGCTCAGCTTTAAAAGTTTCTATTTATACCCTCTGCACATCAATAAATCATTACTAAGCAAAGAACAGCTCTGGTGATAGACTGGCTGCTTAACAACGCACACACAAAATCTCAGGTTACATTGTCCTCAGAGCAATGGCCCATAGATAAAAACAGTGTACAGGAATGTAGGTTAAAAAATGATCAATTTTTGATTGTAACAATTTCAGATGGGGTGGTGCGTCTGGTGGGAGGCGACGATCCCTGGGAGGGCCGCGTAGAGGTGCGCCACAATGGCGACTGGGGGACGGTGTGTGACGACCACTGGACCCAACAGCACGCCCAGGTGGTGTGTGGACAACTTGGATACAGGTATTTGTACACATATGTGAATATTAGGGTTGGCTGGCTACTCTATTAGTGTGAATTATTTGCCAGGTCAATTTTTTTTCTACAGTTATCTATATTTCAAGGAGTTCACCATCCCTTCTCTCTCCTCGAAGGGGTCACGCTGAGGTGGTGTCGGGCGGGGCGTTCGGTGAGGGCGCTGGTCTCATCCTGCTGGACGACGTCCACTGTACCGGCTCAGAGACGTCCCTGTTGGACTGCAATCACGGCATCTGGGGTCACACCGACTGCTCCCACGCTGAGGACGTTGGCGTGCGCTGCAGAGGGAAGCCCGAAGATGAGACCAACGACGTGCCCGTCGTCGCACCATCTACAGGTGAGCGGAAGACCATATGGCATATCGATGCAAACTAGCAATAAAAAATTCTAACAAAATATTTACTAACCCTCTTGTAGTTGTAGTCTTCCTTTCCCCACTGCAATAGAAGCTCATGATATTTTTCCCAATGTTGTCAGGTCCGCTGCTCCGTCTTGCCGGGGGTGTCAGCAGGAAGGAGGGGCGGGTGGAAGTCTATCTTCACGGTGACTGGGGGACCATTTGTGACTCAGGGTGGAATGACCTAAATGCCGCCGTAGTGTGCAGGCAGCTAGGCCACAGGTGACAAGCAACACTGCAGCTGCTAGTTTCAGCTTTAGCTTTTGATGTTAGCTTCCAACATAACCTCTGAGTCTTAGTCTTTCATGGTAGGGTTGCATTAGCAGCTAACATTGGAGGCTAACTTCAGATTTTTCTCTAGTGGCGGAGGTCTGGCAGCTGGGGGCTTCGGCCAGGGTAAAGGACCGGTCCACCTGGACCAAGTGAGATGCACCGGCAAGGAGGAGTTCCTGGGCGAGTGTCCCTCGCTGGGCCTGAACATCATGGGTTGTAGGCGGGGGCAAGCAGCGGGGGTCAAGTGTGACGCCTCCACCGCTTCAGTGCACGACCCGATGGCTCAAGTCCGCCACTTGGAAGACAGCTGCGGTGTGAGGAAGCTTCAAGAGGAGGCCAGTGAGACCAAGACCCAAGAGGGAGACGGAAACATGCTCAGGTTGGTGTTATTCCACTTGAGTTTGCAGTTTTTAAACCATGGCTCTATCTGGTGGATCCATTGGGTCATTACATGTTTCACAAATGTTCCTTATTCAGCTACATTTGGAAAAAGTAAAAAAAAAAAAATCCTGGATGAAAGAAAAAAAAAATAGAAAATATATTAAATAATATACTTCAACAGATATTTTGATATCATGCTAACCTCTTATTGCAGGACATCATGGCCTTGGCAGGCGTCTGTGTGGCTTCAGTCTCAAAGTCAAGACGGCGGCCCTTTCTGCAGCGCCACTCTGATTGGCTCGTGCTGGGCGCTCACGTCCGCCACCTGTTTCGCCAGGTAACACACACATACGTAAACACCAGAGTATTAACAAAAAATATCAGTGATGAGCATCTAACATACATGACCCTCCATCAGGTTTGGAACGGAGCCGTCCAAGTACATTATACGGGTAGGGGCATCTGAGCGGACCTTGACCCCGGAGCGCATTGTGGTCCACAAGAAGTTCAAAGGTCAGAGTGGAGGTCACGACCTGGCCTTGCTCAAGCTGCCCGGTGCCCAGAAGGGTCACTGCTTCACGTTTGACCCCCACGTCAATGCCGCGTGTCTGCCTGATGACGACCACAGCAGCATGCCGGGTGCCTGTGTTGTCATGGTGACCACACGATGGAGCACACCGGGTGGGTTGCACAGTTAAATTCCAACATTGAAAGCAAGCAGTAGTTTAGAAGCTTAACACTGAAAGCTAATGTTGAAGTTTACTTTTAAACCGAACATTTTGTGTCCTAGACTCTGTCCTGGCATCGTGGGTTCCCGTCATGTCGTCGTGGCAATGCAAGAAGCGTCACGGCGACAGCTTTTCCAGCCACGGCACCGTGTGCGCCGGCAGCCCCCCGGACACCAGTCTGCTCCATGTCACCGGTGACAGCTGCCGTGGCAACTCCGGAGGCGGCCTGCTGTGTCAGGGCGAGGCCGGCCGATGGGTGCTGACGGGGGTGGTCGCGGGGGCCTACGGCTGCGAGGACCCCTCAACTCCGGCACTGTACACGCGCGTCAGCCGCTTCCGCAGCTGGATCGACGCCGCCATCCAGGCTGATTCCCAAAATGGCCGCCGAGGGGAGGAAACAAACGACATTGGACATGTAAAACACACACATCACTCGCAGGTGGTGGTTTGATCGAGACCTCATTGGCTGTGCCACGGGACACCAGAAAAAATTGTGACTGATTGGTGGACGCCTTCCTTCCCAACAAGGCCAAACAAAGACGGGCGATCAGCATGTGCTTTCGCATCCTAAATTATCGGTAAATTATCTGGCAGGGTGCTCAATTAAGAACAATTAGCATCGGCGCTAACAGCTAATTCATGTACAGCTGGTAAACATGCAACGACGTCAACAAAAAAAAGGGCTCTTCTTAGCAGGCTCATAACGGATGACTGAGTGAGTTCCAATATGGACCGTGCCAGTGTTTTCAACACCATAAATGACAAACAACCATCCATTTTCTAGTTCAAGTCAATCTCCAGACTCAAACCCTACAGAGAATGCATTTTATCTTTTAAATAGGAAACTTGATGGGAGTACCCTCCCTCTCGCCCAAAGCACTAACGTAAAATTGTGGCCAGTGAGTAATTAAGGTTGGCATAATTGCAGTATTTGTGGTCGATCTACAATATAGAATGTATCATATTGCCATGATTAACATATTTCATTTTTGTATTTACTTGAAATAACAAGGCTTAAGAGCTGCTTAACTGCATTGCATGAGATTTATGACAGACAATCATTTGGCTTTGCCTCACTTACCTTTAAAATGGCGGTCTATGAAGCAGGCAGGTATCTGGAACGTAATCATGAAAGGTGTAATCATGATCAATACAAACACTGGCACGGTCCTTAAATGTACAGAATGTGACAAAAAGCCATTGACAGTGTTTCTGATGGTGCAGCTAGAGTAGAGCTACATTTTTGTGTGTGAATGTGGACTGTGAATATTTTCAATGACAATATTGCTTCTGAACACTAGATGGCTCAATCGCCTTTTCTTTTCTACTGTAAACTGTGCGCTACTTGTTTGGACTTTGTGCATCCTGTGCTGTGACTCATTATGTTGTCCAACATCTTGTCACTGGAGACAACCGGTATTTCTGATTGTGGACCTAATAAACATTAATGCTTCCATCAGCAGGTCAAAGGTGATATTCTCTTGCGAATCTGTACATACAATCAACAGCAGGTCGGCAACGATCATCCTAATTACGTCTGGTGAACTGTAAATACTAAACATTTCAATTCTGAACATAATCAAAAGTGTTTGATTCATCAACATTAAAGCTTCCATAGACGAGAGTTATTGTGTGTCTTACCTTTTTGGAAATGGGAGGGTGAGGTGGAGGTCTTCGCTTTGTGGGATCTTTTGGCACTGAAACAAGAACTCTACTGATTTTAATGGAGTGTTTAAAGAAACATTAAACTCCTTTGATTTTAAATGGTTGAAAGTTCTGTGCCCGATCAGCCAAAGCAAGAACTCTGATGATTTTTCAATCGTTGAACTATTTCTGTTGCAGTTTCTCGGTTTCCCAATCAGCGACCTTTCCCTGACTTGGAGTTCACCGCGAGCTAACCAGAGCGTGTCCCTGCAGACTTCATTGACTTTGGGTGTCTTTGAGAGAGGGAAAAAAAAGAGCGCCTTGGCTCATTAATCACGGACGCCAGATGAACCAGGGGGAGCTGTCCTACATCGCTTGGACCGCTGTCATAAATAACATCTTTATTTAAAAAAAAAAAAAAAAAGAAAGCCCACTCCATTACTCAAGATCTGAGAAGAGGAGCAGCGAGTGATGAACAAACTGTCAGTGGTTGAGGCCTCACAGGGGTTATTTAAGTGGATTAGTTGTTGTTTTGCAGTCTTTCAGTATTAATTTATGGGGAAAAATGATTTTTGTAATTACTGAGGTTATGGCCGCATGGTGACTTAATGGTTAGCTTGCAGTGTAAGCCCTGTCTCTTCAAAGCTAATAGGTAAGCAGAGCTGCATTAGGATTAGTTTTTGGTCGAGTGTTCGGCCAAGATGTAGACTTGGTGGGTATTTGTCTTTGGTGATGTCATGCGCCACACAGCTACATTATTTGACAAGGGCTTGGTGAAAAAATGCTGCATGTGATAATGCTATTAAATGTTTATTGGCGCTCTCTAAGTGTGTGTCTGAGGATGTAAACATAATTTAATAATTCCCGATCATTTGACAAAAGCATGTCAAAGGCATTGTGATTGAAAAAAAGAAGCAAAGGCAGCGCAAATGAGGCGGGCGGGTCCGGAGCGGGGTGCTGAAATAGTATTTTTATTAAATACTTTCAAGATCCAAGTCTGAAGAATAACAAAGCTAGGATGAAGACCAACTAACACTCAGACAAACACTTTATAGTCGTCAATTCAAATGGTTGTTATTTCATTGTACATCATGATCATGCAAAAAAAAAAAAAAAAAAAAAAAGGTCCAGCGTCCGCGTGAAGGCTGGGTAAGGTAAGGTAAGGGTGGCGGGGAGGGTGGAAGGGCAAGGGGGGAAAATAAGCGCAGCCCAAATATCATACCATAAACAACGCAGGGGGAAAAAACATCGAGGGCCTCATACCAAGCGTCGGCTCCGGCATCCTTTTTTTCCCTTTGTTTTTTTTTCTTTTTGATTTAAAAAAAAAAAGTTTATTCATCATGTCACCTAGTCAACATTCGAGATGGAGGAAATCTCAAAAGATGCAAGTATCGTCATAATATTATTAACACTAGTAGAGCTCCGTCCTCATTCAGGTAGGTACATGGTAGAAATGCGTAACTGAAACATGCATAATAGTAACTAGTGCTCTTGCTCGCTCTCTCTTTTAGAGACTCCCCCACCCGTCCAGAACAGAGCAGGCACAATTCTTTTTAAAACCACCAGAGGTCGTTTTTCTCGGTTGCAATCGTAATCAAATACGTGCATGTGTGTGTGTGTATGTCGCAATCACTTCCTAGCCCAACTTCCTGCGGGTCGCGTGCAGAACTCCAGCTTGGCAACTTGGCAATTAAAAAAAAAAAAAAAAAAAGACAAAAAATTGACAGCCACTGACAAAAAACATTGCCAAGAGAATGGAGGCAACATCAAAGTTCAGGAGGGGCAGACAAGTGCGAAGCTTGAGGGGGGGGGGGGCACACAACATTGTGGGTCGAGTGCAAATCACACCAAATAATGAGGCGGTGTCCATCACAATGTTCCGGCCCGGTTTGAAGGACAACACTGTGGGAATGGAACACATCACATTGTGGAGTGGGGTGCTGATCAAAACTTTTTGGGCCAGTGTGTATCACAACATTTTGGATGACAACACTGTGGGGTGTGCGCACCTAACGCCGTTGGGTGGGTGCAGATCACGCAACATTGTAGGGCGGATAACAATCACAACATTCTTGGACGGGAGGAGACTAAAACTTAGTGAGAAGCAGTGGACCACAACATTATGGGTTAGGTACAGATCACCCAAAAAAAAAAGTGTTGGACAGATGGGAGGATTATACAAGATTGTGGGAGTGTAGATTACACAACACTGTGGGACAATTGAAGATCACAAAATTATGGGATGGGTAGGGATCACACAAAATTGTAGGGGGTGTAGAAAACCACATAATGTTTTGGGGTGAAGTGGACCACAATGATGGGAGCAGTCAAGATTACGCAACATACTTTGGTGGCTGAAGATCACACAAGATTGTGAGGTGTGTGTGCAGATTACAACATTAAGTGTTGTGATGGGGATCACAACATTGTGGGGTGAGCTCAAATCACACAAGATTGTGGTGGTGTGGCTCACAACAGTGGGGTGATGAAAACATTGCAGTGGGTGGGGGGGGCACACTACAGAGTGGTGCAGGTGCAAATCAAACAACATCGTGGGGCGGATACGTCAAACAGCACCAGGCGTGCGCGTTATGACGTTGAAAAAGTGGTAGGACACAAAACTTTGGGCCGCCCAAAACAGAAAAAAAATAAAATAAAATGTTGAATGGAAAACTGCAAAGTCGAAGAAACTGCTGAGGTGCACAGGATGCATGTACATATGATACACATTTCTACATACATCTATACACACACTGTATTTACACAGTGAAAAGGAACAAACCAGGCCCAACAGGAAAATAACAGACTGGAAGGCGAAGGACGGACGAGGCGGTCAGGGCTCGCATGCGATCGCCTCACGTGAGGCAGTCCCTTTCTCAGCGGCGCCCTCTATCTGCCGCATTATCAAACCCATCCACCCCATTGCGGCATACGGACAAGACAGGACAGGACGTACGCGGGAAGCGTTTTCAAACTCACGATAAAAACACCTCTTCTGATTTTTTTTTCCCTTCTAAAAAGCACTTTTTGAAAAGTAGCCAGTCAGACAAACACAACAGGACAAAAAATAAAATAAAACGAGGCTCGTCACAGAACTCTAAAAAACAACACGAGCTTAAATCGGCTTTCCAAAGTGTGGGGGTGAGAAAACGGTCAAAACACGCAAAACGCCTAAAGTTCTACACTTTGGTGCTTCATGATATCAAGTTTCGTCATCACCCACTCAGACTCGTCCACACGCTCCCCCGTTCCCTTTCATAAGCCACGAGTGCTTTTTACGCCGCGACAAAATCCAACGTCTCCGCTTCTCCCTCATTACACAGACGAGATAAATGCTTGCTGGGGTTTTGGTGGGTTTCTGGAACATCTAAGTCATAATTTACATAGTATATTCATAACTCATACTCATAAACTGTCACAAGTGTAAGTCGCCTCCTCCCGCGCGACGCCTCGTCCGGCGCGGGCGGGGCTGAACAAAGATGGCCGCCGAGGGGAGGCGCGAGAGGGCAAAGACACGCCCTCCGCGGTCAGGCGGGCGCCAAGATGCATGCATCACATCCCACGTGGGAGGAGGGGGCGGGCGGCAGGGGGGGCCGGGCGTTGTCTTGTGCTCGGCCGGCGCCCCCCCGCGGGGTCAAAGGAGGACACGGGGGGGGTCGGTTGGTGGTCGCGGAGAGGGATGCCGTCTGGCCCGGCCGGGCTCCTGGCGCTAGCCGATCCACGCGGGGGCGTTGGGGCCCCCCCAAACACACTCGCCGGAAAAAAACTGCCCCCCAAAACGCCTCCACCGGCACAGTGGAGGCTCAGGACCACTGAGGGGACAAACGACACCGGGACGCAACGTCACCATGAAATCTTTACGAAAAATTCAATCAACGGATATCAAAGTAGGGTCAATTGGGAGGGACGCTGTCATTTAAGTTGACAGCAGACGGTGGTATGATGTCATTACGGCTGCCCCGGGGATGAAAACAAATAAAAAGGCGAATGTTTTTCTGCTTAATTCATGTTTTGACTTGACTTACCCTTGCGTGAAAAGCTTCAAATAAAGATGTGCACATTGAAAATGCCACCCAGTTTTGACATCTTAGTTCCCTTGTAAGTGGAGCCAGGTAACGTGTAGGCGTGGTCCCATGAGGCTTACCTGATCACTGTAGTGGCGCGGCGGGCGCTCCCGAGCAGTGGAAGTGAACGTTGAGCCACTTGCTGTCGCGGCGGTGCCACACGCGGGTCTCCTCCGATTGGCTGGAGCGCGGGCGGCCGCCCGAGTCTACGAACTGCGTGAGGCGGATGTACGCGATGCACGCCGCGTCCTCGCCGATCAGGTGCACGTGCGGGTTGAGCAGGGTGGTGTGCACCGGCTTGTTGTTCTTGCTCAGCACTGTGCTCATGCGGACAGACGGGGATCGAACACGCGGCAGGGTTGTTAGTGCTAAAGGACATTTCGAAAGACTAAATCCCAAGAGGAGCAGTCAGGGTTTCAAAAACTAGTTTTGATAAAATGTGTGTGCATGTGACCTCACAGTTTTCAAAGTAGAACTTGTGGAAGTCCATGCCCTCCACCAGGTTTCCCAGAGCCTCGGGTTCGAAGGAAGTGAGCCCGGGATCGCAAATCCTCCTGCCCAGGGAATGACCAAAGCAAAGAGGTGTGCGAATTAAGAAGACGGTAAGTAGTAAAGCCACAGAGCGTGCTGTCACTTACGTGTAGGCGTCAAAGTCGCCGTTGTTGATGGCTTCAATCAGCTGCTCAGTGATCTTGATGATCTCCTGCTTGCGGCCTGAGGACGCAGGGGTGGACAGACTGGGTGACAAATGCTGACCGAGCGCTAACAAGTTTGCCGCTTGTCTCGAAAACAATGCGAGACAAGTGTCAACTGAATTCGCTCTCTGCGATATCCCGTCTGGCAGACGATCGCCAGCAGGCCTCCAGCTGCAAAGGGCGCCACCGTACATCACAAATATACTCACGCAAGGACGGCGGGAACCAGTCAGGAAATGCACAAAAGTATTCGGACACTACTCATTGTCAAGTTGAACATGCGGTCATCCCACAAATGAACTGAATCGATCATTTCAGACAAGTGTATGCTTCACAATTCATCGGATCAGTCGGCCGGCGTTCACGTTTCAAGCAAGCTAGCAAAGGGGAAGAAATTTCAATCCTGTGTTGGTTTGGAATTAGGGTTAGGATTTTTAAATATGCTTTCAAGTCAGGCTCAACTTGTTTCAAAGCATGAAGTGGTTGGTGAGCATTACAATGGCCACCAGGGGGTGGAGTTAGTAAGTGGCAGGCGAGGCAGACAGACGGGTGGTCGACCGGTTGGTTAGTGTCTGATGTGCTCTTACTCTGCTTAACGTTGCTTTGAGCAGCGGCAGAGTTGTTGCCCCCTACTGGAGCGACGGTGGTGGCGACGGCGGCGGCGGGCGGGCAGGACAGTTCAGAGTCGCTGTTGCCCGTGCTGTTCCAAGCCATGCGTTTTACGTCATGCGGTGGTACTGAAACAAACAATGGATGGTCAACACCAACACATGCATGGAAGGACAGACACCGACCGGGGAGAGGTCATGGAAATCATCCAAATGCTCATCCCATGCAGTTAAGAGCAAGACCCAGATTTGTTCCAAACAAGCAGGTCACAAGGAGAAACATTTGTTCTGTCCATCTTCAATTGGCAATTAAAAAATGACAAAGTGAATCTTGCTTTTAAACTTTATGATTCTTAATTTGCCAATTGAAAGAACAAATGATAGACAGACTCAAGGGGAGAGGGAGGGCAAGATGGCAGCTGGTAGCAGGATGAGTGCGGCTCCGATTATGACGTGCGAGTCATGCAACTGCTGGCCCTGCGCACTCTGCTCTTAATGCTCGCCACGACGCAACAGTGTCCTCTGAGGAGAAAGGACAGAAGGCGACGTCGGCGTTGCCTGCGGGTAAGGGTGGGGTGGGGTGAGGGGGACGATCGTGCAGCTTTTTCTGACAAGACGGGGGAAGATTAGGAAGGAGCTCTTAGAATACAATAGAGGTGGGTTACAAGATTAAGGCGACATCCTAAGATAATGCCCATGCAGCAGGTGGCGCTATCAGCCACAAGGTCGTTACATTAAAAACCAAATGCGAATCGGCAAAATGCGCCTTCGGTGACCTCTTTTAACTTTCACTTCAGTACACTTTGTCGTTTATAAATAATACAGAGTAGCAAATCACTGCAATAGGCTACGGCTCCCTTGAAAACCTACAGCAGTTATCGGATGTGAAGTCCGCCTAGCAACAAGTGAGCAGGAAATAGGTAGGTATCATCCCGAAAATAAAATACAACAAATACAAATATAGAAAGGAATCAGACATGTTTGGGGTGTAAAGTGTAAGAAAGAGTGAGTGTGAAAAGATTCACAAGCACGTGGGTGCAAGGGGAGCGAGGGCGTCGTCCAGCTGGAGCTGTCACATTAGGAACAAGAGGGGAAAATGCAGGGATAACACAACACACACACACACACACACTCAAAACACACACACACTTCAGGGTTCCCACAGTGGCCCTGATGGCTTCAATTGCTTTGTGCCTGGAGTGTATGCCAAAGCTGAGAGTACTCACAATTCTAGGGGGGCTCAACACAAGTTAGGGTCCCAACTTTTTTTTTTTCCTTCTTCCATATAATTTTCAAGCAGCCAGAGTTGGTCAAGATGACATCTCATGACACGATTTGGGAACACGCTGACACCGCCGGAGCGGCTCCGGCCTCGGCTGGAAGATCCAATTATTGTATTCCACGCAGCGGCATCGCACAAGTGAGGGGAAAGTGAACTCGGCTATTAAAGCCAGTCTGTACATTTGGCCTTGATCAAATCCAAATTATTAACCGGCGGATTAAACTGGGTGAGAACTGACATCTGTGCTTGGCATCCAAATTGTAGACTGACTGTCAGCCTCATCCGGTTTACTCAACCGTCGCATTCATTTGGTACGGAATCCCGAAAGCCGAGACAAAACAAATTGATCACAGGGTTGTCCGAAGCGTAAAATAAATCAAAACAAAAACGCCATAACAGTGGGAACCCGCAGCTTGGCGGGTGAGTGAGTGAAGGTGCACGGAATCGCTGCTGGTGACCGCAGGAAGAAGTGACAGTGTTGGGTAGGAGGTTTTAAGGTTTAAGTTAAGGGGAGGGCAGGGGGGGGGGATCTTGCTTGTTAGCTCCACCAGAAAGCTTCCTGTTTTAAAGCAAACTTACTGGCAGGTGAGCTTTGAGGTGAGGGCAGAAGTGGGGGCATCTCCTCGGTGGCGCTGCTCAGACTCAGCGCTGAACTGTCCGCTAGAACACACACAAACGCGCGCACATGTGCGTACGGACGCAGCCAGACACACAACATGTACAAAGACACGATCAAGAGCGTGTCTCCCCCAAATAACCGCGCCTCGAAGGATGGGAGAGCAAATTAAAGAGAGTCAAAAAGCAAAAAGGGAGTACCTTGCTTACCTTTCATTTCTTCCTCGTCGTTGGTGGCGTTGCTCTCTGTTGACCCCTGAAGTAACGCCCCCCAAAAAAAAGTTAGAACTGCAACCGGTTCCAGGTGACAAACATCTGAGTTTTTAGCTTGCATCTCACCTTGATGCCATCGGGAGGGTTGTGGACCACCGTGCTTTGAGACTCCTGCCACGCAAAACAAAGTCATTCATGCTGATACGCTAGGCAACAAAAGTTCGCTTCATTTACAATACCCAAATTGAAACTGCTAGCATACATGAACACATGTACTGTTAGAGCCCTTAAGCTAACTGCCAGCTACTCCCCCCAAAAAGTCCCTACACCGTAGCAACACAACAGTCAGGTTTAGCAGGTTACTGAGAGGAGGAATGCTAGGCAAGCACCGAAATGTGGAAGATGACGTTAGCAAGATGCTTAGGAAAGCGTTATTTATCAAACTGGATAGAATGCGCTACTCGGCAAACTGATCGGGCTGAATAAAAATAAGCAGGGCGTGGCGAGTTGAACCCAGCGACGTCAAAACGAGGTGAACATGTGCATCCTGACATTTAAATGTCATCAGTATCCCATCATGGAAAGAAAGTAATGGTAATGCTAGTCTTCTGGATGACTTGATAGATCATTCCAACAAATTCTTCCCAGAGGAGTTGGAGCCAGGTGGCCCTACTACATTTTTCTATGTCCTAACAGGTCACCATTAGATTCAACGTACATTTTTGTCTTTGCTGGTGGAAGTCGACAGGGAACAGTGAGGCCTACTTGGAATGTTGCCCAGCCAAAGTTTGCCTCGGGTCGGATGCATATGCTCACCAACTCCTTTCCAATTTTTAGTTGGCCCCCTCCTCCCATCCCTGAGTGCTTGGAGGAGCAACGCTCGGGCCTAGTCGGAATGTTGCCCATACAAGAGCTGCACGCGCTGACCAAGTATTTTCCAATCTCTGGTTCTTCTTCACCTTTCTTGCTGATCTCCCCCTGTACTACACTTTTATTCATCATACGCATCATTAAACTTGAGCGCTGTGGAAGGGAGGGGAAAAAAAAAAAAGAGACTCTTAAAAAAAAAAAAAAAAAAAAAAATAGCGCTTTAAGATTTGTCTGTATTTTGAATTCAGGAAGCACATGCGCACCTCAGCAGGGGGAGCCTATGGAGGACACGTGCAACACTTTCTAAATGGTGGCTGAACAGGGACGACAGTCACAAACACGATGACAATGGCGCTCAAACATCTACTGGGGGGTTTGGTGTTAAAATGCAGGGACCAACAAGACTGCGGCGGGCCTACTGTACCATCTGGGCGTTGGTTGCCATGTTGCTGTCTTTCAGGGCATTGATGGCGCTCACTATACTGTTCTTACTGTTGTTGGTGGAAGGCTGGGACAAGAACGCAAACACTCAAAGTGAACACACACGGATTAGAATGGTGCTCCTTTTAGGAAATGGAGGGCTAATGTTAGTCAAGGCTGGCGAGCTGTTGAGAGCTAACAGGGCAAATGAGCGGGTGAGTGCCACAGAATGGCCTTTAGATCATCCTTTTTACTGCCTCAATAACTCTCTATGCTTCGACCACTTAACTGCACAGAGACCCCAGGGGCAGGAAGAGGAGGACGAGAGGTGGGCAGGAGGAGGGAATGATGTGTAATAGTGGACAAAGATGGATTTCTTGAAAGAGAAGCGGTGAAAAAGCTTCCGAAAAAATATGAATATTTAAAAAAAAAAAGACTAGATTGATACATCAAAGGGGTAGGAAAATAAAATCCAGTTTTGGGACACGAAGGATTTTCAGGAGTCCACTTAAAACGAGTGGACACGCGAGCTAAAAACAGGAACAGGAACAATCGACTCAATAAGAATAATTCAAAGCACGACTCTTACCTTAGCAGAGTCGGATTTCTTGTTGAGTAAACTTTTGCATGCTGCAAAAAGAAGGAGAAAAGGGGGAAAAAAAGAGAAGGATAGAAAGGGAGAGAAACGGGCAGAAAAATTGAGTTTCACATTTGGCCATGGACTGAACGGTCGACAGGATGATGTCACCCATGTGGAACCTACAAAACGTGTCGACCGGGCGGATTTCCCCCCCTCCCCCTTCAGCTACATAAATTGGCTAACCTCTTTTCAATCCATTCCCATCATAATCCATTCATTGTCAGCTGGGGATACGAGAAGAAACCTGAGCGCAGTGTAAACTTCCTGAATCCATTTCCTGTCTGGAAGGAAGGACCCCAGCACAACTAAAAGGGAAGCCGTAAACCGGCTTAATGTATAATCATTGATTTCTCTTAAAGGGCCCTGGTCACCTTTCGACCGACACAATGTTAAAATTCACACGCACAAATTAAAAATAAATATAAAAGCAATCTTGTGTTTCTTACCTTCCAGAAGAAAAAGTAAGGAAGGAGGGGGAGGGGGTTGGACACAGCAGAACAAAGATAAGGGGCACAGAGTTGAAAGATGGCAAAAAAAAAAAAAAAAAAAAGGAAAGTCATGCTTTTGTATTCTTAGCTGCTTTTAAATTGTCTTTATCTGAACCTTGCCATGCAGCAAGCACAGAAAAACATTCCTGATAACCAGGGTCAGGGCATTCTTCAGCCATCCGGGGCCACCCCTTCACCCGTGCCAAAGTTAAGAAGGCGGCGGCGGCGAAGGGTGGACGGGATGGTTTTAACACAGCGGCAAAGATATTGCCTCCGGAGAACATTCCATAAAACACACGGGAACCTCTAAACGTCAAATGTCCCAAAAGTAGCGTAGGTGGAATAACTCTCGCTCTCGCTTTGATTTAGTCAATGTGAAATACAAACCAGCTAGTTTGAATTAGTAACGAGTTAAAAAATGTCCCACCAAATAAGTCAAATTAGACGAGGATTACTTCGCGGCGTCTCGAACTGATTGCATTTGACCTTAAAGGTTCCGCCGTACCGCGCATGCGAGAAGCAGCAAGGCAAAACACTCCTGCATGGAGCATAATACACACTCGTGTGGCATTGAGGCAAAAATAAATAATAATAATTAAGGCAACATGATGCTCAAGCTGTCACACCCTGCGTATGCAAAAAGGGGGTGCAAGGAAGCAGTTTAGAGTATCAGTGATGAGTGAGAGCATTCGTGGGGAAGGAAAAGGAAGAGCTAAACAACAGGAGAGCTCATGTCAAACTTGATATTGAGGAAAAAAAAAAACAACAACTTACAAAACTTGATCCAGGGAGCCCGCAAAGCTTTAAAGGGCTGCACAGCTGACAACCAAACCTTCACAAGCACCCACTAGAATCACCATTCAGACATTTCCCAAAGCCGCACCTGCACCTGCCTACCTTTTTGAATACGCACTCTGATTCATGCAGTGTAGAGCAGAGCAGACCCTCCCGTGTGGCAGACAACGATGACGGAGAACCCGCTGCGCTCTACACTGTTCCTGCGCTCAAATCTAATGGAGCCACCATCGGAATCGCCGACCTTCAGCGCACGTTCCCACCCGGCGGGATGAGGGCTGTCTGATTTTAGTACTCGCCGATTCAAGACGATCCATGCCGTTGTGTGTCGTCCATGTTGGGTTGCAGTTGGGCATGAATGAATCACATTCAGCCCAAGATTGACGCATTCCTTCGTGGCGGCATGTGGGGCAAGTACTAAAAACAGACCACAGGAGGGGGGGAAAGGGTGGGGGAACAAGAGAATCATCCGGAAGCCCGTCTTCCATCTGACTTCCCCAGAAACCCTCTCCCCCTTTCCGTCATCCGCGCCTTATCCCTCCCCAGGAAAACCCAGGTCCGACGATGGCAGCACGCCAACCCAGCTCTTGCCGGCCCCCTGCAGTTTCAGTTACCCGCCCCCAGGATACAACGCCCCTCCTCATCCCCTCCCGCCCCCGAGGTCTGGGGGTCAGCAGGAGGTCGGAATGGAGCTTGTCAGATGTGGTGACATGGCTCGTTTCGGGGGATGGAATTGGCGTGGTGGGAATGGGGCGGGGGTGAGGAGGGGTGAGGAGGCAGAGGTGAGGTGAGTTGTCGATGTGGAAAGAAAAAAAAAAAAGTGCTCTAGAGGTGAACTGATGAGCAATAAATGTGTTTTTGTCGCATTAAATCAAATTGGATAACCATTTGCTTGTGGAAAGGGCATCTGCATGTTTTAAAAAAGTCACTTTTAAAGGCCTCGCACTTATCAAATATGACATTTGGAGAGGGCCATATTGCTTCAATCACCTAACACGCATCTCAATGAATTAGAATCCCCACGACACTGAACCAATATTCTAATTTATCGAGATGCACATATGCGTGGATATTTCTCATGTGTAGACGAGCTTAATGTTTGCGCATGCAGATGTGTGGTCCTGAAGATGCCAGCGGAGGGTGAAGCCCCATGCACCAGCCCCATGAAACAAAAAAAGTGTGCGTGTGTGTGAGTGAGTGAGTTTAGAGAGGAGGTGGATGGGCGTGTCTTCTGGGACGTACCTTCCTGAGCCAGTGAGGCAGTGGAGGAGGCGGCAGCAGCAGAGTTGGTATGCTGCCGGCCCACTATTGGACGAGAAATGCTACAGTTGGGAGGGGCTATGAAAATTATACTTTTTGACCGTGGGGGGGCCTAGGAAGCCACGGGGGGGCGCGTGGATTCAAGCCCAACTACATCATGGATGTGGACTTGGACTGAAAGCAAAAAAAGATGTGCACCCCGTGGATTCCTAGGCCCGGAGTCGAAATGTTACCCATGGAATAAATAAAAGGCCCCAAAACAAGCCAACCTCAGCAGCAGGCTCAGATAAAAATCCTAATCTTGTTTTTACGGCATCACACTTGTCCCTATGTATATACATTAAAAACAAAACAAAAAAAGATTATCTAGACTATCTCGCAAACATGCAAATTCTCCACAGGCAGCAGAGAAAGAGGGACACACACACACTCTCACTCACACACAAAGGGAGAAACATATTAGCATGGACAAAGATACAAGTGGTGTCCACATACAGTCAATAACACGATATGTCTACTACCATACATTATCTTTATGGATTAGTGTGTGCATGTGTGTGTTAGGGAGGGAGGGAGGTGGGGGGTGAGGAGGACTCCGACTATCCAACTCTCCTTGCTCTGCGTGGGGAGCAGAGGGCGAAGGGCACACCCACCTGAGAAGTTTCTGGACACCAGCATGGTGGTGAGGATGGCTCCCTGCAGGAGGAGGAAGAGGCGAGGGAGGACATTAAAAGCAGCCGATGCTTCTTCTCCTTCCTACCTCTCTGTGTTCCATTTCCAAATGTGACTCGGGACGCTTATGTGATTAAAGTGACTACCGCGGCGGCTTTGAAATGTTTTTAGACGCGCTGGATTTGTTCAAAGCTGCCTCGGTGGCGGTACCAACTTCTAGCTGAGTCAAAATGAACTTTGTTCGGGATATATTGTGAAGTGAAAAGCTAAATAAAGACAGACAATTACAGTCATCATGAAGAATGCAAAATAGAGCAAGCGTACCTTGAGTTTTCGGCGAGCGTTAAACTTGCGGAGGCACTCGACAGTTTCCTGTCTGTGCATCATGGATGCCACTGTGGAGCGGTGCTGCAAAGGTGAAGCAAAAAAAAAAAAAATTACACGTACAACAAGGCTGTTAAAAAAATCGTGGGCATCCATTCAGACATTTTTTTCGATGAGCAGGTGATTCAGAGTTACTTACGCAGACCCACGGGTGCTTGAGAGCCTGCTCGGCAGTGATTCTCTTGGCCGGGTTGATGGTCAACATCTGGTTGATCAGGTTCTTGGCCTCGGGGGTCACCGTGTCCCACTCGGGAGAAGGAAACTAAAAAGAATGACAAGTGGTTACTAATAACCGATGCAATGTGTATTTGTGAATTTATATACGTTCAAATGTATAGAATTTAAATTGAGAGCGCGTTTTGGGTTGGGGGGCTCTTTATTTTTTTAGACAGAGCGAGCGACCACACACGCCTCTGCAATGCGTCAGGGAGGCTGACTGGATCAATAGCTTTGGACCAATGCTCAATTGGACACTATTAGACATTCCAAAACTGCTTAGCAAAGCCCTGCACTGCACTCGTCCAACATCGCCGCCGTTACACACGACGGCGGACACTTACGTCGTAGGCTCCGGCTTTGATCTGCTGATATAACTTGTGCTGATCCTCATCCCAGAATGGAGGATAACCAACTAACAAGATATAGAGAATAACACCTGCCAGAAAACGGAGAAGCACTGTTAGATGCAATCCCTTCATTTGATTAAAGACACTTGATCAATAAGTCCCTAAAAGAGCGGCGCGATAAATCACAGTCATTTACACCAAAATCTATTGCGGTAACTAAAAGTGACAATTCCACTCGTGAATTGCGGCCGGGAAAAGGGAATGAAATTGATAGATGGAATTTAAAAGTCACGCATTCATTGCGAGTAGCATAGATCACTGAGTTAAGTAAGCGTGTGCTTGTTGTTGGGCTGGACTGGTGACTGGTAGCACGCTGTCCCCATTTAACGTCATCGGAGCAAACCATCTTGTCGCTGCAAAATTAAAAGCCATTACCCATGGAAGACGACTCACCGCAAGCCCATATGTCCACGGGCTTGCCGTAGGGGTCCTTCCGAAGGACTTCCGGGGACAGATAGCCAGGCGTGCCGGCAAAGCCTGCCAGACAAAAAAATGTCAGCGGACACAACGAAGCAAGCTCTTTTTTATTGCTCATCAAGAATATTTTACTGTGAGCGAGATGGGGGGGAGGGTCGTACTACCTCGCTGACCCTCCCGGAATCTAACGCAAGGCCAGATTATGACGGCGCCGAGTCACAAGCGAACGCCCGTTAATCATCTGGCCTGTGCTTAAAAGTCAGCCAAATGCTGGCCGATCGGCCCCGCGCCAAGACACAGTGAACTGAGCGTGAACTGGATTCAGTGTGTGTGTGTGTGCGCGTGAAGAAACAAACATTCACACCGATTTGCTCACACCAAGTTTTGATCAAATGCTCCTCGTGCAACGCGGTCACCGGGGCCCTCGTTGGCATTTAAATCTCCTGACTAAACTGCAACTTATCATACGACTTGTAAATATACAACTTATTTACTCATTTTTTTACTTTACATGTCATTTAAATGGAACACTTAGTCAACCAGGATGAATGCATTTGCATATTTTATGAAAATGTGTTCACGTGTGTCTTGAACAATACTGGGCAAGCTTGTTTTTTTTTTTATTCCCCGGATTGCCGAGATGAGCGTTTCCGTTTGTGCTTTCTCACCAAACCAAGCCTGCTGGTCTCCCTGCACCTCAATAGCCAGGCCGAAGTCTGCCAGCTTCACTGCAGCTCCCTTCATCTTACTGGCCAACAACAGGTTCTCAGGCTGGGGAAAGGAGCACACAGACACACACACACATGGTGAAGCAGAATGCAGGACAGAAGATCAAGACTGTGAGAGACAGCAAGTGACAGCCGCTCTCCACCGAAGCCATTTTTCAAACATATTTGATGAATTCAATGTGGCTCGTGCGTGTGTGTGTGTGTGTGTGTGTGTGTGTGTGTGTGTGTGTGTGTGTGTGTGTTGGGGGCGGTAAAGGTGCGAGAGCGCGCAGTGATGGCAGGGAAAAAAGGGTGGGCACGAGCGGAGAGCGGACGGGTGGGTTGAGAATCTCCACAGCAGCAGCCGCAACAGCAGCCTTATATGGATGTGAGCCCGTCGCCATAGAAACCACCGGGGAGTTATTTAGGCAGCGCCGTAGACGGCATGCTAAATGGAAAGTGTACTTAGCGAGAGGCGGCGAGTGTGGCGGCGCTCTAAATGGCCGTTGTTTGGGCAGGAGGACATAAAGGGCCTGCGGTAAAAGCCCACTCAGGATAAAAGGCCAACAAATCAGACGACCAGACCGCATTGGGATAATAGCGTTGCGCTCCGAGGAAAAATAAAAAAAGAAATAATAAAAAAAATCACTTTTTTTAACCGCAAAATTATTATTACGATCCTTACTCGAGGCCACGTTGTCATCATCGTCTCAAAGTAGGTTGACAGGCAAAAGGAGCCGTGTAAGTCAATCAGCACGCCGACGAGACACTAAGCCCCTCCCCCCGCTCACTCCGCGGGTGGCGTGATGTCATTCGAGTTGTCCTGGCAACTTCAGGGCTTCATCTATATCGCCAGCACCCACCCACGTCAGTGTAATGTGTATGTGTGTCCTTGTTTTTTCCTTGCCATAGGTGACACACACACACACATGCACACACACACATGCACGCACACACACGCGCGCGAGTCACGTGGCCATGACTCATCAACTGAGAGAACAAATATGGAGGATGAACCAGCGGATGCGAAAGGGAAGAAGAAGAAAAAGCAGGACGGGAAAAAAAAAAAAAAAAGACGAGCCATAGAAAGCGAGCGATGGAGCAACCGGGAGCCATCTGTGTGTTGCCATGGCCACGAGCAGAGGTGTGTGTGCATGTGCGTGCGTGTGTAAGAGAGTGCGGTTGTCACGGAAACGGGCAGCCACTCACCTTGAGGTCTCTGTGCACAATATCATGCTGGTGGATATGATTGACACTCTCCAAGATCTGACTAATGCAATGACTGTGGGGGGAGGGAGGGGGGGGTAAAAAAAAAAGGGGCAAAGAGACACGTCAGATGCGGTAAAACAAAAATGTTCATCTCACAGATGCATGACTTCGCATTTGTCAAATATTCAAAGAAATCGAAGAACGGGAGTTTTCAGTGGCGCAACTGCGGGCGCAATGAACCGTAATGGGCCGCAACGTTAATGGCGGTAATGCGCATGGAATCATGTCCAAACGCAAGAAGAAGAAAGAGTGCACTCTGCACTAAGTTGCGTAACGAGCCTTTAGCAAACAAGGCGTTCTCCCTCGGAGACATAACACAGGCGCTGCAGTTTAAACAATCGATACTCCCGGAACGCGTGTGGGAAGCCATCTTAATAACGGGGGCGTCCGCGCAAGCTGCCGTTATTCCGCGTTTTCACACTCGCCTCGTGAGGACAAAAAAGAAAGAAAAAAAAATCCCTCTGGCCAGCAGCCCCGATCGCCTTATTACGACCGCCCTACGCGGATTGCAGTGTCAGGCCTCGGCGAGTCCCCGTGCTCCGGGCTCGTGTTTGTGTCACGTCTCTGTAAAAGGTCAGCGTCGGCAAGGTCGCCGGAGAACAGCGGCTCAGGCCTAATTCGAATGTAAGAGAGTGCGGGGGAGGGGGGGGGGGGGTTATCTTAAACTCCCTCCTGGTGTGCAGGGACACACAAAAAGCGCTAATCGGGTTGTCCAGCAAACTCTCTAAGCTGCGCACCACCCAGACAGCGGGAGAGGAAACTCGAGGAGTTAAATGTCAACCAAAATGGCAGGAAAGCGTGGCGAAATATATTCAAGGCGGCCAGCGCGCGCCAACAGGGTGGCCCCGGGGCCGGCCTCGGAAACGCCTCATTTGTCATCGTGAATGGCGACGTTGAATTTACAAGGCCTATAAAAGAGAGGCGGGCATGAAATATAAATGACGCCATTGATGAAGCGCCCGTGCGTACCTGGCGTCGGCCTCGCTGTAGTACTCCCTGGCTACGATATCTTCAAAAAGCTCCCCTCCTGTCACCCTGGGGGGAGAGAGTAGAGGGGGCGAGGGGGAAGGTTAGCAGGGAGAGCGTGCGCTTAGCATACACAAACAAGCCGCAGTCACGCGCGTGGACAAAATGTCAACGTGTGTGCGCGGGTGTGTGTATTCACAATATACTCACAGGTCAAAGACGAGGTAATGAAAGCCCTCTTCTGAAATGCTGTCATGCAGTCGCACTGAAAGACACATGCGGGGGGCGACTGTTATGTTCACACTTGTGGATTAGCACAATTCACACTTCAAAAGGAGACACTATTATTTGTAACAACAAAACTTCCTTAAAATTACGACTTGTACTTTTGACTCCATTCAAGCGGGTAAAACATTCTCTGTAGGGTTTAAGTCTGGACACTGACTTAGCATGTTTAAGACTTCAAACCTGATGAACTCCTTTGTGGTTTTGGCAGCTTGCCCCTTGAGTCATTACCGAGCTTGCTTATTCGATTTTCTTCCAAGTGGTTAGCACGTTTGCCGTGTCAACTTCCTCCTCTTTCACTGCGCTGCTATGACGTCGCTGGTACAGCTCCCGCCATCCAAGCTGAAATTGTGCGGATCGTTCAAGCCACATGCAGCCATCCGACAGCCAGGCCGAGACATGGCGGAGGGCTTGTGTCAGCCTATCGAGGCTTTTGGTTACGTAAAAAAAAAGGAAAAATATCACTTGTATAATATGGCCAAGTAGGATGGCTGGCCCCGCGGCGAGAAACTAGAGTGGCTGCTCATTCCTTCTCCTCCTCCATCTTCTCGCTCCTTCCTCCATCTGTCTCCTTCTCCTCGCTCGCGTCTCTCCATCTGTCTCTTTCTTGTGCCCTCTTTTGTCCTAACTTTCGACGCGGCCGTGCCAAAATGTGTCAAAACCGAGAGTGAAAGAGCAAAAAATCCATCGAGCGAAAACAGGAAAGGAGGACACAAAAAAAAAAGTGGGACACGACAAGCACCACCAGAAAGGTGTCATTGATTTAGTCATTTCCTCCTTCCTTGCCCTTTTAACATCTCCATTAGAGGCGAGGCGTCTATTTGGTGTGCGAGTCACTGGAGCAAACTCACCGATGTTGGGGTGTTTGAGGAGCCGGCAGATGCGAGCCTCGCGCTCCAGCTTCTGGTGGTCTGAGGAGACAAGATGGAGGGTTTTACTTCACACAATCTCATCGACTGATAAAATACTATTAAAAAAATAATCATCAGATGAGATATTACTTGTGACATATGCGTAAAGGCAAATATTGCAGATAATTAATATTGCAATCATGCAGCTGAGGAAAAGGTGCACTGAAGCGGAGGTTTGAACGTGCGCTCTCATTTAAGCTAATTTAACGCTAAGTGGAAATTAATGAGGGCGTGTACCGTCCCCATGTGGAATATTGCTGTGTTTGCACTTTTTGGATGGGAAGGCACACATAGGCTTAAGGATTTGACAGATTTTGCTCGATTTTTGTATGTTGTATGAATATGAGTCCAATAAATCCTTGCTAATTTGCAAAACTCCTTTCACATTTTTTTTTTATGTTCAGAAAGGACTATCATGAGATCTGCAGGACTGTGATCAAGCGTGACAAAAGAATTAAAGGTGAAGGTAGGACCTGCATCAGGGATCCCTTCTAAGCCCCTTCCACTTTGATAGTCTAACAAATGGCATTTATAATTTACGATATAAGTGGGCGTGTCCATGACTTGAGATTTTTTGGGCTATTCGTGTAAGGTGCCTGTTGAGGGCTCACTGTACACGAGTTTTTTTTAAATGACCTCCTGCCCGTGACGGCTTGAGATGTTACCACTAAAACATGTAGCGACGGGTGACCGGGGGTAACCGGATCCGGTATGAGTCAGAGTAGGCGTGTGCATGTTATACGCTGCAGCTAAATGTGCCCCCCCAAGGCCTCCGCACACAAATATTTGCATTCGCTTCTTGTCTGGCGTTCACTTTCGTACGCCGAGTCGATCACCTGAACCGATTGCGGGGAGACGACGAGCATATTTAAAGGGGCGCGATAAGAGCGGTATGGTATGAAAAATAAAAAATAAAACAAGAGCCACTCCTCCACACTCTCCAGCTGTCATGTGGCTTCTTTGTTTCGCTTCGTCCGACCTGTTGCTCCGTCGGAGAGCTTTTAAAGCCGCAGTCTGTTATTTCGAAGCTGTCTCTCTTTTTTTTTCTTTGCCTTCCTCCCCGCAAGGTGTAGATTTCCAGAGATGGAGGGAGAGACCCGAAGCGCTGCCTAATTACACCGCTGACGCAGGACGCCGAGACCGACAGCGAGAAGGAGGGAGGATTACACGCAGCGTCCATTTGCTAGAAGAGGATCACACGCTCCCCTGAGTGTGTGTGTGTGTGTCCCGCGTGGTGCAGTGTCATTGCAGCATTCACTAATTCATTCAATCTCCCCTATTTGTTGTGTGTGTGTGTGTGTGTGTGTGTGTGTGTGTGTGGGGGGGGGGGGGTAAAAGATGGGGAAAAGAGAGGGATGGAGGGTAATTACACTGGCACTTCCTGCTGCTCTCTAATTGGCCATCTGCAATGCCAGGGGGCGGGCCCCACGGCCATCTTACATCACGGACAATCGGAGGCGCCCGATCTACTTTTGAGCAAAAAATTGTGTAAATGATTCTGGCAAATAATTTTTAAAAAAATCCCCATATAATATGATTATTTCGGAAACACGCAAACATCTTAATCGTTTTTGGGATTTTACTGGATTGTGAAACTGCGCCAAACTTGGAAATGACGTGCCTCCCTGAATGCCTTTAGTCAGGAAGCGCTCACAGAAAGTACAGCGGAAAAAAAAATCGTGAGTCTTTAACAACACTTCCTTTCTGTTTCCATCGCTTCCGTTTGCCTCGCTGCTCAGCCCCCCCCTTTCCTCTCCTCAGATTACTGCAGTGTTTACCAGAGCTTTGAGAGACTTACCCACCAGGCCACGCGTGAGGTCACACTTGCCCCATCAGGCTAAAAAAAAAAAAAAAACCCTACCAGTCAAATCCTCATGCAGAGCCTGCCTAGGAGTCACTAGTACATGTTGTGTTTGCCGTAGTGCGTGTAGGTGCATGTCACTGCAGCCGCACACGCCGCGTTGCTATGTGTGTGTGTGCATGTGTGTGTTTGTTTCTCCACTTGACTCTATTGTGTGTCCCGCTTCACCTTGATGTCCCACAGCGACGAGCCAATGATCTGCCCTTTCTAAACCACTCTCACCGGACAAAATATTAGGTGCACCAGCGTCATTGAATGAGGACCAAAATATTTAATAAATCAATTAATAATCGGGTGAAACCTCCAACAACCACTTTCATGAGCCTGTCTATGGCTTTGTGTTCCGTTAGCATTAAGCTAACAAAGTCTCGCGAAATGAAATGACATGGTCTGGGTAAACATTTGTTTTCAAATACACGCTGTTTAGTTTATTTGGTTTTACGAGTCAGTTTGACAGTACGCTTTAACTGGGAGTGGCGAACAGCTTGAAGCAAGCACACTTTTCTTCTTATTTGCAGAACTGTGCAAGTGAGAGCGACAAGGAGCACTGGAAAAAAAATTGTTAACTCTAAATGTGCATAATGGCCGTGAGGCAAAACTATCCCCTGTTGACTGAGCATACTAATGACATGACAATTTTTACTTTGACTAGCAAGGGAGTATTTTAGATACTAGCTTTATGGTGAAAATAACTTACGACTCAACAAGCAGCAATTTTGCAGATAGTAAACGATTCTTCAATAAAGAGCCTTCAAGCTGTTTAATGCCAGTGCCAGTTAAAGCTTAGCGTCAAACCAAACCTAAATAAAGACAATGATTAGGTTGTATAGATAAAGCAACCGCAAAGCTTTGCCTTAGGCAAGTTGACTTTATGCAAACAATTGAAACAAGATTTTCTTTTAAGGCCATATCGCCCAGCCCCGCACCAAGATGGCCGCCGCTGGACGCCAGAGATGGAACAATAACTGTGGCGACATGCGCACGCCGATGCATGCTATATTCGTGTTACTTCACGCGCACGCATACCGTCAGACGACGGGAGGGCAAACGGGGAGGCGCCTATGGAATCTGTGGGGTCTTAGTGTTTGACGAGATACATTTAGCATAAGTGGATTAGCCTCAATCCCCCTTTTACAGCAAGACAAGAGAGAGGCCACGACGAAGACAAGTGAACGACGGACTTGATGAGAACAAAGGGAGACGTGTGTCTGTGTGTTAATGCTCGCAAGAAGCCTAATTGGGTGGTGGTGGGTTGGGGGGGGGCAATTAGGTTTGCCAGGGGAGGTGGCACACAAGTCCGCGTCACACTTACAGCATGGCAGCAGCAGGCGTGTGTGCACGCACGTGGGCGTGGAGCTGCGCGGCGATGCGGCGGCATATAAAATTCAGGCCCCGAGAGCTGCAGTGCTACGCAAAGACGCCACAGCAACAATTACATTGATTCACATCCTGCCCCTCCGCCGCTACCGCTGCGGTTTTTTATTTCATCCTCGCAAGCCCAGTCGACAACACACACACACACACACCCAACCCGCACTGGAAATTTGGATCAATTGACGGCACAGAGGATGTTGGGAGAAACTGAGTTATTTAATACGGACATTTGCAAAAAAAAAAAAAAAAAAATGCAGGGTCATTAAAGTGATCACAAGACCTTGTGATTGAATCGGATATCGCCTCGGCTGTTGGAATCATGGACACAAGCGCGCTGCGTTGAAACATGCGGCACTCACTGGGCAATTCATTAGGTACACCCGCACCACCTTAATGGCATCCTCTCATCTGTTCTGAATGTCAGCCAGCTAACGCCGTTTGAATCGTCTAAACAAAATATTCAAATTCTTCGTGGCGCGATGCAGTGCAGTCTGCCTGTTCAAAACAAGTAAATCTAAACAAAAACCAAGACCGCGAGAGTCACAATGGCGTTTTGTATTGGTGTGCATCCATCCAATAAAAAACAATTTGATACGCATCTCGATGCAGGCAGTGCGACACGATTTAAGGACAGAACATTTCCAACCGGAATGATCTGAGTGGATTCAGTGAAATTACAGTTAAAACCGATTCCATATGGCTGAAGCTTTCTTTTATAATCACTCGAATATATTTCATTTCGGCCAATTAGCGGATCGGGGTCCTGACATCTCTCACTAGGTCACACCCCTTACACACATCCAACACACAAATACCGTACATGCTGGCACATTTTCACATTTAACAAACCAGTATGCGTGAAACAAGGGATTATATTTAAAAAATAATAATAATAAACATCTTTAAGAGCTTGAGTTCTAATTCAAGGGGGATTAATCGGGCTTGAATGCACCGTTGAAACTCGACAAACAAACAAAGATGTAATCCGTGTATTTCTGTGCGAGTGTGTGTTAGCATACCTCGTGCAGATAGCTTCTTGGTGTTGATGATTTTGGCGGCGTATTCCTGCCCGGAGGATTTCTTGACACATCGGCGCACCACTGAAAAAGCTCCCCTATGAAAACAAGACCACAGTGTTATGAAATAGGCACTTCACAATAGACTCGACGAACCGAAACTTCCTAAAAGCCGAAACAATTGCAAATATAGCTTTATCTAGCAGGACCACATGCAAAATTCAGTTCTGGGCTGCTTTATCGGGGTTAAAAAGGATTACGCTGCTAACCTTGAGTTAACATCCCAACTGTCAACATAAGGACAGCAAAAACTAGTATGAAAACTTTAACATCTGATCTAGGAACTTTTGGAGGGACATTGCATTTTAACTTTCAAGGTTTTTCCTGGCTCAAATTTGATCATACCAAAGTGTAGACAGTCGAAGGGCTGTCGTTGAGCTCAAGTCAGGATTTAACCACTCCGCACCATGCCGCCGCCATGAAATGAACCGGACCTCTCATGGACGAACAAATACTAATCTTCCATAGACACGCAACTACAATGTTACGATGGAATTATATTTGTCACAATCGTACTGCCCAATGTTTATTCTACACACGAACCCCAGATGGAAACTGCACCCCCCCGCCCCCCTCACGGTCTACCACAGTGCAATTCTGCGCCATCATTTTCCGAGCACTATCATCTCCTGCGCAAGCACTCTGTTGCAGGGGAGGGGGCTTCGGGCGACCTGTCACTCCATGAAAGCGTCCACCACTGCCGCCGCCGCCGCCGCCACACTCAACTCCCCCGCCACCGCCACCAGCACTCTCCTCTTGCTTTCAATTATTTAGCAGCAAATGAGAGGTGACGGCTGACAAGAGGCCCCACGTGAAACAAGTTGATGATAATGACAGATGGCGGAAAAGATGCTTTAGGGTTCAAAAAAACAGTGGTCAGTGTTGAAGGAGAGCCACGATTCGAGATCTGCAAAGACATGGCTGATGCTGCCTTTTTAGGGAAGGGTGGTGATGATGATGTGGAAGAGGATGATGATGAAACAGCAGCAGTTGTGATGTCGTCATCAAAATACCGAGAAAACGCGCGTCACCACTTCTTAACGTGCGCGTGATTATTAGCTCCAATTTTAAAAAGTGAGAGAGAGAGAGAGGGAGGCACTGTGATGTGTTCACAGACCTGCGCCAGGGGGGGGGAACAGCTGGTGCGCGGGGCGTTACGGCGCAAACATTAATACAAGCGTCCGGGACCGCATGACTTCCTCATTAGGTGATCCAGGGCTATGTAACGTTACTCAACACGGGAGCACAAATCAACTGCAGCTGCTCATTGGGGGTGGGTGGGTAGTGGTGGTCTGGGTGGGGGGGAAGGGGAGGGGGGGCAGAAGAAGAGATCGGCCTTGCGAGTACAGCCTCCGGACGAGGGAGCCCGCGCGGAGCTGTCAAAAAGAAGCCTTGGGCCAGGGGTGGGGGTGAAGGGGGGAGGGGGGGGGGGTGGGTGTCAGCGGCTGAAGGGGGCTCCGCGAGGGCACAAAATGGTGGTTGAGTCTATGTTCACGAACCAACATTCGGGGGCGTTTAAAATTTTGAAGAGGGGCTAACGCGGCTAGTGGAGCACCGCGATAGCAGCGGGGCTGGTGACCGAACACAAGCGCTCTCGAGCGGCTAGCCCGTCTAGCTGCAGCCATTAGCGGGGGCGGACAAGCGAGCGAGCGCGACATATTGCAAAAGCCCCGGAGGTCCCTCCCGAAGCTACCCGAAAACGTTGGCCTGCAAGCCGGCCAGCCTTGCATTACAGTGAGACGAGGTTGTTGCAGGGGTGGGGGAGACTGGAAGACGAACACGGTGCATTTGTGTGTGCCGCTTACTTCCCGAGCTCCTCGTACAGCTGGTACTCGTCAGTAAACCGGGTGGACGTTCCGGTGGTCGCCATGGTTGGTGCCGTGAGGGGCAAGCCCAAGCCTCGGGGGAAGGGGGTGGGGGTTCGACGGCGGCTGGCTCTCCGTGCGGTGGTCCGACAGAGGGGTGCGTAGCCTAGCTTTCCGACACAAGCGAAGTGACAGGCAGGCAAGTCTGAGGAGCAGAGCCCTGCACACGCACACACAGAAAGGGAGGGGCTATTGAGAGGAGGAGTGACGCGAGTTGCGCGTGTGAGCCGAGCGGAGGAGTTCTCGCGAGATGTGCAGAAATGACCCCCCCAACCCAAAAAATAAACTGTGAACATGTGTAAGGCTTGGTTCTTTGCTTTATTAATACAGAGAATCGACTATTTCATTTAATCCTGTCATATCACGAATACTGCAAAGAGATGAATGTTTACACTGACGTTAAAAAGAAATCTATGCAAGTTGAGAGACAAGCATTCACACTAAATGAGTGGGAAACCTAATTTGAATGAATGCGGAGAATTTTAATTCCTTTTAAAATAATTTAAACATTTTGATGCACTAGTATTACAATTGCACCAATTTTATTTGCGTATAAAAATGGTTGAATGTTGCAAGACATGTTCAGTCTAATGTTAATGCTTGTAAAAAGCAGGTGAATGCTGAGACAAGCAGTAACACTCTTGCTAATGTATGTTATAAATGCTGAGAGGTAAACTTTTATCATAATGCTAATGCTTATAAAGGGAGTTGAATGCTGAGAGACAACCATTCACACATTTCCTGAGTGTCCAACTGTTCTCTGTCCCACTTGACTGCAGCAGCAAGGCGGCCTCCTGCTCACACACACATCCGCGCACACACATTGCATAAGTATAGGCAGATAGAGATACACACAGCATGGATCAATATTGATTAATGCAGGTCTTGCTCTGAACATAGTTGCCCTTTTCCAAGTCATTGACTTTGCTTTTGCATATGGTTCTGTGTCAGTCAGGGAGGGGAAGTGGGGGGCAAAGTTTGGGGGGGTAGCAAGCTAGCAACACGCAAATGGGCTGCAGCACCGTGAGCTGGCCGGCTCTAAAAGACGCCGTCGCGCGCTATCAGAGTGCCTTGCTAAATGTTTAATGTGGCGTGAGCGGGAGGCCATTGCTGGCCAGGGTGGGTGGGGCTGTGGAGCTCTGGAGGGGGATCATGATGCCCCCGCAACTCACATGCTTCGCTGCTTATAGTGCAGCATGCAGTGTCCATTTTGGCTCTAGTTACCAACTACCCCTCCCTTCTGACTTTTGGAGACTTGTGGTTCCTCCATCTAACGTCGAGCGAGGCCGAGGCATGCAGTGTGTGGTCGTCGAACGCTAACAAAGGGCTGAGGAGTTGAGCATTATGTAACAGCGTGTGGAGGCTGAGGAGGTGGCGGAAGAGGAGGCGAGGCGGCCGGGTTCGCACGTAGGAAAAGGAGGGCAGGAGCGAGGCCATCAGCCTACGTTTTCTGCGCGCAGCTCATTTGTCTTCACGCACACACACAGCCGCGTGCGAGAGAGTCGGCCTTCTTTTCTGCATCGCGCGCACGCAGCTACCACTTCATATTTGAACTTTTCCATGTTGCGGCTTTTCTTTTTGTGTTTGCATGCTGACAAGCCTCGGGAAAAAAAAAAATCAGCATTTTGCTCTTTTTCAGAGTGCTGAGCAGGCACACAGAGGATGCTCGCACGCTGCGTTCAAAGACTGACACAGAGTAGGAAATTTGAGCACTAAGTCAACAGACAAGCACAAGAAGAGTGATGGTTTTGTTTAGCCATCCATCCACTTTGTAAAGCGAGCGTCTTCATTAGGGTGCTTTCTGCAATGGCCTATCAATAAATCTATGGAGCTGTCCGTGGTACTGAAGTAGCAGACATTATTCAACACACCCTCTACTCTCGACATTTGTTTGCGATACGCTTATCTTTCCTCAGTCGTATTATAAATTGTCATATACACAGACTGACTGCATATGCAAAGGCAAGCACATTTGGATATGAGCAAGAGTAACAGTTCTTTTTGGCAAATAGTCATTTAATGAATCACATAAGTCCTCCAGTCTGCGTGTGTGCGTAGTCCGCGGCTATTATTAGCTATAAGAGGAGGCGTCGAAATGAAAAGTAGTAATCGTTTTGAAGCACAGCGTCATGATCGACATGGCATTTTATTTGATCGTTACCTTTGTGTCTTTTATGGGTTTCTAAAAAATAAAATATTGTGACTGATATTAGGGGCCACGACGCAATCTGCGTGTTACATCACCACATGACGATGATAATAATGAGAGGGTGGACGGGGCCACTGGACTGAGTCATAACACGCTTCCTTCGCTCCCGCCTCTTGTTTTTTTTTTTTTCTTAAGTTTAGATGTACTACTTTGAAGACAATGAGAACAAGGGGCGGAGTGAAGAATAAGTTGTCGAAATTGTTTAACATGATATATTCTACCAAATATGGGGAGGACATTTAATTTTGTATTAAATAACATTATTTTTTAATACTTGGGTTCGCCATCCTCACGTTTTATTGTGACTGAGTGTGTGGCTGTAAAAGACCTGTAGCGTTGGCTGGTTCTTCATACGTTGAATGACACTGGGTGGAGTGTGTCCCAATTTATTTGTCCAGTCTATGCGGCCGCTTCTTCCCACTGATGGACTGTCAAAATTGCAGCAAGGAAGGAAAAAAAAAATAAAAAATTTAAGCACATAAAAAGCTTGCTACTCACTGATTGACTCCATTATCGTAAGGAGGAAAAAGTGTTTTATTGATTTTAAAATGCCATTTGGAAAGTTGGGAGTGATTTATCAAGAATGAAAAGTGTGCTTTTGCTGACCTCCGGTGGTTTTTCTGCTGAGGTAGCCAAATGCTGCTATTTTTCTTATTTATTATGGAAAATTGACTTTTTAAATGTTTTGTATACAAATCGTTGTGTCTGGAGTCTCTGGGCTGCCTGTGAAGCCATCAAGTGCGCAATTAAACAACTCAGCCAATTTCATCAGGAAATGATGAGTATATTTTCAAAATGGAAAAAAATTCAAGGCACATCAATTTTAATAGAAGAGTTTTAAATCCAGAATGTCTACTTTAAAAAGATTGAAAATGACTGAACCCACACACACATTTAGTTGTGGCGTGCGGTCAAATCCTGACCAATGTCAGCCATGCTCACTGAGCTGGAACAATAACCTGACAGATGCACCATAAATACCCGCTTGGTTGAAAACCAGGAGAGTCAAAATTAATCCATTTTTTTTCTTTGTTTTTTTTTTAAAACTGATAAGGGTTTGAGTGATTTGTTTATTTCCCGTCACTGCGGCTTAGCGGGCTTGGGTCCTCTGCCAAGTGCAAGTTTGAATGACCTATTTGAGGGTAATTCTATCCCAGTTGTATTATTTAAGAAGACGGTATCATCGTGCACTTTGAAATGTGGCAATGTGAATTTTTTTTATAGCTTCACAAAGGAATGGGGGTGATAATGTAAGCCTTATTTTTTTTAAATAGGCTAATTAGGGGACATTGCTGATTTATTTTGACCTAATTGTATTTTATTTCTAAATACATTTACAATCAAGCTATTTCATTGTTAAAAATATTTATATTTTAAACATGTTTGGGAGAAATCCTGTCGAGTGCTTTATAATTAAGGTAAGACTATTTTTACATCTCTAATTTTGACATTTTCATATTGCTATGACTTATTCTATTTTTGTATATGTATTTATCTACTCTATATTTGCTAGAATATTTTCTCAAATCAGACAAGAAATATTGATAACAGTAAGACATATTTTATAAATAGTTCAGATTCATAATTCAAAAGGATTATGTTACATTGATTTGGGGGTATACCTCATGCTTCTTTTTACAGCCTTACAGTTCTGCATCCATTTTAGGTTGGTGGCTGCCATGTACAGTTCTCAAAATGAAGCCAGCTTGGGAAGACGTGTTGAATTTCACTTTTGAAACAATCATTTTTATTAGCAGTCCCGAGAGGCAATGAGAAACGGGGGTGGCGGGGGCTACAAAAAAAAAAAGGGAACAAAACAAGCAAGATTATACAGTGAAGATCAATCCAAATAACAGAGAACAAAAGATTTCAAACACATTTGTACATCTTTTTGTTTGCGAAGGAACACAAGGTGATTTTGACTTGAATTTTGGTAGGTTCGTTAGAGGGTCCCTCTGTTCCTCAGGCGAAATTTCACCAGGACCGACACACGCATGCACTCACTCGCTAAAATAAATCAGTTGTGACATTAAACCCCTTTCATTAGTAAAAGCCATTTTCTGTTTATGATGGCAAAACAATCCATCAGAAGGCTTCTTCTCTATGAATTCTGTACAAATTATATATTTGATATAAATTTATGTATATATATATATATATAAACACACAGACTACTCAGTGCAGGTCCATTTGTCCACTTTACTCACACCACATAGAAATTATGGCGCGAGAAGGCCTGCAGCTGCCCCACAGGAAGTGAGAACTATTAGAGACACCACCAATCGGATCTACCAACCTGGAGCTTTGCAAAAAATAAAATGCTTAGTTTGTTTATTTTTTGTTAATTAATGCAGTTTCCTCCATGTGTCAAGTGGGACACCTCAGTCCGGACAATCAGACACAAGGGGGCGTCACACACACAAAATGTGTTTGTGGCGTAACTAATTGATCACGGTTGGTCAATGCGTGAGAACGGAGGACGATTACGTACGAGCAAAGGTGTTTCCATTAGCCGATGCTTCCCGTTGCATTAATAAACAAGCCCTGGCTGCAGAAAGTGGGGACACTTCATTAGGTACACTTAATGAATCCTAATAATCGAGTGTTGTCAATGAACAACTTGTTAACTACCTTTGTCTCAATCAGAAACTCCTATTAGTCTGTAAAGGTGAAGACACTTCATTAGCATGGCTGCAAAATCCAGCACAAGGGCCATTATGAAAGATAAAGCTCAATTTTGGTGACATTAAAGAGAGCAAATGTTAATTATTCTGGCATTTATCTGAACCTTTTTTTTTTAATAAATACAGTAACAGGCGCACACACACACACACACATACAGAGGAAGCGGATTGCTCTAAGGCGATAAATGATTAAGGGAGTGGCGGAGATCAGGTTACAGCATTTATTTGATTTCATTGTTGTCTTGCTAGCACGGAGACCTCCTATAGAACGGGATTGGATTCTATATAAAAACCATATATGAGAGAGGGTGCCTTAAAGAGCCTTTAGTCAGTGCTAGTCAATACATACAGTCCGGTTGCATACATTATTCTTCATTGTGTGTGTGTGTATGTGTGTGTGTATATACATACATCACCCTCCCTCCTCCCCCTCTTCTTCGTCCTCCCTCGCAGTCGATTTGAGGCAGAGTGAAGCTCTATTAACACCAGATTATCTCACACCCACACAAATTTCCTCATACGCTCACACATTGTAATGTGCCAGCTGTGGTGCTCCGCTGACAATGAAGAGATCATTAGGTAAAAAAAAAAAAAAAAAGACATGGGAAGAAGGGGCAGAATAGAAGGAAAGGAGAAGATGGCGGCGAAGACCAATCTAGCTGAGGAGCTGGCGGATTTCCTTGTGCATGTGACACAGGAAGTCCACGTAGGAAGCGCCGCCACTGGCGCTTTTGTCCTCCATCAGGAAGTGTCGGAAGATGAGCTCAGAGCGGTCCTCCTGCTTCACTACCACCAGCTGTGACAGCAGAGAGTGTGTGTGTGTGGAACAGCACAAACACATCATATTAATTTAGTTTTGCATTTTTGTTAAACCCCAGACAAAATCTCTAAAATGTTTGAGGGACACCCTGGAAATGGCCATGACTTCAAATGAATAATCATAAAAATGGTGAGTGCCCCATACTTGGGTTCTAAATCTAGAGGTATACCTTCATGTATCGTGACCGCTGTGCTCTGAAGGAGTCAATCATCTCTCGGAGTCTTAGCGAGAAAGGATTATCCAAGACAGGTAGACACGTCTGAAACATTTAAAAAATTAAAAACATAATTTCTCCAGGTAACACATATCTGGTTCAAAATACCATGGTGTAGAAGAGAAACATTCAAACTGAAAACACAACCAGCATTGTCTCACCATTGACGCGTCGATCTGGCCAAAATTAGATGTTCCAAAGATGTTGAGCAGCAGCTCTTGCTGCGCGTTGGCCCCCACCCACAGGAAGAGGTGCAGGCCCGTCTCCAACAGGTATACGCCCCCTTTAGACAGCCTCTCCTCCGACGCCCGCACCGCCACTGGCAACGAGCCGCTTTCCAGCTTCATCTATGGAAAAAGTAACCACTCTTAGAGATATCCACAATGCTAATTTATTTTTTTTCTTTCAAATTACATACCAGCGGCAGCAGGCGTGGGTAGAAAAACACGTGCGTCTCGGACACGTCCATGCAGCTGATGAGCTGTCGTAAGTAGGCCCTGTCATCCAGCGACACGTCGGCGGCGGGCAGCAGCAGGTCGCTCTTCAGCACGCAATTAAGGTAGACGGGCAGCAGTTTCATGCACTCGGGGAGGACCAACTGGAGAAAAAAAATTACTCCAAACGTTGGTGAAGAAGCTATAGACAGATTTATGTATTCCATGAGGGGACTCAATTATAACAGCTTAGATTTATAGCATTCCTTCAAAGGGACTAGGGATTTTTAACAGTGGACATTTTAGAATCGTACCTGACCAGCCGACGAGGGACTGGCACAGTTCTTGCGATAGCAGGCCAGGATCTGGGCACACTGGTTGACCAGAGTGTCCCTCACCGCCTTCGTGGGATTGTTAAGGATGCCGCGGAAAGCTGTGATAAAAGACAAACACGATGTGACAACTGAAAAAAATGAGTTCAAAAAAGTTTGAGAGAGTGCAGGTCCTCACCATATTTAGAGAGAAAGTTGATGATGGTGTCCGTCTCACAATTGCGGTAAAGGTCGGACAGTTGGGAGCAGCAGTTGACAGCCATGTTGTGAACACGTAGGCGCCTTTGGCCGCCGCAGTTGGTGTACAACACGGCGCACTGCAGGGGGGCACAAGCAACGAGTTTAGAATGAAAGAAACAATGAGCAGCTCCCCGGGAAGAATTACAACTCGCCTGCATGAGCGCCCCGGTCTCCTCACTGAGCTTATCGTCGTGCTTGAACTCCACCGTGACTGCCTTGTCGCAGTCGAGCCCGGCGAGCTCGACGTCGGTGGTGTTGCTCATGTAGAACGAGCCAAAGAAGTCAGTTGCTCGTATTCCTAAGGAAAACAAGAAATGGAAAAAAAACCAATGAGTCAATTGCAATGTATTTCCAAAAATAAACGTAAATAAAAATTTGGAATCAATTTGGTATTTGATAAATAATTTAATGTTTTTGTGCTCAAGCCTTGTCTTTGCCGCTACCTTGAGGCATCATAATGTTAAATAACTATGTTGAAGTGAGCAAAGGAACTTCTTTTCATCAATCCGTAGCCATGTCTGATTGCAAAGTTTTCCCACCATCTTGTGGCATTTGTAGGAAATTATTAAATGTTTTAGTGGGGGTGTCCATTACTCACAGATTGTTGTTATTCATGAAAGGGCTCAAGCCTCATCCCACCCAAATAACAAATGAAAATAGTGACTCACCTGTGCTGGTTCGAACCCTCATGACAGCATCAAAGCCCATCGGCTTCTGAACGTCTCGTCGAAGATCATTTAGGAACCTCTCCTGGTCCGACTGAGCCTGGAAAGATAGAAATAATAAATTAAAGCTTACAAGATCTGAAGACTACTTTTCAGGGTGTACCCTGAAGAATGTCCAACCTGGAAGTAGGTGTACTTGTAGACCGAGCCTCCGGTGGAGACGGGAACTACGGCGAGTGTCGCCACGTCCACGTACTGGTTGGGGAAGAGGAAGAGGTCCACGCAGCAGCCCTGTGCCACGCACTCTTTTGCCAGTGTGTTGTAGAAGCCCACCTGAGGCTGAAACAAAGACTGGACAAGACACCAAACGTCAGATTTCAGAAGTATTTGGAGATGGGGAGGGCCACACACATTTATATAGTATGTCAGGAAAATATTGAACTTCTTACCTTTTCCTTATCACTGCCAATCAGCTTCTTGTCTTCTCTGTTCTTGAGTTTGCCGGGGGCCTCGGCAATGGGCAACGAGGTGTGGAACATAAACAGCTTCCCAGAGCAGTCTGCCGCCTGAGGAACATCATAAAGTATTACACCCGTCACGGCGCAGAACCACCGAAACCCGGACAAACAAAAATTACCTTGAGCGCCTCCAGTCCGGCCTGTATAACAGGTCCAAAGACTGTCTCAGTCTCTCGAGTGTCTGCAAACATTTCCGGGATGTGATCCAGCAAACTGCAGAAGATGAAAGACATTATGTCACATGATACATTTAAAAGCCGCTACAAAACATTTGTTCTTTTTGCCCACCTTTCAATGACCTGCCGGCTCTCCCCAACGTTAACGAGGAAGCCGTCCAGCAGTGGCACGAACATTTCTGACACATCCGACACCACCAGCATCTGAGGCTGGGCCAGGCTGGACTTGACATTGTAGAAGTGCAACACCTTGTTGTAGGTCACGAAACCGACTCGCACTGCCGAGTCCAAGTCTGGGTTCTCTCTGGAATGTATTTGTTACAATGCACTCTATAAATATAGTTGAATGGTTAACAGGAGGTTTTCTTCCATGAGCACCGACCTGGGCAGCTGGTCCAGAAGCGTCTTGAGTTCTTGGCAGACAATCTTGACCATGCCGCTCTTGACGGCGTTGTAGGACACATCAATGAAGAAGATGAAGGCCGGGGGCTGAGGAATTTTGTTGTTCTAAAACCAAAAAGCGACGTGAGTGACTTGTCGAGTATGTTAGGATGTCGCAAGAGCGGAGCACTCACTTTACAGTAGTCAACGGTGGCCAGGAACTCGTAGCTACCCAGCGAAAGCTCCGGTCTGTCGTAGAAGTCCACTCTCTTGCCAGTGTGGTCCAGATGCTGGAAGTAATGAGGAGGGACTGGACACACACACACACATCCACAAAGATCATCAACAACTTGCATTAAAAGCGTAACACACACACACTCACCTTCTGTGACACAAGTGCAAAAGCCGCACTGGAAGCGGCGGCCTCCCTCGATGAATTGCATGTACGGGCACATGTAGGCCTTGCAGCGGTTGCAGCGGATGGGACCTCCTTCACCATGGTCCACCAGGTATGGAGGCACCTATCGCACAAACAATTGTGTAGTGAGATGCTTTGTATGGTTCCTTTTTTTGACATGCACAAAAAAATCTGAATTGCATTCCTGACCTCGTCCGGCGGCAGCGTGGCGAGGGGCTTGATGACTGCGGCCAGCGGCACCTGAGACTGCTTGGCCATGTCTGCCGTGCAGGGCATGTTGTACGCGGTGCAGCGGATAAACCTGGGGCTGGCGTTCCCTACAAATTCACACAAACGTTACAATCGCATCTTTTGAGTGATGACCAGCTCGGGGGATGTTGGAGGTCTCACCTTGGTCTTGGACGTGGAAGTCGGTGGTGACCAGTGGCGGCGCTTGACCCCTGACGCCTGTGCTGAATGGCTCTGTGCTCTTGGCTTTGTCAGCTTCGATTACTTGGATCTACAAGATGGACACAATGATTGTGAAGAAAAAAATAAATAAATACAACGGCAACTTTGAACAAACATGTCGCATTGACTAAGTAAGTCAAAATTAAATTAGCTACAATAAAAAAATCCAAAGTCTTACGCAGCCTCCCTTACATGACCTCCCTCTATCACACGCACGCACACAACCATCCACACAATTTTGCTCTAGTCATTGACCTTTCAAGGACACACAGTTAAGAATGTTGACGTAAACCAAAATTCCATCCCCAAGAAAGAAGGTAAATCCCCAGAGGCATGCAAGTGAAGACTAACATGCAGCAAATGGAGAGAATGTAGGTGAGGGGAGCAGGGGGTGGGCAAAACACTGATAAGACTCTAAAAATAAAAGCATGTGAAAACCAAGAGATCCAAAACACACACACACAAAAAGCAGTGTCCCTTTTCACTGACAGGAGGTGCGAGGTCAAGCGGTGGTGGGGATGTGTTTGGAAAGCCAGCACGAGGGCAAGGGAAAGAGCCACACGTGGACACTTACTGGACTGGGAATTGCGTCTGGGTCTATTCTATGTCTTGATTTCTGCACGGCCGGCATGTCAGACGCTTGCTTTACGTTCAAAAAAGTTTGTCCGGCAAGGTTGTGCAAAACAGGACAACAGTTAATCAACACCACAGATTGAAAGACACAGAAAAGGAGCAGCAGTGTGAAAACGTCGTGAGATGTTGCAAGAATTGTTATTCAGACAGAAATTGGTCAGTAGAAGTGGCTATTGCTACTGTCCGTCATGCGCAACTAGAGAGAGCTTGCGTGGAAAATGTGTATTGCGGCTTCTTACTGGGCTAGGAATGGTATCCGGGTCCACTCTTTTCTGTGCAGGTGGGGCAGAGCCAGGCGCCGGTCCCGGAGCGCCGTAATTGGGTTGGCCAGGATAAGGTCCCATGAAACCGGGCTGAGGCCCTCTTGGCTGACCAAATGCACCTGATGGGAGAAGAATAGAGAGCAGATAAACACATGTACAGTGGAGAGGTGATATGCACTCAGTCTGCTCACCATTCTGTTGGGGAGGGTACCCTCCTGGCATGCCAGGTTGGGGTGGGGGCATCTGCTGCGGCTGCAGCGGTCCAGGAGGACCTAGCGGGCCCTGTGGTCCTGGAGGTAAGTGGTTGCTCTGAGACATGGATGAGGGGGGCATCTGAGGTCTGGGGGGAAGGGGACCTGAGGGGAACGGGGGTTGCTGCTGAGGCGGCAAGGGGCCTGGGTACTGGCCGGAGGGGGCTGACGTCGGAGGATACTGAGTGGAGGTGGGTGGCTGGGTGGGGGCGAAGGACTGCTGAGGCTGCGACATGGACGGGGAGGGAGCCTGAGCCGGTGGGGGAGCCGAGTACGCGGGAGGAGGAGCAAAGGATGGCTGACTGCTAGGCGGAGGAGGAGCAGGGGAGGTGAATTGCTGTTGTGAAGTAGGAGGCAAAAATGAATGGGAAGGCGGAGGGGGGCCTCCGTAGTACTGCTGAGACACGGCAGGGGGCCCCTGGGTGGGAGCGGATGACGCAGGGGGCGGAGCTTGCGTGTAGGTGGGCGGAGGCGCAGCTGAGAAGGACCGACTGACGGGAGGCTGGGAGCTGTGAGGTGAAGCTGAGGAGACACACACGCCAGGGGGGTGTCAATCGACAAAGGCAATATTCAAATGAGCAGAGTTTCAAAAATGATTATTTAATACCCTCATCATACTTTGACTTCATTATGTATTTTTGACCAAAGAAGTTTAAACCGAAATAACTGAAGCGGCAATGCTGTTGGGTGCACAGATAAGTGTTCGTACCGTATCCGGGCCCGGCGGCGTTGGGCGGCCCGGCGTTAATTTGCAAGCCGCTCATCTGACTCGAGAAGTGTTGCATTGTGGGTGGGGGTCCGTAGTTTTGGGAGTAAGAAGTGGGCGGCCCTGACAGATTGGGTGCTCCTTGGTTGTACGACTGGGATGCAACTGGCCTGGAAACAACACAAAACATTAGAATCCCTTTTTTCACAATGACTATTGGAATGAGAAAATAGAATCGGTACCTTGGGGGCGCCTGTGTCATGGGCGGGGGTCCGTTCTGCATGTCACCTTGATGATGACCGCCATACTGATTGTACGCTTGAGGAGCAGATACAGGCGCTGGCCCCGAAGTGGGAGGAGCCCTGCCGTGACCTGGAAGACGAGTAGAAATTCCATTTGAGATTAAAATAACAACAACAACAAAACCCTCATCTGTCCCTAAAGTCTGATTTTGTGGAGCACATGACTATGCCTGCAGGTAAGGCGAGGACTGAATGATGGCAGAGTGAGAAGAGTGACAGAAGGGCGTTACCTAGGTCAAGAGGAGAGGACAGCTCTGAGACGGGGTTGGCTGGTACAGCCTTAGAAGGGAAGGTGGTGAAAGATGAATAACCTGAAATACAAGAGTCGAACAACAGGGGGGAAAAAAGGTTGGTAATGGCGGGAGGAATGATGGGGTGAAAATATCAGGCCAAGTGAAGGCAACTCAGATTGTGATTAGTGTGATAGGAGACAGCAGAACAAGGTTACTGGTGTGAAAGCGCCATCATCTAAAATTAAACCTCAGTAAAATAAGAACCTAGTAAAATTACCCTAGCCAGGCGTGTGCCGAGTTTTACCTTGCGGTGGCACTCCAGGCTGGTAGGCCGACATAGGGCCATTGTAAGGTGCGTAGGGCGGCGGGCATCCGCCGTCCAAGGGTGCAAAGGCGGGCTGCTGCCCGTAACCAGGCTGAGGCTGGACGTAAGGAGAGGCCATGGGAGTGTGCTGGTTTACATTCTCCTTCATCCCTAAATCTGGATGACACCGAGACAACATTATCAACTGTATAGATGGCAGCTATGATAAGACACGTCAACTATCTCCAAACTAGCTTAGCATAAGATGCTACTTTTATAAATTCCCTGACAACACCTTTATTTGCTTAAACTGGAACACACACTCTCCACTGAATGCCACTCACATTTCCAGGTCAAAGAAAATCATATTTGCATTGTGTATGATGGAGACAAGAATCAAACCATGAACCTCATCACTGTGAGAAAGATGTGCTAACAAATGGTTCAGAGTAACCTAATACATACAACAGACACACAAAAATCATTACAATCTATCAGTGTCAATCACTCAGCAAACAAATGTGCTCCAATGGCGGACATTTAGGCACTTTAACTGGAGAACTAACTTTTACACCAGGGGTATCATCTATCAAGACAAACACGGGATAAATGAGCGGGGTTTTAAATAATTTAACTACGGCAAGAAACACAATCGCCGTGTTGTTATTTTTGAGCGTGTCGGGGCCTGTAGCCAAAGACACAGTGTTGGGACTTTTGAGGGCGTGTTAAAATAAAAACACAAGTAATTACGAAATATGGGAAGTGGCTGATGAGGTAAACACAACAATTGAGAATGCTATTGAGGCTAACAGCGTGGTTGCTTCACTGCGGCATTACGGCTAATTCGCTAGCCCGGCGAACCTGACAGAACCGTAGCCACAACATACACAAGCTAATACATACTTTGACTGGCAACGACGGGTACAAAGTACTGCACTGTTGACTTACCAAAAGTCCAGAGTGATGGAACCGGCTAACTCGTGCTACTCGGCCAAGTCGCTTATGACAGCGGCGTTGCAATCAGCTGTGCGCACCACCACCACCGGAGCTAGCACGTTAGCATGCTAGCTAAACCCAAGTGACATCCATTTGCTTACACCGCAACTACTTTAGCCAATGCTAATTAGCATTAGCAAGCTAACAAGGCAAAAAAAGAGCCGGACACGCTCACATGTTACACCATTTTTTTTTTTTTTACATCAAAACCTACCTCCAATGTGTGAATAGTAAGGCGTCACTTTGCTCGTCGTGAACCGTTGACTCGGTTTAGCAACTGGAGCTAAAGGAAAAATGGATGTCGTCCCCGGGTGTCTCTCCCTAATCCCTTGGAACGAGAAGCGGACATTCAGCGGAACTGCTGCAGCGGTATGCCACGTCCACTTCCGCACTGCGCGGAGCCACTTCCGCCTGCAGGTCCCAATTTCACCTCATTCAGAGGTGATTGAAGTATCAACATTATTTATGTAGATATTTGTATTAAAATAAATGTAAAAAAATAAAAACAAATGGCATTTTTACAATAGCCGTTTTACTAACTAATAAAAAAAAAAACTTCTATGCACCTGTGGCGGAAAGCAACAATTTCAAATTAATTAAGTCGATTTTTCAGGTACTTTTTTTGTGCATTTATTTGTCTTTTTTACTTTTATTACTGACCAACAAACCTATAGTTTCGCAAATAGCCATGTTCCTTTTGTGAGAGTGAAATAAAGTCAACTGCATTAATAACAACATATTCATGGTCCTATTCAAGAAAACAGTTTGAAGGCATCATCTAAGATAGCCCAAAAAACAATACACCCAGAGAAATTTTAGACCCACCCCTACCCAGGCCCACTCTTGCTGAGCCCCCCCACAAAGTATGAGTGTGTGTGTGCGTGGGTGGGGAGGGTTATTTCTGGATGGTGTACAAGCAAGCATCCCCTCAGAGAATGACATGGCATGTGTTGAATAGAAGGGTGTGATGAAGGCACACACACTTGCATAGACACACAGACACACACACGCTGCTTACCCTCCAACGACGCATTCCCGTGGAAGCAGATGCAAGCCAGCAAGGCCCCAACGCCTGTCGTTCCTCGCAAAGTGTGAGCAAGCGAAGACCCTCGCACCCACACAAGAAGACCTGGAGCAGGGATGGTGGCGGAGGAGATCGTGGTCTCCCTTTCTGGGGGCGTCCCGTGGGGGTTCAGGCTCCAGGGAGGAAGGGAGCAGCAAAAGCCTCTGCAGGTGGCAAAGGTATGGCACAGGCATCCATTTTAGATGTACGGTCCTAATTATTGAAGCCTCTTTTAGAAGAAATATTAATGCCAGCAAAAAATTCTTTCATTGCTTGAATCTCCAAAAACTCAGGTGACCCTAAGGAACCAATCTATTAACATATCAATAATTCATTTTTTCAGATTGTTCAGTTGCTTACAAGCTTTGTTGTTTTAATGAGGTTGTTTTTTTTTTCAGCATTGAGAACAAAACAATAAGTAGTAGGAAAGATCAAGAAACATGACTGGTTCTCTTTATTTTGAATCTTCTGGCTATGATCTCTAGGTCCAAGGGTGTTTATTTGCCATTTTATCAAAATAGCATCCGCCCTCAATCCGACGCCCCGTATAGACACAGTGTTAATGCGACTAGGACCAATGAGACGATATATCAGCCAGTTATTCTCAAAGAGACTGAAAAATGAATCATGAAGTGCTACTCAACACAACTCAATATCTTATTATAGTGATGCCCACTGTGCCCCCCCGTGTGATTCATTTGTGGGTCACAAAACAGTGTGTGTGGCACACATTGGTGGAGTCAAGTTTCAAACTGAGCCACGTACAGTGGTAGCTGTTCGACCTTCGATCGTGAACGTGCTTTGGATTTCATGCATTCCATGCTAGTCTGAAAATGAGGTTGAATCATCTCAATGCCTTTTGGGTTCTCTGTAATAAGGACATTTGGATTGTGACCTTGCTCCCGCCCTCCGACGCTAAGCGTGCATCCAGCTGTTGATGTGTGTGTGGGGGGGTGGGCATACCTCAGATAAGCCTGGTCAGGGACTGATGGGTCACAGAGCTGCAGGATAAGAATAGCCTCTTTAAGAGGAGTTGGAAGCCAGTCATGGAAAAAGGCCTCCTGTTCACACACACAAAGATAGACACATCATGCACACACATCACACAGCACAGCACAGCACATATACGTGTTCCTGTATTTTACTCATGTTACTTTCTACATTTGGTTTTGATTTCTCCCAAATAGGCTTTATTCTGGGTATGCGGGCGACATATGGTTGAATGACAGGCATGCCCCTCTCTGGGCTTTACGGATGATGCAGCTGTCCATTATGCTCACATGTGCTGCATGCCAATAGATTGTGAGTGTGGGTGAAAAATTGCAAACATTCGAGATGCAGTTGTTCTTGCAGGTACGCCGTCGCAGCAAAGCATGCAGGGCGGGGCTGAAGGAGCACGATGAGCTGGTTGCCATCGGCGACCACCCGTGCGCTGACCTCAGCCACGCCCAGGCCATGATCCTCATCGATACCCAGAATGCTACGCTGCACCTGAGGGTCAAAAGGTCCACATCGTACCCGGCTCGCTGCTCACCTCCGCTTCTCTCTGTGAGTTCCTCCACCGAACCCAGCGGTGTGACCTCGCCGCCGGACAGCGAGGCCTACTATGGAGAGACGGATAGCGATGCCGACACGCTCTCGCAAGCGCACCGCCGCCAGCGCCGCACGTCTCCTCACGCTCGCTCACCCGCCCGTTACGACAACCGCGGGGAGGAAGAGGAGACATCTGAGATGAGTGGGTAAGGAAGAAAGGACAGTAGGATCACAGTTAAAGTCGATTCATAAAATATATTCTGATAAAATCATGCATATTAAAATGGTGCACACCATTCAAGCTTTTTAATATTTGCCGCTTTGTGAGAACATTATTTTGGAGGGTCTGGAACGGATTTATTGCATTTCCATTCCTGATTTGCCCTTTTCACCTTTAAGCTATGAGAGTGCTAACGACGCTGGGGGACCAATGCAGGGCCAGTGGCACGGTGTCCCACATAAGGACTTCATCTACCAGCCCCCGCAGCTGGGGTGGACCACCCCAACCTCCAGCGTCACCCCGCACTCACTCACCCCAACTCCGGAGCGGGCCCTGGCGGAGACTGAGGGCGAAGGAGACAGCGGGTTCCAGGACGCGGGGGCCTCCGTGGGTCTCGCCGCCTGCCCACCTTTGGTGTCTCCTGAGCGGGCCAAGGAGGCCATGATGCTGGGGTCTGTGAGTCAGCTGGTACCCATGGTGGGACCCCAGCAGGGGCCCGTGAGCGAGGAGCTCACCACCACCTACATGGACAAAGCTCGGCAAGCCAGTGAGTAAATAAAATGCAATCACCCGTTTATTTCAGACACATAAACATGTAGGAGTGACAAAACAACAAATGTTTCCTTACTGCCCTCCAGTGGCCATTCACTGCAGTTTCCACATGACGTCAAGGTCTATTCCAGGCCTGAGTGATTTTGTAGTACTATGCTAAGCCTTATTTACATAAATATATTTATAGAATCACACCCCGAGGCCACATGAATGCACATAGTCTCCATGATCATAAATATGTATCATCTTGCTTACATTTGGGATGTTTAGGTTTACAATGAGTGTGATAAACCTCATCTTAGGCAGTCATGTTGTGATAGTTGATAGATGTGACTTCATGTGTCATAAAATGCTGAATATATATGACGTAAGTAGGGGTAAAATATCGCGCGAGGCGTTCAGGGACGGGCCGTTTCTCGTGTTACGCGTTACACATTCAGCAGTGTGGGAGTCAGCATGTCTTTGATAGTAAGTGACTAGTATTTAAATTAAGCAATGAAACAAACAGGGCCTTTTAAAATCCAAATTATGGCTCACATATTTGAGTTAACCATGCAAAACATTTTGGCACACCTCTCCCGGCGTACTGTATTAGATTCTTATTTGCACGCATGCCCAATGATGACATGGCTCCCTAAATATTTCCGGGTGAGGGGGTCTCCTGGTTCTATGTGTGTGACAGGTGTTTAATGCTGGTCAGGCGGACAGGAATAGTGGCTTGACATCATTCGTGGCTTTGGGTGGCGGGACGGAGACAACAAAAGGTCTTTAACACCGAGAGAGGGAGCAGCCACTAAGTGTCTCAGGGTAGCACAGTGCGTGAATGTGTATGTGTGTGAGCGCTGTAGGAGGTCCCGGGGGAGGTTAAACATACACACACATAAAGTTAGTCTTGAAAAATGAGGGACCCGACATCTCATTCAGCACTTGGACACACAAGGCGACACAAAGGTAAGATAAAAACGATCGATCAATATTTATGAAATCAAAAGTTTCATGTTGCATTATTTTGATTTAGAAGCTATCACAGGTTTTATTTAATATTTGTATTTAGAGCTTTAGGGATACATCCCAAAATAGAATTAAACCAGCATATTGTTTAAATAACAGCCCATGCATAATTTTGTTGCTGTTCAATTAAAAGCATATAGCTCTACATTTTGTGATTTAATCAATACATATAAACTATTTATGTTCAATAAAAAAGAAATTTAATTGCGACTAATATTTTTTTTCTTATAGTTTTGTAAATTTCTGTTCATATTATTTCAAAACCGATTCTTTCCCAATAGTAACCATACGATTTGGCGTTTCTGTTCTGTAAAATTTCAGTTCAGGAAGAAAAAAAATTCAAAGAACTAATTGGGCAGTGACAATATTTAATTTTTTTATGTTTAAATTAGTATCTATTGTATTATTTTGTTTGTTATCCACGTGGAACTAGCAAAATGTTATCATAGTTTTAAATAGTGTCGGACTCAACAGGGTTACATTCTGTACACAGGGGACAAAACAGAATGGAGTCTGTGATCTAACCATCCTGGACTGTGTGGCTCATCGTTGGAGAGCAGCAGGAATTCTTTTTTGTAAATCCTAAATACATATGGCTGTCTGTCACCGCTAAGCTTCCCTGTCACCGTTCAGAACCAGGAAGCCGGATTAGGGATGGGCGTGTACTAATACCAGGTATCGGTATCAGGCCGATACAACTTTATTTTAAGGTATCGGGGACTGAGGGCAGCTTCCGATACCAGCCACCAATACTGCAATACAATAACAGTACTACCACAATAGTATTTGTGACTTTTGTAACTACTTTTGCCTGTCCTGACCTTTTACTTTGTTCTTACACAGAGCTGCAGCGTGGGGAGAGTTTGGTGGAGAAGCAAGTTAAAGAAGCTCGCACCAAATGCCGCTCTATTGCCTCGCTGCTGACTGATGCGCCCAATCCAAACTCCAAGGGGGTGCTTATGTTCAAGAAGCGTCGGCAAAGAGCCAAGAAGTACACGCTGACCTGCTTTGGCAAGGCTGAGGACGACCAAGGGGGTGAGAGCACTGAAGGGGAGACGGAAGAGGAAGGTGGGAGCTCCATCCAGAGCTCCGAAGTGGACGAGGAGGGTTTCTCAGCCTCGTTTGACCCCACGTGGGATAGCGGTTACTTAGACCTGCTGGACAGGAGGAGTGCCGCCTGCCCGTCTGCCACTGTCAATCACAGCCCGGGGCTAGATAACTTGACCTGTGTGGCACCTGTCAGTCAAATTCCAAGCTTGGAGGTGTTCGACCTGGAGACCATGAAGCAACCGGACACGGCTATGTCTTCAGCTCCAAACGTACCTCTTGTTAATGGGGGTCCAGTTGCCATAAGCCGGGCCAGTGTTACATTAAGCCCCCCTTTGACACCCCCGCTTATTCAAAACGGCAGACATGGCAATCTCAGTCCAAACCTTGATCACCAATTAAGTCCTGCTGCTCTCAATCGCACGGCTCGCACCTTCACCTCCGGTCCTACGACGCCCGGATCGTCCGTGACCTCTGTGATGTTCCGCCCCCCACAGCCCAAACCGGCAGCGGCCGTCTCCATGGTGACCATCACGCCTACTCACTACCCAGCAGTGGATGGGAGGAGAGCGGTGTCCAGCGCTTCACTCTATATCCCGCCTCGCAACAATGGCGTTGCACCCTCGGCCTGCTCCTCGGCCCTCTCCCCTCCTTCGTCTTTGTGTCCATCTGGCCTCGTCACTCCTCATGATTCCCCAATCCATGCTGCTCAACCCTTCTCCCCTCCGCAGCCATTTCACTCCCTTCCTTCCTTTCAAACACCTCCCACCTCTGCACTGTCTCCAACTTCCCCGGTCCAAGTGTCCACGGTTCCCCCCACTCAACTATCCCCAGTGGCCCATCCTTGCATCCCAGCTGCCAAGAATACAGCATCAACCCCTCAAATCTCAGCCTCTGATTCACTGGCTACTCGCGAGCAGCGCATCTCGGTGCCAGCTGCTCGCACTGGCATCCTGCACAACGCCCGCGGTCGCAGCAACAACAAGCCAATGTTCAGTGCCATTCGAAGCAAAGAAGTGTCTCCCAACCCTGCTTTGATGTCCATGGTGCAAAACATGGATGACCGCTTTGTGAGAACAGCGGGCGTGGAGTCACCTGTTGTAACAGGTGGTGAGGCCGGCCACGAGTCCGGACCTGAGGAGGACTGGATGCGGCTGGGGGCAGAGGCTTGCAACTTTATGCAGGCTCAGCGGAGACCCAGACCGCCCCCTGTGGCTCCAAAACCGACCACCCCTCAGACACCTCAACTGGGAGGGAAAGGGGGTCAACTGTTTGCCCGCCGACAGAATCGGATGGATCGCTACATTGTTGAACGGAGTCCCTCCGCTGCCCCGGCACCATTCTCTCCTTCCCAGACCAGGGAGCCTTCACCCACACCGTCACTCCCAGCTACCTGGAAGTACTCTTCCAACATCCGTGCCCCTCCTCCCATCAGCTACAATCCTCTTCTGTCACCCTCATGCCCTCTCAAAGCCCAAAAGAAGGTGGAGGTGACAAAGTCAGGACCAGCTGGATCCAAAGGGAAGAAAGGCACCAAAAAGCAGGTGGATGTCATGAACCACCAGCCCTACCAGCTTAACTCGTCTCTGTTTACCTATGGGGGTCCACCGGATGTGTCTGCCAGTCAGCAGCAGAGTGGTGGTCCTCAGAAAACGGCACGAGTGTATGAGGTGAAACGCTTCTCCACACCCCCTCCGAAGGCCACCAGCCCCGCCCTGAAGGTGATCGTACCTCGATCAGCCACGACTCTCGGAGAACCGCTGTGGCGTTCCGACGTCGCCTCCCCGCCACCCCAAATCCCCTGTCATCCTCAAACGCCTCCCACCACCTACCAATCTCAGTGGTGCCCAGGGCCTTTGTCCCCTCCCCCTGCCCCCACAGCTCCCCTCCCTCAGCTCCCCACTTTTGCATCACCTCCAAATGCAGTCCAGTCCCCTATGTTCTCCTATCCCCAGCAAGGTGACAGGCAGTTTAAAAGCGCCCCAGATCTGAGCCCTCTTGGACCCCCTGGCATTACCCAGCAGACATCCACTGGCAGCCAGTACACCAGGGTTCCCAGACCCAGATTCAGCACCTCCAACCTGGGCCTACAGCCTTGCGTGTGGCGCCCCGGCTCCACCGCGCACTGAGCTCACACATTCTAGTCTGGATTGAATACAAACAATTTTATTTTAAAATGGAGTCCACATGTTTTGAGTTTGGTAACAGTTGTTCTGTGGACACGTGTTTGATCTAAGAAGCAATTTCGACTGGCAACAAGGTAGAAAATATGATCCACTTTCTTTCTGGCATACTTTGGCATCTTGATGCCGTTTGTTGACATTTAAAGGCAACATGGTAGTTTTGCAAATGTACCAGAGATGAGATTAAAAGATGAGCAGATATGAAAGTCAATATAAAGATGTTGAATAAAGTGTGGAGGATGTGGGAAGGAGATTTTGAGTTTATTTCAGGAGAATTTTAGTTGAGGATCAGAAGGTGGATGAAATACGATAAGATCCAATGAAGTCTAATGAACTTCATGTTGTAGCAACATTCAAAGTAGAAGCACCAAGTAGTCATACCTTTTGCACCATTCTTGTAATTATCCAAACACATGCTATTTTATTTTCTTTCTAATGTTATGAAGTATTGATATGATAGCTTTGGTTTCTGTTAAAGGTGAGTCACCAAGTTTTGAAGCTAGGACTATCCTGGCTAAAATTTATGAAAACGACTGAACGTGACTTACTCCCACTTCTGTCTTCTGTAGTGTTTTCCATAAATGTCACACAAAAAGCGCTAATTGCACCTATGTGGAACAAGATGTGTCTTTTTTGTTTCTTGTCCACCGAGACACGACGGCTAAATAAAAATAGACATGACTCACCTCAGCTGTCACTCTTTTTTTTTTCCCTGTTACCTACGTCATCGGCCCCTTTTACACCGGATCTGTCATAAATCCTCCTCATCTCTTTATTTCTTTCTCACGTAATAGGTGCAAACTTAATTTGACAGCAGTTTTAATTGTACTGTACTTTAACGCCTATTAATTTGGGGGCCTTGAGGATTTTTTCCGATCACCACCACATGGGGGCAGTGTAAGATTGTTCTGAGACTTGAAGCTCACTGCTATAAGCTTCAACACAGCCTTTGGCACAGAAGCTTGGACTCACTGTTTATTGGAGCCCAATCACAGAAGAGAGAAAATATTTTTATCATACACAAGGGTGTCCAATTCACACCAAAACATGAGTCGCAAAAATCAATAGCAAACCTATGCTGTGAATGGAGAACCTGGATTTGCTAGACGAATGGATGGCAGTTGTGAAAGCTGTGAGTTTCCATCATCGGGTGAGAGCACGTTTGATGATTCTCCCACTAAAAGATGAAATTCGCCTTGGAGTGTTATAAAAGAAGTTACAACGCAGCTGGCCTACATTTTACTGGATGGTCTCAAAGTTGTGAAAGCCAAGCAGACAAGTGAAAAAAAAAAGGGGGATACAACCTTTGACCCTTGACTGGGATCAGGTGACTTTGGGGCTAAGTTTGGCTCCTAGTTTTTGCCACTGCGTGCTTGGCACCAAAATGGGTTGAAATTAAACATGTCAAGGGACCGGCTGGCTTCTTGAACCACTTTTTTTTTTTTTTTTTTGAGCGCTATGCTCTTCCCCATTAAATCACGGCTCACTGCCTTGCACACAATCGGCCATTTCACCTATTTTTGGAGCCGTTAATCTGCGGTTATTTGGCACGGTGTTAAACTCATAATTCTGATGGCTTTTTCGCGCCGTGGTTGAGAACGAATGGGTGACGGGGCTCATTTTGTCCCTACGTTTCCCTCTGTCCTCACGCAACTATTTCCATGTCATTAATTGTTTAAATAAATATTAAAGGGATATCATACGTGCAATTTGTCATTTGCGTCTGGAGCAGTAGAACTTTTGGAACGTTCTAGAAGTGCCAGCAGATTTTTTTTTAGTATATATGGAACACACGTGATCATTTTGATCAAGTCAAATCTGACGACGGGCTTCCATTGGCGTTTCCTTGAGTGAGACATCAGCAACCTGCTTCTGAACTTGAAACAACACACCCACCACCCTGGGCGACCCCACCCCTCTTTCACACCATCCACAGGAGGACACATGTCCACAGCTAAAGAGTGACCCTTCCGATAAGGTTTCACTCTGTCCAGTGGCAGCCCAAGACTCGAACAATCCAGTCAACCTGGAAGTGGGGAAAACCTCACGGGACCTGAGACTTCCTGTGTTTTACATCCAAATTCTTAGGTAAGACGTACGTGTTTGTATGTGTGGGCGACAAAGGCCTTGAGCGCTGATCTGGCACTGATGCAATTGGAGCTGTTGAATAATTCAAGAGCCAGTTTAAGTTCAAGGACTTGTTTACAGTCAGATGCATTTGATTTGTGTGGTCAGCAAATTTTGGCAAGGCCTTGAAAGAGACCGCTACCAATTTCATTTCATATGCGGTTTATGTATTCGGGAAATGACCGATGCTCAGGTATGTTTCAAAAGACACTAAACGTAGGCCAATAGTAGGAAGTCGAACTTTTAGAGATTGGTGTGTACTCATACCAGTGAAAATATACGTTTCCATGTCTGACTTTATGCCACCCCAGCTGTCCCCTTCCAAGAATTATCTCGGAGCTAAAACAGGTACCTGGGTGGGCGGGTGTTAAGTGCGGTGGAAGGGTTATGTGGTAACAAGACCTCTCCGCACTCCTCGCACCTCGCTCAAAGCCGAATATTACTGAAAAGCAAAAAAAGCCGTCATTATGGTGTGTTCGTCTTAACGCACACGAACAAGTAGCTGAATCGCAGGCTTGGGAAATGGCTTCAATTACAGAGGATGAAACGCAATTACATTAAGCGGTCTCCCTGTGGACGAGACCCCTTCTACCGCTAACAGGGACTCACCTCCAGTCGTACGTAATTGCTTTCGACCGACAACCCTACCAGCGTCCTCGACATGATCATGGCGGAGTTGGCAAGACGTTGTGTAACATTATCATCAACAATGTGCTGTTATATTTATTAACGCTGTAGCCACATTCCAGTCTTAATTGGATCACATTTCACTAGCACCATGTTGCTAATTCTGTCATGACACCCCCTCTCCCTTGATTTACCTCTAGCCCCAGTCGCAAAAACGCAAGTCAACATTTAACCAATAATAATTGCTGATATTCTTAGTGTTGTTTTACGTCTCCTTGTTGCTGGTGACAAATCGGCTCCCAAAAGAGTCAAGCCCACTATTTACTTCCCTGTGTCTCTCTAATTGCTTTAAATGCTTGTCTCCAAATGAGTTTAGCTCTAAGAAGAGGATGAATGAGTGCACGCAGGCAAAACAACACGCTTAAAGACTTTCAAGTCAACGCTTGTCTTTTTTTGTGTGCTTCCTCAGCCATGTCGCTGACAAGTGCGGCCTCCTCCAACAAGAGGAAGAAGGCCAATAAGATCATCACGGACTTGACCAACATCAGCCAGAATGGTAAATATCTTTCTGTAATATATTTTTTGGTGGCATGTACTGTATTTAACATCAAATACGTACTTTGGTTGTGACCTGCTGTTTCTTTACGTCTTCTCATTGTCATCACATCTGCGCCGACACGACATTTGTGTGTTTTCGCTCATGCGGCGGCTTATCCCGCTTTATCCTCGTATTTTGCTCCAGCTAATGCCCACTCATCCATCCATCATCTCTTGTCACTGCAAGGCCTTTCAGCACCCCCCCACCGCCTCCACGCTGTCCGTCTGTCTGAAACCCCCTAAACAAAACCCCCTACCTCCACCCGTCTGTCCATTTTCCTCACAGTCAGCAGTCAAGCTCCGCTTTCACATTCTTCTGAATTAACGCTCAAATCAATATCCCCACGGGAGAGTTCACTTTGCTCAGCAGCCTCAATTATTTTCTCTCTCACCTCACACACACACAGACACACACACACACACTCAATAGACACCCACTTGCACAGGTCTGATTTACGAGCCCCCCGGCGAACGGCTCTCCGCAGCATTGCAATGCCAACTCCCCGTTTTGTAGGAAGCAGAAAAATCCATCACATCCCTTGGAGAGAGAGAGAGTGGCGGCGTGGTTCAGGATTTCCCACCGTCCAAGCATGAAAACCAAACCATGACATCCCCTCCCCAACCTTCTGATTACGTTGACCTACTGAGTCTTAGTGTTCCCCTCGGTACCACAAGTCCACATCCCCTAACGTCATCCGACTGCTATAATTCAGTCAGAACAAGGCAGATGAATTTACAGCGAAAAAAAAGCTTCTAAAATTATGTCATCTTGGTTTTGTGCTCAGGCTAAGACAATAAAAGTGTTCCTTTGGCGCCACCTTAGTGTTGTTTTACGTCATGATAAAGAGATTGGTTGTGTTCCTCTGCTGAATGTTAGATGACGAGTCTGACCCCGAGGCTTCCGAGCTGAACCTGGGCACCAAGATCAAGGCTCCGAAAGACGTGATGCTGGAGGAGCTCTCGCTGCTTACTAACAAGGGCTCCAAGATGTTCCGCAAAAGGCAGCAGCGGGTCGACAAGTTCATCACGACCAACGAGAACATGGTGGGAGAAAAGTATGGAGTTGTTGGCAGGCTGGGACTAAATGTTCTTTTCTGTATTCCAGCAGAACCTGCAGAACCTTCTGATGTCACCTCCCCCTGTCCCGCCAAAGCCTGAGATGCCAAAGCAAGATGGTGAGGCTACATGGACTGCTTTTCATAGACTGACCAATAAATCGTTTTTTTCGATAAGCTTTGAGAAAACATATTTTTTCCTCAGTCCATTTGTCTTATCGCTCGTCCTCAGCGGTTCCTGAAGATGAGGCCAAGGAATCCGAGAAGGAGAGGAGGAGGAGGGAGTATGTTCGCACCTATGTGTCGCCATGGGAACGAGCAATGAAGGGTAATCAGGAACTGATGGAAACCATGAGAGCCAGTATGCCTGGACCTAGCAGGCTCCAGTTTCCTCAGTACAAGAGCTTTAACAGGTACATCCCAAAATAACTAGTCATTGTTTACATTGCCGGCAATCTGTATGCGTTGCTAAGACAACAGAGAGAAAAGCTTTTTTGTCGGTGCAGCGCAAACACACCTGTAATGAGGTTTCCCACCGAGACAACATGTACGACCCAGACGTGATTAACTCAAACCTAATGTGATCCCTTGATCTTCTCCTAAGGCTCTTAATGGTGGATGTGGGTGAGAACCACGCTGTGGCATTAGGAATCGCAGCAGGCGTACAATGACATTTAAAGGACAGGAGGTGGACAAAAGTATTGGGACAAAACTGCTCATTGATTAATTAACTTAACTTTTTTGTTCGCTCAAATCAAACATATCTTTGTCCTGTATGAAAAATAAATACCGTATATAATAGTATCATAATAAAGAAGTTCTTTTCACGACAGGACTGCGCTGCCCTTTGACGGCATGGAAAAGCGCTACAAGTTGATGCCGTTCAAGCCGCCCGACCTCGGCGCCGACCCCGACGAACTTGAGCCGCTGCCCCTCCTACAGGCCGACATCCGCTTGCGACCCTCGTTCAACCGCACGCCCATCGGCTGGGTGTGCAGCGAGGACTACACGCACATCCACATGGACCTGGACGCCATCCCCTTTGACGGAGAGAGTGACGATCTCTGAACTTACACATTTGTTTATATCAAACAGAATAGCGCCGTTTTCTGTTTAATGCATGGGAATGAAACGTGACTACTCAAAGCTATTTTTCTTAAAAAAAAGAATTGTGGAGTGTTTTTGGTGGGGGCAATCTGAGAGGAAAAATAAAACATTATTGGCGGCCCCTATGGTGAACTCTGCCGAGCCCTCCCCACACATTTATTTGAAAATAAAAATAAAAATCCCCTGCCACTGTCTAGAATGTTTATCTGTGTGTGTGCAGTGACATTTTTCTGCCTTAGTCGAAAAAAGGTTGAGACTGTGCCTAAGATAATCACCCAGCGGCATTATTAAATGACAGGCCAGCAAATGGTGATGGAAACAGGATCCAAATCGAGGAGTATTATGGTACGCCTGACCTCTCACGCTCGGCGGCTCAGGCTGTGGCTACAAAGCGAGGCTGGCGGGTGTCAAATTTTGGACAGATGTCCTCTGCATGTCGCTGTCAGCAGCTCCAATCAGTGTGTGTGTGAGAGAGAGAAGTAGTAGCAAGCGCACACACATGTCCCCTTAAACCGCCACTGTGAGTGAAGGCTACGCAGGTAACCCACGACAATGACGTCACCCCTCGGATATTTCAGCACCTCAGCTTGCCCGGTAGGCGGCGGCATCGCGGTGAGTCCACACTGGAGGATAGCAGGAGCAGGGGGAGGAGGTATCGCGAGAGCAGCGGCGTACCGCGCGACCGCAGCGCTGGATGGATGGCGCCGGTGGGGGCTGCGTGGAGCCGAGCTGAGCGGATACGCCCACGGCTCAGCCTCCTCTCCGCCGTTAAATCACACGGTGGGACACGCGAGCGGACTGTTGTCGACTGCATCCGGGGTGAGTAATATTAACAGATTGTGGATGTGTGTGTGTGTGTGCGCACTTGGCTGATGCTGCGGAGGTGCACGCGTGTAATGGGGATTTAGTCAGTGTGTTGCCCATCATCATCGTAAGTGCGTGCGTGTGTGTGTTGCAGGGTCACTATTTCGTCTTGGTGCAAGCGCATTTCCCCTTAAACGTGCATGAGCATCCTTTTCAAGTTCATCCTGTCACAGGTGTCCAGTCATGTTCTTACGCTTATGGGTCGGTCTTGCTTTCGGTTGGAGGGACGCAAGGGGGGGCAGGACTTGTTGATGGATGAGCGACAAATCTTTTACCAGCAATGTGTGTGTGTGTGTGTGTGTGGTAGGCGGGGAAGGTGCAAGTTGCAGGGTCACTACTTTCTCGTGCGCATGCTCATTTCTACGCCGGCATCCTTTCAAGTTCACCCTCACGTCCAGTCCGTCTCCTGCATCGCTAGATGTGAGGTTGTGAGGAGTTGTGTTGGACTTGTTGATGGATGGGCAACAAACCGCAGCCTCTTACCGGGGCCCAATTCACGCTACGCTGTCATACGCTGCCGGGTGGCTGCTTCATTGATTTAACGTTGCGGTTCTGAGATTGATGACTTTGGACGCCATTGCTGCTGCGATGCTCCTGCGTAATAATAATAATAATAATAATAATAGTGTCATCTTTTTTTTAATTGGACAAATCTTTCTACTGTGGCTCATCCGGCGGAAAGTGTCCAGTGGGGAGGGAGTTTAATCCGAAAAATATTCCAGCTTTAGGAGCGATTCACTTGATTAGACTAACAGTGACTGCTGACAGTCTGAGTACGCGGCGAAACGCCTTTGTAAGGAAAGTTTCAACAGCTTGGGTGAAGCCGATGACGGATGACAAAAAAGCATTTTAAAAGGCACCTGAGCTGTTTTATGAGCGTCTTCTTTTAACACCAACATAATGGCTCGGTGAATTTACTGTATGTTTTTACAGCCTGCCGAGATGTAATCAGCCTATTAAACGACTTCTCCGTGGTCACCGGGAACATTGTTTTGATGTAGTGCGGGCCGGCCGGGCCTCCTCAAACAACCTTACTGTCAGATGCCCTTTGGGGGGGGGGTCTTGGAAACTATCATTTTAACTGACTTTTACAAGACTTATTATTTTTTTGTTTTGTGGTCCCTGTTATCTGTGGTAAGAAAATATTCCCGCTGTGGCCTTGCGGTTTTACGCCGTTTACTTCATCTAATATTAAACACAATTAAAAGACCGTTAACGAAGGACGGCATGGACCTCGAACACACGATCGTCGTTTTTTAGAAGCTGCCGTTGGAGTTTAAGTCAATACGATATAGCAGGCGTTGATTTGACGCTGAAAATGTGTGTTTCAGCTCTTCCATTTTCGAGAAGTTGTCAGGGAAGTAATGAATCCACCTTTGCATTTTGAGAGGTGAACTTTCCAACAATACCAGCCGTGTCCTTTTAAAACATCAGAAAGAGTCTGAGGCTGGATTTTGGCTGTTTCAGCAGTACGCCGATTCTTACTAAAACCGAAAGTTGTGCAGGGGTAAAGTCTAACACTTCTTCCCACATGTTTAGTCGTGAGCTTGAATGTCCTTCAAAGTCTGAGTCGGGTGTTTGGCCATTTCTATGGTCCATGCATTTTTATGTTTGCAAATTGTAATGGATCTATTTGTCAAATCTCGACACAGCTTTCATATTTCAGTGTGTAAAATCAGTCACACGGATACGACTTGTCGTGCGTATCCCCCCTTTTGTTGACATTTCAAACTGCAGCATTCCTGCCCCGATGGTGGACCCCCCCCCCCCCCCCCCCTGCCCCCCTCCACACACCCCCAGTCTGCATGCACGGGATTACACAGACGTTTTGGTTTAAGAGGGAGCAGATTAGACAATAGTGAGAGGATGATGTAGGAGTGAGGGATAAGGAAAGCACGCTTCAACGTCTCCTTTGACCTTAACCATCCCCGGCCGATGCGCCTTCTCTCTCCACCCCACCAATCCCGACAGGTTGAATCTAACACCCCGCTCATTCCTATTGTCCTCCTCTTCGATTTGTTTTCTGCGCGACCCCAACATCTTCACGTGACGTCCCGTTATGTAACGGCCTGCGTATTAAACGCATTCTTTGGCCGTTTTCGATTTGCTGCCCGTGTGATTGGACATGTGCGGCGATTTGCTGCGTCTCGCTTGTGTCGTGCGGTCACGCCGTCTATGCGGGAAAATGACCTTGAAGAAAATTCCAGACTCTGGCTGCACGTTCGTTCACACGCCTACACGCTGCACGTGGATGTATAAGTTGATATAAAAGTGGGAGGGGAGGATGAACTTGAGGCTCTCTCGCTATTGTCAAAAGGGGCTATTTGAAGTTACACATAACCCACTTACAAGGAAATCCACGTGAGGTCACACGTGAAGTTTTCTTTTCGGAAAAGAAAGATGAATGCGGGGAGTAGAGGTCACTGGAGAGAAAAGTGAACGAAGCAACAAGGAGAGCTTCAATTCAGGTTGATTGTTTTTTTTTTTCGTGCGCGTGTCAAAGAGCTTTTGTTCCCGGGGACACTGATACACTGACACGCTGACCCAAACAATGGCCGAAGTCAGATGTTACTGACAACGATCATGTCCGTCCTTAGTGTTGTGTACTTTTTATGGAATGTGATTAAATAGCACAGGTGTATCTTGTCACATCTGCAGCGCACGTACGTTTGCGACGCGGTGTTCGTGCTAGCGGCACTTGTGACGGTTTAGCAGAAACAGATGTCTTTCCTCAGCGCTTCCGGCCGTGCCCTCGCCGGCTCCTATCGATCGGCGAGTAATCATCGGTTGTCCCGACAAAGCGCCCGGGATTATTCTGACATCCCAAGGCGACGTCACGACTCTGCGGTGTGACTCACGCCGGCCGTGCTGATTGCTCTTCACGGGTGTGAACGTCATCATGGGGCCGCCTGGCGTTTAATCACATACGGTTAAGAATATCACACGTCAGAAGCAAATAACTTTGTGTTCGGTTTGAACTTGACAGCTTTTATCAATCAAAGTCCTGGATGATTCCGAAAAAGCGCAAGCTTCGAAAAAAAAGCCACGGACGTGGACTCTTCGGATCCCGTCTGGCTTAATAGCAACAAAGGCGATCCGGAATGCTTCATTGGGTAAATTTGCCGCCGCTCCTCTGCTTTCCTAATGGCCGCCAGTGCAGGGTCAGGGAATTTGATTGACTAGCGCCTTGACTCGCTGTGGCTTCCAGGAACTCTCCACCATCAATACACATCATCATCATTCGCCGGCCCCATGTGTCTGTGTGTGTGCCCGTGTGTATCCGAGTGTGTTTGTGTTAATATCACATGGTTCGGCTTTTCCTCCCGCGTGCCTGCTGCTTGGCCTATTTCCATGGTAACGAGCCAAATACTGGAATACATACACGCGCACGCACACAGGCCATCGTTTATAACAGCACTTGTGCGTTGCGCGAGGCTGTAGGGTAGCGTCAGAAAGAGGATGTGTGATCGCAGTTTCCACACCCACTCAGCGGGGACCCGCATGCTCACGCCCGCACATGCACGCTTGCTAGCACACACACACACACACACACACATAAGGGCCATAAATAACAGCACTTGAGTGATCTTGGTTGTGTGAGATTGTAGGGTGCAGTCAAAAAGAAGATGTGTGATTGCACTCTCTACACCTACTTGGTGAGACACACACATTCACTCGCACAAACAGTCACTGTATGCTAAAACAGAAGTTAGTGATTCTGTTTGGGAGAGGGAAAATGCAAAAACAGAGCACTGGCTGCCAAATCCCTCCATAAATCCGTTTGGCAAGTTGGATTTTGTGTGTTTATGCACAGCTGCATTGAATGTGATTTTTTTTTTCTAGATAGATAGATATATCTAGCAAACTGATTAGTTATAGCTAGCTAGCGGGCTAACTAGCTATCTAGCTAAATAGCCCTCTGGCCTCTTTCAAAGAAAAGTAGGGTGCTGTGGCGGCACTGCAAGCTGGCAAAAAGACGGAAGGGAACTTTGCCAAAAGTGGCGAAAGGCACTGCGGCTCTGCTAGCTTGCTGCCCCGTGGTGTTATGCAATTGTGTGCACTTGTGTGCTTACCGTGCACACACACGCACACACTCGCTGGCAGAAGCTCCAGGTTTGTCATTAAATCGTGATTATGAATAGATTTTGATTTCCGTGTCCCATTACTGATGCAATTTTAGACCTCATAAGATTCCAAATTCGACCAAGGAAGCTGTTCTCTGTTTCTACTGTCAAATATGCATAGCGGAATGACGAATGAAAACTCCACTGGCTGCCAACAGTGTCCATTAAACAGATCAGTCCACTTCAGACCTCACCAACGGTGGAGCAACACAGCTATGGCAAGAATCGTGATGTTATTGTTTTAATAAACAAACGTTCTATCAGTGCAGTATAACGGACGCAATGTTTTAGTTACTATTTTGAGTTGATAATGAGCAATAAGGTGGTCATTTTTCAGAGTAGAGTCTGCTTGCTGGATGCAGGCGATTGGATGGCCCGATGAGCTATTAAACTTAACTAACCATCCGTCAAGGTTACCTGCTTCCATTTGGGGCTCATTTGACCAAATTCCTGCGTAGGACTTAATTAAAGCACACGCTTTGGAATTGGTCCAAAATTGACAACTTCCTGTTTAAAGACTTTCACAATAGAGGTGTGCATTAGTCATGGTGGTTCCTCCATTCACCTTTCAAATCACCTGTGGGAATTCCGGTGTCTGTTGTTGTTTACCTGCACAAAGTAGACAACGTTTGACCCATGCGGCCTGACAGCTGGGTCTTCTTTGTGTCTCGCAGGGCAGGAAAGGACATGGGAGCGTCTGGCCGGCGCAAACAACATTCGTTTGACAGGAGCCGCCAGAGGACGTCTTGCCAAAGGACAAGTGACAAACAGATGCCAACAGCGGCTCTGGCAGGGAGCAGGCGGATTCTGAAGAAGTAAAGCACGGCTGGAGAGGGGCCGGCTTGTATGGGGGCCAAATCCCCGTCCAAGACACACTGCTGCGCCTCCGTCCACCGCCTCCGTCCTCCCTCTTTTCTCCCATTCGCCTTCTGTCACTCTCATGGGAGTGACATAGAAGCCTCCGAAGGAACGGGGGCGTCCACGTAGGGATGTCGTGGAAAAGGAACTACTTTGCGTCCGGCGGCGGAGCGGTCAGCGGGGTGCAGGGGCTGGCGACCCCAAGAACCATGACCTCTATCGCGCCCAGCAAAGGCCTGAGCAATGAGCCGGGACAGAACAGCTGCTTCCTGAACAGTGCCCTGCAGGTCAGTGACGCAGTGACTCGGAAACCATAAGCTCTCACCTACAATGACCTTTCACCCTAACTAATTCCTAACCCAAAACTCAAAGCCCTACCTGTGTTTGTTTTCTACAATAATGCAGCATTTCTTTCTTTACTTTGTTGCCTTTAGCAAATTGGATGTTCACCAACATCTAGCTTACTTCATTGCAAGTGTGACAACTCCAACTAAGAGACACACACACACACACATTGCCGTTAACTGATAATTAAACATGGCAGCCAGATAAGCTTCGTATTAATGAGTGTTTGCATGTTCTGCTTTGCTTTTGGCACCATTCAAGCGACTGTGTGTTTGTTTGCGGAGATGCTTACTCAGCTCGTGCGTGCGCACAAACACACACACGTGGACCTCTCAAGACGTCCAGCTGGCACGCGCACACACACCTCCATGCTCCAGATGAGGAGATGGAGGATGCAGTGATAAGCTAAAGCAGAAGCTTAGTGGAAGTTGGAGAGAGTGCAGAGGAGCTGTTGAAGGGAGAAAAAAAAAAAGAGGGATGAGGAGGAAGAGTGTTGATTGGCCATTCAGGTCACAGTCAGTTCAGCGCAACTACTTGATGTTATGGGGATATTTTTTTCTTATCAATTAAAAATATCCACCAGCAAATCGGGTTTGTTTTGCTCTATTTGTTATCTGATCTCATTGTCATTTTTATTTCTTTATTTATCGCCAGAAATTCCACTGATAATGGCCGCCGCTTGTCGGAACAAATGATCCCCTCGAGTAGTTCCGCCTCTCTCTGGCTTCCTCGCTTGCTATTTTTTGACTACAGCAAAACGCACCTGGACAGGCAACGTGCTGGGAAAAAGCATGTCGTGTTTCCACGGCAACTGTGTGCCAGCATCAAGCCACAGCGGCGAAGGTTTTTAGATGTTTACATTTGATTACTGTTGAAAGAAGCGCATGTAATAGCTCCCTATCTTTGGCATTTCGAAAAAGAGGACACAAGGAAAATAAAATGGGTTGGCACACCTCATGGTGAATCCTGAAAATGATCACATTTTAATGCCACTATAAAACTATTTTGCATTTGTTTTGTTCTTTAGGTTTTGTGGCATCTTGACATCTTCCGCAGGAGCTTTCGCCAGCTGACCACGCACAAATGCATGGAGGATTCTTGCATCTTCTGTGCACTCAAGGTAAAAAAAAAATAATAATATTTATATTATATATTTATACTGTGGTTTGAAATACATTATGGGCAAAATTTGAAATATATTTTTTGGCCCATAATGCATTTCAAACCACAGTGACAGTGACTCACTAAGTGATGAGGATGGCCAGTGATGGCGGGCAATTAGTTCGCTTCTTCTGGTGACTAGAACATGCTAGAAAATATTATTTGCTTGGGTACAGAGTGGATGAAAATGAATCAAAAGAAGTGCGAAATAACATAGGAGTAAAATATGTTTAAAATGTTACTATAGCTGCTCAATGAGACATTTGTTGCTCCAGTGGTGACCAACATGTGGCCCGAGCGAAGGCGTCGCGCCGTGACTAATGTGCTGTAGTGCGGCAGCAACACACTGGTGGGTCTCCACAGCACTCCACTGTAATTAATTGGCCTGACTGAAAGCGCTGAGCTAAGCAGAACCCACGCACGCACACACTTTGCCTCACACACACAAATCAGTCCACGCGCATCCACTTTTGTGTGTGAAAATGAACGATACATTTAATCCCTCCGGACTAAATTTATATTCACGTTTCGGCACGATGGATTCATATTTTCGCAAGCTATCGATAAAAAAGTTGAAAAAGTCACGCGGGAGCTAGCCAAAAGGGCTACGTTAGCATCCCGTGGCGTTTGGCCCACTGGAAATTGCTGCAACACTTCATCTCTTTCCACTAGAGAAGGGGAATGGGATGGGAGGAGGAGGAAGAGGAGGGGAGTGAAGGAGAAAGATGAATGAATGTGGGAGTTGTTGTAGATGGCTGCAAACTTTGCAATTGGACTGCCGCGTGTACACACACACACGCACGCACGCACATACACACACATGCACGCTCACTCACTCCACCCCATCCCTTCCTTGTTCCCCTCCTCTTCAACCTCCCTCCATCTCCCTTTCTCTCTGTAGGGTATATTCCCCCTCCATTCTCCTTGGCGCATTGCTGCAGTCATAACACACACACACACACACACACACACACACACACACACACACACACACACACACACACACACACACACACACACACACAGTATCAGCACGACTACATTACTTTTCCCAATGCCAGCTAAGCCCCTCAACTGCTTTATAACGTCGTCTTCCTGTAGTATGACTGCGGCCATCTTGTTCCGCTGCCTCCCAAATGTTTATTAATGGAGCGTCACCTAGCCGAGATAGAAGCTAAAGCTAGCTATTAGTTACTAGTGAAGTGATTGTAGACAAAGTTGAGACGAAAAGTATTTTGACGAAAGCACAAAATAACTGGAAATCTTTTTAATTGTGAAAAAACACATCGGTGTTCAATTATTTTCCAGGCATCCATTTTAAATCTGGCGATGAACTTCACTTCACGTTTGTAGCCACTGCCACGATTTGGGGTCAGATAAAGTCTGTTGTAAAGCGGTGTTTATTTTTGTGTGTCTGGCTTCTAAAGATACTTTTTCGCCTTGCAACAGTTTGCTTCGCTTTTCTATTTTGCCACCACAAAGCACTCTGCGGTCTGTTTTTGTCGGGAGAATAAGCGCAAATGTATTATTGATGGTGTCGGCTACGGAGGCCCGGCCGCCTCCGTCGTCTACACATTTGTTGCTCGGCACTCTGACGGGTTGTTCCTCCGCTTCGGTTCCTGAATCATACTGGTCTGAGCTTTTACAAGAAATATATACAGCATGGCCTAACCTAATCAGTTTTGGCTCCACTATCTTTTACACGGTGATATTTTTTTGACTCCATCTGATTTCAAATCCACAGAGCATCTTTGCCCAGTTCCAGTTCAGCAGCGAGCGGGTGTTACCGTCCGACGCGCTTCGGAGCGCCCTGGCCAAGACCTTCCAGGACGAGCAGCGCTTCCAGCTGGGTATCATGGACGACGCCGCGGAGTGCTTTGTGAGTCACACAATAAGCTTGCGGCAAAGTTAGATTGAAGGAGACCCGATGATGCACTCAAAATTGTGCTGCGGCGAGAATTAATTTTTGTCTTGTTAGGAAAATCTTCTGATGCGGATTCACTTCCACATCAGCGCGGAAAGCCGAGAAGATATCTGCACGGCCAAACACTGCATCCCGCACCAGAAGTTTGCCATGACCCTTTTTGAGCAGGTGTGTGCACACACATACACACACACGCTAACATCTTAATATCTACGTATATTGACTGAGCGACTGTGATTGAACCCGCAGTGCGTGTGTACCAGTTGCGGCGCCACGTCGGACCCGCTACCCTTCATTCAGATGGTTCATTACATATCTACCACGTCCCTATGGTAAGAACACACACATGCACACACATGCACGAATAAGCGCAATGATGTAACGGTTGTGTGTTGCCGTAGTAACCAAGCGGTGAAGATGCTGGAGTGTCGTGAGAAAGCCACACCGGACATGTTTGGGGAACTTCTTCGCAACGCCAGCAACATGGGAGATCTGCGCAACTGCCCTGTGAGAGCGCCTCGCCACACACACACACATTCACCAGCGGTTACACACCATTTTAACGCAGTTAATTGAGTTTGCAGAAAAGTCATCCATTTTATCTACATGCGTTTAATAATAAAGACGACGAAATAATAACGTGGGCATTATATAAAGTAATCGCAGATGGGGTTTTTTTTTGCGTTGCTTACATAACCAACCGCTCATTTGCATGTTCGACAAATTTCTCCGCCGCTTTTGTCACCGTAAGCATTTTTTTCTGGACCTGTCCTCATCGACCCGCCGGTGTGCTGTAAAGCGAGGCTCTATATTTGTTTGGAGACAATTTGGAAGGAGAACATTCAAGTGTTGTTGTCGGACTTAGCAGAGAATTTTGGAATAGATTGCTAAAGGGACTCCATGAGGATGGCGTGTGTTGTGCTGCCACATTGGGGAAGCGAATGGATCCAGCTTGGCTTCAAGCGGCGGCAGCCCTTCGCTGCCAAAAAGTGTCCCCCACAAAGAGGCTCCTCTGTGGGCTTTTTTACAAAGCTCTGGAACCCCCTGGACTATCCCCCCCCCTCCCCTCCGCCCAATCCATCCTGCCTTCATCTTGAGCTGCTGCTGCAACAACTCTCCAAAAATGCTGGGAAAAATAATGCGCACTTTTGATTGACACTTGTAATGATAAATTTAAGGGATTAATGTTAGAAGCAGCAACTGCAACCTTAAGATATCACTGAGGGAACGCTTGTTTCGAGCACCTTGAGAAATGACTGCGAGAATGTTTGTTTTTGTCCACTTTAGGACATATCACTGATGGACTGCTTGTTTTGCCCGACTGAAGACACCAGTGAGGCTCGTTTTGCCCCGCTCAAGTCATCGCAGGGGGGCTGCTTGTTTGGCTTGCCTTAAGACTTATGACTCGGGGAGCACTTGTTTTCTTTACCTTAAGACATCAGTAAGGATGTCATGAGGCAACGTTGTCTTACCAAACTAAGCGCATCAATGAGGGAGCGCTTGTTTTGACTATCTGAAGACATGGCTGAGTCTCTATTCTGCCCAATGAAGTCATCACTGAAGGAGAGGTTTTTTTTTGTATAGTTTAGGACGTATCCCTTAAGGAGCGCTTGTTTTGCATAACTTAAGACATATCGCTGACAGAGTGCTTGTTCTGCCCACCTGAATACATCACAAGGCTTGTTATGCTTACACTAAGATATTTCATTGAGGGCATGACAGTTTGGCCCACTCAGGGAGTGATTGTTATGCCCACCTTATGATATCACAGAGGGCGCGTTTGTTTTGCCGACCTGAAGACTTTGCGGCGGCTTAATATGGCCAAGCACCTTAGGTCATTATTTAGGGAAGTGCTTGTTTGGCTCACCTTGAAACTATAGCTAAGTACTAATTAATGAAGTGTCCTATGCATTATTTAAAAAAAAAAAAATCTAAAAAGTGGCTGCATAGGTTTTGTGCAACCAACTGTATTAGTTCGATATAAATTTGAATATTTGACGTGCTCTATAGTTACAGATTGGCTGCTTTGAAGATAATAAATCATCATTAGTGCTCCTTCGTTTCGTGATTGATTAAATGTGGATTATCTCCTCGCTGTGGTGTCTAATGAGTTGCGAGGAGTTTCCATGATCAGTATTCTGCAGACCAACACTTTCATTTGACCGCCAGTGTAATTATATAACATGCTGGAAAGGTCCTCTTGCGAATGGAGAGGCAGACCCTGGCAAAAGATCAGCCAAGCAAGCTCCCCACCGCCAACCACGCCACACGAGCCCCACAATTCCTCAAAGAGAGTCCACTGTGTACTGCATATGTGTGTGTGGGAGGCTTGTTTTGGCAAAGCCCAACGGTCGCCAGGGTGTTCTCAGGCTGCTTCCGTGGTGGCTATGCCAACGCTCTGTGTGTATGTTTGCATGTGTGTGTGTGTGTGTTTATTTGTGTGCTCTAACTCTGTGGTAGGTCATGACTCAAAAGGAAGCATCCAGTACATGCAGTTCCGAACCTGGCAACGAGCTCCAGGGACAAATATGTCCCTGTGACGTCCGCACCCTTTCACCGTTATTAACATCGCCGCTATCCGCACACGTCACATGACATGTGCAAAACGACATACAGGAAGTGAAAAGGAAGTCTCTTCTAATACTTTTGTCCTTCTCTCACTGACTTTTTGATTCCCCAGAGTAACTGCGGAGAGGTGTTACGCATCCGCCGCGTGCTGATGAACTCGCCAGAGATCGTCTCCATCGGGCTGGTGTGGGACTCGGACCACTCTGACCTGGCTGAGGACGTCATACACAGCCTGGGCACCTGCCTGCGCCTGGGAGACGTAAGTGAGGTTCTTCCACTCCAATCCAGTAGGTGGCAGTAATGTGCAGTACAAAGCTAGGGGCTGACAGTGTCAAACTGCTTTTTCAACGAACTGCTGGTTCGCTGCCACAACTTGGCTTCAGTGCAAACTGATATCACTGAGGGGAAGGGCTTGTTGTGTCTACTTTGGGCTACCTGAAGATACCACTGTGGTCAACTAGTCAAGATTTTTTTCCTGCAACCTAAGACATAATCCTAGGGGAGTGTTTGTTGTAGCTAAACCAGATTTGGTTTTCCTGACATGCTCCACTCATACTATCTCAATATGAAAAAGTTCTTCTTCTGACCTCCAGAGGACCTGTCGGCAGAGGTGGCGCTTCCCTAACCTTGAAATTGAGGACAGGGAGGCGGTTAGTGGCCTGAGCTGATAAAACCCTGGTGGACAGTGTGGCATGGGAGGAGGGAGGAGGGGATGTGGTTGTCATGCCAACAGGGCATCTTTTTTTCACCCGCTGTCCAGTTGGCTTTTGACACATTTTGGGAGCTTCTGTTTTTAAAACTTGCCCGATGAGGCCAGTGAATGAATTCACCCCTGAGGTAGGGCTTTGTTTTTAAAAACACCTTTAGACATAGAATGATTGTTTAAAACATATCACATAATTGTGATGGACATAACCTTTGGCTCTACTGAGGAAGTGATTGTTATGACCACCCTCAGACATATCACTGAAGAAATGGCATCATCATGATTCAGGGACTTCCTCGGGCGGCCCTCACACAACACGTGCACACGTGTTGCAAAGCAGTGTCATGACCGAGCAATGTCGTTGCATTTCAATGCCGCTGTAGCATCTCAGGAACACTCATTCTGAAGTGATTCCCATGAATAATGCATGAGTCAGCATTATAGTGTGTCAAATTCTTCTACTGCCCCCCAACACCACCACCGTTGCCAACTCCTCCTTCCATCATGTCGGCTTTTCTCCGCCTGCTGTCTGTCATTCCTCAACCCTGAGATGAAGCTCGTCGTCGCAGGCGTGATGCCTTTTGTGCTTTTATATCACAAATACTGGATCCATTTCCCCCCGCAGCGCTGCCTCCACTTCCTGTCACCGTTTCTTACGTCTTTTCTCCGTCGCCGAGACGATTAGCCCATTTACGATAAATAGAAGACAATTTGGATAATCATGTGCGTCGTGCCTCTTGAATGAGAGACAATGTGCCGCTTAACACGCTATTTGACGGAATCGCATCGGGATTTCAGACAAAAGGAAGCGGTGGAATTTGGCTCATTTGGAATATTCATGAAATATATATGAATCAGGACACCTGGGGAATTACTATAACGGCTTCTACTCTTCTGGAAAGACAACCGAATTTTGCAGCTGCACATTTTTGAGGTTGAAGGTCACTGATGTGTGTGTTTTTCTACACTAAACCCAACTGAGAATGCTATTAAATTATGAAACTCCTTCACATTAAGATGGTTTACATATTTTGATTTTATACTCATAAAATAGTAAAACACAGTAACAATGGCAGCTATTATTGACCCATGTACTGTATTGATTACAACTAAAAACAGTCATCAATCAATCCAGCCATCAATTTTCTAAACTGCATAAATATAACCGTAACAGAAAATATGTCTATAGTTATTTACAAATATTACAAATAGATTATGATCCCTGTCAGAGAAATAAAACCAAAATATAACAATTGGAAAGACTGCGCAGGATTACTGCATACGGCATTGTGGTGCAAAGAAAAGCAGAGGAAAAAAAAATTGCTGCTGGCATTCACGTGAACTCATCTGTCTCACGCTGCACACCTCTCCCTCTCTTCCCCGCATCCCTCCCTCTGCCTCCCTCCCTCCCTCCCTCGCTGTAGTTGTTCTACCGTGTGACAGAGGAGCGAGCTCGCCAGGCAGAGCTCTACTTGGTGGGCATGGTGTGCTACTACGGCAAGCACTACTCCACCTTCTTCTTCCAGACCAAGATACGCAAATGGATGTACTTCGACGATGCCCACGTCAAAGAGGTGACTCCGGCTGTGCGTGTGCGTGTATGCGTGTTGTTGTCCACACATGATTGCGTGTTAAGGTCATTTAGATGTGTGGTATGAAGGAATGTGCCAGTGAGTGGAAGTGAAGCTATACGTCCTTGTTCACATGATAGCAACACTGCAGATGTCTCTGACCTTCTGCTTCAGGCGATAAATTCAACACGGTCTTTCTTAATATGGATTCATTTACTCGCCTTACATATGTGTGTCTATGGGCGGGTGGCGGTGGGGGGGGGTGTTCCTATGTATCTTCAGATTGGCCCTAAGTGGAAGGACGTGGTGTCCCGCTGTATCAAAGGCCATTATCAGCCACTGCTTCTGCTCTACGCCGACCCCCGTGGGACGCCGGTGATACTGCAAGAGAGCGCAAGCCCCTACGCCGGCACCGACCCGCAACTGGATCTCCAGCACGGCAGCAGCAAGGCCGGCTACGACAGCGAAGACTCGGGTACATGCGCTGCCACACATCGCATCACAGGGAAACGCAAATAAACTAGAGTTACGGACTCAAACATGTTTGATTCAAACAGCAAACCTACCACAGACTATCATCCCAAACCACTATGATATATATTCAAACACCTTAGAAATCACTGCCACGACACCAATGCAGCAAAGACTCTCCATAACTTTGGCTCCTCGACATGTAAAGGTCTTAAACAGTCAAGACAACCTACTTCTTTGACAATTACTCCAACAAGCCAAGACTTTGGCGCCATCTTGTGGCATTTAGGACATTGCAGGAAGAGCCCATTACAGGACTGGTGACCCATTCATGGTGTAGCGGTTATTTGGATAATAAACAGCTTGTCATAATGTATCATTTCATACGTCTTCTTTAAATGGTCTAACTGTAGATATTGTAGAAAAGTGAATAAAAATGTGCTTGATCTCAAACATTTGCCACCCCTGGATTACACATGTGCATTGATCATCCGGAGGTCAACCTTCAACCTCCTAATCCCCTCGGGATCATTTCTCCCAAACATATTGGAGTCGGGGATTAAGCGCCAAAGGTCTGTCTTTAGGTCGAGAGCCCTCCATTTCTAGCGACACCCGCACGGACTCATCGACGGACAGCTCAAGCCACCGCGCCTACCGCAGCCGTCCGCTGCACCAGTCCACGGGCAGCCACCTGTCCAGCGACTCTCAGACCACCGTGGTCCCCAATTACGATCTCGGAACGCCGTCACACACTGCCAACACAGGAGGTACTGTTTCATTATTTGCTGAACGATAGCATGTTGCTTACTCTAACCCAATCTTGAAGCCATCTTAACATTTTAGATAATTTTGATCTATGAAAGATTAAACAATGACATTTAAGATCCTTCCTCCCCTTTCCCGACATAACTCTGCCTCCCCCCAGCGTTAGCAGTGGAGGGCCCTCCCCGGCCTCCCTCACCCCCCCTGCAAGAGTACAAGGAGACGGCCGTCTTCCTGCTCTCATCACGGCGGCCGCTCACTTCCTCTTCATCCTCCTCTCGGCCCCTGTCCTCTTCTTCCTCTTCGGGGGTGGGGGGCTGTGAGAGTGGGGTCGGGGGGCCTCACTGGGAGAATGAGAGCACCAGCAGCGAAAGCAAGTCCAGGTACTGATCGTCTTGTAGGAAGTCCTGGAAAGCAATACTTGAAATAAAGCATTTTAAATAAGACTTCTATTTGTGGTTCAGTTCCTCTGGTGGCTGCTATCGCCCCACCTGGAGGCCCCGAAGAGAAGCTCTGAACATCGACAGCATCTTTTCGGGCCACAGTCAACGGATCTGCTCTCAGGGCTACCACACCCTGCCGGGACCCTCTCACCCGCCGCCACCCCAGCCGGCCATACCCTGCCTGCGGCCTACCACCCCTACACCGCGGAGCTCACAACCCTCGGAGGGCAGGGAGGCTGCAGTGCTGGAGGCCAGATCCAGGCTGATTGGGCAGCCCAGATCTACGATGGGCCCCCCTGCTCCTCCGCCTCTGAGGGGGGTGGAGCACCAACCTCGCCTGATACAGAGGATGGAGAGCGGCTACGAAAGCAGCGAGAGAAACAGCAGCAGCCCTGACAGGTAGCAAAGTACTCGCCTAACGCAGCCGTCTAAACAACTCAATTATCAGCTTTTTAATTTTCTACTCCTCAGGGAGGTGGGGCAACAAAAACGGGCGCTAATGTCCGGACCATCATGGCGCTCAGTGCCCAAGTCAAAGAGCACCGGCGCTATCCTACAGGAGTCACCTTCACCTGGCTGGTGTCGCACCGTCAACCCTGGTAACGCTCATGCTCGTCTCACATTCAGTTAAACTAACTCAAAGTGAACATTTTCAAGCCTAACCAAGACTGCTTTAGCCTTCTCTGAAAACCTCAAGCCCAAAGAGAAGGAAGAGCATTTTGCATTCACATGTTTTAGCCAAGCAGATCCCCAAGTCATAAAATTTACAACTTACTGTAAGTCTTCCCAACCATTTTCCCAAAGATTCTCATCAAGTGACTTCATTTGTGGGTCTCAGGACGCAGCGAGCTGGATGAGCTCCAGGAAGAAGTGGCCAGGAGAGCCCGCCAGCAGGAGCAGCAGAAGCGCAAGGAGGCAGAGCAAGAGGCGGCCATGGGCTTCAACCCCAAACCTAGCAAATACATGGACCTGGATCAGCTCCAGCACCAGGGTAAGACTAACTCCACGTCTGTGGGGTAGCAGTAGGGCCTCTAATCGGATAATTCAGCCTGATGAATTTTGGCTTGTGTGATGTCACTGCGAGGTCACTCACATATGTAAATGTCTCTGTCTGAGCTCCGCAGGCTCTCCGGTCCCCATTCCCATCTGCTCGTCTGTCTCTTCCATTTGGTAACCGCCCAATGTTTATCTTTTTGTTACCGTGACACACACATCTGCCGATCGAGATTAAGATTTGCAGGGAGGTAACAGCATTAGCTTCGTTTAAACTGCAGTTGCTCCTTGAAGTGGTTGGATGGGCAGCGTTATTTGAGTTTGGAGATGTTTCCATGCAGGAGAAAAATGATTTCATATTATTGGTTGCTTGTTTGTTTTCCACACTCTGGGCTCGGCCTCGGCTATTAGAAGCAAGCAGCTGGCCGCAGTGAACATTCTCGGTAGAGCAAGGCGGAAGAGGAGATGGCCAAATGCCAGCAGGAACGAGCCAGCAAAATGCAACCCACTGTCTGCCAATCTAATGAAAGCTGTGCTTGCCATTGGCCAAGCAGTATGTGGGGCAAGATGGTGGCTGGCTCAGTGTGAGACAGAGCCGCCCCTAAAACGAGCAGATTTAATCACATATGAAATATGATGGAAAAATAGGTCTTGATCCTTGAGGTATTTTGGAAAAAGTGTGCCACATGTTTTTAAGGCACTTGGTAACTGCTTTAAATGGAAAAGAGAAAAATCTCTTCAAAGCTTCAAACAAACTCAACTTGGTCTCTGTAGTTGAAGAATTTGCATATACTTTAATTGCCACAGATATGAAATATTCTGGAACACGCTATAATTCCTTGAGTACTCCTTTTAAAATGCAGAATGCCTGAATAATAAATTGCACGCAGCACTCTGGCATTACATTTGCAAGAGCTCATTAAAAAGGATGTGCGACGGCATGAATTAATTAAGCAAAAATAATCATGAAAAAATTGGACTAGACTCGGAGTGGCGAGGAAATGCATGTTCTCCAGCCTGGTATCAATTTTTGGAGGACGTTATGAATTTGTGTGTGTGATTGGAAATGAGCGATAGTGCTCTACTACCCTCTAATGACAACTTTTGGTTTTGCGCCGCTCTAGCTAAAAGACGAGTTTATTTACGCGTTTGTAGCCCACAGCAGAGAATTTTACAAATGCAGCCCTCAAAGGAATATAAATACTTTGTGGCACACGGGAATTTCAATTTTTTTGTGGTCTTCACAGCGACATAAAAAGTTTGAGGCTCACAGCATCGAGATTGCAAAACGTCATCCCCAAGGACGTGTATGAATGTCTTTGTGGCCCACACAGCAAAGAAGTAGCAAAATATGGACATGCCATTTGTGTATGTTTGTAGCCTGCACAAGTAGTCATCACTGAGATTGTTGTGCGTGTGTGTATGTGCCTTCTCTGAACTGCAGGTGTGAAGGTCCCCCCCCCTCCCTCCCCGGCTCAGCACTAAGTAAACCTGTACGTGGGATTATTAGATTTATGTCCTGTCTGTCCTCCTGTGTGTGCGCGCGTGTTTATGTGCGTATGCTTTCGCGTGTTGATGAAACTAAAACACACACACCTCTACGAGTACAAGTAACCTTGATGAAGTGCGAGGACGACAAGCGAGTGGACAGATGGCTTCACTATCAGCGCGCTTACATAAGCCTTTGCTCCGCCGCGCAGCATCCGTATCGATGCGTTCAAGGCCACTCGTTCAAAACAGTCTCTTGTCCCTTGACCTTGAATTTTTCGACTTACTAACCGCAGGCTACATGATGCGTCACTACTCGCCGGGCGCTTGATTAGGTACACCTGCATCACCCCGCTTTCTGCGTATAACATCATAACCACTCTACCTGCTTCTTTCTCCTCTTTTGTCATCCTCTTCTTCTCTTTTTCCTCATCACTCTGTTCTCCTACGTGGCGGGTTCAGCTGTGCTCAGACCCCTGCATGAGGCTAGCGCTCCGAGCGGCTCGACCGTAGCCGCGTGCATGAGGAGCGCTGGCGGCCCGCTCAAAGGCAGGCAGGAACAGGAAGCGCAACAGCGGGAGTCAGGAAGCACCCCCTGCCCACAGGGGCCTCGCAGGTATACACGCCGTCACTGTGACCCACAAAGACCCACCTGCCTCCCACCGCAACCCTGCTGGACTCCTCGTCGTTGTGTCAGTGTGTGTGTGACCTGTTGTGTAGCTTGGCTGGGCTAAGAAAGAGAGTTGTGTATGTTCTTTTTTCCTGCTTTCCCTCTTTGTAGCACTCTGTGCCGTGCCATGGCGATTGCATTTGTTTCATGTCATGTTGTACGTTATGCTGCTGTGCTTCAGGGCGTGTTAGCCTGTAGAGACCTAGAAGGGGTCAAATTTAGACATGAGATGGCTGGAACTACAGCTTTTTTTACTGATTTTATTTTTATTTCTATTTATTTTCCTCAGTAAAAATAATTAACAAAACATTGATTTTTCTGATTAATCTGAATTTTTTTAATGATTTTTTACATTTCTATTTATTTTCCTCAGTAAAAAAACCCAGATTTTTCTGATTAATCTGAAAAAAATCCAAAATGTCATTTACATTTGAACTGAAAACATTTCAAAGCTTTTGCAGATGGGCAGGAATTGATGGTTCTATTGCCTCAAAAGTGTAGCCCTAGTTTCCTCTTCTATTAAAAGCCCCCCATTTACTGTTCAAGCCAAACTGCTTGCAGAAAGGAAGAGGGGGTGAAATGTTCAGTGCTCTCTGCCTCGCTCTCCTTTTTTTTTTTTTTTTTTTAATTTGACATCACACCTCTTTTCTATTGATCAACACTAGGGTCTGATTTATTGCCGCTGCTGCAAAGCCTTCTGGGTAATTACTAAGGCTGAAAAGAGTTGATAGGGGTGCTGGCATGTGTGTGTGCACGTGCAGACACAAACACAAGAGCAAAAATTGATGCACGAGCTGTTCACACACACGCGCGCACACATACACAGATAAGGCGCAAATAGGATCCACTAATGTTGCACATACATCATTTGCCTGCATGTAAATCAATGAAATGGTATGGCGGCCTGCTGAGAGCGAATTACTTTACGCGGCGTTGACGTACGACGCGCTGCTCTAAAATGGCTGTTTGGAAAGTCTGATTACAGCGCATGATATGCTGGCATCAGGATGTGTGTGAGTGTGTGTGTGTGGGTTGGTGTTGTTACTGCAGCTTACTCAGCAGTTGTGACCATCTCCATGTATATTCCTATCTCTGTGTTATACTGCTCCCTGGTGGTAGAGGCACACAAAAGCAGCCACGCAATTAATCAACCATGACTATTTCATCTCTTACGTTCTGTTAAATTTCTTATTATTGTATGTTTTTATAATTAAGACACAATAGAGTGTTTGTATTATGAGAGGGTCCTAGGAAAAAAAATAATCCTGGACCGAAAAAGATTGAGAACCCTAGCCATACATCACCAGGCTGCGTGTGTGTTGCCGGCTTGTTTACCCTGTTGTGTGCTTGTTGTGACCTTTCCACAAACCAGCTGACAGCCAAACAACTCTTTGTGTCCCCCCCTCCCTGCAGTGAACAGCCAGGCCCGGTCCAAGTACTGCTGACACCCAATCAGAAGGAGGAAGAGGACCATGACCAGGAAGAGGACGCAGCTCTGAGCCAAGACCCGCCTCCTCTGCCTCCACCTCCACCCTATCGCCATCCGGTGACTCCTCCCCATCCAGCGCTTACCCTCAGCATCACCCACCCGTGCGCCCCCTCCAGTGACGTCAGTGGGGGGGTGAGGCTGTGTGAGTTTCTCCAAGCTGGGGGGGTGAGCGTCAGACCCTTGGGGAGGCACTTGGCTATTTCCCTGCCGTCGCTTCCGCTGTGCTTTTGGGAGGCGCCGGTTACGCTCCCCCCGCCTCCGCCGCCCCCCGTCACCAAACCTATCACGCCTCTCTGGCAGTCCCCCCAGCCCAGTTCCACCTTAGCCCCTCAGCATTGGCCGCCCTCCGACGGAGCCACCCGCCATTGGTCCTCCTGGAGTCTAGATCGCCCTGACGCCATGGTGACACCCTACGACACCCCACCGGACCGCTACGCCGCCATCCCTTTGCAAGCGCCCAGACCCGGTCGTCACCCCGCTCGGGGGAACTACGGCTCCCAGTATGCCTCGGGGCAACACGGCTGTGATCGTGAGGAGCCAGAACTAACAGAGCTCACGGAGCTCGACACCCTTTACCAGGCCAGTCTGCAGGCTGGGAGGACAGGTACATACCTTGGCCAATTAGGGTGAGGTTTAAAAGCCTTACTAACTTACTGACACTCCTAATATGGTTGTTCTTCCGGTGCAGGCTGCAGCCCATCAGAGCGACTCATCTCCAGGGTTGGAGGGCCAACTCGCTCTAGAACCCCCAACGCAGACATGGAGAGGAGCGTGTTTGGGCCAGACGGCGCCAGCACCCCCACCTACCTCAACAAGGTGATCCTTTCCCCATGCCCTCACCAACCTTGTCACGATTTTCATCTACGTGTCTGACATGTCCTCTTCCTCTCTCCCTGCAGCCAATGATGTTGCAGGGACTGCGTTTGGGGCCGGGGCCAAACGAGGAGGGGGACAACCCGAGGAGAATGGGACGCAGCCTGAGCGGCACAGTAGTGGTGACCCCACGACACGCACGTCTGACCGCCACCCGCAGCTTCGTGAGTACCGCGCTCCGTCGCCCCCTTGTGGCTCAGCATGACGACACACTGCTACTCGCCTGGTTTCTTCGTCTCGTGTCTTCTCCTTCTTCCTCTTCTTCTGTCTGTCTCGTCTCCAAGGCAAAGCAGGCTGATGTCAGTGCCTCCTCCTCCCATTGCTTGCTTCCTCTGTCCTGAGTCCCTGTTGCTATTCCACCGCCATCACCTCCTCCATCCTCTTCATCACCAAAACCCTGTCATCACCACCTCCCTTCTTTACCTCACAGGTAAACATCACACTGTGTTGCCGCTTTCTAATACTGAACAATGTAGAATCTATTTTTCAAAAACTTGTGACTTTCTAGTGTCTATATTTGGAACGTTTGTGATTTCAGGAGTTGTCGGGCAGCGCTGGGAGTTTCTGGCTGTGTCTGACCGGGGTCAAACTGTCCTCCAACCAGGGTCGTGCTCAGCGTCACTGAACCCTAACAGCCCGCTTTGACGGGTGTGGATCGGACGAAAGATACTCCTCTCCCGGAATGCCGCTAACACGCAAACACCCACGCACGCGCACACCCACCTGCAACGCAACGTAGAGACCCCCTGCTTTGCCCCCTCCCCTGCCACACCTTTGTCCCTTGCCCCACTACTCTGTCTATGCAGTCACAGTTGATCCTGACAACCTCAAACTTCTCCTGATGTTGCTCCCCTTACGACACTTTTCTGGGGCAGATGTGGGGACGCTCCGAGTAGCCACGCCTCTTCCTCTTTCTCCACGGGCATTTCCTGGCGGACGCACACACGTAGCAGCGGAACTGTATATCTGATAGACAGCCATAATTTCTCTTTTTGTTGTTTTTTTTTTGCCCGAGGCCGTGTACAGGACATGTATGAACTCTATGTTAACAAATAAGACCTTATGGAATGTTAAAGAATATTCAACATAGAAGTGGGGGTGCACTTCACAAGTGTCGAAGCAGGACATTGTTAGCCCCCCAACCCCGACGCCCTCCTCCTCTTTCTGACTTTTCCCCAAGCTCACCTACCTGAATAACAGCTCTCTCGTTTCTACCGGGAGATTGAACAAGAAAAGCGCCTCTTCTGTTAAATCTTATCATTTCTGACACCTTTTTGAATTTTTGCTCTATTTTCTTCCAAATAGGAGGGGTTATGTCAGACTAATGTTAGGCTTTGGGTTAAGGTTGCATAAAAACAGTCTAGGGTTACTTACTACGGATATAATTAGTCTTCACACCCTTCTTTAAATGCCATTTTTTCACGATATGAAAAATAGATGAAGATAAATTAAGATTTACAGGAGTTTTAATGTCAATGGTTGATCAGGGGTGTGTAGACTTTTTATTTCCACTCTGTGTTTGTCAGTCTGGGTGAACCTTAACCGTAGTAGCGAAGCGTGACCAGGTGAGAATGTAGCATGGGCTTTCTTAACGGAACCAAGCTTTGACTCTAGTGCACTTTGCGAAGCGGATGCGATGGTAGAAGAAGTGCACTTTTTTCAGGAAGGCTGCTTGAATGAAAAGGGGATGCTTGTTTCACTTTTAAATGGTCCTCAGGTTAAAAAAAAAAAATCCGTGATAAACTTTATTATACCGAATAGGCTAAGATATACACGTTGCTTTATACGCTGTATTAAGAGGTCTATTTTCAGCCGGTGACGCGCTGAGATGTCAAGCAGTTGTACAGTCACGCCCCCCCTTTACTAAGCTACATTATTATGCTTTATGCTGTTCATGTAAAAAAAAGTGAAAATAGATCGTTGTAACTAAACCAAAGGTTGGCATTATTTACCAGAGATGTTTTCATTTCTCTATTTTATTTTCAATGTTATTTTGAGGTTGCGGGAGAATGTAGCCCAATTGTAGCGCTTCAGTCCGCTATGCAAGTCGAGCCTCCTCAGGAGGACCCTCACAACAAAACGCCCACCACCCACCACAAGATTTCATGTTTAATGCTGCTGGTGAACTTTGTTGTTCTGCATCTATTTACGCTATAGTTTCAACCAATGGAATGCAAAAACAAAATACGCTAAAAGAGAAAAGGGAGAAAGAGAGGGAATGAATGTAAACTAAAGGATCAGAGCGCACGAGGAAGCAAAAGAAGCCGATGTTTGTGTGTGTGTGTGTGTGTTTGTCAAATTAAGGGGGGGGGGGGGTAGTAGGGTGGTCAAAGGGGTTAAAAAAGGAACCTGTATTTTTGCAATAAAGTTATTACTAATGCACTCCCACAGGGAGTATAACCACCATAACAAGGCCTCTATTGCTGTGTCTTTGCGTTACAAAATACAAAATCTGTCCAATGCACCTCCAAGTTCCTCCAAACCGCCCACAAATAAATGTTATCATCACAATTATGTATTTAGAACATCCAACAGCGAATCAACTTTATATGAAAAATGCCTTGTACTACAACAAAGTGACCACTAGGTGGCAAAGGTGACCTCCTTTATGTATTACCCAGCCCAGCATCAGCTTGCACAGAGTAAAAGCAAAACTATTTAACGTCATACAAACATACATACAAAATATTATCTATAAATAAGCTAAACAAAAACTTTTGTTTTTATTTTTGCTGTTAAATTAGGCATTAACAAATGAATTAATCAATGTTTTATAAGTTATTACAGCAAGTAAATAACCCCATTATTATCATTTTTTTAAAAAAAATCCAAACGTACTGTATATGTATGTCTATGATGTCTGCAGTCATTTTTTTTTGCTTGTTTCACTCCCTTTTCACTTTTCACCCCCAGCATGACCTCTGCAGACTGCGGCAGCGATGATGTCACTTTTCCAAGCCTATCAAGAGCAATTAGACGGCCGCACAAGGACTCTGGCGCGCACACACGCGCTATAATTAAGAAGTAGTCTTACATAAACAGAGTAATACAATATCTTAAAACCCATTTGGAAGGAGCCTTTGGCTTATTGCATTTGTCAGCGCTCCCGAACTGATTGGCTCGTCGCTCGCTTGGCCAAGTTTTCAGCGCAGAATCTGTGAGGAAGTTTTGACATATAATATAAAAATATTAGTGGTAATAGGGGGCTTTTGGAGCACTAATATTGCAATATTAATGGGGCTTTTTGGAACCGACCCTGAAGCTGCTCGGTGTCAAATAACACTCTTGACGACTACTGAACTTTAGATTGATGGATGGGTGGGTGGGTGGAAGGGGGTTCTTACTAAATTAAATGTCTAAAAAATACATAAATTAAATGCATATTGATTAGATGAGGTGCATTTTAACGGCAAAGCTGTTAAGGAGGAAAAAAGGCTGTTTTAGGTTCATGCACTTGCAGCCGCTGCAGAGCAGGAATGCAGATTTACAAGCTTGCACAGGCATGCAGATGTGGAACCAAAGAGCAAGTGTTATGGTCAAACCCCTGGTGTGCACAACGCTCCCCTCCCACTCCCCTACCTCCTCCCCCCATCCCGTGCGTGACCTCCCCGCTACACCCCATCTTAACGGTGGTAGCCGCAGCATCCCTGCTGGGTCGGGCCTGTTTATCTCTTCCGCAGCGGCCGTGATTAATGATGCCCCAAACACATCCTCTCTGGAGTTGCGCAGCTGAGTAAACAGGACCCTCCGCTACCGTGGACGCCGTCCCGGGCCCGCCGAGACCCTCCCCCGCCCTTGTGCCCCCGAACCTGGCGACAGGTAGCAACTGATCCTGTGCTGAGATTTGCCGTGTGATGCGCCATGATGATAAAAAAAAAAATAGGAGCACAAGGAAAACGAATAAGAAATTCAAAAGTTTGGCCCAAGTGTCTCTGACATTCCAAACTGGATCACACACCTGTATACACTGCAGGCCAACTGGCAGGAGGAGGCATGCACGCAATGGTATAAAATATTTTTCAAATTTATGCTTCCTGATTCAAAGTGAAGGACGCAAATGAGATATGTGGATACGATGATCCCCAACATTCATTATAAAACACGTACTTTTATACACTTTAAATTCAATCCCAACAGGAACAAAATAAAAGTAAAATCATGGAAACGATCACACAGCATAAAAACAAATGAGGAAAGACATTTTTATACGATATTTTTATTATAAGGATCTAATAGTCAGACTTGGACTTGCCATTAGGAAACACAAGCAATTTGTGCATAATCTCTCTCATTGCTGAAATACGGCTTTGACTTTTCCAATTTCGAAACATCAACAATATCATTTTTTTATTTTACACTTTTTAGTTGATGATCAATATTAATATTAAAAACCTTTGTAGTGCACAAATGCAAAACATGAGTGTACAAAAGGGTGTGTAGACTTTTATCATCTATTGTATTGCCACATTTTTTGATTTTACATATAACTTCATTGACTTCATTTCATGCCTGCATGACAATTTCATGTTTCGCATTGATTGTGTTCAAAATGTCCAATTGTGTACAACAAATTTGTGCTGGGTAGCCTCGAGTCTCCTTCAACGTCCAGCTGAGCTCACCGTTTGTACAACAGTGCCAAAAGTTTGCGTCTGCCGTGTCAAATGTTACACATGCCTCCGACGGCAACATTTTAGTGCCGCGCCGACCTTTGGGACCATTTGGTGAGGCCGTTTTGTGTAATTGCTTTCAAAGTGAGCGGCATCACACTCAATAAAGACTTGTATTTCTTTACAGATATGGGAAACTCAACTTTAAGACTTTTTTAAGATAGCGCCCACTCCGATGCTGAGTTCTGAGACCGCTGCGATCGTCTGGGCGGTCGGTGTGGGTGGGGGGTCGCCGGGCCCGTCTGTCCCCATGTCTCGGCATCTGTCTCTGGAGGCCCTGGCGGCGGGGAGGTGTGGGTTGAAGGATGGGGAGTGGAGCACATGTGCCGACATTAAGTGGTGACATGGTGAGAGGCTGCGAGAGCGCCGTGCCGCCACCGTCGCTGGACGTGATTGACGCTGATGTTTTCCTCATAGTCGGTTGAGGTTTGGTGTATGTTGAAGTAGAGTAGAGCGGCGGTTCTGCTGCGGTGGGAGCCGTGAGTCAGAAGCAGCTGCTGCGAGCTTCCACATGAGTGTGTGTCGAACTCAAGATCTTGTTTCAGCTCCGCATGCGATGTAAATGATGTGTGTGCTCTTTGCGTATGCGCATTGTTTCACGGGCGTTCATGTATGTTTGAGGCCAGATGATCACGTCCTGTCAGTCTGCAGCCTCCCGCAAAAACCCAAAGCACCCCCCCCTCCATCTCTCCCGGGGGACGGCGTTGGAAACGCGCACTGACGCTCTTCCTCTCCTGCGCGTTCTTGCCTTGGTGAGACACAAATTCCCACTTCCTGTCAAACTTCCAGTGCTGCTTTTTCCTGTCAAAATTCCACAGCCATTAAACTTTCCTGGCAAGCGTTCAGAAAACAGTTTGGGATGGGGGAAGGAGGGCGGTGAGGGGGGATGGTGGGGGTCTTGGGTTCCACCCTTCGACCTCCTCGTCTTCTCTCCTCTGGAGATCTCACATCCTGCTGGCCACCTTCAATAAAGATCTGACTTCATTCTTGTTTTTGCTGCTGATCGGGTTTCTTCAAAAAAGTGTTTTTCAGAGTGTGTCCAGACGAGACGTCCACCCCCTCCAACCGTACTATAACCCCCCCCAGTCCCTCAACAACCCCACTGTCCCGCTTTTCCTTTTGCCCGTGTCTCGTCCAAGATAAAGCACGGCAGGGATTAGTCTGAGGCAAATATGGAACTGGAGACTGTGATTTTGTCACGCTCTGAAACCATTTATGCAAGACAAACAACATGGTCTCCCATGCGAGGCCAGGAGGAGGTGGTGGAAGACGAGGTAGTGGTGCTGGTGTTGGAGCTACCGTGCTGGAGCAAGTCCTCCTTTCTGATCTTCATGTCACAGTAGAATTAGTTTCTGCTTTTATGAAAAGGTTGCTTCATGTTGTCTCCACTTTCCACACATAAGGGTGAGGTCTTAGTTTTGGTATACTCTGTGTCTAGTTTTAAGCTTAAGATGTCATCCTGGGTCTTGATTTACGTTCCGGGCTCAGGTGGCTGATGAATGTTTTGAGTAGAACCTTTCAATGTTTACATTTTGGTCCAAGTACTGATTTGGGTCTTGCTTTGGATGCCCTGTTAACATTGATGTTGAGGTTGAGGCCTATACGGCATTGGTTTTGGTATATCGAAGCATCTCAACTCCCCACTGAGGTTTGCGGCCCAAACCAGCTGCTCACACTTGTAAAATTCATGTGTGCACGTGTGGGTGTGAGTATATGTAGCCCTCGACCCGAACCGGTCCAAATGAGAACAATCTGTTCGGGCTGGACGCCGGAGCGGGAGCGTGGGAGGCCATAGTTTCAGCGCTCGTCAAAGGAGAGCAGGACTGACAGCAGGAGGACCAGCCAGGTCCAGACACCTGCGGCGGAAGCTCTCTTTGATTGGAGGGGGCAAGGGGGGTTGGTCCAAAGCAGACCACGTCGGGCTGAACAGGCGTGTTGTAATAACTAAAAGACTGGGGTTGTAAGATGATAGCCTGGCAGGATTTAGTTGACTAGCTGAGACTTCCCGTTCAGACCAAAGTCAGCACGGAATGCGATCGGTGTTCCCGTTCTCGGTGTTTGTGTGAACAGAGTGGCCGAGGATGATGGAGCGGGGGAGCCGCACCGTGCAGAGTGCGAGCTTATGAACATTGGTGATGATGACAGTACGCAGAGATTGAGGGGGGGTGTTCGTGGTTGGGGGGGGGGGTGAGTCACCCTGAGGTGCCGACAGCCTTGGTGAAAGTTCTGCCCTCTGCGGGGACGGCACCGTGGAACCCGATATGGCCTTTTGGTGTCCCGTCAGCTGGTGCCCGCCTCTGGGCCCGTTTCCTTTTGATGCGGGGTTAATTCAGCGGTCATAAATTTTTTTTAAAATAATTTAGGGGTACTGTACTACAACATTTAGTACAAAAATGCATGTTGTGAGAGCTTAGAGAGGAAGAAAGTGCAGAGAGGATGGAGTGGTTGACTGCTTTACGATGAAAAATGTTATGTTTGATTGGTGTTATTCACGGCTGACGTGACTCGACGTTAAACGGGCCTCCAGGAACTGCCGACAGCACGCTTCCTCCGCGGCCATGTTGTCTTTGCTTCCCTCTGGACGGAGCACGGCGCTGTTTTCGGCGCGGTGGGTCAACGTGAATCCACGTTCACAGATGGTTGGTGCTAATGGCTCGTGTTGCTATCGCTCGGGGGCAGTGGGGTAAAAACCATGTCCAGGGAAAACAGTGAAACAAACACCAATGTGATCCCCGCGCTTGTTTTGGTTGGAGCTAACTCCTGCTGACTGGCATAACAAACTGTCGGGTCGTTCAGGCTAGCATCAGATGATATAATTGTAACGTGTCTATTGCATGCTAAAAGAAACAAGAGAGGGAACAAAAATGAACTCTCGCTCTCTCTGGGAGTGTGTGAGGACTTTTTTCCCAGTGCAATCATTGGGCGTGGATGTTAGCAGCATCACACAATGGCCTTAGACGCATATTGTTACGCTTTGACCTATTGTGAACCCCCTACAGTGGAATTACCTTCCACGCTCTCCGGCCAGCTTTCCTGCTCCTTGTTCCTCACCCAGACTACCTTCACTCACCTTTCCCCCCTCCCTCTCCCTACTTCCCATTTCCCATCCCATTGCCTGTTGCTATTTTCTTCAATTTGCTTCCAGACAATTAAGAGGACGTGAGCCAAATGTCTGTCCAGAAACAGACACCAAGAGTAGACGGTGGAGGGCTATCGTCTTGCCCTTTGTCCAACAAAAACTTGGCGTTCCTCAACCCCGGCAGAATCCACATCCGACCTGACAAACAATGTCACGGCGGGATAAAACCGTATCCAAGACGGGGGAGGCTCACCCGCCAATTCGCTAACACGCAAAGTATCCGCAGAGCGCACACGTGTCTGGAACGCCGTGTCTCACTTGTCGGGGAGGCTGAGGTGTCACAGGAAGTCGGAGTGCGATTCCAACGGCCCTGCAGCTGGCTGACGGCTGCGCTCTGAGGGCTTAATCCTTGGGGTTTTAACTAGGATTTGGGTCGTCGGAGAAAAAAACGCTTCCGGCTTCATAAAGATGTTGAAAAGAGGACTTCAGTGAAAATTTGATGCTGCTGTTCTTAGTTATGCCAAAGGGGTAAAAAAGAAAGTCTGGAGAGTCTTTGACTGCCCGCTCTGCTTTATCATTGGTTAAATCCACATCACATGATTTAAAAAAAAAAATAACCAGCATCTCCATTATCGAGCAGTCTCAATTTATTGGGTACCGGTGGAGGTTGCCAATATTAGCTATTGGTACTTAAGGCTTTTGGCTGTACTGCAACAGATGAGATTTGAGGGTTCATGTGTACGCCGCCACGCATGGAAGCGACGTAATGTGTTTTTACTCTTTGCGGGTGTGAAGGATGCTGACCTCATTCCCGCCCGTCTCGTCGTCCTCCTCCGGCTCGAGGCCGATACTGACAGCTCGGCTATTGTTCCAGCGAGTGCGTGGGCTCGCGGGGCTCCCATGTGGTAGAAATCATCCGCCCACGTGCTGCAGCCGACGGGGGCCCGAGACCATGAAACCGTATACCGAGTAAGAGCGAGAGAGAGTCTGTGGGCTGCAGGACGACGTTCTGATGAAAGACAGTGTGAGTGCGGGGAAAAATAACAAACGCCAGGCTCCCGCACACACTCGAAAGTCACGCGAGAGGCTTTGCAAAGGCCTCGCGGGGCCCCGGCTGGTGGACGGGCAGACGGATCCAGGGCTGGAGGTGGGTGGGACACAGCCGCCTGGTTCTCCTGAGGCTGCTTTGGATGGAAGCCAGGCCGAGAGCTGGTGCGCCCTATTGGCTTGCACGCCATTATAAAAAAAAAAGAAAGCGAGCGTCTGCGCCCTTTCAAGTGGGTGACTGCATGTCCGTTTATTGAAGTCAGCTGCAACGCCGGTGAGGTATTATTCCCCAATACAGCCAATTACCAGAGGTGGCAAAAGTACTCACACTTTGTTCTTAAACAGACGTGAGTTATGTAAAAAAGTGGAGGGTAATAGTTGAAGTACTGATTTAACTCCTTTACCAAAACAGAGTGAAAAAGTACAGAGACTAGATTTTTTTTAAAAATTTGATAAAAAGTGGGATCTTTTTTTATACTGCAATTGCAAATTAATATTTTTTTTCTCCCCATGTGTTTCTTTTAAACAAACAATAAATTAAATCACATTGACATTACAAAAATATTTTTCTTTTAGGTTCGGCTTCCGCACAAATAAAGACAAATGAACCATGAATTTATATGAAAGCTAATTTATTTAAGTTGTTAATTTACTAAACACTTGGACGTGCAGTCCTTTAGGTTTTACACAACAACTTTACAAAATCCTTCCAAACAAGTGTTAGCATTCCAAGCATAATTTGATAAAGTAAGTTGTGGAAAGTACAGATATGAGTTTTCAAATGCAAGGAGTAAAAGTAAATAGTCCGGGAAAAAAAAGGGAGTACAGATACCTGGAAAATTGACCTAACTTCTCAGCGCTGCCAATTATTTATAAACGTGGTTAGAATCCCAATGGAAGAAGCTGGCGTGAGTCCACATGCAGACATAAAAATATGGCTGAGGACATTATAAAAGCTTTGCCTCACTGTGTGTTTACTGTGCTCTGAAGCCCGGCAGCACATTTTCACCTCAAACAAAAAAAGTAAACCTACATGCAGCTTTTTTTTGACAGCATGACCTCATGCGGCCTTGGGTCCTCCTCCTCTTTTTTTTTTTTTTTTAATGACAACACCTGTACTGGAATAGCTGCCTTCTCAGGGTCCGAAAGTTTCTGTGGAAACCCAAATCCCTGGAATTTATTACAAGGTGGGGGCGTTAAATGTGCGTCTGATGCTCAGCAACCGTGAGCGGCCCTGAAACGCGTTAAACTGCCTTTCATGCTAACGTAAAAGGTTAATTGGTGATTAACTCCGACTGGTGACATCATACGGGAACAATACGTCAGGGAAAATCACGTATTGGGTCTGTGCTGTTGTTGAACAGCACGTCAAACGGTCCACCTGCATGCCGAGACTATGAAGCAAAAAAAGGGTGGGACACTAATAACTCACATTCAATATATCCAGTTTTAATAAAAGCAATTTATGGAAATTTGATCTTGTACACCAACTGTAGTGACAATCCTTTTATTCTGTCTGGTGTTACAATATAATCGGCAAAGGTGCCCAAAAAGACAATTCAGAAGAGTGGACAGTAAAGAATCCAAGCCTGACCTCTTCAACTTTCTTATCTAAACAGGACGACCTTTACTGGCAGTCCTGGTGGTGATGGTGGTGGTGGGGGGTGCCATGGGGTAACAGAGGACTCATCCATCACCCGTCAGCTCCCAGAGTGCACAGGGACTACTGGGGATTGCCATCATAAAAGTGTCACGGCTGCCGGAGAGAGCCTGGGACAACTAAAGACTAACACGGCCTCTTGACTGGAAGCTGACTGTGTAAAAAAAAAAAACTCAGGGCTCCTGAAGTCTCCAGCAGTGCGGGAGACATCTGTCATTGTAAAAAGTCTCAAGGACCCAAGCTTGAAATGGAATGGAAAGTTGGCCATGTTGGTTTGGAGCCCATTTTGGGCACATTCCAAACTTCTACTTAAGAAGCAGCGAGACCAGGGATGGGACACTGGAACTTATACATGGTCCAAAAAGTAAAAAAAAATTACAATGACATTTGGGAATATTTCGAAGTCGGACACTGAGCAGTAGCCGGCGTGTGAGCTTCCTGTCGAACAAGGCCTTCAGTGTTTTCACGCGGTGATGGAGCGGTCGGCCGCGTGATGCTTCGCAGAGTAGAACCGTCGGTCGAACTTCCGGGGGTGTCGGGTCAGCATCAGCAAACGCCGGAGTGGGCGGGACGCGACGTCCAAAAAGCAGTACTTGGCAGGAAGTCTGATAATTTAAGGTTTCGGCTTCTAAGCTTTGACGGATTGCGCTGCGGAAAGTGTAGTATTTATTCCTCCTGAGGGACTCGCCAATCACATGAGACGATGGAGTTGGGGGGTGATGGCGGGATCCTTCTGCATTATGTGCGAGGGTCCACTCATCAGGTTGGATTTTTTGCCCGCAGGTACTCAGAAACACATGAGCCACAAAAGAAGCTCAATGGCATGCAGACACACGCAAACACATGCTCCTGATATGCTTCCCTTGGACTCAACGGCCATCTTGGGAGGATGTTCGGCCGACACGCCATACACTAACTGCCCCCCAGCAACCCCCGTCACGCCTGCACTTGGCTGGGTTCTGTCTAACATGTGTGAGAGGATGAAAGCGTACATAGTACAAATCAATGAGAAACGGGGGGTAAAAATTTTAAACAGGGGTCTTCCCTAACTACTTTTATAGACTTTAAATGTAAGAAAATGATTTGTTTTTGAGTCTGTAGCCACTTTTGGCTATTTTTGGATATTTGAATAAGTAAGTTAGGATCGGTTTGAAAAGTTTTTGACCACAAACAAAATCTGAAGTAGCACTACGAGATCGTTGCTGCCAACAAATCAAATCAGAAGTACCATGTTGTGAAATATTCATAATTTGTTCCAGTAATTTTCAGTCTTTTCAACTTTGCAGCAGCCTTTGACGCCTTGTCATGAAAGCGACTTGCTCGGCATGAATCATTCATCGCTGGAATTTTTTTTTTTTTAAATGGAAAGTGTGCAGCTGCTCTCACAACTGCAACATACGTTTGCCGCCACAAACGTGACATTTTCAGCCGTCTATTCAAAAGCAATTAAGATGATGTGAGAGGATGAGTACGTTATTAAGTATCAAGGAATGGTGAAGTCTAATAAAAAATGACTTAGACCTTATTATTACCTCATTAGTCACCATTACAAGCAATATTTTTAGTTTGGGGGAATCATTAAACCAATCAGACCTTATTATTAACTCCATTATTCACAATTTCAATCAATATTCACACTTGATTACACCAATGACTTCACCATAGGTCAATTTTGAGCCACAATTTGGCAGGCGGGTTAAATAAAGATGATCACACGGCCTCATTTTCATTCAAATGAGGTCATTACAAATCAGTAAAAAAAAAAAAAACGAAGCTATGAGATAATATTTAGTCTCTCCCGCAGCTAAATGGAAGAGGAAACCAATGTTATGCCTACCTCAACATGCAGCAATCACACAAACCGCCAAACTCGACTAATCCATTAATTTGACCGCGCTACGCCTTTAAGCGGAGCCTCCACAGCGCAAGAACAACATTCCAGCCTCATTAGTTTACACTGCTGATATTAATACTATGATTACAATTGGACACGGTTTATTTGGACTACTATTAGCCCTAATACAATAATAGAGTCTGAAAGAGGTTCAGATGTGGGGGTGGGCACAGGATCTACCCCCAGCAGCTGCAAAGGGGGTGGGGGGGGCTTGCACCGGTCAGGCGTACAGTAACACTTGACCTCTGCTGTGTGCGTGTATTCATCCCCCTCCCGCCAACACGGTCCCTGCAGACGGAGCCAAAGGGCAGTAACCTCCAAAGGCTTTGTTTGGTGGTCCGCGGGGCGAGCATAGGCCCACTATTGTACAATCGCACCGTTCAAAAGCTTGTTTTCTTTGGGAAGCAGGAAATTGGATGACTGGCTACCTGCTACAACAACATCCTGTACTTGAGAAGCCGTCTTCTCGCCCATACCCACCTATTATTTCCCTTTTCCATCATACGCAAGTGGTCAGGCAGAAAGATTCTTTTTAAATCTCCCTCCGGTGCCGACCCACCTCGCACTCCCCCCTCCCTTGTGCGTGGGCTTGTCTAGTTTCACTCAGGTTGAGATCAAATTGGCCTCATCCAGATGCTTCCGTACTAAAGAGTGTGCGGCAGCTTCAGTTTTGGGAGTCAGACGCTGCCCGGAATGATGCTATCAGACGCAATACACATACGCACGATTTTATTTTATTTCTCCATCCAAGTTTTCTTTCTAAACGATGACGTAACAGCCTCAGAGGTATTTTTTAGGACAGGAAGTAGCAACACCCTCAAGGTCAGGCCACAAGACCCCACTATGCCATATAGTATTGACAGACACACATATATATAAATGAATACCTTTTATAATAAAAGAATGATGTCATTGGAGGACATTATTGCTGACTATAGGGTGCACTGTCAGGTGTGAGTAATGCTTGTTGCAGCGTGAAAACATTTTCTGGGATTAAGACGCATTACAGGATGACTGCGACTTGATGAGCACTCATTCTGAGAGGATTGCGTGACATCACTAATGATAATTACGCCACCGTGGGCAGGGATTTATGTGACGCCTTGGACAGCCATGGTCCCCATTAGGCAGGATGAGCTCACGTGACCCCCACACAGGAAGACTTGGCTGTTATACCCGACCTGGAATGTCCAGGAGGTACAGATCTGACACGGACAATGGATGGTGTGCAACTGAAATCTTATGTATTATTCTCTTACGGACAAAATAAGGACAGTGTAAGCTAATAAAAAATAATTTCATGAAACTCATTTTGCTTCTGTTTGTGCAGCATTTGAAATAAATGCTGAAGATATGTTGCCAGTTTTATTGCAGAGGATTTATTCTATTTGCGCAAAAAAAACAAAAAAAAGTCAACATCTGTTTTTATCGCTAACATTCAAACAGTATAAAAAAAACATGGAAAAAAAAAATGCACTTTTTTATTGAGTCTCTGCAGATTGTTGCAGTCACGTGACAAAAATGGCGATGACATCCAGTCTTGCCCATCCAGGAGGCTTCTCACAATATTCAAGATGGATGGCTCACAAACAAAACTGAGATCATGGTGGACATCAATCAACTATGTACATTGGAAAAGCACACATACTTCTCTTCCTGGGAACACAAATTAAAAATAGTCTTTGGAATTGTTGGATTCCTTCGTAACGAGGTCAGACTTGACCAGCGTTCCGTCTTGGTGCCTTCCCTTTTTTTCTTTCTGCCGCCTCTCAGTCAGAGCTGGGCGAGGCGGCCGAGTCCATGTCGTCGTTCTCCAGGTCGTTGGGTGACGACGACTGTCCGCCTTTCACCCGCTTCCACTTCATCCGCCGGTTTTGGAACCAAACTTTCACCTGGAGAAAAAATACAAGATAGATTCTTAGTAATTTTTTTTTGTATTGCCGTATTATGAAAGAATCAGAATTTTGCTCAGTTTCGACTTTTTTTTTTTTCCAAAAGCCTTTCAGTCAGACTATTTCAACATATCATCTCGTTTACCGACACAGGATGTCGGTTCACTCATCTTCCTTACTCGTCAATAGGAAATACTTTGACACCGAGAATAGCAGCCAACGGCAGGAAGTTCTTCATAATGGATCACAACAAATGAGTGGATGGTGACACTCAAGCGCTTCTTGCTTCGACTCATTCTTGCTTTTTTTATTTTAATTATAAAAAACCGAGCATCTAAAAATAGCGTTTAAAGTAAAATATGCCAAATCAAAACAAGAAGGCAACTCGCTGTCCTCTTTTTTATGGAAAACTAGAACTTGATCATCCTTTTTATTTTTTTCCCCCTCATTTTTTTGGATCAAGTTTGTAGAAGTTGGACATGGACACTTCCTCATCCATCCTCATATGATGTGTTCCAACATCCTGATCCCCCTTCTTTGCCGTCCACTGTCCTTCATGACGACTGATGGAAAGGACATCACAACAACGTCGAGGATGGAACACGGCCGCCGTCGCGTTCCAGCTGTCTGGGAATTCCATTTTGAGAAGCAGACGGCCGTTCCGTGCGGTCACCGTGGCACCGCTGTCTCATTAGCCGGGACACCGGACTTTTTAATATAGCCGGCCCGGTTTGATGGCGCCCCCTCACTAAAGCCTCACGTCATGCGGAGAGAACCACAAGAGTCCGGGCAGGAAAACATCTGCTCATTGTAATTTGGACGACGGCAATGACTTCGTGTGACGGAAGGAGCGGGAGAAGAAGTTTTATTTTCGCCGATTCCAGTTGCATTGCAAAAGGAATACTGGTCAAACTTCATTTTGTACTGATGAAGCTTTCATCAATTTGTGCAAAAACAATTTTTAGTACAAACTGAGAAAAACAGACCGAATAAGCCAATTATTTTTTTAAACTTTCGTCCTCCTGCATTTGATTAAAACAAATTGCTAGCATTGTACGTAATTGTAGGAGATGTGATGCAATTTGTTTAAGTGCCTTTAAGAGGCGGGGCCTGTTGCATTGAATGTGATGACCGCAAGTCTGCATGTGAGTGTCTGGGCGTGAGCTGTGGCTGACAGCAGCTCTTCATGAGCGTCTCTCCTTTCCCACGTATGCAGACATACCAACATGGTCTCATACCTGTCTTTCTGTGAGGTCCAGGTTGACTGCAATCTCGTAGCGGCGCAGCCGGGTCAGGTAGTTATGGTGGGTGAACTCGGCCTCCAGTTCCCTCAGCTGCTCCTTGGTGAAGGCCGTGCGCTCCTTGCGGGCCTTGCAGTTAGTGTCGGCCTTGCACCCTGACTCCGGTGTGTCTGGGAGAGGATCAGAAGAGAAACTCATTGGGCTGGGACATTTTTTTTAAGCAAGACAAAAAAAAAAATAGCGCCTTTAATTTTTATGACACCAACAAACTTTAACGGTCAGGGCACGGTAATTTTAGGACCACCGAGAATCGCACACAGCGGGGTCGACATTTGGCTAATTTGTCCATTTGGCCATGCAAGCCACACGGGGACCGACTTAGTGGAGGAATGCGGCGGAACATCGTTAAAGCTGCCAACAAAGGAACAAAGATGAGCGTGTGTGTGTTTGTGTGTGTGAGTCCCGTGGAGACCCCTACATTAACTCAGCTCTACCTGACAACACATCCATCAGGAGATGCCTCAAACGTCTCCACAGGGGTTGGCATATTTTAACAATGTCACAAAAAAGTTTTAAAAATATATTTAGAACATAATAGTCGCATCAAGATAAGATTGTTATCATTATTTGCCATTTGAAGCTGACCCTGTGACAATGTTATTATTCGATTCTAAAAGAGCAACTTTGTGGCAAAAAAATTCTAATGATTTTCTCAAAAAATCTATAAAAAAACAAACCTTCCTCCCCCCCAAAAAAAACTCTAAAAAGTTCTCCAAAAATAAAGTTTCAATGACAACTTTGTTTCGAATGAAAACAAAAATCTAAAAACTTAAGTTGTCAACAAGGAATCATTTAATGAAATTTTCCTCCTTGAAAAAAACATTAAAAATTGTAATTGTCGCCCTTTTTTATTATTATTATTATTAACATCATATCATTCTCTCTAAATTCCGGGGTTTCTTTATGTGCGCAAGAAACTATATTAAATTTGTTTTTATCTTTTTCTTTTTACAAATACTGCATTCAAACCGTTAAACAGAAGCTCTTCGGTCTGCAGTGACTATTAAAGGTGTAAACAAATCACGAGTGATGGAATATTACGGACTACAACAAAATGACGTCATCGTATTTAACTTTCAAACAACGCTAATTTGACAACTGTTAGCTTTGCCAGAGGTTCTAGCCAGAAAGTGAACTTCTGCAAATCCAGATGTGCATTTACTACATGTGTAAGTGCAGATGGTGCACTTAAACAAAACAAATCGCCAGAAATGTCACACTTAAGTTTAAGGTGTCGGCGCTTAATGGCGTTCAGGTCGGCCGGCAGCGTCCTTGTGGGACCGAACACCTGGTGGGACCTTCCGACACCCCACCCCCAATAAATATTCCGCACAGCCAGCTGCTGTAAAAGCGGAGGGGCACGCAAACTGTTTGAGTGGAAGCCACAAATTGTCTGTGGACCAATTAACATCATTTGACAGCCAAGCACAGAAGCGTGACTTCACAGATTACCTATGCAGGGGTAATTTTACAACCGTTATTGCCAATTAATTAAAAGAAAATTAGCTGCTGTTCTTATGACATTGTAAGGAGAAAACTACCATTGCTCTGTGCATTATGACCGCTCAATAATTTACTTACTATTATTTGCACATTTGGAAATTGTACAATTATAACACATTAGGACCTTTAACATGAGTAATTAGTGATTAAAAGAATAACAGTTTAATGATGCTATCTATTTATCTAGCAACAGTAGCTAGCTATCGAGCTAGCAATAGGATATAGCAATATCTTAGATATATTTACAGATATTTTATAAATCACATATATTTGCTACATATGCATAGCTAGCTAGATATACAATAGAATCTAGCTATCAATATTAAATATGAATATTCCGTAAATTGTAGAATTGTTACAATTTCTACTCATGTGGAGAAACTAATACGATAAATTAACACTCCAGTGAGAAGTGTGTCCCCTCACCTGTGCCATCTCTCTTCCTCTTGCCGCCGCTCTTCTTGTCGGAGTCGCCCGATGCCACGCTCTGAGGCGAGTATTCCCCCTCGGGGCACCCAGGCAAGTTCCCCGGCAGTCGCTCGGCTCCCACACTGTCCAGCTCGGACCCCGCGCCCTCCCCCACCGCGGCGGAGGCGACCACGGGTGGGCAGGCCTCAAGGGCTCGACCCCGCGTTTCGCAAGGGTTGAAGTGCCAGTCGGGCCTTTGGTAGCCTCCCTGACTGTCCGGGTAGAGCCTGTCATCGCGGGGATAGGCGGCGGCATGCGGCAACAGACAGGAGCCGGAGAAGTCCGTGTAGGCCAGAAACTCTGGCTTTTGGTGCAGGGAGAAAGGGGCTTGCTGGTAGGGCGACTGCAGGTTGGCGCCCGGGACGCCTGAGTGAGGGTTCCGCATGCACCCCCAGATGGGACTGCTGGGGTGGGCGCTCCTCATGCAGCTGCTGGCCGGCTGGTCCATGGTGGCACTTGGAAAAAAGTCAATGAAGTCCCTCTTGACGGCGTGAGGACGCGACGCCTCTGTGACCCCCCCGTTGTCGCTCGCACTCCTGCGGGGTCCTCGGGTACTTTCTGGTACTGGCTTGCTAGAGCTGGATGCTCAACTGCTGGGCTGAGGCGCCGGGGCCGGCCCTTTTCACAGGTCTGGTGAGGCCTCCTTGACAGTGAGCCCTCCTCCTCAAGGTGGGAAAGCACGGCCAGTTTATGGTAGGGGGAAACGCGACACCCCGGAGGCGGAGTCTGCAGGCCTTCGGCCACATGTTGGAGTAGCTGGCCTGCCGCATCCACTAGTATTAATCACAAGGGAAATTTTATATGCACATCTAATGGGCTTTCCAGACGCGGCCATTTTAAAAGGGACATTGTCTGCCGGCGAGAAAGCAGCCACCCACATGGGAGCAGTCCAGCCAACTCCTTTCCAGCTCCTTCGTGCTCATGGACACCCCCCTTAAGTTGCTTTTTGACACCCGGATGCTGTCCTCTGTGTTTCGATCGCATCCAAATCCACCTGGCGGCATTCCCTTTTTTCTCTCCCACATCGATGACATGCACGATATGGAAATTCAGGGCTGTGATTCAACAACATGAGTGGGATGTTGGCTTGGGGAAAAAGGAAAGTCTTCTGGTGGATGCTTCCTGTCTTTTTTCAACACACAGCAAACAGCTGTGGCCGCATGAACCAAATTTGCTTACCCAAACCCGTGTCACAATCACGTACTTCCCTCAAGTATCACCAAATTTTAAAGCACTCAATCGCACAAGGATGGATGTTGTAATACGCATGACTCAATCGCCTGATGTGCCGCAATGAATCGCCATCTGTAATTTTTTTTCAGAATTGTCCAGTTCAGTCATTTTCAGCCTTCGCAACACATGCCCTTGTAAAGCTTACTTTTTAATTGTTGTGAACTCGGGCTTTGCCGCGTTCCCACAAAAAGTGGAAAAGGTTCCAAAGTCTGAGGCAAATGGGAGGACGGCCTTTGCGTTCACCCGGTGAATTGTTGAGCCATGAAGCATCGCCGCCTCTTTTTACTGGCCGCACGGCGGGGAGCCAGCCTGCACTACTCTTGTGGTCACGCAGGCCGCCGGCCATCTGTGTGTCGCCATCAATTAGAACGCCTCCCTTCGTGTGTGCTGAGTAAATACACACAAGCCGCAGTGTGTGTGTGTGTGTGTGTCAGCGTGTGATGGGAGTCTGGGTCTATTTGTGTTGATAAGTTCCACACCGCTCCTGTCATGATCTGTCATCAACAAATACCAATTAGAAGCCATGAAAATAAACCATAACTAATGTTAATCTCATAAGGATGACCTGCAAAGCGGCCGTGATGTCATCTGGTAAATGTGAAACTGTTCCACAACATACAATGCTAAGCTTATAAGCCAGCTAGCTCCAGAGAAAGAAAACACAGGATGAAACTGATGTTGATTTTGTCAGCTGCTGATCACGGATTACTTCTGAACGACCAAACTATATTTTGGGTATTTCAATTTATTGTCCACGTGTTTCTTTTAAGAGAAACACACCTCAGTAATACGTGTAACGCATTGTAAATAAATGAACTCGCCATGAGTCACATCTCCAAATCCCCTGCCAGGCCCACAACCTGTTCCTGTCACTCTCAGCTCGCCTGTGTGCATGTGTACGTATTCCGTCACAGTGTCAAGATTAGGAGTCTCCATTCATCTCGACCGTCTGACAGTTAGAACCCCTGGTGAAACTATCTTCACCTGGGAACTGACATATCTGTCTGGGCTACTGTGCCGGGAAGGTCCAGTTCAAAAAATGGAGGGGGAGAGGGTCATAGATACTGCCGGAATAGTATGAATCAGAATTTAAAAAGTTCGGCAAGTTAGTATAACAACTCTACTCTAAAACTTTCCAGTAGTAATGTGCTTTGGTGGTTTTGTCCTTCAAAACCAACAATAACAAAGCAGGCCATGTGTTTATCATTGGGAGCTTATTATTGTGCATTTGGATAGCACGTTCCCATTTTGCGCTAGCCATAAAGTTACTTTTCTTTAAACGTAACTGAGGAAGTGGGAGATGAGGTCACAAACTATCCACGTGGTCGAATACCTCAACCATGACCAGTGCCGACATTTCACTTTCTGTGACATCACAACCCCCTCAAGAAAGCCCAAAAGTCTCGAGCAGAAATTACGCAAGCACGACATCACGTCTCGCTTGGAAACGCCGTTTAGCCAAACAGAGACAACATAATTACCATAATGGTCCAAGAGTTGGCTACCGAGACTACTGTAGCTTCATAAAATGTGAAAACGCTACTACTTACTATAATTTGCTTTATTAGCCCCAAGGCTCCATGTGGGATTCAATTAAACATATGCATATTCACTCCGCTGTGTTTACATTACCCACATTAAACGCTACGTGGGCGTACGTGTGGCAGGGGAGATAAAGCACTCACACGTGCAAACGATCATGCATGATTGCAATCATGTGCAGGCAAAGGTTCCTTCAGAGTGCACGTAGTGAAGGTACATTAGTGGCGTGTCACGCATCCAAGGCTAAGTGACGTTAGTGAGAGTTCGCCCGCAACTTTGCGCGAGATAATATCGACCGGGCCAACTTTTCCTTGGTCATAAAACAATTTTTTTTTGTTACTTTGCATATTCACAGTTAGTATATCCGATCACAGTTCACACTGACATTCTGTAATATGCATGCCAGGCCAGTAGCTGGCGATGTGTTTTGCTAAAATGATTATCATGGATGTGAATGCGACAGCAGCAACGTTTCCTTCGAAATAAATTTTCGCTAAAGTGCCTCAAATGCCTTTGTACGTGTGTAAAGTGCTAAAATGACCTTTTACACTGACGAGGGAAGTGATGACACAATCTCGTGCATTGTGAAGAAGTGCTAACGTGATCTAAAAGTGCTAACACAACAATCTACAAACTCAGACATGAGTTAGGACTGTAGTTTGTTTTAGCAAGAAATAAAAAAACAAAGACGACGTCACCCCTCAGCACACTGACCACAATCGTGTATGCGAGTGTAGTCCGTGTTGTTTTGAGTTACAACAATGAAAACATCTCATTGACACTGCGCCACAAGATCTCTTTTTCCCCGGCCTGCTGCGGCACGCTGAGATGTTCCTGGCAGCCGTTTGGGTTTTTCTTCCAAACACATAATGACTTAATAGCTGCTCCGCAAAGACTGCTCTCTAGCGGTTTGTACTTGGAACAGCTTTGTGGCTCTTCGGGACAAATGAGTTGATTTTAGCAACTGATTGGACTGATTGGAACCTTTCTACTTTTCCAGTGAAACAGCTTCCTTGTGGAGTTCATGCTCACAACTGGCTTAAAGGGGGAATCTCCCAAGATGCACTTCTTCTCATCCGTGAGCTCACATTCATAATGTTCACTTCATTTGTTATATTACAATACAACAGGGGCTGCACAGTAGGACAGCATCGCTGACGCATGTCTGGTCCAACGAGGCAGACCATTTTAAAATACCAATAATGCATTTGTATGTTTTGTAGCTCTCTGCTATTATGTCGTAATCCAGATCCTATTTTATGATTAAAAGAGTGATTGCTGGGAGGTGTCTCCAGACCACTGGCATGCATGGGCTTTGGCATTGTGACATGATCACAGATCACCTTCCTTCCCGCTTCCAAGCAGCAGCACAGGGCTGGACTTCCTGCTTGGGGAGCAGTCACTCTTTGAAGAGGCCCGCATTGAGCGAGCCGCCTCTCAGAGGGGTTGCTCGGCAGAACCCCTCAAACAGAAGCGCATCATCTTTTGAGGGGTTCCCGAGGCGCCTTGCAGACACGCCGGCTGAGTTTCAGTCATCGGGCTGCTCGCACGCAATGTATAGGACACCCTAAAGTGCCACAAAGAGACGGGAAGTGTCTCTTTTTAAGCCAAGTCTACAAAGGTAGTCAAAAACCTTTCTTCTTCCAAAAAAAAAATCCTCACCCCCAATGGAATGATTTACCATAAAAGTCCATGTCAGACATAAAGAATTTACAGTTAGGAAAGAGTAGGCCTAAAATGCACTCATACAAATATTTGTGGTTCAATATTCAAAGGTAGAAAAGTGACCTCAGATTTTTTTTGGTTTAGTTTAGGAAATTTTTGGTTCATCCAGGCAGACGGGCAAGAAATCGCCATGGTGGCCTGCATCGTCCAATCAGAGTTCGGAGCAGAAAGCTCAAACAGGCAGGCAAGTCGTAAGGACTTAAAAGACTTAAGAAGAAGAGAACCACGGCAGCAAGAACTGGAAAATTCCCCAAAAGGCACCAAAAAAGGTCTGCAACAGAACACCAGTTTATGCTTGACACTGTGTAGAAGCTACAATTAGAAGTCATGATGTCATTTGGGCAATGAAGACTTAAGTGATTTTGATAGGACAGTAACAGTGTGACATGAGTTGATGTCAATGACGAGTGACGCCCGCCGTGAACGCTCGCCATCTTGTGCACTAAAACATTTATCTGTCTGATTCTTTCACAGAAGATGAAGAAGACGAGGAGGAGGGAAAGCAAAGAATATTCCAGATGTCAACAGTAAAGTTCGTCCAAGTCCGTCCGGTTTGAGGCCACTGGAGCTTTGCGTGTATATGATGCTGCTAAACGCATTAGCTGGCCGGGCAGCAAAGAATTCTGGGAAGACTTTCAAATCCACATCTTCCACGTCCCTTTTGGAAACAACAACTACCGCTTCGTTGGGTACAGCACACCTGCACAGCAGCTACAATGCTAACTGTGCTATCGTAAGCGTATCAGCATAATTTCTGAAACTACGAAACACTTACGCTTGCTAAAAGTTGTTTATTCCTGGTTTTCCCAAACCATTCAAGTCATTAGGCTAATGATATAATGATTAGGCTAATGTAGCGTCTTTTATGGTCTTAATGTGTAGAGCTGGTGGCAAGGCAACCTCAACAAAATATTTGCGGGTAGGAAGCAAATACTCCGGGCCAACTTGTGGATAAATGACCGTTTTTACAATGTATAAATAAATGTCTTTCGCAATAGGCTCATTTCTTGTCATATGGAAAACAATGTGAAAACTGATTCCGCTTGTGTTGTCCATTTCTCAGCAGGAATTTGAGTTGCTAGTTGCTTTTTTGAAAAATGGCCGCGAGAGGGGTCGGAAAAGTCGCAGACTTGGCAGCACTGACGGTGCTTTTGTAAAATAGCTCCTTGCTGGTCACAGCTACGGGTAAAAAAAAAAAAAAAACAACTTGACTTTTTGGGGTATTTATTTAACCCAAATAAATAATATATGGATTGATAAGCTTTTGTGCTTAAAGAGAGATTATAGGTCACTTTTAAACAATTAAAAACAAGTAGAGGTAGAAAACTTAAATAAATGTAATAAAACATCAATTGAAAGGTTTTCACTTCCTGCCTTTGGCTCTATCAGCAGCACAACCACAACTCCCCCCCTTGAGAGGACAACATGTCCGGCATCATTTTCACTTTGACCTGAGCAGAAGCAGACACAGCTCGCCCACGGGCTCGTGTGTCGGCGGCGGTGCCATGAGGCCCGTGTGGAGACGAGAGACGACCGGTAAACGCATATGATGTAAGATCTAACCTGATACACGGCGCACAGGTCATCATGAGGGTACAAAACATTTCAAATTGTGCAATGTTATATTTTCAAGAAAAGTCCTGGATGTATTTTCTGTCTGCTGACATGACGATGCTGAACTGAAATTCGGTAGAAATAAATGACCTATAAATGTGCAATGTGAGAATTCGTAAAGTTTGAAATATCATAGGACTTGGACAAAATAGCAAAAATCTGTGACAGAATTGTTTGTTGTAGTTTATTGGAAATTATAACACAGAATTTAAAAAAAAATATTTACGTATTCACACCTTGCACTATTGAGACCTATTTTTTGGTAACTCATTTGTAGGGTTAAACGGTGAAACGATGCAGGCCACATTAATTTGGATAAACATGCAGCATGAGAAAAATAATGATGCTATAAAACTTATTTGACTAGAAATTATTTTATAGTTGGAAAAATATATTTCATGTTTCAAAAACACTGCATTGAAGGCAGTTTGGAGGACAACACTGCCACCTAGAGGTCAAGTGTGGCCCTCAAGTAGGTTTTAAAAACCATCATTTAAATTTTATGCTTTAAAATTATTTTCTAAGCAATAGAATGACATACGTCCATCTCTTCACTGCTTGTCCCCAACACGGTCAATAGAATGTAACATTTATCCAATGTTAGCTGTCATCATTTTCAACTAAAAATAAAAAATAAAACATAATAATAATTGGCAAAAACAACAAACAAGTCAGCTGGCCATCTAACAGCCATTGGAGGACAATTATTCAGTGCGTGACTGCAAGCTGTGTCCCAATACTTTTGTCTATCCACTGAAATTGTGAGAAAACACGCATTTGTACAGCAGGGGGCGCAGAGGCGCACAATTGTTGGTCTCCTGCATGTGTTGTGCACGTGTTGGCACGGTTAAAGGTACAATTAGCATAAAAAAGTGCATGTTGGTGTTTTATGTCTTGTGTTTATTATTAACTTCGTGAAACCTTGGAGAACGGACAAATATGTTTGATAGAACACAATTAAGATAACGCGAGTGGGAGTGACTTTTATTTCGTCCAATAAAACGATTCCCTTGATATAAAAGGGAGGGAGGGGATGGCAGGAATTGCAATTATACTTACTCATTTTATGAATTTAGTTATTTGTTTTCTATAATAATTTTCGAGCAAAATTAGCTGAAATAGGCTCCAGGTTTCTGGCCAGCCACCTATGACGGTGTCCTCATCTTCTGGCCACAAACATCTGACTCCAATTGATGGCAAACCGAGCGCGACCGCATCGTACACACAATTTGTGTATCATGTTTGTTTAACGCCGTTGGACGCACGAGACCCCCAATACCCCACCGGCGCCAGGAAGGGCCGACATTACGAAACAGTGCGGTGCCATTTCCTCCCAAGTGGACTTCCTGGTGGCTCGCGAGCTTTGTTTTTATTCCCAACTTGGATGCATGTTTGCACACAGCGCCACCAGTGGGAGCTGTGGGCAAACTTTTGTGTTCAAGGGCATTTTGTCTTTTAAATACACAGGCTAAGTCTATCCTAATGGAAAGGGTACAAATGAAGACAATAAAATGGTAAAAATGAATCTTTTACTTTAGATTAAGAGCGTGGGAATATCTCAAACATGTGGCGTCACTAATGATACTAATTTCAATTATCCACACACTCAAAGCCAGTCTGTGTAACACGCATCACTATGGACGTTGAGGTGATAAAAAAGGCCTTTTTCCAATGAGGTGGCCCTTCCAGATCAATTTAATTGACTAAGTGGCCCTTAGTCTGCGCCAGATAACACTAAAACGAGCCATAAATGTGAATAATACAGCAGACCGATGATGAGCCTTTGAATAAATCGTCTTCATGTTCTTGATAAGAGTACAAAGAGTAGGCCATTCAAGTGATTTAGTGTTCTTAAAAGAATTTGATGGCATATTTGGCTTCTGTTACGTGCAAATTCATAAAGTGAACGCATTAGATACACGTCATATAAATATCAAATGTGAATTACACTTGGGGATTTTAACCCTGAATAGGCAGGGTTTCAGATAGTGTACCTAATGAAGTGTCCAGGTGTTTCAATTGAGCATGATGGAGTGTGGCGTTTGGTTTAAATGCTGTGTGAGACACAATCTGGGAAATCTGCAGTGTATGGTTTGCCCAAAGCCTTTAACGCTCTTATCTGCGCCTTGCACTATAATGGCCCACTTCTAATCAGGCTTGTGTTCCTCTGATAGCACGACAATTTCCTCTTAGTCACCCGGACGGCTCGCTTTGACTTCCCCTCCGCTCGGCATGTACAGTACCCCCCTCAACTGCCCCTTGATCCCTCCCTCAACCAATCCCCCGCCAACAAGCGCCATGATGTCAACAGCGCGGTGCGGCGTTGACGGCGTTTCCTGCTGACTGGATGGTGCGCTTGAGGAGCGACAAGTTTGACAGTTTGAACGCCAGCGTGACTGATGATGATGCTAATGGCAGTCGCTGACATCATCTCAGGTCAGTTGAGGTAATCACATGACACTTTCGAGCAAGCCGCAGCATCATTGGCCATGCAGGGATGCGGCTTCATTCAAAGAGTGAAGTCGCAATAATGTGTACTTCAGTCCACCTCTGCTACAAACGTAGTCCGGGGCCAGCATCGCCATGGCAACTGGCGGACCCCCAGAGTCAGGTGACATTGTAAGGGGAACATTGCCGTTCTGGCACCTGCTGCAGGCGCTATTCAGGGGCGGACTTTAGTGGTCTTAGCTCATACGGAAAAACGATTCCAGAACTTGCCTCATCTCTCACATGGTTTTAATCACCTTGCGCTACAAGGCTGCAGGTTCTGAGAGAACAACTGGTGCCAACACTGAGAAGGGGAAACCATCCCAGGGGCAAAAAGGGAGAGGAAATATCAATCCATTGATATCTATATCAACTATCCCAAACCACACAGGAAGAATGACACTTCACCAAACGAGGGGCAAAGCAGCGTGGGAGAAATTACTCGGCGTGTCGGACACACAAATTCAACAAAAGGAAATTTTCTTCCCCGTCCCAACCAGCCGGAACAGGCCGCCGATGGGGGCCTTCACATCATGTCCGTCAGCGCCGCTTTCCCTAGTTTTGGCGGGCGCGGCGGATTTGTTTGCATTCTCGCTGGGGTCGGAAGTATTATTTGGGTTTCAAATTAGACTGTTGGTGACTTTACTTGATGGGAACCATGTAAGGAACCTGGCAGACACGCAGCTAATAGTAGTACATTAGCACGGTCTAATCATGTTCACCGCAGGGTAATTAATTACTCATTTTGCATACACATTAACTCCAAAAGTAGATTGCAACATTATTTTAGAGGTTAATTGCCTTTTAAGTAATAAAATAATAAATAAAAAGTCATATGATTAATAAATCACTAAGCAGGATGCCTTTGAAAAGAGATTTTGGCCGTCGAAAAAGTGGTGATCTAATCACTCTAGGGGAGCGCAAGATTGAAATGAAACTTCACATAAGAAGTTCACTCGCTCACGTCGGATTTTTAAATTGCCCTCGAGACAAAAGAACATTTTGGGTTTTAGTACATGCTGCTTTAAAGGCATATTTTCATTTGATGTGTTTGTGTCGAGAGTTGTGCATGAGCAGAGAAAGACAAAAAGGCATACATTGAATAGGAGAAGCAATAGAAGCAGAAAAAGCAACATCAATGGCAAGAATAAAAATATACTGTATAAACAAGAAACTAGGGCCCGACTGATATGAATTTTTTTAGGCCGATGCCGAAATTTCAAAGAAAAAAAACAAAGTGTTGAGCCACTGTTCATTTCACAAACTTACCTGTTGGAATGCTCCATTCATGAACTTACCTGTTGGAATGCTCCATTCCCAAACTTACCTGTTGGAATGTTCCATTCACTTAGTGGACAAACAGTGTAAGGACATCATTCTGCCTTACTCAGACACCATTCATCATGTATGAAATGTTTTATGCAAGACTAACGTAATAATCAGCCAAATTTGGGCCGATGTTGAATATTTTGAAAAGAGCTATAATTGGTTGATTTAATTGGCAGAATGATTAATCGGTCGGGCCCTAATAGCAGCAGTGGCAACAACAATGACATCAGTGGTAATGACAGCAACCACCAGCAAAAACATGACTAGATAGGAGGGAAAGAGTGAGAAAGTTCTTTAAATCAGGGGTGTCAAACTCATTTTAGTTCAGGTAGGTTGTTAGTTAGCTGGGTGTCAGTGCGCCCTCCTGTGGGCAAAATTAACAACACATTCTATTTGGTCTATTTGTGTCATATCCACACGGACTGGTTCTAGCCCACGGGCCTTAAGTTTGACACCCCTGCTTTCTATGTTCAATGTGAATGTTTGGGCAAGAGTTGGAGGCAAGATGGCTTCCAAATGGGAAATGTTTAGCTAGCTGAATGACCTAGTCTTTGTGTTTGTGTTGTGTGCAGGTGTCTTCATGCCTGGATGGGAAGATGATGCACTTACCTTTACGTCGAAAGTCTTGATGGTTTGGGTCTTGAGACCCCTTGCTTTGTTCAATGTGAACGTGCGGGCAAGGGTTGGAAGTAAAATGGCCTCCAAATGAGAAATGTTTAGCTAACTAAATGACATGGGTCTTTGTGTGTGTGTCTTCAAGCTTGGATGAGAAGATGATGCACTTACCTTTACGTCGAAAGTCTTGATGGTTTGGGTCTTGAGACCCCTTGCTTTGTTCAATGTGAACGTGCGGGCAAGGGTTGGAAGTAAAATGGCCTCCAAATGAGAAATGTTTAGCTAACTAAATGACATGGGTCTTTGTGTGTGTGTCTTCAAGCTTGGATGAGAAGATGATGCACTTACCTTTACGTCGAAAGTCTTGACGGTTTGGGTCTTGAGACCCCTGCTTTGTGATGTTCAGTGTGAATGTGTGGGCAAGGGTTGGAGACAAAATGGCCTCCAAATGGGAAATGCTTAGCTAGCTAAATGACCTGGTCTTCGTGTGTGTTTGTGTGCGTGGGTGTGTGTTAAAGCTTGAAAGGGAATAAAATTGCCTCTTACTTTTACGTCGACAGTCTCTCCAGCAGGCATTTCACGAGATTTTTTTCCCCAACTTTCTCCACAAGATAATCGTCGACGTCCACCAATGATGACCGTGATGTCATTGTCTGGCACTTCCGATGGTTTGGTGTTGTCAGGACGTCATGGATGTGTCACCAACAATCAGCCTGAGCTGATATATTTGCAGAAGCACATGCTAAGTAGTATGTTTTCTTCGCTCTTACGGGGAGGTGGACCTTTTTGTAAATATTATTTTTAATATTTGTGTCTGCTGACATTTTGGGTGCAGTTAGTTTGCTTTGCTGGCTCGCTCGCCTCCTTCCATCACTTTCTTGTTGGATCGCACCCAGTTAGCTTGCAGTGTTCAGTCTCACTAAATCCCCTCTGGCTGTGAGTGCACAAGTTTGCCGTGTCCATGTCGTCCACCTCCCAGAGAGGAGTTAGGTCATACCTCTCCCTCCAATGATGTATTTTCATGTGCTCTGGATTGCGCAAATTTGAACAGAGGGGCCGATAGAGATCTGCTGCATTCTCCACCAAACGCCAGAGTTTACTTACTGGCCAGCAGACATAAACACATTGAGGTGCTGAGGGGGTCATTTAGATACAGCGCCATCATTAGGCCCGTTTGGGTTCACCGCCGATGAGTCCCCGTGCGCCCGAATGGAGAAAAGCGCAGGGCAATTACATGTGCTGCACTCAACTGGCAGCCGAGCAGGAAATGAGGGAGGAAGTGGAGGTGAAGTATGAGCTGCGAGTCGGCCGCTGGTTTTGGATTGGAGGCGAGACGCCGGGTCGCATGAGACCACTTTATCCATGTCCACCACGACAATGGTCCGTGGAAAACTGGTATTGTCGCTCTTGTCTGCAGCCTTTATTTCCTAAAAAGAAGAAAAAAATTAATGTGGCGCTTTTCGGAATTCAACACCGTTGCGAATTTCTATTGAAGTTTTATAATAAGAAAAATAGAGCTGCGTTTTTCTCGGAAGAGAGGGCTGAACTATTTCATAATTGATTACAAAGAAGACAACATGATTGATGTTTTAAAAAGATGATGCACCCGTAGTGGTTTGCAGATGTCGCAAAAGATTCCTTGCGACTCGTCGGGAATCCCACGACTACTTAATGCATTGTCTTCGTGGAAGACTGCAGCGGGGGCGGTCACGCTCAAGCGTCTCGGACTGGCCGCGGGCCAGAATGTGCAGATTGCTATCGGCCGTCCAGTCATTACAGACGTTCTGGAAATAGCAAGCTGGCAAGAGGAAATATCGCCCATCAAGTCACAACACACACACACACACGCTTGTACTATCAATGAAGTTGTTTCACAGCAAACGCTAATAAGCCTCATGTCAAATTGCAAAATCACCGCAGCAACGTCCACGTGGGAAAAATAATTTTTTACTTTCCTTTTTAAGTACGACTCCATCCCTAATGTAGTCTAAGTGGTCTCGTATGTCCATGAGCGTGTTGAATTAAGGCTCTGGAGCGTTTTAAATCCCAGGTGATGTGCAGACACAACTGTTATTTGCAGCCTCAGCAGCACAGCGGGAATTCTTGTGACCCTTTGACAGCGCACACAACAATATGCCGACGCGCTCCGAGTGGCTGCGGCGCGCTCGTTAATCCCGGCGAGTCGGCGCGGATTTGCTCGCCAACGTCGCCGAGGTCCACCTGAGTTTACTCAGGGAATTAAAAGAGCTTCTCATGGATCTTCATGTGGTTTCCACTCACATCAGACAAAAAAGGACTTTTTAGAGCATTTTGGTTTGATTAGAAAATATGGCACGTATGTGCTGCTTTGTTGGCTGGGAAAATAAATGGTCAACCACATGAAGACGTCTTTGTTAAGGTTAAGAGACCACATGTGCGCCACAAAGTGCCGAGAAACAGATGTTGCGCTTCGGTCCCTGCGAGCAACATGGCCGCTTTCTGCTGAGTGAGTTGGGGGACTGCAAGCGGTGACGTTCCCGAGGCTTGAGGATTCCGGAACCCCGAATGTGAAAGGGAATTTGAGCCATGTGACATCCGTCAATTGTGTTGCCAATAATCACTGGGAGTACTTTCTAGCATAAGAAGCTAACTTATTAGCTTCCGGGCCTAAATTTCTCCCAAATTTTAAAAACACGCCAAGCAAAACTTTCAAACTATAATGGAAGGCATTATTTGTCATTTTGGGCTCCTTCTGACTTTTTTTGTTGTTTTACTTCAAATTGACATGCCTACTTATTTTGATGTTGCTAAGTGAAACCGGCTACGTGTGTGTGTGTGTCTAACCTAACTGTGGGAATCCAGCCCAGTGTTATTGTACACGTGGTGGGCTGGCCATGACGCACTCGCGCTCAAATAATGGGAACATTAAATATTTGGCCCAAATTATAATCATCCATTTCCTGGACTAATCGCAGGAACAGCAAAAGTAAGCAAACGTACCGCCAAACGATGGCATTTAGCGATTGCGAAGGTCGGCGCGCCCTCGGGATGTTCGTTTAGCATTTAGCACACGTGACCGGTAAAGTCAGCATCTTCAGCGAGAAGCGTGCCGTGCGGATCCTCACGCCCGCGCCAGGCGTGGCGAAAGGATCAAAAGGAGGCAGGAATATAAGACTATAAACACGTGGACGGCCGCTTGCGTGTTAAATGGAGTCCGTCCAAGCTTTCCTGTTTACACCAGGAGAGAGCGGACTCGGACCTCCGGGCGAGAGATTGGACGGGAAGGGGAGAAACGTGGCAACGCCTTTTGGATTCTTGGCATTTCTCCCCTAAAAGGTTTGTTTTCTGATGGTATGATTAAAATAAATCTGCCAAGACGAGCCACCTATCGGGGATCCGTGTCGTCGGGGTGAATCAAGTCGGGCCACGTTCCGCTCAGGTCCCGCCCGCCTCGGCCTACCAACACAATCGAAGTATTCATGATTAATTACAGCTGGCTGGCAGCGCTTAACCTCCTTTTCGTCTTTATTAGTAACAATATCCTGCACCGTGACACCCTCCCCAAACGCCTCAATGGCAGTCAGGTAGAGCAAAAGGGTGGGGCCTTCCTTCCTTCCTGCTTTGTGACATGTTTAGTCCAAAAATGATGGCTTGTCTTTGTCACGAGTGAAGCCGTGCGGTCTTCTCTTTCACGTTCACAAAAGAGGCTCTATATTATCTCCATGGAAACACTTTGCAGAACACTTTAGCTGCGCATGGCCCTCGCTCTTTTTGTTCTCTGCTCTAAATAATAAACGGGTTCTAAAGCTCCTTTTTATTATTATTTTTTTTGCTTGCCCCAATCATGTCCCAGTGGATGTCAGAGTTGCTTTCTCCGCAAACAGAAAAGGAACTCGCCCAAAGCGCAAAAACAACTTGCCTAATATGTCTTGCTAGGATGACCAATTGAGATTCAGGCTGTCATCCAACCTCGGCTCCATTCATTAATTGACTGTCTCATTACTTTTGTCTGTCTTGCTGGCTTTGAAGGTGCTCATCAAGCAGGGATCAAATGGGATCACGTCTTGATTGGACGCCAAAAGGCCACGACGAACACTAACATGACATCTTCCATTAAGTCAATCAAGAGCAATGTTGTGGTTTTTAAGTGGGGGGAAAAAAAATCCCTTGGAAAGCTTCTCTTTGTTCTTTTGGATTCCGGATTCCTCCCTCTCAAACGAGGGAAACACAAAGCAGCGGCGGCGGCTCTCGGTGTCGTCTCACATTTAACACACAAATGTTTCTGCGCTGACTCCACATGGCAATGAAGCGTCCGGGCGGCGGCTGGCGGCAAGATCAAAAGCGGCGGCGAGGGGCGAGTCGCTTTGTTGACGACGCACAAACAAAAGCCGACAGGAAATACGCACGGCGAATGATGCAAACGCGGCGATGGAAGACTTTCCAGTTTCTTGTCTACCTGGCAGGTAGTTCCTTGAAGTCAACGGGAGTTGAACTGGAATTTGTTTCCAATCAAAAAAAAGCAGTAAAGACAAGAGAGAAAAGTTGCGGCCAAACAGTTGGTTCTCATGTTCTCATTTCCTCCGGGACATCCCACTAATCAGCAACACAAGCGCGATGAAATTTGGTTCTCAGTGCCTTGAGCACTTTTACTCAAAATGTCTTTCAGTTTGCCTCAATAAAGAAAAGCGCTGATTGATAGCTGCAGTTGTAGCGCTGATAGATTTTTTCCCAAGGCTCTTCAATGCAAAATAACGACGGTTATTATATACGTGTACAATATACGATATTATATAATCAAGAGCTAATACGAAAGACAGAAAGAAAATAAATATCCGAAGTTTGGTAAGCTAAAGTGACAAGTACAAGTGTCTACAATCGCCAACATTAGAAGCGCCAATTGTAAAAAGTCAACAACTCCACACCTCCTCCTCTTCTCGGATGTTACCCGACCTGCCGCCTTCAAGCGGGACGTTTGAAGGGCCGAACAATGAATCAACTCAACGCTCACTTTACGCTCGCTCATTGTGTTGAACGCACACACAAAGCTCCGATTGGGTCGCCTCCTCCTTGGTGGCCACTTCCGCTCACCGGGGATTATTTTTCACCTCACTGACGCCTCATTTTGTCACTTGAATCTTTAACGCAGGAAGTGGAGACAAACAAAGATACGGTGTCATCGGATTTTGCCCCAAGACCCGTCATTCTTCTAGAACTTCTTTTACAGATTTATTTCAGGATATCAAGATGCTGTTTGGACATCAAATATATTTATGTTCATCCGTTCCAGCAAAGGATGATTGACAGTTTTGTGGTCAGGTCCCATGTTCGAGTCTGAGCCGCCTGCTTGAGTCCTTACAAGTGTCACTCAAGATGACCGAGTGACTCAAGGGAAGGTCTGATTGATGGGATGATGAAGGGTTTTCATTGCGTACTTCAGTTGACAGCTAATCCAGTCACGTCACAATATTGCTGCTTACAGACCACATGACTGCAGATGGGATCTAAGTAGCCAAGTCCACAAACTTTCTCCAAATTACAAATCCAAATTACAGCAAGGAGGGCTGGGACCATATTAGGAAACATCAAGTATCCTGGCACGGGGGCGTTATGAGGGGGTCCCGTTAGGACCAGACTGTTGGCCTTGGCACTCACGCCGTCTGAGAACCGGCCGGCCTCGCTAACCTTTGGCAGCGTGGCACCTCCGAGACGGGCCGGCCCCAGGCAGGAGTGCCACTGGGAGCAGAAATTAAAAATAGGTGGGGGAGTGGTGGTGGGGTACTTAAGGTCCCCCTAATGAAACAATCACATTCCGGGAGCCCGGATGGCGAAATAGCTTTTGTCCGTTTAAGGCTCCCAGTGAGACTTGGAGCAAAATATTTGTGCTAAGCGTGGGCACAACTCTCATTTGAGCGATGTGGTTTGTTTTCTGGATAAACAACATTTTTCTCATTTTATACCCAGCAGTTTATTTTTTGTTTGTTGGTGAGACATTACTCTGGCATGAACATGATTTCTCATAACCAAGGCTTGCTAATGGATGCGAAGCTGAAATGATGATCCACAATGAGGTCAACCAGATTTGGATAAGAAACGTTAACACCACCTTTGTCAACTTAAACTGCTAGGTGGAAACCAATTTAAGACAATCCAGGCATGCGTCACTACTGGCTCACTAGTGGATGCAAACTTAAAATGATAAAGGGGCTACTTCAAAGCCCCCTCACATAGTTCCAAATCCTTTAAAAAGCCCGTCCGAGCGTCTCCGCGGGGACACGCCCTCCAATAAACGGGCCTCCTCTCAAAGCGGCGCCTGCCAGGAATTTACGTGATGGCGGCGTCTGAATTCAAACACTTGGGGAGGATTGGGAGCGTTCCACAGCGTTTCGGCGAGGACTCAAGACCACTTGGGTGGCACTCGAGCCCACCCCCCAAAAAAAAAGTCCACAACAATGGCAACCTGATTACAATTTAAAGCCCCTCCAGAGGACAAGTAGCAAACAACTAGCATCTTGTTTGAGACCCCAGTTTTGAAACTTACCTTTGTCTTTTTGAAACAATTTCCCAAATTTCAACCCTCATTAGAAAACCCAATTTGAAACTAGTTTGAGAGCCAAAATTTAAAAATCCAATCCTGTTTAAAACGCTACTCCAAGGCTTGAATTGAATTGGCCTGAATTAAAACCTTACCCTTGGCCTGGGAATGCGAGTGGCCGCATCACCATGGACACTGCACGGGATGGCAGTTGGGGACTTTTGCGAAAGCAGAATTTCCATCCGTCCGTCCATCCATCATGGATTGTATGCGTCAGCATCGCCAACCTCACGCTGACTGGCCTAAGTGTCACCGCAGGCACACACAGAGCAGCAGGGAAATGAATTGATAGCATTAATCATTGTCAGGGCATGATTATATTGAATATAACATCTGTTGTACATGCAACAATGACGTGAAGGTTCCATCATGTCACCCATGTCAGCGTATTGCGTGCGCGAGTGCGTACTGATTACAAACATGTTGTTTGATTCCGAAACGATTGCGCTGATTAAAGATGCTTTTCTTTTTTGATGAGATACACTGATTGGAAGCATATTTAGGACACACCCCGGAGCAAAGATTGTCTCGTGTTGAGCGTTCACTCCTTTTTTTGTTGCTGTTGTAGTTGAGTATTTTCGTTTTCACCTGATGTCAGTCTGATGTGTACATAAAATAGTATCCGCACTACATCTTAATGTACTGTAGGGGGCGATGAAAGAATCCAAGCACCTGCGCAAAAGGTTTCCAGGTCTTTCTTGGTTTTCTAATCTCGAATTTACACTCTTTTTAACAGACACCAGAGCACGGATGAAATGAAGAATCGGATTTCCTGCAAACCCAATTTAGCGTTTATGATATTTCGTGGAAACGCCTGAGTCAGAGGAAGCATCCTTCACTCCCGGTGTGTGCTTGTGAGTGTGTGTGTCTGCGTTTTCACAGTTCACCTGCTCTACACGCACACGCACAGATGAGAGTGTTTAAGACGGCCTAGTTAGGATATGAATCCCGATGTTTCCAATCAGGTGCTCGACTTGAACAAAGTGAAGACACGCCCTGGACCACGGTGCACACGTGTGTATGTGTGTGTGTGTGTGTAAGATGCAAGAATCCGAGCTTTTTAGCCAAATGAAGAACACCAGTCCAATCCCTCCCATGGGCCTGAACATTTTTCCTCCCTAATTATGATTGTGATGATAAATGCGATTGTTAAAAAGCTTTGAGCTGTTTTGCGTCTGACAAAATTCAAAACAACCTCACGTTCTGCCGTCAGCTTTTTTTTTTTTTTTTGCTTTGACTTCGGCATTTTAACACGCTCGCGAACGCGGAGGATGTGATTCCAAATCCCAGCTGTCGTTTTAGCCACTGAGGCCAGCGTGATGTAACGCAATCGCTTCGACACGCTTTGCAGCGACGCAACGTTAAACACTTCATTTGCCAGCAAGGCGTCGACAAATGAAAAAACGGGATTGACTGATTGAATGATGTGGAATGGTGTGACGTGTAAACGACATTTGGTTGGCTGATCCTTGCCCTGCTAGGTATTAGATGACATTCTTAGGTTCGATTACTGCATTTTCTGACCTACATTGTTCAGGATTGGGGTATCAAGACAAAGATCAGGTTTCAAATAAAGCTTTCAAGTTGGGACTTGGATTTGGACCCATGGTTAGAGTTTTAAGTTACAATTTCAGGGACAAGGGACTCTTGAGATACGTGGCTAACATGGGACGCATTAGCATAAAACATTAGCTAGATGTGCCGTAAATGTTTTTCTAAAGTCATAATTCTCCTCTCAAAGGGAAAAATAAACACATTTAATTGTTTGAGATGGATGTCAGTGATCATCTAGCGTGTGCGGGCGGGCGGGCAGGCAGCTTGTTGCTGTTACAACTCTTCTGGGACAAAGTCAGAGTACAAATAAATCACCGGAGCTGACAGACGAGTGTAAACACGTCCTGCCAGGAAGCAAACTTCCTGAGATGGAAACGCCGGGACCGCGAGCGATGTCATCGTGGCAGTCGAGAGAGCATCGCTACGCGTGACGGGATTTATTTTTAGCCGCTTCGGTGGAACCTCGGAGGGATTTGGGGAAAGGGGGTTGTCCGTTTGAGACATCAAATTGTTTGTGGCCTAAAAACACGCAAAATTATTTTTTGTAGCCAGTAATTAATAGATAAATAAAATAATTAATAGAGCCGTAGTAATAACGTGTTGCTAGCTCAAGTGTGTCGTGCACGTTGTTAGCAAAACTAACCTTGTTATTGTGATATGATGTCGAAGAGGAGGGGGGTCTTCTTTTCAAAAGGGGGTATGATATCACATCGGTGGGGGGGTGCAGTGGTGGGGGGTCTTCGTGTGGCGGTGCTGGCCAGCAGCCAGCAGGATGTCTTGCAAAAGAGCTGCACAACAAAGACGCATAAATGTCATCGGGTTGAAATACTTGACGTGTGCTGGTCTTTGTTCTGCTTTTTTTTTTTGGGAGGGGGTTGCTTCCCATCCTTTATTACCCGTCGTTGTTTAATCAACTGCACTCTGGACGCACTTCACAGGAAGCTTTGCCAAAATAAGCACGTTAAATACGTCCAATAAGCGACATGCAGACGCATCAATTCCCAGCGTCTTTTTCAAAGTGAAATATGGAAGTTATCATAAAAATGAGCCATCGCATCCATTTAAATCTTTGATGTGCTTTTGTTCTTCATTCCTTTCATAGTTCGGGCCAGGGCGCCGCTAAATTCACTTGTTGGATTGTCACAAAAAAGTTTTTTCACATCGTTGACTTTGAGGCCGTTGCCGTGGGTTACAATTCAAACACAGGGTCCTTTTTTTTTTTTCTGGGATTACAACAGAGTTGAGATTTTAAATGAAGACTTCAAGTCCGAGTTAAGGTTCCAAAATAGGTTAAAGGTTTTAAGGGTTTGGGATTTGAAGTAGAGTTTGAATGTAGTTGAATCCGCTTCATGTGAAACCCGAGTCCCATCTTGAAACTTTATCAGATGTACTGTAAATATCAAAGCCATCCACTGGCGACCAGTTCGGGATCTATTCATCTGGGGTTAGGTGACCCTGAACGGCATATGGAAAATGGATGGCTTGTTGCCGTGGAAACACCTGCACATTGGATGGCGATCCAAGAACACAAGCGAGCTGATCCAAAATTCTTCCTCATTTATCTGCGTGTTTTTGTTTCCACAACCCCTCCTCCGAAGAAAAAGGGAAAGATTTCCGACGTTTTTGATGAATGGGGATCATCAGACGGGAATGTGAAGGGAAGAAGCTGGCGGTGGAATCCAACGAGGGAAGCTTTGCTCATTTTTACAGCACACATATCTGGATGAAGTGAAACCGACTCGTGGTATAACAATGTATAAAAAATATATATATATAAGCTCCATAATACACTAATGAAGTCTTTCGACCTCAAGCACAGCTGACCACTTTAATCAGACCCCTGGAGGCAAATCTACAGGGACACAAACTTCACATACATCAGACCTGACGGGGGTTCCCGGAGGCCTTGCTACAACGGGGGACACCACCCCACCTCGGTGCTGCAGGTGCACAATGGCGTCAGTCAGGTCACAGTCGCAGATGAGTTATGTTCTTTGTATTAGCCTGTTGTGGACTTTGCGTCACGCTTGGTTAGCTGGCTACGCTACATTAGCTTAGCTGAAGAACATCATTGAATTCTTTGAGTTCAAGTTTTGAAGCAGCTTACAGAAGACTAGAAGGGGATTTATTTTTATTTATTTATTTTTTACTTTGTATCAGATATACTTGTATGATCGATAGAGGCTACAAAAGAAGTTATGCTGAAAAACAGACCAACAGATGCTGGTGGTCAGGAAGGAGTTTCGATTCTGGATGTCGTGTCACGCCTGCTTTATCCGCTACATAAACATCAGGTGGACACTTTTATGACCCTCGCGTATGTTTTTGACGCAGTATGGCTTCACTGAAGATCCATGAAGGCACCTCGGGGAAATATGCTCCATTTTGGAGAGGCTTCCAGAATACTGGACCGGGACAAGATACTTGGTTTTGCGCTTTGGATCCGATATTTTATGTGCCAGATCTTGTAATGAGGGCGGCTACAGAAGACTTTTTGTTGGAAAACAGATGCTGCAGAGCTCGACAAGCCATCCAACAAGGAGAACGATTCTCTTGACGATGTTTAACTGATGTGCCATCTTCCTCTGCTCGTCCGCCTTTCCTAATGGATCCTGCAGCGACGCGGAACGACGGTGGCCGGGAACGTCAGTCCCATCCCCGTTGCGAGCTTCGGAGGATACAGGAGGAGTCCGATTGCACTCGGTTTCTCATCCCCACCCAATGCAAAGATGCGATGGTTTCCCATCTGGGGGATCTCCGGTTTCTGTCTTGAACGGCGTCATACTGTCGCTCACCAGAGGACGCGTGTTTGGAACATCAACGGGAATGTTTGCTTAGCTATTTTGACACTTGTAGCTTGATGAAATTTGCTGGCTCTCGTTTTATTTTAAATTTGAAACATGAAATCGACCTGAAAACGTTTGTTTGGGATCTCCAGGCTGGCGAAACACTCGGCTTGATCGGAGTTGTGTTCTTTTATTAAAATCACATGATTTATTTTTCATTATTCATTTTTTTGTAAGTCTAATGTATTAAGTACTATCATAAAAATACAGTTAAAAGTTTGTTAAGGAAAGATTTGATTTTTCCAACTGTATGTCCTGCTGTTTGCGTCTTGTTGCTCACCTCTGACGGACGCCTCACTGCTCCTCCGCAAATTGACGCCAGCTGTTGACGGTTGCAGTGGAGACAATCGTGGAGCACATCAAACGCAAGATCATGAAAGAGAAGAAAAAAGAAAGAAGAGGATGGTCAGTGTCAAATTATGTCTCTGGCTCGACGGAGGAAACAGCCGCGACCTCTTTCGCTTTTATCCTTGGCTCGGGTACACATGTTGCTCTTGGGGCTAGTTGTTGACACGTGTGACATCTAAACCCTCTCAGGAAGAACACGGAAAAGCTCACCTAGCGATGACATAAATGGGGGCTTCGACAATGAGGTGGTCCAGACGATGAAAGGCAACGTGTAAACACCCCTGTTCAAACGTCATTTTTTTATACTTGAGACTGACAAATACTTTCAAAATGTGTATTTATCATTGTGACCTATAACCTAACTCCTATTGGAATGGAAACCAACAAGCTAAACCACCAAGGACTGTTACCAGAGGAAGAACAAGGACCGTTGAGAATGTTCCTTAAAACATTACTTGTACAGTCTATAAAGATTTTATGACAACGACAGTTTGACCCCGGAAACCAACAAAAATAAAAACAACAAATGGGCAATTTTCAAACCTGACGATTTAATCCACAGAAGAAGTGAAGCAAATTTGAAGCAGTTGTCTTAAATCAGGATGATAATGTTCCCGAGTTGCGGACTAAAAGCTTTAATTGAAAAACCTGTTGACGTGTACACGAGGATCTTTTGGGAGGTTCCCACACTGCTGGGAACACGGAGGCTTCCGGGCCCTCCGCTGATGGATGAACCAGGCCGCCATCTACACGGGGAATATTTATGGGCGCGCACACGTGGCCACATGCGCCGCGTTTGAATGCCATGGCTCAACTTGTAACAGTTCGGACTGAAGGTCAACGCGGGGACATCCCAGAGGTGGACTCCAGCCCAAGGATCCCGATCCGGTCTGTTTCGGTCATCAGCGCTCATGGCTCGTTTTTAATCATCATCATGCGATTCAGGAAAACTGAACTTAAAGGCCCGAAAAGAAGACATTTATCAACTGCAAATATTCTCGTTTGTTATCTACAGCGGCCGAGCAGGTGCACTGATGATGTCATTTGATTTATACATCAACTCCGTCCAATGAAAAGCATGCGCGGTAATCTATCATAATCTATAAATACGTTTATGCTGATACAAATCAACAGGAAGCCCGATTCGATTGCTCCTCCACGAAAAGTGAACTATTTGTGCACTTCTCTTGATATCGCAAAAAAAAAAGCCCCTAATAGAACCTATGACTGGAATTAAACATTTTAGCACCAGAGCTGCATGTGACTTTTCTTTGGGTTTATAATCCTTTCGTTTGATCAGCGTCCAGATTCATGCAGACAACTCACTTTCCAGTTTGGAGCGACCCAAAAAAAAAAAAATGGTGCGGCTGATTAACTGGTGACACCACCGCTGTCCCCTCTTTATATTTAATTGCTTCTATTTCTTAAAGTGCCTGGCGCGCTTGCCAAGTGGCAGCAAAAAAAGATGACTGATGGCATCGTAAAAACAGCCTCGTCCGCCACTTTTGCGAGGAGACGCTTGGCGCGGTACTCCGCAAGCCGTATTTCATCTCGCGTCGAGCGCTCTTAGACAAATTTGTTGGTGAGGAGATGCTAATGGTAGGGGACTTCCTGTCAAGTTAGGGTCATAGCTTTTAGTTTCACATTACAAATGAAATGATTTTAAATCATATAAATGCTACTGTACTGTCATTTTATCATATGGAGTTAAAAATAGTCAACATAAAGTCGACAACGTTTTCTGAATTTCCCAAATTTAGGGGCAACAAAAATTAGGAGATTTTGTGGGTCCTGAAAATTGGAAAAGGCTTCTGTTATTGTTAGAGTAAAAAAGTGAGTCATTTATTTAGTACATGTCAATGTCATGATGTCGTTTACAAATTTAGGGACTCGGGGGAGGAATCACATTTCCCCTCACCCAAAAAAAAAAAATGAAGAAAATGCAGAAAGAACTGCAATATTCTTTCCTAGCACTTAATCTAGTGGAACGACAGTTTAATGACAACTGAAAATATCGCCGCCGCGTTTTGCGGGCGGGGTCAACACCGGGACAGGGCGTTTAAGGTTTGTGGGGGAGTTGCGGGAGTGATCGTGATCTCCTAAGCTGTGGAGATGGAGGAGATATCTCCCGGGTCATGTAGCCTCAGCCACAAGGATGGGAGGCAATCTTTGGAGCTGATTGCGCTGAATCCTCATCCAAAGGCGGGTTAGGATCAAGTGAAACTAAAACCGTTTCCATGTGGGCCCAAGAGCCAGCGTGCTTCTGGGAACGGGAAATATTATCAAGTGGGAAAGAGGAAAACGCTGCGACAAACATACAAACAAGCACAAAGGCACCGGCCTGTCTGCGCGGGCGGACACGACGCCTTCGGGGTTTGTTGTTTTGAGAGGCGCCCTACGCCACCGTCTCCTTCGATATCGCAGACGAGCTAACGTGGCGTCTGTAACTTTTTAGATTAAGGCTATTGGCAGCGTCCCAAATTCGCTTTGTGACCAAGCTCCAAACTAATTTAGGGGAGAGTGGGGTAAGATGCCAACCATAGCAGAAATAAGAAGCAAGTCATGCTGCATATGTAGCAACCTAAGCTAATGTCAGCTAGTTTACAGAGCACATAAAGTGAGGCTACATAAAATTTTGCTCTAAAACTGTAAACTTGAAGTATACTTCACTTTGACTTTTAGCAAAGTGTTTTTTCAGTACAAACTGAGAATACGTTTGTCTCCTCTATTAATAATCAAGTCCAAACACAAACTAGTTGAGGTTGCTCGTCACTTTCCAAAGTGTCTTTACGTGCCAGAGGCGTCGTGAAGCATTAGGCCAAGCAGTGTGATGGCGGGGAAGGTTCGCCAGTCGCAGCCTGTCTGGCTCCAGCGTCATCGCGGTTAACACTGATGACATGGAGACGAACCGTTTGACTCATCATTTGCTCGCCATTCAAAACGGGAGGAGAGGTTTTGCTCGGGCGTCGGACGATCTCCTGTCAAAACAAGCCAGACCGCCGCCCACACACGTGCTGCTTCCCTTTAAATCTTCCATGATTGACTCAAGCTGAAACCACTGCTCAATCCTGAATTCTAATATATGAATGGAGCCCTTTCATCCCGATTAAATGCTAACCTGCTAGCCACTTAGCTCGTGACGCAAGGCAAAAGGGTGGGAACACAACCAGGAATTTTCCCTGGGGAAGGCCCAACTGTCAAGACCTTTTAACAAGAGTTGACGCGGCTTTTCGGAGGTGTGTTCCGAGGCAGCGCCTAGGCTGGACCTCAGATGGGTGCAGCATCTAACCACCCCTAATGAAATTTGATTACGGTTACGTTGCGAAAGTCCTTGGAACCCAAGGAATTTCTAAAGAACAATTACTTAGATGATCTTCGATGATAAGAATTCAGCAACAACGGTAGAGAAAGACAAACACAGTTATTGAATAGTCTCAAGAAGCAAGTTCCGAACTCTCTTTAGGGACGTTGTGTGTATGGTCGGAGTGATCTCTGCAGAGTCAACATCCGCTCAGTACGCTAACTGCCGAGTGACATTGTGTAAACTCCCGTTGCTACTTTTGAAGCTTATCCAGGATTGCCGCAAGTAAACACGTCACGCCGAAGCTCCGAGCCGCTTTTCAGGTCAAACATGTCGACTAGTAAAACAAACTGTGCTTGTCTAATCCCGCACCGAACATATTTCACTTAGAAGCGTTACGTTTTTAACAGGATCCCCATCAGGTGATGATGAGTAACGACGCGGAAATTCCTGCAGAACTTCAGAGTAAGAACTCTCCCGTTGACAGCCACTTCCTCAACTCCTGCCTAAGACGCTGAGGATTCTCAAATTCAATGTTTTGCCTCAAGAAACTCAGTTTGATCATCCTTCACCCGTACACACGTCTTTGATTCCAGCTGTCGTTTGCAGTCTTGGGAAAAACGTGATTGAAAACTACTGCGGGGGCGGAATCATCTTGACGTGGCGTAATCGCCGCCGAAGGTCGGCATGTTTGCAGTTCCAGTAAAATGGTTTTCATCTACGCAAAGCCTCCTGGAGAGTTCTCGATGGAGACATTTGACACATTACCAACTTTTATTAGGTTAGCCTTTGGCAGGCCGCAGGAATTGTTTTGTAAAAATGTTTTTGATCGATCCCGTTTCATGTGGACGTCACTTTGTTGACGTACTCGCTTTTATGAGTTGAATAACTCTGGCAAGGCATGCATTTGATGATAGGCTAATAAAGAAAATTCTGGCAGGTCTAGTTAGTGCTACGAAGCCTCCTTTCACCTCAAAGAGTTCTTTTCCAAATAAGAAGTGTGGTATCAAAGCGGTACACGCTGCTACCTTTCATGTAGCAGCGTAAGCCAAATTCTTTCGCAGTGCGCCAAAACCCTGCCAATGGAGGGCAGAAACCGGATTAATGGGAAGATTTTGTCATCTGGCCTAAAAACAAATCAAGCAAGTGGCTGAAACAAAAGAGCTCAAGTCTCATTCAATCTTCTTCAGACTAAAGTGCTCCCTAGCGCCAAAAATGTTCGAGAATTCCAAGCTCCAATTCTCTAGAGGTCTTCAGATTTTAGGAATCACTCCCCAAAAATCCGACACAATGTAAAGGATTTATGCTACTTATAAAACAGATGCTGCAGGGGAGATTTGGCTTTTAGGTGAAATTTCAGGATGAACCTTAAATGCACTATAACATGATAGATGAATTTCATTTGACCTTTTCTAAATATGTGAAAAACTTTCAAACGTGTTTAGAGTTTCAAGACTACGCCCTTGTTGTTCTCAACAAGGCAAAATTCACAGCAGGTGTTAGATCCATAAATTGACCAATACATTTCTTGGTTCAATAAGAGCAATCATCGTGCAGTTCTCATTTTCATGAGACCAAAACGATAATTGATTGGCAGTATTGACCAAAGATTTTTTTGCAGTGGTTAAACAAAACCCCAGGTTCTAAACAAACAACTTTGGGAGCAAGGCTTTCTTGCAGGAGCATGTTTTGTACGTTTGTCTGGAGTTACAAATGGTACAATGGAGGCGTGATTGAAAGCCCGCCGACAGCTTTGGGACCGACTGAATTCCTCCCACTTCTCTCACTTGCGTTCCCACATCAGGACAAAGGAAGCCCGCGAGCATTTATTGTGGTCAACGTGTCAGTTCTATAAATATTTTCTCAAGGCCGACAGCATTTGCGGCGATATGAGGAACCGGTTTTCCGAGTGGGACCTATGGGACACGTGCACCTGGAGTTCCGAGCGCCTCCGATGACACTTAGAGTGAGCGCGGTGGACATGATGCATTGGTTGGGAGTAGATTGCGCTTGACGTCTCCTACACCGCGGTTGGGAAAGGGTCACTGGGAGTTTGCGGTGTTGTGCGCACGTTAACACGGGACAGATGCTTTGTCAGCGTCACTGCACCGTAGTCTAAGGTTTCCTAAGGGACACACTCTTTACTCTGGCCAAACGAGCAAACGAATGGGGGGCATGTCTGTTCTCTCCAGGAAAACAAGACTTGGCAATGACATAATGACCACCCGCTCGGGATTATGTGGTGAAATCAAATGCTCCCAGATAACGCCCACGGTAGAGTTATGTTTTGTGCGTGCACCTTGTATTTTTGAAAGACCTAAATGAACTGATTTCAGTGGCCAGATGGCATTTACAGGGAGTCCCTGGATTATGACTAAATTTAATTTTTACGTTAGCGATAGACAACAGTATGACAGTTTTTGACTTACCTGTAAATTTGGGAGTCACAGGTACCTACGGTAAAGCAAGTTTGTCACGAGATCCAACGTGAAAGTCAGTGAGACAAATTCGATGCATGATATTCGAATAAAACAAGCACACCACTTTTCAAATGTATCTGCGTTGGCTTTATTCATGTACTGCACAGTATTTCATTGCGCTTTCGTACTATATGACAATAATGGCGATTATTATATACTACAAAAAAGGTTGCATAAATAATTTAAATGTGGAAAAAAATAAATATGCAGTTCTTTCGTTAGTGGAAATCGTCCCCTCTCTCCAGTCACTGGTTCCCACCTGATTCCCCCCAGCCTGGTAAGGGCAACACTCAGGTATGCACAACCAGTGACAAATGTTTTCCACTTGCTTCTTTTTAAAAGTCCCCCAAAAACAAGCAAACATCATCAGGATGCTTTGAAATCGGTGGGGAATGACACGTGCGTTGGTAAAGGGGGGGTATGTCTGGATAAATGCCCACCTCGTCCACAAGAAAAATGGCGAAGCGTGTTCTTGGCGTATTTACAGAATGGCAGGAGGAGGATCACTCTTCTATCAGGTCCATTCGTGGGCTCACTGAATTGGTAAATCCAAGGAATGCCGAGTGCTCGTCATCACGTGAGAGCGCCACGGGGCTATTGAGGCCTTGGGGGGGAGGGGGGGGCAAAGAGGTGGGAGGCCTCTTTGCGAAGCTGTCACCATCCCTCCTTTGGAACCCCTTCACCCTCATGAGCTGCCAGTGTCCCGTTTAGACAGATGTAGATGGATTACGGCCCCTTTGGTGCACCTTGTCGGTCTTAAATGCAGCAGGGGAGAGCTAGCGTCGTGTGTTTGTACAGATGGCTTTGAGGGCCCGGCGGGGAGGATGTTTGCTACGCTTGAGATGCATTTATATCAGGACGAGGACCCACTGCGACGTCTTCTCATAGCGAGTCCCGGACATTTAAGGTTTGTCATGCAGAAAAGTAAACTGAGATTGGCAGAAAAACACTTGAAGTCAGCTCAGCTTGTGAAATCGCTCTGGGGTGAAATCGCTCTTGCATTTCCTCGGAGATCGGTCAGGTTTGCGTGTACTCGGGAGATTCTTAATACGAGTTGTCTGTCAAGGGCGTGTTGTTCTTGTTTCTGTCCTGGGACGAGCGGCCGTGCTTCTTCTTGCGGGGCAACCGCGGGACCTCCTTGGCCTCGGACTGGTTGTGGTGCGGCCGGAAGCGCTTGCACTTGCAAGATGTGATCATGCGGATCTTGTAAGTCCGAGTGTTGCCGTTGGAGCAGTGCAGCTGCACCCGGCGCGTTCGCGAGTGCGCCGGGATGCAACGGTAGTCCGAGGTTCCGCCGCCGGTCCTCCACCACTTGCCACGGCCGATTGAGTTGGGCATGAGGTGTGAGGGCAGACACTGGCCCGAGCACACTAGCTCTTTCACCGGCTTGGCGCTACGACAGGATCCGTCTGTGATGTAGCGGGTAGAAAGCAGCTCCCTGCAGCTGAGCTCCGAGGCGCCTGAGAAACAACAGCGGGATATTGCCGTTACGCTCGCTTACAAGACAAACACTGGAAAAATACATGGGCTAACTGCCTCATCACTGACTAACCTGATGGCCAATGACTCAACAGTACTTCGTTTAAATAGTGGTAAAGCCGACCTCTGCTAAGTTTGTGACTGAGAGATCTTGGGGGCGGAACATGCAGCAGGAGCATTGACATCAACAACAGATTTGAAAAACAAATATATTTGTTCAAATGTGTTGTGCCAGCCTAAAAACCACCAGAATTAGAATTTTAATACGCTCATGGCTCAAGGTGTATCAAAAATTAATAGGATTTTTTATCTAAATAGAAATGGCTTGACGCCTACCGATAATTCTCAATGTTTGAAATACCCATCCCTAATTGCAAAAGTAGGTCAGAACATTAAAGCGCGATTTGCTTTTCGAGATTCAAAAACAACCATATTTAGTCGAGTGTTTGTTAATTCAATTTCATCCACGCTCCCTGGTGGCTACGGCCTCCAGGCGCAGACGTCCAGCTGGCAGCCATCAGCTGATGCGGAGGAGCCAGTTGAGCACTCCATCAAAATTAATGGAGCTCTGAGCCTGGCACATACAGTCGTGCTGGCCTTCGGTAATTTTCGAACTAAAGACTAAACGGCCGTCTAGAGCAACAAACACAACGGAGAAAACAATGTCATCTCCAGTTTCGGCCGCATCTTTTTAACGGACGCATGCAAGGGCCATTGTGTTGTTGTTTTGTGAGTTTCTTTTAGGGGTGTATTAAAAGGACCAAACAACGGGCGAGGGATCTGCTTTCCTGTGGGCCCACTTCACAAAAAGATGCATGAGAAGTAACCTCCGTTTTATTCTCCTAGAGAAAACCCGATCCCGATGTTCTTTCTATGGCTGCAGTACACAACGACGGCTCGCACGATCGCTCGGTATCCGCATTTTTAATGACTCTGGACGTTTAACGAAAAAGTAGTCACATGACCCACAGAAACTTGAGGTCATGTTAAAGATGTAGCTTCAATTTAGGGTTGTTTATTTTACCTTAAAATAATTACGGGTGTGCATTGCTACTAAGAGACGATTCGATACGATTCTCGATACGATTTTAAAATATTTCTGACTTTAGGTTGACACTACGCATTTGTCATGAATTATGCTTGTAGCTGACAAAGAATTTTCTTAAGTAAAGCCATAGATGGGGAATTCGCCAATACTGTTGTCACTGTTGTTAAAGCTCCCTAGTGGCATTCCTCTATGATGCGGCTATCCTATCGTAAAAATATCTGTCTAAAAGTAAAACGACTAAGTCGTCAGGAAAAAGTTAAAACCTTGTGAGCTTACTGAAAACGGCAATGCAGTGTTTTGGAAAGCACACAGGCAAAAGAAGACCTCAAATCTGACACTTGGCATTTGGTTAGATCTTCATTTTCCCTTCTCAGGCCACAGGTGGGAATCATTCTCAAAGGCAGCGTAGCGTTAAAAAAGCAATTTCCAGAGTCCCTCATGGAAATACGCAGCCAGAAGAAGGCCGGTGTTTTCTATTAAGGCCGACATGTTACCGCAATCAGAAGCTTGCATCCCTAAGCGGAGCTTGACTAATAGTGTCAAGCGAGACAAGCAATAAACTGATGAACAAATAAGGGGTTTCCGATATCTGTGTGCAGGCTCCACTTCCACGCGTGTCAGAAAAGAAACCGCAGGAATGTGCGTGTAAATTTGATTCAGACATAATCAAATCCAATTAAAAAAAATTGAGTTGAAGTGTGCTAACTAAGATGGCTTTTTGTTAAATATTTCAAATAGTCAAAATGTGATGTACCGAAAAATTTAGCTGATAAGCAACCTAAAGTTGAAGCATTTTTGATAACTAAAATAGAAAAGGTATCAATATAATTTTAAAAATGATGTTGCCTTGTGCTGAAATGATATTATAGTTAAAGGCTTGTAATGATTTTTAATCACTTTCTGGATTTAACGAGTATTTAAATTTGATTGTCAAAGCTTTGAACAGGAATATTCTACTTGGAAAAAAATCTGGTGGATTTCAGGTCTTTTATCCTTTTGCCTGTGGGCTTTCCAACAATCAAACATTTCAAATGAGCACACCGTGGATGACACTAGCTGAGATTTCCTATCTTTGTCTAGGTACTGAAAAATGTACAGGCATGAGGAATAATAATCACTTACTGTAAGAGACTGAGTTGCTTGTTCTTCCTCCTGTTTTGGCCCTGTTGTTGTTATTCATGGTGTTGTTATTGCTGTTGTGCGAGTAGTCCCGTATGAATTCCGTGCCGTCGTTGGACACCTGCCTCCAAGCCTTGGCGGCGGCTCCGGAGGCGCAGCAGCATCCGCGGAGCAGCAGCAGGCTGAGGAGCAGCGGGGGAGCAGCGTGCATGCTGCAGCCAGGAGGACGACAGCGAAGTGGGGCAACTGGGGGAGGTGGTGGTGCTCGGTGGATGGGTGGGTGGGCTTGTTGTGGAGAGCTGAGAGACGCGCTCACGCCTTTTAAAGCCTCTGGCGAGAGGCTGCCAATTAGGCGGTGACGTAGAGGGAGAGGGAGGGCACCAAGCCGAGGCCTCAGACTGAATTCATGATGTTGCAGGTTTTTCCTTTTGGTGGGCCACGCTGTTGCGTCACCGCATTGCGAGTCCTTCAAAATCCTGGCACCGCGGCTTTTCTTCTGGTCTTATTTTTGCCCCAGATGTTTGTCGTCTTACTACACCCTTAAAACTGCAGGGTGAAAACTTGGACCAACCCGGAAAGTTGGGTCAAATTGACCCGACGTTGGATTGTTTTTAACCCTGCATTTTTAAGCATATTGCATTTTTTGCATAGTGGTTATGTTTTCTATAATTCCCCGCTGAAAACCTGGGTACTAAATGCAAAGGCCGCTGCTGTTTATGGATCTGGTTCAAATTAGACCTCGTTGACGGAGAGCCTCTAGGCATCCTCTGCATGTCGGCGCTTTGACGAGCGTTGACAGATGGAGAGTCCTCGGAGAAAAGGGGAGGATTCCAAATTAAGATCTCCACGCTTTCCCCACGGACTCGGTTTAACGTCAGGATGACATTTCGCTTTGCTCGCATTCACTCCCGGAGACGCAATCGTCCCTCTTGTCTTGGCCTTTTTTTGTTTCTCGGTGCTCCTGACTCTCTTTGATTTGTCACACATAAAAATCAAGGATGTAGTTGACAGAGCCAGCCAAAGTGAGCCTGCGCAGATTCACGTCTGCTCCTTATGAGCTCAGGAGTAAAACCGTTGCCCTTTCTTTGCTCCAAGTGACTTTTTTTGATTCATTGTTTGGCTCTTTATCACCCTCAGTACAGAGTGCAAAACAAGGTGAATGATTTGTTTGATTAAGAGTCTGATGCATGGGTTGGGTGACTGGGGAAACACTGCCCCCTAGCGGGAGAAAGGGCAAGGGCAATGTGCAAATGTTGAAAATTGAAATAATAATTTACTTACGGTGTGATCTGGGCCTGTTTTGTTGACTACTAAACCATTATTAAGTTGTGCATACACTGGTTAAATTGACGTTTTTGTAAAAGAGCATTTCATTGTTCTGCCTATCATTATTATAGATAGTGCAGTACTTTATAAAATTATACATTAATAATCTACTTAAGCAAGATAAATAATTAAAGTTTGTGAATCATGACAAGTCAATGGGCATTGCACATTCATATAATACAATATATACAGATATAATGCATGAAGATTTGATGCAATGGCAAATAATTCATTTTGGTAGAGGATAAAGAATATATGCATTAGATTGAGTTAGCAACAAATTTGAAGTTTCTCATTCAAAAAACTTAGTAAGATCTCCTGTCGTCCTGTTTTTTTTAATTTTACGGGTTACACATATGATTTGTTTTTATAGTATTGTCTCACAATATACGTTTTAATGAATAGCAGTTAATTCAACCGTGTAGGTTTAAAATGTGCTCTATACATTTGGATTGAATTAAAGTCATAGTAACCTTATATTCGTCATGTTATTTGATGTGTTGTGTTTACATGCCGGTATCTTCTATTACGAGAACACAAAAGCATGGCTAGATGCTTCCCATGTGTCGTTTAACAGCGAGAAGATGCTGCGTTATGTTGTGTGAAGTAGTGCCAAGCAGGGACGGAGCACCTCGCGACAGATGTCAGTCACAATCTTCATTTGGACCTTTATGGTTTCTTTCACAGAGCCCCGGGGGTCCAGACGAGCGTTTTGTTTTTTTAATTATCATTGCAGTAAAATAACAATCACGTGCGTTGGAAGAAAGCCTCTGGCGTTGCAGCTGATGGTAGACTTTCATTTAAATTAAGAAAAAGGCATTTTGGTGTCTCTAATCTGTTATCATTTTGTTTAATCCACTAACGTACACCGACGGAATAGTTAAATCGATAATTTCTGTCTTTATAATAAAACAAATTGGAATATGAAACAATCAAATGAAAAGCAGTAAAGAATGATTTACATAAACATTCTGCAAGTGTAAACCGTTCCGCACTTGCCCCTCGTAAAAACTCACCGACGCAGATTTTATGTTGCATTTTGACGCCCCGCGGTTCGCCCTTGGTATGCGATGCAATTGCGAGCTGAGTGTCAATCAAGTTGCAATCGTGTCGACATTAGTGTTGTTGTTGCACCAACATGTGGCTGCAATCAGCATACGCAACCACAATAAACACCAGCAACTAGCGGTCGCACACTTGCAGGCCTCAGATATGTGAAGCACGCTGGATGTAAATGTGCTGTCATGTTCTCGCACGAGCTCGGCCAGGTCCTTCGAACAAACTGCGCTTAACGCCGACCTGAATTTATCAAATGTGACAGCTAAATCTCAAGTTCAAGAGCCGACATATGGCAGCCCGTTTCCAGGGATCTCGTACTAAAAAAAAACTACTTGGAAAAGTAAAGGTCTGAATCTGAAAATATGACTTATCTTCATATCTTTCAATGGACACCAAAAGCTGTTAGGTTCCTGTTTATCAGCTGGCCTGGTTTTTTTTTGGGTCTTTGGCAGTGAACGAGGTCAGCCGGAGTTGAGTGCCTGCTACGGGGCAGTAAAGGCACAATAAGCGCAAAAATGGATGCTCGCAGTACTCTGATCTTTTATGAGTCTTCCACGCAGGAAAACTGGAAATTTAACCCTGGCGGCAGTAAATCCCCAAATTGTCATTGTTTGTCTGCAGACTATTCAGAATATCTATCGTACTTCCATTGAAGCTGCCAAGAAGGAAGTTGGCCTGTGGGAGCGAGGCTGGCTGGACTTTAGACACTAAATGGCGCTCTTTCCAAACAGCCCTGAGGCCTTTGCTTGTCGGACATGTGTTGTTCTTAAGGAGTCAGCTAAACATTCCCAGAACATTGATCACAGGTTTTGATAGAACGGCTCTAACGCTCCTGAAATCTTTCTAGGGGTTAATCCGAGAATGCCCGTTGTCTGATTAGATCTTTTATCTATATCACCGAATTTTTATTTTACGATAGTTCATGGTTATGGGTTCTCTGGGACCAATTTGACTATATTGCAGAAAAGGGGAAGTATTTCTTGGCATAAACAATTTAAAAAAAATCCAAACAATCTACAATTAAATTTCAGATGATTTAAAGGGCAGAGTGGTTTCTCATTGAATGTCAGATCTCCCGGAATTGTATGCCAGAGGTACTAATTGAGCATGTAAGTACAAGCAGACAAACGCCAATACGACGCGTGGTTATTTTCAACTCTTTTTTTTCCATTACAAGATCAATAAGTCAAGCAAACCAGCATGTGAGAATAATCTAGCCCCTGCGGTGTTTAATTCAGCGAAGGATAATGACAAGCAGAATGTCTCCGTGGCGGTAGTGCGCTGTCTATTGCAAGACCACCCATGATGTCGCTTCTCTTCGCAGAAACATTACTCGCTGGCATCTTTCCATCGGGTATGACGGCACCTTTGGGCAGAAGCCAAGGTGTGACATGACCAGTGTCCTGCTGCCTTAGTTGACAGCAGCACCACGGTGATGTCAGGTTGTGCTACAAGTGTACAATGGGAACAGTGTTCTTCTTCTATTCGTGGATTTTGAAAGAAAACTTATGTACAAATTAACATTTAAAGGTGAATGTTACACAAAGTTCATCCAACCTGAAGCTTGTAAATCAGAAAGCTAGAATAAGCAGAAGTTGGGTTGTCATTACTTGGATTGTGGATTGTATTGGATCTGGCTCCTTAAATCTGATGTGTGTACGTCTGGCGCCGCATTGTGAACATTTCAAACGCTTTGTGTAACTTGCATTGTTCCGTGTCAGAGGTGTGACGGCGCGGGCAGCAACATCTGGTTGCACAACAGGATGATCATGAGCAGCCTTTAGCAATTAGCGAGGCAGCTAAAAGATATGTTTGAAAGCTCCAAACACCACGCAGGTCTGTTTTTTAACAACGCCACCTGACTTTTTACACTCCGCCGATAGTGAACGTCAACTAGGGAGACTTTAGAAATTCAGCATAATGTTGGAAGAAGGGTGGATTCAAAGTGAGACTTGTTACCAGGCACTTTATATTCGAGCTGTTAAAAATGATCGTATTAATCGACAGCTAATCGTCAAGAGCCATTTTTTTTTCTATTAAATGGTCTAAATACTACTTACTTATTTTTAATCACTAAACAAAACCAAATAAACAATACATGAGGTTTTGTAATACACTTTCATGCAATTATTTGATTACTCGAATAACGAATTAAAAAAAAAATGTTTTATACGGAATATCAATTTTATCAGGTGGTGGCAATTACTAGCCACTAAGTGTTTCGTTTACGTTAGCATTTTGAGTTGCTCGTCCTCCAGGGAGAGAACACTGATGGAGGGTTTTAAATGAACTGACACGCGATGGTGTTGGGCGTGATGTTGTGGTTTTATAATTGTACTGGCAGCGTTCACGAAACATCCACATGCTGTGCAGTCCAAAAAAAAAAAAAAATCCAGCGCAGGATGAAACAAGCGGCACTGCGGGCGAAAGGACTTGGAAGTAGATCTGAAGAGATGGATCCTATGCTCCCTCCCGCCTTCATATTTCCTGATAAAGCAACGCTGTGCCACAGATGTGCTTCGACAACGGCCTTGAAGCATCACTCATTCTCTTGATAAGCAACGCAAAGCAAAAAAAAGGCAATTTTTGGAAGGCCGGACCATCAGGAGGCCGACAGAATTCTCCTGCCAATAACATTCTCAGTAGTGACTGATGAAAACGTCAACAGCAAAAATACCTGCGACTGATTACATGTCCTGTTTCTCACTCATGAATCATTTCCTCCATAAACAAGCATCCGACATCAGGTGATGTTAGCTTAGCGGATATGAACAAATGAGCACATGACTCACGAAAATAAACACGTTTCCAGGCATTTGAGATATTCGAGCCGAACAAGTAAATCGGAATTGACACCAGCTCGTGTTTCTTCAAGCGAACCGCAGGATGCAGTCAGCTCTGATTTTGGCTGGAGTTGTAAACATTTCCATTCACAAGCAAACACATAGTTGGAATACATGTCACTTCATTACGCTGATGAGACTGGAGAGCTGTTTTAGAATCAAAGTGGCAGTGAGGGACCAATATAACCTGCTTGGATACATTTCGACTCGCAGTGCTTCCTGTCCTGTGCTGGGCTCTTGGTGCCTGGCGTGTTTCTTCACTGGACCCACCTGGATGCGGTTGTTTTCAATTTATGAGCTTCAGAATTAATGCAAATTAAGACTTTGAATTCAGGTTTCCTGGTTGGCTGGTACCCTCGAGGGCCCACACAGCTGCCCACATTGCATGCACGAGAAAGACCTGGTTTTCGGAGTGAAGGACTCCCCAACACCTAGATTTTGAGAATCACAAGTCAAGAAACAATTAGGCCAGATGATAACTCAGTAGTTTATTTTTAACAAAGATAAGAAATAACAATCAAACAAGAACAATCTTAAATCAAGTGCACTTCAACAAAGCCTCGCCCTCCCGCCATGTGAGGTGAAATAGACACACTGAACGACACACTGTAAGGCTTCAGGTGGGCTGCGTCGTTTGGGTCGTCGGCATTGTCGTGGTCATCAGAATGGGAACCGGGACAAAGCAGGAGACAGGTACGGCGGACTCCTTTTGTGCGAAATCCATTCAACGATAGGGGCGTCCACACTTGTGTCTGCACTCCACCTGGCCCCAACTCCCACTTTGTTACTCCTTTCCGGCGCTTGTTTAAAAAGCTCTCAGGTGGGAAAAAGTGTCGAGGGAAAAGGTGAACGAGTTCAAGCCAGATGAGTTTCCACGATGTGCGGAGTATCGCTTATCGGTCGCGCGGGACTTCCAACAAAAGGAGACTTCAAGCGCAGATGTCCAAATTACACCACGGGAGACTTTACGAAATAAAAAAATAAAATAAATCACAGGAAGTTATCTGGGAGTCAAATGAGCCTACTTTTCAATGTTTCACAATGCTCGAAACCAGCAATGTGGATCCATTACAATTACGGATAACGGGTCCGTGATGTCAGTTTGTCAGAGAAGCGCCTTTCCCCACCCAAAACATTTCAACTAAGATACACGTACGTCGTCCCGTGTAAGCGCTTAACCGAACGTTACTAACGGACCGATATGTCAGGCCAGCTCGGACATTGAATGCAGCAATTCACCACTTAGTGCATGTTACATATTACATAGTATAGAACGATATACAATTTGACATTCGCGGTTGTGAAACCAACACAGCGGAGCAAGTCGCCGGTTGCGTGTTGACGTTCAACGACTAAATAGTAGCGATGAGATGAATTGTCCACTTGGAAATGACTGATGTGGAAAATACAAGAAGATGACTTTTGGGACAGGTACAACCAGTTGGAGTTAAAGCATAAAATTGACTGGACAGTAGGTGGCAGTATTTGTTTGCAAAAGCGTCATACAAATGAATTATAGTTTGATGGCTAGCACAAGATACACAAATGCTCAAACGCAAAGTCATAAGTATTCAACGGGGAAGATGTATATTGGTCCGTTTTTGAGCGCTTTAAATTTTGGGTGCTGAGAGGAGTTCCATCACTCACTAAGGTTCAAGTTGAACTTGAAACACACCATAAACTTTACAGGTCAACTTTGACCTTGGACTACACATGTTGAACTGTTTTAGAATATTTTAGGAAATTATATTAATTAAAATGAATTAAATAAAATGTTACGAAATGGGATCGATTTGATAGATTTTCTGGCTTTAAGGTTCTGTATCCGTGAGACATTCGGTGTGGTCTTCAGGACGTGATGAGGTGCGGAGGGGAAAACCACAATGTGACACATTTTTGACAAAGATCTCAGCTTGTTGAACGAGCGCACCTGATGGTTGTTGCCAAACATTTTGGACAAACACAACCGAGCGCCGTGCTGGCCAAAGGACAAATAGTGGGCGAGGCGGGAAGCGAGGTTGGGTCGAGCCAGAATGGGGGAGACTGCCTTGCAATGGCCCGCTCGATAAGACTTGACCTGCCGACGCATGTTTGGACGTTAGCGAACGCCGCCGCTTCAAAACTGTGATGCATCTGGCAGCGTTTAGTCATGTCTGCGTCAAGTGGGGGCCCAGTCTTTGCTGCTGGAACACATTTGGTTGGACATCTACCAAACAACCACTGCAGTCGCAGAAAACCTCCTCAATGGAGCTGCTCTCTGTAGCGTGATGGAAGGACGCTCCCTAGTGGAGGCTCCGTATAGTGCTTGAAAATGAATCCAAATCTTTTAAACACCTTCTGGGTACATCATGGGCGTTAACAGTCGCTTTGGGAAAAGCGACTTTTGTCGCTAAGCGACAAGCAGATATGAATGCAATGACATTGTGAGCACGATCTGCCACCCGTGTCGCAATGTGAACGCACAATTCATGAGTGCGGATCACACGATTGTGGTCACGGGGAAAGTTTTACATGCACGTCATATTTGAATATTAATATATTGTAGTACATGTAAATGGGCGATGGCGAAATTTAGTCATATAGACGAATATATAGTGATATATAAGACACACGGACGATATAACTACACGTTACAGACACATTGCTCATACATTCATATATGTCAACACGTACAGTAAATACTTATATACAGTACGCACAGTACATGTATATATTCATATGCATATAGTCATACATATAGCAAAGGAGGAATAAATAGTGAGTTGATGAGATGAGCGACACACTAGGCATGGTTGAGAGCGTTAAAGAACTGACAGGTGTCCTTACATTCTACATATACGGGATATAAGATGGGAGTATTGACATATATTGCAATGTTTCACTGCACTCAAAAAAAACATACGTGCACGGTATAGGATGTGCGAAGTGGCAGTGGATAAAATGAATTTCAGCACTTTTGCTCCATGATGCATTTGGATAATGGAGGAGGCCTGTAGTTGGGGTTTAGGGGCTACTATGCTAATGGATTAGCATGGGCCACTAGTGGTTAAAAAGAAAAATTGTTAAATCGCATTGCTATCTGCCGTACATTTTACTGTTAAGATTCTGACATTCGCGGCAGTGAAACCTCTCGGGATGATTGTGCTGTCCTCTTTTATATTAGGAATCTTGGGAGTACGGGGGCATCGGAATGCTCGAAGTAGCTCAGTTCTATGAGGTCTAAGTCTATTGAGTGATTAGTGAGAGTTTACGGCAGCTCGTCATGGCGATTGGAAGGTAAACATGGACATTTGCGTGCGCGGAATGATCTACATTGATAAAAAGCATGTTCCGGAGAACCCCTCAGACGGGTGCTGGTTTGTGAGTAGGGTCCCGGAGCGCAACGGGAAACCAGTGAAAGGCATGATGCGAGGTCATTTTCATTTGGTCTTAAGTTTGCCCACCTCGCCATTCAGCTTGCCCTCACGGGCCAGTTTCTCGTTGAGTTGGCACAGCAGGCGCAGGAAGCCGTCATTGGGGCCGATCTCCCTCTTTTGCCGTACGGTGGCCACTGCCTGCCGGGCGTCCATTTTGTGGCGCAGCATGAGGTAAGCCACCACCATGGTGGGCGAGCGGCTGTAGCCTTCCCGGCAGTGCACGTACACTTTCCCTGAGAGACACAACAACAGGATGAGTTGAACCCAAGCCCAGTAGCAGTTACTTAAAGGTTTAAGCTATTGACTTAGCCCACAAGATTTTTCTTTACATCTCTAAGTGATTAAAATTGTTGTACGGCGGCAGATGGGGAAAATCCTCGCGTACAAAGAGACGATGCCTGCACTGCAGCAACGGTGATGCTGCCGCTCATTAAAATCCTCCAACCTTCGACCTTTGACAGCTGGCTCGCAAACAACGGCCACAAAAATGAGCCGATAATGTCGCGCGCAGCAAAATCTGACACTGCGGCAAAACAGACCGGATCTTGGCTCTGAATATTCAAGTGGGTGCAGTTTTTTTTTTTTTTGGGTGTGTATTTCACGGAACGCTGATACTGCAACTTTAATATCTGACATTTCATGTAAAACATAGGAAGAGGAGAACAATGCGTTGCTGATATCCAGGGACTTGATCTGAGAATGGAATATGGAGCAGGGCTCTGGAGTAAGTCGGAATTAGCCACAGATGATTGGCTTCTGCCTTTAAGAGGACAATGCAACACATCAATTAAGTCAATCAATATTTGGTAGAGAAAGGTGTGATTAATGATCTTAAGAAACATTTTTGTTTTTATCATCCTATATGAATACAGAAGGAATTTAGCTGAGGTGGCGGTGTCACCTTTGCCATTGTTGTGCGCAAGGGCCTTGTCAATAAAATCGGCGCCCTCCTCAAAGAAGGCACTGAGGTCGAACTGTTCCGTGTCGTTGGCCTTGATGCCGTGGTAGGCGATGCCCGTGCCGGCGTAGAAGTCGGCGCTGGTGTTGACGTGCATGAAGGAGGTGCCCTCCGCCATGTTCAGCACGTGCGTCACGCCCAGCTTCTGCAGGCGCATTGCATTCTGGGCCACGAACCTGCAGAGGAAGGACACAAGTGTTTGGCAAAATAAAAAACATAAAGCACTGAAACAGCACACTGGAGGGATGATTGACGAGTGGATGCAACGAGAAGCAAATATCACACTGCAGTGATAAAAAAAAAAAAAAAAAAAAAGCAGCGTGTCAGCACAGTGTTAAAAGTGATATATATGCTGCATCTTTCATATATATATAAAAAAAAAACTTTTAGCTGAGGCAAGCCTGCCTGGTTCTATCTATTGTGGGAATACTAAACAAGCCACAATACTGCTTTTGCTTGATTTATTTTTAACATTAGTGTGCCATGTGTAGTTATGAGGTGTGCTGCTGGAAATTTCCCAACTCCAAGTGATTATACAAAAAATGGATTTCCTACAGAAACTGTTTCTTTGTTCATTAAATGTATTTAAATAGTGTAACTGTATATTGCCAGCTGTGCCACCACAGCAAATATTTTTAAAAAAATCTAATTAACCTTCCATTCAAATTTTCATCTTTTTTGAGGTTCCTCAACCACTCACACATCCAAAAGCAATTTGGAGATAATTGCTCTGGTTCAAACTATGGATTGCCTATGAAGGCCTCAAGTGGGTCAACTCCTAGGGGAGCCTCTCAGAGAACTTAATGAACATTTTCAAGGACTGAATCACCTTGTCTGCCCACAGTGTGAGTCTCATGTGAAGACGGCAACAGAAAACAGCCGTCGATCGGCTTTGATCCAATTACGGTTGCACCGAAGCAGACTCGTCAGCATAAAAATGCTAGTTGGGTCCTCGAGGGGGTCACAAGCTTTAAATCGCCAATCAATAACACCGCGTCCTCATTTTAGACACGCCCACTTGGACAGTGCACTAATTACACAAGGCAGATTAGAGGCAAAAACGTTTGTAGCCTTGTCGAAATCACTTGGTTTCCAGACTTGATTGGCATGTTTATATTGATCTCGTTGTAGCGGCGATCCATTAAAGCCCACGCAGAGCATCCCTCTTCCTGTCTCTAAGGCGACCCAAGCCAAAATACGGAGAGCAGTAAGACTCTAAGATCCTCGCCTGTTTCTCTAGTAGTGATGTCCAGGCCTGGCATTTCTTGTTGAGTTCAAGGATCAGTTGAAGAACATAATTTGCTCACGATTGTCCAGTTGCATCTAGTTCAGGTGCGTCGCCTGGTGTGGCGAGCTTGAAAGGTTTGCGTTGAACTAGGAAGCGACTGACCGTGACCTGTGAGATGTTAATCCTTTGCCTGAAGACACATTTCATTGGAAAGCCGATAACTGCTGGACAGCTAACAAGCTTATATTTATGTTTCACCCTTCAGTTTCATCTGCTACACTTCCCGCAAATGACTACATCAACATGATACTTTGAATTTCAGCAGAGACGCATACGCATGGGAGATCGAGTCTGCAAAGCTGTTTTGAGAAATAGTATTGATTTTAATTTAATCCCACTTGTAACATGAAACAAAGTGGACATTTATGGTGACACTGTAGTGGTAATTCGGGGACACAAAGGGTTCGGAAAACCATGACTCAGTTCCCTAAAATATTTCTACGACCTCTTGATAGATGATAAAAAGATGATCCCCCTACACACTGGACCACAGTCTTAGTTTTAGGTATCTGTCTATTTTTAGGTGTGGGTCTACCCTTAGGTTCAGGTCTAAGTCAAGTCAGGTTTAGTTTTAGAGCTATTGATTGGAAAGAGATCGAGTTTCGGTCTAAATTTTGGTCTCGGTCCTGCCCTTAAGATATGTGGTATGAGTACAGGGTTAGTTTTAGGACTATCTTGACTCTGTATAGTCATTTCAGGTATGCGGGTTTAGCCTGGGTCGAGCTCAGTCGAGGTTCAGATCATTTACATTAGGTATAGGTTTTGGTGTTAGGCTGGATGTAGTTCTATTAAATCTATGAATGCAATAAATCCTATTACATTGTTGTGACGTCGTTACACAACACCCACTTTAGAGGGCGCCCCAAAGGTGTGTCGCTCGCAAATAAGACAACAACAGGCGGTCGCTGGCAAGCAGCAGAATAAATAAACACACACGCACGCACACACCCACAAAAAGGCAAGCACTCACGCGTTGCCAATGTATATCCTCGGGAAGACCTCGTTGAAGTGCTGCGTCGGAAGGCTATAGAAGCCGCTGCCGTTCGACAGCAGCTCATTGAGTTGCTGGACGGTCACCTCACCGCCCTGAGTCGACGCCGCCGCCGCAACAGCCGGCGGGACGTCTGCAGCCGCCGCCGCTGGCTGCTTTGCAGGACTATGGTGTTTTTTCATGACGCCACAAAATAATGAAGGTCAGACTGCAGTCGTCGAGGAAGCGGCGAATCTTTTGCAGTCGTTTAAGCTCATATTCATATCGACGCGTGTGAGTCGTGCGCGGACTGTCTGGTCTAGGAGGTTTTTGACAAGCGATGACATTAAGGTCTGATATGTGTTGCTTCCTGTTTGCACACTCAAACTAAAAGTCACATGAGAATGGTAATGATTCAAATAAAGTGTTTGTTAAACCTCCAAAATAATTTACACCTAATTAATATTATATTTACTGTATACCTATGAGAACCAGCGTTCATGAGTTGACGTTGCATCAATCAGATATAGACACCGCCTTTTAATTTGAAGTGCAGCTTGGTCACGTTCCGTTCCTCTGTCACTTCCTAGCAGACACGCCCCCCTACCGCCGGTAAACACACGCCCTGCAACCCGGTCTATGCTCCGCATCCGACGGCCACACTTTTCCGTCAGTGCGGGTTCCCCAAGAACGAAATAATATTATGAAATCTGTGGAAAAGCAAAGCATCAAGGAGATGCCACAACGAGATGATAAATTAGCTCACGCGTACTTCAAGGGGTACTTGTATTAACTGTGTCTACCGCTAGGTGTCACAATTTCACTCTTTATGGTCGCAAACTGTTTGGGTGACGTCACTTTCTTTATTTGAGGATTTGGTCAAAAGTACCAACAAATGTCTCCAGATTGTTGCAAATTATTTTATTTAGAAAGTATACTTTTGTAAAGGTGGTTGGTGTTGTTTTTTATTCATCATTTTGTATTGATCTATTTTTTATTCTTTATGTATTTTATCCATTAAATTATTAATCAATTAAAGCTGTAGCAAATTCATGTACAGTTTTGATCAATGTACAGTATTTTTTTTGTATTTTACTGCATTATATCTGTCAGGTATAATACATGTTGGTCTGTTGTTTGACAAAATATTAAATGTTTTTGTGAGGTATTTCTGGAAAAATAAAAGGTGTTTTTTTATTTAATCAATGGGAGCTATTTTGTGCTGTTATGATTATTCGGTTTAAGATGACTTGCTTGCCTGCTGTTTTGAGGCCAGCCACAGAGAGGCAATAACTTCCCATTAAATCTGCACACATCAGTGGTAACGGGTGCCTAAAAGCCTGACGTGACCATTTTTATCCATGCAATGAGCAGTGTGCACACAAATAAGTTATCAATAATTATAACATCCTGATAAATGAATGGTATAACCAATTAAGAACTGACTGGTCACTAGCCAATTCCAAGACGCAAGACTAACAGCAGATCTTACAATCTGATCGACAAGACGAGGTTTAATCTATTCTCGACAGTTTTTTTTTTAATTGAGCTTTGGTAAATGATTGCAATTTAAATGAGGCCACTTCATTCAAATGACCACACTTGTCATAATTTTTGCGTTTCTATGGAAATGTGAGTAGATCCAGACTGACACCATGGCAACAACAACAACTGAGCAATCAGTCAGTAGACCGACACCATGTCGAAACTGGCTGTTAAAATTTCATTTAGGAGACATTAGAGGGGGCTGCATTTATATTTTGGCTTCATAAGTGAGATCTTGTAATGGCCTCATAAATTGTAAGAGACACTCCGGTAAAGTAGGATAAAAATGCATTACTGATAAATTACAGGCGGGGGGGTTCAATGACATCCGTGTCCCATGTGGCTGAAGATAAGACTATAAGCATTGATTTAGGATCTTTTTTATTGACAGTTTCCCTCCTCATCCCGCATCTACATCACTTAATTGGACCAGGACCACCTGAGTCCTTCTGCAAATCAGCTTGCACTGACAAGTGGGGAGTTCCACCAAATGGAGAACTGCCTCAACCCCCAATGTTGGATTTCCTTGTAGCGAATCTCAATATACTTCAAATAAGTCAAGTGACTTGAATACAAAGTGAATAGAATTGTTGCTCTCACATTTTTACTATTCGAGGTCCTCACCTCCTGTGAATAGTCGGTGTTCACGCACTGTAAATTAGAATATTTGCTTGCCACTGTTTTCCAAGACTTATAGAAACCGGAAGGATGGATAGCTTAAGAAAATATCTGAATATAAAGCAATCATTCAAAATCCACATGAAGTGGAAAGAGACTTGAATGATGCTTTTAACAACGTGTGAATGGATGGAGTCCATTTAACTAACACGCATTCATCTTGACATCAGTCTTCAGGAACACGTTAAAGCCGTCACATAAAACAGAACAAACTGCAAAGACTGACAGCGCAGCATTGTAGCGTCGAAACTGTAACTTCAATACTTTTGGCTTTTATGGAAATTTAGCCCTTAGGAGTTTTTATTCGGCTCTCTTCGTAGATTCTTGATGACTTCTCCAGATGGTCTCTGCACGCATGACAATAGAGCGTGCACGTGTTGCCTTCAAGGCCTTTTGAAGCATCTTTTTTTATAGTAGAAAGAAGCCATCTCAATCAATGTGAGCGGCATTCACACACGGGCTTTTGTAAGACTCGGTGATTCGTCTTGGGCTTCGACAATGGACTTTTCTACACGAAGTGATGGACACAACCATCTGTGTCACCCCCCCAGTCCCTCCATCAGATAGATTCAGTGCTAAGCTGGTTCATTAAGAGGAGGAACAATTGGAGGTGTGCTAATACTGATAGAAAAAGAAAAATCCCTGGATCTACATTTTCCTTCCCTTTTTTTCCACTGGCCGCTGACATGATTGACATGGTTTCATAGTCAAAATGAGGTCATGTGAGATACTATGAGAGAATTTCTAGAATTGATATTTTTACGAGACCCGAACGTTTGGTGCAAAGCTTTTTTTTTTTGGACAGATAATTGGACCGAGGTTGGTGGAGATTGTCAGGACATGCTCGTGTTGAGTTTGTGCAACCTTGACAAGCGGCGCGCTGAGTGCCTGCAAGCGCTGCGCTATCTTTAGCTTTTGTTCAAGCTTTTAGCGCTGGCCTTCTCCTCCTCCTCATCCACCCACTCCTGCCCACTCACTGCAAACATACACGCTGATGCATGCTTACACATGACCAGCACACTCATGGATTCGTGTTGTATGAGTGTTACTGGGCAGATTAGAGAAGGCAACCTACTTCTGAGATGAAAACATGAACCCAATGTTTTGGTTTGAGCATCTGGAGGCAACACAAGCAGCTCTCTTGACACTGCACGAAAAAATCTTTCCTGACGTCAGGAATGCACAGTACCAGGCGCCACATGTGAAAAAGATTAGTAATTTCGCATTATACCTACAAACTACAACCAACTTGCTTTTCTTAGACCTTCAACCCAAAACTCATGAGGCAATAGGGGATTCCGTCCAATGTTGCAGTACAAGAATGAAAAAGCAGACTTGTCATTGCACCTGTAATTGTATATCTGTTCCTGCCGCTTCCTCCTGCACTGCAGCAGCTGAGGCTGTCAGGGGAGTTCACGTCATGTTTGCCCCGAGCGTAGCGCGACTGCCAGGCAACCGAGCGCCTCCCGCGTTCTACCTCCTGCTTCACCTTCGCCACCGAGCTGCTGTCTCGTGACAGCGACTGGCAGCGATGATGAGAAAATATTACTTTACCTCGGCGGCTGGAGATTACATCCTGATAAGTGATAAAGCGTTCCTCCCCCTGCCGCGGCATAACAAAGACGTAATTGTGATGTTCCCAGCTCTAGTAGGACTAAAAAAAAGTATGAAGCATCATTTGCCTATACGAGCAATGTGACCTTGACAGAACTTCACACTTCTCTGAGTTTAATATGTTCCTGATGAAAGAGGGCTGGAGGCTGTTTTTGCCACAGATCATTGGAGGCAACATAAGGAGGATTAAAATAAAGGCCACAAGGACACAATGCAGGCATCTCCGTGCACCCTTGGTTCTTCCTCGATCTCATTATCGTCATGGATGCTAGCTCGGTGCCTTCGAATTCAGTCTTTTTGGTCTGGGGGGCCTAAGAGGACTCTACACACAGTGCCATCTTTGATACAACAACATGAGAATGGACAAAACAAAAGGAATGCCGAGCTTGGATGCGGACAAACAAAAAGGCCACTATGGTGGCCTCATTTGGATGATTAAGCCTGAAATACCAGATCTGCTCTGCATGGGTTCCTCTTCAGAAAGGCGTGACGTTTGCTCATTCCAAGTTGTGAGGGTACAACCGAAACAGGCCATGGTGATTATCGTGTTCGGTCTCATGGCCAACGTTTTTTGTAACGGTCTTGGGTTGGGCAATATTTTGAGGAAGAGGATGAAAAGTGGCTTTCATGGTAGATCCAAAAAGCACACAGAAGACTGAAAGAGTTTCTCGGATTGGGATTACAAGACAGGTGAAAGTCATAAACATGTTTTTAGGGTCATGATTCCTGAGAAAAGCTTGCATGGTTGGTGTTGACACCATGTGACATGTCCTCACTCCTTTCACAAGGTGAATAAAAACATGAGGCCGTCTTATGCAGCTGTCCCCACATCCAACCGAGATCCGAGCAACCTCCTCAGCTGGGGTCTCACCTTTTCGCTGAGTTTGGATCAGGCTCGTCTATGCGGGACATTGTGTCAACAAAGACCACGTGCAAAGATTAAAGTTGACTCGGCTTTGAATTTAGTAATCTTTGTAGTATGTGTCTTCATTTCTGGATTTGATCGACTTGAGGTGACAAAGCCTGCATGCGTAATCCTAACAGGATGAATCGTTTCCAAAGAAAACACACTGCCAGATGTTCCAAAATCGGTTGATAGAGCATCACTTCATCAGTACATCAGAAACGTGACTCAACATTCACCCAGTGCAAGGACAAAGGATGAGGTCATCCATGAAGTCATGTTTCAACCCTGCAGCTGGACAACGGGTAAGTTTTCATCCGAGTGCATCGTTTTCACGTGCTTCCCTGAAGCAAAGAACGACATGCTTTTGGAGTCTGCATTCTATTTATATTCATAAATAAAAATGAATGTCCTTTTTATAGATGAATAAAAAAAAGTTGAAGCCATATGGCAGTAGAGAGGTGACAATGTCACGCTAAAGTCACCGAAAGACTGCCGATAAAGTCGAGCTTCGCTTTCACTCCCAATCCCTTCCCCGCCACCCTTCAATCAGGCGGACAAACCTCTTAAATGGGAGCCAAGTGGCAGCTTTACGATCTATGAGGGATAAAAGCTCGAGCTAGTAATCCAGCACCCCCCACAAACACTGTTCCTTTTCAACCTTTTGCGGACCCTTTACGTCCGGCAAAGATGACCTTCCTCACAATTCCGGAGCTCCTCAAAGGGTGTGAGAAATTTGAGACACGGTCATCACGTGACCCTACCAACATGGACAGTGAATACGAACAAAAGGGTCAACAGATCTCATGACTCCGGTATTGATCTTCTCCTCTAATAATCTCCATGCCCCCTTGGTAACCTCTGCTGGATCGGACATACTGCCACAAAAGCATTTTGACCCCTTCATCGCCCTTCGGGGACTGATGAAGTCAGGTTGCCGGGGTGATAGAAAATTATGTCTCACGCCTGTTAAGGGGCGTTACGAGGTGCTGGGGTCTGTATTTCATCATGTGGACTTTGAGGAAGATTACGCCAAAAGCTACAGGGCCTGTTTTTCCTGAACATGGCCTTCAGAGACACCCCACTGAGTGAAAGATTTGGGATCAACATGGGTCAGTGATTCGTGGTTCTTCCAGAGATTGTTTCTTTGTAATCAGTGCAAGACGGTGTGGGGATTTGAAGACACTGTGATAACAACTGAGGTCCAAAGACACCGGGGTAACTAGTTCTCTCTCAAAATTTGTGGTTGAGAACAGTACCACAATGTGTCACAAAGACTTGGGAGTGACCCAATGGTATACATGGTAGTTTGGAAAATATCCCTAACTTCAGAAATAATGAACAAGACTGAGTACTGGGATAACATGCTGAGAACCAGACCCCATTTCATTTGAAAGCCCAGAGATGAGCTCTCTGCTTTGCGTCCAATAATTCAAGGGATCCTTCCACAACCTAAACCTTCTGCCTACCTGCTGTGGATCTTGTCAAGACTGCGAGGTAAGAAACAACGGGAGGGCCTGAAAAGTAAACTATGCAAAACAAAGCAAAGACTGTGCAGAGGAGACAATGATCAGTTTGCCTCCGCAGGGGAGGGAACCATGATTGCGATACGGGAATGCAGTCAGTCACATGCTCAGTGTGAGGTTGGTACAACTCACTGTAGCTTACACCAAATGTATCCATTTTCGTTATCTTGAGTGAGCCAGAATCCACCCCAAGTGGTTTTGGCAATATGTCAAAACAGAAATACTGAATATGGATCACTTAACGACAGGGCACTAAAAGAGAATTAAGACTTCCTAGAAAGTAGTCCACAGTCACAGTGTGTGTTCTGGGCTGATTGACACTTCCACAGTATCTGTGGTCTGCTGCTGCTACATTACAATGCTAATGAAGTCAGCGGGCCAGATGCCGTGTAGGGACGATTGTGCTAAAGACATCCTTGAGAAACTTTTGTTTTTTTAATGAGCTTGCAGAGGCAGGTAGTTTGGACATGGAGGTCGCACAAGTCCAAGTGCAAAATTGCCAAGGACGAATTTGAAGTCATTACCCACTGCCTTTTTATGCGGCGCAAGAATACACAGACACACAAAAATACACGGCTTAACAATGTACTGCTGTTATTAGGCTTTGTTGCATACCGCAGTTGTGGCAAAGCAAATTGAATTAAATTAGAAAATATGTCAATATGCCCGATGCTTCCACACCTTAAAATTTTTTGTCTTCACACCAGCTGTGGATTGGTTTCAGTATTGATTGAAGGATCGATCACCGCATGTGCATATGCACTTGCAGAAAAGATGACAATGTCTCAAGTGTGGTGCTTTGATTTATTCATTCACCAGGGTTACAAAAGCAAACAGATTCTATGTTCTCTTCGTCGTGGCATTCCTATCGCATGACCACAAACGGGCGCTAAAGAGTTTTTGTACATTGCAGAACAAACAGCAAGATGGTTAAAAACATTTTCTACATGACTCACTTGGTGAAGTCTATAAAAATGTCACTAAAAGCTTGCTAGCCAAGGAGACCAGAAAATATTAACTACATTATCAAAATAGTTGACTTTTTTTTGTGAGCTAGGTTATCAATTACTTATTGCGGCTCAAAATTGAGTTCATTTGGTCTGGCAGATTGGAAATATGTTAACAATTATCTTGTATTCAGTCATCATGCTGCCAGAGGAATACAAACGTACTCACCTAGCTTCGTAGGTTTATTAGTTTTGTTTAAAAAAAAAAAAAACTACTGGAGAAAAACTACTTAGGGAAGACCAATGCTATGAAAGCGCCTATTCACTTATTTTTTTTATTGGAACCTATCAAAAAAGTTGCCTTTACATGACTTCCAGACAAAGTTTTATATTTGTCATGGAAAGATGCCTTAGGATAGGGGCAAAGCCCTGGATAATAGGAAAGTAGTAATTGGTGTCATGCAAATATGTTAGTGATGCATCACGGCTGTTCTTTCTGACCTTTGTGTGTCGGGGTGGAGCCAAAATTTGCCAGGGTTATTCGTGGAAGAGACTAGACCACACCATTTTAAGGGCAATGTTGCAAATTGAGTTTGACATTAGTTATTAAATTGGGTTGTGATTGCAGCTTTTTCCGATGACTGTAATTAATCTTCTTCTGCGAGTGGAACTGTGCTTCTTGCTGCCACCAGTCAATGTCGTGATCTTCCTCAGCCTTACTCCATGCTTTTCATCTCTTCCTCCCCCTGCTGTGCTTGACCATCTTCTTCCTCCTGAGAATCATGTCGTAAAGTTTCTCCAGGCCCTGCTGCACGCCACGACCGTCCACCGCGCTGCAGCTATGCACGTGGCGTAACGTTCCAGCACTCAATTCCTGCACACCCAGCAGCTTTTCCACCTGGCCTACAGATAGTGCCGTGTCCAGGTCCTGCTTGTTGGCCAAGATCAGGACGGGCACACCCTGGTTCTCCGAGCTGCGGCTGATCTTGTGGAGCTCCACTTTGGCCTCCTCCATGCGCTCGGCTTCGGCGGCGTCCACCACAAACACCAGGCCGTCGGTGCGCCTTGTATAAGACTTCCACAGCGGCCGCAACTTCTCCTGGCCGCCCACGTCCCACACGTGGAAGGTGACGGCTCGGGAACCACCCACCGATACCTTCACCTTCTCTGTGTTGAAGCCTTTCGTGGGGATGGTTTCCACAAACTCCTTCAGCTTCAGCCGATACAGCAGAGAGGTCTTTCCAGCTGAGTCCAGCCCGATCACTACAACATGGAGGCACTTGAAGCCAGGCAGGAAGGAGCCGGGAGGCGGCATGTCACTCAGGAAGTTACCCATAACTCTGTGGCTTCCGTGAGGACTCCTAGTTTGATCCCCTTGTGCTTTTGTTACAAGGTCTGCATGTCAGATGGGATCACCAACCTTAGCAAAAAATAAAGATAGAAAGTGCTTAAAAGGTCCACAAATAAACACAAGAGATATGACAGTGAATGAACATTTCTCAAATTAGTCCAAAAATGATAATTTATGTACAATTTATAAATCAATTAAAATATATATATACATAACGCAGTACAACTATTTGCATCTTTGTTCACCTAGCTATGCTAGTGACATGATGGACTAGCAGATAATACAATACTCCTTTGCGAGAGTCAATAGCAAGTTAATTGAGGCGTCCGGTGTCTCATTTACCAAAACTAATCCTCTTAAAAGGATGTTCAACCTCACACGTTAATTTCACTGCAGCACTGGACTGAATGCATCCATGCATGCAGATGGCAATGATGCTTTAATCCGGTTGTTGACATCCTGATTTCCATCAAAACCCCTCTACTGCTTGTTTATACGCATTTATTTCAAAACGCTGACAGCGCTACAAAAACTGAGTTATGCATGCACGCAAGTAATAAACGTCTAGTCAGGTTTTAATGGCAGTCCGGGTTTAGGTTTAAAATTAAATCAATGCAAACATGCATACAATTATTACATGGCTAAAAACATGAACATTAAGCAATAAACATTTAGCGTTCAGTACGTACCTTGAACGAGGTCTCTCTCTTCTTCAAGCCCGTGAACGCATCGCCAGGCATAAGTATGACTTGCCAACGTGCGCAAGGACATAAATGTCTTCAAACGCATCCATGTTGCACTTAGTCATCAAAACACGGCTGGATTACCCTGCCGCGGTGGTCCACGAGCAACACTGAGTCGCTCACTTCTCGGCCGCCGCCGCCACGAACGCAATCCACTCAAGAGCCGTGGTGACGTCACGCCACATCAGAGAACTCACGAATGCGCGCTTTGTGGCGTCTTTTCTGGCATTTATCTCGTTTAAATGCGTCATAGGACACTTTGTGTGGACACAATTGCTAACGTTTTTCGTGCAATCTTAAACTACATGCAAATTTGTTTCATTTAATCGGCATTCGATGACACTGATACTTTTTCATTCGGTACAAACCAAGTCGTTAGTTTGGATGGATAACTAGTGACACCTAGTGGTAACCATTGCACACAACAATAAACTTGGCAGAATTAAATGTGTACACAAGAATGCCTAAAAGGGTAATTATATCACACAAAATTGCAAAATATTTTTCTAAAACATATATCACTCAAAATTAAAGAACTGCTTTTCAAAAACAAAGTAAAATCTTGCAAAGGATCATCTTATCTTACAGGAAGACGTCTTACCTCACTAGTAGTTTTCATCCATACACGCTTGCATATTATTAGAAATAATTTACGAATTTCGAATTAATAGGGATGTGACAAATGTCATGTTTAAAAAAAAAAAAAAAAAAGACATGTTTGATGAGAGTCAGTACTTTTTCTCACAAGGCCAGGTTGTTTTGTATAACTAGTCACCTAAATCAAATCATTTAAAAACTGCATTTTCCTCTGAGTTTTTTGTCTGATCTTCATGTTAGATAATTAAAAATACAAAAGTGAAGAAACTACAAAAAATATGAATATGGGCAATATTTGGGTCAGCACGTCTGTGTTGTCTCTCACCTCAACATCCCAGATGTCTGTCCTCTTTGGGATCTTTGGAGGTTGCTCACCGACTCGCACTGGTCAGATGATCGGCCGGACCAAGTGGTGGTCTGGCCGTGTTTCGGTCCAGAATTGCGCTGAATGTAGGCGACCATCTCTTTCATTTGTTCCACCATGATGAACTTGAGGTTGTTTGGATGAACTTGAGGTTGTTTGGCTTTATTCGGCAGAGCTCTTGAGGGCCACTCGGGCTCGTCAGGCACCAGTTGGATTCTGCTCATTGCAGTCTGGAAGTTCTTCATCAAGGAAATGCGAGAGGGCAACCAACCATTTCTCTGTTGAGAGCTTCAATCTTCTCCTTGAGAATCTGACTTTTCTTCCACTTTTCCTCCCTTCACAGCAGACAACTTGACTTCCTCCTCAACCTGCAGAAAGTGATGAAGCTCCTCATACTTCTTCCTAATTTTCCTTTTCAACACCTTTGCACCTTGATGTATGCTTCTTGTTCACTCCAGCCATCTCTAATGTTCGTGTAATGTCCCTTTTTTTTCTTTGCATCCTTAAGTGCTTACTGGATTGTCTCTTTGAGATATTGGAGAACTTCGAGGGGACAGTGTGGATTTTTGCATCTCAGCTGATGAGGCACACAGAGCCCCGATGGGCTAAACAGACAAGTTTCAGTTTCTCTTCATGTAAGCTGCAGATGTCCATTCCTCAGTGCCAAGTTGGGAAGTCAATCCATGGAGTAGCATCTTCTTCTACAGACTGGACACACTCCATTTCATTTTTCCTCCGACCACTGCTTCAGACATTTCGGACAGATGCTGTGAAGACATGGCAGTATGACAGGATCTTTAAAGTTCCTGACAGGCAGTGGAAATCTTCTTGGACTCTCCTCATCATGGTCCTTTGTGAAGACAAACTCAGTTTCCCAGCTTTGAATGTGGGCTTTTTCTTCAGCCATACAACACATGAATTTCTGTAATCACACGAATTATTTTAATTACCAGTTATATACAGGGGAAAAAAATAATATGGCAACACAATTCACACTTGGAAAGTGTCCCGACAGCTAAACAAAAAACACTGACCGCCACTTTACAAAAATGTGCCCTTCACATTGTTTAATAATTCCATTTTCCAACTTGTATTTGAAAGGTTCTGGTTGAATTTTTCTGACAATGATTGAAATGTTCCGCGATTTCAGCACTAAAAATCATACATTAATAAGATTTTGACACGACTGAAATGAGCTATTGTTTTGTTTTTAGTTATCCTTGACGGTAAATCTTCCATAAATACAAATTACCTTCGACACAGGCCACAAAAGGAGGCAATAAAAATCCTTCATCCTCGAATCTTGTGTTTCAAAATTCCATACGATATATCCACCATTTTGATTTACAGTACAGGTGCTTGGAATTCATCCATTCATCACTCATATTCACAATTAGACAATTTGGAGTTTTCGTTACGTGGGAGGAAATCGGAGTACACGTAGAAAATTTACGTCGACATGTTTGTAGCAAAAACAACTAACTTTCACCATATTGGACGGCGACGTCCATCTTTAAAAAACAACTTTCCCCATTAGTTTTTCTGGTCTTGAACACCGTAACACAAGCGTAGCGTATATGTTCATATCTGTGTGTGTCCGTGTTGTACTTTTAAGAAACAAAAGCACATTACAAGTTGAAAAAATAAAAATTGTAGTAAACTGGTGAAAGGAAGCGCCATCTTACCCTTATTGCTTCCCGCCTAATTACAAAGGGGGGGGCGCGAAGAGTGACGTAGAAAAGTCGTGACATGCCGCATCAAAAGCGGAAGTGACGAAAACACTGAGCGACATCCGTTGCTATAATTATTTTTTTTTTTTTATTGAACGTCTGTGTAAAACATCAATTATACTTTCATCAAAGTGAAATACAAAATTGAAACGGGAAAAATATACAAATAAATACAATAGATTAAAATACAACGAGAAAATATGTTTGTGTTATGACTTCGATTTTGGACTTTTGCAAATTTTTTTCTTTATCTTTGAAAAAAGATTCATATTTACTAATTTCCATGGCAACGCAGCAACGTCACTCTTTATCAGGGTACCATTATTTTTGTCCAGACCTGTTTCATGGGTTTATTTTTTAATAAAGCCGTCAAAGCACAACTCTGACATTAATTTTGATTTTCAATATTATATCATATCCTATTATTATCTCTCTTTATGTGACAGAAATGTGCCAATAATTTTCTCTGCGTACAGATTGCATACCACTCTGTCGCCGTCTCGTGGCCAGTATGAGAAATGCAGTCAGTGACAATTTTTGCGTATCCGAAACAAATATTTATGTCGCCGTTTTTAGTTGGATTTGTGTCTGGTGTAGTATCATATTTTTATTTTAGAAATAAAAAAATGAAAATCACTGTTATTAGGATACATAATATCTTTATCTTCTATAAATGATTACCATTTGTTGATATTTTTATGCTGTAGTTTCAATGACTGCCAGCTGTGTTTTGCCTGAGTAATTTCAATATTTTCAAACGCTTTCGTTCATAGATATGTGCACGTACATAATTTAGGTGCATGATGGTGTACCTAATGGAGTGTCAATGACTGACGTCACAAACAATGATGAGATTTGGGAGAATCGGCCCTGAATTGTACCTAATAAAATGCACAGTTATTCGGTATAGCTCAAAATACGTTTTCGTAACACAAAAAAGTAACATAAAAGTTATTGTTAATGAGCATCTATCTTATTTATGCGCCTTTATCATTTCTCAATGTTGCGTTCTTGTTGCTCGTAATTTGTTTCACGCGACATGTACGTGGTAACGTCAGAGGCTGGACGAAATCTTTTTATCAATTTCTCACTAATTACGACATGGGCGTATTGCCTTTAAATTATGCAATTTTGTGACCTAATGGGCTCTCATCGCGTGAGGTTTTAAACTCAAGCGTGTCTGGCGTTGACAGAGGAAAGCGTCCTTACGTCTGGAGCGTTCCTCGCTGACTCCTCAGACTCCTCGAGCCAAAAAAAAAAAAAAAAAATCACTTGCTAGTAATCCCAACTGGTGACAATGTCTGCCCTTAACCATGGGACACTGAAAATAAAAGCAACACGATGGCTTTTTGTGCAGGCGCTACTTAACCTTGTCCTGCGCACGACTTCTGGTGAGTCAATCCATACGGGATTTATTATTATCCATCCATCCATTTCCTGAACCGCTTAGTCCCCACGGGGGTCGCGGGCGCGCTGGAGCCTATCCCAGCCGTCATCGGGCAGTAGGCGGGGGACACCCTGAACTGGTTGCCAGCCAATCGCAGGGCACACAGAGACAGACAACCAATCTCACTCACACTCACACCTAGGGACAATTTGGAGTCTTCAATCGGCCTACCAAGCATGTTTTTGGAATGTGGGAGGAAACCGGAGTGCCCGGAGAAAACCCACGCGGGCCCGGGGAGAACATGCAAACTCCACACAGGGAGGGCCGGAGGTGGAATCGAACCCACACCCTCCTAACTGTGAGGCGGACGTGCTACCCAGTGCGCCACCGAGCCGCCCATTTATTATTATTATTATTATTATTATTATTATTATTATTATTATTATTATTATTATTATTATTATTATTATTATTATTATTATTATAAATTGGACTATATTTTAAATTTGTGGATAGCAAAGTACATTTTTGGAGTAGAAATAGTAGGGCCCAGGTGGCGGTATTTGTGAAAATGCACTTAAAAGCTCCTTTTGTTTTCTAACTTTAGCAATCAGCTCCGACCCATTCGAAAAGAAGTGCGACCCTGATGAAGTGGCGTTCAATCATTTTTGTTATTATTTTGAGTTTGACAATAAAAACCTGAAAGCTGACTGGGAGGCTGCTGAGAATTACTGCAGAGCAAGGAATAGTCACTTGCTCAGCCTCCACTCTGCTAACGAAACCAACTTCGTGAAAGGTGAGCGCCAATATAAGCATCACTTAAATGTCGGGAATTATTCCGTTTCATCCGCAAGGTTAGCTACTTTAAGATGATGTTCTTTCTCTTTTTGTGAAGCTCACATGCAGTCGAATAGCACCTGGCTTGGAGTGAAGAAGTATACGGGAAGGGAGGCAATATACAGTGATGGAACATGGCCAGTAAGTGATACCCCAAAATATTGAAAGACAGGGTAACGAGAGATTCCAAATTGCTTTCACAACCTGAGTGAAGTTATAACAAAAATTTAAAAAGACAAAACTAACTTTGGGATTTAATCATTTTGTCATTATTACCAATTTGAAATGTTCTTTTCACCCACCCTTTGAACAGGACGAAAACCCTTACTACAGTCTAAACTTGGAGAAGATGGTGGTCCCCTATTGTCTTGGGATGACCATGCCTGATAGGTTCCACTACTGCCATTGCAGCAATCAATATTCCTTCATCTGTAAAAAAGGTGCAGAAGTCTTTACCGCCTAAACTATCTCCTAATGTTCTCTCATTTGATCTGCACTGTTCCTTCCTCCACCCAAAAGGCCAGACACCCAATCGAAATCAGACAGGTGATGTATAGCACACGACGGCAGACATTTCCTGACATGTACGACTTTGTCCTCAAATGGTATATCGTTTGAAGTTTGGAGTGACGAATGCGGTTGGTGGGTGAACAACCCCTCAAACAACTTCTGTTACTGGTTCAACAACAACATTTGGACAACTTGGGACGAGGCGAACCATAAGTGCTATGTGAAGAACGGGAACCTGCTCCGCATCACTGATCTCAAAGAACAAACCTTCCTGCACGGTACTAATTTCATGTGAATGGCATATATAGGTCGCTTTTTAAAAATGTATCAAATTTTTTCCCCCCGGGAATTTGATTGTTTTTTGCTCGGTATCGCCGCCGACTCTTGACCTGATGATAATGGACTTTTGTAGACTATCTTCAGGAGTTCTGGAACGGCACCTCTCTGTGGATGGACGGCAAGAACAAAAATGGAGAGTTTTGGTGGGGGAACAGATTACAGGCCCCCTCATACATACGTTGGAGTTCAGGTTCTTGTTAGGGCTGGCCTATGGATTATCTGTTGGGTATGATATGGGAAAATATAGAATTTAAGATTGTTTCTATATTTACCATAGTGCGAGAGTCCGACCCTCCTTCCCGCTGTCTTTCCTTCGTCGTTGGCCAAAGCGTTTGGAAGGAAGAGAACTGCTTCAACTTTCAAGGCTTCATCTGCAAGAAAGGTCAGATTGTAATGTTGCACTTTGTTCTTGCCGCATGCTGATGACTCACGTCCATCTTTGGGTGTCCTCCGGCAGAAAAGGCAGCGCAAGATTGACTGGCTCGTGACTGGAAGTTACTCTGAAATGGAAGACAACAAAAACATGCTGATTTATGTCCTGCAGATCACCTGTAGGACTTGCCTCGTGCCAAGTCTTCCATCCTTTAAAATGTTATCTATTCTGCTTCGATAGAGCTTTTGACTGCTTAAACTATGACTTTTGAATTATTCTTAACGTTTGAAAACAATATTAATATATTTTCTGTGCTTGATTATGTAACCCAATGATTCTTTCTTTCCAAAAACCAATTATTTATGTAAAGGTTGATGCAAATAAAAATATAACGCAATTTTTGATGCTTCTTTGATATCAGAAAGTTTATAACTGAAGAGGTAATGGAATAAAATCGTAAATTGTGTTTTTATGCTGAAGCTGCAGTTCTACTGAATGGCCACATAGTGTCGCTGTTTCAATGCAATTCCGATTAATGCTCTTGAAAATTGTCAAGTACTCAAGCTACAAACGGGTAACTTCTCAATAGCATCTCAATAATTAGATTCAATTAAATTGGGCTCTTTTTAACCGTCTCCATAGTGCCATTAATGAAAATCTTTGCATCAAATATAACCATTGGCAACACTTGAGTTTGTAAATTAGTCAGTTAGGGAGAAAAAAAATCCTGAAAAATTAAAACGTAAAAAAAAAAGATCTTCAATACAAACAGTAAATTAGAAAAAAAAAAGCCAAGTCACGCACAAGTATATTTCAATATTTAAATTTATTCAGTGATTAAAAAAGCACATTGAACAGTTTCATGTGAACACAATCAAAATAATGATCATAAATACTGTTAGTCAGCTAAATACTGGACATTTCAATTTCCATACACAAACTCGGATTAGTTTTATTCCCTTCAAGGTGTCAAAGCTGAAATTGACTTGGTGCATTAAAAAAAAGTGCAAAAATCTTTTCTTTAGATTAATCTTGCATTCAAGTGTCGCAAAGGTGCATCTTTGGTCACAGCAAAGCAGGGTGTACCCATTTATAACATCTTAATCGACAGAGCCCAGATGTGAGGAAGTGGGGTGGGGGGTGGGGGGGGTTACTGCTCATCTAATCCACATCTAATCACACCGGACACCTAACGATACTCCGAGTTCTCCCATGAAAACCGCTCTTGAAATACAAATAGGAAGAAAAAAAATGCTCAAGTTTATCTGACGGGATGCGGCATGGTGGAGTTGGTGCCGCAGTCGATGTACTCAAAGGTCTCCAGGGAAAGCTGCTCGGTGTGGGACAAATATGAGATGTTCATGGTCATCCTGGGAACAAAAGTTAATTAAAGCTGATGCAGTACGAGCGCCCTCGTGTGGCCTTAACACTTACTGCAGCTCCAGGAATAAAGTGTGGATCTTGATCACGGTGGACTGGCAATAAGTACTGGAAGAAGACATTGACTGTGTTACATCACCTCCACGTTAGACCACTAGATCTCAATATTCGCTCACCTGAGGCCTTTATCGGTAACCGGCAGGTCAATTTTATATGTGTACTGTCAAAGTGGGGAAAAACAAAAGTTAAAATAGAAATAAAAACACATTTTGACTTTTTTAATTTACCGATTTGTCCGAGCGTGATGGGATGGCCGTCATGTTGGACAGCTTGATTTTGCCCACCACCACGCGGGAGATCAGACCCTGGACGTCCAGCGCCATGATTTGGACTGGAACAAAGTTGTCGTTGATGACTCTGATGAGATTCTGAAGGATGTAAAATAATAAGGGGACAACACCTTAATGGAAAAGTCTTAGAGGCGAACTTTGACCTTTGTCCACTTTTACAGGAGTCTGTCATGTGGATGCAATACAGTAAAAGTCAAAAAGCCACCAATCATTCATTCGTATGAATTACGATTTTGCATTTTAGTTTTATATAACACACAAGTGTTGGCAAAGTGGAAGTTGATGTTCATTTTGGAGTTGTTGCATATACGATGATGTCATTTGGGGCATGGCTAACCGTGACTTCCATTTGCACTGAGTCTGGAGTGAAGTAGACCACGACGGACAGCACCGACACAGGGGTCAGCGTGATGCTCCGGGGGAAGAGAAAGAAGAGGATGAGGCAGCTGAGGAAGAGACACAGCGCCATGGACACGCACACGTACAGCTTCCTGCGGTGGAACGGCAATATTAACCATACAAGTGATAATATGATAGTCACGTTTGTGTTGGGTTGCTCTTACGTGCGTCTGGGTTCGAGTCTTTTATCATTGCACGGGATTACGGCAACCAGTTGGTCTTGATGACCTGAAAACGACCATCCAGATTGACACTTTTATCAGAACAGAAATAATATTTTCACAATTCAAAACAATCCTGCGACATGTTTTTACATTTTCCATAATTTACTCATTTTTAAGCATGAAACAAACCTCTTGGAATTCGTCCAGTGCCCCGACAGGTGGGGCAGGTATCGCCCACGATGGAGCCGTAGCGTGGGAAATGTTTAATCGCCTTCAACGTATCAGACTCGGTCTCCCCGTCCGGACTGGACTCCCCACTTCCGCTTGTGCGCTTGCTCAGAACCATGACACCTGGCTGGGTCACTCTAACCCTTCAAAAATAAAAATAGTGGTTACTGACTTTTTATTCTCCTTATTTTTGGAAATAAAAATGCAAGTGGACGACTATGTACCATACAGAATCAATAAAAACACCTTTGTGAGATGTCATAATCCAACGTAGATTTTTATAAACCCATTAACAAAGATATTCATTCTGCCACAAAGAATGTTATATTTTATATGCTGTCAGTTTCTGTACTTTCATTTTCATTCATCACAGTTGTTTCCAAGCTATCAAATAATTAACCGTATAATGTCACATTATATTTCAATTCCAATAGAATAGGCACAAAACTGAGAAATCTGGAACATTACTGTTTATTAATAAGAAACTTAGCTGAGCTGTCGGAACTATTTATTTATTTATATTTGTTTGTTTGTTTGTTTGTTTGTTTGTGAGCGACGGGAACTACTTTAAACAGGCTCCCAAATAAATACGTCACTTTCCTGAACACTCTGTATCGCTCCGCCATTACCCGATCTAATTTCTGACTTTTTTTTTTTCTTTCTAAATTTTTCAGAACGCATTATGCTGTCCTAAGTAGATTACTGCTTGAACAGGAAATAAAATTATTCGTATTAATTTTTTTGCGTCATTCCTGGTAATTGTGGGCGTCTTCTCACCGCCCCGTACACGTTTAGTTTTGTTAAACGTTTGCAGCTTTGTGCACATGTTTTTGCATTAATCAAAAAATATACAAAATACAATACAGACTCTGGTATTAATCTTGAAAAAAAAATATTTCTGAATACTAGCAAATTTCACTGCATGACTTGGCTGTTTTTTGCAAATGCACCACTTCCACCTGTGCTTGCAATCAAAATGTCACCGATCGTTTGCAATATTGCTTCAAACGACATGAGAGGTTTGGTGTAGTTTTGTAACATTTTGACTTTTTTTAAGCTTATCTAGAGTGAAATGTGTTTATCGAGGGGGTCAAAACTACTCACCAAAAATCAGCGAAGTCTTTCGTTTCAAACTGCAGATATCATTCTCTTTCCAAGCTACTTTGTAACCCACAATTTCCCCAAAAAAGAAAAAACCTTTTAAGCGCCAAAATCTCAGGAACTTTCCTTCGACGTTTAAACTCTTATTTCGTGTTGACCTTCGTGTCGTGTCATTCTTGCTATAAACAAATTAAACGTGGGCGGACCACTTCCGCCTTCTTCACGTGCAGATCTACACTGCCATCTAGCGGCAAAAGTGTGTACTACATCCCTACAGTGATGACTCATGCAAAATCATTTCCCTTCAATTCAGTTTCATTTCTCAGCATGGTCATTTTGCAGCCCTGTTTCAAGTAATATTTTCAAAAATAAGTCCACCGATAAAAAAATAAATCCCAAAACACACCAGTGAGATACAATTCATGTGCAAATTCTTTATTTGGGGATCTACAGCAGAAGGGTTGTGAAAGTGTTTGCAAAACATGTGACAAGCGGAACTCGACAGTCAGTACAACACGGACGGCACGATACCTCAAAACCACACTCACTCCAATAAAGGAATAGGAATCCGCTTCGAAACCACACAGCGTAGAACAAGCAACTCTAATAATAGTGATGAAGCTTATATGAGGAAAAAGGCAATAATAAAAGGTGTTGGTACCACTGGAGCTTGAGGAATGTGTTGTTTGCAGAGACATCTCAGGTTGCTAATACGAGCTTTGCTAGGTTTTGGTGAAAGCGCGGTAAGAAGGCGTCAAGCGGACCACCGGAACACCACTCGAAACTCCCGCGGTAATATAGATTTAGGTATATATTCTTTGTATACATTCCACACGTCAACGTCTAAAAGAGAACAGTACTTGGATACAAAAAGATTGCATTGTTTAGGCAAAGTGGACTACGGTTATACGGAGAAAAGGGTTGCGTTGCTATTTGCACTTTTTCTACCAACATTCAAGCGTTTGTTCGTACTCCCATCGCTTTTCCACCGAGAGGTACCAGCCCGGTTCAGTAAAGGAGTCCCATCGCTTTTCCACCGAGAGGTACCAGCCCGGTTCAGTAAAGGAGTCAAATTTGATCCAAAGAGATGAATTAAGCTAAAATCAGTATTTGGAACCCTGTCTGAGCAGAAATTGATACCATGCAGCGGAAAAGGGATGCTAGCACGAGCCCCGTCAAAAAAAGAAGACGTCCGTAGAAAAACACTAAGACTTCAATTTCCGTCCCACATATAAAGCTAACCACCAATCGGAATCATCTACAAGCAGCTCTTCACTAGCACGCTTGGTCCAAACGATACTCTGCTCACCCTTTAAATACGTTTCGACATATTATCGAAGAGGAATAAAAAGAAGTGTGGGGAGAGGGGGGGGGAGGAAAAAAAAGACATCATGGAGCGCCTTTTTGTCAGTGGGGTGCCTGGACGGCGCGTGCAGGCGGCGCGTCCTCGGCCCTCTGCACCAGCTCGTTAACAGTGTGCAGCAGGTTGTAGCCGTGCTTGCGCAGAAGACGCTGGTTGAGACGGCGGTCTCGGAAGCCCATCTCCAAAAGCATGGCCATGAGGGAAGGGTCCTGGCGGGCCGCCGGGTCCACGCCTCGCTGTCGAGCCCACAGGACATGTTAACAGATTGGATCTGCAAGTTGAAGGACCACGTGATGTACCTGGATGGGACAGTTGGGTGCAGTAAACAGAGCCTTGTATGCAGATGCGGCCACTGAGAGAGCCCCCTTGACCAGGCCCTCGGTGAGACCTCCTTGACCTCTGCAATGAACGCAAGTTAGCCGTGATAATGAAACGTCATGAAGATGAAGAGGAGCAGGGTGAAGGTAGACTCGCCTCGGCTGCAGCGCGTTGCCGGGTCTGGGGTTGTACGTCTCAAAGGCGCTGGATGCTGATCCAGCAGATCTGGACAGACCTGATGAAACTGCAAAAAATAAGGAAGAAGAAGAACAACAACACGCTTGTGTTAGATAAGAGCGCCTTTTCTGCCGACGCGGCAAATCACCAGAGGCGTATTATTTCCTTTTCACTCTTTGTCTCTCACCGTTGGCGTGGACCCTCGGCGTGTGCGAGTCATCGACTGTGTGACAAGCGTCTTCTGCGAGGTACAAAGCCTCTGACCTGAAAAGGCAAAAAAACCAAAAACATGAGACAAGAAGCAATATCAAGATTGTGTTGAGGAAGCACGCCTCACCTGGGTGAGTAGATGGGCGGGGGCACCACTTCCGGGGTGAGCGTGGCAGCGTCCAGGGTCTGCGAGGCGCACAGCATTTGGTTGACGCTGCCGTGGATGACGAGGGGGGGCGACGGTGGAGCGTCGCACGCCAGGTTCTTGTCATCCTCCATCCGCTCCTCGCCTTCTTCTCCCGGCGGCGGTGAGTCCTCGCCCTCGTCTGAGGCGTAGTCTTCCTCTCGCGAGGGTTCGGGGCTGGCTAGCGTGGCGGTGACGACGGCGTCGGGCTGCGACATGGCCGAGCTGTACATGGACTCCCCCAGCGGACGACTCATGTCGAAGCAGTCGGGGAGGACGATGATGAAGTCGTCACAGGAGGAGGACGACGACGTCTGGCTGCTCACCTGAGGAAGGTCAGATGATTAATAAAAATGCCGAGCGCCAATTTTTTATTCTAAAGGCACTTTGAAGGTGAAGGTTACCTCATCCCAGTCATCCACTCTGTCATCCTTCGCATTTTCATCTTCATCTTCATCATCCTCGTCGTCGTGTTGCTGTTCCAGCTCAGCTTTTGTGTGAAGAACAGAAAATACTCGTCACGTCATGACACAGATTGTTCCAGGTGCGTTTTTGGGACGGAAAGTTGTTGTCCCAACCTTGCGGTGTTGTCAGCCCTTCTTGCTCGCCGTTCTCAGGTGACGGCTCCTTCTCAAGACCGAAATGTGGACCACGTGAGAGGAAAGAAACTGAAAAAAAAAAAAAAATCATGAAACACTTTGACTTCTTTTCTGTCGTTAAGTAGCTAACGCAGAGTGTTTGTGATTTAGGGCTATACAAATAAACTTGACTTGACTTGATTCCTCACCGTGCGTTTGGCGGCCAGCTTGTTGCTGGCTCCTGCGCAGCGGCCGGTGGTCGGGGGCCTCCTCCAGCGTGAGGGAGCGCATGACCGTCTCGCACAGGAACTGAGCGCCGCTGATCTCCTCCTCGTGCTCTTCGTCCTGAGCCGCCGCCTCCCATGGGTGCTCCCTCGGGTGCTTAAGTTTTCCTCCTGAAGATGCCAAACATCCTTCCTAAATATGCACACCAACAGCGCCAAATCGACCCTTTTAGCTGCTTACCAAAAAATTTTTGGACTTGTGTGTCGTCTTTAATCTGCGCAGTGGGTGCCTTCTCCGGCATTGGTGCATCATGAGGCAGAGGGGAAATACAAGGCGTCAGATCTAAGCGGGGGAAGAAAATCAAATTCAAAACACACCTAAGATGAAGTTTAGATCAGTGATGGAGGGGGGAAACTCCAGTTTCTGCTGGTCTTACCCACGGGAGTGTTGTTAGGAACCTTCTCCAACTCCTGCACAATGTTGATATCCATCAACTCAAAGGACAAAAGATCCTGAAGGGAGGGGCGGGAGTTCATATTCAATCTGTTATTGTGTGTGTGTGTGAAGTGCACACCTGAGCGGTCAGCAGGTCCACGTAAGGCAGGAAGAAGCCGTTGTGGCTAATGTCCACGCACAAACCCTCCTTGGACCGGACCTCCTCATCCTTCGTCCCCGGCTTCAGCTGCTCCTTCTGTACAAGCACAATTGGCAACGTTAGTGACACTACGGGTGTTTTAGAAAACAGAAGGACTCACCAGTCGTTTCCGGTGATGCTGAAGCGCGTTGAGGCCGTTGCCGGGCTCCACCACGATGCTGCACCACACGCGTGGCCCAAACTGGTGGCCGCGGTGCGCCAGGCGCCAGTGGGAGGTGTACGTGCCCTCCATCACAGGCGCCACAAAGGTCACGCTGACCACGCCCACTTGGCCCGGCAGCAACAAGGGGACGGGCACTGACCTCCTCTCCTCCGATGCCAGGCCGAGGTTACCCCACATGAACACCAGCTGGGCACACGCGCGCACATATATACACACATGGGACACACAAAATAGCAGGACGTCCACAAAGCGAGATGTCAAAATATCCGCAACTCAAACCGGACACCTCCCACCTTTAGCATAGCCCCAAAATGCCCCAAGACAGACTCCGCAGTATAAAACTGGAGCAGTTCATCCTGAAATCTCACCCGAAATCGAATTTTTGCGAGTAGATTAGATGATCAAGAAAATGTTAAGAGGAGAAAAGGAGCTCAAAGTGGTAGGTCAAAGAGTGAAGGCTGTCCTCTGGAGGGGCAGATGGAAAACGAGGGGTACCTTGGTCTCGGGGGTCCAGCTGATAGTTCCCGAGTTCCTCATCTTCCAGTATTTGATGAACTTGGTGCCGGGCTCCAGACGGGTGCCGTCCGGCAGATTTTCATCCAGAAACAAGGCGGCCATAGTGGGCAGCAAGGAGGCGTGCGAGGCCCCGGGTCCCCTAGTTTCAAGTGTACAGAGCATTGTTGAAAACAGCCCTGCGTTCTCACTCATTTTTTGTTGTCTACCATTAAAAAAAAAAAACGCCAGGGGCCCAGATTTGAGTGCGGGCAGGTCAAAAGCATTTCTCTTAGAAAATCTATGAAGCAGCAGCAGCAGCAGTTTTCACACCGAGGTAGTTCCGACAATTCCCCACCAGCGCAGAGCAGCCAGCGACACACTCATACAGACTAGATTACAAAGGTGGCATTTTCGTGGGGGGAGAAAAAAAAAAAGACTTTTTGCATCCATGCTGGATTTGAGGTACCCAGCACTTGTTGGACGCCCCTCCCAGGCGGCGCTTACTCTGGACTGGAGGCCTGGGGGTCGGGGACCGGGGCAGGGGCGGGACCTGAGGCTGTGTCTGATGCAGCGGGCAGGGGTGGCGGGGCAGGGGCCTGGGTGGAGGCGGAGGCCATGTTAGTCAGGGCGGCGGCGGCTCGGCCCGAGGTGGAGGGTCCGCTCCACTGCAGGCCCCGCTTCTCCAGTCTGAGTTTCTTCTTGATTTCCTTCACTTCGGCTCGCAGCTGCCTCCTTTCCGCTTTGAGGCGCTGTCGCTCGGCCTTGCGCACCGTTCTGTCTCCTCGCCTTGGGAACCTGTGTGATCAGGCAGACTTTTATTAATATATTAAAAAAAATTAAATAACAATGGTCGCTGCTTACCTCAATTCTCCTGACATTCCATGCTCGGGGATGGACAGGGGTGTCTTGGTTCTCACGAGATTGTGGCTGGGGTCGTGGCTGTGGCGACACATCTCGCACAGGATGCAGGATGGGCAAACACTGGTAGGAAAAAAAAAAAAATGGCAACATGAGCAGAGAAATGATGTGGTGCAGAGGTTCCTCTTCCTACCTGCACTTGTAGGCTCCTTCAGAGGTGAGCTTGTTGCAGCTGCTGCAGTTTGGAGTGTAGCCAAGAGACCCGCTGGAGGTGGACGGGCCCGGCTTGGGCTCCTCGGTGGTGGCGGGGGGTCCTGGCCTGGGCCCCATGACTGGAGCACAACTGGGCCCACTGACCTCAGGCGGCGGTGCAGGAGACTTATGCGTACAACACTGGCCGGAGAAGTCGCTGCACATGCGCTCAACTACTTCCTTCACCACTTCATCTTTAAACTGAGGAGCAAGGACATTAGCGCCAGGGTGAAAGGGGAACGGTAAATATAACGTGAGGACCACCTTTACCTTCTCCATGTAGGATCTGAACCACATGGGAGGAGGCTCATCTTCTGCTTTGGACCCCTTGTTGTCCTTGGCAGTAACCTGAGGACCAAAGCAAACTTCAGCCAAGACGGTCGACAAACATGCACATGTGAACACACCTTGTGACTATTCAGCAAAATACACTCACGCAACAGCCTCACAAAGTGGAAAAACTGGTCGGCATACAGCAAAGATGGACACAGAGTTGAAGACGTGGACATTAATGACTTTTTTGTTGGTTCAAATTTGTTTTAGTGTTTTCATTAATTACGATAGCTCATTTTCATGTTTACAGTTTTGCAATGTCACACACGTCATTCATTGACGAGGTGACCTATGACTCATACGTGAAAACACGTTGGTTCCTTACAGCTTCTCGCTCCGGGGTGACCTGCGTGCCCTTCTCGACTGTCTTGACGCGCGACGGGTAAGGGGGTGCCGGTCGGAGGTCCCCCTTCAGCTCCTTGACCTCGGTCTTCAGAGGTCCACCGCATGCCTGTCCCTTCATCTTGTAGACGTTCATGATGAGGTGGTTGCCTTGCTTCTCGGCACTCTGCTCGTAAACAAGCACAGTCATGGTGACGCACGGTAAACAATAGAACTTGTTTTAAAAAAAAAAAAAAAAGAATGAACTTTATCATGCTTAGCAACAAACATCAACAGAAAAAAAAAAATCACAGATTTTTGTCATGGTCTAATCTTAATTTTCCAAAAATACATTTATAAAAACACAGTGACAAATCATTTTAATAAAATCAAACATTCGACCAGCCCTTATGCTAGAGATCATAAAAGAATGACATCTTTCAGTGATGCCATGACATCCGCCACAACATCATTCTTGTCTATTATACTACTTTTCAATTTTCTATCAGATAATTATAACAATACATTAATAACAATAAAAGCAGTAAAATCAGCAGTACCTTAATGGCTTCCTCGTACTCGTCTGAAATAACAACAACAACATTCTTAGTGATTTGAAAGGCAAAATAATACATCACGTTGCATCATCTATTTTATTTTTCTAAACAACATGGATCAGCTCTGGAGGAAGAAACAAGTATTTCTCACCTTGACTATTGATGCAAATCTAAAGAAATAAAGAGGAAGAGATTTGAGGAAATCATTTAAAAAGACAATCAGTGGTATCACGTGTCAAATCAATATGATTACCTCTTCGCTGTCCTCATCAAAGTACTTGACTTGAAAGTGGTTAATTCCGAATGACGCTTTAATCTGGGATGAAAGCAGACATATTTGATCACCATCCGTTAGCTGCTAAAATGCAAACCTCGACCTTTGCAGCTTTGCTACAACTTAAAATCTCGCTTGCGTTTCCCGTACGATGACTACTTTTTAAAAAAGTGTCCGATTAAAACATCGCGCGGTTTAATGTGGCTACTTTCAAGGGTAGGCCACGTCTGGGCCTTGTTCTCCCCGAACTGCGCCAACACGCTCGGCTAGCAGCTCACCCAGGCTTCCACCGAGCTCCACTCCAGCTTGTCCAGGTCGCCTGCCAGGAATCTCTTGACGTTCCCTCTAAAATTGACTTTTATAGTAACAGGGAGCCCCATTTCGGGCCGATCGCGAGCCCACCCCCCGAAAAAGTGTCTTTGAATTCGAGTTGTCGCCGGTGAGCTCGATTTCCCTGTTGCGCTCGACTGTCTTCTCTTGTTTACATCGTCAGCTGCGTCGAGAAAAATACAGTGACGTATTATGCGCATGCGCACTTGCAACAACACCCCCCTCCTCAGGATTGTCGCGTTCTAATGTCGTCATCAATACGCTCAACCAAGTGTGGCTGGCAAGCTGTAAAGCCACACGTTTCCCCCCCTCCAAGTCCATTTAATGCTGTTTGGACGATCGCTCATCGCCTATCTGACAGCATAAAATGTCTTCACTGCTCAAAGTGGATAATGAAATCAAAACTAAGGTACGATCTCGCCTGCAGAAAGTCCACATAAAGCTTTAAGTTTGCTATTGCGCGTTAGCTTCATTTTTACTAGCATGATGTGAATGATCGGGCCATGCTAGCCGGCTTGTTTCCCGTTCACTCCAACACAACCGTCAACGCTTCCAAGGATTTATCATGATTTCACCAGCGAAGCGCATAACGTGATCTAGAGATTTTTACGCCACTCACCGGGTCGGAAGTGTAATTAATGTTTAGGAACGCATGTGGAGAAAAAGGCCATCTTGGATGGCTACCGAGTTAGCCTAATGGAGCAGACGTAGGGGACATGAATGGGTCATCTTTCCTACAATCCTATAAAATCAGTAAAAAAGACTTTTTTGTGTGTTCAGGTTGATGCATTCAGAGAACGTATCACTGCAGAGGTAAGTATGAATTCACCAGAGCATCAATCAGCAGAAACTCATTTTATTCCGATTGTCACAAAATTCTTAACTTTCTTTTCATTAGGCAGAAAACCTAGTTGCAAGTTTTTTCCCCAAGAAGTTACTGGAGCTCGATCAATTCCTCAAGGTTAGTAATTATTAAACTTTTATCCATTTAAAAAAAATCCAAACTAACATGGAAGCCATCAGATTCTTCTTGTGACTTAACATCTGACTGGATCTTTTTGCGTGCAGGAGCCAATCATAAACATTGTCGAGCTGAAGGAGATCCACTCAGACATCAACCTGACAGTGCCCGACCCCATCCTGCTCTCCAACCTCCACGATGGACTTGATTCGGTGAGCCTCCAATAAACTGTGACATCATCACCAGTGACGAACTTGTCGTTGACCTTTCTCACATCCGTGTCGTTTCAGCAAAATGCCAAAAAGAGAAAGCTGGATGACGGAGATGTCGAGGACAAGGGTGAGTTCCACACGGAGAAAAATGTCCCGCCACTTAATTCCTCTTCTCCCATTCAGTGACCGGCACCAAGGTCTTCGTCATGCCAGGCGGAATGATGAAGAGCAACGGCAACCTGGTGGATCTCATTGAAAAAGTCAAACCGGAGATCCGAACGCTCATCGAAAAATGCAACACGGTGAGCGGCAATGAAAAGAAAACGACAGGTACTCGAGGAGTCAGCGAGCTTCACGTTCTCGTCCCACGCAGGTCAAAATGTGGGTGCAGCTGCTCATTCCAAGGATAGAAGACGGCAACAACTTTGGGGTGTCGATCCAGGAGGAGACTGTGGCCGAGCTGAGGACGGTGGAAGGCGAGGCGGCCTCTTACCTCGACCAGATATCCAGGTCGTTCTCGTCACTACCGATGAATTCTTTTAGCATCTTTAACTTAACACTTTTGTCTCATCTCGTTGCAGATACTACATCACTCGAGCGAAGCTGGTTTCCAAAATAGCAAAATATCCTCACGTGGTGAGTCTTTTTGTAAATCAGTGAAAGTAATTTTAGCTCAGACGAGCGCAATAATAATAATAATAAATATATTGTTTTCCAGGAGGACTATCGGCGCACGGTAACCGAGATCGACGAAAAGGAATACATCAGTCTGAAGATCATCGTATCGGAGCTTCGAAATCAATACGTACGTCTTCTCGATATGGGCCGGATATTTTAGGATGCTCACGCCTCGTTTGTTTTGCAGGTGGCGTTACACGACATGATTCTGAAGAACATCGAGAAGATCAAAAGGCCTCGGAGCAGTAACGCCGAAGCTTTGTACTGAGCGCTGCCAAACTGCAAGCACGCACCTTCCTTCCGTCATTTCAATACAATCAAGCAAAGCCCGTACATGCAGATGGACGCCACACCTTTTTTTTTTTTTTTTTTTTAAATGTGAGACTTTCCCCCCCCCAGTTTTAACGAGCTCAAATGCTCGGGAAGTCGCATTCTACACACGAGTGCACCTTTTTTTAATTTGAGAACGTTGGAGTGGTTTGATTTGTAGCGCTTACATGAAGGTTCCAGAACAACTTTTCTTTGTCTGAGCAGTGGCTAACGAGGAATATTGTGTCGTGCAGTCAGCTTTTAGGTTCAGGAAAAAAATTCTCCTCATTAAAATATTGATCTTATTGAATATTTTTGTTTTTTAAGTAATGTGGGATTTTATTTCCAGCTGCTTCGTGTTGCAGTACAGGCTTTGGCCTGTAGGCGCCAGTGTGGCGTAGACAAGTTAAAGGACTTAAAAGAACATTAAGTTAACGCCCTGAAAATAATTGTTCTCATCACATGACACCATTTTCCCTCAATAAAATACATTTTTTCTAAAAACACATTTCTTGTAAGATTCTTGTTTTTCTCATACTATGCCGTGGTGAATAATCAATTTGAGAAAATTCGACTCAGACTTTTTACATCAGCTCTTATCCACACACTTGTGACGATGTCAATTGATAAAGTAAGAATATGGATTTTTTTCTGAGAGCTCTTAGTCAACATTGGACAATAATATTTGAGGAAAAGCACATTTAATACATGTTGTTTTCCCCCTGAGATAAGATAACGTGTGAAAACAAGCCACGCTTGGTAAAAACAACTTGTGCAACCTTGCTAACGCTCGCTCGTCATTCTTTGCCGCCTTTCTTTCATTGCGGTCTTGGTATATGTTGACGTAACTATTACGACACGGCTCGTAGATAAGACGGCCGCAAAAAAGGATCGGGATTCGCCGGCGGCGGAATGTCACAAGGTTATTATGTCATACACGTGATGCTCTCCTCGAACCTTGTACAACATGTAGCAACATGTACCTTAGTAAACTTTGCTACTTTTTTAATTGTAATTAGAGTTAGCGGACAAAATTCTGCAGATTTTAAATGGAGTCACAAACTGATTAATAATTTAAATAGGAATTGACCATAAAATGATGAATTGACACATTTAATTGACTTCTTAAAGCACATGTCATTTAAGACACTCTGTGCTTCATGACCCCACGTGGCCGTATGATGGAGGCGGTGTCACTATGTCGGCCGGCCGAGTGAGCGACGCATGCTTGGGTTAATGTTTAATGTGCGCAATTAATCAGTATCAGTGCAAAGTGTCCCGTGGAAAAAAAAACAAATGTGCTATTACGGGTAGCTCTCATTAGTAAGCTAATGACTTTTTTTTTTTTTTTTAATCCAAACAGTGACTGGCAAGCTAAAAAAAGCTGGGGAGCAAAAATAGAACGAGGACACTGCCATTTGAGTTGAGTACTTAAAAGAATCAATACAAAAGGAAGCTTAAGATAGGAAACAAATGAAATAGCAAAGACAATCGCTTAGCGTGACGCTAACTTGACTACTGGTATTTATATTTTTGAGAGCTCCGGGGGGCATTGATCCCGCCACCCCGTTAGTCCCGCCGCCCCATTGGTCCCTCCCTCTGCACGCCCCTGACCATTTGAGATTCTCTAACTATAATGAAGCGCTTAGCATATAGCCAATTAGCTAATGCCTAGCTTGTACTTTAAATCCAAACTATTTTGAAGCATCCGGCATGTGTATACAAGACAATAACTCTTAGCAAAACAACAAAACTGGACTACATTTTCCATGCTAACACACTAGCATTAGCCAAAAGGTCCCATGCACAACACAAAAATCAATCCCACTGATCACAACTTTTTACTGCTTGCACCTTTTGTGACGATCCAGCGGAGCGCCCGTGGGGCCAACGCGGTCGGTATTAAAAGTGCAACTGCGCTCTTACCGAAGGACAAGCAGTAGAAAGCCACAAGGTTCTCAGAGGAAAATGTCCATGAGTCCAAAAACCCAAGCAGCCCTAGAGAGACGACAACGCACCCTGTCTTGAAAGCACCTGAGGTGCCGAGCGGAGGCAGCCAGTGCAGGCCCAGTCCAAGACCCAAAAGGCTGCCCATGTTTCGAAGGAGGCTGGCGAACGGCGTGCTGTCCATGTGCACCCATTCAGCCCTGGAGCACCACCTTTGGGCCTTCTCTATGGTCCACAGAAGGTCCACACCAAGAGCTTTAAGCAGCAGGTAGAAGCCCACAGCAAAGAAGGTCAAGAAGAGGGTGGTGATGGCGTACGTCCTGAACCTGGCTCTGTAGATCCATTTCACCTTTGACATGACCTCGGCCACCATAATGCCTGACAAATGACAAGACACTTTCAGACTCTTCCGAATTATACCAATACGGCCGACTAACCTGTGACCAGCCCGGCGAGGACCTGGTGCGGGAAGTGGGCTGCCATGTAGACCCTGGACATGCAAACTACCAACACCACCAGACCCATGACGACCCATAGAACCAAACGCAGGAATCTGCCAGAAATGACAGGGGGAGTACCAACAGCCGACAACTGACAAACCAACGACCATATTGTCGTAACTCACTTGTACAGTGACGGTAGACATCGTTTCTTCGCCGCAATGTTGAGTATGGCCGTCACCATGACATACCAGACCCCCGCGGCACCCATTGCGTGACCAGAAGGACTTCCTGCAATTGTATTGACTTGAGTAGGACTGAACTTTGGAAGCGAGTCAAACGTGATACAATCATGAGGTTAACCAGATCACAATGAGAAGGTCTACCTGGTCCAGTTTCACATGTAATTGGGAACTGTTGCAGCAAAGGGGCCCCTCTTGCCCCATAGAAGTCGGTCTCATGAACCCACCAATATGGTCTCTCTCCAAAAAGAACCCTGTCATAGAAAAAAATTTGAACCCCAAAACAATTCTTACTCAACTTCTTATCTGAGCGTTACCATTTAAGGACCAGGTTGATCCAATCACCGATGACAGCCACCCAGATGAGCCGGACCCCCATGTCCCGCCGCAGATGGAACCAGATGGGGAAGAAAAAGAAGAAGGTCGTGTGCAGGTCAGCCACGGTGGAAGCAAAATTAAAAAGGCCTTTGTAGCCGCCGTATTTGGTCTGCAGGTGCAGTACCAGCTCGACCCCCCAGCTGTGTACCAGATCCATGACACCAGACTTTTCCCCGAAACGTTTGTTCCCTAGGGTCTTCTTTTCAGTGGTCAGTCAGGACACCGTGCAGCTCCGTCGCCTCTATTAGGTTTGTGTGTGTGAGATCCCCATTGGACTTTACTCAAGGCTAACAGGCTTGTTTGCCTTTTGAACAGTCCAGATAGGTTCCTTAACTCCGTGCACTTCCCCCCCTAGACCTCCTCTGCTGGAATCCATAATTCTAGAACTCGGTAGCCGACGTACACGGATTTCCTAGAAAACATTTTCTCCGCTTAGTAACTGACGCCAAGTTTCTTATCCTTCTTGTGCGGATGATGCTGATGTTGTCCTTCTGACCTGATTGCGAGGATGTCCTTTCTATCACTTATTTCCGTGTTACCAATCAGCAGTATCCGTTTTATCGAGACTTTATCGTCATGCAATCATTGATGGCCTTATGCAATCTACAAGTCGACAACATCGAAAGTAAGATATTTACTCCAGCTCATCAAAAGACAATTACATAACTGGTAGGTTCTTGAGGAAGGGGGAATATGAGGTCAAATGTCAAACAATATACAGTCCAAATGACTCACAGTGGGTAATTTCCGAGACAAACGTTAATTGTGCCACTTCGGGTAAATTTGCAGTCTGTCTTTGACATCGTTGGTCCCCCCCTCCCCAACCCGGTGTTTGTGTGCCAGCGCTGCCAGACTCTCCGACTCAGTGTTTTATTACACATGTGCAAGGTCCAAAGATCAACATGAGCATGCGTCTAGGTGGTGGTCTCCCCCGGCTATAAAAACAAGCAGCTGTGTCACCGCCGGCGACACTCAAGAGTGACTCGTCGCCTGCAACGATGATTCACGCCATCATGGACGCTATGCAGGGTTTTGGGGTGAGCAGCACCCGCTACCTGCAGACCAACTACCAAGATGCTCAAGGCTTGTTCCTTTGGGTGTCATGGGCAGCAGACCTCAGGAACACTTTCTTCATCTTCTTCCCACTTTGGTTCCACTTGCGGCCCTCGGTGGGCATCAAGCTCATCTGGGTGGCTGTCATCGGGGACTGGCTCAACTTGGTGTTCAAATGGTAAGGTAGGAAGAATCCCATTAAAGAGAATTTGAATAATTAAGTGCGTGTTTTCGTTTTTAGGATTCTGTTTGGGGAGAGGCCCTACTGGTGGGTCCACGAGACACCGTATTACACCAACAGCCTTCGCCCTGAGATTCAGCAGTACCCCATGACCTGTGAGACCGGACCAGGTACGAAAAACTCCAAACTGGCACTTGGTACGAGAGTCACCATACAAACTAATTTTCCTTTTGGCTATCCAGGAAGCCCCTCGGGTCATGCTATGGGAGCGGCAGACGTCTACTACACATTGGTGACGTCCATCCTCGCCATCACGGCTCGTAAGAAGAAACACGGTGGCAAGAAGTCCTCCAACAATAGGTGAATCCTAAACCCTACATTTTGTTTACAGTTTTCTAGCCTGCGCTTATCACTGAACATTCTGTCCCAACACGTGGTTGATCATTGACTCTTTGGGTATCGAATCGTTTGACATCCAGGCAGCTGAAGTTGTCCCGATAAGTCAACAGTGATGGCGTTGATTGTTCCTACAGAAAGTAAAGCATCCTTTACTTACATGATCTTGATGTTCTTTTGTGGCAGCTACCTGAAGGTCATCCTTTGGACCATCTTCTGGGGAGTCCAAGTGTGCGTCTGTCTGTCTAGGGTCTTTATCGCCGCTCACTTCCCCCACCAGGTCATTGCTGGAGTCATCTCAGGTATGGCTCAGGTCATGAATGAATCATACAAATTCCTCTTCTTCACCTTCACTCAACCTCACTTGGTCTCTCCATCCAGGTATGATTGTGGCGGAGGCCTTCAACAGAACACAGTGGATCTACAGTGCCAGCATGAAGAAATACTTCTACACGACACTTTTCCTGACCTCCTTCGCCGTTGGGTTCTACCTACTTCTCAGATTTGTGGGTGTAGACCTCTTGTGGACGCTGGAGAAGGCCCAGAAATGGTGCTCCAGACCTGAGTGGGTCCACCTAGACAGCACCCCGTTCGCTAGCCTCTTGCGCAACATGGGCACGCTCTTCGGCCTGGGCTTGGGCCTGCACTCGCCGCTGTACACCGAAACCAAGCGCAGTAGCAGCAGTTCCGTGTCCAGGGCCGGTTGTATTGTCGGCTCCCTGCTACTGCTGCACCTCTTTGACTCCTTCAAGCCCCCCACGCACACTGCCGCCCTGTACTACCTGCTCTCCTTCTGCAAGAGCGCCACCGTGCCCGTAGCGACTATCAGCATCATTCCCTACCTAGTCAACAGCGCACTGGGCCTGCACAGCAAAAAGGCCGTGTGAGCCAATTGCTTAAAAAAAAAAGACTTTCCGAAACAGAACGCACAGGCTGACCTCTTCCTGTGAAAAGACTTGGTGCTAACTGCAATTATTTAAAAAAAAAAATTGCCAGGCGGAGCCGACAAGAACAGGAAATGGTCATTTGAACGTGTGCAGGTGACACTTCCCATGATGCTTTGAGACACTTAGCTAAGTTGCTAAATATGCTATATGTAATATTGCTGTATTTTTGAATATTTCAGAGTATTTTTAATTCTTCTTAATAAAATATTGAAAACAATGCCTGAAAGGGGGTCAATACACAAAATGGATGGCCTAAAAAAAAAGCCACCAAAACATCCCTGACCTTTAACCCTGAATTCCTGCTATGACATCAGCACGTACGTCACCGCGCATTTTGTGCGCTTTGCAAGTCAGACACACAATATTTACTCGCTTGAAGCTTTGCCAAATGACCGACAAACACACGTTTGTGCACGTCGGTCAAGCGTGGGTTAATATTTAATAACGGATGGATAGAAGATTGATAGATATGTCAAGTCATCAATATTCTAGATTATTTCACTTACTTGAGGCAGACATTTTCTCAGATAGTCTCAAGACTACTAGATCCAGCTTGGATAATTTGTCGTCTACATCATACTTTTAGCAAAGTGCCTTGTCCTTCTCTACCTGTCGGGAAAATGCAATAAATGTTATATTGTTAATATAGCATGGACATATTTTATAAGTGGATTTTGCTCATTTCAACTAATTCACCTTCAACTTGATGACCTCATCCGTGAGCCACTCCACATCAACCTTTTCATCATCTCCATTTATTTTTGAAAATATTTGTACTCTCCTGCTGTAGTCGTAGGCTAAAATGACCACTTCTGTCCACTAGATGGCGACATAACGGTCCACTGCCCCTTTCAGTCATATTAAGACTTGTTTTTTAAATAATATTATATACATATATAAATATAGGTCAGGTCGATGGATAGAATGAGCATAAACACATCATCAACAGAGGTTTCCATTTTGAACACAATTTATTTTTGTTCCGCTTAAATAATGTCTCGGGATCATCCAGTGTAGGCTATGTTGGTGATGGTGTCATACATGTCGATTTATCAATCATCAGGGAAGGTTAAAGATGCTTTTCGAATGCAGTTTTTAAAAAAAAAAAACAATAAAAGCTTCACGCAGGAACGTAAAGATGATTGTTTTTTTAAAACAGTGTTAAAGTACCAGTAAAAAGACGTACACATTTGGAGTATGCAAGTAAAAATGTGATTATCTCTTTTTGTGTTAGTTAAATAAAAATTCATGTCGGGCAGCACGGTGGACTAGTGACTGCCTCACAGTTCTGAAGTTTGCATGTTCTTCCTCTCACATTCCAAAAAGAAACATGCATGTTAGCTTCATTGAACACTTGAAATCGTCCATGTGAGTGTGAATACTTGTCGACATGTGCCCGGCGACCGATCCAGGGTGTACTTCCCCGAAAGTCAGCGTTGATAAGCTCCAGTTACCCAAACGAGCGTGCTATGCAAAATGGATGGATGGATAATCCGAATAATAAAAAAAGCGCAAGAAAGAAGCTTTGCGTTATTATTTTTCTCATCATCATTATTGCAAAGACAAAGTATGTGCTCATTGTTGCAGCCGCTCCGAATGTGTTCCAGTGCTTCAGATTAAGCGAGGGGCGAGAATTAAAGATGAATTAAAAAAAAAAAAAAAAAAAAAAACACAGTGGCCTCACATGCAGTCCACACACACACACAGCAGAGAAGTCTCCTTGCCACACACACTTGTTTTTCGTCGAGTCCAAGCTTCCTATCGGTGCATAAACGAGTTTGTGAAGCGATTGTTTCATCCGGTGTTTTTAAAAAAAAAAAAAAAAATTCATCACCACACCGCCAGGTTCCAGGTGGAAACGTGACCAAGTAAGGCGTCCCGCTGGTCAAGATGAGAGCATCCGTGAGCGTCCCGTTTTTTGGTCTCTCCCGTCAGTCCGGAAAAAGGTTCTCCGAGTGTGTCGACATGCTCGTTCATGCCAAACTGAAAAAGTTTAGTCCTGCTTGGGTGTAAAGAAACAAAAAAAACAAATCGTGCCATTGTTGTACATGACCGGACGCCACCCGTTTTGTTCGTTTTCCCTCCAAGCTCGAGTGTGGTGGGTGAGTGAGTGGTGACGTCACTGGCAGCGGACCTGCAAATGTTCATTTAAAAAAAAATAAAAACTTAATTACAGCTTAGAACTTGTATCCCTTCAATTGCATATTCATTAATTATTTTTAGCCAACCTACCAGGGTGCTTTGGGAGACGCTGCCGTTACGAGTGACTCTTCTTTCCCTGTTCCCGATTGGATAGGAGGAAGCGACGAGGTCCAATCAGAGACGCACAAAAAAAAACAGAAGAAAAGTTAGTATCGTTGTCTTGGTCAGGCTTGACGTAAGCCAACAAAAAGCTAGAAGCTCACGTTGCTATTGCGGGTAACGTTTTGCAATTGCTAATGTTAGTTGAGTTCAAAGAGGAAAACGCACAACAGAAACACGCTACGCTACTAGCATCAAAAGCACAACGGACACCTACATGTTTCGACACACACGCACACAACAATACAATAAAACCACTCGTGGAAAATATCACAAATGTCTTATCTGTCGCCACCTACTGGCCATGACAAACAATGCATTACTGTACAAAACCCAATATTGTAAGTACTAGCACACACACAAGCTACGTCATGAACACGGCAACCTTGTGGCCCTGCCGGGAACGTTTGCCCCGCCTCTTGCCCTTCCCCACTACGGCGCCGCCGCTCGGCGCTACGGCAACAACGGCACCCGCTTCCTCGCCAACCTCGTCCTTTTTCTCTGAGCCAACCACGCGGCGCACCACCTTTCTGATCACCTGCGTGAGTAGACGGGAGAGTGAAAACTTGGACGTCCGTGACTGTGGAGTGAAAAAAACGAAGCTGTTACTTTTCGAGTGACCAGATTGCCGTCGCTGTCAGTGAACTGCTCCTCTGTCACCGACTCTCCGGGAACATTCCGAGCTTCCTCTCCCTGGAGGAGCCGAGTGGGAAGGTCAGAAAGGTGCGTCCGGACTCTTAGTTGCCATGCCAACACAAATTTCTTTTTGACAATTGGTTTGACTTACTAGCTGAAATCATGCCACACACAAATTCGACCACAAAGTCCAAACTTGACACAATGACCTCCTGAGGGTCCACACAGTAGAGGTCACACACCTTCAATATAACCCGCCTGCGAAACACCCTTGTGGTTACAGTGGTCTCCTCAGAGCTGGACTCTTCTGCTTCCAACTCTTCCTCCACTTCCTCCTCATCATCATCATCAAAGACATGCTCACACTGGACATTTTGCGCCCACTACGAGCGACATTTTAAAGATGTTCATTGGCGCCCCACTTGGAGTTCCCTGATATGGTGTGAGTTGTCACCTGGACTCTACGAGCCGACCGGTCGCCTCCTTGCTCCTCTTCTTCTTTCTTGCTGCTCGGAGCTGGTTGTTCCAAAGAGTCGACCAGACTATCAGGACTGGAGAAAGATGTACCGTTATAGGTAGTATAGCGTTACAGTAGTACTAAGCTAGCATATAGCGCCCGCACCTGCCCTCCTCGACGGCGTGGCTGGGCTCCGCCGTCGCTTCATCTACAGCGGCTACCGCGTCGCTTTCGCTCCAGCCTGGAAGTGAGCAAAAGTCTTTTTCTGCCTGCCGCACTTGCTCCAGGATGGCATGCACCTTCTCCTCCGTCATCTCCTCGTCCTCCAGGCCTTCCTCCTCCAATTTGATGTCCTCCAGGAGACTCTGCAGCCTCTCCTGGGTCATCTCATCCTCCTCATCCTCCTCTTCCGGACGCCCTCCTTGCCTCTCATAGGGGGCGTAAGCGCCCTCAAACATGGTTCGCCGCTGAGCCGCCCTCCTGTCGTTGTCGGGCGACTCGCTGGTGTCCTCCACACGCACCAAGGGGGGGTTGCCCACCAGGGGGAGGTCACTAGGCCTGCTAGGGGAGTCTACTACGCCATCGCCGCCTTTGCGGAAAAAGTCGTCGGGGCACAGCGGGGTGGGGGGAGCGCAGTTGAGCTCAGGGGGGGTTCGCAGCTCCGCGTCTATTTGGTGGTATCCTGCGTGGATGGCAGGAGGACAGGAGGGTTAGCGTGGAGGGAGGGGGAGCGGGGAGGGTCGGAAGATGGGGATGGAAAAAGGGAGGTAAGTGTGATGGAGGTAATGAAATGATGGGGCGCTTGTTCAAAAGCCACACAATGCATGTCACTTAGAAATGTGCTTATTTTTTAAATAAAACTTTTTTTCCCCCTGAAGATAAAATAATAATCCAGAATGATAAAAAAATTCACTTAAAAATTAAGTACATTTCTAAGTGACCCCCAAACTGTTGGCAGTTTGCAACAGGTGTTGTTTTCATGGAAAACAAATTTCCTGGTGACCCAAAACTAAAATAAATAAAAGGGGTTTGCCAATTTGCACACAATGGCATCCAGATGAGTAGGCGGATTAGGTTAATAAGCAAATCGGGTCTAGATGTAGACCTCAGGGACCGAATGGTCACGCTTGAAGTGAGGTGGCACGCCAGGAGGGAGGGGGGAGGGTGGGGAGGAGGAAGAAACAGGGTGAGGAGGAGGTGGAGGAGGGGGAGGAGGGAGGGAGGAGAAAGGGTGAGGAGGCGAAGGGTAGGAGAGGGATGAGGAGAAAGGGGGAGGAGGCGAAGGGAAAGAGAAGGCAGAAGGAGGACGAGAGAAGGTAGGGGAGCAGTGGAGGGGGCTGCAGGGCGAGGAGGGAATCGCGGGGGAGTACGGGAGTTCGTCCAGGTGGGGCAAGACTGGTGCGACGGGGAGGAGGTAGACAGGCGGGGAGGAGGGGGGTGAGGACAAGCTGAAGACAGAGGGAGGAGAAGAAGGAGGGGAAGAGAAGAACAAAGAGGTGGTGGGAGGGACACTGCAAGAGGAAGAAGAAATGGAGGGGACGTCGGCGTGAGACGTTTGGGGACACGGGGCCAGCGTGGGAGAGCTGAGAGGTTTGGGAGCTGATTTCAAGCGGCACACAAACACGACGAATAAAAAATGGACACAGAATAGCAATGTTAAAATGAGGATGAAAAGACAGCAAACAAACAGGAAGTGAAGGGTGAACACTTGATCATGTGATCAAGATTGACTGTAATGTAATTTTTAAACCAGTTTGATTTCGGAATAAATTACTTTTTTGTTGTTTGTTTACTAATTCGAACATATTTACAGGAATTGACCAGCGCCGTGAAATAACTAGGACCGATTAGAATGAGTAAAGGAAAACCGTCGCTGTAATCAATTTGGTAATGATTTGCAGTGTGGCATCTATTCTGCAGTCGGTGCATTGCGAGTGCAGTGCGGGAATTTATCTTGGGGGGGGGGGGGGGGGGGGGGGGGGGGGGGGGGGGGGTTAAGGGCGCCGACTCAGGGATTCTTTGCAGGAGTTAGTCTGAGGAAGAGGAGGATTAGGAGGGCCGGCATCGGAGAGGATGAAGCTGGGAGGAAGCGAGGAGATGACGTCTTCACACACTCTAAGGAGGTGGAAAAAAAAAAAAACGGCGACGCCTTTTCAACGCGTGTTGGAAAAGACGTCGGAGTTAGTCTGAGGAGTTAGTCTTTTAACTCATCGCTGCCGCCATCCCGACCTCCGACCTCCACGCGGGACCACGATAGTTGCCGAGTCGTGAAACGTGTCATCCGCGTGGTGTGTCGGCGGCAGTGAAGCAGCGGCAGAGGGAAGAGAGAAAGGTAGCAGGGGGGGGGGGGGGGGGGGGGGAGTGCCAGCAAAATAATGATGTCTGGTAAAAATAATAATACAGTAAACCCCCGCCGCAAATAGAATACCGGCAAGGTTTTACCGTATTAAAAACTCAAAACTGGTGTGAGTATACACAAGTCATGCTCATCAATCAGAGAAGCAAAGAACACAGCAAAAAGATGCATTAATACATTTTCTGTCATATCAAATCATCGTCAACATGCACCACTGTGAACACTGAAATTCATATTTAAAAAAAATTAATAACCACTATGAACGAGCGCCAATTCTTGTCTTGCTAAAGTTCCACTTTCTGTGCCAATAATGGCCATGGCCCAATTTTTTAATAATATATGAATTATATAATTGAGCAGACTAGACTGTCTTATTTTTTTGAAACAAGAAAACATGGCAGTGGACATTCGAGTGCCATTTTTGGGCTAAAAACTTTGCTGACTGAACCCGGCGGCGTGATTGGCTGGAACGATTCGGGCGTGTCCGGCTGAGGCAGAGAGAGAGCAGGTGAGGAGCGGTGAAGGAAGGGGAAGGCGATGGATAGACTAAAAGGCCTGATTTACTACAGATTAGCACATGCAAAAACGGGCGCTAACTTGACTGCGCATGCTAACAGATTATCGACTAACCCTATCTGTTAAAAGTGTGTGTGAGCACTCAATTTAGCGCCCGCCGTTTTTTGGGGGTTTTAGTAAATCAGGCCGTAAAAGAGTAAAAGTGTAGGAGCTAGGGTGGACAACAAATTACCATCGCACTGATCCGGGATTACTGCGTTATCATCGGCAAAGCAGCGAGTGCCTGAAATGTTACCGTAGTCAAATATGGGCCCTTCCAGCAAAGTCACAATATCCAAGCGATTGATCTTATTCAGCACCGCCGTTAAAGTGTCCGCTGGAGAGAAGAGGACAGAAGGGGTCTTAAGAACTTAGGACACCACGACACAGATGACGGCGGCCTTGTCTTACTTGTGGCGTTTTTACCGTCCCTGTGCACCCATTTTTTTAGCAGCATGAAGCTCTGCGCCGTCAGGGAGTTTGGGTTCTCCACTCGGATGGAGTTGATCTCCTCCACTGAGAAGTCCAGCTCCCGGGCCAGCTCTGAAACACATGCGGCAAAAGCTTTCAGCAGAGCAGCTCGATGGCGACTTAAATCACGACTGGTAGTAAATTCAAGGGGGGGAGAACATGGTGTTCACTTGTTGACTGCGGCACTGCACATTAAAAATGGATCACAAGTGCGGGCCAGACGGGCGTGCCCTAGATGGAGCACATGCACAGGGGGGGCGTGGGCCGATGCTGCAGTGCAGGTGGTCTGACTTGAGCTGGGCTGCAGAGACCACGCCCTGAATGCCTCGTGTGCAACATGACAGATTGCATTTTTCCTGATTTAATGTCAACATTATAAATTTGAAGTATAATAAATGATAAGAAAAAATATTTAACATTTTATTATTCTATTAATTATTTTTTTAATTATCATATTATTCTTTAATTTATTTTATTTATTATTATTATGTATAATAAATGATAAGAAAAAATATTTAACATTTTATTATTCTATTAATTATTTTGTAAATTAGAATTCCATTTTTCCACATCTGAAAATGTCCTGGCTCATCTGTACAATTTAAAAGTCTAGTAACGCCCTTTTGCATAAAATTTGACCCGCCCATGTCTGGTAAAGATCCTCACATGATGACACCACACCATTGCAGCACATGTCGATTTTTTTTTTACTTCACCAAGCCTCCACTAGATGTCAGTAGACACCACAGAGCAAATACTTGAATCATGTGTGGACTCACCCGTCCAGCTGAGTCCCAGATGGTCAGCGACAATGGCCATGCGGAGGTCCGTCCTCTCGCAGGGACTCTGAGGACCTAAAACCGGGCAGTGCAGCACAGAAAAATTATTAGAAATTGCAGCTGGATGAATAAATTTAACAAAAAGAGAATGCTGAGAATGAGACGACACACAAAGGCGCTCTGGTGAGTAGTTGTAGTGTTGGTGGATAAAACTAAGAAGACTAATTTGAGCTCAACTTTTCTGGCCAAACTATTCTCAATCACTTTCAGTTCAAGAGTAGACACCCCGTGATATTTATTACGATGCATAATCCATGCATGTGAGGCCAGAAAAGCACTTAGGGTGTAACGTCGGCTAATATCGTTAGTCGTTAAGTTTCACATCACAAACCATCAGGCAACATTCCCCCGGTTGACGAAAGCAACTACCGGCCGGCGCTTGACATCAGGAGGCTGAACTCCCGCAAAGTGCCCGATTGTCAAGTTGGGGTCGATGAATTGTTTTCGTAGTGCACCCAAAAGTCCAAACATCACCAAGACCAGGCAAGCAGACTTAAACCAACACAATCTGACAAATCATCCGACAAATTGACGTCTTTGTATTTGATTGAGAAGGCGAGAACTGAAAACCTTGACAACTTAAAAGAAAGACTCCAGACCGTACCTTCCACTAAAATATCAAGAACAGAACTCACCCTGTGCAGGGCTTCATCAGACAACACAAGGATGACACAAACAAGTGAACGCTACACGACAAGAGCACCCACAACAGCTACATGCATAAGAGAAGATACACAAGGTGTTTACAAAAAGTTTACAAACTAGTCGTGTTTGCCGTGACGGGAATCGTGATCAAGCTCACTCCCTTCATCCTTCTGCTCCTCCCACTCGATTGTCGGCCTACTCTTCCTCCCGCTTGGACGCTCAACCTCAGCTCTCTGGGCGCTAGCAGAGGGTGTGGATGTGGTGCCAGTGGTGCCGATGCAGGTGGAGCTAGCGGTGCGTGCAGGGCAGAAACATCTAGAAGCTCGTCTAGATGGTTCTGAAAAGGACGTGTCCCTGCAGTTCTCTCGGTCTTCAATGGAAGGGGATGCCCGGTTCTGACTTTTGTTCAGATTCCTTGGGAATGGTTGGGTCCAGAAAGTAACCTATCGATATGTCCTTGAGTGTTAATCTTAATCGTGTGAGTCTCCAATGGCTTTCACTACTGGGATTTTAGATTAAAAAAATCAATTCTGTCAAAACCTAGACTTGCATATGTCTCTGGATTCTGTGCTTCTTAATGCTACATTTGTAAAAATGAATAAATAAGGGTAATGTCAATACCAGAAACCTAAAACTGCCAATCTGTGATCTTAAATAAGGTGGGGGTCGCTACTGGTGTTTAGTGTTTGTTGGTCGGTCACTTCTTGTGCAGAGGGAGAATTTGGACTACCCAAATCCTTGAAAGTGTCCAAAAGTTTGTCCAAAGGACTTGTGTCATTTATAAAATAATCTGTTAGATAATTCGAGCAATTTGCATAGTTTACAAGATCAGAATTTGAACCTGAAGCTATGATATTAAAATCATCTAAAGTGCTTGGACAGTCAAAATGACTTTCAGTCGTTTTATCAGATGTTCTGAATGTGGTGAATTTGGTGTTGGTGGTTGTGTCTCTGCCAGCGGCGTTTGGTATTTCTAACGGGACCGTAGTCGCCTGTACAGGGACTTGAGGGAAAACTACAGGGACACACATGGGGTCTTGATCGCTGTCGTCTACCTCGGTGTCCCTGACCCTGTACTTGCCCGCGGCGTAGGAATGCTCACCAATTTGAAAAAACTGGAGCCTCTCCTCCACCATGTCCCTCTTGCTCATGTCAATCGCACCACTGCGCGTCATCTCAAACATCTTTCCCTCGTGGAACGGGAAAGGGTTGGGCTCACTCGTCGGCGTGCTATCGTCCGTCGGCGTGCGAGCAGGGGTGCTGTCAGGCGTGGTGGCCTGAGATTGCTCGTCGACGGCTCGTCCGAAAGGCTTTGGCTCACCGTTGCTGGCCTGCGTTCCTTCCATGTTGACGATATCTTCTTCAGCGCCTTTACTCGGCCAGGGGTCAAAGTCCAACCCTTTGGTCGCAACAGTCTTAAAAGGTGAATTGAACTCCTCTTCTAACTTATAACTAAAGTATGTATCTGAAAATCCCTCTTTAGCTGAAAGTTTCTGTCCATTCGTTTCAACGCTGTCTTTTGGAACATCATTCCCACCATCTGATGCTATGTCTTTCTGGTCCTTCAGACATTCTTCTGGGGTTTTCTCCTCTTCAATAACTTCGAGTTTAGTTTGAGGAAAAGAGCGGTCTAAGGGCCTGAAAGAGTCCGTCGCCCAGACATCTCGCCTGCTGTCCAGACCGGCTAAGGATTTCAAGTCGGCTTGTTCGTACATACCATCGTCCTCATCTTGAAGATCGTACCCATCTAGGGAGTCTATCTCTGTGGCGTCGGTGTCGTGAGAAAATTCAGCTGTTGTGGCTAGCGAACAGTCCGTTATGGACTGGTCGTTTCCGTTTTGTTCACATTCATAGTCCTCCCCATTGCCGTTGGAACCATTGGAACCGTTCAAACCGTTCGAACCGTTGATTCCAAGCAGAGGTTCATTGTTGTTTCCGTTTTTGTCATGTTTTTTCTGGTTTTCCTTCTCCCTCCTCTTTTGGTCCTCTTCCCGAGGAGCTTTGAAAGTAAATTTCTTGGAGGGAATCGGGTGAAAGACTGACTCTTCATCAGCGTCATCGTCACCATTGGATTGACTGTCGTCCACCTCAGGCGGCACTGGGGAGGGGGGCTGAATACGTATTATTGGTTCAATCAGCATCTTCTCCTGTTCTTCCTGTAAATTCACCTCCATCATTTCTGTCTCAGTTTCTGACGAAGCGCAAGAACCTTTTCTGTCTGGATCAGAAGTTTCTGAGAGGTCCAACGGAGGTGGAGGAGGAAATTCAATGTATGCAACACCTTTGTCTTTGGAGGTCTCCTGTCCAGCTTTTTCATTATATCCATTAAGGATGGAGCTATTCTCTAATCTCGGATAGTTATCAGTCATTAGCGCTTCCTGCATGTTAGCATTAGCTAAGTCAGCACTGATGCTAGTTTGGATTTCAGGTGTGGTCTTTTCAAAAGAGATGATGGCTTTTCCTTGATCATCTTGTTCCAATTCTTCAGGTACCTCCATGATTGGGCTGGGTTTATCTGGCATTAATTCCATAAAACCATCAGGGGTCTTGGCGGTGAGGTCATAGCTGACCTCCTCAGAGCTGGGGGTGTCTGGCGTAACGGGGCTTTTCCCTGAGCTATCTATGAAGGATATCTGTTCTAGGGTGTCATCATCTGGGCTGAGGGGACCAAGTCCAGAAACTGACTTTTGTTTCGCAGCATGCAGCCCCCCTTTGGCCTCCCTTTCAGCCTGGCGGCCAACCTGAAGACTTACATAAACAGGTAACCTTTTCATACCTTTGAAATTTTCTTTGGTTGCTGCGGCAGCTGGAGGTGTTATGACTTCTTCCAGAATGTCTTTGGAACAGAGTAAGTTATTCGAATTTGAATCTTTGGGGACGTTATCAAGGATTTCAAATGTAACATTTTCATTTGTTTGGGTGGCGCTTGCCCCGAGGGTTTTACTTTTAGATAACGTGGGAATCTGTGAGGGTTTTGTTACCGGATATTTCTTCGGCGGGTCATTGTCATTAGAATTCAATGTGGCTCTTATAGGAATTTGAGTATCGGACTTTTTCCTTAAGTTTTTATTTATTACGTCGTCGCTATCTATTCTTGAAACGTCTGTCGTGACTTTGTTAGCGTCGCTATTTATCTCCGAAAATGTTTTTTGTGGTGACACATTTGGGACATTTTTGTTTGAAAACAGTTTTGGCGACTTGGGTGACGTCAAAGCGCTATCTGCTGTGTCTTCATTATTATTTTGGATTTTTTCCTCCTGTGATGTTTCAGTAACTTTGGATGTTTTTTTATCTGTAAAAAACTGGTAAACTGGGAGTTTGCTTTCCTGTAATTTCTTTACGGAAGGTTTTGGTTGAACTGGAGGGGGTGTTTTGATTGGCCGAGACTGGGATTGTTTCTGAGACTCCGATTCAAACTTCATCCTCACAGAAGTAACTTTGGATGTTGATTTTATGTGGGAAGGAGAGGAAGGCTCAGACTCACAGGTCTTAGATTGTTGGCTTTTCTGAGGACTACTTGGCAAGCTAGAACTTTTCTTTTCAGGTAAAACCCGACCAAATGTTTTAGTAACGGAAGGATCTCCGACTTTGGTTTTACTGAACGCTTCATCCCCCGCCTTAGTTTTTTGAGGGCTGCTGCATGCTGAGCTCGGCCAGGACCTGGGTTCTTTGAGTTCTCGTCGGACGGGCTTTCTTTCAGGTGACTGAAGTTCGTCGTTTAACTTTTCCGTTTTATCGCGGAAAAATTGGGAAACCTCACAGAGTTTTTCTTCCGCTTCTTTTACACTTTGATCAACCCTGTCCTCATAGAGGAGCTTGTCCCTGCTCCTGTCATGTTTATCCTCAGTAAATCTCATCCAGACTGCATGTTTGGGGCTACCTTGTTCAGTTGAATAATGAAGCACTGTAACTTTATCAAACTGGGGTGATTCGTCTCTTTGCATAAATGTTCCTGCTTTCGGGGAGCCATCTTTTGAGGACTTGGATACAAACTCCCTTTTAGGACTGTCTTGCTGCTCAGATGTTTGGTTCCTATCAGTCTTCATTGCCGAATCTTCTGAATCGTCTGGTTGACGTGTCGAGGATGAGTCGAGTTTTTCGGAATGGAGCATTTTTTCAGCAAACCTGTAGGACTCGCCTCTGACCTCTGATAGCTCATCGTCACAGTATTCTATGGAATGCTGACTCAGCAGTTTTAGGGCTTTGTAGGAATCATCAGCTACGAGTTGAGCAGAGCTCGGCCGACTGTCCTCCTCCTGCGAAACTGGTGTATTAACACGAGATGTTTCCAGAAAATGGGGCAGGTATTCTTCCGCAATCAGTTCCTCCTCTTCCTGTTGGCTCTCATCATAATCAAGCAGTTCCTTTATAGACTCCCCTTTATAGACGTAAAGCTCAGGATGTTTCTTCGTTTCCCTGATATAAACTTCTGTGGGCTCGGACGTAGAGTGACCTTTCTCAATATGTACCTCAATTATCCGCTCGACTTTGGGTTTGGATTTATTGTCCCTGTCGAGAAATCTCGGCGACAGCTCGTCGCCTTTGACCGAGTCTTGGTTAGCTTTATGCTCAAACAGACCCGCCAGTTCCTTGGACGGGTCTCGACCAGACTGGAAGGCTTTCATGATGTCTCGCACTGACATGCCTTCCTCAATCCCCTCTGTGGTGTCGGGTTTATGATAGACCATTCTGGTTTTCGTGGTAATATGTGTTTCTTCTTTAAGACACATGCTCATTGAGTCCTCATCTGGAACTGTCATTTGGATGGGGGTGACTGAGCTTCCTGAAGCTGCCCCTGATTCAGTAGAAGGAAGAGAAGACATAGGCTCCTCAACAAAGAAAGGCTCATCTGAGATGCTTTGACCGTAGAGATCCTCTAACCTGGTCTCAGACACACTGGGAGGGATGGAAGCATCAGTAAATAAAGGCTTGGCTTCTGTACTTTCAGCACTCTGGGGAGCAGAGGGGGTCTTTTCACTTCTAGTCTCAAAACCGCTGTCAGATAGCGGACTCTTATCCTGCTCATGAGACAGCTCCTCTGGGGATTCGAGAATGGTGTCACCCCCTGGATAAGCCTCGGCTAGTTTGCTTAGGTCTTTCTCGGACGGAGACCTGAGCATGCCAGACACGGGCGGAGGCATTTTTAATTTGTGCTCCTGTATCGTCATGGAAGGCTTCAGAATCCGTTTTTGTTTCTCTTCCCCTTCCCTCTCCTCGTACCTGCCCTTCAACTCTGCCATTTTCGAGAGAGAGCTAGCCCCGATAGTGTTAGTTAAGTAGTCGACCACTTTAGCTAAATCGAGGTCACTGTTCGACTGGTGCTTGAGTAGACGTGAGCTCTCGTCAGAGAGAGCGTTTCTTCGGGCCTCCTCGATCTCATCTACAGAAAACTCCTCCCACCCATCCTCTACAATCTCCTTACTTTCATTCCCAATATCCTTTTGTAGGATCTCGCTCACCTTCACTAAATCTTTCTTCACTTTCTCAACAAGCGTGTACGGCTCATCGTCCTCTAACTTGGTCTCACGAGGAGTGCTTATGCGTGACGTTTGGACCGTTTTGGCAGCCGTCTGTGTGTCTGTCTGTAAGATGGCTGTCATTCTCATCAGGTCTTCTTTCATGTCTGCTACATCTTTAAGTATCTCCTGGTTGGAGGTGGCGGCAGTGTGAACGATGGGCGGGGTGATGTAGGGAGGAGATTTCATTTGGGAGTTAATTTTGGAGGCTGTAACGCACGACGACATGGAGGAAGAGGGGGAGGTACGAAGGGAATCGGGAAGCGCCATTTTGAGAGAGCCTGGTCCTGGTTTAACGGGGGTCTCTGGCATGACGCTAACTAATGAGTAGACAGGTACGGTCACTGTGTTTGAGGTCACTGCAGGTACTGAGGAGGCGGCGGTAGATCTCAGAGAACTGTAAGCGGAACTTGCTGGAGCAGATCGAAGAGGGGATGACCGTGATTTAAGTGTGCCATAGCCTGTTGCGGAATAAGAGTCGATGGCTTCATTAATGGCGGCGCTGATGCCAGACGTGGCTGCCTGGGTGGTGGCTTGAATCCTTTCTTGGAGGCTTCTCTCCGATAGGAGTCGAGAAGAAGGTGAGGAGGGCGTAGATGAGGACGAGGCATATTTGACAGGTGAAACGTTCCCATTCACCATGGACAATTCCGACGATGCAATGGTTGTCTTTCCGGTCGAGGACATCGATGACAAAGAGGTTTTCCCTCCTCGTGTTGACAGGGCTGAATCAGAAGAGGTTTTCAAAGAGGACAGGGTGGAGAGGTTTTTAGCAGAGGCAGGACTTGCTGTGTCGATTTTAAAAGGCATACTCGAACTGTAGATGCTGTACGGTTTCTTTGGTGAGACGGGAGTGGTTGTGGACTTGGCCGGTACGTAACCGTTGGGTATGGTGTGAACTGGGGAGGTTCTTGACGTGTAAGGACTTTTGATAGAAGCAGGTTCTGTTGCAGATTTTAATGGACTTCCAGAAGAAACAAAAGCTTGGGAAGCCTGGACAGGATACTGACCCTGCTGGATAACAGTTTTAATGGGCGATGGTATAGTCCTGTAAGACCTCACAGGGGACGAAGGGAGGATGTCGTGGGATGGTAGGTTGGTTGCTTGCAATGGAGCTCCCATGCTGGCTCCAATTGGAGAACATGCAGGTGTTGGGGAGAAGGGCCATGATGATTTCAATGGAGAAGCAGCTGCTGAGTTGGCTGGTGAATCGGCAGCGACGACGGAACCGCCCATTCCGCCGAGTTTTGCTTGGCCAGAGGCGGTAAGAGGAGCAGTTGACCATGGGGGGTAAGGTCTGGTTGGAAAGACAGGTTTGTGAGGGTGACCAGCAGGCAGTGCTCTTGCGGCTGGTGTGCTTCTCTCAACTGCTGTTTCTTCAGCGGAATTTAATGATGGAGAAATAATGGGAAAAGAAATCAAAAAGGATGTGGAGTAACCAAGAAAAATGGGAAAAGATAAGAAGATGCGGAGGAAGAAGAAGAAGAAATCAGAGGAGGGAGAGTTGGTCAGTGAAGCAGTTCTGTTATTAAAGGAACAACAAACAGCAGTTTCATGAAGATATTTAGGAATTGACGGATTTCATTCAAAACTCTTTTCAGATGTTGATCTCTCAAACACTGACAACAAAATGGATGATTGAAATCCAAGCCCAACAAAGCAGCAAAGTAAAAAAATAACAACAACAGTGGCACTGAATTGGCAACGGAAAGATGGCAGGGATGACTTCAAAAGCAGCTCCTCTTTTCCGACATGAGATGTTCAGCGTATGGATTCTGCGTCTAATTTCAAACCACTTTAAAAGTGCCTTTTATCTGTTTGGTCCCAACCGATACACAAATTTCCTTTAACGACAGGTCAGACAAACCCTTTGCCTTTTTTTTTTTTTTCTCCCCTAAACTGACAAAATGTCCTCCAAAACTGACGTTTGGTCCATTTTGTCATGCACAGTCAATAAAAAGATGGTGACAAGCCAAACCAGCCAAACTCAAGAACCCTCCTCACATGCATGGCTCACCCACAAAAACCATAAAAAGCTTCAAAATGGGACAAACGAAAAAGTAAAGCACGTTTCTTTGACCACCCTTGTCGACAATGAGAGAGTCAAAGAAAGAACAACCAAAAGCCGGAAGAACTCACAAGCACTGCACAACAATTCCAAAAACATGCAAAAAAAAAAAATGTACCATGTCGTAAACAAGCATGTGGACAGTGCATGTTGTGTCAAGAAGAGAAACTTTACTACAACGCCTCGGACATATGGATTTTTAAAAATTTGGGTTAGTGAAAATGACAAAACTCACTCAGTGCAGGCTCGGCCAGATAGCTGTAGCGCTTACGCAAGGCTAGTGAGGCAAAGGTATGACGTCGCTCGGGCTTTTCAGTCTGCAACAATAGCAAATAACACAAGTTGGCTATCAGGTGAACGCAACTTTGTCCTGACTATTTACAGATTGATTTTTGGGATGAAACAATTTGAACGTGGAACCAATTACGTCATTTTATTACATTGGATTTAAAATTATCATGCAAAAGTCAGCATTTGGTACAAGGGAAAGTATTACATTTCCCTTGGGGCTAGCGGGCGAGAGTAAGCCTATGCTAAGCAGAGCATGGTGGGGTGGGGGGGGGGAAGGGGGGGTGTAGTTTACCTCATCCTCGCCATCTGACTCCATTTCCTGGTTCCCAAGATGCATTGCAGAAACGGGCGGCGGGGGGCGGGGCAAGGGAGACGAGTAACATAATGGAAAAGCAGGAAGGGAGGAGGAAAACATCAGCGTGTGGAAAAAAAAAAAAAAAAGAGTGATTTACAGAAGCTCCAGAAGCCACCGTGGGCAAATGCAACAAAAAAAAAAACGACAATAAATCAAAAAGCGCCATGAGAAATTGCGAGAACATCAATCGAGTCAAGCCAGCCAAATGAAAAGTCTTTAAAAAAAAATCCAAAAGAAAAGAAAACAGCCAATGAGAAGCAACCACGGCGTACAATAAAGAACCGAGAAACATTAAGAGAAGCCTTAAACAGATAAAAGACACACTTTTGGACCTTGGATTTTTTTTTTTTACCCTAGCGCCACCGCTACTTCCCTGACGGTGAAGATGCTCATGGAAGTGAGAAGACAAAAATGATGACTTGGTCTTACCTTTCTGGTGGCGGGTAACGTGATGTTCAAGTTGCACACTGCCGTTTGCGGCATGCCTTTTGTGCTCTTACACTCTTTGAGAAAGGTGAGACGGCCGCACGGCTCCTGGCTGGGGTCTCGAACCTGCGGCCAGGGAGGACATTTTTTTTATGCCCTGCTTTGTGTGTCCTAATTAAGCAATGAACACGAAATGTTTAACCAAGCGGGAAATAGGATAGATTGTACACATCGGGTCAATCGATGCCTGTGAACGGCGGCCATTTTTTTTTTTAAAGTAGTAGTGTGCATTTGTGGTACCTTGACGCAGAACGGCAAGCGGTTTTCTTTGAAAGCGTAGAAGTTGAGAACTAACTGCTGACCGCTTTTGGTCAGAGGAGTCAAGTTTCCGTAGCAATCCACATAAATGGGCCGACCCTCCAGGACCTGAACACACCCAGAACCGGAAGTTTATAAAAGATTCAAATACACAAGGATCCTTAAGAATAGTCACCTCAATGTCTTTGCTCCTGGCCACCTCCTCAAAGTTCTCCTGCTGCTCCAGGGTCTTGTCCACTTTGTCGTCGGTCATACAGAAGCACCTGAGCCTGGACTCCACCGGGTCGTTCATTTTGGCAAAGACAACAAACTTGGCCATGTAGGGCACGCAGATTAGCTCCCGGTATAACTGCGAGGCCAAGCCAACTGTCTCTGGGATTTGGTGGCAGTCAGCCAGCCAGAACCTGTTCAGAACCACCCGATAAGCGAATGGAAATATATGCGAGAAGAAGCCCGGTCCGGGTTCTCACCGTGCTGAAACGTTGGTTGTGAAAGACACGCAGTCGTTGACAAAGGTGAGGGGAGTCGTGCCGGTGATGTCTTCCCACTGTGCTGGCGACGTTCCACCTACAAGAGAAGGATTGAGTCTTGGGTTCTGGTATCTTCCCAAAAAAACTCCAAAAACCACTTCACCTGTGATGCTGCAGAGAAGGCGGAGGCATGGTGTGCAGTCTCCTTTGTAGCCGTTGGAAAGGCCCTCGCCCGAAAGCGGCGGGACTGGGATGGTCATGGTGATGGGCTTGTGGAACTTCCTCCGTCTGGGCTCCACCGTCACGATGGGGCTGAAGGTGGCACGGTTGCCGAGGATCTTCTTCACAGTTTCGTCGGGTACCGGCTGAGCCTGAGAATCCAGAAAGGATCAGGGGATTTATTTCACGGAAAATCTGAAGGCCTTTAATGTGTGAGACTTACCTGAAGGCCAACTTTGATCTTTTTGGTAAGCGCCCCCTCGGGGAAGGAGGCCTGAACCAATGGGACGCTCCGGCTGCACACAGTCCCGCCCTCGGGTCCCATCTGATGCGTTTCCTGTCTGATGCGGGACACCACGGCAAAGTACTGTGGGAAATCTTTGGTGATGATGCGGCAGATCCTCTTCCTTTGCAACTCCTCTGCATTGTCCAGTTCTAGAAGAACATCCAATGATGTTACAAGAAGTGACATTTAGAAATCCTGAGGTCTTTTACCTTCATCCATTCCGTTGAGGAGCTGGCGGAGCTCCTCGGTCTTGCAGTCGTACAGATGCTCCTTCCAGGTTTCTCCGTTCTCGCTTCGCAGAAGGATCAGTTCTCGCTCTTGTCCTCGCATGGAACCAAAATGGGGGATCTCCACGATCACCGGCCTGGTAGGGAAACGAATCGCATATTGACTCAAGCGACGTTCAAGGAAGATCTCAAAGTTGTTGCTCTACCATCTACACAGACTAGAGAAGCACAAAAAGTGAACGTGTGAATGGATACGGGTTCTGCCGGGTGTTCAAGCCACGTTTCCACCAAGCTCTACAGCATTTTAAAATCCGCTTGGCAGAAACGAGGCTTTTCATTTGTTCAATGGCACATTGAGATAAGGAAGGTCGAGGAGGTAAACCTTGGAGAAGCAAAGCATGGTCGCACAACACAAGACAAGCATGAAACCACAAGACGACAACTTCACGGCGAGAAACAGAAGAGCAGAGTGGCCACTGGAGGCTACAAAGGATGACATTATTGACTTTACGTGACCCAGTCTCGGTTTTTTCTTTTTGGAAAACCATCCCAAGAGTTTCAATGTAATTTATCCGACAGCTACGCCTTCACAATCCCAATTTCAGTCCATACAGAAAATGGACACTGCCTACTTTACATTCATCAAAAGTGACATGCCAAAAAAAAAAAAAAGCAGTCCAGCCCAAAACAAGCCAGTCTGTGATGTCACAGGCCTCGCCAAAAAAAAACCAATGACCTGGAAATGAAAGTAGTCAAAGTAATTTGATGGATTCCAAGATGTAGTTTTAGGAAGAACGAAAAGAACGATTTTTATAAGAGGTGTATGTGACGGGGTTTTTTTTTTTCTTAACGATCATTTAAAAATAAGTTGAACTGAATTTCACCTTCTCTCTTCTTTATATTTCGTGCTCGAATTCTTCCCAAAACTACACGCTGACTCGATGTTTGAACTGAAATTCAAATAATGAGATAATGTGAAACAATCATGAGGTATCAGCCTGCTGTGTCGGGACTGGGGTGGCGGGGGCGGGCGTGGGGAAGAGCGGAGAATTATCGGGATGCTATGTTTTTTTTTTTCTTTCTTTTTCCATGTTCCTACCCAACAAATCTAGTTCCTCTGGGTCCCAGTTGCAGCACTGCGCTAACGAGGCTCTCGCCTTCATTAAGAGCTGGCGGCATTCTGGGGAGATGGAGCTTACTGCGTCATACACAAACACACAAAACACACACACACGCAACACAATTCGGGTGAGGTCAATGAACGGAGACGTTAATGAGATGTCACTTTGATGGGTGGGAGATTTTTGCACGTTGGTTGCGCAAAATTCCAGCAGATGTTCAAAGTGAGGAGGAAATGGGAAGGTGGTGCTGCTTTGTCACACGTTTGAGTTAAGCTTTTTTTTTTTTACTGGATTTTAAAATAAGAAATGCACGAAATGGGCTTTGACTCTTTTTTTTTTTCTGAGGGCAAGTCTGTCTTCAAAATTTTGGAGACAAACACAGACACGCAAATGGTGGGAAATGGCGGCGGGCAGGAAGCAGAGGGAAGATGTCATCAAAGCAAAGTGCGCAAAAGCCGCTTAGCAAAAAGAAACAAAAATATCGGGAAGTCTCACCCCAGGAAGTGCGCTCCTGCCGGGCCCACCTCCACCAGCCGGCTAGCTAGACCTTCCCCCTCCACCATGGGGGGCGGCGACGCTAGCTTGTGCCGCTTCACCAAGCGGCAGGTGATCCGTGTGGGCGCCGTGCACTTCCTGGGCGGGATGATGATGCGCATTCCGTTGTGGCGGCTGCCTCGCATGGATCCGCCGCGGGCGTCCACCATGAAGCTCACCAGGAACCTGAAGAAGAGGAGGACGATGAATACAACAGGAAATGAAGCTCATTCTTGGGGCGCTGCGGTGTTATTAGTGGCAAAAAAAAAAATCACTCAGTGTGTGGTGTTATTAACGTGAATACAAAGAGCACTTGGGATCTGTCCTTCAAACACGACAAAAACTCCACCACAAATCTGGAAGGACACGTGTGACGTAGGAGGAGAACAAACAGCAGCTGCTGTGAGTGGACAAAAGGGAGGGAGGGGGTGAGGAGAGTGCGGCGGATGGGGGTGGTGCGTGAGCGGAAACGACACAATCCGGCTCGCGTGGCGGCGGCCGACAACAACGGGGACAAATCCAATCAATCAATCAATCACAGCCGGTTAGTCGTCACCTGCTGTCGTATTGCGGGAGCGGGGAGGAAAAACTGCGGGATGGACGACAACAGAGCTCCGTCACACAAACGAGTGACGTCATTTTGACATTTGATCATTTCGAAAAGGGTTGAACATCGTAATTGCTCGCTTACCCGGAGTGGACCGGCGAGGAGACTAGATTAACGTTGTCCATGGCGTCCGGCGTCCAGCTGTATCTCTTCAGCGAGTCGTTGTCGCAGTCTTTAGCCATCGCCAAGCGCTGCCCAGATCACACGATAAACGTTACGTCGGAGAAAGAATCGCCGACGTGAAAAGATGAAAGTGCCCAAAAAGTCTTTTAACGAATGGCTTGTTATGATTTGAACATTTTTGATGTCATGCAAAAAGCACATGTTGACATCTACCTTGTTGTGTTCTACAATGAACGATTTTTCCTTACAGAGCATCTGCGGCAGCGTGGAAGCAGATAAGTTAGTCCTTCACCATGCAAATTTGAGTCGGCCCTAGTTTTGTGTCCCCCCCCCCCCCACCTCCTCAATAAATATGAAGAAGCTGATAAAAGTACATACCATTTCTTTACTGGGCGCCAACATCTCTTCAATCATCATGCTGTCCCTCGTGAAGGAGCTGCGGTTGAGCGCGTTGGACCTGTCAGAACTGAAGGAACGCAGGCTTGGGCGCGGGGTCGGAGGTTACAGAGACAACGGGCGGAATGATGAGGGAGGAGCAGGTGAGTAAGAGGGGAAGGGAGTGAAAGTGAACAGAAAGGGGGGGGGGGGAAATAATCACATTAAATGCATGCAGCTTCCAGGAACCAGAACCATCAAAACATTTTCATCCATTGGAGTGCTTCGGACAGAAACTACACATTTGAATAAAAGAACAATTAACGGCCGCCCCCCCACCCTTTCTACCAAAACCACAAAGAGCTACTTGTCTGATCAATTGTCCTCGATGCCAGCGCTTGAATGAAGTGATGCAGTGTATGAAAGAGAAGCAGATGAGGGACGTCATATTCCGTTGCTCTTGATTTTCTCAAAACTTACAGAAATTACAGAAAGTAAAAGGAAAACAACCGGGAAAACAGGTTCGGGTCCCCGGAAGCTCGATGGAGGAAAAAAAAAAAAGACAAAAATCACAACACCATCAACACCAACAGGGCTAGAAAACATCAACTAGGAAGTTAGGACTAGCTAAACTAGAGGGGTTAGAAAGGGGGGGGGGTTGGCGGGGCTTCAGCAGCATGCCATCAGCCTTACCTGACTTTAGGACTAACACGCATCGAGCGTACATGAAGGAGAGAACACAAAATCATGAGCCACAAAAGCAGGATGGATTAGGATGAGGTCACACACGCTCGCGCTGTGTTCCGGAACGGGCAAATTTCCCCCCCGAAAAATCAATAAGCGCTTCGAGTGAAGTCGTCGATATTTCTCATGTTTCTATTCGACGGTATTTTCCTCATGTTTCCAATTTCCTGAGGAAAAGAAGTATGTCACTGTTCAGACATTCGGTGACGCACCATTCCAGCGACCCCTCCCAATTGTTGATTCCATGTTGCATCAGTGTCAATATTTTTTGCAGAGAAATACATTTGACCTTTGAAATTTCGATAGAAATTGGGGAGGGGGGGGGTCTCACCTCTGCGAGCGTGCGCCCACGCTGAATCCCATGTAACCCTCCTGAGGCAGCGAGTCGTCGCCAAGCTCCCGAAGGTCCTGCGGCGCCAGGTATTTATCCGTATCCCCCGTCATGGCGTCGTCGCCTGGGGTCCCCAAAAACAAAAAAAAATGAGGACTATGTAGAAAAGAAGCACATGCTCAAGACCTGAAGAAGTCCACATCGTCACGGCAACCAAACAGCAAACATCAGTCAAGGCGTATTGCAAAAATTCAAAAGAGACCGTTAGAATTGCACTTGTTGCCGAGTTGGAAAAGCGGAGAAGGAAGCAAGTGCACGCGGGCCGGCGAAGGAGAATGAAAGAGGGGGGGGAACGGCATTCCAGCAGCCTGTCACCCTCCCCCCCTCCCTAAACTTTCACAGACCCCTTCTAGTGACATTCCAAGCTTTTCTCTTTGGGATCCACCGTGACTCACCTCTGTCTCAAAAGCGCTTTTTTTTCCTCCAACTTTTCTTTTTTTTTTTTTTAGGAGGTGGGGGGGGTTCCCTCACACTGTCTCTCGATCAAAACAGATCCGCTTTCTGTCGCCTACCCGCCCCTGCTCCAGGATAATCCACTCTGTGTGTGCGTGCAGGACACAAATAGCAAGCAGGGTGTGACTCACACTCAAGTTGTCTAACTTGATTAAGCCGGCGTCTGCCTGTAACTAACTAAATGAATTAAGTTGAGGCTGTATTTACACACACGCAAACTTGGCAAATTATTAGGTAAGTAAAGAAGCATGTGACGTGCTGTCATCTTTTAAATAAAATATAGTTTCTTTACCTTTAAGAGTGTCAATTTATTTAAAAAAAAAAACATCAGTGGCAGGCTGACACCAACAGTTTACATAACGCTGTGTGTGTTTTAGTTGTGTGTGTGTTATTCACGACCGCTATGTATGCTTGCGTAAGCCCGTGTGTGCATACAGTTACACACGAGCCAAATTTAGACATGAAAAAAAATTTGCTCACACACGACATTATGGTTATTTGAAGTTAGTCCTTGCAACGTAACCCGCTGTTTCAGTTTTCAGACTTACACGAATAGCTGATGCAGATGCTTTCGCAATCCATCTCTGTTTGAACAAAAGAACAAACACGCCATTTGAAGAGCTCGGCTTTGTCATTCCGTGACGTCACCTCATTAAATAGAAATAAAAGTCTTTCATTCCTAGTCTGTCAGTTTTTTTTACAGTATCACACTTTTGGGTTGATTGGGGGTCCACACACACACAGGAAACATCTATGTTTGCTCTGGCCCGATTGTGTAAAGTGACACTAACAATAGATCAAGTGTGTGTGTGTGTTTAAAACACGAGCACCCACTCCGTGCAAACACCCCGTGCGCACTGTATCCATGGCAACAGAGAGAAAAGGCTGACTCGCTATATTTTGCCACCCCGGCGAGAAAGGGTGAGATAGCTGAACAGCAAAGAGATCGTGACAAAAGGGCTCTGATATTTTTTTTTTTGTCACATAATAGACAGGAAAAACAATTATAGCACACTCAATAGCCACTTCTCACACTTTGGTTGAAATTGCTGGTTACCGTGACAACCGGGGTTGGTGTTCGGGCACGTCCCGTATTATTTGGCAGAGACTTAAAGAACCATTTGCATAAATGTAAAATGAAGCAGTAAATGAGATGAGGATGATAATAGACAATAAAAAAAAAAAAAAAAGGATGAAAAGATGACAGGTACCTTCATCAACATCGGACAAATAGTCCTCTGTGATCATTTCGGGAGCATTGGCCTTACAGGCTGTGTGATGGGGATGGAGGCAAGCGTTAAAGAAGAAATATGCAAATGAAGTCAAGGAAAACAATTTATGACGGCGTAAAATGAAATATGAGAGAGAGCGGGACTATAACAGAACGTTTTATAAACAATACAGAGCAAGAGAAGCCCTTACCGTCATCGTCTGACATGTCCAGCACCTCGTTCATGGTCTCTGGAACGTTCATCTTGTGCTTCTCGGTGACCGTCTGCGACACAAAACATTCCAGATGTCACGCTGAACATGGACGCTCTGTGACCACGTGTGTCCTTCTCTTATCCAAACAAAATAGTCAATTATCAACTTCTGTGCATGGCGAGCCAGCAAAAACAGTCTGGTTGGGGTATGGACAAAAGTATAGGGACACCTTCAGGAAGTGGAAAAGAAAATGCGTACCTGCGTGGTCAGCGTTTCCTCTGTGACCACTTTCAGGGTGTCCACCACGGAGATGTAGCCCAACCTTCTGGCAATGGACAGAGCGCTATTCCCATTCTGCATAAAAAGCAAAAAAAAAAAAAAAATCCCACCTGGTTATTCGACCTATTAACCCTCGTATATAGAGTGTGTGTATGTGTGTGTTGACCGTGGTGAGCTCATTGGGCGACGCTTCATGATGCAGCAGCAGATTGATAATGTGTGTGTGTCCCTGCTGGGCGGCTTGATGAAGTGCAGTATAGCCGTTCTGTGGGACGCCCAGAAAGAAATTAATCACATACTGTGCTGGATGAAAATAATCACATAAAAGTCCGTCCAGGCAGCCGGCCAGTCCAATAAATTACCTTGGTTTTACCGTTGACCTTGGCCTGGTTTTTCAACAGGAAGTGGACCATCTTTACGTTGCCGTAGTGACAGGCCACGTGGAGGGGAGTGTAACCCAACTGAGGACAGAGAAAGAAAATTGTTCAAATGCAGCCAAAAATATTTCAATTCAAGATGGTAGTGGGGTCACCTTGGTCTCGGGGTCTATGGTGGCGCCATGGTTGACCAAAACCTCAGCCACGTTGACTTTATCCTCCTGGGCAGCCAGGTGGAGCGGGGTCAAGCCGTACTAAACACCAACGATGATGAATTAAGTTTATGATTTTATTTTTTAGGTCTATTGTTGAAGTCGAACCTTGTTGCCGGCGTTGACCGAAGCGTCCCGCGCCAGTAGAAGCGTCACGACGTCCACGTTGCCCTCCTGCGAGGCTAGGTGCAGCGGTGTGATGCCCTGCCGCGTCACGCTGTTGGTGGACGCGCCGTACTCTAGTAGCGTGGTGGCGATCTCCAGCTGGTTCTTCTTAGAAGCAATGTGCAGTGGCGTGTAGCCGTTCTGGGCCGCAAGCGTACAATTTCAACATGCTAACTTTGTTCCGTTAATTGCAGGATGATTTATTTTGAAGCGATTTAAATCATCCGCTTATCCTCACTTTCTGTATTTAAATGGCAATTCAATACTTTTTAATTAAATTAAATAGTTAAATTAAATAAATTAAATAGGCAATTAAATAGTTTTCCCTCCAGACCTCTAGATGGCAGTAGTGTGCCAAAGGAAATTTAGTATCTGTGTTTAAAATCTGGACCGAATTTTAACAAATTGGATTTTCAGACCATCACACTCATCGACGAAGCATTTTTAGATGAATTTTCTCTCACCTTGGCTGAGGCATGCGGTGAAGCTCCCTGCTTGAGCAACAGCAGCGCCACCTTCTGGTTATCGTAGTGCGCAGCCACATGCAGTGGAGTTAGTCCACTCTGGACATAACAGTTATTAGTGGTGGGTTAGAGATAAATTATGACACCCGGGTGAGGCCAAATGAGGGGGGGTGGGGGGTGGGGGGGGTCACACCTTGCCTGAGGCGTCCGCCGCGGCGTTCTTTTGAAGCAGGAGGTTGGCCACCTCCAGCTTGCCATATTTTGCCGCCACGTGCAGCGGAGTGAAGCCCTTCTTTGTAGTGATGCCCAGACTGGCTCCTTGGTCCAGCAGCGTGGCCGCCACCTCTCGGTGACCCTCCCGGGCGGCCAGGTGGAGGGGCGTGTACCCGGAGCTGGTGGTGGTGTCGGGCGACGCCCCGTTGGCGAGCAGCAGTTGGACGATGTCCAGCTTGCCCAGACGACTCGTGATGTGAAGCGGCGTCTGCTCGTCCTGCCCAGAAAAATCAGACCGATGGTGACGTCACCAATTTCTGCGCCTGAGCCGAGTTTCAAACCCAGAACCTCTTGACTGCGAGGCGGCTATGCTAAGCCCTTTTGACACGGCTTTAAAATAAACATCTGCAAGGCATTTATCACCCACAAACTGTATTTACATGACACATAAATGTCACGCGACCACACGCCCACACACACACACACACACACACACACACACACACTACCTTGGCCTTGGCATCGACTCGTGCGCCGTTCTGGACCAAATAGCGCACCACGTTGGATTGTCCCGCCCTTGCAGCCATGTGAAGCGCAGTCTCCCCTCTCTAGAAAAAAAAAAAAAAAAAAAAGACATTACTAAATAAAATACGACTTCACCCAGCTGCTAAATCTCCACCAGACACAAAGGTGAAGAAATGAAGCGCTCCCAAATTTCTTTCTATAATGACGTCCCATAACGCTCGTCGCCCCGGTAACCCGGCCACAGACGGCGTGGGCGAGCAAATACTTGAGGTTGATGAGCTAACTGCACCACTTTTTCCCCCCCTCTTTGACTTGTTCACTCTCTTCCCCCCCCATTCCTCCTTTTTTTTTTTTGCCCTCCTGGCACAAGAACCTCATCAGGAAGTTTACGGTGTTAACTTGCCCGGATGAGAGGAAAACACATGGAATTAATCTACTCAAACAAGCAGTGGACTATTTTTCTCAGGTTAAAATGGAATATTTGAGGATTTTTCCCGCACTAGCTAAATAAAACAATGAAAATCAAACTTATCCAAAGAAAATTAGCCCAATGAACTTATTCAATTTTTTTCTTACTCACCACATTGCTGGTGTTAGGTGAGGCGCCATGGTTGATGAGTTGGTGGACGATGTTCTCGTGTCCCATGAACGCCGCGACGTGGATGGGAGTCAGGCCGGACTGGTATCACATCATATTTAAATGTAAAACTCCCCTTTTTGATTCATTCAGTGCCGCGTCCCAATACTTTTGCATTCTAAATGTCCGACATACCTCAGTGACAGCCTGTATGGAGGCGCCGTGCTTGAGCAGGAGCTCCATCACCTTGACCCGGTTCTTCTTGCAGGCGATGTGCAGCGGCGTGAAACCATTCTACAAGCAGAGCGAGGACAAAGACGACTTCAAACAAACGATCCGGGAAAAAGAAAAACGCAGCTGGAACAGCGTATGGAAAAATCCACACGCTACTTTTTCTTCCCCCCACGACGAGGAGCTCGCGTGGAAAGAATTCCCAGTGAATGCAAAGAGTTTGCGCTCTCCTCTCTTCTTCCTGCTTCGAGTAGCTCGATCCAATGACTTCATGCCACTTTTTTTTTTTTTCTTTACTCTGGACCCTGCCGGGCTCTTTAACCACACCCTGACATCTCTCGTTACACAACCGGCTGTCTCCCTCTGGGACAGCCGCTCAACGAAGTCACCAGTAAAAGTAAAATGATGATTAAAAAAAAAAAGAAAAAATCTGCTTCCTCACCAGAGCTTTGGCATTGGGGTTGGCTTTTTTGTCCACGATGACTTTGGCCACCTTGTAGTGCCCGCAGTGGGCGGCGACGTGGAGCGCCGTCAGGTAGTCGTTGGTCACGTCGTCCACGGGTGCGTCGTGGTGCAGGAGCAGCTGCACGCAGTTGAGGTGGTCGCCTTGTGTCGCCATGTGGAGCGGCGATAGACCGTTCTGGGCGGGGAGAGGTCTTAGCGTGTTGCTAAGTGTCACGCGGAAGGTTGCTCTGACGCTTTACCTTGGTCTTGGAGAGAATGGGAGCACCTCTGCTGAGCAACATCTCCACCACCTGCTCATGGCCGCTGCGGGCTCCGCAGTGTAGCGGCGTCAGGCCGTCCTGAGGCATCAAACACTTTTTTTTACACTTTTCTTTCCATAATGACAAACGCCTGTTAGCATGTTAGCATAATTGCGCGTACAGACCTTAGTCCGTGCATCTATCTTGGCTCCTCGCTCCACTAAGAGGCGCACCATGTTGCCGTTCCCACGCTTGGAGGCCACGTGCAGTGGCGTGATGTCATTCTGGAGACAAAACATGATGTCAAATTTTTGGGGGTAGCGGGTGAGCGGACTTTAGGTGAAAACCACCCAAAGTCTTATTTTACATTTTGGTTCTGAAGACTCCTTATAGATTTGTCTATATAGGACGACTGAAAAAGTACGTGCAACACGAGTGTTCTTTTGCAGAGTGACACAGACAGCTGGCACATACTTGTGTCACAAATACAAGTGTACACACACACACACACACACACACACACACACACACACACACACACACACACAATTACACTAACCCGTGCCTTGAAGTCCACGGCGGCGCCTCTGTTGAGCAGCAGCGTGGCCACGTTGATGTTGCCGTAGTGAGCGGCGATGTGGAGAGGCGTGAAGCCACTCTGAGGCGGGCGCAGGAGGACGCACGTAAAAAAAAAAAAGAAATCGTTAAAATAATGCGGCAAGAAAGTTTTTCCTGTGTGAGCAGGGCACAATGCGAGGCAAAGCTGCAGCAAGCTCAGGAACGTGTTGTTTTTTTTTTTTTTACATAAAGTGCATTGGGTGCTGATAATTGAAAAGCATGCAAGAACATAAAAGTTTTTTTTTTTTTTTTAGTTGTTGGTAACAGGCTGCAACAGAAGCTATAACTAGAATTAAATCAGAAATCTATACATGCAGAAAAGCATGCATTTGCCACAAACGTTAAAGACTAAAAGAGACTATCAGCTTGAAATATCGAGAACGAAATAGTAGGAGTTGTTGCCAACTAATTTTTCACTGGACCCTATTTAGTGACTTTTCTGACCACTCCCGGAAACAAAAGTGAAAGTAAGTTCCTGCTAAGAAAAAGACAATTTGACCTGAAAAATATTCCTGTTGCGTACATGTTACAAAGTAAACAGTTCTCTAGTCCTTTTCCGTACAGATATGAACCACATTAAAAAGAAATGAGATTAGCCGCATTGATGGCAGCAAATTCAGTCGACTGTTCACACCCACAACGGCGCAAAATACTTTTTTTAATTACACTAGCTTACACACACACGCACTCGCACACAAGTGTAAATGAGATGCAGGCTTCCGGTGCACAAAAAGTGAGTCTGCAAAAGCTTCCATGCTAGCATTTAGCGTTCATGCTAGCAGCCTGAAGGCTTTGCGATGAAACCATGGGGGAGGAGGAAGAAGTGGGGGAGGAGAGAGGAAGATTAGAGCAAGAGAATGTGTGTACCTCTGTTGTTCTATTCACCATCATCTAGAAACAGAAGGTCAAAGGGGGAACGGGGCAAGAAAGAATGTGGGGTGGTTAGAGTACCACGACGACAGCGACACCATGGCGGCACCAAGCGGCGGGATGGGTACGCACTCCATGAAATGACTAAAAACGAGAGCGGACGCACGAGTGGACACCGCGACGTCGCTTCCTTCTGATCAGCAAAAAGAAAAGATGGCCATTGGCCTACCTTCGACTCCACGTCGGCGTTGTGGTCACTCTGCAGAAGAAGGGCGGCGGCTTTGGTGTCGTCCTTCCTGGCGGCGATGTGAAGCGCGGGGAGGCGCACCTTGCCCTTGGTGTCGTTCTCCAGGAGCAGGGACACTACCTGGTCGTGGCCCTGCTGCAGCGCCACCGCTAGCGGAGTGAAACCATCCTGCGGAAACAAGCCGTGAAAGCGTGAGTTAATTTACTCGTCTTCCTTTAGTCGATTTGCGTATTCACCTCGGTGGCGATGCTCTGACTGGAGCCGTGTTCCAGCAAGTAGTGCACCACTTCCAGGTGATTCTCCTGCGCCGCCATATACAGTGGCGTGAAGCCATTCTGGAACCAAAAAGATTATTAGGTTATAAAATCCAATTTTTTTTTTTTTTTTAAATCACTCTGTCTATGGTGCGGCATATCACACACTCTCCTTACACATAGCGTCACCTCTCTACATAGCTAGCACCTGATAACACAAGTGTGTGCGTGTGCATGTACGCACATGTGTCATAACATTTACATATCTTCACGCTAAAATGTTAGCAGTATAAAAGCCTTAAAAAAATGAATTCATTTGTTATTTTTAGTTTATGTTAGCTGATTACCTGCGACTGCGCGTTGATGTTAGCATTGTGCGTCACCAACTCTTTCACCACTTCCATCTGGCCGGCGAGAGACGCAATGTGCAACGCCGTGTTGCCTTTCTGGAAGAAAAAAAAAATAAAAAATGTGAGTGCATGTACAATTTAGCCTTATTTTGGGGATGTGACGCACCTTGGTGGCAGCATCCACGTTGGCTCCCTGCTGAAGGAGCTCGGCCACCACCTCCACATGGCCCTCTTTGGAAGCCAAGTGGAGCGCGTTGAGACCATTCTGTAGACACAATTCAGAATTTGGTTCATTTATGCCCATCCCTTGTTGTCATGGTGACAAATATCACTTTAAATTGTGAGGATTAAAAACGTACCTGATTACAAATATTGATGTCCACGCCATTCTTCAAGTAGTCCAACGCTTTCTCCAAGTTGCCGGCGCGAGCTGCTCGTAGGTAACAAGCATTCACGTCCGTCTGCAAAACAAAACTTGACATTTTAAACACTGTTAACTTTTATTTACGCGGTTTCAGCTGATCAACTCGACAAGGTGACTCTGGACGACAAGATGAACACAACATGAGTGGCGTGACCTTGTTCATGCCCACCCTGAAGCCTTCCGATGAAACTTGAGATATCCCAAGAATGCAACCTTGGCTCTTTCAACAAACATTCCAGTAGGACATATGCCAGCAAACAAACATCAAACATGTTTACACGCCACAAATGTTATCGTAAGAAAATAAACAAAAAAAAATGTCCGCCATATTGCTTTGAAGAAGCCATTTTGAATTTTAGTGTCCATCAAAACCAATTTTGTCTGATTGCTAGCATATTTGAATTATTATTGTACCAGGTTCAAATTAGCGCCAACGTTTGATGACTTAAAACAGGAAACTCAAATAACTCCACAAGGTCACACATAGCTTGACAAAAAAATTCAACATAAAGCCAGTTTCTCTTAGCTATGTTATTTGCTAGGCATGTCAACCATGATGAGACCCACCAAAAAGTCACCTTCAAGTTTGCTTGTTTTTTGCAGCATTCACTTAACCAAGCAGAGCTTGCCTACCAAGGTCAGGTGTTTACCTCCATGCGTGTCTGTCATCATGCACCCAAATCAAAACACATCATCCTCCTCATCCTGATGTGGGACGTATGCAGGTTCAAGGCTGCAGCGAGGCAGCGCCACTGCAGAGCACCACGACCCCCACAAAAACGACCCCGTAATGGGCCTTAAATGTCTCGACCGGTCTCCGGGGTGGGGGTCCATCTCATGCTCCCACCCAAAGATGAAGTCTTACCACGGGATAGTCGACCACCTCCTCCACGGCCATGTTGATCCTCAGCCTGCGGCAGAGAGTGTGAAACCCGAGCGCCGGTTGCTAGCTAGCACTACACTGGCTGACTGATGAGGAAGAGAGAGAGAGAGTGGTCGAGAGAGAGAGAGGTAGGGGCATTATGTCAAAGCTAAAAATACCTAGCATGCAGTGAGAAAGTCCAGTCGTCGAAAGTCAGGAGTTCCGGTGCTAATCTTAACTAGTGATACAAAATAGTGTTTACAGAAAGTATGACAGAGATTAAAATATAAACAAATAATGTGATCCTAATTTTGTGACACTTCCTTGTTAAAGGGACAGCGTATGCAAAACAGCATCCGGTATCACTCACCGACATCTGCTGCTTTGGTGAGTACTGCCGCAATCTAAATCACCTCCATTAAAGACCACCTTAGTGTCGGGTTTGGACTTGGCTAGGCCCCATTCGGGTTTGGCATGGATGAAGAAAAATGTGGAGCTTGGCTCACCTTACTCGCACAGTCCAAAATAGTGCAGACGGACACAACTGCAGAAAAGCAGCAGATGAGGCTTTGAGGTCAAACAGATTAGCAGGATTTAGAAGATCCTTTCAGGTATTGAAGGAGCAAAATACTTTCGAGGAGACTAATGAGTTATAGGGCCCGAAATGGGCTGGGGTGCCAATTATAATAATCATTTTTATTTTAATCGTTATTTTTCATCCATTTAAATATGTTCTGCAATAACAAATTAATATTTATGGGCCAACACATGAATGATCCATCCTCCAGCATTTTATGACAAGCAACTATGATCGAGCAAGAGGTTGCCATGGAAACGCCGGCTCCTAAAATTTGCTGCGGAAATGTTGCGGAACTTTCCGCTTGGTGTTTATCATTTTAGTATTTACGAACGCAGAGTGTTATGAATGAAACATCCTTTTCTACTATCTACTTTTATTTCCTACGGGGACTTCAGGCAGTGTATTTTAAATATATAAACATCTCACTGTGAATAGTGAGCAATAAAAATGCATGTAATACCGCTTTAATGTTATGAAATCATCTTGGATGGGAATAGGGTAAAAAAAAAAAAAAAGGTGTGTGTATATGTGTGTGTGTGAGTGTGTGTTTAGTCCTGCCTCTGACTGCTAGTTGAAACCCTGCGATCTGATTGGCCGGCGAGCTACCGCAGTCCCGGCTCTTCAGCTTCCGATGGAGGAGGATTAAAAACACTCACACGCGCGCAGGGCGTCTATAAAACATACACCTCCTCTTTTTTTGCACGGCGGCATCGAACGGCGGACAGTGTGTCGGAGCAGTTTGTGTCCGTGACGCTTTGCTGCATTGCCAGCAGGCGGCCATGTTTACCAGACACCAGCATCAGCCCCTCCCTGGGTTAAGAAGTGAAGGTAAATATTGTATATAGAACTACAATATCAAAGTAGAACAAAAAACTGGGTTAGGATCTGCTGCTGTGGTGCAGCCGTGGGTTAATCTCCTCTGAGGCAGGGCAATCATGAATAAATAAAGACAAAAAACACACAGACTTGACAGGAATGTGTGCGGTGCTACATGTAAGCACAACACAAGAAAAAGCAACACAAATTGGGTGTTTTATTTGACCGTTTCTGCAGTTCCAAACCCGTCAGAACTTTTTGCATTTGGATTTACAGTCCACTGCTGACTAGTTTCCTCGATCAACCGCCCCGCCGCGACCCGTGTATCCTCCGCCCTGTAATGGAAGTCTTCTATAATTCATAGCCCCCGCTCCAAAAGAGAGCTTGCATGACTTTGCTCTCAGAAAACACAAAAAGAGAAGATGGACGCCTGGTGGAAGAGGTTTCAAGCTGCAAGTCATTTCATATAATTGGCTTGGAAATAAAATAAAATAATATATAATAAATAAATAAATTAAATAAACAAAAAAACTAAAAATGCAACTTTAAGGCAATTCATTCTAGTGACAGCTGTTCCTAATATTGTGACTTTCCCGCTGTAGCCCAAAGAGAGAAAGGTGTAGAGAGAAAAAGAGAGAGCGAGAGGTAAAGTAAGGCTAAAAAAAAAACCTAAATGAGGCACAGGGAGGAGATAGTGAGGATCATTTTTCCATCACGGTGCCAAGAAGAAGCGTCCTGGGACAGACGACTATGGATTAATCCTGGCATAGCAGACACGGCTCCACTACCACGCTCACTGATGATGTCACAACTACACGCTTAGACACAACAGTGACACAGCAACATGTTCTTCCCGTCAATTCTCATTTTCGACCTTGAAGTCGAAAAGGTCAGACTGCCACTCAAGTAAAAAGATTATTGATTATAGCCCATCCGGTATTAGCCACCTCGTGTTTCTAACTTTGCCGTCCAGGTTGCACGCACACGCGCACTAATGTGACACGCGGCGAAGCGCAGGGCGTGACTGCTTCCAGCACGAGCCTCGTGCACAGACAGACGCGTCCAAAGTCCATCATCGAGAGATGACGGCAACCGACGTTGCATTTCGACAATTTGTTCAATTCGTAATGAGGACACAATACACCGACGGAAATATTAATAGCACCCAAGTGCCTAAAATATCAGCCTGTCCTCTTTCCTCCGTCGCCCCAACCAAAACACAGCCCTCCATCTTCCTCCCTTTCTACCTTTTTCTTCACGTCTCCTCCTCGTTGCCTCCTCCTGGCCCGCTTACGCTCCTTCTCCCGCTCTTCCTCGGCCGCCACAAGGTTTTCATCCGCCTTCTTCTTCAGCTGCGAGGCGGCGTGCGCCATGCCGTCTGCCGCTTAATCCACACAGGTGGGCGAGAACAGTGCTGCTGAGGGATCTTCTCCACCCACTCCTGATGATTTCCCTTTTTTTGTGGAGGTGGATGGCACACCTCCTCCTGGTTGTCAATTAGCTTTTGTGCTCGGGGTCGGGATGTTCCCCTGGAGATCCTGCTCAAATCTGTCCTTCATCCCCACCTCAAAAAAAAAAACATTTTTTTTTAAAAAAGCATAAAATCATCTCCGAGTAGGATTGTCCTCTTGTAAAAACATCCCGAGTGGAGGTCCTCACATCCACAGAGAAGCTCAAGCCGCATGGCGTGCTGATGAGGAGGGGGATGCAGACTGGTTCCTGGCGCCCCCCTGGAAGCACCTGAGCTCGACACGAGCCATCCGCTCCAGTTTGTCTCGACGGGACGTATGAGCGGGATGGAAACGGCGGCGGGAAAGAGGTTGAGAAAGAGAGCGAGAGGTGGGAGGATAGAAAGGGAGAGGCTGGAGGGGGCTTCGAAGGGAGGGGCAAGGGGGTGGTGGGGGGGTGAAGAAGAACCTCTGCTTGGTAACATCAGACACTTAATGGAGACACTACAATGGAGGACGCTGTCACTGCTGTCTTAACATTCTGCATTCATTTTAATGTGCAGATCCGTGCATGTGGTGCATGCACTTCACCAGATCTGCAAAAGTTCAACTCCTGGACAATTTCACCAAGTAACCAGAAGGTCTTAAAATTGTGATGTCACAACTTGGCAACGCACTCCAGATTGTAGTGAGTAGTCGTAAAAAACAGCAACGTAAGACTGAGCGTAAATAGACCACCAAATAATGAGCGTTGGAAGCAAAATAATATGCAATTCCAGTGAATTAAAGGATCAATTATTCACATCCTCATGAATTATTCATGAGATATTGATAGATGCTGCGATTAAGTGGAGGTGACCTTGAGGCATTGTTAGAGTTCAATGCAATTAGCCGCTTTTCCAGGAGGGAGAAAGCTTCATGACAATGATTCCCTCAAGCATCAATCAAATTTATGACTATTATTTTAATCCATTAAATATGCTTTCTTGTTGAGCAATACGTGTGTGTGTGTGTGTGTGTGTGCGGGGGTGCATGGGTGCTATAAGCTCATGTCTGGGGATTGCAGCCCCCCTTCATAATATAAACACCTTGGCAGCATGCGGGGATGACGTCACAAGAGAGTCGGCTTCCTATTGGTTCAGAGGAAAGCGACCGGCCGCTTGGAACGGAAGGTCCCGCCCACTGCCAGACAATAACAAAAGAGAAACAGCAGGCTTGGGGAAAAAAATGGTTGGCTGTAATGTACTATTTGACCGCTAGAGGGAGGCATTGCATTAAGGACCATAAAAATGGGAACTAAATGTGGTTCTTGAGCACAAAAGGTTGCCCACACATGTTCTGGCAACCTCCCCTGAGAGCCACTTCACATCCAAGCCGAGGCACTTAACTGCAAATGGACATTTTAAAATCAGATAAAACAACAACACAATTTGTCCCATTTGGTGTTTGGAGACGCGGATGGAAAGCACTAAGAGATGACATTAAAACAAAATGGAAGCGAAAACCAGACATAATTGTATCTGTCTGTCTGTCTATCATTGTGTGCGTCTGTCTGGAGGTGGGCTTCTCCTGCCGGGCACCCTGCCAGCCGTCTCCCTGGCAACGGTTTACACAGCCACAAAAATAGCACTGCTCCGAGTGCAGCGTATCCCTTCGCCGTATCGAGCCGACCGCGTCACGCGCACCTTCACACCCCGCGTCCTTCCACGCCGACAACTAGATCCCTGTCATGGTGAATTCCAAGTCCAAAAAAAAAGGCCCTAGTCTGAAGTTCTAGCAAAATCCATCTTTCTTTTCCGGGCTAGTTCACATTCCTTGGGTTTAACAAGTACGCACAAGCGCTGATGGGGATGATGTGTAATTACTCGGGATTGTAAAAGCACACTTTTATCTCTTTGACTTGTGACAACAAATCCGCAGCCTTTCCAAGCGCTAATCTCCACGGAATCGTAACCCCTGGGTGACATGATGAAGGTTAATTAGACATGAACTTTTCCTTTTCGAGATGCTGATAGCTCATGGTAATCCAGTCAGGATGAGGGGCCCGGTCTGACTCAGCCGGGCACGCACAGAAAACGACACCTTGGCAAGTTGTCATGGCAACGCAACAAGGCCTGTGGCGGCTGGCAAGATGATGGGGAGGTGACGGGAGGGGAAACACGAAGGCCACCTTTGATAAAAAAATCATTTTATGAATATTTTTTGGGGGGGCTGGAAGTAAACACAAGCGCGTCAGATAAATATGCCGGGAAACAGAAATGGACGCCTGTTCTCTAAAAGCGCTGACATCACCCTTGGCACACTCCCGTCGCCATGACGACCGAGGTCCATTAGCCTATTCGCGGAACTGTCAAGACACCTTCTTGCTACCGCTCTGCCCCTCTCTGAGCTCCACGGCAGGACCTCCACAGTTACCCACGTGCGATGGGAAGTCAGAAGTAGAAAAGACGCACGAGCCCACCGGGGCTTCATCCGGTTCCCGGGGAAGTGTGGACGGATCCCGGCCAAGCGTCCTGCTCGGCACAAACAAACAATATGTTGGCACGCTGGCAAGAACGCTCACCCGCCGGAATATCAGCCGCTCGCTTCTGCGGCGAGCTGCTTCGTTGGCCAAGATAGAAGAATGCTGAATAATAAGCACGTTTGTATTTTGGGTCTGTTCATGGTCACCTATTGATTTGTCTACTTAGCGATCAGATGCTGGACCGAACTAGCTGTATACGAATTCTACCACAATTTGGGAAAACAAAAAGGCCTGTTTGGACAAGTTTGATGTGGAAGATAAAAAAAAAAAAAAATGAGAGGATGTATGACATGGGAGGTTTGTGGCACGCCAAGGGCTAAACGTGGGCAGCCATCTTACATAATCCAGCCATGTCCACATTTGTGTGTTTGAATCAATCGTTTGCAAAGTGCGCTAACACAAAATGACCGCCTCCCTCATTCAAGTCAAGCTCGAGCTTCTTTTCTTAAGCATTTTAATTAGCGTTGGAGCTTAAGGATGTCTGGGTGGGTGTGGGACAGAAAGAGCTGACTAAACAAATAAATGCTACAGAACAACCATTCTTGGCCAGCAACCCCCCCCCCCTCCAATATTTTAAAAGAACATCAATCAGACCCGGCGGAGAGATTTAAAGATTAAAAAAAAAAAAAAAACGTTTTAAATGGCTTCATGCCATCTTCTTGGAGTCATCAGAGGCCAAGTGGAGACTCCATGATGAGCATTTTTTTTTTTTTTTTTTGGCATCAACAGGCTGCTGCTGCATCAGCCGCGCGAGCTGAACACACCCCGGTAGCTAACGCACAACTATAAATCCTCATCAGTGGGGCGCACACACACACACACGCACACACACTCCTACAAACACACATACGTATGTATATAAGAGCATGTCAATAGAAGTGAGTCACACCTGCACTCTCACTTTTATGCTTCTAAAAAGGTTTCAAGTTGTTAAAACCGAGACGGGCGGGGGCAACCAAAATGTCCATCAACAAAAACGCACAAAAGAGTGACATTTGAAAAAACACTGAGCCTCTTTCTACCTTCTTTCCTTTCTTCTTGCGTTGAGCCGACTTGCCCGCCGCCTTTTCCCGAACCTCCTCGCTCATGGCGGCCGCCGTGAGGGTCCCCGGGGGCCCTTTGTTTACATCCCCAAGAAAAGCACCCCAAAAGGAAAACAATAATAAGAGGTTCTAATCCAGCATGGATGAGTACAAAGACGTGCATGTGTGTGTGTGTGTGTGTGTGGTAAAGACACACACACATACACGCACACAGAGTGGCGCGCATACACCAGCCAACGAGGCGGACTGACTGGACTGGGCGGAACCAGGAGCGACGCCTTCTCGCTCTTTCTCGGCGCGTCTCTCTCACGCACACACCATACACACACATATATACACACACACACTCCACAAGTGGGAGAGGATATAGCAACAAGCAGCTCATTGCTATATATTTTTTTATTTACTAATTGATTAGACTCATTTTGAAGATCAGTTCTTTTTGGATGATTGGGCGGAGTTGATGGATGAGGCATGATGAAGCGCGCACGTCGGCTGCCACCAGTAGAGGCACTATTGACTCAGCGCAGACTGGTTTGCAGTCTGAAGAAGTGACGCCAAGCACGTTCTCCTCATTGCTCAGCATTATTGCATACCAAGCCAGCAAAGAAACAGGAGCTCAGGACATCCTCTTTAATTGATGTTATGTGTTTGTTTATTTTTGGGGGTCTCAATATTTTTCTAACATTTTAACTAGTGATTATTTGGTCCAATATTTTGTATTCTTTTGTGACATTTGCCAATTTTTGAAATTAATTTCTAATATTTTTTTGTATTTCAATTGAACATGTATTTTTTCTGATATTTTTGTTTACTCCTAAAAAAATTACTGTTTTTCATCTTTTACAGTGATATTTTTCCAGATTTTTTTATTACAATTTTATTTAACATTTTTCTATAAATATTAGTCAACAAATGTACCTCATTCACAACATCATGCTAATCCTGACGATAGCACTGATCATTTGGCGCACTATAATCATGATTTGACATTTTCATGGTGCTTCATCCGTCTCTCTCTCTCATCAAGACCATCTTGGAGCACGCCCAACTAGAATAGAAGCCAGTCTGACATCTAGTGGCCACATCTTGACACGGCAACAACAATTCCCTTCAAAATACACCTCTTTAATTCACATGCAAGACAGGCCCGAGCCAGTTTCAACACAATCCAAACACAAAGACAACAAGCACTCAGGTAACACAATACTTTTATGATAGCAGTCCACCATAAAAGGCTTTGTGGGGAAACCGGGAGTGGCTTTCCACACACGCGTATGCTAAGTGCTGCACGATACAGCGGTCAGAACCGGCCTGTGGTTGGGGTGACAAACAGGTTTGTAAGTGCTAGCGCGTCGCTAATAGTGCTCGTCGTCTGGCAGATGTCGGTTCGATAAAGTGCCGCTGTATTGGTGTCTGGTATCGGAAGCCTTCACGAGTACCCGATTCAAATAAAATAAAGCTAATCTCGGCCTGATATTGATATCTGGTATCGGTATTCGCCCATCCAGAATATTAGGAACACACCGCACAAATATTTCCCCGGATTTCCGATGAGGTCATCTTTGGGGTATTTAAAAAATGCCTATCAATCATTTTAATCGGGACGGGACTCTCAGAATGATGACTTTCTTCTCCATTCCCACAGAGCTTGTGCTTGTATCAGACGGTGTAATCAACACCATCCCTCCATTAACCAGTACCAGCGAAAGGCCAAATGGTGATGGAGTCACACTACACAATAAAAGATCCTTTATAGAAAGTGAGCCAGAAACACAGTCCTCTTTTACAGGCTTCCATTCGGATTGCAAAGAACAAGAGTGATTCTTTACGACATGCATCTCTCTGCCAGCAACTCTCACTGTGTGTGCCTGTGTGTGTGTGTGTGTGTGTGTGTGTCGCCTGAGGGCAAAGCATCAACTGACAAACGTTCAGCGTGCAGACCACCATGAGAAACGGGAAGCGAGCATCATCGAGTATACATATTCCAAATTACGTGCATATTACATGCATGCAAGTATGCGATGCTAATTTGCGTGTAATTAGCGTCATCAACAAGCGGCACAAACAAAATATTGTCCTTTGAGGCGTCCATTAGTGGTAATTAATGGCGTTCTATCTCGCGGTCGCCCTTAATGGACATATCGGCAGACGTCTTCCTGTTACGCAAGAACATCCTAAGCGTTATTGTTTTGACAGCTCCCATGTGATGCTACACATGCTAATACTTCATGCTAGCTACACGCATCCGGCCAAGAGGAAACAACTTTACGTGTATTTGGTTGCCACGGCAACACTACTGTGGATGCCCATGGAAATAACAACAAGTTTGTCTCCATGGAAACCACATCAGAGAAATCAGGAAGAAGCAAACGGCTCTTTGTCGAGGATTCCTCGACCCTGAAGTGACTCCTTTTCCAAAACGCCACGGCGGGACGAAAGGTTATCGTGGAATAAAAGAAGCTCATTTACGCAGCAGAGGAGGAATCCCTCGCGAGCGTGCACACACACACACACACACACACACTCGACAAGTGAGATAAAGCAGACACACAAACATGAGTCACAAAGAGACTTTCCATGTTTTACAATAGGTCTTTGTCTCGGCACAAATGGCGTCAGACGTGGTTTCAACCCAGCACTTTGACAAACTATCATTACAGAAAATTATTATTTATCCTTGCTTTTCTGTCTTATTATGGATACACAATCATAACCTGTCAATATTTTTTATTAAATCGGCAGTACTTCAGAAGGAATTCATTTGCTCTTTAAATTCAAAAGGGAAAACAGGAAGTGAAGACAATTAACTTCGTTGTCTAGTGACGTTAGCTCGCCAGAGCTGAGCTGGTGTTTACTGGTTCCATGACAATAGCCGGCACGGAGAGGCACTCGCCGCCGCTGCCGCCACCAACGAAGCGACGTGCTGAATCAGCGCAACGAGACTTTTCTCCTCACAATGAGGGCGGGCGACTGTGAATAGCTCCGGAGATGTAAATCCAAACACAACGGCCGGAGCTTTTGTGCGCCCGCTCGTGAGCTTTCGTGGCCCTTGTCAAAAGTGTGAAGGCTCAGCGTTTAGAAAGCCAAGAAATGAAGTTTCCTGCTTACCTCATCTCAAAATGGCTGACCGATTCATCTATTGATTAAGAATCCCATATCGACAAGCTCAGTGATTGGTTTTTGCCTCAGAGTCACAGGTGGAGCGTTCTGGTATTTGCGGCCATTAGCGCTAATGCTAGCGGCCTTCAACGACCTGTGGTCAACCATTAAACCACACAGACTGACAAACTTCGACTTTTACGACAGCTCTGATTCTGACACAAAAACAGACATTTTTATTTTTGCACGTGACACTTGTTTGACTTTCTAAGACTTTCGAACAGCAATTGCCCTAAGAAAGAACAATTACCGAGATCCAAACAGCAAAAGACAGATAAGCCATAGATAGATAGATCACGAAAAAGCTTCTGTCAGCACACTTGTATTGTCAAAAAAAAAAAAAAAAACAGGTCAGAGTGTACAGAATGACACCTAAAACAATGAACATTAACTCCAATGAAAAGTGATGATTAACCAGGACTAGCGTGAAACACTTGCACCTTGGGGCATTATGGGAAAACCACTGTTTTCCCATTTTATTTCCCATATACATGCATTTTTCCACAATGTTTTATTTTAATTAGGAATTGTAATATAAATGGATGTAAATGTGAGTGCACACCGCCTCTCATCTCAAGTGACTCAGTCAAACTCAACCCACTGATGGCCCTAATGAGAACAAGTGCAGCAGAAAAATGGATGGATGATGATGGAGGGGTTATTTTAAACTGCATTATTTATTTTTCTCGAACATTTTCTTCTGTTAAAGACACCATGATAATATGGAGTGAATGTACCAAATGGTTGAGCCTCCCATTATAGTCGCACTCGAGTAATTCATGTCATGTGTGTAAGCTCTCAGAAGACTCAATTTAATTAAACAATTTAAATATTTGTTGACAGTCAGACTACGGCGACATTTGTAATAACATTTGAGTTATTTTTGTTTTAAAAATAGACAAACAACTGATACGTCGTCTCCTTACCTGCCAACGGCGGACACCTGTAGCGTGAGAAGCCATTTTGGCTTCCAGGTGACGAAACTCCTCCACCATCAAATCCTCTTCCATCTAAAAACCGGGAATGGGGGAAAAGGAGATCCGCGCGTCCGGAGAGGAACGACTGGCCGGAGATCCTCAGTGGGTCAGCCGGCAGATGAACAAGCACGTTGTGACTACTTCCTCCTCCTTTCAGTCAATTGCGGGATCAGTGGCCCAACACTCCCACTCATCCGGGTCACATGGAGACGTCCACATGCGACTTGTGACGTCACCCCCCGGACATAAACAAACCATTCCTTCCAAACAAACCTTTACTCACTTCTTGGATAAATCTACCATACTCTTTAACTGAAAATAGTTTATGAAGTACCGTATACATTTGTCAAGCATATATTTTAAATGTTTAAGGTAGTTAATGAGCTATTATTTTACCCATTATTTGCCTCTAAATGTCCATTCATCCATTTTCCATATTTGTACTTTAATGTATCTGTTACCGTGTTCATTTAAATTCTTAAAAACTAATAAATATAAAATAAGCCTTTCAAATAGCGTGCCCTCAAATGCACAAATTGCTATTTTATTTTATTGTTGAATTTCATTTGAGTCTTTATCAAATAGACTTAATATAAAAATGTATATAAAGTAATAACGGGTTAAAATCTGGGCCTTCATGCTTTCATGGGGTCGAGCTTCCTAAAAATTCAAACTTATATGTTAAGTGCTACCATGTTCTACCACACGAGAGCAGTATTTGCCTATTGCATGAAACGTGCATGCTTCCTGTGAATACTACATCTGCAGTGAAATGAAATAACATGCTTTAAGTGGAGTTCATTTATTGTGCATAAAGTTGATCAATTTGCATGTGGAAGAAAGACTTCAGCTCAGCTCTCTTGGCCTTCAGCGTGGGGGTCAAGAGGCCATTCTCAATGGTGAACTGCTCTGGGTGCAGATACACATCCTTCACCTGCACAGGGATGACGTTTCACAAAGTTAGGTTTAAAACATTACGCTTTGCATCCGAGTAGTAGTTACCTGCTCAAAGGACTTCAGTCCAGCTTCTCTTCCCAGACTGATCATGTCTGAGAGAATAGCTTTTTTGATTTCCTGCAAGATCACCAAACAAGTATCAATGAAAGACGTCATCACATTTCTCACAATCACACAGTAGTGTTACCTTGTTTTTGCAGAGTTCTTCAATGGATCCCTGGAATCCAAGGTTTTTGGCCAAACCTGGGAGGACCTCTGGATCGGGTACCACAACTGCAACCAGGAAGGCCTGGGGAGAGGAGGTGAATTTTAGAGGCCGATTGATGTATGCACGTTCATGTCAGTCTCACCTGTAGACTGTCCCCATGCACAAAAACTTGGGCCACAGGTCCACTGCGCACGTAGACGTTTTCAATCTTCTCCGGTGCGATGTATTCACCCTGAGCCAGCTTAAAGATGTTCTTCTTGCGGTCGATAATCTTCAGAACTCCGCTCTGATCAAAAAGACCCCGATTAATTGTTGTGCAAAGTAAATCCAAAATTTAAAAAAGATCATATTCCTCACTGGCATCCATTTGCCAATATCTCCAGTGTGGAGCCAACCATCTTTATCCAAAGCTTCAGCGGTCTTCTCTGGATCTTTCAAGTAACCCTTGAAGACATTTGTACCCTTGATGCAAACCTGTAAAAGACCAAAAAAGATTAAACAATCCATCTAAGAATAACTGATGCTTCCATTTTTAACTTGCCTCGCCTTCACCATTGGATGAAAAGTAATTCATCTCTTCCACATCCATCAACTTCACCACGTTACAAGGCAGAGGCACACCAACATGACCCGAAGTGGCGTCTCCTGGCATGGTGAACGTGCAGCCGGCCGTGCACTCCGTCTGACCGTACGCCTCAAAGATCTACGAGATGTAAAACAGAATTGATGCACCGATCGTCACGTGAACTTTTACATTAGTTACCTGGCAACCGAGCGCGGCCCTGAGGAAGTCGAGCACAGAAGAAGAGATGGGCGCCGCCCCCGTCACCATGACTCGCACTCGTCCACCAAGCGACTCCTAATTAGATCGCCAGGTCAGTAAAGGTCAAGGTTTTGTCCAGTCGCAACCAGTCGTACCTGCACTTTGTGGAAGATGAGCTTGTCCCAAATGCTGTTGCTGCGGACGATGCCCTCCCGCACCTCAGCCAGTTTCCTTTGTACCGCAAAGTTGAGCAGCCATTTTTTAAATGAAGTCGTGGCACCGCTCTGCACCTGGACAAGAATAAGTGGAGACATAAAATAAATAAAAAGGTGATGAGTCAAGCACAAGGCACAGCTTACTTTATCGTACACCCGGTTGAGAAGTCGCGGCACGACAGGGAAGATGGTGGGCTGCAGGGTCTTCATGTCATCCGGCAGTAGTCTGATGTCCCCCTGGAAGAACCCGACTCGAGCACCAGCACCATATATGACAGTCTGGGAAAAAAAAAAGAAAAAAAAAAAATCATGGGGGAGAGAAATAATTAAATAAACCATTAAGTTAACCGTCTTACCTGCACGACTCTTTCAAACATGTGCGCTAATGGCAGGAACGAAATGCTAACATCCTCAGTATTTGGAACAATGGCCGTCTGTGGGGGACACAAACAGTTTGCTTTCCAGTTTAAATTTGTACGCATATTTCAAATTTTAAAAATAAAAAAATAAATTGGAAAGACACCTCAAAGGTTTTGAGGACACCGGCAGCATTAGCGACGACGTTCTCGTGAGTGAGCATGGCGCCCTTGGGATTTCCTTTGAAAGATAAGATTAAAATCATTTAAAAAAAAATGAATAAATTTAAAAAAAAAAAAAAATGTCATAACATCCTGTTAGTTATGGTCACCTGTTGTTCCGCTAGTGAAGCAGACAATGCTAAGATCCTGCGGCTTTGGAGGCTGTGATGGACAAGCAGAGCGATTCTTAGCATGCGCCATCATGAAATTAGCATCCTACAATTAGTGAAACATTTTTGCTAAACATGGCTTACCACTGGCTTCTCAGGGTGGCTTTTCCCTGCAGCCTGCAAAGCACAAAAGAACTCTAGTCCAGTCCCTCATTAAACAGCCTGTCCCATTACTTTTGTGATACCTCCACAGCCTGCATGGAAACCACATCCACGCCGCATTTGGCTCCTCTCTCAGCCAAGTCCGAGTCAAACGGGTCCATCACGATGATGGTTTTGAGCGCAGGTGTTTGGCCTTTCTCACGGTTCTGCAGCAGAACTTCGACCTTTTTCTCGTTGTCGCACAGCACCGTGGAGATTTCGGCTAAAATGCAGAACAGGTGAAATGTTGTCCTCATTCTCTAAATTATTTTTAAAAAAGAATAGCTGTAATTAGCAGCAGGTCCAATTACCTTGGTCGATAATGAACACCAGAGCCTCGGGACCCAAGGTGTCGTACAGAGGGACCGCCACCATGGAGTAGGTGTAACAGGCCAGCTCACCAATAATCCACTACAAACAGAAAAATTAATCTCAAGGGATATGCAACCCGCTAACATTTTAGCTCACCTCGGGTCTGTTCTGAGCAAAAATGCCGATGAAAGTTTCAGGAGTGGGCGTCAAGCCCCTCTGAAGAAGCCCCGAACCCAGATGCTCTGCTCTGTCCGACACCTTCAAAAGGTAGATGTTTAAATGCTCTACCTCAAACTGGATTGAAACCTGGTGTGATTTTTTTTTTTACCTGCTTGTACCTGAGCCACTGGTATGGCCTTCCCGCTTTCCTGAAGCCCAAACATGGTCCATTACCTGCCAACACCAAGAATGAGCTTTAGAAACCATGAAAACACCTTAATCTGGTTTTATTTTGCTTACCTGACACTTTCATGCCTCTCTGGAACACCTCATAGACAGTCTTGGCGTCATCATAGAAGTAAGATAGCAGGTTGTTGTTGTCCTTGAGCAAGGCTACCTTCCTAGCTCCATCCTAAGAAGAAGGAGATGTCGAACACATGATGAAATATTTTAAAAAGGCGTCGTTGCGTCATACCTTGATGCCCAGGGTTTGGCAATTGAGGTCGGCAGGGGGTCGCAGGGGGTTGGGCCTGGTGTTGAGGTAGAAGAGCGTTGCGGCCGCCAAGGCGAACAGCGAGAAGACGGCCGGCGTGGGAAGAGGCGAGAAGAGCAGCTGGATGAGGGACTCCATGATGTGTTGGGAGACTCTAAATAGAAACAGGTCGAGTCAGGGTGGAGTGCTTCGACTCGGTGAATTGGGGTCAAAGTCGACGCCTTGCACAAGAAACTGTAAATCGCAAGATTGTCACGCTGGTCAATGTCAGATGAATCATCAGATAAGAATTAAAAATCAATCAACAAGCGTCAGCGGAAAGAGCAAATGCATTTCCCACCATTTGTCGGATTATATAAAAATCCATTTCACACTATTATTAAAAACAGTAAAAACAATCACAATCCAAACCATACTATTTATTTATTGTCCTTATCTCTGAATGAACAGTCTAATTTGCATATTTAAAATTAAATGAGTTCTGTGAGCACACTCATGAACAAACACCAGTAGTCTGAGAACAGACCCCTGCGGGACACCACCACTAACATTTGGCAAGTGTAAACCACCTGAGAAAAAAGATGGGGGGGTTATTAATATTATTTACTATACATCAAAATCTTCTTACCAGTCCTTGGCTGGTCCTGTCAGCGTAGACACGAAGCAGAACCTCTTCTCACCTCTTCTTCCGTTCACAGGAAGGAAAAAGAACTTGTAGTCATAAAAGTCACAGAGCGACCTTTAAACTTTGTCCGTGTGATAAAGCAGCACGAGCAGAGGCTCGTTATCGACTTAATTATTTCCTACAGCCAATAAAAAAAAAAAAAAAAGGAACCATCTCCCAATATTTATTGTCTTTTACACATATTTCAAAAGTTGATCTGGAGACTAGCATGTCTGTATTAGCCAATACACAACTGGTGTGTTATAAAATTAAAAGACATCGCAAAATACACACACACTCATATTGTGGGTCCGGCAAACTGCATGTTTGTGTGTTGTTGCTTACCTGGCGGTACAAGCAGAGATGTTTGAGCGTTGGGTGAAGATCCCTGATGGAAACGCGGCCTGGCGACCACCATTAATGTCACACAACATGCACACACATCTTCACTTGTGTTCATTAGCACCTGTGAGTGCTTGCACCTGTGCACGTGTGTGTGTGAGTGTGTGTGTGTGTGCATATGTGTGTGTGTGTGTGCATATGTGTGTGTGTGCTTTATTTCCTATACATTCAATTGCAAAAGCAAATAAATTAAAAAAATCTTTTTTCACACTGTGTTGATGAACTTTGACACCGGCATTTATCAACAAAGTTGCAAATTAACCTTTGGAATTTGTTGATAAAATCTCATCAACACCAACTCTTATCTTTTTTTTTTTTTTAATCTCTCTTGCTATCTATACAGTAAGATACAAAATACTGATTGCATAAATTGTCATATATTTTCCTAATATTTCAAAATAATAAACACACGCCTCATTATGTTTATTAAAGTCCAAATATTTTGAGCAAATTCGGCCCCTCCTGTCCAGCATCACTGAGGATGACGGGGTCGCTATTTAAGCCGTGTGACGCCAAGTCACTCGTAGTGTGAAGATGACGACGAGTAGATCATCCTCGGGTGTCACCCAGGTGCTCCACCTGATGCTTACCCTGACAGCCGGCGCCGGTCCCGGTTCGACCCCTCCCAAGCTGCTGATCGGCTTCCAGGCTCCTTGGAACTCGTCGTACCCCTTCAGTGCGCAGCGGCTGGGATCTGCGATCCAGATCGCCGTGGACAAGGTGAACACCAACCCGACCTTCTTGGGAAACTACAGCTTGGGTTTCGTCTACATGGACACAGCCTGCAGCCCCAAGTTGTCCTTAGGGGGCTTCATTGAACAGGTGTGGAAGGACAACGTGTCCGCCGTCTTTGGTCCAGCGTGTCCTGAAGAAGCTGAGGTACGCCTTTTTGGATTTTTGTGATTCTATTTAAGATGCTACTAATATATTTGTGTAAAGGTGACCGGCCTGATCGCGTCGGCGTGGAGCATCCCGATGTTCGGTTTTGTGGGACAATCATCCAAGATGGATGACGGCAAAGTGTACGACTCGTACATCAACGTGGTGCCGCCGCTTAAGAGGAGCTCCGAAGTGCTGGTGAAGACCTTGGAGTTCTTCGGGTGGACGCATCTGGCCATGATTGGCGGCGGCTTGGACTCCAATACGTGGGACAAAGTGGACGCGCTGTGGATGACGGTGGAGACTTTGCTTAGGTCAAAGTTCAAGTTGACAGCTGCCGTCCAATTCGACACCAGCGACGCACAATTGGTTTACCGCAACGTCAAGTACATCGCAACTGTAGCAAGAGGTGATAATTCACTTTTAGATTTTATTATTTTTTATTTTTTTACACATGTGTTGGTGTGCAGTGATCGTGGTCCTGACCAACAAGGAAGACTCGTCGGCGCTGCTGCTGGAGGCCGAGCGGCAAGGTTTGATGGGCGGCGACTACGTCTTCTTCCTGGTGCAGCATTTTGAGGTCAGTGGCGGCGTGGTGAGTGAAAATCTCCATCAAATAGAAAATAATCCAAGCTAATTAGCAACATTAACTATCTAGAACTTACCTAATGCTCTTCAAGGTGTGACTATGATTTTGATGTTTTTCACTGAGCAGGACAACGTGTGGAAATACTCAGTGGCCAGCCAAATGAACCAAGGGGCCCACCGAGCCTTCGACATGACTTTCATCATTGGCCAGAAGTCGTATGACGGCTACGAGTACTATGACTTCTTTGAGCAGGTGTATGAGAGACTCAGAGGACCTCCATTCCACAGCAACCTGACATCTGAACGAGAGGTAAAAAGATGGAGAAGGAGGAAAAGAAGGAATATTGATTGCATCCGTTTCAGGTGAGCACCTACTCGGCCTACCTGCACGACGCCGTGCTGCTCTACGCCATGGCTCTGAAGGAGGTCTTGAAAGAAGGCAAGGATCCTCGTGATGGACGTCAAGTTCTGGAGAAACTGAACAACAAGAACAGCATTCGCTTTTATGGTAAATGAGCTTTTAAATTTCAAACGACAACACACTGAGCGAGGCTCCTCTCGCAGGAGCGTCAGGACTGGTCCACTTTGACGAGGACGGGGAGAGGAACTTGGACTATTCCATTTACGACCTGCAGTACTCCAAGGACACCGCCGCGTTTGTCCCCGTCCTCCATTTTGACAGCCACAGCAAAAGCATACGGTAATAAGCGACACAAAATTTCATTTTGTTGAGCTTTAAACAAATATGGTTGGAATATAAAATTTCAGGACCACGCCCATGTTCACCGCAGTGACCTGGCCCAAAGGACGACCTCCGGCCGACAACCCCGAATGCGGCTTCAACAACGAACTTTGCGAATGGCCGAGTAACGGTATGCTTTGTCTAGAGAGGGGAGGGGCGAGCAGTTAGGACGACTACTAACCTAACAAGCCGGTGTCATGTAAGAAGTCGCCCTTCTGGCTCTTCTGGTCACGTTCCCCGTCGTGGGCGTGTTGGCCGTGCTGGGCCTCGGCGTCCTGGTGCTGCAGAAGTTGCGCTTACAGAGCAGCCTGGAGGACTCACGTTGGTGGCTCATCGACTACTCTGACATCACCATCGTCAGAGAGGCGTCGGTACTTACTTTTGTCGTCGAATGTAGCATATTTTTTTGTGGGTTTGGTTTGAGTGGTCTCGTTCTAGGGGGTCCAGACCACGTCACGGAGCACCACCAGGACTCTGAGTGGCAGTGCAGGTTCGCGTTCTACTTTGTCCAACAAGAGTTACTGCTTCAAGGATAAAATGGGCAAAGAGCACGTCTACACCACCATTGGACTTTACCGGGTACTTTAGTAGAATAAAATCCAATAAATAAATAAATAAATAATTCTGTCTTTGACTTTTCTGACTCAGGGAAATTACGTGGCCATTAAGTACATCAAGCGAGATGTTTGCGAGAAACTTCAGGCTTCTATCCTCACTGAATTCAACATGGTAATGTTCTTCAGAGTACTTTTTCGCCGCTAATTCCGCCTTGCTAAATCTACACCTCTAAGACAGATGAAGGAGATGAAGCACGAGAACCTGGTCCAGTTTTTTGGTGCCTGTGTGGAGCCGCCTAAGGCCTGTCTGGTCATGCAGTACTGCAGCAAGGGCAGCTTGAAGGTCAGTGAGCTGTGATCCTCTTGAAAAAGATAATAAAAATAAAGAGTAGTGTCGTTGTTTGCAGGACATTTTGAAGGCTTCCGACGTGGAGCTGGATGGGATGTTCAAGCTTTCCTTTGCTTACGACATCGTCAACGTTGGTATCGCTTTTCACCGATTGTTTTGAGACCCCCCGCTCTGACGTGACCCGTGTTACCTTTTGCAGGGAATGGACTTCATCCACAAGAGCAGGCTCAAGTTCCACGGAAACTTAAAGACCAGCACCTGCATGGTGGACAGCCGGCTGCAGGTCAAATTATCCGGGTTCGGACTGTGGGAGTTTAAATATGGCAGTAAAAGCAACCGGGGCCCGCCGGGATCTCCCAAATATGACGGTTAGAAGAAATATTTGAAGTCCTAACATGCGAGAAAGTTACAAAAACGTTTATGAGATTGGACTCAAATTAGAAACATATACGAGACATTGTGTGACATTTCAATTTTCATTATCGCATGCGAGTGGAGCATGGGAGCAAAGTTTGGTGAATGCCTTCAAAACCAAAACCACAAGAATGTTTTGGAATTCCAGCATTTGAACAATGTGAGCAACAAACGAGTGACGTGATGTTTCAGGGTTGTTTTGGACGGCTCCGGAGCTTTTGAGACAAATCAACACAGATGTCAACGGGACCCCCAAAGGGGATATCTACAGCTTTGCTATCATCCTGTGGGAGCTCATGTACAACTCCAAGGGCGGGCCATACCATGATTTCAACATGGAGCCCAAAGGTTGCTATGAAAATATTTTGGTCTCATTTTTGTAGTCAATAACAATTGTCAACTTATCTCCGCAGAGATCATCAATAGGTTGCGGGGGCCCATCTGCGGCGAGCCCCTCAGACCGGCCCTGTCTGAACTGTGCGATGAAAACATCAACTCGCTGATCAGGATCTGCTGGAATGAAAATCCAGAACACCGACCACCGTTTAGGTCCATTCTAAGACAGCTGAAGGAGGCCAGTCCGGAGAGGTCTCAATATTATTTTTCCTTTTCCAGCACTGGCGGCGCTAGGATGTTTTTTGGGGTGGCAAGGGGGCACCAAGAACAGGGACTGAAAAGGAAAACAAAAAATTATACAAATATTCCTCAAAAATGTTGAGTTCTTTTTCCCTTCCGCGTTGCAGCCATTCAAACATTCTTGACAACATGGTGGAGAAGTTAGAAAAATACGCCAATCATCTGGAGGATGTAGTGGAGGAGAGGACCAATCAACTGGTCGCCGAGAAGGCTCGCACAGACAAGCTTCTTTCCAGCATGTTGCCGAGGTAACCACGTTGACGACCGAGTCCCCTCGACGGTAACGCGTCGTCTGGTCTCGTAGGTACATCGCGGACGAGCTGATGGCGGGGAAATCAGTGGAGCCTCGTAGCTACGACGTGGTGAGCATCTTCTTCTCCGACATCGTGGGCTTCACCTCCATGTGCGCCGTCAGCTCGGCCATGGAGGTGGTCATGTTCCTCAACGACCTCTACAGCCTCTTTGATGACATCATCCGGATGTACGACGTCTACAAGGTGCACGGCCTGGAAAAAAGTTTTTTGTTACTCGTAGTTATTGATGAGTTCATCTTCCAGGTGGAGACCATCGGGGACGCCTACATGGTGGCCAGCGGTCTTCCCATCACCAACGGCCAGCAGCACGCCGTGGAGATCGCCACCATGGCCTTACACTTCTTGAGCGCTATCAAATGCTTCCGGATTCGCCACATGCCCACGGAGAACTTAGCCATCCGCATCGGCATCCACTCAGGTCCAGTTGTTGCCGGCGTGGTCGGGAGCACGATGCCTCGCTATTGTTTGTTTGGCGATACGGTCAACATGGCTTCTCGAATGGAGAGCAACAGTTTACGTGAGACAACCTGCAAAAAAAAAATTGCTTAACAAACTGGTGTGTACACAAATGACCTACTTCCTGTTTCATCAGCCTTGAAGATTCACATCTCACAGTCCACCGCTGACATTCTGGTCCAGGTGGGCTCATTCGAGCTTGAGGAGAGGGGACAAATCGAAATGAAGGTGATTTGAAAACACACGGGCTTGTGTTTGACACCCATATGCTAATCTTCAGAACTTTTTTTGCATCAGGGTAAAGGCTGCCACAAGACCTACTGGCTGTTGAGCAAACAAGGGTTCCACCCTCCTCTACCCAGCCCTGCACATGCGGGCTCGAGCCTCCAGGTGGCAGCAGAGGTACACCCATCTGTATCTTCTTCTGTTGTGTTTCGAATTACCTAATTTTTTGTACTGTCAAGAAAACTGGAGTGTGCAGCACCAAGAAACCTACCGGGGAGGATGTCGCCTTGGTTCCAGTGGACATTTAATTTACCCGGGACACCAGATTTATACTCTTTTGATATTTATTTAATTGTGGGGCTTCAAGACATGTACTTCAAGTTTAGAACATATAATGACAGCATGTGTTGATTAGGATGAGCAACAGGAGAGGTGAAGACACTCCTGGACAACAAAAGACACACACAATTACACAACATACACACACACAATGTGTGCAAATTAATGCATTGTGACAATCCAGGTGTATTTACCTATAATGTGACCTTCATTGGCCGATCCATTAGCTGTGAAGACAATTGTGATTTATATTATTTGTCATTAAGTGTTTTTTTTTTTTAATGAGTACCGAACTGTACCTCTGATGGAAAATTCAGCAGTCAAGATGCCACCGTGTGTCTCCACTTTGGATGCCAGTCTTCTTTCTGGACATGGACTCTTCACACGGGAGGAAATGCAGTTTTAAGAAAAGTTTTCTTTAACCGAGATGTTCGGACTCACGGGTTGGCAGATGAGTCGTTCGCTGTCGCAAACGTAGACCTCGCAGTGGAGCCACACGGTGGACAACTTCTCCTGACCCCGAAAGCGGAAAGAGTTGAACTTGAAGGTGGAGCGGCCATCTTTGGCGTTTTCGAAAATGTTCACGGTGTCATCAGATGGGCAGCTGGATGGACACATGAAAGAAAACAAGACAGGTTAGCTTGGTTGCTAGTTGCTAGGCAGACTTCACATTTCCATACCTGTTGATGATGAGGCTCCACCTCCTCCTATCTGTGGAGTATGGCGTCGGGGTAGCCCAACAGTTTTCGATGACCACGCGGAAACGTCCGCTCAGCCCTTTGGCCTCCACACCGACAAAGACTTCTGATCCGATCTCGGAGGTGTCAATAACGTACGGCGCCTCTTTGGCGTACAGGAACTTGGCGTTCTGGGGGGGGGCATCAAATTGGACTGTCAAAACATCCGCCATCTTTCCAGGATTGGGGAAACTCACCGTGAACACACCCATGGACAGCTGTGACATAAAGGAGCCCAAAGTTCCGTTGCTGACGTAGACGGTGGCCACTCTAGAAAAAACACTTGAGTCCAAACTCATTCCAAGACCTGAACCAGGTGCTTACTGACCTCTGACTGAAGACGGCGTTGTTGACTAGATAAGTGGCTCGGTACACGCAGCTGAAGGTGTAGTTGACCGGCTGGTTCCTGAGCGTCAGGGATGTGTCGTTGGACACCACCCAGTTCAAGAAGATGTAGCGGGCGTCTTTGCCAGGGATGTACTGGACCACAATGTGGGAAAAACACAAACATTTTGGTTGGAAGAAATTCTTTGGGTACTTAAACCCAATTCTAACCCAAAGCAGCCTTACCCAAACACTCCTAACCCAACCCTAAGTTCTTTTTTTTCCGGTATGTGCGGGGGCGAGGGGGTGCGCCGTGAGATATTAAACAAGCTTGCATGGCTTTGAGAATTTCTGTTACTTCTCCATCTGCTGTGTTTGCCTGTTTTTGTCAGATCAAAGTGGGTCAAGCAGCAGTGTGTTGTAATGTTGGCTGATTTTGGCCATCATTCAAAAGTCGTATTGGAGTCACGCAGCGGCGGTCTGACTGCGCGCGGGAGGCGAGCTATTTGGCGGTAGCCACGGAAGAAGAAAAATAAAGTTTCCTTTTAAAGCGATTGCAAAAACATGGAAGTGTCATCCAGATGGGGCCTTGACTGACAAGGCTCAAACTGGATTTACAGAGCTCCAACACGGCCACAAATATTTTTATAGTTTGCGGGGGGTAATATTTAGCTAGCTTGCTAGCTTGCCTCACCTCCGATTGTGTGCCGCAGTACGAATGGTTCTTGGGCGTCAGGTCAGGAATGATGAAGCGGTAGTAACCAGAGCTATGCACCCCTGTGGAGCACACACCCCCCAGAGAGAGCTGCTCCATCTCCCAGCCGTATGGACACTCGGGCACGTTGGCGATAATGGCGTTGGGGAAGCACGACACCATCACGTAATCTGAAACGTCGGACAAAGAAACGCGCTGTTTAGTGAGCATCCTGGGGCAGAGGCATCACTGCCCCAAATAACGGCGAAAGGTCGGGTAAACCGGGACACAGTTCTTCTTCTAGATGAATTTCATGAGGAATAATTATTTTAAAAACCAAAAATCCAAAGTTGTTTTACCTGCTTTCTGGGGAACACAGGTCAACACCACAGGAAGCATCACGAGGAGCAAAGCGGCGGCCATGATTCCATGCAGGACACAAATATTTTGGGAGACTGTTCACCTGTGTGCTGTCCCTAGCATTTTATGTACGCTCCGTGGCGGAGGTGGTCCACGTTCCCACTCCCTCCATTGTGGGCCCGCCAACAAAAAGCCTTCTGTGCTGCTCGGACATTCACTTTTAAATGACTGTCATCTCTCGGGACGCTCGCTCGGCCGCTTTTTTTTTTGCAAAGATGGACCTGATGGAAATGTGCCATTTTACAGCAACAATAAGAAGAACCTTGACGAAAGGCATACGATGTCCCAAAATATTCATACACTTAATTTTGCGCCTGGTTATTCACTTAAGATTGAAGGGAGAGAATCAAGATTCGTACGAACGTCTCACCGCAGCTGATTAACATCAAAATGAGTCGCGTCGATAGCATCTAACGAAAGCTCGAGTTACAGCAGACATGTTATTTGAGTTACTAAAAGGACCAAAGTGTGGCTCATTCGAGGACACATTCACATTTTTATTGGTTCTATTGAAATACAGCAGTGTTATTATGAGTCAGTGGAGTGCTTCAGGTCACAAATATTACAAGAAATAATCAAAAACATGGGGACAATTTTTATATACAAAATCCTGTACAATGGAGTTAATAAATAGTGTTAGGATTGAGCTCGGCGTTAGCTTTTGGGAACTTGGCACGTCCAGCTTGTGTGCTCCTTCTGGTAAATAAAATCCCTCCTGGAAGACAACCAAGTCGGAGTTAGGTCACGTCGACATGAGAAAACCTAAATATTTAGAATTATTGTAATCTTGGGTTGGGATGATACTCACTCTCTCCTGTGTGGGGCGATATTCTCCCGACAAAGCAGACCCTCGTCGCAGGGACAGATCTGGTTGATGCTGAACGCCAGGCCGCCGTCGGGGACGTAGCAGCCGTCGTCGCGCATCAGCCGCCTCTTGCACACGCGTTCGCCGTGGTGGCGTGCGCAGCACATGGACGCCCCGCAGTCCCGGTCCACCTTACATCGTGCGCCTGGGGGATTCAAATTTTATTTCCAATTGGGAATAATGCTTAGATTGAAAAGTAGGTCACTTACCCTCTTGCCCATTGGGAATGCTGCGGTGGCATTTGCCGAACATGCAGCTGAGGCCTCGCACGCATTGGGCGTCCCTGCGGCAGTAATGCCCCTCCCCGCGGAGGGGGACGCACAGGCCAAAGTGGCGGTCGCAGGAAAAACCTCGTCCGCAGGTCCTGTCGTGGTGGCACATCGGCTATGGACAAGCGTGACGCGTGTTCAGGACTTTTTGAAAAACTAGAACACGAGAAATAAGTCTTACCGTGGTGGATCTGGCAGGGGGCGCGACGTCCCGAATTGCCGCAGTCCCGTCTTTGGGTGGACTGTGGGGCATGTTTAGCATCCACGCCCAAATGTGCGCCTCGGTCCGAGTGAAGCACAGACACAGGCTCGCCATCCACACGCTGGGCAACATGGCAAACAAAATGGAGGGCAAATCGAGACCAGGTCGGGAGTTTTACGACTTGGCGTCTTGGAGGTGGCAGCAAAAATCTCAACGTCAGCAAGTGACAGTGTCCGAGCTCCTCTTTCACTTTTATAATGCTCCAAGTCGACCCCCCTGTGGGTAACCCCGGCCCCCTCCCAATGGGCTGTTTGTTCAAGTAGCGAGGGAGGAGGAGACAATTAGTTGTTAATGGATTAGCTAAAACAACGAGTCACCGCCCGACGTCCCCCCTAAAGTTGGGAACGACCACAAGAGCTACTAGCCACTGCATGACTCCCCCCAAAAAACAATCTGGGGACCTAAACCCCAACGCCCCCCTACCTCAGACCCCATGCCGAGACCAATTTGCAGGAGTGCACCCTGCAGACGACCCCATGATCTCATTAAATGTAATTACCATCAGCTATTAGTTCTCAGGGATGGGAGGGGGGGCGATGGGGGTCAATGGGGGGAGGCATAAATGGGGCTGAGAAGAACTCATTTTTCTTGGCAAAGCAATCACATTACTTCAATTCTAACAGATGTATTTGCCCGCATCCCTTATTCCCTAAAACAAATCCAAATGTTTTCATCAATTGCTAACCGTTGATTAGCATTCAGTACTTTCCCTCAGACTGATGCCGGGATAAGTCCGGGACTCCTTTGCATATCGTTGACGGCAGACAGAGGTGATCGCTATCCTGCGCCGGCTACTTAAATCCTTTATCAAAACATGCTAACACAGACTAATGACATAATTGCTGCTCAATTAGCTGACACAATGGCCGCAACTGGACCCATTAGCAATATGTAAATATGGCCTCGATGGACTGAAAAGATGAAATTCTTGCGTATTGAAAAAAGATAGAAACGCCACTAAAGTTTTGTTTTTTTACAAACACGAATTCAAGTTTCACGATGTCAGCTCTCTTTTTGTTGTCCATTCGTAGTGACACCAAGATGGCCGCCGCTTGTATTTGTTTAGCCAGTAGATAAGTGTGAACATGCTCCCCCAGTGTTTGTGACTCCGCTAATGACCTCCGTAATGAACGTGCTCCCTTTTCTCAATCAACGTGCTAGCGAGGCGGAGAGGAGAGGAGGGGGTGTGTAACAAAACAACCTTCGGGGCAGGGTGATCTTTGCCCATTGTAATGGACCTTGACCCCCCGCGGGGAGCCATGAATGCTGACCACAGTAGGGCGGGCGAAGATGCTGAGAGGAATCCCCCCCCAATTTACCGGCCTTGCAAATCAAAACAATGCACGTTTGTACGTTGTTGCACAATTGAAACTAAAAACTCAGTATTATCTTTTGGATACATTAAAAAAATTATTTTTTAGTTTAATTTGTAGTGTCCGGGCTCTTTGATAACAACCTGTCTTTTATTTAATGAGTTCTGTTTTTCTTCTGGGTCGACCCGATATTCTCGATAGCCTGTTTCCAATTGGGACAAGAAAGGCCAATGTGATTCCTGCCGTAATGGGAAACAGCCCCGACAAGTTTCCCCTGTGCCAAATTTGAAACGCCGCGAGGGCGAAGAGTACAACGTGAAGTTAACAGTTGTAAATCAATGAGGCTTCCATCAAAACTCTGACGGCACAGCAACAGTGAGTCAGGCGACCCAGAAAAGTCTCCAGACATTGTTTTGGTCATGAGCGCACATTTGGATCACATTTGTGAAAGCCATCAAAAACCAAAGACAGATTTGCCGATCAATAAGCTAATATAAATTAGCCATGATTGGTTTTGACATTCCCAGCTGACTTTAAATGGCCTCCACTTGTCATCTTTGATGCATTACTGTGGCCTGTCTGCGGGTGCATGTGACCACAAGGGGTCACTGTGTGACGTGAACGCGCAACCCGCAGCGGAGCTCCACAGAGCGCCTCAACAGCTGAGCGCAATTTAGCGTGAGCGCGCACGCACCAATGTTCATCAGCAAACAACACAACCTTTTTTTTTCAGTGAGCAACACAACAGCAGCAGCAAACAAAAAAAAAGTTTAGTGAGCGGCAGCAGCAAACAACACTGAGCTCCATGGAGAAAGGAAAAATCTCATGGGAAGAGGAGACCAGTGCAACCAGTTTTTCAACTTGATTGTTTCACTAATAAAACCAGAAGAGTGAAATCCCAGTCTGGTCAAATCCTTCCTTTTCAAGAAAATGAAATTAAAATACACTTGCCAATGACTCTTTCCAGGTGATCTCCATCATGGCCCATGTGGTGTTTTAGTGTCAGCAAAACATGTTTTTTTTCCAAAATATCGTCATGTTTGTTTGGCTTCACACGAGGGGGGTAGCCCCTCCCATACTCCTCATTTTTTTGGCCCACTTCTCCTGAATGAGAAAAAAGAAAGGCATAAATATTTCCTTCCTCTTTCAAACAGTCAGAGAGAGAGAGAGAGAGAGAGGAGAGAGGGAGAGAAAGAAAAGAGTCTCCTCACTCGAGCTGTTTTGTCAACTCTCCCGCTGTCATGGAGCCGCCGTCCCAGATGTTCTTCTGAAGGAGCACGGAGCAAAGCTGCAAGGGCAAAAACCTTGGCTGAGGAGAGGGAAAGCAACCGCAGGCGGTGAAGCCCAGTGGAAGTCGAGACCTGGGATTGACGACGAAGCGGGCGGAGATGGAGCTTGGCGGACTTCTCCTCGTATGTCTCCTCCAGGTTCAGTTCGGGACCCTGAGGACTCGTGAAGGTAAGCCTAGCCACGAACTCCATTCCAGAGTTTATTGGACAAACAAGAAATGCCCTGATTTTATTTCCAAAGCTTAGGATTGTCCTGAACCCAAAAACTGAGCCCGACCCCTCAACACAAAAGCATCCAGAAACACAAAAATTTTGATTTATTAACATGTCGTGTTTTTTTTGGGAACTCCTACTTCGAAGCTGTCCTGTGTACTACTTACCTTCCTGCATGTACAGTATGTATTTCTGTTCTCCTTGGAGATTCTATATTTTTAGCCAGACCCCGTTCTTCAGCTCCTCCTCCAACAAATCAGCGGTGCTCCACTTTCCTCCTCTGGCCTCCCTCGTGATCACCATCAGAGAGTCTGTTCTCATACCTGCCAACAACATGATACGTGATATTGAGAGAATTTTTAACTCATTCACTCCCATTGACGGATATAGACGTCAAATATCCATTTTGTGCAAGCAGTTAATGAGTTAAAAAATTTGAATCGTACGTTATTTATTGGCAGGATGAACAGACAGACATTTTTTAATCCCAGTCAAATTAGGTCCTGTTGTGAAACTCCATCACGTTCCTCAAGTTCCTTTTTCAGTTCCAGATTATAATAACAATAATAATTCGTTCAATGTATATAGCGCTTTTCAAGGACCCAAAGACTTGAGCTGCCAGAAGTGTGTTTTTGTGGCTTCAGCCCACGCCAAGAGCACCTCTGGATATTTCGTAATACACATCAGACACTCTTGTATAACACAATATGACTTTGTACGCTACTTTGCACGCTTAGCACATTCAAGACAGATTTTTCTTTGTTCTGACAAACCTAAAATGCTCTTAACACTTTGTTTTTTTCAAATGCCTTCACTTCACCTCATGTTAGAGGAAATGTTTTTATCATCCGTGGATTCGTGGGCTTCCAAACAGCCGGAAAGAACATCAGCTTTTGTTTTCCGCCAAGACATTTGCGTGTTGCAACATGTTTAAAAAAAAAAAAAAAAAAGGTGAAAATGCTGCTTGTCTAAATGTCAACAGAACTGACTGATGACTCATTTTTGGGACATTGCCGTGTCAGCGAGATCCAATTTTCCTAAAAGATGACCTTTTAGCGGCACCTAGTGGTAGGGTTGGACATTACTGTTGAATCACAATCGTAAACAAATGTGGAAGAAGTTTGGAAGTAAATTTCAGTTGTAGCAGAAACTCTGGGACTCAAATATGCTAATTAGGTAATTGTTATTTACGAGCTTCTCCGTTACAAAATCACCCACGCTTGCGCATAAATTAAAAGTTGCAGTGCTCCACCTTAAAAAACTCCGAGTTGAGCCAATAAAAAACAGATGTACCCGCACGATACCAAGAGTGTCCGTTTAGCTTTAAAACTCCTCTCACACTTTTTTTTAAAATCAACTTTCTCACATGATGGAATTTCTTATCGCAGAGAGCAAGACCGGCCTCCGACGGCCGAGAGGTTCTCGCAGCGTTCCGGCGCAAGGAGGACGTCTGGACATCACTTTCCTGCCTGACAACATGACCCAAATAGTGGTGAGAAGCCAATTATTAAATATCTCCATCCGGTTATGTTTAGTAGTGCAGATTTTAGACCTAGCCTGAGCGTCTTGCCTCAACCCTTTGTTTGATCCAAATGGAAAAATAGAGCAGAGGTCCCGCCAGCTGACATTACCAATGATGACTCACTTGGACAAAGCTAACTTCTGGACGGCCAAAGAGCCTGTTTAAAGGGAGGGAGAGGGATTTAACAATCATGCAGCTGCAATGCCAGTGAATGCCCCTCACCTAGGAAGCCCCCCCCAACCCCTCCCTTCCAGAAAATGTCGACGCAAAGGCAAAAAATGGGTCGCCGGCTGTATGTGGAGCAACGAGTTCCATTTTTCATTGCTCTCCTTCCATGATAATAACGCTGTCTCACCAATATGTCTTCAGGAGGACTCACAGCGTTACTACAGCTGGCAGAGTTTCGGCCCCCACGACAGGCGTACCCGAGACCTGTGGGTGGACTTGGACTCGTTGCATAAGAGCCAAGTCCGAATCCATGGCATCCTGTCCAACGCACACCAGAAGGCGGCGGTGAGAGGCGTCGCAAATGCTAACTTGAAAATATTCCCCTGATCATGCTTTTTTTTTCCAGAGGGTGGCGCTGTCATTCGACTTTCCATTTTACGGACACTACTTGAGACAAATTATCGTCGCGACTGGTGGTGAGTTTCAGCATCACCCAAATCTGAGCCATCACAGAAGATGTGAAGTTCTTTTCTCATCCCGCAAGGTTTTATCTTCATGGGTGAGATCACCCACCGCATGCTAACTGCCACCCAGTACATCGCCCCCCTCATGGCCAACTTTGACCCCGGTTTCTCCATGAACTCCACCGTGAGGTATTCAGATAACGGTAAGCGTGGGAAATGGAGGGGAACATGTGACCAGTGTGACCAGAGAGGGCGCTCTGGTGTACGTCCAGGTCATCTGTTTGTGGTCCAATGGGACAAAGTACGATTAAAGGACCGAGAAACCGAAGGAGCTTTCACGTTCCAGGCGGCGCTGCACAAAAACGGAACCGTGGTGTTTAACTACCGAGAGGTGAGTTTCTTCTCCACATCTGTCGTCCAAATTCACTCAACGCTTTTATTGTCCAGATCCCGGTTCCGGTGGAGGGGATTAACTCGACAGAGCATCCCGTCAAAGTGGGAATGTCGGACGCGTTCGTGGCCTACATCCCATCTCCGGAGATTGCAGGTCATCTTTCAACTTCCTGTCAAGCCAAAATGTTTGTGAGAAGAATTAGCTGTTAGCAAAGTCGTCCTGGTCGTAGCATCTTAATGATACTAGCGCAAAAAGATGGAGATCTTACAGAATGCTTTTGCCTTAAAGATGCAAAGCAGAGGACCATCTACGAGTATCACCGGGTGGAAATCAACACCAGCACCATTGCCAGCGGATTGGCTTTTGAATTCACGCCGCTGCCAAGTACGTAAAAAACATGGCAGGAAAAGACGCCATTGGGTCCACTAACTCATTTCCCCTTTCAGCTTGTCTTCAACACACCTCCTGCGATCTCTGCTTGGGGTCCAACCTGACGAGCGGATGCGGGTGGTGCAACACGCTTCAAAGGTACGACCACGTGGTCCCAAATTCCAACCCGCCCAGAGTAACTCCAGCTTCCGCTTCAGATGCTCAGATGGAATCGACCGTCTTCGGCAGGAGTGGCTGGATTACAACTGTCCTGAAGAGGTGAGAGACTTGTGAGGCCTTCAGATGTTCCTCAGCTGAGTCATGTGATATATGGCAGGCTGAAGGCAAATGCGAGGACTACTACACGGCATCCCCTGAAGACCCGACACTATCCTCCTCGTACTCGTCAGCTGCTCCGACGTCATCTTCGGCCATGATCCATGACGCCGGAGTCACCAGGGGTGAGTTGAGTGGTCTCTCGTTTCTGGAACATATTCCATGGCTGACTCTCCCCAAAACAGAACCTCCAGACCACACAAGGATGACTGAGAATGCGGCCATCATCGCCGGTGTAGTGGGGGCTCTTGTCCTAGTGGTGGCGCTAACCTTGCTAGCTGTGTACTACATCAACACACACCCCACGTTGGCACCGCCCTTCTACCTCATGCAGGTGTCAACATACGTCACACTTTAAATATTTTTAATTTCCCCCTAATGACTTGAATGGTATGTACCGTAGCGACGGAGCAACAACTACTGGCCCGCTACGAAGTTCCGCAACCAGGACTGCCCGTCGAGCTACGGCGAGGTGGAGCTGACGGGTCACGAGAAGGAAGGTTTCATCGAGGCGGAACAGTGCTGCTGAAGGCGGCCATCTTGAGGATGGTAACAGATGAACAGAAAAATCCACTTACCAACTAGTGGCAGTTCTTCCTGGCTTGCTTTGTGTCTCCTTGACACACCAAGGTCTAAAATGAAAGGAAGAAAACTCCATCAATCCAAAATAAAATATCAATGGACAGACTGTATGGTGCACTTCCCATTTGTGTTTTTAAAACTGGCATTTTGGTTGTTCCATGATATTACTGTAGATTATATAGATTAAGAAACTGGCATCCTTTCTGTGGTGTTATTTTTCATGGTCAAATGTCTTCTATTAAAAAAAGGTTTCAGAGAGTTTAATGATAACTGTGTTTCCCAACCTTTATTAAGCAAGGCACTTGCACACAAAGTTCTTTAAGCGTTCAAATATGGATGAAATGATGGAAATTCTGCCACCTAGCGGATAAGCATATAATTGTTCTGCCTGTCACTATACAGTGCGTCACATGTGCCGTAAATTATTTAATTAATTATTTGAAATTATTTTAAGACTAATGATGTCCTTCAGCATTCCTGATCTTCTCTCACAACACAGTGGTTGTGAACTATACTTTTATTATACTTTTATTTATGCATGTTTTATCTATTCAAAACAATTCCTGGGTGTGTTCATTTGTCTGTTGAGATGCTTCATTATATTAATTACTCCCTTTGTTTCATCAAAGTGGAGCAGAGTGCAGAATAGATACATTTATAAGATAAATTATTCACTAAAGATTTCATTGGTGTTTATAATCTCCATTTGATAAGTGGGTAGACTCTCCAGACATACGGTTTCTATGTGACATTAAAGTCAATTGCATTTAAAAAAAACACAAAAACAGTCATTTATATAATATGGCAATTTAAAAAAAAAGATTTAAGTAGAAGGTATTGAAAAAGAGGGGGCACCCGGATTTGAACCGGGGACCTCTTGATCTGCAGTCAAATGCTCTACCACTGAGCTATACCCCCGTTGACGACCACTACGTATAATTAAAGATTAATCAATAGCTAGCAAGCGTTTCGGCAATTGACATTGCATAAAAATATGTAAACTATTCTTCGAATCCACCTTTAACCGCTCGGTTTAAATAATAATCCAAAAAATAAGCATAGTACCGCAAGTGTTCAGCAAATCCAACATAAAACATACTTGAAATTGAATTTATTTGTTTCAAATAAATGTTTCAAATGTTTTATTTCATTATATTACGTTTTTTAATTTTATTTTAGTATTTTATATTATAGTATACTGGTTCAAGCATGCGCTTCCGAGTTTAACCGCAGGGTGGCGACAGAGCAATACAAAACATCAGCGCACCCATTAATCGACATGGTTTTTGCAGTAGTATTACGTGTACGTGTATTTTTGACCCGCGGCATTGCAATAAAATAAAATAAAATATAGAATAAAATAAAACATCAATTAATATAGTTTCGCAGGTGTGTAATATGTATGTGTATTTTATTTTTATTTAAATGGACGGTAAAGCGGGCCCAACACTGATAGAATAATTATAATTAGAAAAATTATGTCACTACAATTCAACCCTGAAAAAAAAAAAACTCGCATGGCAGTTATATGTATTAAAATAATATGTCACTACTACACCCCCTGGAAAAAAACTCAAGTGATTTAGCATTTGAAGTCATCTCGGATGTTTACTTCAAGATGTGAACGCCTCAACTGCTGTAAAGTGCACTGATGATAAAATAAATGTCGTACTTCAGCAAATAAAAGCTCACTTTCATTTAATTGGCTTTAAGCAGAGTATTTGCATTGCATTACAAAGTTGTTTTTTTAAAAAATAATTTTGACCGCTCCTGATGCAGACACCACCTACTTGTGACGTCACATGCGTGTATTAAACATGCGTGGGACCAGCTCGGTCCATTCATCCCCCACACATCTTGCGACTCCTTTTGGCCCTTGTGGGGGGGTGGGAGAGAGAATGAATCCGCCGTGTGGGAGATGCTCCAAACCGGTTTACCCCACAGAGAAAATCAACTGCCTCGATAAGGTAAAAAATATATATCATCTACCCTTTTTTTCCCCTATATGTGCTGTGATGCTGTATATCACTATTTTGCTGCAAAAGTGACAAACTTGCATTTTATTTAATTTATATTTAATTTGTTTCTTAACATTTACATAATTTTTAAATTTAATTTCATTATAGGATGTTTCATGTCGGATTTTGAGGTGAAAAAGCAGATGCTAGGGCAAAAATGTTTGCTATCAGGAGAATAATTTGAGGAAGTACTATAAACCAACATCTGTGCTTTTATTTTAAGGTAAATATTATTTATGTAGTTAGATAGAAAGAGACCAAAGGCAGAATTTGAATTGATGGGGGCTAAGTTTATGTTCCACTCCCAAAAAGTCAAACAGAGGATTGTTTAGACAATGTGCAGGCCACTTCTGGAGTAAACAATTCATATTGTGTTTATTCTATTGACATTTACAGCCCACACAATTCCTGATGTGTTGCTTACCTTTAGAATTGGCCCACAAGCCGCAGGTTTCCCACCCTTTTGAATGAAAAAAAATAGACAAAAAAAACAAATTGTGTTTGCATGTGTGTGTTTGTGTGTAGTACTGGCACAAAGGTTGTTTCAGCTGTGAGGTGTGCAAGATGGCGCTGAGCATGAACAACTACAAAGGCTTCGACAAGCGGCCTTACTGCACCATGTAAGTTTGAATTAATGACAACCTTCCTAAACATGTGAAGCTGTCATGAGATGCGTGTGATGCTCACCTCTTACAAGGCACTACCCCAAAACATCCTTCACCATCGTGGCCGACACCCCCGAGAACCTGCGCCTCAAGCAGCAGAGCATGCTCAACAGCCAGGTAAGGCTAAAATGAAAAAATACAATAGTTAGCAGCAATAATGAGAAGAAGTGAGAAGAAGCAGTAGCTGCCTCTTGTGTTTATGACCATAAAAGTCTCTGCAGAGCAGCACGGCTCTCTCACGACCTGCAAATATTCCTCATAGTCACAACATGACTCACGCAAACAATCCAGCGAGTGCAATTATTTTTTCTGGCTTAGTTCAATCGCAATTTTTTTTTTTGTGCGTATCAGTTGATTATTTCATTAATCAATTGAAAGGATGTGTTAAAAAAACTAAGTTTGAATTTTAGGCCCTCTACAAGGAGGAGTTTGAGAAGAACAAGGGCAAAGGTTTCAGCGTGGTGGTGGACACGCCGGAGATGCAGAGGGTGAAGAAGACGCAAGAGCAAATCAGTGATGTAAGAAATGCCCCAAGTTGAAGTGGATCAGTGAGTGCTTACACAAGCTACACCAGTCCTCCTCTGAAGTCCAAGAGGGGAGTATTTCAGTCATTTTGCTGTGCACGAGTCGGCGGCCCTATATGGTCAAAACATCTCAGCTGTGGACACACAGTGAACATCCGCTCTCACACACACATTCCACACAAAACCAAGGCGTGCACACACACACAGGAAGAGCCCATGAGCTATCCACATCAAGATTTTTCCACCGATACTTCACTTGTATAGTTTATCTTCTAAATGGGGTAGACAGTTAATTTGTAATTGGCAAGCGGTCCAGTGTTCACTCAAATCATCTCAAGAATGAAAACAAACTCTTTATAAATACCCTGAAAAAAACAATTTAAGTCTCTTAAAAAGGAAACATTCAAGTGCTCAGTAAGGCTTTGCCAGTTTTTTTTTTTAAACATGTAATATTATTGCCGAAATTAGAAGAAATGAGAATTGGCGCCATCTTGTGTGCAGATCAAGTACCATGAAGACTTCGAGCGCAGCAAAGTACGAAGTGACGCGCCGCCTCCAGAAAATAGGCAAGGTGACATGACAACTCTTGATTTTAAAATTAATTCACGTATTTTAAATATTAATTTTAGTAAATATCTCACGGGTTTTTTTCCCCTCTCTGAAGAGGAACCGACGAATCAAGGGAGGAACAGCTTTGACGCACAGATGCGCTCTAGTCTTGTGGCGCCGTCTGGCGGAGAGGTGAGGACATTACACTTTATTTTTTGGTTTTCCTCACTACTCATAAGATCATTTACAATAAATAAACCAACGCGATAAAAGCATTCATGCGCTTTTTCAAGTTCTTACTTGAGTCTCCACTCCAACACAGAAGCGCTACCAGGCCTTGTACAGCTACACGGCAGCGGAGGCGGACGAGGTCTCCCTTCAGGAGGGAGACCTCATCGGGGACGTGGAGTTCATCGATGCAGGATGGCTGTTTGGGAGCAACCAGCGCACTGGCCAGAGGGGAATGTTGCCTGCCAACTATGTGCGGCCTGTGTGATAAAGATTTGACAGCTTTGTTTTTATCCGGAACAGGAGGTTTGAGCTTCACCATCACGGCGCTTCTCCCAAATTTCTACAATGACAAAAAACAGCATGAAAATTTGCTTTGACATATCAAAAACGTGACTATAAAATTCCAAGAACGACAGAGACTAATGTATAACAAAATTAATAACTTTATTCCAAAATACTCCTCAAAAATGTAGATAAAAATTCTATGAATAACTTTTACATTAAAACAAGACCTTTACTTACAAACTGGTGTTTTTTTTTTTGTGCATGTTAAATAATAAAAATCACCATGGTTGTCGAACCCTTGCAAACAAACGTTAGCAAGTAGCTCGTGTCACTTAAAAAGAAGAAAAAAAAAAGAAAGACAGGGTTGATGGTCATGAGGTCACAAGCGGCTTGGAGAAGAAAGAGATTCTTTTGACAATTTTGTCACGTAGCTTGGCCGGCAGCCTGCAAAGGTGTTGCGAGAACACCTTGGAGTTCCTTCCCAGGAAGTCCTCGCACAATCTGGAGGACAGAAGAGTGGCTTACTCAGCTAGCAAGTAAAGCTCATTAGCGCCAAAGCACGTGCGTGGGTGTTTATAAATAGCTAGGTAAAAACTTTCTTGAAAAGCATTACACACTCGTCGCTACCTGAAGAGCGAGTAGGGCTGCGTCTGGATCATCAGCACGTCACCGCTGTGAGTCTGCGACGGACAAGTCAGCACGGCGATCTGCCGATGACATGTCACGTACACTACTGAGGTACAGGAAATTTGGGGAGGACCGACATTGTCGAAATTCAGGCCCAAAAAGAAGACGAGTGGTACCGACAGGAAGTGTTATCTAAATTTAGTTCCAGGGGCAACTAAAGATCCTGCAGGAAGCTCTAAGGTGGAGTCTGCAGTTATAAACACATTTGACTGTTTATTTCCAGGAAGTACATGTACCAAGCTCCTAAATGTTGTTTGGAAAAAGCAGGTTTGACCTTTGGATTTTTAAGCTACTTAGTGACACATTAATATAAAGCTGCGCAAACATTCTTGGGATTCAAGAAAACCGTTGAAGCAATTTTCATTCCTTTAAAAAAAAAATGACATCACCTACCGAATCCATCGTGATGGACAGGTTGCTGCTCCCTCCGAATATGATGACATCATTGTCACTCCCCAGACATGCACTGTGACACACCCTGCACGAAGGAGAATGTTAGAAAGAACAGATTTGGAGTTAGACAACGCAGGAGATACGATATCACGGGTAAATTGTCACTCGCCAAACAGGAAGTGCAGCTTTGGGCTCACAATGCCGCCCCCCCTCCCCCCTCGCCCAGCCCTGGTGTTGTGTGATGCAGCTACCTGGGCTTGTCACCATGCGGGTGAGTTATCTCCCGCCACTTTCTCGTCAGAGTATCCAACTGCCAGGCGTCATCTGGAATAAGAAAATCATAAGATCCCGGACGTGACCTTTAACCTCACGCACGACACTTACTGAGCGTTTCCCCGTCGACGCCCAGACCACCGAATACAAAGAGGGTGTCATCAGCGATGGGCGTCACGGTGTGCATCGAACGGCCCGGCGGCATGCGGGATGACAAGGCCACGCTGGAGAGCAAGGAGACAAATGAAGCAGATGTCCACACACAGCAGACAAGTATGGACATTACATTTGGGTCCAGTTCCACACGTCCAGGTCCAAGCAGTACATGTCCAACTCGGGAGTTTCCTGAAGCATATCGAAGGGGGGGTGAGATAAGATGGTTTTTAAAACAGGAAGTCTTAAAATGATCACTCACCACGCCGCCACAGACGTAACCTTTGTTGCCCAAAACGGCGCCGGCGTGGCAGCCTCGGGGGAGCGGCGGTGTACCCTGGTCAGGAGAGAACCCAGTTGGACCACCATTAAACATCTTCGAATTTTTTAATGAGACTACTGAAACTTTGAAGAGCTGAGTTTAACTGTGACAGTCTTCGGGGTCAAGTGGGAAGTGACTCCTGGCTAACCTTGGTCTCAGGAACGCTCCAGGTGCTGGTCAACGTGTCAAAAACGTCGACTTCGTTGTGCCAGCCCCAGCAGCGAAACGACACGTCACCGATGGTGAGCTACACAGGCGGATGAGGAGAAACATTTCAGCGCACCACTGACACGGATGAGATAAGGGGCTTTACCCAGGTCATCTCTTCGATGATGAAGTTTGCCGACGCCATGTTTCTCGCCTCCCGCAGCGTCTTGCATCCGTAGCCTCCAAAGTAGACCAACCTGAACCCAAGGCCAAAAAATAATTTCCTTTTTTTTCGAGCCAATTTGTCCACAATGGTCAAATTCGGGTCATTTCCGACCTGTCCCCGTGCACCCAGCAGCTGTGTTTGTTCCTCGGTGAGGGCGTCGTTCCTTTGGCTTCCATCACCTTCTTCCACGAGTAGCATTGTTGCGTGAGGTCCACGCTAAACATCTAAAAACATGCATTTTTATAATTTCTGTGGGGAATTGAATGGCTTTCTCCTATCTCACTTGATTGCTGTAAGTTTGGCCGTCGTATCCCGCAAAGATGTAGAGCGAGCCGTTGATGTAGGAGCCACAGAAGCCCATCAGGGGAGGGGGCGTTTCCCCGCCCATCTCTCGCCGCTGCCTGGTACAATCAAAGGAAGCAGCCATTAGAGTATAATGTAATCAAACACTGCCACCATTTTTTTTTTTTTTTGTTTACCATGTGCCGCTGTCCAAGTCACATAACCAGATCTCATCACTGGGGAGCATGACGTCTTCGCTGCCGGAGGCCTTTAAAGACAAGTTGGAAGGCATGACAGCCCCAAAAAAAAAAATGTTAGCATGCAAGTTGAGTAACAATGTGAAAAATCACGTGGACAAATCATTGATTGATTGATTAGGATAATACCACATATAGGAGGAAATGTGTTTATCATTATAATAACCTTATTGGGAAGGAATGATGACGCTTTAAATAATTTTGAAAATTCAATGGCGTCTGAAATACCACCAAAATCAAGGGGGGGGGGATTAATTAGTTTCATTTTAAGGTTGTTATACTAATACGGACGCTCAATCAAAATGAATTAATAAACAATAACATTCCATTTGAATTAATAACATTTGTTTTTGGGTTAGTTTGTTTGTCTAAAGGACTTTTGAAGTTTTCTCCTACCTGGAAGCCCCCCCACACGTACAGAGTGTCGTTGCCGTGAACGAACGCAGTATGGGTGCTCCTCTCCAGCTGTCTCGTCGACGCCGGTACGCCCGCCATCCCGCTTTCCTTAAAAAAAAAAGTAAAACAAAAACGAAAAAGGGTAGCGAGTCCGGAGGAAATCTTGTAGATGATCGTGACACTCCTCCTTCCCTGTCGCTTGTCTCGTTCGTGCAGCTGTTTACCTGCACGTGTCCTGCCTCTTTGCGCATGCGCACTTCCTCAGCTACATTTATGACTTTTTTTTTAATTGATCATTTCGGAGTTACACAGGTGACTCTGATCACGTGATTGGGTTCATAAATATAGTATTTCAAATAATTAAAACTGGGAAATTATGTTAATCATACCCCGTTATATTAAAATAGTATGCTTGCTCAGTGCTAGAAAATAATTCTTTATTTTGTTTTTAAATAGCATATACAATTACAAAACACAGTAAAGGCATGTCTGAGCAGCTTACCTTTCAACTTCTTATTTAAGGTGACTTTTTTTAAGATGACTTGACTTGGACTTGACAATGGAATGCTTCCAATTTTTGAGAAACAATGCAGCTTTCGTACTTTTCTTGCATATCAAGTTGTTGAAAAACAAGCAGATTATTGTTGGGTTGGCGGGTATAAAAACCTTGACATTTAACATTGACACAAAGTTTCACAATGATAAATAATGAAACAATTTTATCTAAACAGAATGTAATAAGACGTTTATTTGACTTTTAGACATCAAAAACAAGCTGTTAAACAGACGGTGAGTGTCCAACAGTCGGAGCTCAGTGCAAAGTGTGCAAAATTCTTGGACGACTTAATTCGCTAAATGTGAAAAGTCAGAAAAGTAGCCGGCATTGCACCAGACAAAAGAAAAGTCCCATTGGCGTAAAAAGAAGGGTGAAAAAAAAAAAAAGTATAAGGCACATTGGGACATGTTACTAATCTTGTTTTTTTGTGTAAACTGTTAACTTCTCATTTAAGACTAACAAATAAAATCTCATGGTGAAGATTCACTGTGGCTGCTCAAGTCAATAAATTAGGATCAGTCCACCTGTCACTTTTACTCATAATAATAATAATTGCACTTGAGGTTAAATAATTTTCGGGCTGCTCTTCCAGAAGAAGAACAAGCGCGCCCTCTATTGGCTTCCTTTAGTCCTGCAGGTCTCTCTCCAGATACTTCCTCATTCGCAGGCAACGAGGACAACCCTGATCTGGCACCATGCATGTCCGATGAAACACCGCCTTGCATTCCTTGCACCTGCGTGACGCAAAAAGGTCATAGGTGAAGTCATTATTATGACGATAAGATGGGACGGGACATTACCTAGTGGTGCTGTCAAACTGGAAAGGGAAAATAATGTCGTCGCTGCGGCACATCTGGCAGATGAAGCCCCGCTGCGTGCACAGGTTGCAGCTAAAAACGTGACTGCTGGCAAAATGGCACAGTGACGTCAGATAGAGGGTGTACTGGTTCTCGGCGATCTGGAGGAAAAGACATTTGATGTGATTCCAGGTTCTTCAGGAGAACAAAATGTCTATCAGTGCACACCTCCCGCAGGTCCCTCACGCTGTACAGGCTGCTGGACTCCAGTAAGTAGGTTCGCTGCTCCATCCTAGTGGGAACGTGTACAAAATGTCACAAATCCTTATCGGTGTTTTCGTTTGTTTGTACACACCTGGCTTGAAGCATCTTGCAGGCTCCGCTACGGCAGGTGAGCAGGTACTCGCCCAGTAGCCGCAGCCTCCGCCGCAGGTTGTGCACAAGAGCCATGGTCTCGGAGTGTGTCAGCAAGTCGGGGTTGAGTTGCTCCAGGTTGAGCAGAGGCTCCTGCTCCACCTGAGCCAGCACCCATTGCGCCCTCCTCGACACCTGGAAGCACACACGTTAAAGACAAAGAAAGAAACTTGGCCGAGGCGAACTCTGACCTCGCGTTTATTGAGGTCCCAGTTGTGCAGCATGCGTGAAGGGATGATGGTGGTGTCGCCCCGGTGACAGGAGTCACAGTAGTACTGGCCGGTGAACTCGCATAGGCGGGCTCGTCCCAGCGATGGGCCGATCTGCTGGGAGCAGCCTGGACAGACAAGTCCACATGAGTGGAGTCCGTGCAGAGTTTGAGATGTTTCCCTTTTGTGGTTACCTGCACATTTGAAGCTCTGCGTGTCCAGTCCATTTTGCGAGGGCACGGTGCACAAATGCACGAGGAGCGGGCCATCTTCTTTGAGTCTGTGCTGGACCAGTCTATGTAGGTTTCCATCAAGGTTCTGGCCGACGGCAACCGCCTCCTCCCCGCTCTCCAAGTAGGACTCCAGAGCCCCGCGGATCAGAGCCCTCCAGGAGCACGCCTCCTCGGCGCTTTCCGCCCGCAGTCTAAGTGTCTCCCTGAGCGTTAGGAGTTTAAAAAAGTAGGGTCCGCCCAGCGCCACGTCAGGGACCACGTCCCGGACTTCCTGGATGGCGAAGGCCATCTGCAGCAACTTGCTTCCTTCTTGCACCCGGAAGCCTTTCAAGGCCTCCAGGGAGAGCGAGAAGACGAGAGGCACCCACGAGTGAGCGTCAGCGCTCGAGCAACAATACAGCACCGCTTCTTTGATAGCGTCCCTTTCCAAATCCGCCGTGCGAGTCCAGTTGAACTCCTTAGGGGGAGGGGGCGAGGCGCATCGCTCGGGGCTGCACGAGGCGGAGCACGGGAAGGAAACGCTGCCGACCTCGGCGCCGTTCTCACCGGGCATCTCCAGAATCTCCCACTGCTCTTCCACGTGGGACATGGGCCGGCACTTGTTGACCGCCTCCACGACGCGGTCCACCCAGTCCTCCGCCTCGTCCCGGTTGGCGGCACGCAGGTAAAGACGCTTGCCGGGAAAAGCCAGCTCGAAGCGGCCGTCGGGCGAGGTCAGCCGGGCGTCCTCGCACCGCAGCAGGGAGCAGTTGTCGCAGCAGGTGCGCTCCTCTGCATTGAGGTAGAGGCAGAACTCCAAGGGGGACAGCTCGCAGTAGTGGTCTCGCCACATCCCCATGGCGCCACGGCGCTCCAGGTGACCTAGCTTCAGCAAGCCTCGGAAGGGGTTGGAGAGGCCTAGAAAAACATGAGACAAGAAGCATGGAATGGAGGCGTGGCCTAGTGATTGACATCCGGAACAAGTGATTATCTGAAAATGAGTTTGGATTCTTAATTATTAGTTATGATAGATGACATCACTTCCATTTCTGGACTACCTCAGAAGCTCGTCTGACTCACTTGGTCGAGATGCGGAAAGATCTCCTGAGGTCACCGCAATCAGGGAGATTTAATTACCTATTTGACGGCGATGGACAACACTCGGTGGCAACTGCGAGCTTTCGGGAGGAGCAGGAAGAGGAGCAAGAGGGGGAGGCGGCGACGGTGGTGCCTCGCAGTCTGGCTCTGATTCCACACGGGGCTTGTAGATGTCTTCCTCGGAGATCCAGGAGCGTGAGTGCTGAAAAGGGTGAAAAAAAAAAAAAGTTAAGGTGTGTCATGTGATTACAATGAAAAAAGTTTGTCCTGTGCTGGATCCTGCCAAAAGTCACAAATGTTCTGAGCTGCACACACACCGTGAGGGAGTCTGATGACACCTCCAAGCAGAGGACGTTCTCGACTCCTTTCTCTCTGCGGTCTAGCTTCGCCTTTTCTGGGACCGTCGTGGCGGCAGGCTGCACACGGTCAACATGATTTCGGCGGGGCGATGGCGGGTCAGCGAGGGGCGGAGCCGGCGGCTCTACGTCGGAGAGAGCGGAACTGGGCGGCTGGTCGCTGTCGGAGAAGTGGTCGGCGCCGGAGCTGGAGACAAAGGAGTCCTCACGCATGGAATCCTGACTGGAGTTTTCCTGCTGCTTGGGTGGCGACCTGAAGAGACCAACGTTTTACTTTGCTTTGGCTGCTTTAGTCAATGACATGCTTACGCTTTCAAGGGTGCTTTGGTCCTGATGTCACAAGAAGACCACTGCTCGCTGGCGGGGCTTCGGTGCTCCTGCCCCTGGAGAAGGCTGTCCGAGCTCGAGCTGGAGGAGAGCTGCGAAGAGCCTGCGGTGTCCAGGCTCAACGTGGACGAGTTGAGCGCTCCGGTACCACCGCGAGACCCTCGAGAAGCCCACAAGAGCGGCGGCCCCGTGTCAGTCGATCCCGACGATTCCGACAGCGTATCCCATGAGTCTTTGCACGCCACCCCGTTGAGGGGCGCTTCCGGAGAGTTAACCGGGGACGGGGCGCAGAGTCCGGCGAGGCTGAGTGGCGTGGTGGTCCACTGATTGAGGACGGCCGACTTGTACGAGAGGTTGAAGGTGAGCGAGGCCAGGCCCTGAAGGTAGCTGAGCAGCACCTCGCGTTCCTCGCCGTTGAGCAGCAGGGCGCCGGGCTGATAGTGCGCCCGCAGCTTGGCACTCTCCCGAAACAGCGACAGTAGGTAGCATTCCAGCAGACCGTGATTGAGGGCCAGACGAAGCCATGCTCGGCAACGTCCCACGTCCGTACCCACGAAGTTGATCTTCTCCAGCTCTGTGATCACATCGCTGCAGATAGGGGCGGGTTATCTTAAATAATCACCCCGTCCAAATTAAACAAAGCTGCTGCTGGTGGACTCACCGATGGGTGACGGTCTTAAGGAGATTCCAGAAGAAGGGCTGCGGGAGGGGTCCGCTCTCTCCTTTCCTGGCCTCCCAGCGGACGTACTTGCTCTTGATACCATGGACGAAGATGGCCTCCAGCGCGCAGCACAGCAGGTTGGCATCGCCGTCCTCACTGGTGACCACCGAGTCCGATGTCACGTAGCGCCTCTGCAGGGATTTGAGCGACAGCGCTAGCTTCTCCTTGATCTGCAAAACAGGAAGTAACATTACAACCACTTCCTCCTTTAGTTCTATTTAAAAAAAACCTGATGAATAACTTTTGGCGCGCCGAGATGTCGGAGGGGGGGGGGGGGGGGGATCAATGACCTTACTATGCAACATTAAAGGCTAAAATTACGTGATGCCAAGAAAGACGTGAACACGTGATTAATGATCAAGGCAACTCTGCCTCTTTAACACAGATTACCTGTTAATCTAATTCCAGTGACACTAATAATAGAACAGGAAGACAGGCTAGCCAACCACCATTTTGTTGTTATTTTGATGAGTGTGGCAATCCAAATTGACATTAAGACTTACCTGCTTGACATGCTTAGCTTCTTGCGGCGCTTCAGGCGTGTGCGTGGCTAACATGGCACCGTCTCCAAGATTCTATAACCGCATGGCATGCTGCAAAGGAATCACAAGAAGATTACGAGCGTGACATGTGATTAACCAACTTTAGCTTCTCCTTCCTCACTGCCATTGAGCGACCTTTTCCATCATGAGTCAGATTTTAGAAGTGCTTTAAACCCTCCCAGAACATCAATAATCCAGTTAATTACAATTGTAGAAAAATGAAGATTTGGGATCTAAATCAAAAGATGAATATGAGGGAACGTTCTCGATGTGTGCAACAACTAAGAGCAGAGCAACACTTTTAAGGTGAGCAAAGGTATTGGAATTAAATGAAGTAAATATGTCAGGAAAACCGCTTTATTGAAATAATAAAAAAAAAAGAATGGCCAGTCATGTGACTGAGTTCACAACTTCACATGACCTAGTCTGGATGAGACCAATCAAAAAGCACAATGATTGGACAATTTACAGAGTTTCACAACCAAACAAACTCGTTTAACTCGTTTAAACTCTTAATCTGTGTCTACTTCCCGTGATGTTTAGTAGAATTTAATTCTCGTTTTCGCCCCTGACGAAATTCTCGTTAAAAATGAAGAATTTAAACGAGCCGAGTAGCTACATGTCATAGTTAGCTTAGCCGGGTCCTCACCGAGATGCAGATTTGACTTTCCATTTAAATCAAAAGGAAGCCAAAAAGTATAAACCAGGCAGGAGGATGTCGGGTCAAGTCAGTCCGTGCATGTTTCTGCCATCACGCCACGCCCTAAAACTTTTTTTTAAAAAAGTAACGAAATGAACACCGCCAGCTGAGGTTTGTTTACTCTCGACGGGAACGAAGTGTACGGGTGAGCAGAGAGGTGCATCATGGGAAAAAGACCGTGTCCACAAGAGGGCGCTAATTCCCCTTCTACAATGCACTTGTCACTGTTCTGCGGGTGCATATAACAATTTACAAAATTGAGAAAACGTCGATATAAATGCTGTAGGGAGCAATAAAAAGACACAATATGAAAGATCAATCTTATGAATGTATTGGCGTTTTTGTGTGTAAACAACACAAATGACCTTACGACCCCAGTGCCCTTCCCTGGTGACCTATACAAGCGAGTGGCCAACGCTTCAATAAGTTTTTGAAACATTCGACATGCCATACCAATCAAATTACTATTTGTTGTATATTCAGATGGAGAAAGAAGAAACACAGGAACAAAAAAAAAAAATGGAGCTTTATTTCAAGAAACTTTCAAGGGAGGTCCTAAAGCAAAATGTTAGTTTATCTATAATAAATCAATGTTTATGCAAATACTAAAAACTAAGTAAGTAGTTGTCGTACAATGTCTGAAGAAGAACAGCCCGGAGGTCTGGGAGAAGATAGATGTGAAGTTATAATGCACTGTGAATTTACATTTGGATTTAAAGCAAATATTTTTGAGTATAATAAAATGTCATCGTCTTTGATAGCACACACACACAACAATCACCATGACGTCACTCCCACGGGGCCTCGGCGCAGTCATCCGTGGAGGCGTAAACAGTTAGTTCCTCGTACAAATCCCCTCCTCCGCACGCCTCGATGGTCAGGCCCTGCACGCGAACAAACATGCATTAGATTATAACTTTTATTTTTAAGTTTGTGACCTAACTCACCTCGTAGATGTGTTCAATTTCGGGCACCTCGTAGATGTTCTCTTTAGTTTTCAACTAATCACAAAAAAAGGCAATTCAAAAGGGTTGATTTTTTTAAAATACACTTTTAAAAAATTATCCAATGAGGACCAGCCAACTGTGCTCATTTCTTTTTTTTCTTCTCACCATTTTGCCATGACGGCGAAGTAAAAGCGCCACGATGACGGCCAGCATCAGACCCTGAACGACCATCAGGGCGTCTTTCATGTTGCTTCGACGTACTGCCTGTTCTCGGTTGATGGGCCCTGTCGTGAAAATAAAAAGTTATACATAAACTGGTGATGTTATAGGTAGACATTATTTAAACTTACTGGCAACTTGCAGCTGAGTGCCGCTCCCCCACGTCCTGTTGATGCGGCAGAAGTAGACCCCGCTGTCCTCGAAGCTCAAATCGTGGAGGATGAGGAAGGCGTTGAGCGTGCGGTCTTTATCCCGAGTCATAGCGTCTTCGAGCAGGCGCCATTGAGCGACTTCTTGGTCATAGCGGTCCGCCTTGTACCAAAACACCTCGGCCCACAGGTGCTGGTGGGATGAGGCGCAGTAGACGGTGACGTAGCGGCCGGGCGTGACGCCGTAGAAGCGCGGCTTCTGGGTGATGGCGAGCTCGTGGAAAGCAGCGGCTGAGATGACCAAAGTCAAAATATGAAAGTTTTTGCAACCAATAAAACACAAAATATAAAGAATGTTACTAGACGAACTTCCTCTTTTTTCTCCAGATGTCCAGGAAGTGAAGCGAGTCCCCCCAAAATAACACACAAAAACAAAATAATTAAGACTTATTTTACCTGACACGTGGAGCAGCGTTAACGCGGACAGTCCGTAAAGAAACCAGATCATGATGGCCATGCAAAGACACAAAAAGCATTCATCAAAATGTTGGTGCAGTCATGAAGAGAAGAGGAGGAGAGACGGAGAGGGCGGAGCTGCAAGCTCCCAAAGGTCAAATAAGTCATTAAGGCATTACATTTTTTTACAAGTTACTATATTGGGGGAAAAAAAGGGAGATTGCTGATACATTAATAAAACGAACCAGTAAATGCCACAAGTTCCTTCCAGGAATTGCCCCAGGTAAAAAGACGTTTTTCCCTTTGTTATAGCGACCACTAGATGGCGCCCTTTAAACATCCCCAAACAGGAAAACACTTTCTTTTTTAATTCAGATTTTACAGTAACAAATAATCTCCAATATAACACACACGGCTGGGCATGCATCTCCACTGCTTCCCAAATGTAAACAAAGTTTGAGTCAGCATTAAAATAGGCTGGTCAAAATTACCGACGGTAAATAACACAAAAAGGACACACTAGTTTTGAACAACACATCTGCGTATGTGTAGGTAATATTTCAAATAAGACCTTTTTAATTAAGACAGTAAGTGAAAAAGAACTTTTGAGAGTCACCGCAGCATCAACGTGAGGCCAAAAGCGACTTGAAGAGTTGACCTATTAATAATATGATTAATATCATATGGACATGTAAACATGAGTCCTGTCCTTTCGAAGGCCCCCCCTGGCACGACAACAGGAAGTAGACAAAAACATCTATCTATCACACGCGCTGATGGGCGAAGTTCGCTTTTAGACGCTCATCATCCCCATTGGCTGCAACTGGACCTGGACAGGCCCAAAAATAAACGTAGTGCAAGATTCGAGCGGCTCTCGCTAAATGTTAGCTGCTGCTAACGAGCCGCGATGTTCAACTTTCTGTCTGCTGTCACAGTGCGTTGAAAGAATCCAAAGTTTGATTCTGAGACTCCCAAAAGTCATCTTAAGACTGCTCTGGAGAACTTGAAGATGACAAGCAAGCCTTCTTGCATTCATCAAAACATTTGAGTTTTGAGGGAGGATTTGGATCTTCTTAAAAATGTCAACCAAAAAAGTTTTTTTGAAGAAGTGTTTTGGTTACACATGCGACTCTCTGATGTGTTCTTCAAGGCTGTCGAGGACTCGGGTTGGCTCGGGAGCAGAATGTAGCACCACCTCATTACTGATTTCCACAGGTACCGACATGACACTTGACCTAGGAGCGCCAAGACCTGGTCTGGTTCCTGGTGCCAAAAGAGTCTCATTCTCCTTGTCGAGGTTCACACAGCTAGCATACAGCGCTCCCATTTTGCGCGCAATCAAGCCCTTCTTCTCTGCCGGGTCTTGGACCTGGGCGGTACCTCTCTTGGAGCGGCGCAGGAAGGCGGCGTGACGGAGTCCGCGTCGCAGCAGGTGGCTCCGATAGGCCCGCTGGATGACGGTGGCGGCCCACGTTTCCTCCTTGTGGCGTACGGTGGTAGTGATGGGTGCGAAGGAGTCTGAGGTGGGGTTGCTTTGGAGGAACTTGGTCTTGATGCTCTCCCGCATGGCGGCCATTTCCAACGTGTCTCCAAGAACCATCTCCGTGACGGCCATCAAGATGTCCAGGCAGTGGATGCGATCGCCGATGACCAGCGGGAGGTCCATATGGATCAGACGAAGGCGGTTGGGCTTGGCGACCCTCAGCGGTTCCTGCAGAGCGTCGCAAAAGTCAGAGAGGCGGGCGTACTCGATGAACATGGTTCCGTCCGTGTCAAACTTCTCCCACGTCTCGTTGAACATCTCAAAGTCATCCTCGCACAGCGCGTCGCTGCTCTCCTCCTGCGCCACATTGAAGTTCTCCAGGATGATGGCGATGTACATGTTGACCACCACCAGGAAGGAGATGATGATGTAGCTGCTGAAGAACATCATGCCCAAACCCGGGCTGCCACAATTGCCCCTCACGTCCGTGCCGGGGTTCTCAAAGTCGGGATCGCAGTCGGGGGGCTCCCTGTTGAGCATGGGAAGCAGGAGCCCGTCCCAGCCGGCCGACGTGGTGATCTGGAAGAGGCAAATAATGCTCCCGCCAAACGTCTCAAAGTTGAAGATGTCATCCACGCCCGCTTCCTTCTTGACATAGGCGAAGTTGGACATTCCGAAGATGGAGAAGATAAACATGATGAGGAAGAGCAGCAGGCCGATGTTGAAGAGGGCGGGGAGTGACATCATCAGGGCAAAGAGGAGCGTCCGGATGCCTTTGGCGCCTTTGATGAGACGCAGGATTCGACCGATCCGGGCCAGACGGATCACACGGAAGAGCGTGGGTGACACAAAGTACTTCTCGATCAGGTCCGACAGCATGGTGCCTGCACGAGAAGAACTTCATGAAGGCTTCAATAGAACACGATGGACAGATTTCATACGGCGACTTTGTCACCAGCAATGGAGAGGATGACCACGATGAAGTCGAATACATTCCAACCGTTGGTGAAGAAGTACTGCCGGAGAGCAAAGAGCTTCAGCACGCACTCGGTGGTGAAGACCGCAATAAAGGCCAGATTGACTTTAAAGAGGAAATCCTCCTTCTCTGCGCTTTGGTTGTCCGTCTCTACCATCATGGTCACCATGTTGAGGCAGATGAGCACCATGATGAAGATGTCAAAGAACTGCTGATTGGTGAGGTCAAACACCAAGCCCTGGAGGAAGTTCTGCCAAGAAATATAAGTCCTTTAGTGTTGACAAGACATGATGACAAGCTGAGCTGAGGTCTTGAGATTGTCGACATTTCACAGTCGCTGAATCCGTCTTCATAAAACATACCGTAGGACGTGGAATTGGCTTCTGCGGCTTCTTGGAACCGAGTTTCTTCATGGCTTCGTAGTACTTCTTCTGCTCTTCCGTCATGAAGATGTCTTTATCTCCCAAGTGCAGCAGCAAATGGCATCATTATAAGAATTATTATTAGCTTTAAGACAAACATGTGAACACTCATCTTTTTCTTCTGCTGGTTGAAGTTGTCAATGATAACACCGATGAAGAGGTTGAGCGTGAAGAAGGAACCGAAGATGATGAAGATGACAAAGTAGATGTACATGTATAGGTTGATCTCGTACGACGGTTGCTCCTCCACCTGAGGAGCGTCGACAAATCGTATGAATGGAAAGAATTTGAGGCTTGGTGAATAACGAGGTACGTACTTCTCTGGAGTCAACAGCGGCATACATGATGTCCATCCATCCTTTAAAGGTTGCCTACAAAAAAAAAAAATCAAAACATTTATTTATTTATTTATTTTGAAACGGAGAACATTTTAGGTTACGCACCACTTGGAGCAGCGACAAGTAGCCTTTCCCCACATTATCATAGTTGACCTTGATATTGACCCAGCGGGCCTCCCCCGTGGCCTCCTGCAGGGCCAGGCACTCGGTGCGGTTGTTGACTTCGGCGACAGCGAAGGGTTCCTCCGTGGTGGTGTTGATGCAGCGGTAGAACTTGCCGGCAAACATGGTGACCCCCATGATACTGAAGATGAGCCAGAAGATGAGGCAGACTAATAGCACGTTGAAGATGGACGGGATGGCGCCGACCAGCGCGTTCACCACCACCTGATGAGGTCAAAAGCATGAGAATCTTGACGTCGAGGCGAGGAACGACGATCGACATCGCGACACTTACCTGGTTGCGCTCCCACGCATGCAAGCTAGGAGAAACGTCACACGTGTCAAAACATGCAGATAGCATTAGCCACTTAGCTTAATTTTAAGTGTAACGTTACACGATGACAACCAGGCGTGCCAATCTCAAGCATGGCCGCTTCGGCGCCACTTACCCTCATGCCTTCAAATCTGGAGAGTGCTCGTAGAGGCCTCAGCGCCCTCAGCGTTCGGAGGGATTTGATTGGCCCCAGCTCGGAGAATCCCATCCAGTTAGCCACCAAGCTAATCAGAGAAACCTACAGCAAAAGAACCCAGTTTGTGACCCTACCAAACCCTCGTCGGACCTTCTGAGAACTTACATCGACAATGAAAAAGTCCAGCCAGCACCAGGCATTGGTGAAGTAGGTCTTGAAACCGTACGCCGTCCATTTCAGGATCATCTCGATGACAAAGACGACGGTGAAAACTTTATCGGCGTACTCCAGGATAATTTTGATCATTCGCCGTCGCTCAAGATAAATGTCTTCAAAAGCCTGTCGAAGGGTAGCGTGACAAATATGTCCCGGCGAGAAACCTTGGGATGTGTTCTGAGGACTTACCAGAGCGCCGCTGCTGAGTAAGATCATAAAGATGATGAAGGTTTCAAACCAGTCGTGCTCCACGATGGCAAAGCAGGTCTTGCGGAGCTTCCACCATCGCTTGCCTTTGGTGGTGTCCACGTCCACGGTGAGGCACGGCCAACGTCCAATGCAGTCTGTGGGTGAGATATCATAAATGGATTCCGAATGGGAGCACCGTTCAGGTTTTAAATTCTTACTGTCAGTGAAGCAGGCTTCCGGCTCCACCGGATCCGGTTCTTCCTCCTCTTCTTCTTCCAGTTCGGGTTTAGGCGGTTGATAATCGGCCGTACTGCACATTGATACGTCGGCGTCCTCGGTGGCCACGCCCATCAGCTGCTCAGGCACAACAGAGACAACGTTGACACGAAAAGACAATATCGTTTTTTTGGAGAGAAGCTACTCACTTTGACTTCTTTGATAAGACCTAGATCATCCTCGAGGCTTTTCTAAAAAAAAAAAAAAAATGACTTAATGACTTTGGAGATACACGGTAAAGTCTTTCATTCTTACATCATCATGAAGGCTGTCACCACAAGTGGAAAGATTGGAGTCATACTCGTCGTCATCATCGTCCAGAATTTCAAAATCCGACTCCCCCTGAGCGATGGGCACAAGCTCTCCATCCGAACCGGCGCCAGAAGCCCGACAATTTGCTATCCCATCTGCCGTTTTGTCTAAGTCGTTCATCTCCACCGTGTCCTCAGTGGCCTTGGGTATTTTGCCCAGGATTCTCCCTGGAATTTTGGTGACGTTAGCTTTGAGCCAGTCAATGCCTAGCGTGATCCTCCCGACGGCGATCTGGAGGTTGTTAAGCTCGCCGTCGTCATCCGCCGTCGACAGGTTGTCACCGCTGAAAGAACTGAGCAGGAGCGCCAGGAAGAGGTTCAGCACCTGCGCAGAAGGTCGACATATCCCGTTAGCTGATAGGGTTAGCTTCTTCCCCGTCATGCTAACATGTATTAAATCCTGGATTAAGCCAGATGATCGGAGCGATATGATCAATTACAGTCGAATACGCCATCTCCGATGACTCGCTTTCGCTCAGCAGCTGTTTGCGTGGTGGCAGCACGCCGACCTGATCTGGATCTTAACACAAGGTCAAAACCAGAATTTGATTTCTCAAGTCATTGGATTTAAATAGAAGCGTGTGCTTTTTTTTTTTCCGTCCGCGTACATAACGAACGCTAGCTCAGCCCCCCTGAGATGGCGATTTGAGGAGGAGGAGGGGGGGGGGGGGTCATCTGGAAAATTTGGCACTTGGCAGTCGGTGCTTTTCAGCTCTCCTGCTGATGAGCTATTTCCTTTTCATTTCTATGAATAACCTACCAGGAATTGCTCATGACATGGTCACTTCTTCTGACATCAAGATCTAATTTGGCCGTTTCCCAAGAAGAACCATTATGTTGAAACTGTACACGAAAAAAAAAAAAATCTACTCACCACGAGATTTCCAATAACCATGACCAACATGAAGACGATGAGGCACATTCCCGCCCCGGACACCTCCATGCAGTCCCACATGGTCTCGATCCATTCGCCGCATAAGATGCGAAAGACGATGAGGAAGGAGTGGAAAAAGTCGTTCATGTGCCAACGCGGCAGCTCGCAGTCATCGGAGATCTTGCATACGCAGTCCTTGTAGTTCTTGCCAAAGAGCTGCATGCCCACCACGGCGAAGATGAAGACGATGATGGCCAGCACCAGCGTCAAGTTGCCCAGGGCGCCCACGGAGTTTCCGATGATCTTGATCAGCATGTTGAGTGTGGGCCAGGACTTGGCTAGCTTGAAGACACGAAGCTATCGCCACAGCATAGAAGATGTGAATGAGTGAGAAGAAGTGTGACTGGGTGAGTGGCACTCACCAAACGGAAGGAACGCAGGACCGAGAGCCCCTGAACGTTTGCCAGGCCCAACTCTGCAAGACTGAGAGTTACGATGATGCTGTCAAAAATATTCCAACCCACTTGGAAGTAGTAGTAAGGATCCATGGCAATGAGTTTAAGGACCATCTCCGCTGTGAAGATCCCAGTGAAAACCTAAGAAAAGTTCCAGAAGTTACGAAAGTCAGCATTATGGAAATAAACAGCAGAAAATTTGGTCTCACCAGGTTCCCCACGGAGAGCATCTCATCAAACTCTTGGGTCATGGGGTAATGCTCCATGGCCATGAAGAGCGTGTTGAGCACGATGCAAATGGTGATGGCCAGGTCGAAGAAGGGGTCCATCACAATAACGTACAACCACTTTTTGAGGATCATCCACGGCTTGCAGCAGTTCCACTTGAGGAAAATATTGGCAAATTTATACCAGCCTGGTGGGCACGGCCTCTGAGCGTCCTCCAACTCTGGAGAAAACAAATTGTCATTTCGGAGAGAGCAGTTTTGAAAGTTAATACCCAGGAATAGCAACGCTAATGCTACAAACGTTCTTCTTGTTTCTATAATCGCTGTGGGTTGTTTTCACCGAGGTGATAACAACAGTTGGGAAGCCGCCAGACTTAAGTCACATGACTTAAGTCTCCCAAATTAAATGAGCACTTGAATGTTGACGGAGATTCTTCCTAATGAAGTCTGACTAAGTGCAATATAATTGTGCCTGTGCTTCCACTTCAGCTCTGCTTCAAACTTGATGCCACGTTTATCTCTTCGCGCCCGCAAAGGGCTTAGCACCTAGCGAATGGGATCGAGCAGTACCTTCCATGGCGCTAGTGGACCTCTGCCTCTGGCTCTGATCATCCGGATGATGATCATCTGGATTAAGCATGCCTGGAGACTTCTCCCTGAGCTCCTCATCGTCATTACACTAAAAACAAACAGCTACAATGAAGCCTCGTAGTTGATGACTCGGAAGACGACAGCTACTAACCACGACCATGGTAGGCGGTCGGACCATGAGGCTTGGGACCATCTTGCCGTTACAGTCCTTGACAGCTTCGTCGCGCTCCGGGCTCGAGTGGCGACTTGGCAGCTTGCGACTGTTCAGAGATTCTCGACTTCCAGACTGCTGAGCCTACAAGAAACAGTTTGGTGTAGAAGCCCACCAAGCACCTTTTGAGGAGTCAAGCTCAGCTTAAGCGCGTACCTGCTCCTGGTTCTTGAGCTGCTCGAGGATCCGCTGAAACTCCTCCTCCTTCTCCTTGGCCTCACGTTGCGTGGCCTGGTTCTGCTCGTCGTACGCCATGGCCACCACCGCTAGGATGAGGTTGATGAGGTAGAAGGAACCCAGGAAGATCACCACCACGAAGAAGAGCATATACGTTTTGCCCGCCGCCCGCAGGATCTGCGTTTGGAACAAACGAGAAGCTACGACAAATAAGGAGCCGTTCTTCACGTCCGGTGAGAAGGAGAGGAAACGCCTGCGGAATTCCAACCATCTGGAAGAGGTTCTCCCAGTAGTCCTGGGTCATGAGTCTGAAGAGCGCCAGGAAAGCCCAGCCGAACGAGTCGAAGCTGGTGTAGCCGTAATTTGGGTTCCCGCCGGCCTTCATGCACGTGAAACCTTCAGGGCAGACTCTAGAGTTAAGTCACGGAGGTGTAATGAGTGAAGATCTCATCTCAGCTGGAGTAAGGTGAAGAAAGGATGTCAAGATCATACCCAGCATCGGAACCGTTCCCGCATACAAGAGGATCTTTGCTCCCGTCCAGAAAGTAGTAGTTTTCTGCACACATTTAAATCGAATCCTGTAAAAATGATTTTATCAACGTAACACCTCAAAACATACCCGAGTTCTCGATGTACTCCGCAAAATCGAAGGTGCCATTGGAATAATCGCTAGCGTTGAAACCGATTGTTTGGTTGTCAAACGCTAACGTGTCGGTGACGTTGAACCATTCGGTGCCGTTGCCGTCGATGGGCCAACGAACGCACTTGTGCCGTAAGTTGCCCATGAACAGCTGGAGGCCGACCAGAGCGAACACGGCCAAAGCGAAGACAGTCAGGACCATCACGTCCCCCATTTTCTTCACCGATTGGATCAACGCGCCCACGATGGTTTTTAGACCTGCCGGGAGAAGAAAGTGTTAAAGTGGTAGGAAATGGAATTTAAAAAAAAAATAAAAAAAGACGTACCAGGAATCACAGTGATGGTTTTAAGGGCTCGTAGTACACGGAAGGTCCTGAGGGCGGACACGTTACCGAGATCGACGAACTCAGTGATGTACCTGCGAAAATAAAAAAATAAAAATCAGAAGGTCACCTACTTGGTGGATCAGCATGATGAAATACTCGTATTGCTTACGCCATGCTGATCACCATGAAATCCAGCCAGTTCCACGGGTCTCGAAGGAATGTAAACGAGCCGATGCAGAAGCCTCTGGACAAAACTTTGACGGTGGCCTCGAAGGTGTAAATCCCAGTAAAAGCGTACCTGAGGACGGAAAAAAAAAATTAGCATCAAAATCAACATTCAGACGTACGACCGCAAACTCACTCGACATTTTTACTCCAGGCTGGCGGGTTGCTCATGGTCATAAACACGCAATTGGATAAAATGGTGATCATGATGAACATGCTGAATAATTTGAGACGTCACGTTAAGGAAACATGGATGATCTTAAGGGTTGAAATGAGCGGTGGTGTTAAGGATATGAATGGATGAGGATTTTGATGGATCCTCTTCTCACGATGCTGAAGGGGCTCAGGAGGTAGCACGCCGGCTCCGCGTTGAACCTGAAGATGGTGTTGCCTTTGCTAAGCACGATGAAGGTCTGAAAAGCACAAACGTGAGTTAATCTTCAGTAAGTATCGGTTCTTGGTATCGAACCACGATTATTCTGGAAAAAAAATCTAAATTACCTTCTGAGTCTTGTAGAAGGGGTCCAAATCCTCCAACGGTGTATTGATCATCTCCGCCGGAGGATCTCCGTAAATCCACGGCAAACTCTTGCCGGCTTCCAAGTCGGCGTTAGGGGTCGCCGGCGTCTTCTCTTCCTCCACCTCAGCCTCATCGTGTCCGTCTACTGCGTCTGCCTTTTTGCGCTTTTCCACTTGAAGCCTCTCGATCTCCGCCAGCGATTCTCGGGTGAAGAGGCGGAACGCGTTGGCGCCTGAGGGAGGGAGCGGGGGAGCCATCTTGGCATTGCGAAGGGCTACCGCCGCACAGGGGTCACCCTAGGTGGAACTGCGAGGTGGAAAATTGCGATTAGGTTTTTTGGAGCATATCAACGAGGATGCGAGCTGTGGAAGCAATCAACCAATGAGATCCATCAAGAGAGAGAGTGATAACACATTCCCACATGTGAGCGGGATTCGGTGGCCCCCAGCTGCTAGCGGCTGTCAAGACCAAGCGTCGAGTTACAGGAGCCGAATGACTGCGCTCATTCCTTCGCCCGCCTTCACATCCCCTCCCGATCAACAGCTCGGATCTCCGACCCGACTACACGACGCGGGTGGGGGCTCCGAACACAAGTGCGCTTCCGCCTTCGCACCCTCGAGTGCACTTTCTAGCCCCCTGGCCAAGTGAGACATCTGATCGTTCACCATCGCCTCCATGTATTTTCTACCCAAGACATTGTTGGACTGAAAAAGGACAAGAAATGCTCGACTTAAAACCCCCAGCGAATATCTGGGGTCAAATGTACAGTAAATAAACAAGTTGCTTAAATAAAATGGATAAAAGAAGAGTTACACAACTAACCGCAATATTCGTTAGCGATAAGCTATCAAGCAACGTAAAGACCAACAGACGCTTCGCCACGTGCCTTCCCTGCTGCGTTCTCACGGGGTCAAATCACTCCCTGTCAGCTGCCAATTAACCCCGTATTTCGAAGCCTATAGGGAGTCGCCGCCGGACTAATTCCTAGCTTTACACCTGTAAACCGCCGCCTGCTGTGTTACAGCATCGTGATTGGTCGCAAGGGTCCTCTGGATCTGATGACTCTGGAAATATCTGCATGCATCGTGCGGTTACTGCTGAGAGGGCAGCTGCTTGCGCCACCGTGGCATCGCATACCCCCGGCGAGCTGTAAAGACCAGAGCTAAGCCGGCTCGTACGCTCTGGAGGCCCCACAGATATATATTTGAGTCTGGTGATTAATAGACTTTGACAGGAGCATTTGTATCTGCATTTTTTTTGCAATAAAAGCAAAAATTGTAATTGAATCAGAATTTGTTCTTCTTTCAAACTCAGCCTCTGACCCATTTGGCCTTTGCTCGAATGGCAAAGTAATCTGAGTAGATTACATGTGGGAAGAAGTAGAACAGGAGGAGGACACGAAATGTGTACCATGTCGCCATGAATCAAGAAGTAAATTTGATCCAAGACGACCAGTGCAACTTGACGTTAACCTCACTTCACTTTTTCATCTTCTCCAGGAAAACACGGCGGACGCAGCCAAGTACTTTGTCACAAGGTCGTGCTTGGTAAAAGAAAACCCAACACGCTTCCAAGACTCCATGAATGTGTGACGGCAGTAAAGACACTTTAGGTGGTAGACAAAAAGGAAAAAAAAAACATTATGGAGGATGGTTTGGGGAGAAACAAAATGGAGTTGCTGCGGTATGAAAATACGACGGTGGATGATCTCGTCGTCCTGCTAAGTGCAGTGTGAAAAGGGCACAATACAGGTACAAAGGAGAAGGTCCACGATGGACATCAAAATTCGAGACTTAACACACACATGCAAAACCACTACAGAGAAGTCTCCCCATTCCAAATATGACCCCAAGCTCAATTACAGGTCTATGTTTATTATTAGAACAAATGTGAGCTAACTATATCTTTAATTCAAGCCCAATAACTTCAACTGTGGCCCCAAACAAATCAAACTTTCACATTTCGGCAGTATCATTTTTAGATTAATGTAGAAAAAAATTTTGAACTCTTGGGGTTGTGGGAGTTTCAATCTCGTAAAGTGGACGTAAACACCTCAATGCAACCTTTTCACCTCAAAAGTTTTTAACCTGTAGCACGAAATGAGACTAATTCAAGTTAATGCAAGCGAGAAAGAGAAGACAACACACGAGAAAGGGAAAAGGTCAAATACCTGCCACGGTAGTGCAAAGGATCCCACAGAATCCAGTCTAGCGGACAAGAAGGAAAATAAATCCTGTCGTTGTCGTCCTGAGGTCTGAGGAAGACGTGCTTGTGATACGTGACTGCCCCGGCCGGCGGCAGTAGTAGGTTGTGTGATCTCTGTGAGGGGCAGCTGCTGCTGACGCTGACGTACCACAGCCTGAAATCAGAGGCGTCGCTCCTCCACGGCAGGTTAGCATCATTCACATCTCCTTCTCGCCGTCCACTTTCCTAGTCGCAAAATCAGATGAAAATCCATGTAAATTAAGAGTGCAAAATAATTTGGCTAGGTGTGTGGTTTATTTATTTTTTTAAGCTTGACCATTATAAAATATTATCCATTTTATAAAATAATAATTTATTAAATGAGGTACAAATAAATGATGAATCATATTAATAATAACAGTTTGGCTAAAATACTTTAATAATTAAAACTACCATGAAATAAATGACATTAAAAACCTATGTAAAAAATATAAATCAAACAATGTGAAAAGCGTTACACCATTAAATAGTACGTTAGAATTATTTACTACACTAATTGAAAAATACTAAGATAGACAAATTAATATTAATTTATTAATACTGTAAAGTGTAATAACAATGGCATTGCAGCATTAAATAGTACCTTAGAATTACTACGATAATTGAAAAATACTAAGATAGACCAAATTAATATAAATTTATTAATTCTGTAAAGCCTCATAATGGCAGATTAGTCGGAACTCTTTCAAGGCTCGTCTGGGGACTATTAAGAAAGCGACACTGTTACCATAGAAACACAAACAAATACATCCGGAAGTGCAATCGTGCTTGGCAACTGGTTTGTTTCATCCTTTTCTTTCTTGTCATCTTAAAAGGTCAATGAATTTATTTGGAGAGAATTATAATGTAGCTAATTATTATTTTTTTTTCATTTACATGTTGACAATGACTTATTTTGCTTTTTTTTCTTAAAAAAAAACGAGGCAATGACTTCATATTTGAGCTCAACCTAATTGAACAGACTTTTGTGTTAGTGCAATCATATTCAAATTTAATTTTACTACCCTGACAGAGTCAAAACATGGATTCCGAGTACGTCAAGACTCATCTGGGTTCATGTCTGGCAGAGGGGCTTGCTGAAGTGGTCGAGCAGCGCCCCATGGACCCCATCCAGTTTTTGGCTCACTGGCTGTACAAATACAACTCCAACGTTGAATATGAAAAAAAGGTCAATCAAATAAATAATTGAATAAAAAGTTTAGTTTTGTCAATAGATGGCGCTGTTGTCTAACGTTTCAAGAGTGATAGTCTGTTTTATATTACCATTGAGATAAAAAATTGTGAAATATTTATAAAAAATATTTTCTTATAGAAACAGACCCGGTTGGCACTTATGGAGAAGGAAAGAGCTAAAGCCGGTGAGAAGGACACCAAAAAGGATGCTGGGAAGGACGCCGAGAAGGAGCCAGCTGTAAAAGTACCTAATTTTATTTTATTTATGTTTTGCTATTTGGTGTAGTCGCATTCCAGAGGTCAGTCAGCAGTTAGAAGGCAGCAAGTTCAGGATGAATGGGAGGTGAAGATCAGGCAAGGTGAAGGCAGAGAATCAGATGGAATGTTGAAGCTTTGAAGAGTATTTGACACTCGGCACCTTAACAGCTCTCTAAAACGGAGCCTACAGGACCAGAAGATCATGTGGGAGCCACAAACGAACCTGTGAGCGACCCCCATGAGCAAGAAACCCAACAGCAAAGTGGACCTCTGGAACATGAGCAGGAGGTGAAAAAAAAACATCAAAACGTGTTTGGTGGTGGTTCTTCTGCATGTGCATGCAAAGTGTGTTGACCTTTGAGCACGGGGTTAGAGTGAGCTATGTATGTGTATGGGAGAAGAAAGAGAGACCTTAGCTGGTTTGGGATCCATCTCGCGGAGAGACACGTGTTCATTTGTCCACCAGGTGAAGACGACTAATAACGTAACTGCTCCAGTTGTCTCTCCGCGGACCGACGTCATCCAGCAGGACCAGCCCGAAGTGGAGAAATCCCGAGAGGAGAACGTGGTGAGTTCAAGAATGGTCTTATTGGGTTGAGTGGAGAACCCAGCTGGGAACAGAAGCATGGTGCAAGTTGAGAGACACAAAACCAGATGAGAGGAATGAGGACAAATTAACTTACAGAATTCTCCTGACACCTTTTTACCAGAAGGACGAGGATGCTGAATCTGCAATGATGGAATCCTCTCCATCTGAGGCATCCCAGATTGAAACCACACCAGCTGGACACCAGCAGATAGAGTCTGAGCCATATGAGTCTGCAGAAATGAAATCCACCCAAGTTAAGTCCATGCAAGGAGAAGCTAAGCAGGGGGAGTCCTGGCAGGTTGATACATCCCAGGCAGAGTCTATAGAATCCATCCAGGCTGAGACCTACCAAGCAGATGTCCCAGATAAGTCCTCCCAGGCTGAGGCCTCCAATGTGGAATCAACACAAGTTGAGAGCTCCCAAGCAGAGGATGTGCATTTGGGGACCACGCCAGGGGAGTCTGTGCAGGCCAAGTCCATGCAATCGGAATCTTCTCCAGCTGAGAGCTACTATCCAGACTCTGCACAAGCTGAGACCTCCCAGGTTGAGTCTGCCCAGGTGGAGTTCACATCAGAAGCATCTGTGCAAGCAGAGTCCACTCCGGCTGAATTCACCCAAGTTCAGAGCCCCCGGGTGCAGTCTGGGCAGGTGGAGTCCATGCAATCAGAATCTTCTCTAGCTGAGAGCTACTACCCAGACTCTGCACAAGCTGAGACCTCCCAGGTTGAGTCTGCCCAGGTGGAGTTTACACCAGAGGCATCTGTGCAGCCAGAGTCCACTCCGGCTGAATTCACCCAAGTTCAGAGCCCCCGGGTGCAGTCTACACAGGGCGAGTCCGTGCAGAAGGAGTCCACAAGGGTGGACTCTGTGGAGGCTGAGACCTCTCAGGCTAAAGTCTCCCACATGGAATCTGAACAAGCTGAGACCTCTCATCCCAACTCTGCAGAGATGGAATCTCCAACGGTGATCCTAGCTCAGTCTGAAACCGCCATTTCCGAGTCCTTTGAAGCTGAAGTCTCTGACGTAGAATCCAAACACATTGAGACCTCAGAGTCTGCACTTGTGGACTCCTTAATACTGGAGTCTACGCAGGTCCAGAATCCAATTGTGGAGTCCACAGAGTCCTCTCAAGTTGAGTGTGCTAAGTCCGAGTCTATGCAGGTGGAGTCAAACTTGGAGGCGCCTACGCAGGCTGAGGCTTCGCAGGTTGAGGCCCCCCAGGTTCAACCAACTGAGTCCAACCCAGTCCCGGCGGTTGACAACCAGTTGGTGACCCCTGATTCAAATTCAACACCAGTTGTTCAAAACTCGGAAGAGGTTGGTGAAATACATTTTGGTTGCTAACACGTTATGCTAACGCCACAGGTCAATTCAGCACAGCACATCTGAAAAAGAAAAAAAAAGAAGCCATCAAAATGTTATTCATGCATTTTTTTAATATGATTTTTTTTGTAATTGTGATATTTAATGGTGACTAACATTTGTGTGGCTTTGCAGGTAGTAACAGAACAGCAGGAAAATAACTAAATCGCTGCTTGAGGGTCCACTGATGAACAATTTTTGAATCTCCTACATTCATCATTGCATATGAGCCTATATTAAAAAATTCCCTCTGAAATATTCAAATAAACATTATGTACTTGAAACAACACCGTGTGCTACTTTGTTGTATAAGTTAAAAAGTTTCATTTTTGGTGAATATTTTTCTCATGCGTCACAGCTAATTTGTGGACGGTCTCTAAAACAGACGTCCGTTTGACATATATCACCCGAGGACATTTAATTTGTAGACGGTCTCTAAATTAGACAGATGCTTGCGCGCATGGATATTTGAACAAAAATAGACTAAAAAGTCAAGTTTGCTCAACAAACAGGAAACGATTGTGCTCATTTTAAGGAAGGAGTGTACTCGTATTATCCCTGGTGACTTTTAAACCAGAAAATCGTCGTTGCACAATGACTGTTTTATGACGTCACACCACCGTGCACCACCCGATTGAATAAAACGAATGAAATTGTGACGTGCGCGTTCATGAAGGCGTCGCGGTAACACGCACGGAGCGTCAGCAATTTAGCTGCGGGCGAGGTGGACGTCAAACAATTTCCGGAGTAAGAAGTGCAGAGAAGGAGCAGGAATAGCGGAATGGCTGTTCTGGTCCAAGCCGCAACGGTAGCGGGTGGCCTGGTGGCCCGATTTTTCAACTTCGTGACGGATATGTTCCTCACGAAGCCGCTGAAGGCCAGCCTCCAGTATTTAGAAGAAGCTCAGCTCACGACTTTGACTGCAGGTAAGCGTGCGCTAGCAAACTTTTGCCGAGAAGGATTTTTTTTTAAAAGGGACTTTGTTGAGTTTACAACGTGGCTGCTTTGTAACCCTTTGCCTCCTTCCTTCACTTTTAATCCGTCATGTGATTTCTTCACCCACCCACCCCTTCTTGGCTTTAGTCACTTCTTTCAATTCCTCTCTATCAATTAGCCCTTCACTTGCACCCATGATTGCTTCACCTATTTCCTTTCACCCGCATTTCAAAATTGTCAAACCTGACTTTCCTCTCTGCTGTCACTTAATCCCTTAATATCCACCTTCAATTTCAGAGAAGACAAAGTTGAAGGCCAAGTCTCTGTGGGAGCAGACGGGCGCTGTCATTCTGGCGGTGCGCAGACCAGGATGATTTCTGTGCAGAGAGGTAAACATTTTGATGACGGCATTTACCACTTAGCATGATGGAAGCTTAACATGCTGTCATCCAGGAAGCTGCAGAGCTGTCCTCTCTGAAGCCCCAGCTGGACCAGCTTGGGGTTCCACTGTACGCCATGGTCAAGGAGAACATCAGCGATGAGGTCGAGAAATTCAGGAGTTATTTCAACGGGGAGATATTCTTGGATGAAAAGGTCTTTTGGAGAAAACTATGAAGTTCATCTTGTGTTTCCCCCAGTCTGAATTTTCACGCTGTGCTTCTGTTCGTCGCAGAAATGCTTCTATGGACCTCGTGAGCGACGGTTGGGCCTCATGGCGTTCCTTCGTGCCGGGGTGTGGATGAACGGCCTCAGGGCATTCGGAAAGGGCTTCAAGGGCAATATCTTGGGAGAGGGCTTCGTGCTTGGCGGTGTTTTTGTCATCGGACGTGAACAGCAGGTATAAGTGACACAAGTCAATCTGTGGATAACCAAGTCGGGAAAACTATTTATTTTTTCCTCCCAGGGAATCCTACTGGAACACCGAGAGATGGAGTTTGGAGATAAGGTCAAAAATGAAGATGTGATGCGAGCTGTCAGGGAAATAACATAAGAGCTCGTGCCCGTGGAGAATAATGTCACTGAGTAACCTAACCTGCTTGCATAGATGACTTGTGTAGCAAAAAGCCTCCCAGTCTGTTGATGACGGTCTGTTTTCAAACTCTACGGAGCAAACAGAGTTGATGTTTTAAAGACTGGGATTCCTTTTCTTATGCAATAAAATATGTCATGGCACTTGAGAGCTTGTTATTTTACATTTTACAACAGAACTTTGCATATGATCACTGACAATTTCAAACTGAAAAGAAAATAGAATTTGTGCAAAATAAAATATGGTTTCAAATTCATAAAAGCTTAATTATGAGGTCATCCGACTTGATTAGGGTGGCTGTTTAATTTACAGTGCCGTCCAATCATTTACCTCCTACTCGAGCTCGACCAACCAATCAGCGTGCAGCAGAGGCGGGTCTAAATCGAGTCCGACCGGGTGCGACGGACGTCTTTGCTCAAAATAGATCCACTCGGGCCGATCGAACGACTTGGATTAGCGTGGGGGGGTTTTAAATTTAAAACAAGGTAGAATATTTTCAGTGTGACAATTATTTTCACCTTCTTTACATTGTTTTTGCGGCTTTCAGGCAAGGACTGATGGAAAAGGGACTTTGTTTGTATAATGCTCGGTAAGTTGTTCATTAATTGGAGTGACTGAGTTTTGTCTGTCTCGATATCGGCAAAATGGTTAAAGTGGATATTAAGTTACGGTAAATGTATTTGTGTGTTTAGTTTTACATCGCTCATGCTTTTCGTAGACGCTGTCCGTGGTTCTGGGGGAAGCCCTGGGGTGATGTCACGGTGTTAATGCGTTGCCATGGCAGCGCACCACGTGATCACCTGACTTCCCTTAACTACTTCGCACAAGCTAATCCCACACTTTAGAATAGGGCAATATGGTTGGAATTTAAAAAAAAAAACTCTAAATACAGTAATAGTACTTGATTGATATTCACCAGGATGTTGAGAAAGATGAATCATGGGAAAGAAGGGCAGGACTTGTGACTTTAGGATGCCAAAAAGTCAGCTGTTGTGTCACACAGGTAAGTTTTGACTTGTAAATTGACAAGTTTGAACACAATGTAACAAATGTGCTCTTTACCCAGTCTGGCGGCTTTCCTCCCCATTCTGTGCTGCTGAACGAGGTTGGCGCCGGCAGGCTCCATGGCTCAATGGTCGGACCCCTCCTGCAGGGAGAAGGTCCCCGGCACCTGGGGGAAGTCACACTCGGCCGCGCGCAACATGGTACGCAAGAAGGAGCAGAGACGGCGGCGAGGAATCCGATCTTCCTCGCCCATGGGCCGTGTCATCATCATCAACTCGCCTGTGGATGGTGAGATGGAAAATAACAGAATTCAGAGGGTAGTGAAACATGAAGACTTCTGTTGGACTGTACTTCAGGCGGCGATGACAGCGAGGACCTTCACACCATCACAGTGGACAAAAGCGTGGATGGCAAACTGGGCTTCAGCGTGCGGGGCGGCTGCGAACACGGCCTGAGCATCTTCGTCAGCAAGGTGGAAGACGCCAGCACAGCAGGTGGGATGCCGTGGCGGCGTCAGGTGACCTCAGCGTTTTTTACTCCCTGTTGATTTGCACAGAGGAAGCCGGTCTGCTGGTGGGCGACAAGCTGGTGGAAGTAAACGGCGTCAGTTTGGAGAGCATCACCATGAGCAGCGCCGTCAAGGTCCTGACGGGTAACAACAGGCTGAGGATGGTGGTGAGACGTGTGGGCAAGGTGCCCGGGATACGCTACTCCAAAGAGAAGACCACCTGGTGAGCAGTGGTGAGAACAAGCAACGTACAATTATTTTGTTCATGAATTTCTGGTGATTAGAAAAATTCGACATGTTTTTCCAGGGTGGACTTGATACACAGGCGCATGGTGGTGGAGGAAAGCGGGCGGACGCCATCAGAGGCCAGCGCAGGTAGCGCCCTTCGGAGGATCGTCCACTTGTACACCACCTCCGATGATTACTGCCTGGGCTTCAACATCCGTGGCGGGAAGGAGTTTGGTTTGGGCATTTATGTCTCCAAGTAAGTCCATAGCAACTCTATAGAAAAACTTCTCTTTACGCACCGTGGATTTCTCTCAGGCTGGACCCCGGCGGTCTAGCCGAGCAGAACGGGATCAAGATGGGTGACCAAATCCTGGCTGCCAATGGTGTGAGCTTTGAGGATATTAGCCACAGCAACGCCGTGGAGGTCCTGAAGAGCCACACGCACGTCATGCTGACCATCAAGGTGAGATTTAATTTAACTAATCAATCAGAGTAGTGAGTAGTTGTACCTAATGAAATGTCCAATGCGTACAACAGCACGCGTTATTAAAGATGGCGACTGTGTGAGACAGCTGGCGCACGTTCGTAATATTCCTCCTGACTTGTCTGAGCTTGGGTTTCGCCGTGTTGAAGAAAATAGCCGAGCCGTGTGCATTATTCAACAGGCGGAGAGGATCGGGTAGAGATGAAAGTGCGACATCTAGCGTAGATGCCATCAAAGTTTAATATGAGTTGTTGTACAATACCCCCCCCCCCCTCCCTTCCAGGAGGCCGGCCGCTATCCCGCTTACAAGGAAATGGTGGCGGAGTACAGATGGCTCAACAAATGTACGTCCTCGTCTTATTACACTCTCGCTTTCTTACGCTACAAGAATCATTCAAGTTTTCTCTCTCAGTGGCCAATGGAGGTCAGAAATCTTCCTCGCTGGGATCCGAGTCGAATTCGTCGGCGTCCTCACTGTCTTCGGAAACGCCGGTCAGTTCCCTGAGTGGCCTGTCTCAAGTCATGTTCCCGCCGAGTTTGCCGTTTGCTTCCGACATGGTGGACGTGTGCATCTCCACGGAGGACCAGAGGTGTGTACGGGATGTTTTTGGGTTTTCTCTCTCATGACTGCCGTGTCTTTTTTTTTTCCCGTGTGGTAGGTTTGAGTCAGAGCGCAGCGAGGCCGCCATCCAGACAGACACCACCCGCAGCCGGGGGGCCACCACGCTACTGCGCGACACTGCCATCCGCCAGGAGGACAAGGATGAAGGCGGTCCTAAGAGGGAGTCCCACAAGACAGCGGTACTGCTGGCCCTCAGTAGACCCAGCCGACCCATCAGTCGCTCGCAGAGCCAGGTCACCATAGCAGGTATGTGACTGTTTTTGTGTGTGTGTGGGGCTTTTACACAAATGCACCTCCATGCAGAAATCAGCCAAAAAAAGGCCAAAAAGCAGAAAGGAGGTAAATCCTCGGGAGAAAAGAGCGCACTGCAACGATCCAAGACGTTGGTCAACTTGCTGTTTGGGGGTGTTCGCAAAAAAGACGCTTCCAGGTCACGCTCCAAGTCACTGTCCACTGACAAAGGTATTCCCTACATTGCTCTGGTATTTTTATTGGCGTCCCAATACTTATGTCTACATGGTGATTCTTAATAAAAGTTTAAAAAAAAAAAAACTCCTGATCCAGGTGTGAGTCTTGGAGGAGGCCCGAGCACTGAACCGTTCCCAGAGGAGATGCTTCGAGCGGTGGAAGAGTTAGCACAGCGTTTGTTGACAGAGGACGAGACGGAAGCGGTCATGAAAGCTTGTCGGACGGTATGATTCTGACAATCTTCCATTTGTGCCATCGGTATGAAAAATAATGACACCACTTGTGCCTCCATGCTTAGTATTTGGATGAAAAGTGTGTGGAGACGTTGATACGCCACCTGCTGGCCGTGCTGGACAGGCCTGAAAAACTGCTGTTGCTCAGGGAGGTCAGGTAAATACTGCCAGAATAAATATTTTTCTTATGGATAAAATATTCGGAATTAATATGAATAAATTATTTAATGTATTGTTTCTCGGCAGGTTGATGCTTCCTGCTGCTCACCGCCATGAATTTAACAGCGCCGTGGAAGCGGTGGAGGTGGAGGCATACGACATCCTCAAGTACCGCTCAGGTGTCCTCAAGTGAAACACAAACATCATGCATACAGGTATGCCTCTTACCTCTGCTTTTTTTTTTTTTGCCAGTCCGAACGCCGCCTCTTCGCTCGCCCGCATCCGGCCGAGCACCCAAACGCCGTCTCATCACACCCATCCCAGGTTGGTGCTTCAAGTCGGTTCCTGTATGCAAAAACCCATCAAAATTTGGTGTCTGGTACAATTTTCACAAAACATAAAAAAAAAAAAGGTCAGCTTTGACAGGTTGTGTGAAAATGAAACACTGTGATTTAGATTTGCGAGGAGGCTTCGAGCTGCACAGCGCTGCCATAGTGGAGAAGCAGAGCCACCTAGCGGACAAGCTGGAGAAACTCAGTCTGTCGGGGCCACGGGCATCCAGAGAAAGGCGGCGGCGCCCCAACGCCCCCTTCACGCCATTGCTAGACATTCCAGTAGATGGGTACTGGTTCACAGAGGAGCACAAACACTCGCCTGAAGGTCACCTGAGCCCTAACTGGCTAGTCTCTGAAAACCCTCATGTCCGAAGCCAAGACGTCTCAGATTCAGGCCGACGTTCTCCACAAGAGTATGAACTGCAAACCGTCAGCATCTCCAAGACTAAGCAGTCGCTGGGTACGTGAAATTTAGAATTGAGAAATGATTTATTTTTACCTGTGGCCCTTGAAAGCGATTTGAAGTCTTCGATGTCGCAGGCATCAGCATATCCGGCGGCATAGAGTCCAAGGTCCAACCTGTGGTGAAGGTGGAGAAGATCTTCCCAGGAGGAGCCGCCTCCACCTGCGATGTGCTCAAGGTATACGCAGAGAGATTCAATTGCCCGACCTTAAAAACAATTTCTCCTCTCTCATCTTCTCCAGGCCGGATTCGAGGTGGTGAGCGTGGACGGCGCCTCGCTGCAAGGCGTCACACACCAGCACGCCGTCGACCTCATCCGAAAAGCCTTCAGTGATAAAACCAAAGACCCCATGGTGCTGGTGGTCAGAGTACCTGCAAGTCTCCAAAAAGACATCATTAGCACAGCCTAGTGGTCAATGATGGCCCCATTTCAGAAACAAAACCACATTTAACCATTCAGTGTAACCTTTAATAAAAACACAAAATGTACAGCAAGGTGAAAATATACATTTGTAATTTCTCTATATGTCAGCCCGACAAACATCTAATACGAAACAAGGCCTAACGAAAACATTTCTTTGGTCTATTCACAGTGACCAGTACACTCAAGATTTGTTTACAGTAACAAAACAGCCCAAAGTTGTCATTTGCTTAAAAAAAAAAAAAAAAGTGCTTTCTCTTGGGCCCCTGGTGAAAGAATGTTAATTGTTCGCATGTGCTGAAAAGGTTTAGCCGTATCAATGAATCTTGGAGGGCAGGGGTGGGCGAAAATTGATACTTAAAAGGCCCCATTAATTTTTTTTTTTTTTTAATGGAGCGATGGGGCCAGGTCATTTGAAAATGATGTAAATTAAAACGTGCATGCAAATTTGATTATTCGAATACAATAATTCACAATTTTATTGAGAAATTAAAAAATTATTTGAGACAGTTTATTTGAATAAAATCAAATTTTTTGATTGAAATTGTACAGCATAAACTAATTTATTTATAAGTTAAAACAATCTAATACACTCATTATACTTTTTATTATATAAATTAATGTATTACTGTTAGTGTATTTTTAAATTTGTTTTATACATTTTGTATATTTAAAATGATATAATTATGCAATTATTTACAACAATATATAATTGATTTTATATTAAAATGTCTTGTTCATTCATTGTTAGATTTTTTTTAATTTAAATTAATTAAATTTAAGAAAATATGTGGTCCCCGAGCCATAGTTTGCCCACCCCTGTAGTGCAGCACATGCCCTCTATGTGGTGCTGTTGGAGCGCATATTGACCTGTTACTCTATTCAAGAACTGTAGCACATGAGATGATTTAACTACAGTAGTAAATTTGTTTTTTTTTAAACTGGCTGCTATCCTCACCATTCATTACTTTCAGAGTAACATTTTGAGCTTCTTACTTCCAAGCCGTCTGGAAAGCAAGACAAGCTCCAACCTGTGAAAAAAAAAAATTAAATTTCAGTGGCGGCAACCTCATCAAAGACGATTTCATTGCCGCTGCCATCATCGTCGTCACGGTCTCGGCTCTCCAGCTCCTGGCTGAGGTCCCTCAGGAGGAGCTCCAGCTGGCGGTTGCGTCGGTACATGGTCACATAGTTCTCCTGCAGCTGCTGCTGGTAGCGCAGCACTTTGTCCTTCTCTTCCTGCCACGTCCGCCGCTCCTCCTCGAAACCGCCCGCCTGCCTCTCGGCCCGCTGCCTTTCCAAAGCCAACTCTCCACGTATACGCTCGACCAGCTCCCGGAGTGCGTCCCGCTCTCCATCCGGCTCCCGCAGGCGTGCCAGCTCGTCCTCCAGACGCGCCGACTTCTCCCGCAGCAACTCGGCCTCGCTTTTGCGCCGCTGCAGCTCGTTCTCGCACACGTCCAGCTCGGCGGCGCGGGCGCGGGCGGTGACGCCGGCCTCCTGCAGGAGGGCCTGGGCGTTGCTCAGCTCGGCGCGGGCGTCCCGTAATTGCCCACGCAGTGACCCGGCCTCGCTCACGCGCCCGGCCAGCTCGACCTGCGCCTCCTTCAGCTGCTGCTTCAGCAGGGAAATCTCGCCGGACTTCTGGCACACCTGACGTTGGAAAAAAAATCACAGCGGATGACAACATTGCCAAAACTGATTACTTGCCTCCGTTCATTCTTCTTTTAATTTTCCAAGTGTGAGGACAGCAGCAGTGCTCACCTCCCATTTGGTCTCCTCCAATCTCGGACCCATCTGAATCTTGTCATGTTCGTAAGAGGTGCAGCGCTCCTCCAACTGCTCACGTTCCTTGAGGAGCTGCGCAAAGTCTTCCTGAAGCTTCTTCTTCTCCTGCTGGAGCTGATGAACCTGCGAGAAGGAGAAGCCGAGAGGCGGTTGCCGGCGACGGCGTTTTTCTAGTGGGTTCCGACTCAAACTGTTCTGGCACCTGCATCTGAAGCACCTGCTGGGCTCGCTGGGCTTTGTGGGAGGTCGCCTGCATCCTGGTGGCGCAGCCCTGCCGCAGCTCCTCTAGCTCCAGCTCAAAACGCTTGTGCTTCTCCTCGTAGGCCTCAAACGGAAGCGGACACTTCATTAGGTATACCAAGACTTCTACCGACACTTGTTGCTAAGTAATTTTAACATGTTGCCGTTCCTCAACTGTAAATGATGAGATGAGTGATTTCCTGATACCTGACAGATGGCAGCCTCATTGTCATCCAGATTGTCTCGGAGTAGCTGGAGCTCCGCCTCACGCTCCCTCAGCTTGTCCTCCAAGTCCCTGACCACGCCCTCGTAGCTGTCCGCCATTCCCGGCGAGCGCCCGCCGGACCCGCAGTCCGACAGTGGCTGACTTCGCCCACAGACCGAGCCGGAGCCGGTGCTCTTGCTGGAGGACGAGCGGCCGCTGTCCGAGTTGGAGTGTCCGTAGACGCCCGCAGAGGGGGCGCTTTTGGGCGCTTCTGAGTGGACCCCCGCCACTGTATCTCCCGCCGCCAGACTGGAGAGCGAGTTGCGTCCCGAGTCGGACAGTGAGCAAGAGTGGCCGCTGCTCCCGCCGCCGCTCCGCCCGGCGCTGTACGAGCTGCGTCTCTCCGAGCCGGAGGGCGACAGCTCCCGGTGGGCATTTTGGATCTCTGGCGCGTTGGCGCTGTGTCGCGGGGACAGGTACTGCATGGCGCCACGGCTCTTAGGGACCACAGGTTTGAAGGCAGTGGGCCGCAGCACTGATTTCTCCATGTTCTACATGTAAACAATGAACTCTTTCTCAATTCTAATCCCGTTACTTGCTGGACAAAATGTCTGCCATTCACGCTCACCTTTTCCAGTTTTCCTGAGACCGGTACGAGTCTGGGTGGCGGTCCCCCGACATTCCCATTCAAGCTTTCGTTCATCTCATCTTGGTATCTCGTCGGGCTGGCGGGTCCCATGTGTTGGCCGTTCCAGTCATCAACATAATCCCACCTCTTCCGCCCCCTGCCGGACGTTGGAGGACTGCGGTTGGTGACAAAGCGCTCCTGAGGAGACTCTGAACCCGGTAATGACTTTCCCCGCCGAACCCGACGCTCCTGGTAGGTGTGGGGCGTGAGCTCCAGAGCGGCTGCAGCTGGCACGTTGACAGGAGGCGAAGGGCCTGAGCGGTGTCGTCTGCGGGAACGTGCGTTGTGGCCTGTGTCGTGAGGTTCAGCGGGGATGGGCGGAGCCTGAACAAGCGCCATGCTGGACGCTCTGCTGTCTCGCCGCTTCTGAAAGTAAATGATGCGCATAAGTACATAAAAAAAAATATCAAGCTAAGTCACCACAAAAATATTCCTTTCCAAATATTGCTACACTGAAGTTGCCCATAATTTTTGTCCATTTAAACCAGTATTGTGCAAGCGCACACCATATGAAGTGCAAACTAGCATGACCTACAGTAGACTGGAACCGATGCGCCCCCCCCTTTGGTGGCCCACACACATGCAAACAGGCTGGCCCATTGATGAGGCCCATTCAAGCAGCACAAACGGGCCTTGAGAGGCTTTCGGGCTGGACGGGCAGCACAAGCAAAAGAGTCTCTTTTTTTTTTCCTTTGGAGGCAGTTTGGAGCACGCTGGCAAGCGACAAAGGCGACTGTCTCCACGCATCGGGTTCAGCCTGGGGAGGCACTTCAGGGAAAAAAAAAAAAAAACTCCGAAGCAATGAGAGCCAAATTTGTCTGCTTGTATAGCGCAGGTGCTTGATGGCTCAGATGAGACGCCCTCATATAGATTCTAATAACAAGCGGGGGAGCAGAAAGCTAGGCCAGCATACAGGGGGGGTGAGCGGGTCAACGCTCCCACTGGACGCTGTTGCTAAAAGCGTCCTTTGGAGCAGCTTGTGCCTTTAAAAATGAAGCTAGTAATGTTTCTGACATTTCTTCACACGTGGAACCAACTCACCTGTCAATGGCGCTGGGAATTCAAAGGCCACATGAAAGCATCCTTCCAATGCTGCAAGCTGATCTTCACTCTATCGACCAGCAAGAGGAAAGAAGAAAATGTTGTCAGTAGAAGCCGGGCAGTAGCACTCATAAACATTCAAATGGGTAGAGGGGTGGAAAAAAAAAAAAGAGGGAAATTGTGAGTCACGGTGGCCAGGCTCACGCGAACGAGGGGATTTTCCGAGTCAACGTGAATGAAGAGTGAGCGGGAAGATAAACGCACCTTCACGCCGTAACCTTGCTGTGTTTTGAAGCAAGCAGATTTTTTGTTGCGGGTCTAGTCAGTTTGGCTCCAGGGGTTGAATTTTATTTAAAAAAAAGGCATACATCTTGGGTAATGTCAAACGACTTCAATCCGGTTCCTCTGGTTAGGTTACCACTTGGCACATCAGTCGTCACGGGAAGTATACGCCATGCCGCTAGCTGTTCACACGAAGATGCTGTTATCAGTTGGCTCAGGGCTGTTTGCTGAACTTAAGCGATGCGTGCTGATACTCAAAACGTGTACTACCCCGATCACTGATGTGCGCCCCCCCGAGAGCGTGTTCATAGGCCGTCTAAATCTGCTCAAATCTGCTGGTGATTAATGACAGATGCCAGCGGGGAGGGGCTGGATAACACTTTAATCTCAAAACAATCTCTTCAGAATCTGTTCTGTCCAGACTTCAATTTGGGAGAGTTCACCCTGCAACATGAGAAACATTTCACCTAAATTAGCATTAATTGTAAAGTTAACAGTGGCCGCTAATGATCATGGTAACTTGCTCAGAACATTCGTCATACATATATTACAGATAATATAATACAAATATTCCACGGTGCTTTATTTAACTACTGTATGGTGGTTATGGAATATGCCCAATGTAGAATCATGAGACCACAGCCACCACCAACCTTAGGCAGCATAAGCCCTTATGTAACGCAAGTCCTTCCACCACCGCCAAGCATCCCACAACATCCTCGACTAACCTCACGTCACCGCAACGTCGCCGATTATATGTGCTGACCAGTTGTTGGCCTCTCAACTGGAGAATAATCAGGCCATAAAAAAAAATAAATAATCACATGCGGCGTGAAGAAAAATGTATTTAGAAATACCACACACGCAACCTCAGGGAGAGGTCGCCCCACTTACACTAAATCCACTTTTATGCCCCGACAACATCTTAGAAGAATTATGCAATTAAGAGATTACATTGTTATTAATGTCCACCTGTCTATTATATATGGATCAAATTTGTCTTTTGTCAAAACCTGAGGAAAAGGCCAAAGTGACCCCAAACCTGCCTGCTTTAAATCAAAATGGCTGACTTCCTATTTCATTCCACGCATGGCTTTGAGACTGTTTTTGTTTATTTCGCTTGACCTAGAAGATAAACTATCAAGCCGGGTGACGCAGGCTGCTGTTTCGGTCTACTTACAAGGAAAGTGGGCCATAAGTCAAAAGGGAAGTGAGAGAATATGGAAAGAGATGAAAGAAATCTGCACATTAATGACACGCCATGCCGTGGAACTGATCAACTGTGTGGGAGATGGAGAGAAAATCAGGGAACATTTGACTTTGTTTATCGTCAAACTCACTAAACCTGTCTTGTGTAAATAAACAAAGCATTAGCACAGTTTGTGTTCTCAGTGTCAATGTCACATTGTTCACTAAAGTGGGTTACTTTTATACAATTAGGACCAATTTGACCTTTTTGATGACAATGTCACCGAAACTACGGGGTGCATTAAATGTAATTTCCCCAACGTGTTCAATATTTAAGAAATCCTAATCAACTGATTGATTTTATCGATTAATTGGAACAGATTCTTCTTCTACTATAAGGGCATGTACGCTCTGTGGCACCACACTGCCCCAACAGGTTAACATTGGTACTACAACATATTTAGGCGGGTTGGTTATATCCTGCCCTGTACTGTACACACAATAAACCCAGGAATGTCAAGCGTCTATTCGTTTCGCCCGGGGTCTCTTGTGTAAAAAAAAAAAAAAAAAGTTCAGATGTTGAAATATAATTGTCCTTACCGCTTCGGCAACGTGAACTCGTTTACTCCGTAATATTGAACCCACGCACGCACACAAACACACCTTGACGACGACGACGACGAGTGGCAAAAGTTGACGCGAGTTCCTTACTGCCGGCTACAAACGACACTAAGTACATTTAACAATGACATAACACAAATATTACTATTTTTTTAGACCCCCAAAAAGTAGATTACCTACCATGGACGACGGTTTAATGTCTGGGTACCAAAAAATCCAAGTTTAGTCGAAGTTGCTTCTGCTGTTAATTTAAAAGAAAAAAAGTAATGCCCAATTTGAGACTTTTTAAAATAGTTACGTGGGTGACAAATCATTATTCGACGCCGCACAATGAAGCAGAGTTTGTTGATGTGTTCTGAGACAAGCAGCAGTAAAGCTTACCAAAAGCTAAGGGGTATGCATCTGGTTGGTCCTTTCAAAATAAAAGTGAGCTACATCCGGATGTCACAACAATAAAACTTATCCATGGACTTGACGTAATGCGCGCGACTCATGGAAACGCAAATAATAACAAAACAATAAGATATTTTTTATTCAGATTTTTGCTTTGAGTATTGTTGAAAGATTTTAAGTCTTAAATTCTAAACTCTTAATTTAAAGTCTTAAAATGTGAAAGTGGTTAACAATTGAGAGCATTTATCCTAACTAAAATCAAAATGTAATCAGTAATATAACTTGGAGAAACTAATTAAAATAGTCAAACCACTGTTTGGTTCTGCTTTTATTTTGAACGCCTCATTGCAAACACTTCCTGCTTTGGACTTCCACTCTGTTTCTGGAACAAACCTGTTCTTTGCTCTGCATTCTAATTATGCCGAAAAGAGGTCATGCCTGATGGACCACCTCAGTACAGCCTTGTGCAAAAAAAAAAAAAAAAAGAAGAGAATGTGTTATTCTAACCCTAACCTAAAATTCCACCATGTTTCTTGTAAATCACAAGACATAGCTGGCACACCCCCACGTGTTGAGGTGACCCATATTTTTACATGACCTCCATTTGGTCGGTGGGCGTGGTGCCCCAGCTAACAGACAGGACAAACATCCCTGTGCAGTTAAAAAAAAAAACATTTAGTCCCCCTAGCCAGTCGGCTCCAGATGCCCCCGAGTGAGCCTGCCCCATTCCAAAGTGTGCCGGATGCACATAATAGCTCCGAGGTAATTGGAAACAATTCTGCAGCTCATTTCACCCTCAGAACTGGCTCTGCTGGGTCATATGAGAACGTAGAACACGAAGACCATTAGTTCCACCTGATGCCATTTAAAGCCCTCAAAATCCATCCAGTTTACATGTTGGCGATCTTATCGTTTCCTTTGCAGGAAGTAAGAATTAGAAATGGGCGTCTGCTGATGTCAAGCTCGGCACGCATGACTATCACGTTTTCAAATCAGTCCAGGCCTGCAGCATTTGAGGAACATGTGGTTCTTATGCATCTGCTAATCAAGGACTGGTCCTCAAACAACTCCAATGAGTCTCATTTGCTCCAATTCACAGACTTTGCCAAGAGGAAGTATCAGTCAAATGCAATGTGATTCCCCCCCCCCCCGAAATATCTAATTTTTAAAAAAAATACAGTAGTGTCATCTCAATATGAAACATTTTCCTAAAAATATTTGCAGGTGTGCCAGTGTAAAAATTGTCACAGTATCACAAGTCACTTGATTGTGACTGTCTTCTGTAAAGAAGGTCGTAGTTCATTCACCTCACGTTGGTGGTTGCTTAGCAGCCCGTGTTGACTTTGGCGTTTTGCTTTGCTGTTTATCCGCCTTCTCTCGTTTGACCGACTCCTTCTTTGGGGGTGCCTCGTCGCCCTCGTTCTCCTCGGGCTTGGTGGCAACCTTCCTCAGCTTGTGTTTGCCCTTGAGGGGCGTGGCGAAAGTGAGCGAGGGCTTGATGAAGTCCAGCGGGAAGACGCCCACGTCACCGTCAAAGCGGTTCTTGGTCACCTGCAGTGAGCGGCGCCCCGGGCACGTTACCAGCTTCTTTTCCTGCAGGATCAGCACGTTGTCCGCCTCTTGGCTGGCCTATTGGGTCACAAAAGGTCACACTGATCATCAGTCGTCTCTCTTCTCTATCACCCAATGGGAATGAAGTACTTAGAAAAAAGCCAGCTCGTACCTTTGCCGAGCCAAATATGGAGGCTGTCTGCAATTCCCGGTCGTCCTCCTCCTTCCTGGGATGAATGATGAGTGTGATGTGGCAGCTGGAATTGGTGGCAAATTTCCGGAAAGCACCGATGATGTGGTCCTGGACGGCGAACCTTTAAGTACAGAAATAACCTCAGTTGATGAGTGAGCCACATGCTGCTTCACCCCGTCACTCACTTGTCGACCGAGAGGTTCTCCTGGCCCATCATGAACTGCAGGTTGTCGATGACCACGTGATTGATGTCGTAGAGGTAGACGGCGTGCTGCATGGTGTCCAGAACGGACTTGATGTTCTGCTGACCGTGGAAGGTCATAAAGTAAAGTGGCAGCTCCTCGAACTTGTCCGCCCAGAAGTCGTACTGCTCCAGGTTGTCCTCTAGCCGCTGCATGGCAAACTGTGTCAGCATGATCTTGGCCAGACGCACGTTGTTGATCTCAAAGCTGCCCCACAAGGTGTTGACACCCTGCATGCACAGGTCCAGGGCCAGCTCGCTGATGAAGGTGGTCTTCCCGCTTCCCGTGGGACCTGTACATCGAGACGCAACACAAGGGCTATTCAAATTAGGGACTGATACGAATTTAGAGAAAAAAATCAGATATCTGATTTATTGACCAATTATTTTGTGACCCATTTTAAATAAATTTGAATGTTGAAGCACGGTGAATGATTTTGAGTATATGTTAAGTATATGCGGCCCAAAAACTCAGTCCAATGCTACCCTCTAGTGGCCACAAAGTATAATTACACTTTTTAACTTGCATGGAAAGTTAACATAATGATTTTTTTCAACAGAGCCTTTTAAAATACTTCCTGGATTATGAATCTTCTTTTCATTTTTTTAAATTGCGTATCATGAATGGGAAATTGCAATAATTCACATAAAAACATGATTACCGGTAAAAACCGTGAGCTCTCCCTTGCGGTGTCCTTTCAGGATTCGGTTGAGCTCAGGAAAGCGCGCCCATTTGACGCCGGCCACTTGCTCGGTGTTCATCATCTCCCCATACACATCCTCGCGGAGCTGTTTGAAGGACACAATGGACTTGTGCGCGGCGGGGATGGCGGTCGCCACAACACGGTTCAAGTTCTTTCCTTGTGCTAAAGCCTCTACAGGACAGGGCTGGAACTCCCCGGGCCGCACCAGCCAGCAGCGGCGCAAGCCAAGCTTGCGTGAGAAGATCTTAGACGCCTCCCAGGAGCGCATGTCGCCGCCCAGCCACAGCGTGACGCGCTTGAACTGCTCCAGGTAGGGCAACAAGGCGGGCGGCAGGCTGCCCACGCCTCGCGGGAGGGCCACACTAGCTAAACCCGTAGCCTGGCTCACGGCCAGCGTGTCCAGCTCGCGGCCCGTCAGGACCACATTGGCGTCCATGCGGCTCAGCAGAGGGAGGCCAAACAGGTTGTTGTAGGAGCTGCACTTGGGGACCATGGCCTCATTGTAGCAGACGCCGCCATCTTCTGTCGTTTGCGCCGAGAGGAGCTTCAGCCCCTTCAACGAGGAATCGGAACCTCCCAGCCAAGGGAAAACCAGACTTTTAGTGGGCTTGAACAGCCTCACGCCAAACTTCTTCAGTGTTGCATTAGAGATCTTTGTGATCTACAAAAAAAACAGCAAAACGTGTTAAACACACTGGTCAAAGTATCAGAGAGTTTATTTTAAGATCCCAGTATCCATCTTTACTTGGAACATAGTCTTGATGAGCGTTGCGTCATCCTCTGCCAGATCCGAGAAGGGCACAGAAGCGGACCAGATGCTTCTCACCTCCCTAGCGTCCCTCTCGCTCTGTTCCTGCTCCTCGGCGCTCTCTCGGTAGCTAAGCAGCACCTGCGGACTGAGGATATCCCGCTCCTCCGCCTGCATCACCTCCAGGCAGTCCTGGAGGTCCTCCCAGCTCCCTTCCACCTGCGTGTCCATGCACAAGAACTGTCCGGTAGTCTTATCCACGAACAGGGAGAAGCGCTCGGCCCTGGAAGCGACGTCAACAAAGATACTGGGAGCGTGCAGGCAGCTGAAGCCGTCGTGGAAGGGGACGTCCTTGGAACGTAGGTACTGTTTGATATCCGCGACCGTGACAGGACTGGCTGGGAAGTCCATTGTGGATTTAGCATCTTTTTTGTAAGCCCTGGACAAGAAGGAGCCCGGAGTCCACAAAGTCCGAGTAGCTCTGCTATGAGTGAGGAGACAGGGGGATGAAAAATGTCTTGGAGACATCAACTTTGGGGTCCCTCCCTGAGAGAGACCCCTCAGTAGCAATCTCATCCACATTGGATAAAGTGGATTGATCCTGCAAAAACACAGAAGATAACTCAGTAAAGTTTGGAATATTTTTAAAATATATGGGAAAATTTGTAATTTGGAGAATGTGTCTCATGAATTTGAACGGTCAGACGAGAAATGTGGCGTGAATGGTAAAAATATTTTATTTTCCCAAAGCATAAAACCGTTTGATTTGTGTTCTTCTCGAACACTGGCGTAATGAGAATAATTACAAGGAACTATTAACTCCATAAGTGCCCAAATTTAAGCATCTTACGCGTTCAGCCAGCGATGTACGTCACTGTCTTGTCCTCCATGCAGACTGCATGAACCCGGGCTTTTTTGTTCGTTTCCAAAACACGTCCGTATGAAACGTGCACGAAAAATGAAAACACCGAATTTTACATTTAGACTTTACAGCGACTTGTATTCGTATTACAAATACAACAAACTAATTTTATAAAAATAATAATGGTGCTCATCAAAATTATTGAAAGACTTTAAAGCGTGAAAACAAACACGCCGCTTAACCAATGTTTCATCCGAAAATATATAATTGACGGACTGTCCTAGCACCAAAATAAAACCGTGCAAAACGTGCACCAAAGGGGAAGGTCTGTTAAACACATTAAGCGTGAAAATAAATACGTTTAAAGTTCATACTTTTTCTCAAATATAATATTAACTACATTGTAAATTTTCAAAATTAATTATTAAAACACCTCAAAGAGTATAAACCCATACGATCCTTAACTAATGTTTCACCCGAAAATATAGAATTGACGGACTGTGCAAGCACCAAAATAAGTCCGTGTAAAACGTGCACCAAACGGGAAAGTCTTTTAAACACATTAAATATTAAAATATATATGTTTAGTTGTTATTAGTTTTACCCAGATTAAACTTTAACCACAATGTAAATTTTCTAAATCAATATGGTAACGATGAATGTTCACTTATGTAATTAGAACGTAAACAAAATTATTCTATTTGTTTCGCCCGGAAATATACGATTGGCGCACCATTCGTGTCGCCCTCTGCCAATGCTGTCATATGTCTTCGATATATTATGCTCTCTGATTGAATCGTTTTGCATTTCCCCTTGAATCAAGATGACATCCAGGGGGACCCCGAGTCGCTTCCTGAAAAGCGTCCTCCAAAACGGTGTGGGTCGTTACGTGTGCCAGCTCAAGCGAATCTCCATAATCTTCTCTAAAAAGGGCGCTAGCTCGTTAGGGGTCAGGTAAGAACATCCTTCTCCACAAAACATTATATGGCCATAATACTATCTTTTTTTTTAAACAGGGATTACATTGAAAATGGAGTGGTGGATTATGCCAAACAGAATCCTGGTACCGTAGTGTATGTGTCCCCCGAGGTGTGCAGCAAACCCAAAATTGTGGCCGAATATTGTGAGTAATGTTGGTTATTATTAGTGTTTAACATCCAGACACAATATAAAGATACTCTAAAAAAAAATCAATTAATTTAGCGACTCCACTGTGTAAATCAGTCACCATATGTTGATAATGAAGGGAACATCATCATCTTTTCAATGATTTAATGGAATAATGACGGAATATATTGACATTGAGTTGTTGTACTAATTACTATGTACTAATTCATTCTTTTTGGCTGACTGGTGTTTAATCTTGTTGTTATTCCGCCCCGCAGTGAACGGCAACGTGAGGGAAGAGATCGTGGCAAGCAAAACGTCCTCACAAGTGTCGGATATTCTCACTAGGTTGACTTCTCAATCGGGCCTAGATGTGATCCGCATTCGCAAGCCCTTCCACACAGACAACCCCAGCATCCAAGGCATATGGCATCCCTTTACCAACCGTCCCCTCACGTCTCAGTATAATGACAAAATGTGACATTTTGGTATTTCTTCTATTAAATCAAGTTTTGTGTACAGTTTTTTTGCCTCTGTCATTGCAGTACTGCAGGTGGTTTTACACTGAAAATTGTTAGCTCACTTTGTCTTGCTTGCTCATCCAAAATTTATTTCATTTTAGTTCACTTAATAACTAAAATATCATAATCATTTGCTGCTCCACACACATTATATTCAAAGCTGTAAATTGTTATAAAGCTATAGATCGTTAGAACTATATTTTATTAAAAAAACTATTTACATCAGTTGATGATATATAAAAAATTATATATATCACGACTAATAAAACTAGTGCAAAATTGAGACATGTATTCAAACATATTTTAATCACGGGGATTTCCCCTCGCATCTTTGGTGAAGGAAAATCCAACTACCAGTTCAGCACCTTTTCCACCAGGGGGCGCTGCCGCCATTCATTTTCGCAAATATGCTCCGTTGTCAGGGTGACGAGATTTTACGCTGCGGTTGACATGACGTGTGCACCCGGCCTTGCTGGTTCGAGATCTTGACGGACTTCCATGACCACAAAGCGGGCAAGGACCCTTGAAGATAGCCTCCCCGTGATCTCATATCATTTAGTGGGCGTCGTCTAAGTCTGTCGTATGTATCTATTTTTTTCAAATCGATGTATTCACCCACTTCCGGTTTACCGGCTAGCTTGCTAACACGTAACCATGGCTAACTATAGCTAGTGTAGCGTTAGCCACTCGCACATTTTCCTTCCTTAACACCATTATTATTTATTTAGATCAGTTTAGACATGTTTGTGACATTCCTCCTTGAATTTTTGCTTCGAAATTTAGCTTCTTTATTCTTACTAAAAGCTCAACAGGTGCTCCAGTTTTTAAGCAGGACTATAATTGTTAACTAATGTTAGGTAATGAACAATAAACTTGTCTGATGCTTGGTGGTGGGAAACTTTTTTTTCTTTTTGCATGCGCTGATTGACAAGTTTGCCTCCTTTTGTTGTCCTGTTAGTGCATGGCCAACAAACCTCGTCGGGGCCAACGTTTCATTGCAGTGTCTGGTTACAGTAAGTTTTGTTGATATGGATAAGTGTGACCTCTTGGAGGCAGTGCCCACCAGCCAGCAACAGCTAGTAAGGGTCTTAATGTAGACCAGTGGTCAGCTGTCCCTCAGGGCCCCTCTGGTTTGGAGTTTAAATTATATACTGACAATATAGCTACTCTAAGAATGCACGTCTCTTTTTTTGCAGGCCATGAGAAGGCGGTGACTATCTGGAGTTTGAACGACGGCAGGGGGAAAGAAAGAATGGGCCGGAGCGCGGCGGACTGCTGCCACGGCAAGATTGTCATCTCTACCGCGGTGCTCTATGGCTCCTTGGCCCTCTTCACTTCCATCCTTCACAATGTCTTCCTGCTCTACTACGTGGAGACCTTTGTATCTGTCTATAAGATCGACAAAGTCTCCTTTTGGCTGGGCGAGGTGAGCGAGGAGTTAATGGCGTGTGTTACTTCTTGTTTTGAGACTGCGTGTTATTCCAGACGGTGTTCCTGCTGTGGAACAGTTTCAACGATCCTCTCTTCGGCTGGTTGAGCGATCGCAGCTTCCTCAGCTCTCCGCAGTGAGTGTCTGCTGCATCCTCCCTCCACCTCCTCTCTTGTTTTTTGCAGGTAAAAGCAAAAGTGTAGGTGACAAAGTTGACTGACTCATTTGGTCCAGGAACGCCGACCAGGTGACGTCTCCAGAGGTGGTCCTGAAGCGGCTCCGTGCGCTCTCGTCTGGCGGGCCCCTCTTCGCCCTGTCCTTCCTGGCCTTCTGGGTGGCGTGGGCCAGTCCGGGCCTCCAGTTCCTGCTGTGCCTGTGCCTCTATGACGGTTTCCTGACCATGGTGGACCTCCACCACAGCGCCCTCATGGCCGACCTGGCCGTGTCGGCCGCCGACCGCACGCGCCTCAATTTCCACTGCTCGCTCTTCAGCGCCATGGGCTCCTTGTCCGTTTTCCTGTCCTACTCCTTCTGGGACAAGGAGGACTTCTACGCCTTTCGCCTCTTCTGCGTGACCCTCGCCGCCTTCTCCAGCTTGGGCTTCTTTGTGGTCTCTCGGTTGCTACGGCGACGCTTTCAGAAGGAAGTTCGTCCCAGATTGGATGAAGCACACGCGCTTAAAGAGTAGGTTCGCCAAAACAAGTAAAAGCAAAAAAAACTTTTGTTTGTTTGTGTACATACATTTTCTGTTGACAGGCTCAGTGTTGGCCACGCCCCCTTGACCTCCTCAGAGCGACCCGTCACCATCTGGCAGTACTTGAAGCAGCTCTCCAGACACAGGAACTTCATGTGGTTTGTCTCCATGAACCTTCTCCAGGTAATCCCATCATCCTATTTAAATGCTCCACTCACATTTTGATTTTTAACAATTACTGCGTGTGTGCGTTTTGATTTCAGGTGTTTCACTGCCACTTCAACAACAACTTCTTCCCACTTTTCCTGGAGCACCTACTGTCAGACAACATCTCCGCCTCCACGGGTTCCATCCTCCTCGGTAAAAAAATCTTCTGGATCTCCATTAGCTTCACGCAAATGTGAAGACGACCTTTTGTGTTTATTTGATGTTCGGCACAGGCATCTCGTATGTGGCGCCACACCTGAACAACTTGTACTTCCTGACGCTGTGCCAGCGCCACGGCGTCTACCAGGTCATCCGCTGGCTCTTCCTGCTCAAGCTGGCACTGAGCGTGGCCATGCTGCTGGCCGGAGCGGACCACGTCTATTTACTGTGCATCTTCATCGCAAGGTGCGCTCTGTAAATGGAGGCCCCACCCCACATTATTTGTAAGCCAATTAAAAACCTTTCTCATCTCGCCAGCAACCGAGTGTTCACGGAGGGAACCTGCAAGCTGCTGAAGCTGGTCATTTCCGACCTGGTCGACGAGGACTTTGTGGTCAACCGACGGCAGCAGGCGACCTCGGCGCTGCTCTTCGGCATGGTCGCCCTGCTCACTAAACCCGGGCAGACGTTGGCACCGCTCCTCGGCACCTGGCTCCTGTGCGCCTACACAGGTAGGCCATGTAAACATTGCTTGAGGTATCAAACCCGAACACCCATGCTGACCATGTTCTCCACAGGCTATGATATTTTCCAAAGGGAACCGGCGAAGGACTCCGTTGTGGACGCATCATCAGGTGCGGGGATGCCGCCGCTCCGTCTAGGTTGCTTCCACATGCTGGTGTTTGTGCCCATCACGTGCGCTCTGCTGCAACTAGCTGCCTGGTCACGCTTCACACTGCATGGGCGCAAGCTGCAGGGCATCAAGAACACCAGGCAGGGCGCCCAAAATGGCGGCATGGTGGACGTCAAGGCCATATGACGTAGATGGCGCTGAGATGCACACAGACACTTTTGATTTTAAAACACCCTTGTGTGGAAAAATCGAAGGGAAAACAGCACAATGACTAATCGATCTGCACTTTGGTGTAAAACTTGGGTTATATTTGAAAAAAATAACACTTGCCTTATTTTTTAACAGAGAATTACATATATTTATACTACAGAATCAAGAGTACACTGCCAACCGCTCATTGTTTATGATGAACGTTCACTTAGTTCGACAAATATTTAGATTTGATCTGATTTTGTCTGCGTGAAGTTTGAAGTAATCACTTGCAAGAGTTAATGTTTACATACAGCATTGAAGTGTTTTCAAATACTATTGATGTTTTTATTTTTTTTTGCACAAAACTGCCATTGTCATGTGATTCTAGTGACCAATGAAACTGTCGCTATTACAGGTATATGTGCCATTGCCAAAATTATTAAATGTCATGACCAAAAAAGGCAAGTAGTGGCTGCTGCATGATTTTGCCTAGGAAGAAGAACATGACATTTGCAAAAAAAAAAAAAAAAATCATTATCGTTTTTTCCATCAAAGACATGATGATGACACGTGATGTTCACCTTGATGTGTTGCACAGCAAAGCGTTGTTTACAAATCGGGAAGTGTCATCTCTTACTTCCCACTTTTTTAGCTGTAAACGAAGTCCCGAGGGACGGTAGACAAGCAGACTGGCTTCCATTCTCACGACTCAGAGCATTTAAAAAAAAAAAAAAAAACTTATTTCGATCAAGTTTAGCTATTTGTTGTCTCGTTCTTGTCAGGTGAGTACAAATCTATGCTAGCCGAAATACGCTAATTTCAAATTGGTGTTTTTAATTTTAAACGTATGAACTGGACTCGGGCACGTTTTTAATTCCCTATTAAATATGATTTATTTGAATTTACTATGTATATTTTGCAAACGATACTGAATAGGCGTTTGTTGATGACGTCAGACTTGCTCAGTTTTGAACGCATTTGTACTCTGACGCAGTTAAGAACTACAATTTTCCAGCGTGACGCCTTTTTTTATTTTTATTTTAGAGCAGTGATGATTTAAATATTTTAGGTCTATAAGTACCACCATCTGACCAATATTTAAATACAGTTGTGTAGTAGGTATAAGTGTTAATCAAACGTTTAGGAAATTTAGAGCTATTGATTTAATTTAGGAGTTAAACTAATAAGTGATTAATTTTTTTAATTGTGGTATTTTTTTCTTCTTCCATTGTGTCAGACAATTATGTAGTTTATTGTGACCCTTTCTCATATCTTTTATCCTCAGCCTCATGGTGTTGATTCTATTTCCATCACCAAAGCATGGAGCAGGTGTCAGTACAGCATGAGTTTGAGTATAAAACCAACAACGGCCGCCTCGTGTCCATCAAGCCCAACGAAACCTACTTCCTGCTCTCCAGGACCAACGAACACTGGTGGCATGTCTGCACCAAGCAGGAAGACACCGAGCCCTTCTACATCCCAGCCCAGTATGTGCGCGAGCTCGATGTGTATAGGGTGGCCCGGGAAGCTCAAGGAGATGCTAGCCAGTTCTGCACCTTTGGTATAGGCGGTGCCAAAGCTGAGGTGACACCTAAAACAGGCGTGCACAATGGAGGGGACGCACCACATGGAAAAGTGGAGATGATGACCGTTAGAACAGACAAGGAGGATCCATCTTGTGAAGTCAAGGTAGGACCAAAGTTTTTCTTTCCAAGCGTGGATTACATAACAGCCCTTAAAACACACATTAAGTCATTTTACTCAACTTTATTTTATTTATAATAGCCTTCAAGACACACTTTTTTTTTCCTCTTTCTGAAATACCCTACAATTCCACAAGAGGGCGCCAAACCCGCGTTTTAATCGGAAAATACTGTTGTTCCATGTTGTGTGAGATCTTAAAGTTCAGAGGTGCATTTTTGGTGTCCTAGTTAAATAACATTTTCACTCATTTCAATGGAGAAAGAAATTTCTACTTGAATGAAGTGAACGGTGAGTTGGGAGTTTTGTAATGGAGGAGGTGTTTGTGCTGCCAGCCCATCAGCATGTGAATGAGGAGGAGGTTAAGGAGGAGCCTCTCGGTTATGAACACCAGGTTTTGACCCCCTCCCCAAAACCGCTTCATTGAGACTTTGGATTCAATGGGGGCCTTGAACATCCACCGTTTAGTTTCCAACCAGGAGAGCGTTTAGGCACAATTACGTGGAGCAGGTGACAAACAGGTCCTGTGGGCTGGCTGGCAGGAAGGAGTTAAACTCGGCAGCCGCCACACCCAAACTAAACTGCGGCTTCCCGACCGTGCAACCCCCCATCCTGCTCTAGTTCCCGCTCCTGCTCCCAGGAACATGCCGTCGTCACCGTAAAGCTGCCGGACGTCACCTGTTTGCACGACAGGTGAGCGCACCTGTTGCCGAGGACAAAAAGTGACATCAAGCCGCGTAGGTGACTTTTGAACTTCTTCGTGTCTGCGCCGATTCCAAAGGGTTTAACTTTGCCCTGTGTTTGTGAATGAATGAGACCCTCTCTGCCAAGCGTATTCCCAACCTACAATGGAGCACCGTCTCCATGGTGATGTCAGGGGAGAGTGAAGGGGAAAGGGAGGAGGGTGTGCGTGCAAGCTCGCGGCAATACAGAAAGCCCAAATTCACTTTCTAGGACTTCGGTTGCATAATCTGGGAGATGTTGTTGGATGCAAAACTCACAACTATTGATCTACTAATGGATAATCAATTTCCTGCTTCAGGTATGTTCATGAAGAATAGTTATTTTCACATTTTTGTGAGATTTCTCACAAGATGATGGAGAGCTCACCTATCAGACGACATTAGCTTTACAACGATAAAAATACTCACTTTTTGATTGACAGGTTTCTTCCTACCACTGCATCATACTGAAGAGGCGTTCCTAATATTTTGACTCTTAATAACATACCCCCAATGGGATGGAAAAAAATAATTCGTGTTTCGCAGTAGCTGTCAATCAAAAGAGCTTTTGTCAGGTGTACCTAATGGAGTGTCCGCGGTGAGCCGTGGTTAAAACATTGCATGCCGATAAACTGCTCCAACAGGTCGTGGCGGCGCTGCCTGTCTTGTCACACCTTCACTCTCTCATTTTAGCTTACAAACACACACACACACACACACACACACACACACACACACACACACCATTGTGCTCGTTTTATCTTGTCGACAAAGTGACGTCAATTTCTCAGCCATCTGCAAGCTCACGTTAGTTTGTCTGGAAACTATTCAAGGCTCAAGTGAGTTTATAATATCATCACGCCGAAGAATTATACTTTTATTCCACGTGTATAAAATCACATCTGAATTATTATTAGTGTTTTGATAAGTGACGTTTATAGGTTTTATTTAATAGTTTTCTACGGCAGCTACTTTTTGTGGAACTAGAGAAAAGGAAGGTCATTTTGTGTGGAATATTTTCTGTCATGGAGGTCTTGCAGTCAGGAAGTACGACCAATTCAGTGGAGGAAGTCCCAGTTTATCGCATGAATCTTTTTTTCCCCTTGGTTTGGCTTTTGTGAAATGTTTTCATGGCCTGGCTTTGCTGTAGAACATTTACATAGTGTTTTAATGGATTCTGGATGATGAGATGTGTGAATTGAGTGTCGAGAAGGAAGGGGGGGGGGGGGGTAGCTCAATAATAGTCCAACTGTGTGCACGCTGTGGCGTGATTTGGGCCCCAAATGGGTGTCCCATTGTGGGACTGCATGCCTGCTAAAGTGGTGAACTAATCAGGCAGGCTTCGTGAGTCCCGTCTAAACAACCTAGAGGAAGCTAGTTGAAACCAAATATATTGGTTAAAAAAAAAAAAATGGTAAAAAATACCAGTGGAAAAACTGGTAATTTATACTATTTTAAAACCTTTATCAACTCAATAGGTTTGATGTCACAGGCTAACATGTTAGCTGAGTTTAAATAGAGGTTAACCACTGTATAATTGAACTGAAATTATGCAAATCCATTGAAGTGTAAAAACTTCAAACATTGTAATTTGTGTAGCAATACTGACACCTAGTGGTCTGAGAATAAGACCATACTATATTTATATTTACATTGATTTTTATATATTTTTTATCTGTTTCGTATTTTTTATATTTATATTTAATGGTTTAAGCATGCGCTTCAGAGTTTAACCGCAGGGGGGCGACAGAGCAATTCAAAACGTCAGTCTGCTTTATTGTCAATTTATTTTCAATTTCTTCAAGACACGAGATCGAAATTACGTTTCCCCACTATCCCACGGTGATATTGCACAATACACATACAAGTAAACACCACAAAAAGTAAAAACAAGAAGGCACAAACAATGAATAAATAAGAGCGATGACTAAATAATAAAGAAATAACATAAATAAATAAACCCATTAATAGACATGTTTTTTTCCGTCCATATTACATGTATGTGTCCAAATACATGTGAAATTGTCTACCAAAATTGACTGACTAACTCGACAGTAGGCTTGTTATTGTGGATGTTTTTAATATTTTGGCACCCTTCATTTTGTGTCACAAGAGGTTTTCTGAGCTTGAATTACTCATGACTTCCTGCGGATTTATCACCCCAAACAAGACGCACATGCTCTGTCTGCTTTCTGTTTCTGCGCTTGTTCAGACAGTTACCCTCTCCCCTGCATCATCACACGCCCACCCCAACCCTTCCTGCTGCGTCGCTCGCAGTTCTCCTTTCTGTCTATCACAGATTCACTTTACTTGTCTGCCCCGACGGTTGTATATTTTCCCTTCATCTCCGATGAGGGAGTTGTTGTAGACAAGCATGATGGACCTGTACGCCGGGGTTTGGCCGGGTCACCGGGCCCAGCGGGGTTTGACCCGCTCCATGGCATCGCTTCAGGTAGGTGTCGTGAGTTTTGATGGTGAACGTCGGCGTTTTTGGTGTGGAGTTATACTTTTGACACCTGTTGACAAAACGTCGCCTACTTCCTGGTTTGAAAAGATGGTGCCAAAAACTGTAAATGTGCCGCTTTCAGACTCGTGTGTGAGACAAATTTTTGAAGTGAAGCCACATTGTGTTGTTTTTTTACTCCATGGAAGACAGTGAAAGTTTGTTTTGTGGAGTAACGTCTGAGCCCTGAACACAGAGTTGACGTTTGTAAGGAAATCCCCTGCTATATTTTTGTTTCCTTAGAGTTGAGTTACGGTGAAAGTACAACTTTGACACGGCTTACAAATCAATATCGTGTAAACTGAATGGTAAGCAAAGCTCCAGCGTTAGCCCAAAGTTAGAAAAGTGTCTGTTCCAAAATAAAAACAGAACACAAATCGTAGTTAGAAAGTCGAGAAAAAAAAAAGAAGCTTGCCGGTGTCGGAATTTCGACACAGCCTGTTGCAGCATGCACACAACATAGCAAATCTTAAAATCCCCCCCCCCCCACAGGTCGACGATGAGAACAAACACGCGCCCATCTACGTCAACGTAGCTCAACTTCACCAGGACTCGACTACCTCGCCCCCCCACCAGGACACCGACGGATGGGAGGTGCACTTTGACCCGGAGAGTGGTCAGGACTACTACTACCACCCTACCACGGGACAGACCACCTGGGACAACCCCCTCGCCGAATCACTCCCGAGTCCCCCTTTGCCCCTTCCATCTCCTACCCAAACGTCGGATTGGGAGCAGCTAGTGGATGAGCGCAGCGGGTGCCCCTACTTCTACAACGCCATGTCTGGGGAGACGTCTTGGGAGCCACCGGAGCTGTTCAGCCCGTACCCGCCCTTGATGGAGCCCATGAGTGTGCACCGCTTTCACCAGGACGATTCGGTGAGGACCTCTCTGGCTGCTCTACTTCCTGATTCTTGTTTTAGCTTCCCTCAGGGGAAGACGGCTAATGCAGCCTTCTATTTAATGGATTTAACCCTTAAGGGATGCTAAATGTTCCCGTTTGAAAATCATACAGCAGCAAGGGCACTTTGTAAGATGCCTGTCCTAGTTTTGTTTTGGTCTGAAAAAAAGTTAGAGGTCGGAGGTTAAGGTTGTTAACACCATTCCTCTCACCAGCCTCAGCTACCTGAGGAAGACTACTACAGCTCAGCAGATGGACCTGATGTCAATGAGGATCTCCTGGCCATGAGGTCCCCTGCGTCCCACAGGGAATACGACCTCTCCTACGTGAGCCGTGCTGTTATCCCACGGGCCAGCTTGGACCGGAGCACGCCCTCCGGCTGGAGCCTCAGCGTGGAACCCGACGGAACCTGGGTGTTTACCAACGATCACTCGCTAGAGCAGGTAGCTTTGGTGTTTCCGACTATTCTTCTCCTTGGTGGTCCACTGTATAAAGTCTCAGTTGTGATTTATCACAGTGGGTCAAGTCCGTAGACGACCTGGGCCGAACTTACTATTACCTGAAAGACGGCACCAAGTCGCAGTGGAACCTGCCCGATGTAAGTGGAACCTTTCCAGACGGCCTGCTGCTTAAACACCCCACGATTTCTCACCATGTCATCTCCCAGGACGAGAACGGTATGGAGGCCGACGAGGTGAATGTCTTCAAGAACTGGAGACAAAGCGTAGTACCAGCCCAGCACGCCTCGGTTCAAGACGACGCAGTAGGAGCACTCACACACCTCTAGAACATATTATTTAGAAATACGTGAGTACCGATACCAGGTATCGATACCGGTCCCAATACCAGCCTTAGTTCAAGGTATCAAAATTTCAGCGCACATTCTGACACTCTGCTCATATTACTTCTTGGCAGAGGTTCGTCCCGACCCACCAGAGGACCACGTCGGACTACAGCAGTGACAGCTCCAGCACGGGCAACTCTCCCGAAGCGCAGCCTAACGTAAGTGACAAAGGGCAACTCGACCCCAATTAGACATTATGATTTTTTTTTTTTAAATATAATATATAATATTCTGTGCTCTCTCAAGGCTTTTGGGTTTCAACAATGGAGAAACCCTTATTACCTGACCACCAGGTGGCTACGCTATAACGTGGGTTGCTAGCATGAGCGCTATAGAAAAAAATTAGCCATAAAGCCCATGTCGCCCAGCCCTACCTTTTTTTTTCTTTGTTTGTATCTCATTCATAAGCATACAATAACAATAAATGTGCTTTTTTTTTTTTCTTTGCAGTGTCATATAAGACTTTTTCATTTTGTTTGCTTTGTTCCACATGTTTATGTAAGATATCACCTTAGACACTTTTTGTACTGTCCTAAAAAAAGTAGTCTCCGGTTTCAGGTGCAGAACTTGGAAAAAGCTGGAATCCTGAACAAAACAAAAGTGTCTGAAAATGGCAAAAAGGTCAGGTGAGTGCAGCCGTCTGCTTCAGGTCATATAGGAGAAAAAAATTATATTTTACTTTTGGGAATATCTCCGGTTATACATTTGCCCTTGGGCTTTGCTCTGTGCACAGGAAAAACTGGACCCAGACCTGGACGGTTCTGCACGGAGGCACGCTGACCTTCCATAAAGACCCCAAATCCACATCACCAGGCTATTCGGTACTTTATTTTCTCAAATGTTTTACCGAACAGATATATTATCTAATCCCTTATCCACGTGACTCGGATAACAAAGTCTCCGCCGCGAGATGACGAACACTTATGTTGCAGGAATGCGGCACCGCCTGTTTTGCGTCCATGCTCACGTTGTTTTTTTTCCCCATTATTCAAAGAACAAAACCAATCAGATCGTCCCGGAGGTGTCAGTGGACCTCCGAGGCGCCACGATCACCTGGGCCTCTAAAGATAAATCAAGCAAGAAGAATGTTTTAGAGGTACAGTGTTTTTGTATGATATGAAATTCTGGCAAATTGAAACTTTGTTAAAATTTGCTCTTCCAGTTAAAAAGCAAAAACGGTCTGGAGTTTCTGATCCAGTACGATACTGAGAGCATTATTACCGACTGGCATAAAGTATTATTGGACACCATACGGCAACTGGTAAGTAGTTGTTGAATTTTTTCTTCTGTATTCATTTGCTATTTATTAATTTAATTTATATTGTTACAGGAGTACCAGGAGCACCACTCCGAGGAGGAGGATAGCAGCGACGTGTACGAAAAGATCGGCGCGACGGAGCAACAGTTAGCTAGCGACTGGCGTAGGGGTGAGCTTCAGCCATGTTGTGTTAAGTCATCCACGGCTGCCATTTTAAATAATTTTTTTGGTCAGCCTCCAGACCAAGCGTCACCAGCACCAGTGGAGAAACCGACCCAAAGAAGGTTCGCACTAAGTTGATGAAGTTCCTTATGAAGCGGCCTTCACTTCAAGCGGTTAAGGAGAAAGGATACATACGAGGTACAGTGAGTTTTTGGAGGTTCCACGTCTTAAGACTTTTCATACGTACGTATTCCGTCCTGCCTCCAGACAACGTGTTCGGCTGCCACCTGGCCACGCTTTGCGCTCAGGAGCAGACCACCGTTCCCAGTTTTGTGGAGAAGTGCATAAAAGCTGTGGAGAGGCGAGGTAACCCCCCCCCGCCCCCTTTCGCTACTTACAAATGCAGCTGACTGACTTTTAAGCGTTGACCTCCAGGTTTGGATATCGACGGACTCTACAGGGTCAGCGGGAACCTCGCCGTCATCCAGAAGCTGCGTTTTAAAGCAGATCATGGTACGAGTGACATTATTGTTATCATGTTGTTGTTTAGACACTCATGATGCTTCTCAACAGAGGAACTGGACCTTGAGGATGGCCAGTGGGAGGACGCTCACGTCCTCACCGGAGCGCTGAAGCTGTTCTTCCGTGAACTTCCCGAGCCGCTTTTCCCCAACAGTCTGTTTCCTCAGTTCGTCTCGGCCATCAGTAAGGGAAATCTTAAAGTGAAGCAGAATCATCTTTTATTGATTTTTACCCTCCTTTTTTTTGTTGCAGAAATTTTTGATTACAACACAAAGGTGTGTTGCATTTATGAGTTGATCCAATCTCTTCCCGCTCCAAATCACGACACCATGAAACTCCTGTTTGGACATTTACGGAGGTCAGCGGCCATTTTGTGTTCATATCATGTGCTACTTTCTGTCAACCCCCGCTCTTCTGGATCTTATTGTTTTGATTTCTTGTGTCTCAGGGTCATCCAGTGTGGCGAGGATAACCGCATGACGGGGCACAATGTTGCCATCGTGTTCGGGCCCACGCTCATGCGGCCCGAAGCAGAGTTGGACAATATTGCTAGGAACACGGTTTACCAGAACCAGATAGTGGAGCTCATCCTCAACGAGTATGAGCGCCTCTTCCATTCAGGCTGAAGGAGTTCATCTCTTTATTTGAAGATTTAACACAAAACATCTTGTGACTTGATTGTAATATAGAAGTGTATACAGCTATTAATATCAACAAGACATTGTGAGATAAATATTATATAGAATGTTTGAATAAAACAGAATATCTATGCTGTATTGTTAGTTGTCTAATGACACCATAGAACTACTGTATATAAAGCTCAACAGACTGGAGCGGTGGCCATTGAAGGAAATGTATTTGTTGTAAATAATAATAGAAAGCATTTATGTGCTGAATGTTGTCAAAAGTTATATGCAAAGTAATTCCATAATAAAATAACTTTGTAAAGAAGATTGATTAGTTTTTATTTTGTGATCTGCTGCTATTATTTTATATATTATTATTATTAATATTATTATTATTATTATTATTATTATTATTATTATTATTATTATCAGTAGTAGTAGTGGCGACTAATCAAACTTATAAAATAAATGTCAAGCTATATTAAGTTCCGCATAATGTCGTAAATCGGAACTATTTTGTAGTAGGACGCTCTTTCGGAAGCTGTCAAATGGAGGAAATTGAGTGCATTCGAAGTTGATTGAGAAAATACTTTTTTCTTAATTTAGTAAAATTGAAAAATAATTGTTATATGCCATTTTTAATTAATAACGACCAACACATTGAGTCTCAATTTAATTAAATATCAGTACGAATGTCGGCACTTTTTAGTTCCGTGCACTTGTGTTCTGCCGGAACCTATTTGTGGTTGGACGTGCTTCTCACCGCATCCGCTGCAATGTCTTTCGAGTGGCCATGGCAATACAATTTTCCTCCTTTTTTTACGTAAGTACACATTTTAAACCCTATTAAAAGCACCAAGCTTCCCTTTCTACGTGTTGAACATTTCAAGTGCGTCGCCTTTGACTGCTAGCTTCATGTGAGTCGGCTCATTAGGTAAACAAGCCAAACAAAATACGGAAGTGGATTAGTTCAAATTAGTGTCTCTTCAAAAATCTGCAGTTCTCATTAAATCCAAACATGACAGACATTTGCTGATGTTTACTAGTGAAGTTGTTTGTGGCCTTGGAAAAAAAAAGGTTATTCAACGCATCAAGATGATGATGATGATGCCTGTCATTGTGTGTCTTGTCATTGTTGTTGTGTTCCTAAATTGTTGTGTGCAGGCTTCAACCCAATGTGGACACGAGACAGAAACAACTGGCAGCGTGGTGTTCGCTGGCCCTGGCCTACTACCGCCATCAAAAACTTTACACGCTGGATGTAATGGAGGCACAAGAGAGCCCCGTCTTCAACAATCGCAAGATTAAACGTATCCTCGCAAAAGCTCAATGAATCCTCTCCAGAGATATCAATCTAATCAAACCTCTATTTACTTGTATGTCGTCTTAGCACGTCTTTGGCATTTTGATTTGTGTTAAGACAGCAGACTTTGATCTGATTGTGATTGACAGTAAGCACTTATGACATATGCTTTATAATACACAAAGCTGCCTTGCTTTGTCTCGTGTAGTTGACAAATTAACCAGTAAGGTATTTTTTTTTTTTTGCCCCCTTAACAAAATGGCAGGAAAATTGTCCATGGAAGCAATTCAAGTCGTATTTGAGGAGTTGAGGAAAAAAGGTAAGGGAAGAGTTTTATGTTTTGATTTATGTATGTTCCTTTTAATTTAGTGTGTTTGTGGTGGTCAGGCAATCTGGAGTGGATGGACAAGAACAAGTCGAGGTGTTTGGTGATGTGGAGGCGGCCTGAGGAATGGGGCAAGCTCATGTATAACTGGGTGAGATTAGAAAAAAGTTCATGGCTAAGAAGTATAAAAAATAATAAATGATGATCATGCTTTTGTTGCCTCAGGTGTCCAAAAGCGGAATGAACAACACAGTCTTCACGCTTTATGAGCTCGCCAATGGCGACGACACGGAGGGCGAAGGTACGTTTTTTTTGTCGCCGACCTTAGCCGCACACGCCCAACGTCCCCGACGCACCATGACCTTCTGCCTTTTTACGTGTTGCGCAGAGTTCCACGGCTTGGAGGAGTGTATGCTACTGCGCTCGCTACAGGCGCTGCAAACGGAAGGCAAAGCCGAGATCTTCAGCATGGACGATGGCAAAGGCGTCAAATTTTTTTGAGACCGGGAGATTTTTGGACTGTGGAGGGTTCCCCTGCTCTTGTTGTCATCGCTCACCTCTGCCTCTGTGTGTTTTTAAATACCGGAAGGTTTTGAGTCATCTGGAGGTAACTTGAATCGACTCAGCCCAATTTATTCTTAATAATTGGAATAGTCCACAATCAACCTATTTCCTTCATATCATGTGTAAAAATAAATAAGACTTGTTTGATAAATTGGATTTTGGCGTGAATACTTGTGTGGGGGGAAAACAGCCTCAGCCAAATTATTAGGCACACCTCTGCCCTCTACCTGAGGGCTGTTCCTATTATTTTGCTTACCTTTCAAGTTTTTTAAAAGGATAAATATTATGAGAATATTTTAGAAACAAAAATATGTACTTAATGATTTGTCCTGTGGGAAAAAGTTGCACAAACTGTTGACGTCAGCATATCGGTGGGCATGTTCTTATCCGCCTGTGGGGGGTGTTAAAGTTCCGGAGAAGCCTCTTGCTTGCTTGCGTGTGTTCCAGATGGTAAATGGGTCTTTCACTTGTATAGTTCTTTCCCACCTGTTAATCCCCCTCAAAGCGCTTTACACTGAATTCCTCGTTCACCTCCTGATGACGCGGCAACTGGAGATTCAGCATCTTGCTGAAGGACATGGTCACGAAGGGTGGGAGACGACCCAGCTACCACCCCCAGATGAAGAAGATAAAGCGCCTCCTTGTGGTAAGTCATCGAAAGCAGTGAGGAGGGGAGAGTACAGGACAGGGGCGGAGCTAATGGGCGAGAAGGAGAGCGCTCTTGATATATCCTGCTGCTGCTCACATATCTCTTCATATATACACGGAACAGACCTCCTCGTTGCTTTTCCAGGTGTGGACTCTTGCTGAAGACAAGCTTGGACTATTTCATGAAGAGGAACATGTATTTTGACGCAGCTTAAGGACCAAGTGAGTAATTATATATTAATTGACCATGTTTTCTGCCCAAAAAAATGGCATCACCCCTCTCAATTTTTTTATTTAAATTGATTTCATTGTATTTCTGAAAGTTGTAATTGTACCGTGTCACCACAAAGGTACCTTCAAGTCCAGAGCTGCTGGTGGCCAAGCGCACCATGTCACACGTTCAGGTGGAGATCCCAGGATGCGGCTTCCCGGGCTTGCAGCCGCACGGCCTGGGCGCACGCCGGAACTCGTACGGCTTGCACAAGATCAGCGTGGATGTGGACTCCCCCCTCTTCAGCGGCGCCCTCTCCAAAGCCCTCTCCTGGTCGGCCGAGAACATCCTCAGCCTGCCTGAATCCCGAGCTGAAGAAGAAGAGGAGGAGGAGGAGAAACCCCATGATGACACCCCACCATGCAGCCCCCTTCCGCTTGTCGCCGACTCGCCGGACGAGGGTAAAGGCCGGGTGGTGTCGTCTCGCCTCAACTTTGACCAGCGTTGGGAAGAAGAAAAGGAGGACGTGGAAACTAAAGCGGTAGCGACATCACCTGACGGACGCTACCTCAAGTTCAACATCGAGATCGGGAGGGGGTCCTTCAAGACCGTCTACAAGGGCCTTGACACAGAGACCACGGTGGAAGTGGCCTGGTGCGAGCTTCAGGTAGGATGTCCTGTCAATGACATCATAGCTTGGTCATTGAGTTTTTAAATCTGGAGAAAAAGTTCTGACATTTAGCATATCACACCGGTATCGTTCCTTGCCGACCTTGGAGCTTGGTCTTTGGTAAGCTTTGTTGTCACTGACAACCGTGCTGGCTCTCTGCATGCCTTCAACACGCTTGTGTGTGATTGTGTGTGATGTAAACAACTGAGAGCAGCAGCTGCCTCCTGCCATGCTTTGGTAGCTCAATGGAGGATTTAAAGGTTTAACATTGACAGTGTCACTTTAGCCTGGCAGCCAAATGCTACTTTTGAGGTGCTGACCTAAGCCACAAACAAAACCCCTTCACCACTGACACACACAAATACACACAGTAGTAATTTTGCCGGCGACATTTTAGGACAACAAATAATCTAACGTATTCATTAGAAATCTTGGCAGAGGTCATGCAGCATTAGTTCCCACATGGGTTCTCGGTCCAGTTTTTTCCAAGGCCCCACCCATGGTCCTCATGGCAATCATATAAAATTACCATGTATCCCAGGAATTAGTCTGTTTCGCCCTGAGAAGTCTACCTGTCAGGTGTGTTGAGAGAAAGAAATCTTTCCTACCAGTTTTAGTTAGTTAATCTCCCCTAATGAGCTTAGAGGTGGTTGATACGGTTACAGCCCATGGTGGGTTAACCTCAGCATCTCCACCGGAAATCTCCACCTAACGTGACCCCCGCCTGCCCGGAGTGTGTTGGCTAAACAGGACGGAGGCCTGCCATGTTGATGTAGCAGCAGGCGTAGGCGCTTCACCTGCAAGTCACCTAGAACGAGGCGGAAAGGTGAAGAAAAAAAAAAAGTCTCCCTCTCAAATGTCAGATGTTGCCCACCCCTGTCCTGGAAAATTTATTTGTTGATAAGGAAGCCTGAAGGAGGGACGAATGATAAGCGTTTACGAGATGGACGTCAGAACTCATGTTGACGCACACACACAAAAAAATAAAAAGCAGAATCAACGTTGACCTGACCGGACAGTAATTCAAGTGGTGGCATTTTTATTACAACTCTTACATGTCGGCCTCTTATTTGGTAAAAGGGTCAGTCAAAGTGTTTTCTGTGTGAATTTTTATTTAACTGCCGCGTTTACAAATTTAGTCGACACGCTTCATGCTGAGAAAGTGGAAAGTTGGCCCGACCGAGCGACACTGAGGCTTTGTACATGCCGCCACTAGGCGGAGCTTTTTTTTTTTTTTTGCCACATGATGAATCTTTTCCATCTTCCAGGAAATATACCTGACCACAACTGTGGTTAAAACGCATGATCTCTATGTATAGAAGATTAATTGATCATTATTTTAAAATCGATTCAGTCACGTTGCTATTAAAGTCAGCAAGTACTGATCATGTGACACCATTTTTGGCGGGCTGGGCCGAGATGTTTTCTTTTACAGTGTTGACAGGCTGTGCGGGGAAACGTGAACATGTACAGTGTGGTGCAATCCGGTTTCCTAAACAAACCCCAAACTAGCCTGTACTCTAGTCGGACTTTTCTCGGACGCCACGCTCGCTCCTATTTGGTTCTCGATCAATCTTTTATGCATGCCCGTCACGTGACAAGCAGCTTTTTGCATAGCAGCGCTTTGTATACCACATCCGCTGGGACCTGATCCATGTAACTTGAGTCCAACTAGCTTGCAGAAGCAGGGTACATTTAGTTTGTAATGTCGTTTGAAGAACCAGAGCAGGTCAGTAGGAGTGTAGGTGGCGGGATCAGTGGCAAAAAGGCTTAAGTGCAGTTTATAGACCGCACCCTTAGCTAGTCCGTGACAGTAAACATTAGCCGGGTTCAGGCCCGTTAAGAATAAACGAGTAAATAGGCTAATCTCGGGCCCTCTGGGACCTGGTGACGCAACACTTCCTGGGATGTACCGCATACAGTACAAGTACACTTCTTGTTACATGACAAATTTGTAAAAAATTTTGAGATATTTCTGTTCCGTTTTTTAGCCCGGCTTGCTTATTGCAGCATTTTTTTGTCAAGTCCACGTGAGCGAGTTTTGTTGAAACTTGTCAAACTTTACGAGGTGCCGTGTACGTGCCCTCGGTGTGTTCCCCGGAGACCAAATGTTCACCTCCCCGACCGCACGTCACATTGGGCTTGGAAGGGGCACACTGGCACCTCAGTTCTTGTAACTTGCATCAATGGCGACACTGTATACATGAGTGTCAATACAAAGTGTCAGTCAGACCTGCTCGGTTCACGCCTCTTTGTCTTTGACCTTAATCTGAGATTTGCGGAGGACTGAGTGATACGGACTTAAAATAATTTTTTTTTCTCGGCCCACAAGTGTTTGCTGCCGTTGTCACAATAGGGCCGCTGACAGGGAGTAAGTGGGGGGGGGCGTCTTAAAGCCAGCTTAACGCATCCGCCGTCCATCCCGCTTATGTAACATCGTGTGGCACCGACCGGTCCCCCGAGGGGTCCCCCCCTTAGACCCCCTCTGCTCAATCAACACCGCTCTCTCCCGCTAACATGCAGCTGCAAGAGATGATGGAAAAGCTGAGACACATTTAGTCATAACCCGCGGGATGTTTACTACACGTTCCTGTGCATTATGCAACATACAATTATTATATTCCAATTGAATGCAATCCAGCTTCAAGTGTGAGTGCCCAAAAATATTTTTTTGTGTTGACATTTTCACATTTATAGTTGTTTGTGTTGTGGGCCCGAACGTGTCATGGAAAAGTTGGACAGTAGCCTTGCACGGCCAACTTTATCCAGACCATTCCTTCTTTGGCTTAAGCGTCATGCACTATAACTCTGTCTGCCAATAAATGTCTTGCCAGACATTAGACCGCTCCCGCCTCAATATAAGCACACAATTGCAATGTCCCAAGTTGTTCCTCCATTGTTTCATTTTTGTGGCTTTCAATGGAGAAGAGGAATGTTATGCTATATTCATGGGCCGTAGTGGAAAGTCCCCCTGGCAGGATTTTTCCAACAAATCCTTCCAATTTGTGTACTCTGGAGGATTGCTCTCATGAAGCCAAGAAAAAAAAAATAAAATCTTGCTGTACATGTCGGCTACAATTTGCTGACTGTAAGCTGATTTTTATCTCGGCCTCGGTGCCCCCAGCTCCAGGAGGCCCTTTGAGAGACACTCTGACAGGTAGCGAGGTAGGAGCGATGGGGTGCCGGGTTTCCTCGACTTGATTGTAAGCGCAAACACACACGAGGAGGCGATGGTTTTTTTTTTCTTCCTAGAATTCATCCTGAAAGCGGGATTCATGGCGGGCAAAGTCCCCTGAGATGTTTCCGCTAAGTTCCTAAATTGCTCCATTCAGGGAACACGGAGGAAGCACAAGAAATGTCTTTGTCCGTGTGGCGTCATTGCAGTGTTGAAGTGCATGTATGGATTGATGGTGGTGGGGGGCTTCAAACCTGTAATCCCCCCCCCAACCTTTTTGGAAAATTGCTCCGATTATGCAATCGAGGGTGGATGAGCTTGTGGTTTCCACTGCTGTTGCTAATTACTTTAGGTAACAGCCATTTATCAAACCACTGTTTGTATGAGTTATGTAATCATGTGTGCACCCCCCTCGATTCTCCCCGAGGATGTTGTTGACGTCGTGGTTAATTGCTAGCATATGCTAAGTGTACAGTTTGCTTTTATTTTGCTCCACATTGCAAATGAGAATCTTTTTCGCAGACTCTTAAGCTGACCAAAGCGGAGCGTCAGCGTTTCAGCGAGGAGGTGGAGATGCTGAAGGGCCTCCAGCATCCCAACATCGTGCGCTTCCACGACTCGTGGAAGTCGACGGTGAAGGGACACAAGTGCATCATCCTGGTGACGGAGCTCATGACATCAGGCACGCTCAAGACGTGAGTTGCAAGCAGAATAAACCATTCTGTCTTTTATTTTATTTTATTTTATTTTATTTTATTTTATTTTATTTTATTTTATTTAAATTATAAATATATGTTTAGTAATTTAAATTAAATTAAATTAAATTATATATATATATATATTTATTTATTTATTTAAATTTATTTAATTTATAAATATATGTTTAGTAATTTATATTATTATATTATATTATATTATATTATATTATATTATATTATATTATATTATATTATATTATTTTAGTTAATTTTATTTAATTATTTATCTATCTATCTATCTATCTATCTATCTATCTATCTATCTATCTATCTATCTATCTATCTATCTATCTATCTATCTATCTATCTATCTATCTATCTATCTATCTATCTATCTATCTATCTATCTATCTATCTATCTATCTATCTATCTATCTATCTATCTATCTATCTATCTATCTATTTATGTATTTATTTATTTTATTTATTTATTTATTTATTTTATTTCATTTATTCCGTAGTTATCTGAAAAGGTTCAAGGAGATGAAACTGAAGCTGCTCCAGCGTTGGAGCAGCCAAATCCTCAAGGGTCTCCATTTCCTGCACACACGCACGCCGCCCATCATCCACCGAGACCTCAAGTGTGACAACATCTTCATCACCGGGCCCACCGGCTCGGTCAAGATCGGCGACCTCGGCCTCGCTACGCTCAAGAGCGCCTCCTTTGCCAAAAGTGTCATCGGTGAGCTCTCGGGACAAAAAACTCCCATTTCTGTTCTCATTTTAACATCGCTGATTAATTTCTTGACAGGAACGCCTGAGTTCATGGCTCCCGAGATGTACGAGGAGAAATACGACGAGGCGGTCGACGTCTACGCTTTCGGGATGTGCATCCTGGAAATGGCCACTTCCGAGTATCCTTACTCCGAGTGCCAAAACGCCGCGCAGATCTACCGCAAAGTCACCAGCGTAAGTAGCGAAACCCAATTTACGTGTCTGAACTCAAATTCAAACACTCCAAACGTCTGCACGTAGGCGCCGACGGCACGACGGGCGGGAATGTGTTTTGGAAAATTCTGTTCTGCTCGCAAAGAGACGTCTGTTTATGCTCGCTTACATCACATAAGTTAGAACGTGTCCCGAGGACGACGTGCGAATTCAGGCGTCGACAATTTCCCTCCTGTTTAATTGCTCACCTCATAAACGAATGCCAGAGTACCCCAGGGGCGTCCGCAAAAAAAAAATCCCTCGACTCACATCGACGTCAGATAACCACACCGTTGCCGTGTTTTGGCTTTTTGACCTCGCTTCCTCCTTCTCCTCCTCCTTTTCCCCCGCCGCTTATCTGCACTTCACGCTAATCTCAACGCATTCTCGTGATAACGCTCAGAGGACGGAAAAAAAATAAAAAATCCTTGTGCTTGTGGCTTTGAGGTTCGCCACGGGAGTTTTTTTATATACTTGGATGAAAGCGGCAGTGACGAACTCGTTCACTTGAACAAATCTCTGCTCGCTTTTAACTAAGCACATTTTTTATAATTCCAAAAAAAAATCACAAATGTGTGTACGCAGGGGATCAAACCCGACAGCTTCTACAACGTGAAAGTTCCCGAGCTCAAAGAGATCATCGAAGGCTGCATCCACATGAACAACGACGAAAGGTACCCCCGACATCACCCATCATCTCCTCCCGAGTCGTAATCAAACAAAACGCCGCCCGTAGGTACACCATCCAAGACTTGCTGGAGCACCCCTTCTTCCAAGAGACCCACGGCGTCCACGTGGAGCTTGCCGAGGAGGACGACACGCTCAAGTCGGGCCTAAAACTTTGGCTGCGCATGGACACCAAGAAGCTCCACGGAAAATACAAGGACAATAACGCCATTGAGTTTCTCTTTGAGCTATACAAGGATGTCCCCGAGGAGGTGGCGCAGGAGATGGTGAGGAGCACCAATAAGAACCGAATGGAAAATATAACATGGGAATAAATTATGGAAATCACTATTGATTTTTAGAAGGCCGTGAGTTGTTGTGACAGGTACGCTAATGTGAAGCCCGAGAACACTTAGTCGCTCAAGGGCACAGCTTTTTTTTTTTTTTTTTCCACTGGCATGAAATGTGAGTCGGAAGGAGGCCTTTATTTATACCGTCTCCGTAGAGGTGACTTTTAATGAAAAAGAGTTCGCTTTTCATCGAGATTAAATTTCAGATGTCTTAATGCGACTCGGCTCGGGACCGTATGTCCCACTCCGTGTTATGCCCTGACCATGTGTGTGTGTGTGTCTGCAGGTGGTACTGGGCTTCGTGTGCGAGCCCGACTTCAAGCTGGTGGCCAAGGCCATCCGGGACCGGGTGGCGGCCATCAAGCGCCAGCGGGAGAAGCTGAGGAGGCAGGCGGAGGAACAGAGGCCACGTTCGTCCTCCCCGCAAGTCAACGATGCGGCGGCCCCCGATTCCCCCGCGCCGCCCGCCCCCTCGCCTTCCCCCCTCCTGTCCCCCATCACCAGCTCGGCGGACTCCGCCGTCAGCTCCGGCTGCCCCGCAGAGACGGAGGAACCCGAGCAGCACTTTCACATCCGCCACAACAGCCTCTCCTCGGCTAATTGTGCGTCCGCTTTACGTAATCATCATACACAATCAGCAACTTGTGACCGAGACGTGATGTTTGAAAAAAAAAATTCTGTCCGACTTAAGCTCGGGGTCATCGAGTGTGTCATGTGTGCATCACATGCTCTTTTGTTGGGACAGCTGACTGCGAGACGGACGGCGACCTAAGTTCTTCGGGCCTCCAAGACCCCCTGGAGGCCACGCCTCCTGCCTCCTCCACCAACTCCCCGACCACAAACGGCCTCCCCATCCCGGCCCTTCGCTTCCCTTCCGTGAGCGGGCCGTCAATCAACGCACCCAGCCGTCATTTTGTTTTGTACACACGAAAAGTCAAAGTCATTCTCCACCTCGTGTCTCAACAGAGCATTGCCGTATCTAACAACATGGAAGCCATCAAACCAGGATCTCCAAGCGGCTTCAACTCTCCCGGGGACAGGTATGCAACTCCTCTTCCTCCACGTCCACATCGGCCCACAATTACGTTTTTTTTTTTCCTCAGCTACGCCTCCGACGTGACTTCCAGTCTAAGCGACGGTTACGAGGGCATGTCTGAGAAGAACGAGAAAACAATCGCCAGGCGAACCTCTGCCAAGCTTTTCAGGAGGCGGGTACGCTCCAGGCTACGCATCACCGGGGTATGATGACATCACACTTTGGGTGTCCTATCACACTTTTAGCCTAAATCACCCCTCAACTCCCTTCCAGCTATCCGACAAGGTGGACCGAGTGGTGGAGTGTCAGCTGCAGACGCACAACGACAAGATGGTGACGTTTAAGTTCGACCTGGACGGAGACAACCCGGATGACATCGCCGCCGTCATGGTAGGTCACAACCACCAGGATGAATTTTGAAAAGAAAATCAGGGTTATATTACACCACGGGATAATTAAATCTCAGTCTTTCATTTTGGGCTCTTGATTGATTTGTTCCTTTCAAAATGGACGGCTGTTAATGGCATCTTGGCACAGCAGCTGGAGGTGGAATGAAAACGCGATGAGAGCTACTCGGTCGTGACGTTTGAAACGCAACAGCACGCTGGGAGATGTTTTTTCCCCGAGAAGGAGTAATAAGCGAGAAGTAGGAGGAGGAGGATACACAAATAGAACGTTCTGTCCACTTCATGGTCACATTTACTCACACGCTGCACTTGATGATCCATTTGTGTTCACTATAAATACAAATGAAGTACTTTTTACAAGCTGGACTTTAGCGATACGTGTAAACACATTACCGAAACTAAAAATGGTATCGAAATAAAGTTGGACTGGCAAATTGCCAAACCATGCTTTTATTGCGATTTTATTTTTATTCATTCGAATCGTATTCGCTGTTTTCGCCGCAGGTGCACAATGAGTTCATCCTGCCGTCGGAAAAGGAAGGCTTCATCTACCGAATGGGTGACATCATCAAGAGGGCGGAAGCGCTCATGACGAAAGAACAGCCCGTGCACCCGAGCGGGCAGCGCCCCCCGCAGCCTGCCTTCCACAGTGCAGCCAACCCGCTGTCTTCCTCCCAGGTCAGCGAATGCGGTAACCGTGACTTTTGGTCACCTCAGAATCTCGTGAGGCTTTCCAGGTATCTGTCCTGTGCTATTCTGAGTCTTAGTAAAGTTCTAAAAAAGGAGTTGGACAAACTTGAGGTCTCAAGATGGAAATAGTCACAGACTATAAAGAGTTCTTGTGTGATTGACTCCCGGATTTTTTTTTGCAGCCGGATCTGCACAGTCAGAGCCTCCCATGTACTCACTTCTCCTCCTCCCTGCCGGGTAAATCAGTTATTCACATTTTCGGTACATGTTGTCATCGGTTCTTGACGCTCATGTGTTTGTTAGACTTTGCTGCGGCGAACCCGTGCATGGTGGAACGCGGCTCGCCTCCTTGCGCCAACGGCGACGTCTTCACCCCGGACTTGACGTCAGCCGGACGACCGCTCGTCCGTTCGCAGTCGTTCCACAACACGCCAGGTAAATTTAAATTCAGGAGCGATTCTGGGAATTTTCCAAAACCGCCCGTCGGTGTGTGAGGTCCAAAATGAGATCCAGAAGGACACATGGGACACATTTGCACGTTCCCCCTGCGGTCACGATGGTGACGGGGTTGCAATTACACACGGAACAAAACGTCGTTGTTGAACGAACGACAAATTTATGCCGCACATGAAGACCAGAGGAAAGACGTCTTCTCTTGTCCGTGTGGATTGATTGCACATGTTTGTCTTCCAGGGTCTCCTCTTGCGTACCACCACACGGCGTCCCTCCTGCCCCCTTACCACATGCCCTACATGGGCAACTTTCCGTTCCCGCACCCTGGCAGGCCGGCTTCCGCCAAACCAGGGCTGTTAGCGGGCGGCGGCCTCCATCCTCCCCTCACCCGCGTGTGCAGCAGCCCCACGTTTCCGTCCGTCCCATCCCCTGTACCGCCGGGCTCCCCGAATCTCCTCAAAGACAGCGAGAGCCCACCCGCTCCCCAGCATCCCGGCATGTGGCCCCCACACAGCCAGCCATTGTTCTCACTGGCCAACGTCATCTCCATGGCGATGAGCATGGCGCAGTCGTTCATCCCTCCTGCTCAGCAGGGGATGCCCTCCTATGGGGGCTTCCACCCCCAGACGGCGTACCCGTACTACCAGATCCCCACGCTAGAGGTGCCGTACCCAACAAACATCTACCCAAACTCGGGGAACACGCCACCCATGGATGGATTCCCTCAAAATTGGCAGGACACATCCCCCACTACCCCGCCGCAGATGTCACCACAGCAGGCCGGACCCCCCACTTCCCACAACCCCATACAGGAGGATCTTGGAACCTTCTCAGCCCAGGTCCTATCTCAAGTGCACAATTCGACCTCGTCGTCGGACCTGTCCCCCTCGCCGATGGACAGTCCAGAGAGCACGGTGAGTGTCCATCATCTACTTCAACAACCAACACGTTACTAATATTTTTTCTCCCATCTAGTTATCATCCATCAGCACTCTGTCTGGACTGAACTGCGGATCCCCGACAGCCCCACAAGTGTCCCAATTGAGCCCCTCAGGTAATAAATGATTCCAATTTGGCTGTTAAAAATGACACGCTTGTTTGCAGGCCAAACAAAAAAAGCACATGTGCTTGTTTATACACACACACAGCGGCCATTTTGACCATGTTTCTCCTCTAAATACTCTTTTGCCGCCTTTCCTGACACCATTGCCTATTGCCCCCAGGAGCCATTGCGTAATCTCTGGTGTGGTAGCTAATGTTCCGTCTTGTGTGGGAGTAGGTGCCATGTCGGCCCCTACCCACCGACGGTGACCAATGGGCGTTCAGAGGTGCTCATTTACAAGCCTCCCCCCCTCCCACACTTGTCTGTGTTTCTCGACTCGAAACAGAGTCCTTCTGTTTGCATGCGTCCAACCTCAACCCTCTCCGCGGTTTATTGCTACAAGGACGTCTCGTGGACAGGATATTACGAGTGATGATAACCACAGAGCGCTGTACACTAAGCGTATACAAAAGTTTCCAAATAGATGCTAACATGGAGCTAAAGGACTTTGCAGTTTGTACATTTGATTGTCCAAATGTAGAAAATGTGAACTGAAAAGTTACATAAGCCTCATAAACCAAGTGTTTGTTATCATGGAAAATGATCTGATGATTGATTAGTCCAACTGTCCCAAGGTGATTGATTGGTCCTTTAAACACTTGATTGATTCGATTAAAAAAGAAAAACAATGATTAGCAGTGGAAAATCACAATCACGCCCACATGTTCCAACTCATGGGTTGTGAGAGAAACAATACACCAACAAAGAAGACGATCGTGAAGATGTTTTCGTTTTCCGTGGCAGGAGGTCCAGCCGCTACGGTGACAGTGGGGCGTTTCCAGGTGTCGCCCAGCGCCGACGTGCCGGTGGTCGCCTCGCTGCCGCAAGGAGATGCGAGTAGTACCGAGGAAGGGCATGGTGAATCGGAAACCCAGAGGAAGGAGGAAGAGGTGGTGGTAGAAGAGCGGCCGAGGACGAGGAGACGTGGGCAGAGGCGGGCGCATAGCCTCAGCCTAATGGGCACATCCGCTGACAGCGGGCTGTCGGTTACGGCGCCCGAAGCGGACGGACGGTTGTGGGACGGCGCGGTCGGAAGCCCGCAATATGGCAACGCGCTCCACCACCTCTGGACCATGACCTACAGCCACGGTGCGTCCTACATGAGCAGCGACGACTCGGATAGCGACGACGACGACGAAGACATGTTGGATGAGCTCCAGGAGCTTCGAGAAAAGTGAGTGACTATTTGCGGCCAAAACAAAAATGAGCATGGCCTTTACTATTTGAGCTTAAAGTCACGTTGCTATGGTTACAGACATCTGTCTGAGGTTCAAGAACTTCAAGCGGCTCAGAAGCAGGAGATCAAGGATCTGTACGAGAAGATGGGCAAGGTCCCGCCGCCGGGCATCGTTTCCCCCGCCGCCATGTTGTCCAGCCGCCAGCGTCGCTTGTCTAAGGGCACGGGGGGGCTCCCACCGTCACGTCGGAACAGCCTCCAGCGCTTGGACATACAGCCCATCCAAGGTGACGGTTGCTATGATACGCTTCACCAATTTAGATGCTAAATTTAGCCAGACTTGTATCAAATCATTTAATTTTTTTTCATTCAATTTGAACTTTTCAGGTATCATCAGGAGAAATTCTCTGGGAGGAAGCAGCAGCAGCTCCCAGGACAAACCCAGTAAAGGTGTCACCTTCTCCGACTTCAGCAGAATGGTGAGAGTCCACGTGCCCGTCGTGCACTTCTTCTTGGCTTACCATCTCACTCTCGTTTCTTTTCCCCAGTAAGAAACTCTCGGCGAGCAAAACGTTGAACATTCCGGACTACCTCATCTGACAAAACATTCAGACGACGACGTCTCTAATCCGACGGAATGTGAAGGAATTTCATTTATTTGTTACATGTTGGGAATAATAATGTCACGCCTGCTCGGTGAGGAACATTTCATTTCACACAGCCACGGCCGTCAAGTTGGATTGTACAGTCCACCGTGTTTCCTTTTTTTCTTTTGTTTTGACGCCAGCCATCTTGTGACAGGCAGTGAGGTCAAACCGTAAAATGGCTGAAGACAAATTGTTAAAACGTGGAGATCTCCGCCAAGGAGCGAATAATTGCAATTTTAAATGCACATCTTCATATCATGTGAGATGGAAAGATCAACAAAAGTGCATTTTCTTTGCATATTGCATTATGTGGGTAAGGCTCACTAAAATTTAATGCAAGAAATTGAAGTGTGTTATGACTAAAAATTTAATTGCAACTAGACCGTAAAAAATCTTGGTATTGACACTTATTGTTTTCAGAAAATACAAATATTACAAATAAATATTTTACGAGTGCTATCAAATATGCTTGCAAATCAATTACAAATGAAGGGAAAAATGCAGATTTTTTTGGGTGTGTTTTAATCTACTCGCTCCTTGGCAGAGGTTATTTAGCCAGTACAAGATGAATATAGAAATAATTTCCAATATTTAATAATACTGGCTTTTGATTGTACATGTGTATATACTGTACATGGTAGAGTGCATTTATAGACTGTTTACACAATGACTGTCATGCACAAAAACAAATATATATATACATTTTAGTTTATTGGAATAGATCAATCAAGCACCTCATGCACTTTAGCATTTTCATTTAACACACTTCTTGTCGGTCAAACTGTGTCCATTTATTAATACAATAAAACAAGGGAGAATGGCCGATCAATGTGCCTTAGCAAATAGTCACACTGGATATTGAAGAAAAAAAAAGTATCAAATAATATATTCAAAGATTTGTACAGTAAACTGTACAATTCAGCTGCTGCCATATGTGCCTTTTTCCTGCCCTTATACTTTACGGTCTTATTTTGTATTTGATGTTTCATTGGATGTTCACTCTAGTGGATTTCCCAGCTCAATAAATACTAAATAATAAAAAAAATTACCCAAGTGTGTTTTTACCATACATCTGCCGTACATCACTTTATTGACATAAATACAGTTCCTTACAACCATTTTGTGAGTGTTGTGCATTGTCCGCTGCAGAAGGTCACTTCAAATCTTGCACAAAATGGTTGCAAAAACATTCAGCAAAGTCTTTGCCCATGATAGGAGTCCAGTGCTATCTCTGAGATGGACAAAGAAAAGCTGGTTGAGGTGTCCATGAAGAATCTGGACTTTGGACACCTCAGTTGGCGCCAGTCTTTGGCGTCCGGGCACGCTTGGCCTCCTCGTCCAACTCGTCCATGACGCGCTCTTGGGAGACAGAGTAGAACGTGTAGCCGTCTGTGTGTGGGTGAAAGCAGTTAAGGGGAAAAAACAACAACATAAAATAGCATAACTGTAGATGAAAATAATAATACTGGAAATTATATTTAGATAAAAAAAAAACTTCAGAGAATAACTATGAATACACAAAAAACAAGAACTGCGTATAACATTCACTAAATAATTTTAGAAATACCTTTACTTTTATATATATCATTAAAAATAGACAATGCATTTTGTATAATATAATGAATTTAAAAATGAATTGATTTTAATGAATTGCCACATTCTCCAAAATTACTTTGCTGTTGTTTTCAATTCCAGTTGTCAGTATATTAAATATGCTTAATCATACATTTATCATCGTTTTTAAAAAATATATCTGATGGAAAAACACGAATTCGTGTCAGTAGTGAGTTCACCTTGCACTGTCGTTAGCATTTAGCATTAGCAAAAGGATACAGATGCCCAGCACTAGCGCCCCAATGGCGATCCCGGTCACCACGTTCCGCGTGCGTAACGTCTGCGTCTTCTTCTTCCACTGCTCCAGCTCCACCTGCCTGATGAAGTGCAACTGCTCCCGGGACAGTTCCTCCTTAGCCGGGTCTATCCTGGTTGCAAACGGGGAGTCGGATGGCTTCGGCGGCTTGTCTGCCATGTTTGTGGAGCTAGTTAGATAACCTGCTTGTTTCACAAGTTGCTCCTGCAGAGTTACAAAGCATCGACACTGAGCGCGACTATGCACATAAACGCTAAAGATCTAATCCATGCTGTTGTCAGATCGGATCAGTGTAATGCATCTATTAAACATGTCCGGCGCGAAACATTCACCGGAATGTGCAACGAGAAAACTGTCCTCCCCCGCCCCCGGTTTTACTCACGGCTTCAGTTCCGAGGTCACAAACTCCAAGGTAAGAGCGCCATCCTGTGAAAATACGATAGAAGACAATAGACTAATTGAAACTTGACAACATTTAATTGAATTTCAACATTTTAAATTCGTAGTGACCGGTCAAATGACGACGAACAGAGAAGATATGGCGAATCCTGAAAGTTTAAGGTTTCGACAAACCTCCGTCGAAATCCTGAATGACTATTTCATCAATCTCAACGAGAGAAACAAAGATAACCTCCGCAGTTTGTCCACCTGTAGCGGAGCCTTCAAGGATAAAAGACTATTTGGTAAGTAATAACATTAGTTGGCAAACGTTGAAATGGCCATTACTGATAGTAATACTTTTGACAGATAATTTCGAACTGCATTTAGTTTATTGTGACGCTGTTCGTTATTTTTTTTTACAGGCCAAAATTAGCCAAAAACTTAAAATGGCTGCCCTTCAGTTGTCGAATAAATTCGAAAACCTCAAGTCCTTAACTACCTCCTGACCCCAAGTGGGCACCTTGACGTCAATTTCAGTAGACACCAGGGGGTGGTGCTGCATAAATTGTCAGCCTAATTGGAAGGCTGGAAATGGATGATTTATTCTGCTCAATTCTTATTCCTCATACGCAATATCAAAATGTGTTTAATAGAATATGCATCCATCCAATAAATTTTCTGAACTCCTTAATCCTCACGAGGGTTGAGGGCTTGCTGAAGCCTAGTCTTTGAACATCCAGAACTGGTCGCCAGCCATTCGCAGGGCACACATAGACAAACAACCATCACAATCACACAATTTTTTTTTTTTTTTTTTTTTTTTGGAATATGGGAGGAAAGCCACGCAGGCACGGGAAGAACATGCAAACTCCATACAAGAGCCGGAATCTAACCCTGCACCTCTGAACTGTCACGGTTCTCAAATTGAACTTGTGACCTTTTCCACTATTTGCTGTTGTGCATTCCTGCACTGTATGATGAATTAGCGCCGTGCTAATAAGGCACTCCTGAACAGAAGCGGAACAATCGATAACACTCTGAGACTTAATGGCCGATGTTTCATTCCATCAGCTGCCTCCGCATGTACCGTAGACTGTATAATATTTCATTGTTGTTGTATATCAGCTCCCCTTTGCTGACACGCATGTTTCCGCAGAATACATTCTGCTGATGTGCGAGGAGCTCGGACTGGACTTGCCCGTCGCTTATCACGCCGTCGTATTACTTCGAAGGTAAGAAGCCATTTTTGCTGTGCCGTTCAGATTGAATAGATGGGAAAAATACTCATAAGATGTACTTAGGTAGAATTACTGATACTCATGATTTGTTTCCCACAACTGGTTTTGTTTGGACATCTCAGGTTCATGGTCAAACACGTCACACATTTGCTGAGAGGTGCGAGAGAGGCCGAAGCGAGTGCCCGTGAGGATGCTGCGTTCAAGAAAATCCGGGATAACTTCGCCTTGATGGTGTTGTCCTGCGTGCAGCTGGCCAGCAAGTTGTCACTGCAAAGCCAGGTAAGACAGAAAGCGACTTACAAGCTCAATAACACATCCTGAACTTGTCTTCTTTACCAGATCGTCGAAATCAACAAGGCTGTACGTTTTCTGCGCTCAGTGGGCCTCAACTTTTCCAAAGAGGACGTTCTAAAATCGGAGCTGATGGTCTTGAACGGTCTGCAATTCCAACTGGACCCTCCCAACCCTCTCACCTACGTGGAAGTACTTCTGGAGGTGCTCGGTATGGCTGGGCCGCTTTTGAATAAATTCTTGAGATCTAAAATCATGGGGAAAAAAAAAATCGCTAGAATGATTAAAAACTGAAAAAACAATTTTTCCATCCCACATCCGCAGGCCACAACGAATCAAGCGCCCCTGTGGAGCGCCTGCACCACATCTGCTGCCACGTGCTCCGGTTCGTCAGCTTGCAGCACGACGCGGTTTACGACGCTCTGCTGGCCGTCACCACGCAGAGCCCCCATCCTACCGCGGAGCAGAGGTGCAACAGCTTCTTGAACATTCCATAGATCGCTCAGAATATCTTTCTGCATTTGTAAAGGTTACTAAGCTTTATGAACAATAGAGAGAAGTTTATGCCGGTGACAGAAGACTGCATGCTCCTGGGCGTGGGCGTCATCGCCGCCGGCGCCTTCATCCTCCACGTCAGAGACTGGCAGCAGGTGAGAATCCTGAAACTGGAGCGCTGCCGTTGGCGCTCATTATTTGTCTTTTTTTGCGCTGCAGGTTGTGCAAGAACTGAGCCACATCACAGGAATCTCCACCACCAGCATCCGCAGCTTTGCCCAAGTCACGCTCGCGCTCCTCACGGGAACCCCAAGTGATGTTTAATGCTCTCTTCTGCTCACGTCATTGACGAGAATAAATCGCTCACATCAGAAGCGACAACAGTATTTGGTTTGTTACTTTTGCTTCATCGGTAAGTATTTGAAATCCATTCGGCACAACAGTGGGCTCCCTAGACGGACGTTAAGAGCAGTGTCCCAATACTTTTGCCTGAACAACGCATCAAAACCGTTTCTTAGAGAAGGGAACATCTCTCCCTAGTGACTCGAAGGCCCCCAGGTGGTCTTTCCACTGTGGCGAATCATTGAAGTGGCAGCCCACTCTCGCTGCCGGTCACGCTGGAGGTTAATCTGGAGACAACACGGCGAGCCTTGAGCTCCGTTCGTTCCGCCACGGCGCCTGACTCGGCGGCCGCAGGTGGCGGGGAGCGTGAATCAAGTCAACTCTTTCGCTCTACCTCCACCATTTGACTACATTATCGCTGTGCAATAAAAACACACTTTTGTGAGAAGTTGACAGCCGAATATGATTGGATTGATGGCTGCTAAGCACCCTCGCCGCGCATTTTTGTCCACATGACATCGTCTGCGTGGTGATAAAAGCCCTCGCCTGACACGAACGTTTGACTGCGGCGAACATTTAGCATTTTATTACAGACCCAAACATCCACAGGGAGTCACCTTTTGACAAGGACTTGAAAAGCGAGCGAGCAATCTCGCCCCTAGCGACTGTTGCTATGCGTGCTGTTGCTCCACGTTTAAATAGGTTACAGTTCCTGTACATCTACGCTATGTGCTTTTTTTTTATGTGGCCTTAAACAGCCTCATATATTAAGTTCAGTCTTATTTATTTATTCACAACAGAAAAGACAAGTTGCGTGGTAACCACGGCCACCTGTGACCACTTCCATCGTGAGCAACGCCGTTTCCAGGGGCCTCCGTCGGGTATTTCTCATTAGGGAGAGAAAACCTTTTCAAGAACAAATATGTCCCGTATGGAGTTTTGACAAACACGGTGTTAAGGCTTCAGACTAAAGGTTATATTTAGCCACATTGCTTACAACTTGACCTGGTTGATGGATGTTGTATACTCGCAAACACAGCGTGTCGCAAAAGCCACCACTTCTTTTTTTTTTTTTCTGTTTCTTTTCAGGTCTCCATGTAAGGCCATCAGAATTTGACGGCTTAGGCTTTGCAGATTTTGAAAGCAGAGCATTGATTTAACACTGGAGCAGTGTTGAGTTTGTCTGCCCTCGACTCGGCGCCATTTTGAGAAGCTTTATGACCGTCACATTGCTTCGACTCGCAATATTCAGTAAAAAAATAGTAATAACGGTAGCAAAAAATGAATAACATGAATAAATAATTTGAGGAAAAACAGCTAAATTAGTGCAACAAATATCAATAAACTCAGGCTCCCCTTTTAAAAAAATATTCCACATAAATGTCATCAGAATGCATCCTCTCATCCGTCCTAACTCGAATGTATGACTTTTTAATCAGAATCCAATTGGGAAAAAAAAGCTTTTAAAAATCAATTTACTCTCCTCAGACTATCCACATTTGATTTTCTATCTTTGTACCTTTGACCCCTTCTGCTTTAAATTCATCCCATTCATCCATTTACTTGTGTGTGTGTTGGTGTATGTTAATCACACACGCTTTTGTCGCATCTCGAAGGTTGTAAGAGTGCCTGATGGCCCTCTAATCATATCGATGGAGGAAGAGGTGCACGAGAACCGTGACTGGCGGCGACCATCGATCATCTCGTGCATCAAACGCTCGTCTGAGGAGGGAGGAGGAGAATTGAATTGTGATTGACATCCACCGGCGCTTCCCTTTAATAACGATGAAGGAGTGAGGTATGAGTGCGCCCTTGCATCATGCATAATTCACCAGGCGAGACCCACTTTACACCCCCACCATGTTGGAGCCCCCGCTTGTCTTTTGTGGCCTTTTAGCATCAAGTGGTTTGCCACAAGGAAGTGTGCGACTTGAAGATGTTAGTGTGTACATATTGTTTTGTGTCATTTAAATCAGGTCCTTTGTGTCTTAACGTGGCAAGATCAAAAATTAGACATGGAAACCTCAAATACAAAGAAGTTGGGAAATACGTGACTTTTTTGTCTATAAATGTTGACTTTGGAGTATTTGGACTAAACAGACATGATTTTGAAATAGTCTTTTGGAGCTCTTATTTTGAAATTGTCTTATGGAGCTCTTAATTTGTAGGACGCTACCGGAAGTGGAGCGTGACAGCTGCTGACGCTTGCCACTTTGGCAAGTCCTGTCAGCAGCAGCGTGTTGTTGCGACGCTGCGTGGCACTGCTTGCCTGGGGCTGCTTGTGATTGACGAACCCCCCTCCACCACCACACACCGCCACCGGCACCCATGGCGCACATGGCCCAAAGCCTGACTCTATCAGCGGCGCGGAGCTAGCTTCAACCTATCTCCCATGGGTGTCGCTGCCGGTAGCGTCCTGCATGAGTCGTCGTCCGGTGCGGCAAACCACCGCAGAGTGGCTCTGCTCGGTCCGCCGGAGAGATCGTGTGTCGGCCAGAGAGCAGGACGACGAGATGTGATGCCAGAGTCGGGCTGCAAAACAAAGGTCCGAGTGTAGGAAAAGCCTCCAGGTAAGCGAGACATTTTTCTTTGTATCTTCCAACTTCCTGCATTTTCTGTGCGCAGGTTTAGAATAGAACACGCTTGTGTGGTGTTCTCCCCATAATCAAACAAGCCTGTTCAAGATAGAACACGACCCCCACTCACCCATTATGGAGTTTTTAATGAGGAAGCATGCCCCTTGTAGAAAATAGCAAACACATTTTTATGCAGGCTGCACAAGGCAACATGTGTTCTTTTATATTATAACCCTTACCTCTGCAATGCATTGTTCTAATTTATTAGACACACACACACACACATCTTTTTTGAAGTAAACAAAATGAGTGGTCTACCTTCTGATCTTATGCAATAGAAATTGACAGCACAGGGGGGCTAGTGGTTAGACTGTTACACCGTCGTGGGTTCGAATCTCTGCTCGGTTCACTTGTTCTACTTGCGTGGGTTCTCTCCTTTCCACATTTTAGGTGCATCTAAAACTAATCATCCAGAAAGTCTCCAGGTCCCCCTAATGGCAACATGCACTATAGGAAATAGATGGATGGAGTCTAAAAGGGCCCACATGGTGAAGGTTTGAATCTCGGCTCTAGAGTTAGCACGCGCTTCCCGGTAAAAGTCAAACGTTAAAAGCCAAGAAGCTGTTGTTACTTGTTGAGTGGCTGGAGGCCAGTATGTGACATCTGCTCCATCCTCAGACGTGTGCTTTAATAGCATGTTGCAACAAAGGCTTGCTAATCAGACTAATGAAGGCCCACCACATACCGGACGCTCATTTTCTTAACTCCAATAAGCTTTTGTTGGCCTTAGCGTGGGTTTTACGACGGGAATGAGACACCATCAGTAAAAGTAGGTCTACGACGCCAAAGGTGGTTCTCTGCGATGTAGATAAAAGACAGTCGGGCCTCAAAGGGTCCTCTGATCACATCATGTCTCGGGTTTGACTTATCTTCTCAACCTCTGTCATCTGCAAACGTGCTTTTCCATTGTGCTGCTTTTTCCCCCCTCCTCTCTCGCTAAAGTTTTTTTATCTGTCGGTCAGACAAAGCCTCGTTTTTCCACCGGACAAGCCAAAGCTGCCATGCTCACAAGGTTAAAAAAGCAAATTAATCTCGTTTTAGCTTATATCATGCTTCCAGAGCCGGAGCTCTGTGATATCAAAAGCCAAATATTCATCCAGAAGTCACACGCAATGAAACAGGATGTGCTAACTCAACATTCGGTGTTTATGTTGTCGTATAGTCTATCGCGGTGCGGCGGGTAGTTCCTCTTTTATGACAATTTATTGTACTCCTTCCCCTCAGAGTGCCTTTTCTCTTCCCTAATTTACTGTCCATTTACAAGTGACACCTGCTGTGCTTTATAACAGTCGCTTTTGTCAATATCAATCTAAAACTGCATTTCAGGAACTGGCGGTTAAAAAAAAACGGTATCAGCATAGACCTCATGAGATCTGAGATTTATTGCTGTTTTTTTGTTCTTGTAATCAGAATATTAAAAATAGCTCTCGTGATGTACTTCTCCAGCCCTGATTCCCAAAGATGCCTTCAAAAAAGAAAAGTGATGCGAGGAAGGCTTTATTATTTTTTTATCCTCCCCCCCCCCCCCCCCCCCCAACTCTATTTCACGTTCATGTTGTCTGTTTCTCATCAGAGAATCTATTTTAGGATCAGTCCACTGGATCACAGCGCACCGCTGTTTCCGCCTTCTGCAATAGCGGCGCGTACAAAAAGACAATGCCGAGGCCTACTTAAGGTTTTCGGAACGATACGATTTCTGTAAATTAATTAAATACCGACATTGTTCTTTAACTTGAACTTGTCTAGATGATAAAAATATCATTGAACGCTCCATACGTTATTATATTAAAGCAGTAATGCATTCAAGGCTTGTGCAGGAAAATGAATTATTGACCTACATAACCCAGAGGAAGCGACTTCTTGGAATGAAATATGGAAAAATGCAAAGCAGCCTTTGTGTTGTACAAAAAAAACTTAGGCAATATTAGAGTCTTCGAATATATTGCAACCTATCACAGCTCTATAAAATACGCCCGAAGGTGGATAGTCGTATTAATGCAGTGTTGGTGGAGGAACATTTGTGATTAAATCAAAGCGATATTGTCGAGCATTCTATTCACCCCACAAACATGTATGGAAAAAAAATCATTTAAAACTGAATAACTAAGTGGATTTCTCAAAAGGCAATAAATGAACCGCGCCCTCTGTTGGCGTTTCACAAGTAGGAATGCGGATTTAGAGCGGAATGCCATTTGCTAGAACCAGGACCACAGCTGCTAGCTAAAGTAACACAAGTCTGCCTGCTAATTTTGACCTCCGCTAAAGTTATTACGACACGTCTCGCTGCCTTTTACAAACCGGACTTGCATTGTAGCCTTAATGAATCACGTTAATCCCTTTTTCTCCCGAGTGCTGTGAGCATTTTAGGCTTTTGCCGGCGTCCTCAGGGGGGGACCCGCTTAGCCTGTTAGGCAGCTGTTGGACCCGGGCCCAGCTGCCGCATGGGTTCCGGAGGAGAACCTCCTGGCCAGAGTCACGGTTTGCATTGTCCAACCCTTTTTGACCTTTGTATTGCACAATGAACGCAAAGCCTTCAACATCTGTCGCTATTAGCGGATTGCCGGGGTGTCCATATTTTCTCCGTCCCGTATCCCACTCGCATAGATCCGCCCCTGGATTAGGCAGCAGCAAATAGCGTTCTTCCTGGACCGCCGAGCCACCACCGTGACTTGACCCACCTCCACTCACACTGGCACTCTGTAGCACCTAAATGGACGCTCTGTTCCTCGCCCCTCCCCTCCGTCCACGTGCGCAGCAGGAGACCTGGGTCGGAACGGCATTCGCAGGTTAACTCGGCAGTAAATTGCCAGGCGAGGACAAGCGGCGTCGTTGTTGCGAGCGCAGCTGTTTCCTTCAGCTTTGTGTGCAGAGGCGGGCGTGGCGGGCATGGCGGTGGGCCTAAATAGAATAATTCCACGTGTGGTCACACTGATCATTTTTAGGCTTGTTATTTATTAGTTTGGACTAGGGCCCCCGTTTTATTTATTTAATCAGCATGATATCGCGGTTTCACGAGACATCCCATATTTTCCCTCTGAACCTCCAGGAGAGGAAGCTCAGGTGATGTAACAGTCTCCCGAGGCTGGCAACATGGCGCCTCAAGGTCAAGGTCGCTTGGTCTCGCAGTGGGTAACCCCCGGGGGGGAGGTCCACGTTCTCTTAGAGCCTAATGAGCGTCTAATTGATATCCAGCTGGAAAACGCCACGGTTGCTTAATGCTGCTTGCGAGCAAAACATATTCTATGCTCTTTTGAGTTGAGCCGCCATGACACGGGGGGACCGAGGGCATGCATTTTTAACACAGCAAGCCCTGGAGGTAATGACTAACAATCACACTGGCGGCTTAGGGAACTTTTTTTTTTTTTTCTTTCCCCAAGACGACACTTTTGTGTTTATTTCTGTCTGGCCAGCTCTTATCATCCAGACGACGAGAGACAGAGAGGAGCTAGCGTCGCGACGGCCGAGCAACATTCCCCGCGACGCCTCGTTCTTTATGAGTCGTAATGAAACGGGCTCAAAGGACGAGGCTAATCCGAAGCGGCTCGCTCGAGCCGTATCTCATTTGCCACGCCAGAAACGCCGACGCGGCCCCGCGGGGACGACTCTCCGGCGTTTAATCAACAGTGAATGAGATCAAGTGAGCGGTCAAACGTTAGATGCAAAAGTTGCCTCGGTGTCGCGACGATACGGCCTTGAAAGATTTTCAAGACTTTACCAAATCCGTTCCGTCTGTTCATCAGACATTCTGACTCGAGGGATTGAACCGATTTAAGATGGATTTACACCTCATAATTTCCAGTCTCAGACTTAAAAACTGAAAAGTCAGAAGGAAGATTTAGCGATTTTTACCGGAGTCACAGCACGCCGCCGTCATCTCGTGAGCTAGCGCAGTAATCTCAGCGGGAAATCGACCTTGCTAAATGCCGCGTGTCTTCATATGGCCATTTTTCTTTTTAACCTCATATCAGCTATCGTTGCCTGCGCACCATGTGCTCATTTGCATAATCAAATGGAGCAAATATTCGCTCACAGAGGACAGTATTTTACAAAAGTATTAAATAAATTTACCGTTTTCTCGCTTGGTTGAATTCTCCATTCAGTTTGTTTCGACTCCCATCAACGGGTCGAGCTTAATTATAGGACTCACCCAAAGAGCAACGCGGACGCACACCCTCGAGGAAAACACAACGTCCACGACTCCTTTGTGCCGCACTTACAATCGACTTCCTCGCACTTATTTACTCGTCAATTGGGGGAAGTTAAGCGCTCAGGCACCGCGTGTGATTTTGTAAAATTCTAATCAAACAAGGCGGCGTAGAAGACCTGCAAAATAACACACCAGTCGGGAATCTTAATGGGATTATTGATCGGAGATAGCGCAGCTTCCTATCGCACAAGTCGCTTATCATGTGATTGGGGATGTGCTGAGATTTCTGATGACAATCAGATTTTTCTCGGATGGCTCTATTAAACCGTAAATGTGTTGTTTGAGGTCCAATTTGAAACATTTTTGTGGAGTCGTTTTTTTTTTTTTTTTTTGTGGCAGTTCATTATTCCCGGCAGGGCTCGGTCACTATTTGTATCTCACAAGAACTTGCCAAAAATAGCGTTTATTTTTGTAGTTCTGCTGGACTTGAGCAAGTCCATGCATTTGCCAGTTTATTGGGGAGACCTCAACTTGCCCTGTGGGATAATAACGGCCATCTATCAAGAAAGCCCTTTGTCATCAACAAGGAGAATTGTGTTTTTTTTTTTTTTTTTCCATTTGATGGAGCTTGGTGAATACGCCGCATTTGATGTTCCCCCATCTCGCCGGCTGTAAAATTGACTCCGAAATAAATCCAAGAGTCAAATCTTTAGAGTCTGTCTAGAGTTATTCTGAGTAGACGTGAAAGTCTTCTTACGAGGACCGCACAAAAAAGTCATCTAATTCACACGTGACCTGGACAAAAGCACACTCAGACCTTTCATCCCGCATCGTTCGTCGTGATTGACAGCTGCCGGCGGGCTCGTGCGCTTGCATAAACTTGACATCTCGCCGTTTCTCGTCGTCCTTGAATGGTGCGTGCGCTCGCGTTTGATGTGCTTACCTGGCGGGGCAGGAAACGAGGTTAATAACTTCCTCTTGCCTCGGGTCTCTCAAGTCGTGTCATCATCCTGCACAATTGATGCATCAGAAGAGAAGACCAAGCAGCCTGCTTGGGTTCAGAATACCTCCTCGGAATTTTTTATTTTCGCTGTCCCTTTAATTCTCCCATTGCTTCACGTCAGTAGATCTTTTTTTAATCGTCCTCATGCAAATGTGGGCCGGCGTTGATTACCTGCCACGAGGCGGATGACCTTCCCGCCCCATTTCACGAGGGCTCCGCCTCCTCCTCTTTAATAGCCGCCCTGTTTGTTCAGAGCGCCACAAGGGCGGCCCGGTATGCAAACGAGCAGACGTGACGGACACCTCGGCGGTGAAAGGCGACGTTTTCAATTAGGTTTCTGTCGGTCAGCCCAACGCCGCTTTTGTCGGCGGCGAGCGCTCGCTGTGGCAAGTGGATTTAAGAGCGGGATTAATCACAAAATCTAGTTTGCAGGAATCCAATACCTGATTCAGTCTTTGATTCTGTTGTAATGATGCTTGAGTCTCTCATTACTTTTTTTAATGAATCATCCTGATTCAAATGCAAAGTAGAATTTCAAATCTGGGCTAGGCTTTCTTTGCATTTTCTTTCTCCCGCTGTGCGCGTGTAACACACATCTGTCAGCACACACATCTCGGAAGAACCCGAAACCATCGCCAAATGTGGTTTTCAGCGCGTTGGTCACAGATGGTCCTCTGACATTGATTCTCATGCGTCAGCAGCACACTTTTTATTTGGGAGCATTGTCCCATTGCTGCACTTTCACTCGTAATAAAATGTCTGTGAAACTGACACATTTGCCTCTGCCCGTAAAAAAGACAAACAAAAGAGCTTGTGCGTTAAAAAAAAAAAAAAAAAGAACTCACTGCTGCAACAGTGTCGAGAGGAAAAAACGTCCTGTTCAATAATTCATCGTGATATTAAATTACACGGAACGCGCTACAAAGCGATGATTTGGTATTCCATCTGGAAGATGTCTTGGCTAACCGTCCTGGTTGCGTCTTCTTAATTTTCAGGCCGCCGGGCTAACGGGAGATAAATCCAACGGGGGCGCCCCTGCAAATGTGCCCTTTGCCATTAAGGAAGCTTTATTGATTGTAAATAAGCTTAGTAATTAATGGATGGGGCAGACGGGAGGACCTTGGGGGGGGGGAGGGTCTGCTTGCACCTGCTGCATGCGGTCTTTTGTCCGAGTCCGACATGCTGATGTGCAATGTTGTCGTGATTGTATGACAAATAATAATAATTGTCATCCTCCCTTAACAGATTGCGATCCGGCCACCCCTCCCGCCATGTTCCGGAACAGCTTGAAGATGCTGCTCACGGGAGGCAAGGCCAACCGCAAGAGTCGCAGCAGCGGTGAGTCGAATGACTTTCCCCATTCTCGAAATGTTGTTTAGCTCCGGACCCTTTTCAAGAATCAGTTCCCCCCCCATCCGGTCCCTCTCACGTTGCCATGGCGACGGACGGGGCGGAATAGCGAGTCTCGGCCAACTGACAGGACAATTAGAGCTTGTGGCATTGCTTGATTGGAAAATATGAGAAGGGGTTGAAGGTGGATTTGTCTTGACGAGCACTCGCATGACTAATTAGCGTGCTGGACGGACGCCGACGACACGCGACACACTCCCAGCAGCTCACCATATCCGGCCCACAAACTGCGACTGCAATGCCTCAGCAAAATTTACGGCGGAACCAACTTTATATGCTTCCTAATCAAAGCAGTTCTTTGCTGTGATTTGTAATGCCGAGCGATAATCTGTCTCAGCAGGCGTTTTATACGCCGCAGTTGTTGAAAATTTACGCCTGAGCAAACGTTGCGTGAAAATAAAAGCGGCGTTTTGCTCACGTCGGTTTGTTTAAGGTACAGCCGTGTGACTAACTCACCGAGAATCTTTTCATTTCCGACGTGCCCGTCCAAATACTTCAATAAAAAAAAAAAAAATCAGCCAGTCGTGTCAAAAGTGTAGGAGGAATTTGACAGGAAATGGCGTCGCTGTCCTTCTAATTGACGGCTCATCTCCAACTGGAGGCGGAGAACGCTAATTAGAGATCAGCAAAGATGCTAGTTACAGTTTTTGGATGAATACAAAAAAAAAAAATGCTGTTTCTAATATTTTGCACTCAAAACAAGAGGGTTCGAATATTCAAATATGATGCCAGAACCACAGCAATCGTCACAGTGGCAACGCCACACGATTGGACCCACTGGACCTAATCCAGCCTGTGACAGATTGGCGCCCGCTGGTCCACAGACGCTGCGCTTCCTTCCTTTTCCACCCGACCAAGGAAAAAACCACCATGAATGAAGGCAATGTGGCCCAGCAGCCGGGGCATGAATGGGAAATGAAAATTTAAGTGTTTGTTAGACTTATCCTGAGTCTTCTTCCGTCACAAGACTGTGACACGTGAGTCTTTAGCGAAAAAGAAGTGCGCTCGCTTAATTTTTTTACCAGGAGCATGTGGGCAGCGTGGCGCGTGGGTACAAAAAAAAGAAGAAGAAGAAGAAGATGCAGCACTTGTCTCCTCCTCTTCCTCCTCCACGCTTCGGTTGTAGCGTCATCGCCACGCTGGTGTTTCCTGTTGTCCCAGTTAGGTCTTAAAATTTGTACGCTTCTCAGAGATTCAGAACTAGCTGGTTAAAGTTAGATAGCTTGCTAACATTTAGCATTCAAGAAAAGTGTTTTGGTTGCTTTGGTCACTGAATATTGACAAAAGTATCTTTGTGAAAAAAGTATGAGGTTGACCAAATCACCAAAGACAAGTACCCCTCCAACCTCACGAGATTATTTTAATATTTTATCAGAAGATATCACCAATAGCGCTATAAACTAATCTGTGCTGCAGCTCTGCTTACCTTTAAGCTGTGACACTAACTAGTTGTTTTTTGATCATGCCACTGTTTGGTATCAGTTTAGTGCAAGACCAAATCATGTTTTATTTTCACACTTTATTGCTTATATGTTTAAAATGACGTGGGGGAAAATAAATTATCGCACGATTAAGAGATGCCATTAGCTACGACAACAGAGCTGTTGATGAGCTAGTGAAGGAATTCTGCTGCTGGCGGAAGGATGACAGTGAGGAGGAGGAGGAGGAGGAGGCAGAGGGGGTGCGAGCTTGTTTCCGTCTGTGTGTGTTTGTGCGTGTGAGCTGAAGCGCGACTCGCTGAGTGGATGCGTCCTGACACCTGGCGCTCCCTCACTCGCCGCTCACATTCTCGCTTCTCAAGGCTTGTCTGGTCCGTCCTCCGCCTCCTCCTCCTCCCTTTATCTTTTGTTCTCTCTCTCTCTCTCGCTCGCTCCATCCGTTATTCCGCCTCGGTTCTCCGCCGGCCTCCGCTCCTTTTGTGTCAGGATCTCGCCTCGCTATGGTGCAGGATTTTTACGTCTGGGGGCGACGAGGCGCTCGGCTGACAAAGGTGAGCCGCGGGGATCTGCTTGGCGAGATGAATGAATGAACGGATGCATGGATGGACGGCTGGCTCATCTGTTGATCATTCCTCAGGATTTAGCGGCGGCACATCTCAGAACTGCTCGTGAGTGGCATCTTAATCTGAAGGCGTAGCTCTGTCATTTTTATTTTGTTAAGATCTTCAGCTTCCTGTCTGAGTCGCTTGGTCACCTTGACCATAGCGCCCCACCTTCATGGTGCTGGTCTACATCACTACTTGCTGTTTTTTTTTGTTAATGCAACATTTTGTTGCCGTCCAATTTAAGGGTGGGTGGGGGGTGGGCTGTATTTAAAAAAAAAAAAGAATTGTGAAAAATAAAACGGATTTGTGAATATATTTTTTTAACAAAAACAAAAAAACTATTTTGGTTGTATTTATCAGGAAAAAAAATGGAGATACCTGCTTTGCATTGGAAAGTAATTTGGAGTGACAATGCTGAAATTTTGGGAATTCGCCCATTCGTTTTTTTTTTTGGTGTGTGCGGACCCTACTCTTTGTTAATCATTAAAGAAAACTCGCCTAATCAGGAATCTAAGAAGTACTTGTGTGGAAATATTTTGCCACCTTTCTTAGCCGCCCACAAAGACATTAGCGGAGAACAAAAAGAGCAAGAGATCACGCTAATGAGTCTCAGTCACATCCGCCCTTGCTTTTGCCCTCATAAACTCCAACTTAGCCTTCTCCTTACGCTTCCATCTCCATTCATCTTCCGCCTCCTCTGTATCTTTCTTTTTTATCTCCATTTCTCATCCCATCCGACTCCCTCTCGTTTTCCTTATTTGTCAAATCCCACTCTTACGCCGCCGCCCCCATCGTCATCCACTTAAGCTCGCCGTCATCATCACACGCTGCTTTGCTTTCACGTCGTCTCGAGAGCTTCGTTTCACACAGCGTGGCAGGAGATGTTCCGACTGTTTCCTTTTTTGATCCTAGGTAGGTGGTTAGCGAGAGAGAGAGAAACAATTCTTCTTTCAATTCGACTTGTTTGAAGGTGCTAGCTCAAGAATTGAGTAGATGGACTGTACCATTTTTATTTTGGGAAAGAAAGAAGGCCTAAATCGAAATTCGAACCCTGAACCTCAGAACTGCGAGGCAGATATGCTAACGTACGAACGTCACAGTAACCCTGAAAGTAAAGTGACCAAAAGCATCCGCCATTGTGTTTTTTTTTTTTTTTTCCTCCCGCGCTTCCTTCTTCGTGTCTATTTTTGCCGCCTGTGATGTAACAACACATTGATGTGCTGGAAGCCTCGCCAGCTACTCTTCATTTTTTTTTTTATCCATTTTTATTATTTTCTTTTCAAAACCAAGACCACCCACTTGCGACACAGCTTCCATCAGCCTCTTGTGGCAATGTGGGAGTCTTTTAAAAAAAAAATTCCCCTCATAACACAACAAATACCCAACACACTTTTATCCTCCATCGGGAATTCATCCAAATACGTTTGATTAAAAGTCCAAAATATTATGCAAAAGGCCTTTCGACATCTCCCATAATGATTCTTTGTGGAAAAAGTCCCAACGCTTAGCTATGCCGTCACCGCAGCAAAGAAAAGCCAGCAGACTGAAGTGCGCTGTTATATCGGCGGCGTAGGAAGCGGACAGAGGGCAGATTGTGTCACTCTGACTTGACTTGTGTTCTTCTGTAGAGGCCGCCACATGTTTTGTCTCGTGCGCCGCCATGGCATGAAGACACGTCTCTGTCCTCGCACAGTCAGAGGTTCACCTCCTCCTTCTTTTATTCACCCCCCCCTCCCTCCACACTCTTCTGAAAGAGGCCACTTGTGTGCGTGCCACAACATCCTATTGTGATTACGAAACAACAGATAAATCTGCCGCAAAGAATGAACGCTTTCTCTTTCTCTCTGAATCCACACGCCACAAAGACGTGATTCTCCAGCTTGACAAGATTTGGATGAGGAGGGGAAAAAATGGATGGACAGTCATCCCAGCATCCATGACACTTCTTGCCTGGAGTTTTTTTGTCGCCCAGCCTATTGGTGTCAATCTCATGCTAGCCCAGTTCCCACGCAAAGCCCTCGCCCCCCCCCCCTCTCCTCTTTGAATCCATCGACCAGCTTGATCTTTCCACCGAAGCCGCGTAGCTGATACACTTTCCAAGTCGGACCAGTTAGTTTTTGCGGCTTTTGTTTCCACCACGAGACGAAACAAGCGAACGCAAAAGCAATTTTTGTCGATCCGCGTCTGCTTGCCTGCTACGATTTAATTTGGGATGATTGTGCTTCATCATAACAAACAAACCCCGGGATGAGACTGGCCGCACTCCCGCCCCTCCCTCCCTCTTTGCAGCTTCATCCACTGTGGTTAATTCCGGCTGCATTGCTCCCTTAGGGCGTCATTGATCGTGAACTGTATGTGGATCTGAGCTCACAATTTCTCTGGTGGGATCAGACTTTACAAGATGGCTGGCAGGAGGAGGAGAAAGTGGAACTTGGCACGATCCACTTTTGCCACCGGCAGGGGTCACTCGGGTTCAGGCAGGAAGGGCGTGGAGGGTCTTTGCTTGAGCAGCCTCACCGGGGTCCTGAGGTCCCACTTGTGGATGGTCGGGGACCGACGCACGACTCGACTGCTGCGAGGCCTCGACGCCGTTCCGGGGTCACGCCGCGCTCACTCGCTGTCCTATTTGTGCTCGGCCTTCACAGATGGTGGGAGCGAGGAACTGGCAGAACCCGGTCTAGACCCTCACCTGAGCCACTTCGGCCAAGGTAAGCACACCTTTAAGAACGCCTCAATAAAAATAAATCATTTTATTCAGTCGGTTTTTCTATTAAGTTCTCCAAATATTTAGGACCACGATGAGATTACTGGAGATGTTTGATCTTGTAATTTGCTTTTGAAGTAGGTATACTGGAGAGTTTATCAGCAGTTGGGAGGAAATGTTTTCCATAATTACCCCCCACCCTTCTCCCAATGCCCCCCCCCCCCCCCCGCCCCCACCACCACACCCGTGAGCATGTTTGGAACATGTCAACCAGCGTGGGCGTTTGTGTTTGTTTAGAGTCACGAAGCGGTCTAAACGTGTGATTATCGCATCACATTGTAGACTAAAATACTTTTTTTTTTTTTTTCCTACTTGCATTTGGAGTCGAGACGATCGAAAAATTCGAGATGTTTTTAATCACCATATGTTACCGAATTGCCACCGAGTGTACTTTGTGCCACTTCCATCCGAATTGTGATTTTTTTTTATTCGTCGTTTGTCCCGAAAACAACAAAGCTATAATTTGAGTTACAGTTGATGTGTTTTTATCTGAAATTGTTTCAGACCAACACGGACTGAATTTGCATCGTAAATTATAGCGTTGTCAACCTAACATAAACTGTAGTTAGCCACTCTGCCATGAAAACATAATAGACTGCATTTTTATAGACGTGAGTTGAATCAACATTCTTTTCATTTTTTTTCTAATGAAATGCCCGGCGTGATTTCATTTGTATAATCCGACAATATGTTTTGTAAATCGAATGAAATAAAATGCCGATTCATGCCCGTTGTGCCTCCCCCCATCCCGCAGGTGGCAGCTTAGACGGCGACTGCGCCTTTGAGGTCGACTACTACGCCGCTTTGCCGCCGCCTCCGTCGCCGTTCTCCATGGCCGAAGGTGTCCAGCACATTCGCATCATGGAGGGCGTGTCACGCTCGCTGCCCTCGTCGCCGCTACTCGGTCACCAGGCGCTCGGTATCCGGCTGCAGGCCGTCAAAAAGCTCACAGGTAGGATTATTTTTTATTCTTTATTTTTGTTTGTGTGAGGAAGCTGCGGGACATGCTTTGTGATTGCATTTACAGCAGATTTTTGACTTGGTGGAATTTTATAGTCGGCCACTAGGGTGCACCAGATCATGCAATGTTTGATGCTAATTTCTCCTTTTATCCAAATGCTGCAATTTATGTGTCATTATGGTGGAGGGCTCAGGGCGCTTTTTGGTTGCCTATCTTCAGGTTCAACTGGAGGAGTCTGGATGTGTTTTTTGGTGTCGTCTTGCATTATTTTTTTAAAGCTATTTAGCAAACTTCCATTAAATCTGTAGAATTAATCAAAGCTGTGCTTGGTGCACTCTGTTGGACAAATGTATTGGGTCGCAACTACTTTGCTTGAGCTTCATTTGCCTTTTGTTGCTGATCACCAGAGCAACATTTCATTTCGTCACTCCGGGCTTTGTCACCCTTTAATTAATCCAACTTGGCGCCACGTCCCGCACAGCGTGATAGCGCCAAATGCGTGCGTACGTGTACACTCTGACGTCAAAGGCCGTAGTTCATCCCTCACTCTATTGTCGATGTCCATGCAGGGTTGTGATATTAAAAAAAAAATTGTAGCCTACGTACACATTAGCTTTGTGCGGCTCTCACTTTTGTGACATCATGTCTTGTCGCTGGTTTCACACAAATCCGCTATTTTTAGTCTGCAGCGATGGCTCATTGTAAGTGTGGGGCGGTAAGCGTTGATGACTCGCTTTGACACTTCGCCGAAGTGATGGATTGACTTGATTTATTGATCGACTGGCATTAGAAACGTTCCGTGGTAATTATGTCTATATTCTAAGTAGAACTGGCAGGAAGTCTTCAAAGTATTTTTTTTTTTTATGAATGTGGTTTATTTCAAATTTGTCACGTACACACAAGGCTGCTAAAGCGTCAGTCGCCTCTCGCCAGTTTCACGCCGAATGTCGTTGGGAGTGACAACACACACTCAACTACAAAACTACAAATGCGTTTCCAGGAATCATGACGTGCGAGTACTCGCAGCCGTTTTGCACATTCACAAACCCGTGACATTTATGAGCCTTGTCGGTCAGTGTAAAAAAACTCTGTCTGGGGAAATAAGCGTGACTGACAGAGATGATTAAAATATAAAAAAATAAAAAAAAGTGCTGCTTTAGGCATTAAATGGCCTCAAAGATGGCTGCACTTTCAAGGGTAAAACAAGGACACGCAGGAGCCGACAAAATCGTCCCCTTTGCGATCCCGCGTGTCCATCAGCTGCAAGACCGCGCTCCTTTTAATACCAACGCCCTCCTCCCACCCTCGTCGGCTTTTTTTGTTTTTTGATTATACCATTTTCTTCCCGCTTTCCATTCCCACCCTTTTTTTTTTCCTCCCCCTCCTTTTCTGCTCGCTGGTTGCCATGACAACAGCAGCACTGCGCCATTCATCCATCGGAAGGACCCAGGCTGGTGTTCCTACTCCGTACATAACGGCGCTTAAAGGCGGACGAAGGCACTCGCTTTCTGTCAGTCTGCCGCATCACTTCTTATTTTTTTGCGGGAGGGTGAAGGTTACCTGCTAGGCTTGGGGTGTCACCTGTGTAATACCCTCCTCCCACCAGCAGCACCATCAATGCCTCCCCCATCCCTCCCTCCCTCCCACCACCCCTTCACTGAGACGCAACCGCCTTCTTCCTCTTCCTCTCACTCCTCCCATCGTCGCCGTATCGGTTACTCGAGTGCAGCATCGCCGTTCCAAATCCCGAGGAGATCCCACTCTTGTCCGAGATAGGAGGACCCCCCACCCCTCATCGCTTGACTTTTCTCGCCCAGCCTCCGGGAATGCGGGACCGCGCCTGTTGAGAATGGTGAGCGACCGCCGCGCCCTCGTCTCTTGTTCGCACGTTGTCGGGGTCGCCGGCGCGGGTCATGTGACGCTGGGCTTACGGGAAGTGATTTGATGCACTTGTCGGCGGGGCGCTAATGACGCTAACGTAGGCTGGTGGAGGAGCTGTGAATCAAGCGCTGTGATCAAGTGTTTTTTGTGTGGTGCGTGTGTGCGTTCGCGTGGGTGAGCATTCAATTGTCTTTTGAGTGTGCGTATGTGTGTCTAAGTACAAGCTGTGGGCGGCTAATAATGCACTTTCCCGAGCATAACATCAGACTATGTACCATATGCTTGCATAAATAGCTTCAAGTTCTCAGGTGGGAAGGAGGCTAGATGAGTTTCTTTGGGGGTGGGAGGGGGGGGGTTGGAACAAACGGAACAAAATGTCTCAATAACAGCAGCCAGACGTCATCGCTTGCCTCCGTCCGTTGGCATGGACGCCCGATGTATTGATGACGACCGCTTCGGGGAGACATTTGTGTCCCCAAGTCGAATAGAAAGCCCGAACTTTTCCTCCATAGCAGTCATGAAGTTCATGCAAGTTTCAAATGGTACTTTTGAGGAGTAGCAAGCGTGACTTTGAATCACTATTCATCCAAATGAAGTTACTACACGTTAGCTTGGTGTTAAGCAGCCCCTGCAGTGTGCTATTAATAACCCTGAGAGAGGTTTGCTTACAAAACAGAGGGTTACGTGCATCACCCAGAGCTGAGCGCACACACACATAAAAAAAGTGTGTGTGTACTCGTCCAAGCGTGTCCAAGGCTTTCAGGCCTGCACAATGACACCAGCGCCAAGCATTAGCATTCAGCGCAGCTCTGTCTGCTGCTACTCCTGCTGGCACATTTGCTCCGTCATTTCACGGCTGCTTTCGTCTGGTCGACGGCGCCACCATCGCCCCGTTACGGCATCCTAATCGGCTCCGCTTGTCTTCTCGAGATCTTTTCCAGCGACAAGAAGGGCGTGGTCCTCAGGTTTCAGCAGGCCCCGACGGGGATCAACAGTGGCGGCACGGCGCCGAGCTTTACTCCGGCTAGAGGTCAATACAGCCTCGCTATTATTAGGTGTTTGTATCACGCGCGGGACTTGGCACGTCTGTCGCTTCCCGAAACCTCTCTGCCGGTGAGTGAAGTTACGCACCTTGAGAGATCACAAAAAGAAAATTACCTTCGCAGACGTGGTGCTAATACTGCTGAGTCACAAGAGCGCTGACCCAAAGGAATCACACCGCTGTTTACAACCATCAACGCAAACTTCCATCTTCATTTTGCTGAGTCATGAGAGCACAGACTCTTCTATCCCCCATTTCCTTCATTGCTGGGAGAAAGTGCAATTGTATATATGTCAGTGCCTTCTCAAAATTCCGCCCGAGTTTCACCTTGCTCGCCTCCCACGGCGGCGATGATTGAATCATACACACGTACATATTCGCTCGCATACACACGTGCGCTTGCATTATAATTGGAAGAGGCCGTCTGGCTAATGGACTTGCTGTTCTCTGTTATTTTCCGTCTCGTTATTTAAAAAAAAAAAATATATATATATATATATATATACAGTCAACCAATCAAGGTGTTACTGAGATGACATTTTGGAGCATGTGACAGCGAAAGCTGTTGTCGTGACGACCTGGGTGGCGTGCTAGCTTTAAGCTTCGCACACACACACGGTCCAAAGTATGTCATTGTGTGTGTGTGGATTTGTATGTGTGTCTTGGCAGGGGTTGAGCCGTATCCTGTTGTGATTGTAACCTTTTTCCCGTCTCCTCGTGTTGACCCGCGTGACGACGCTACGCTTTCCGACAACATCGCATTGCGAAATGTTGCCGATGTGTTATATTTTGCACTAGTCATTAACACTACGTTCTTTTCATGATCAATTGTAATATTAGTTTGTTGCTTTCACTCTCAAGTCTGGCATTTAAACTTAAATGCATTGCTGGCCTTTCAAAAAGACACCAATGCCAAAACAACACATTATAAAATCATATTCTATTACAGACTTATTTCTTTTTGCAGCAACTCACTAAAAACAAATGTTTGCAATTGAATGTTTTATGAATTCAAATCAATTTCCTTTTATGCTCGCAAACAGAAAAAAAAACTCTAATGAATAACATTTATTTAGATTTGCTGTATCGCTCGTGATAAACAAGGGTTCACTGCAAGTTACAAAATTTCGGAATAATGTAATCATACCAGCGCTCACTACTGCATTTATGTACCCACAATGTAGGTGTAGTTATTCATAAGCTCATTAGAGGAGTGGATTTGCATCGCTGCCATCCATCAACACTTGTCAACCATCCTCGGCTTGGCGCGAGCTCACAGCACAACGCCACCGCAGCCGCCAGATTTAAGTCGCCGGGAGCCGACGCCGCTGAGAGGATTTACCCCGCGGGGATAGATAGCCGCGCCCCCAACCCTTTCACGCAGGTGAAAATCCGGGCGAGAAACAAACGCGCTTAATCTCCGGTTTACGCCGCACGCCGATGGCGCGCTTGGTCGATGGCGAAGGTGGATGCGCGATACGAGTCGCCGCTGGCTCTTTCGCCGCGCTTGCAAGAGAGAGGAGCTTATCGGGATAAGTCCAAATCGAAGTGGATTGAGGCAAAGCTGTTTTGCTGCTGCTTCCTGGTCATGTGCCAGTGCCACCACTGCTCCTATGCACCAAAAACATCAAACATCGTTTTCTGCCTGCTTCACCAATCGACAAAAGATTGTCATGACGGGAACATCTAAAACATATTTTACGATTAACTTAAGTCAAATAGAATGACCTTAACTAAACAAAAAGACCAGCCCCAAATCCTTGCATCTTCTCCAAAAAATTGAAATTTGCACACCAAAGCTAACTTTAGCCTGAAGCTAGCTAGCAGCCCATTCGCACCAGGTGTTATTCGGGCATTTTCAAACATAATTTCAAGCAATTCACAATGGAGTCGCATGCCTTTTCAGTATTCATTCAAGGAAATAAGCAGTTTGCCACAGCTGCACTCGCATCTGTCCCGCTTTGAAAATTTCTAAGCCGAAACGATGAATGAGCCCATCTCGCTCCGGTCGTTGCCGCTCGTTTCCAGCGACTCGTCTCGTGTCTGTTTGCACAAAAGTCCGTCTTTGTGCGCTCAGTCAAAGCCAGACATTTGGAGTAAACAAGCTCGTGAACACATTTCGAAGGCAGATGGCAGCGGCGGGCCGACGCATGCTCGCAAAATTCGCCTTGCTGACTCAACAATGCTGCGGAACTGGCATTTTAGTTTGCAGACTCCTCTCATGGCTGTGACACATTTCTACTTGGTACTTTGTTGACGTTGCTTTGTATCGGCGATACGTTGTGTTCATCCTAAAACAAACCGGGACCTCAATCAGATCCCTGTGGAACTCCACTCATGATTAAGATGCCTGTTTTTATGGACCTTGCTTAGTTGGAGAGAAAAACAAAAGGTTCTGGTAGTTTATAAAATTGCTGCTTTCTAAGCTTTCTGTCTCCCCCTTGTCTCACCCTCCATCTCCCTAATTTATATATGTGTGTGTCTGTGTGTGTCTTGTGTGTTGTCTCCCTCCGTGTGTTGGTCTGCGCCCAGCCCCTCTTCGGAAAGCAAAGTTCGTGGAGAGCCCTCGCGTTCCGCAATCGGAGCTCGGCTCCTCCGACCCAGCCGGGAATTCCCACCTGGACAGATTGTGCCTAGGTAAGTTTGTGGCCCCCCGCCCCTCCCTCCCCTTTTCCCGCATGTCGGCTTTGTTGCATTGTGCGAGCAGCAGGGGAAAGTCTTGCTTAATGGCGTGAGGAATGTTAAAGATTCAGGCTCCTAATCCGACACAGCTCCGCTTCCTGCAGTCAGCAGTTGGTCTGTAATCCGCACGCCAGTCCAGTCTCTGTCAAACATCTATCCCAATCGGAACCCCCCCCGCCCCCCCTCGGCCCCGCCCGCCTCGTTCAAGCAGGTCACTCGAGGATCTGCTTCGATTTCAGCGTGGGTGGAGACACTGTGAAACTCAAAAGGTCTTTGCCGACGTAATTTGGTGACAAAATGGTGGACTTGTCGGTTTGTCAGCCTCTCCTGTGGAGCCTGTGCCCCATGGGAGCTCCAAGTAGGTGCTTTTGTAGTTACACTAGAAGATGAAACCTTTAGCCATGTGATTGAAATTCACACTGTTAGTTTGCAATTGTCATATTGTGATAAGCTCTGTGCTCACTCCAATAATAATATCACTAGCCCGTTGCTAAATTCTCATCTGGGATTCATCTTCCGGTACCTTCTTTTGTAAATTTTTGCCAATCTCTAATGAAGTGGGAATCAGTACAGGCACATGTGAGTCACTGCAGATGCGACACTTTTGGTAAAGTTAATCAACGGCGCCACTGAGGCGAATAGAGCGCTTGATTCCAAATCGGACGCCGAATGGGTTGTGGAAGAACCCGCAGCGGGAGAGGCGGCGGGCGAGTCGGGCTTTTATTTCTCGGGCGGACAGATGGACAGCTCCTGGCAGAAGTCACGGCAGGGTGTCGACTTAACACCGTGCCTGCTCGTGACGCTTGTTTTATTTGTCCACTTTAAAGCTGGAGATCCTGTCCAATTCATGAGTCAGCACTTTTTCGATAACTGTCATCTAATACGATTTTAACAATATTCTCTTCACGCTCTCGTGGAAATTTTATAGTAAATCTTAAGTGATGCATGGACAATAGAAACGAATCTCGAGGTTTCAGCGTCGTGTAACAAGAGCCGAACACCTCGCAAGGCCTCGCTATCGTTGCCGGTAGCCGCAAGTGGCTGGTATTGTTTTCATAAGTGTGTGTGTGTGTGTGTGTGTGTGTGTGTGTGTGTGTGTGTAATCTTATCCAAACGATGCCTTGGTAAAACTCACTTAGTGTAGCATGAAACTCCGCTATGGAGGTTTGTGGTGAAGGACTACAAAACCGGTCTTACATGCTGGTACATTGATTTGAACCCCAACAAAGGAGCCCTGGGATGAGTAGTAAATAAATAAAATAAAAAATATCCTACGCGGTGTCCACTTGATTCCCTGACGTGATTGGCTGAAAGACAAAAGAACTGAGTCACTGCAACTTTGGTCTTTTGTTGACAAAAGGGCAAGGAATGTACATACTTGAACTTTTGGATCTTTAGTAGCTGAAAGGATCCATCCACATCTGAAAGGTTTCGGGAAGTAAGAGTTGATAGAACTAAATGTTCCTTGTCCTGAAACTTAAAAACAACTGAGGCAATTGTTTTGGAGCAAACAATCATTCGTGTCAATCGTTTAAAATTTGAAGTTGTTCCAAATGAAATTTGAGATGATCAAATTTGTCTTCTTTTTTGACAGTGTGTGGAAATTTGGTGAGCAACTTTAAATCGGACTTGCCGTGAGCATCCCGAGTTGGATCTTGTCGTTGCTTTGAGGTGTCTGAATGAAATTTTGGAGAAGATAACATCAGAGGAATGTGATGGTCCTGATTGTCCACCACGCTGATGCTTTCTCGGCATGCAAAATATTGGGAACCATCGGGAAAAGTGAATTCAGTGTAGTCAGTTTTCCTGTCACTCTCATGCGTCCAACTTGTTTATTTATTTATTTTTGGCTGTTGGAGGTGTCCAGATGAAAGGCGAGCACTTTTCCCAATATTAATCCGCTTTTCCCCGGAATGCGCGGACACGCATTCCTAGCCTGTGCGGTGAAAGATAGTTGCCATGGCAACCATCTGTCTCCCCTTTTTTGCAGCTCAGGAATCTAGCGGGTGGGGGGTATATGTGTGTGTGTGTGTGTTTCTGAGATGTTTTCATATGCTCTCGTCGGGTCATTAGGGAGCTCGAAGGCGTCACGGTGATGAGACGACATCCGCTTGACTCGCTCAGAAGTTTTCTCCATGATTTTCCTTGCAGATGAGAAGCGTTGAAAGAGCTCAAGATAGTGTTGACACTCATGTTCTAATCATTAGCGAGCTAATTATTTGCTATTTGTTTATGATATGATAACATGCTTACTGTCTAGACTGACACACATGAGCTTAGCAGGGTGTAAAAAAAACGTTGTTGATTGGTGCTGCTGCCTTTTCTGGAAATGGCTTTGTTCGGGCTTCCAACTGACTAAACAGGCCATAAAGTTTGGACTTATGGCTTTGACTTTGCTTTTCTAACATGCCTGCGTGTTTGCGATTACATCGAGGGAGTTAAAGTTGTTTTTATGGCGGCTTAAATCAAGGGTTGCCCTCTAGAGGCATTTATATTATACATTAAAAAAAGTGTATAATAACTTGGGGTTTTACAGCATGCCAAAAATCATACTTGGTTTACTCCGAATTTAATGCAGCAAGGGAAGAAAAATTCCAAATAAAAAAAAAAGACTTTAAAGTTTTCTAGCTATGTGAGATTAAAACTATTGGTAGATAAGTCGAATGTCATGACTTGACATTATTCTGCCTTGTGTCTAACGGAAACACTACGATTACACTTGCCGGTCTGGTCCGACCTGCCCCGCTGGAAAACGACAACAACAGAAGCGGCAGCGTGAGCATCTCCGCTGTTTATTTAAGATCCGGCCGTCCCGTTCGCTCATCCAATTACATCTGCTGGGCTCGGGAACACTCCAGGGAGTAAAGGTAACCTGGAGGGGTGTGCTGCAGTCTAATGATCTCATATAATAGCATGCTAATAAGGAAGGAGGCTGAAAAATACCTACAGTAAGATTTTGTTTTTCTCCATTGCCTCGTTATTGTCTTTGCAGGTGTATTAGCATGACATATGTTAGCTTTTAGCAAATGCCACTGGTTCGGATTAGCATCATAGTAGCTCTGACGTGAATTTGTGCTTGTTCGCAATAGTGTGAAAGCGGCAACCGGCAACTTAAATACCTAATGAGAATACTGGCAAGGAGCTGATTTAGGCCACTACTCACACCTACTACTCACGTACAGACTAACCGACGCCAGCTTGTGATGTCACTCACAAAGGCACACGTCCAACCTATGAGTAAACCGAAATACTAAAAGATCATAAATGGTCTACCTTTAATTCTTTATTGTTTTAGATGTAAAGGGACCCCAAAAAAATTGTTATTTATATATATTTTTAATCGTTTATTTGAATCACAATTATCGGAATTGGATGTACTTTTATTTTTTCATGTTATACGGTTCTATTTTTTTTTTTTCTTCATTAAAATGTTCCCCAAAAAGTTTTTGGTGGTCCCGAACGGTTTTATTTCAACGGGAAAATTAGTTTTCAACAACAAAGTGGAGCTTTTTTTTTTTTTCTTTTCCCTCGTCACTGCAAAGAGCCTGTGCAAACAGCACAGAGGGGCGTCGCCTCGCCCGCTTTGTCTGGCTTCGTCTAACAGGTGAGCGCCGTATCTTGTTACGCCGGGCGCAGAAGAGGTGCGGCTGTCAGCGAGTAGGCACGGGTGACGTTTGCTTCTCAAAAGAAAGCCTCGTGAATGAAGTCACTTTGGACTTTATTAAAAACATCCGGGCAGCGAGCGCGGGATGCTGCCTCGATCCCTCCAGGTGGACATGGTCACCTTTTTCTTTTACCGGCTGTTTTGTTTGTTTCCTCCCCCCCTCCACCTAACTCCCTCTCTTCTCTGCTTCCCGCCGCCTCTGCAGGGGAGTCGAGCCAGGAGCTGGGCCCCCCGCCCACGGTGGATGAGGCCGCCAACACATTGATGACGCGCCTGGGCTTCCTTCTGGGAGACAAAGCGAGCGAGGGGCCAGCCGGTCCCCACTACAGCATGGAGGAGCCCGAGCCCAGACAGGTAAGAGGCAGCAACTCTTATTTTGAAAGGCCCGCGGGCAGGATGCAAAACATCATTCAAATCTCCTGAATAATTGAGGTCATAGTTGACTGTTTTGTTGGAATGTAGGTCAGACTAAACTTTGACCTGTGTTTAGTTGCCATTAAAATGATGAGGGGCTCCTTGCAATGAAGTTTGAATAATTTCTTTGAACCCCTCTTCATATTTTTCACAGTACAGTCAAAGCAGCAATGAAATCATTTGATTTCATAATTCCACTTCATTGTTGAATATTTTCTCTATGACTAAATCATAGTCGCTTGTGGCCAAATAATACAATAAGATGTTATTGCGCTCGGAAAGCCTCATTCTACAAACCAAGTTTTTTTTTCTTTTTTTTTAAATTACATTTTCCACTAGTACATGTGAAAATGATGCCATTTAATCTCAAAAGTTGGGCACGAGGTGTTGACGTTATCTACCGTACGTGGAATTGACTAATCTTTTATTGCCGCACTAATAGTCTCATTCTCTGAGCCCTCATTTTATCGAATCACATTTTGCTCCCGTTTTAAATGACGGCTTTTGATTTAAAAACTCTTCCTAGCTGAGATGCGTCCCAGGAATTATATTTGCGTCTAATTCCACGACTTACACGCCGTCACATTTTGCAGCATTCCGTGATGGAGCGACTGCTGCTTGCAGCGAGAGCGTTGCTGTAACGGCGGGGGTGTCGAAAGCGAGAGAGCTTGATTCAAGCGCCTCTTTTTTAAGGGACGTGACTCACGCCGGCCGCCTGCCGCACGCTGTGTACGCTTGTCTTTTTTTCGTTTACCTTGCCCCGAAGTACAACGCAAACATTTCGAGTACATTCGCTTTGCATTGCATAAACCAGGCGCCTATGAAATTGCTATGCTATTAAATGATTGGCTGTTTTAGTGTAAACATTGCGCAACAGGTTGCCAAGACCATAAGAAACGGAGACTGTTTTGAGCCTTTTGTACTAGCTCGTGCGGAGTTACGTCATGTGTAACTATCACGAGTGTGTTCCACAGTCAGGTGGATGTAGCCTTGAGCACCACTTCACCTTTTCCTCTCCTCTTGACGGAGACCTCCACGCACTTATACACGAACGTGCATGAATGTTTTATGTTCGGGTGAGTCTGTGAGGACTCGCGGCAGCAGCCGCTTTTTCTTTATATTTTTGATCCCCCGTGGAGCACGGTCTGCTAACCCGAGCTGACACACTGGGGACTCACTGCAGGGAGACAAACAATGAGTCTCTTCCTATGTTGTCAGAAAAGTCCCAGGACCGGTGTCACAAACGATCCATTCGGACAATGCCTGTGTGTGTTTGTGTCAGCAGGGTCAGAACCAGCGCATCAGCCCATGCTCCACGCTAACCAGCAGCACCGCCTCGCCCCCCGCGGGCAGCCCCTGCTCCACCCTGCCCGCCACCATGTCGGGCCAGCCGGGCACCAGAGAGTGCGCCTACGGCTCCGTCACCAGTCCGACCTCCACGCTGGAGAGCAGGGACAGCGGAATCATCGGTGAGAGCGCCCCCGAGCCTCACGTTTGGGTGTCGAAGAAATGTCAGGGGTTTCCAACTCGTATGATTTGTCTCGACAGCAACGCTGACCAGCTACTCTGAGAACATGGAGCGCGGCGGCGGAGGCAAGCACGGCTGCGAGGGCTCGCGTGGCAACCTGAAGCTGTGGCAGTCGCAGAAATCAGGCATGGACTCCTTCCTCTACCGCGTGGACGAGAACATGACGGCGTCCACGTACAGCCTCAACAAGATCCCCGAACGCAGCCTGGAGAGCATGTCCTCACACTCTGCCCACTCCATCCCCTTGTACCTCATGCCCCGACCCAATTCTGTGGCCGGTGAGTCCCCTCCAGATTCCCTCTGTCTCTCCCTGTGACATATTTCAATACTCCTTACCTCTTTTTTTCCTGCTTGCTTTTCCTCCTTCAAGTGAAAATTCGGTTTTCACGCTCGCACTAGTTGACGTGTGTCAGCATCGAGCGCACGATGTTGCAGGTCGCCTTTGTAAAAGCACTCTAAAAGATGCATGATGGGAAAACCTGGGAAGCCCTGAAGCGGCACAATTTCGTAATCCCTCTTCTCGCTCCCCCCCCTACCGCAAAGTGCCATCGTGACGCCGGTTTCCGATTGGCCGCTCTCGCACGGGCGGAGGTGCATCATAAGCCTCGGGTGTTAACGGCTTCTATTCCCCCCGAGTGTTTCATGGGGGGGCAGGAAGTGAGGCAGGGAGGCACCACCGTTACCTCATGCAGGCACAGCATCGCTCTCCCATCAGGAGCAGGAATGCCGTTCACTAACAACCTTTCACCTTCTAGTTTTTTTCCTCCTCTTCTTCTCCCTTCCCTTCCCTGGTTGAAACAGTTCCTTCATATCCAAAGCTTACGTCCACTTACCTTTCTAACCTCCAGTTTCCACAGCTTTCCCCTCCTCTTTCCCTTCCCAACATCCTCCTTCCTCTTTCTCCGGCCGCCAATGTGCCTCAGTGCAGACTTAAGCCCGTTGGCACAGCAGCAGCGGACGTGATGCGAACAGACTGCTGCATTGCAGATAGACAAGATGAGCACACAGATTGGAGTCCCTCGCATTGAAAATTGAGAAAATGGAGCCTTTTCAGCTCAGTGGCCCTGAGTCATTCCTCCTTGCTTTAGCAGCAGATTAATGTCTCCTCTTGCTCCTCTCAGAGACTAAATTATAGAACCCCCACCCTCCTCCCACCCTCAGCACGCCCCAATCCCTTCGGGGCCAAACTGCTCAATGTTCTCATTTGCCGTTTTACTTGCGCTTTGGGATGTTCGCTCTGCTCACGTTTTGGCCCTCAGAATTAAAGTTGATTTGTCAGCGGAAGCCCGATGGCACTTAGAACCGCAGGAAGGTCGAGGGGCCGCTGTGTCTTCCACTAGGGGTCAGTGAGAGGCACTTGCAGGACTACCAGTATTAAAAACTCAGTGGATGAACTGATTTGAACTCAAATCGGCCTTTAACAATCACTCTGCTGAGTTGTGAGTACAATGATAACAACTGTGTGCTGTCGCTTGGAGATTTTAGATTACATCTAATCTGAAGTGGATCTGCTTGCTTTGAAAGCACAACAGCGCTGGCTTTTTTTTTAAAATTGTTTCCTTGCTTCTCCAGTCAGTAAAAACTACTGGTGATGGTCTCCTCCATTTTTTTTTGTTTTTGTTTTTGCTAGTGACGTTTGTTGGGATGTGAAGGTCTATCACGTCGACTGGCAAATCTAATTTCATAGCATATTGGCCACGAAACAATCAACAGCCAGCGCCGGGCTTCATGAATAAGACATTCATCTGCGCGGCTAATTAATCCTGAGAGATCTAGCGAGTGACAGACGCCGACTGAAGGGAATTCTACAGGGCGGCCGATCGCATCCTCTGAGGCTTCCTCTGGAGTCCATCTTGTTGCACGCGCGTTACCCGTGCATGCTTACTAGCCACGCTAAAACAGATCTGTGATGCTTGTTACCTGAACTCTTAGGAACTGGAATCGTAACTGGGGCCCAGTTCTACCAATCCACAGCAAATTGAGAGAACTTCATCATGATCTATCATAACAGATCTCTAGTAAAAGCTTCAAGAACCTAAGCTCCAAAGTAAACAGGAAGTCAGCCATTTTGTTTTGAAGGAACCATTTTGGGGAGATTTAAACTCCTACTAGGGAATTTGCCCAAAATGAGCCTCAATTGGAAGCTTAGACAGATGGGCGACTTTAATTTGCCAAGCCTCTTGGCCTATCATGTGTTAATGTGGGCGGGGAATGGTGTCAAAGTTGGATGATTATTTAGAGGAGTTGCCATTTATTTTATTTTTTACAGCCACCAGCTCGGCCCACTTGGAGGACTTGGCCTACCTTGACGAGCAGAGGCACACCCCCTTGCGCACCTCTCTGCGCATGCCCAGACAAAGCACCACTTGCGGACCTGGCCGCCCGGGGCAGGACCTGAGAGGTCAGTCCACACACACAAAACTGACTGAAAAGCCGACCAGAACAGTAGGTCCAGATCGTGACCTGCAGGAATGATCTGTCAGGCGGCCATTTTGAAATAGAGACACCTCCATCAATACTGAGCATTCCCCTCATAGTCCCAATATCCTTTTCCTCCCTTTTTCCATCCTCCCTCCGTCCTCCCCTTCCTTCCTCGCATCCTCCTGCTCGCGACCGCTGAGCCATGTGAGTCATCGTCACCTGGTGAATAATTCAAACGTCTGGCAGTCGTCTGGCCACCGAGCTTTCCGTGGTTGCCGGTGATGGAGGATGCGGAGGAGGCGGGCAGGCAGCGTTGCTCAATGTCATCCTAGGGTGGCAAAAGGTGCCTTTGGGAAGTGTTTGATGACTGATGAAGCATCCATCTTTCCATAAACAACTCCCCACACCCTTTAAAAGCCTCAAAGCTCTAATTTGTAGCAACACACGCTTGAAACTTTAACTCACTCACATCGGAAACCCTAACTTGAGTTTTGAAACTCGCAGCGGCTTTGAGGCGCTCCCTGAGTGTAATTGGATTAGCCACACTTAAAACACTCGCCCAGAATTGAGTTTTTGTTGCATCACATTCTTTCACCCAAACGGAGTGCCCTTACATCAGCACGAGTATGCCACTTGCTTCCTTTTCATTAGAGTTCCTGGAAACTTTACTAGCAGCACTTTAGAGACAACGAGAGAGCAAGCGACTGTATGCGGCCAAGGAAAACGATCACGAGGAAATATGGGCTCATTATCGCACCTAGCCGGAGCTCTTTAGCTACGAGCCATTTGCAGAGGGCACACTAATGTACTTTGGGCAACCCTGCCAAACACTGTGCATAAATGCTTCTTGCTATACCGACGCCATTTTTTTTTACAAGACCTCAAAACCACGGTGCGAGCTCTCCTTCGAAATGCATTTCATGCCATCTTGACACTCCATTGCACTAATTGAGAACCCCTTTAACACACTTTTTTTTGTTACTTTTTGTTTCAGGTTCCGCTAGCAACTCCCATCCCTGGCAGTCGCAGTCACGTAAGTAACACTTCTTTTCTCTATGCCCCATAATGTTTTCTGCTATGTCCCATTGTTTTCCATTGTGTTCCATAGTGTCCCATAATAGCCCATCATGCCCCAGTATATCAGATTTTGCACTGCAGTACCCATTGACATCCCCTAATATGTCCCATTTTATTCCATAGTGGCCCATAACGGCCACTATTGTTTCTCATCATTTCCTATTTTGTCTCTTAGTGTCCCTTCATCCCCCCTTTATGTCCCATCACATTCCATTATTTCTCATTTTAGCCCACAGTGTCCCTTGACCCATCAAAAAATGTAGTCTAAGAACTCCCTCTAGTGGCAGGAAAGGGTAGTGACAAGTAGCGCCCTCAGGCTGTATCATAGACCAAAACTTGTCTGCTTCAATTCAAATTGAAACTTTCAATGCTGCCTTAAACCTTGATTTTGTTGTATGCGATTTAGTTAATAAGTGAAATGCTGCGAAAGTAAAATCTTTATTGTGTTTTCCGACCCAGCAGTACGTTTTGCGCCGTACCGGCCCCAGGACATCGCCCTGAAACCGCTGCTTTTTGAGGTACCGTCCATCACGGTGGACTCTGTGTTCACCGGACGCGAGTGGCTCTTCCAGGAGATCGACGGCCACCTCAACCGGCCCGGCAGCAGCCGCGGCGTGATCGTCGTCGGCAACATCGGCTTCGGCAAGACGGCCATCATCTCCCGCCTGGTGGCCTTGAGCTGCCACGGCACACGCATGCGTCAAATCGCCTCCGACAGCCCGCAGGCCTCGCCCAAACGTAAGAAGTCCCCAAATATGATATTAAAACAGGGAAATGTTTGATTTTTATTGGGAATCTCTTCCATTGCCACGTCCAGATGGCGAGGGGCTCCCTCTCAGCCAGCCCCAGCCCACGCATGGCACGCTGGGGGGAGGCAGCTGTCCCGGCACCCCTGAGATGAGGCGGCGCCAAGAGGAGTCCATGAGGAGGCTCGCTTCTCAGGTACCCCCCCTCCCATCCTGTAATCCCAACAAATCAAATTTTCAAATTTGTCCTCATAATTGTTGGAGTGGTGTCGCGCGTCCCACGTGGACTGTACGACGTGTGCGGACACGGGATCCCCTGCCGCGGCGCATGCATTATGCACGTGTGTTGAAGAAAGAAAAAACAACTTAGCCAGGGAGTCTTATGAAATATTAATCCATGTAGAATGTCACTTCCCAGCCTTACTATTAGATCGTGTTAAGTCTGCATATTAATAATTGAATTTACTCGCTGTTTCACCCCCAACTTAGTTCTACTCCATTTCCCGTTCTCATTCCATTCTGGATCGAAATTTGCATTTCCTTTTTTGTCTTTTTTTCCATTGTTATAGAATATTATTTTACTTTTTTGTGGAACAACAATGACTACAAACCAGAATAAGTGATTAGTTAACTGATAAATCCTTTATCCAACAACAATATTGATCATGGGATGAAATAATAAAACTCTATAATAACAAATAATAATAATTTGATCAAATAATGGCATTTTTAAAAGATTTAATCTTATTTTTGCAGTATTTTTCAAATCGTTATTAATCAGTCAGTCAGTTTATTTATACAGCTTTTTTTATACAAAATATGCAACTCAAAGTGTTCCATGAGTTTATCGTTTTCATCCAAAATATTCTTGTAAATTATTCATCAGTACATGTTGCTCATTGTAAAATGTTACAACGACTTAACGCTCAGCTCCTTACGGCTCCCGCTCGAGCCAGACGTCTCTCCGCAGACGAAAAACGATGAATTATTAACATATGAAAATGGAACAACTGTCTACTTTCCTGTTTTTCCACCTTTGACTCCTCTATTGCCCCCTTCAGGTGGTGGCTTACCATTACTGCCAGGCAGACAACGCCTACACTTGCCTGGTGCCCGAGTTTGTGCACAACGTGGCGGCGCTGCTGTGCCGCTCGCCTCACCTGGCGGCCTACAGGGAGCAGATGCTACGCGAGCCGCACCTGCAAAGCGTGCTGAGCCTGCGCTCCTGCGTCCAGGACCCGCTGGCGTCCTTCAAGAGGGGTGTACTTGAGCCCTTAGATGCTCTCTACAAAGGTAATGTCGACATATGTTTAGATTTTGGATAAATTGCTTTCTATACATATCAAATTTATTTTTTTTTGCTCTCCAGAGAGGAAGATCAACTCCGAGGAGGACCTGATCGTTCTCATCGACGGCCTGAACGAGGCCGAGTTCCACAAACCCGACTATGGAGACACCATCGTCTCCTTTCTCTGCAAGACCATCCACAAGTTCCCCCCCTGGCTCAAGCTGGTGGTCACGGTACGGACCACCTTGCAGGAGATCACCAACCCGTTGCCGTTCCACCGCATCTCACTGGACGGTCTGGAGGAAAACGACGCTATCGACCAGGACCTGCAGGGTTACATCCTGCACCGCATCCACAGCAGCCCGGAGATCCAGAACAACATCTCGCTCAACGGCAAGATGGACAACACCACCTTCGGCAAACTCAGCGGACACCTTAAAGCCCTCAGCCAGGGATCTTACCTGTACCTCAAGCTCACCTTTGACCTTATTGAGAAGGGCTACCTGGTTCTCAAGAGCTCCAGTTACAAGGTGAGCTAGCACGGCCATTCCAACCCGTCCAAACCCGACACCTGATGTTCTGATCTTTCATACCTCAGGTGGTTCCGGTCAACCTGGCCGAGGTGTACCTCCTGCAATGCAACATGCGCTTCCCCACGCAGTCCTCATTCGAGCGGGCGCTGCCACTGCTCAACGTGGCCGTGGCTTCGCTGCACCCGCTCACCGATGAGCAGATCTACCAGGCTATCAATTCCGGCTCGCTGCAGGTACGAGCACTCTTGACACAAAATGTGAAACGTCAAAATGACATGCTAACCATGGTGCTAATTCAGGGAACGCTGGACTGGGAGGACTTCCAGCAGCGTGTGGACAACCTGTCCATTTTCCTGGTGAAGAGGCGGGACGGCACCCGCATGTTCGTCCACCCGTCTTTCCGGGAGTGGTTGATATGGCGGGAGGAAGGCGAGAAGACCAAGTTCCTGTGTGATCCCAGGTGAGACCAGAGCCTTTGTTTTTGTTAGGTGTGAACATTCCTTTTTTGGTTGTCACCGTCAACGTTCAATTTGTTTTCTTTTTCCCTGAGGAGATCCCACCTGGCAACAAAACAAGCCTTATCATGCCCTGAATTTCTTTTTCCCGTTTATGCATTCACAGGAGCGGACACACCCTGCTGGCCTTTTGGTTCTCACGGCAGGAGAACAAGCTGAACCGGCAGCAGACCATCGAGCTGGGCCACCATATCCTCAAAGCACATATCTTCAAGGTACTATTTTCTCGCATGTGTATATTGTACATAAATAGAAACACACGGACAAATCACGACTGGATCGCGCCATCTGTTCAAAGGGTCTCAGCAAAAAAGTGGGCGTGTCATCGTCCATCTTGCAAGGCCTATGGGTGTCCTACAGCACGGAGGGTCTGTCGGCAGCGCTCTCGTCACTGAGGAACCTTTACACTCCCAACATTAAGGTGAGCACAAAAATGGTTGTGCTGGAGCTTCCGATCTAGAAGCTACCCTACCATTCATGCGTGTTTACAGGTGAGTCGGTTGTTGATGCTGGGAGGGGCCAATGTCAACTACCGCACCGAGGTGCTCAACAACGCCCCCGTGCTGTGCGTCCACGCCCACCTGGGCTACATGGACATGGTTGCCCTGCTGCTGGAATTCGGCGCCTACGCCGACGCCCCCTCCGAGAGCGGCCTGACGCCGCTCGGCTACGCCGCCGCCGGGGGTCACATGGCCATTGTGACAACACTGTGTCACAGGAGAGCCAAGGTGCGTCTTATATGATTTAACCGGAGTCGAGCTTTATGCCCAGTGGGTCCGACACTCCGATATGCATCCAGGTGGACCACCTGGACAGGAACGGGCAATGCGCGCTGGTGCACGCCGCCCTCCGGGGCCACATGGAGGTGGTGAAGTTTCTCATCCAGTGCGACTGGAGCGGCGGGTCGGCACAGCACTCCCCGCAGACCCAGCAGCAAGCCAACTTCAGCAAGAACCACGCCGTCCAGCAGGCCCTCGTCGCCGCCGCCAGCATGGGCTACACGGAGGTACCACTGCCGAGGGATCCCACTCATGGCTCGCCACAAAATGAAATGAAATAAATATTAACAATTGCATATTATGTTTGTCAATTTAAAACCAGGTTTTTTTTTTGTCTCCAATTTCTCCTCAGATCGTGTCCTACCTTTTGGACCTGCCAGAGAAAGACGAGGAGGAGGTGGAGAGAGCGCAGATCAACAACTTTGACTCGCTGTGGGGTGAGACAGGTGAGTTGCATTTGTTCATACTCCATCGCTGGTAGCACATTTGTCATTTTGTTCCTTCACCTCCTCGTCCAGCTTTAACGGCTGCCTCAGGCCGAGGGAAGCTAGATGTGTGCCGCCTGCTGCTGGAGCAAGGCGCCGCCGTGGCACAGTCCAATCGGCGAGGCATCGTGCCGCTCTTCAGCGCCGTTCGCCAGGGCCACTGGCAGGTCAGAATCTTTGAGAAGGATTACCATAAGAATCAGAAGTCATCGGAATATTTGTTTGTCAGATAGTGGACCTTCTCCTGACACACGGTGCCGATGTCAACTTGGCCGACAAACAGGGCCGGACACCTCTCATGATGGCCGCTTCGGAGGGACACCTGGGAACGGTGGAGTTTCTGCTCTCGCAAGGTCAGTGTCCATAGATGTCCAACACCTTATGATGTGAATTGATTCCATTTTATTCCTTCCCAGGAGCCTCTCTGTCTCTGACGGACAAGGAGGGTCTGACGGCGCTCAGCTGGGGCTGCCTCAAGGGTCACCTGCCGGTGGTCCGATGCCTGGTCGAGAGCGGTGCCGCCACCGACCACGCCGACAAGAACGGCCGAACGCCGCTCGACCTGGCCGCTTTCTACGGCGACTCCGACGTGGTCGGTGAACTCAAAAAGTTGAAACGTCAACAAGGACTCCTTATTCACACGCATGATCCTCTTCAGGTCCAGTTCTTGGTGGACCACGGCGCCATGATCGAACATGTGGACTACAGCGGCATGCGTCCTCTGGACCGGGCGGTGGGCTGCAGGAACACGTCGGTGGTGGTGGCCTTGCTGAAGAAAGGAGCAAAGATAGGTGAGACACATGGTCTCACTCTGTGACGACGCATGGCACAGCAGTCACTCAAATTGCAAGACATTTATTTTTCAATGTGCCACTTGTCCTCATCAAGATATTATTTTTTGGGTCATCCTCACAACGGAAGTTACCAGGGCTCACATTTGCACAGAATCTTCAGATCGCCATGGCGACCAAAAAAAAAAAAAACGCGTGTACATTAATGATGTAGTGTACGTCATCTCCGCTTCCCACCATGGCTGCCGCTATTTATATTTATTTTCACCTTTCTTTGGCTTTCCTGCATGTTCATCCTTTGCATTCTTTCTGCTCCTCAGGTGGTTAATAGCGCTTGTGATGTATTTCTTTTTGGTTTGAATTATTTTGCTTCTCACTGCTGCTTTTTTTGTGTGTTTTTTTTTTCTCACTCCTCCACCTCCATCGCCTCTTTTTTCCTCTCTCTTGTTCCACACTCCTACCCTCACTTTACTCCCGCCCGCCCGCCCGCCCGCCCGCCACCCTCGTCTCGCCTCGCCTCGCCTCGCCTCTCTCTCCGGTCCCAGGATGTCAGACGCTGCCCAGTCGGCCCCGAGGTAAAGCCGAGGCTGTCGACTTCCCACCCCAGCAGGCATTTTGACAGCTCTATCTCCTTTCTCTGTGTTGTCTGTGTTTCCTCCCGAGCGTCGGCGAGCCAGCTTTTAACTTTAGCTAACTAAAGTGACTAATAGGTGTACGCTTTGAGGTAGATGGTCCTAGCCGCTTCCCGGCAGCATGGATGCATGACAGCAGCCTCCGAGCGATACTGACTGCGTGGTTTGTTTTGTTGTTGTTTTTATTTTTAGCAGGAAGCGCATGCACGACATTGTACCCGCCGCCGCCGAGGTCGCTCGCAGTCATCCTGACGTCACTCGATGACCCTCAACGCCGACAACTTGTGTTTTCCTGTCGTCTTGTCGTTTCTTGTGCCTTTGTGACGTTTTGGATGTTTGTTTGTGTGCATCGCTGATTTCCGATACGCTTCAAATGACGCAAATAGTGCATCCAGAAAGGAAATGCATTCTACATAAGAAATATGAATGATATTTAGGATGGTTAACCCTTTGCGGAGAAGTTGTAGTAGCAACGCCGTGATGTTTTCCTTCTCCATCTACCATTTTTAGCTGTTTTTACTCGTTAAAATGATTTCTTGTTACCGTACCCCACCCTGATATACTGGATTGGTCGTATTTGCTTTTCGTTTGTCCTATTTTGAGACATTTAAATTGTATTCACTTGAACGTGCAATCCAGAAGGTGTCTGGTGGGATACGAGCATTTCTCGTTCATATGATTGATTATGTGCGTGTTTGTGTGTGTGTCGTTTTGACCTTCTCTTCCTTCTATTTCTTGCTTGATTTCCAAGTGTGCCGCCGTCCTTACTTTCTCACCCCCCCCCCCCCCCCTCTTGTGATGCAGGTCCAGCCACGTGGGCCATGGCCACCTCCAAACCCGACATCATGATCATCCTGCTCAGCAAGCTCATCGAGGAGGGCGACGGCTTCTACAAGGTGTGAGAACAAATTTCCTTCGATTGATTGTTAAAAAATTTTTCTTTGTGAATGGTTGAAGATAGGAGCATGTGAATTTGGTAATCGTGAGTTGAGAGTATGCAGGGATCCGCTGTAAATGTGCTTCTGTGTGGTTCTCCCGACAGAAGGGGAAGGTGAAGGAGGCGGCCCAACGCTACCAATACGCCCTCAAAAAGTTCCCGCGCGAAGGCTTCAGCGAGGACCTCAAGACGTTCAGGGAACTCAAGGTTTCGCTCTTCCTCAACCTGTCCCGATGTCGCAGGAAAATGAACGTGAGTCTGCCAAATACATTTTTCTGTCGGCTCAGAATTAAGTGTCGCTGTCTTGTTTCCAGGACTTTGGGATGGCTGAGGAATTTGCTACCAAGGCCCTTGAACTAAAGCCCAAATCTTATGAGGCCTACTACGCCAGGGCCCGGGCCAAGCGAAGTAGCAGGTACGAAGTCTGAGGAAACTGATTTTTATACATTCCCACAATTTAGACCAATTAACAGACTCAATTATGCAGTCAAATGTTCTGTTCCATTTTTAGGCAGTTTCCTGAAGCCTTGGAAGACCTGAACGAAGCCATGAAGCAGTGCCCCAACAACCGAGAGATCCAACGGCTGCTGCAGCGCGTGGAGGAGGAGTGTCACCAGCTGAGCCAGGGGGAGCTGCTCCCGCCTCCAGACTTGGAGCTGGAGCCTCCCCCCTCCCCGCCTCCCACGCCTCCCCCAGAGGATGAAGATTGCCTCTCCATGCCTCTTCCGCCTCCCCCGGAACCCCGACTGGAGGACATGGAGCCTGTCCAGGATCTCTTTGAGGATGAGGACTACCTAGAGCAGGAGCTAGAGGCCATGTCCATGGGACTTCCCCCGCCGGAGTCCCTCAGCAATCCGTCCAGTCTGCCCATCATTCAAAGCCCCCCACTGTCCCCGACAAATGCAGACCAGATCTACCTAGGTGATGGTTCTCCTATGGGGCAGCCTTATGAGTACCACCCCACGTCCTCCTCCATGTCCTCTCCTACTCGCGGGTCTTACCAGACCACGTCGCCCTCCCTGTCCCCAACGCATCACAACTCCCACTATCGGCACAGCCCGCACACCTCCCCGGTACACCAACCGTCCTACCGTTTCAGCCCCCCGCCCATGGGCAGCAGCGGGCAGGGGATGGACCGCCAGAGCCCGCCGCCATCCCCTCTGCGCCGGGCTGCCCAGTACAGAGCCAGCCCGCCGGTGGACAGTGTTTGTTTGTACAGATCTCAGTCGGGCTCGCCCGTACGCTACCAGACAGAGCAGCACCCCGGGAGACCCAAATCGCCCCTGTCTAAGATGAGCAGCCAACGCTCCTTCCAGCTCAGCTCTCAGCCCTCGTTGTCGTCCCAGCATCACCAAGCCCAAGGCCTTCGTCTACAGCCGTCCATGGCCCAAATTGTGCGCACAAACCAGCCCAGCAGCATGATGGGCAATAGCGGCTACGGGGGGCAGATGGGCCACTCCATGGGTAGCCGTTACCAGGGCGGCTCGGTGGACGTAGACAGCCGACTGGTGTACCAGCCCTCGCTGGACGGGCGCTCTGTGTCGCAGGTGCAAGCCAGCCTCAGCTCTGGCGCCCTATGTCAGTACGGCGGCCGAGGAGGGGTTATGGAGTCGGGCCTGTTGAAGGACGAGCTACCCCAGCGCCCCTCCTCTGCCTACCGCGCCAGCAGCGGGGGTCCGGCGGGCATCCGTTACAGTCAGACGCCTCAGATCAGTCGCAGCCAGTCCGCCGCCTACTACCCCGTCTCCGAGCACGTGCTGGAGCGCGCCAATGCCATGCCGCCTTGTCAGCTGGGCTCCCCCGAGGTCCCGCATATGGTGAGACGCCCCGTCAGCGCCAACACCACGGAGATAAAGCCGCACGTGCCGACCCCTAGGCCCCTCATCCATTCGCAGAGCGTAGGCCTCCGTTTCTCCCCCTCTAGCAACAATATCTCCACCGGCTCCACCTCAAACCTGGCACCGGGCTTCAGGCCATCCTCCTCCATCCAGCAGATGGAGATCCCCTTGCAAACCACCTACGAACGCTCCTGCGATGACATGTCACCCATCTCTCCCTCGCAGGGCGGCGGGAGTATGTATCAGGGCGAGCCCACTCGCTCTCGGAACACCCCCTTCATGGGCGTCATAGACAAGACGGCGCGGACTCAGCAGTACCTGCACCAACCCTCTCGATCCCGTGGCATGGATCGTATGGACTCGGCCGTCAGCCCCACCTCGCCCGGCCAACTGGTCCAGCAAGGGTCCACCTACAGCCCGCCCACCTCGCTCGGAAACATCGCCTACTACAACAAGACCAACAACGCACAAAACGGACACCTGCTGGAGGACGACTACTACGCCCAGACCCCACCGCCCTCACTGGGCAAACTGGCCAACGGCTCGCGGGGCACCGGGGACATCCTGGAGCGGGTCAGCCAAGTGCCCACTTACCCGGACGTGAAGGTGGCCAGGACTCTGCCTGTGGCGCAAGCCTACCAGGACAACATGTACCGACAACTCTCCCGAGAGACCCGCACACAAGGGCCCTCCTCACCCATCAAACCAAAGAGACCGTTTGTGGAGTCCAACGTGTAACCGCCGCTCAGACGGCGACGCGCAGAAACTCTAAGCAACAGGAAAAAGGACTCGGAAAAACTCTTGCGAGAGGGGGCTACACACTTTTAAGGTCTTGGACTTGACTGACCGACACGCCGTGACTTCACCAACCTGAAACGCTCACATGCTTAAGTCCAGGTTCTGGACAACAACCAGTGTGCTTCTTTCAAAAACCTGCACAGAGACGACACGGACAACTCCTCGGACTGGTATCTTGTGTGCTCTTAACCACGGTCGCTAGTAGACTCTTCGATGTAATACAATACTATATGTTCAATACTGTACATTGCTCGGCAGAATACAAAACAGCTCAACAGCTTAAGTACTAATAGAGAAGAAATGACCATATTTATAATTAAGTTATATATTGTACATAGAAGCCAGAGGAAGCATCGTTTGAATCGTATACCGTTCATGCTGCCTTGGTGTCCCACTGCTGGTCCAAAGAGGGACTATGCTAAAACTCTTCACATGAGCTCAACATTTTTCTTTTTTTTCTTTCTCAGACGCATGTAGTGCGTTATTTTCCGCAACATTTTACATGTCCTTCACAGACTAGGACGTGTGGGAATGTGCCAAACAGGTTGAATCGCCTTTTTGAGTCAACACACTTGAAACATCGGTTAAATCAGGCCCGAGGCGGCGGCGGCGGATTAAAGCAATTTACTAACGTTTGCCTTTGCAGAGCCTCAGAGAAGGCTTCGATGAAAAGCAAGCAAATGTGCTTTTATCCCGCCTTCTTTCCGTCTGGTTTCTTTCCAACACAAAGGCTTAAAAAGGTAAGCTCCACTTTCGAGTTTGCCATTTCTTCCTTATTCTGATTGTCAAATGTAAGTGGCCACGTCAGATTCTAATAGACGATACTTAAGAGATTAAGATTTACGAGGATGTAAAGACTTTTTTTTTCTAGCACAAGTTGTACAGGTGCGGCCTGATGACCATTTGAAATGTTTTGCTTACGGCACAGCCACAATTAATAATCTGGCTTTGTTTGAAAGAGTGCGATTTTAATAAGCGGTACTTGACGCCATAAAAATCACCAACCAATCCCAGCGTAAGGGAGTTCCACTTAGTACTGATAACATCCCACTTCATTTTTTTCTGAGCTGGTGTTGCCTGTAATATACTTAGTTTCAGATGTTCTAAATTGAAGCTATCCAAGAGTGTACGGTTCAAATATATGTATTAGTTGGCTGTAAATAGTCAGATGCATGTTTTATTCTTCTCAAGCGGAAACATGTATAGCAGACTGGTGTGCTCCCCTATCATCCCCCCCCCCCACCCCCAAAACCTGGTTTCTTTTATGATTAATGTATTTGCTTGCTGAGCAGAGTTCTCTTGTCTGTACACGTGAGCTTTCAGATCGCTGTGATATATTAAAAAAAAGACATAATTATTAAAAAAAAAAAAGTTCAGCAGAATGTGTTTTTATCTCATGCGAACTGATTGTAACCTGTACAGTACAATGTATTGAGAGGAGAAAAACATATTTATAAATGGTTGCCTACTGAAACACATGTTTAGTCATTTATTATCGAATTTGTTGACTTCCAAGACGATTGAAATGTTTAGATGATTGCAAATAACTTTGTCCCACATAAAAAGAATCCGACACTGTAATTACCGCAACCAAAACAAGAACTTTATTATGGTACACTACAATTTAAGTGGCATCCTCGCATTAGAATTCATGTACCAGTAATATAGTTGAAAGGAAAAAAAGCAAAAGATTGTCGAGAAGAAAAAAGTTACAAGCATCTAGGTTCTTTTCATCTTTCGCATCTCGAAATGGACCAGTCCAGGCACCAGCATCACGATCTGCGGCACCATAGCAAACTTGACAAAAAATAGCGTGTAGTAGAACACCGGTGGCCTCAGCGGCAACGGCGCACTGTACACCAAGTACAGAGCCATGGACGACAGCACCATGGACATGACCCGCGGCTTCTTGGGCAGCGTCGGCCAGCCACCGGGCTTCCAGTACTGGGCCAGGCCAAGACCCAGCAGGACCCCGCAGTCCCGGGCCAGTGAGCTGAACGGGGCCACGTCGGGCCGAACCCACTCGGAGTGGCTGCACCACTTCTTCGCCAATGCCAAGGACCTACAAGGTGAAGGAGATTTTATTTCTTTATGTAGCTTCTATTTAATACCCGACCCAAGAAGGGGTTTAAAGCAAAAAAAAGCCCAAAACTACAATACCGTATAATAATAAAAATACCGTTAAAGGACTGCATTTTTTTTTTTTTTTAATTTACGTTTTGCATTTTCAGCAGATTTTTGGAGCACGTAAAAAAATTAATTACCCACTGCTTCTCTCAAGCACTATTGCGCAAAGGCACAAATCTGACAAATGTTGATAAGTTAATTATATCCCTTGCACAAGAGCAGTTATTTGTTATGTCACTATATTCTCATGTCAGTTTTGAGCAATTGTTTTGCAATCAAAAACCAACAGGTTATACCAGGAGGGGTCGACGCCAATCAACTTTAGCCCAGCGTTTAATATCAGCGTTCCGAGCAGCAAGGCCACAGCGACGCTGACGAAGAAGCGGAATGGCCGCCTTTCTGGCACCCTGTGGTTCAGGTACATTCCTACAACAAGACCTTAAGGAAAAATTAGACAATGTTTGTCAGGTTACACACATTAAATAAAGTCAGCGTAGTGTTTGTTATATCAGTTTGACACACCCCAAAAAATGTTTTTCTATGTTAAACAATTGAAAGGCAAACAGACCTGCAATGGAACCGGTTACCACCTGATGTGGAAAGTGGGCTAAGACAAACACTCTGGAGATGCCAACGACCACCAGCAATAACCCGTAGAGTACGTAAGGTATGTAGGTCACTGGTATGCTGAAATGCAAAAACAATAATACATGAGTAAAGAAATCAAGTTATGCAGATGTGAAAAGTCCACAGGCAGTTTTTTTTTTGAGGATTTTTGTTTTTAACAAAGCTAACTGTGATTTTGTAAAAATGTAGGTCCACGGTTCTCTCTCACCTTTTTTTGGTTTTCTTTTGGGAGAACCGTTTGGTCATTAGTTCACCTGGTAAAACCGGTTTAATCGGATTATGTTTTGTAACGGAGTTGAGCAACTCACCTGTAATTACGGCGGTACAAGAACGAGCGCAGGGAGGACGCCACCACCCACCAGACCGCCGCAGTGACCATGGCGTGTCCCGATGGACTGCCTGATGAGGGGTTACACATTCAAAAAGGGTTAAGAATCGCATGAAGAGTTACAACACAGTAGAAAAGGTTCTTCTCACCAGGGCCATTTTCACATGTGGAGGAGTACTGCTGCACCTTGGGCAACTTGTTGGAAAACATTTGGGATTCGCCAATCCACCAGAATGGCCTTTCACCAAAAAGCACACTAGAAATTACATCGAACAAAAAAAAAAATCATTGAGGTTGTGGGTGAGCCACAATGTAGTAAAATTCCATCCTTAAATTGCAAGTCTTATTTTCATCCTCATCAATTGAGAGTTGTAGTTTATTTTATTACACTGTTAATTGTTTCATATTTGTTTCACGATGCACAAAAATGGAGATACTGGTCGATCATGTCATACTGTGGTGTAACAATTGATTGCTTTTACTGTCACTTTACGAGATTAGCATAAGTAATTAAAAATGGATTTTTAAATCAGAAAAAAAAGTATTTTTTTGACATAACTTCTCGTGGGCCATTGCACACTGGTTGAGAATCACAATACCAATGTTTTTTTTTTAAAAATCTTGCTTTTGACAAAGTGTGTTCTATATATTTAAAAAATATATAAAAATCCTACTAAAGACAAAAGAATCATTTATAAATAATACCTATCGAGCGTCATTTTTTTTAAATCTAGCTTTCGACAAATATATTCCATATATTCAAAAAATATAAAACTACTACTAAAGACAAAAGAAATATTTAAAAAGAATACTTAAAAAATACCATTTGAGCATCAAGTTGAGCCATTCTGTCACCGCGGCCACCCACAACACCGCGATGCCCGTCCGCCGGCAGAAAAAGTATGCGCAGGGGAAGACGAACAGGAAGGCCGGCTTAGGGCCGCCGGCGTGGGTAATGAGCAGCCAAAGTTTCTCCAAGCCCTTCGTCCTGTACTGGAGGCTTTCGGCCATCCATATTCCGTAGGTGTGGATGGAATCCATCACTGGTGGTTTATGTGACTATCGCGATGAATGGGGCGGTTTAAGAAGAAGGCGAACGTTCGCCTCTCGTCCACTAGAGTTCGCTCTCACATGAATGTAACACCACGTGAAACGTCACACTTTTCATCGTGTACACGAGTTACTATAACGGCGTTCATTACAAAGAACGTGTAGCGGACGAGTAGCCGTGTGACGTTATGACTTATTTCATATTTGTTTTACCGTAATGTTGCGTCGGGGGGGGGGGGATGCTGGGCGGCGTACGACGTGACTCACGACACACGCCCCGCCTACGTCATCACGTCGCGCTACGTAAGGCATGCGCTCCGGTTAGCTCGCGGAGAAGATGGCGGCTCCTGGACCGGGGGAGTATTTCAGCGTCGGGAGCCATGTCTCTTGCCTCACCTGCCTGGGCCAGCGGCTGCAAGGGGAGGTGGTCGCCTTTGACTACCAGTCCAAGATGTTGACTCTGAGTATCCTTTTGGTTTGAGAGCCAGGCGGCCTTTGGCCGGTTGGCCGGGCCCCGCTACGAGGGCCCGTCGGCTCGCCGAAATATGTCAAATAGTGCTCCGCGCTGGCGTAATTGGCGCTAGCTGGCTTCAACAACGCCTATGTGCGTTTCAAAGGCACGACTCCGGACGCTGTTGCACGCGTGTGCGTTCGTGGGAATCGGGACGCGTCGCCGGACGCGTCGTCGTGCCCGCTGCGGCCAGTAGAAGTGTTTTGAATCTGCTCATTGTGTTGCCCGTGCTCGACATGGATCACTATCTGGCATGGCAACGTCAGGCATCATGGCTGTGTGCGCAAACTGAGGCTAGCTAAGAAGCTAACGCAACCGGCTACCTGTATGTTACAATTTGACCGCGGTCGCGCATGTTTACGTGGAGGCTACGTGCAAATATGAGGCGTGTTTGGGGTCGCGGGCTCCCCGTGTGCCCCCCCCCATTCCCCTCCACGCCACAATGAGGGGCTGTGCCGCACGGCTAACATGCTAGCTAAGGCTCGGCCAAGCTCTCACTTGCGTTTCCGCTGTACGAGGTTTGTTAAAGTTACCCACGTGTAAGGTTGCGCCTCTTTAAGTCAAGTCGTCTTTCCAACAAAAATGCTGACAATTGTTGCAGTTAAGAGAGACACATTGTTTGATGGTAGGCCTTCTGTTAGCCGCTAGCTCCATGTTGAGCCATTCTGCAGCCCCTTGTGGGTGGGTGATTCTACAAGTGGCGTGCGTCCACTGCACCCTCATCCTTGATACAATCGTTTTAGTCTTCTAAAAATGAGTATAATTGTCACTTTTCATTGACGTTTGTGCATCCTTGCGAAAAGTATCCGGTTTACGTTGTGTCATTGAAAGCATCAGGTGTATGCAAAGTCAAACTAACCCAAGTCACTTGTGTGTATTTAAATCACCATGCCACAGAGTGGTCATTCAAGGTCACAGTTGTTATATACCAACAAAGACAGGCTATTTGATACTAGGTTGCACAGAAAAGACTGATCCAAAAATATTTATCATTGGAGTCTGGAAAAAGTGTTACTTTGTCAATCGGGTGCATCCGCTGGCGCCAGTGGTACGGAAAGTATGCCTTCAAGCTAGGAAAAAAAAGAGGAATGAAAAAAACTACTTTGCAGCACTTCTTCAGGAAAAGGAGTCGGGCAAATATTGTCGGATTAATAGACAACCCTTTTAGAGTTTTGGGTAAACAAGCCCAAACATCCACTTTGATGCCTTTCTGTGCATGTTGGAGAATAGCTTGTGCACAAATAACTGAAACGGAACAATTGGACATGTTCAAAATTTTAGACAAGCTCAAATTAAGTTTGCCTCCTTTTGTTGCCATGCTCCTTGACCTGCCATCTCCAGAATGTGCTTCCTCTAGCGGCAAGCCCAACCTCAGCGACGTCGCCCTGATCAACTTAGCCTACGTTTCCGAAGTGGACATCATCACTGACCGCACTGAGACTCCGCCCCCTCTAGCATCGCTGAATGTCAGCAAGGTCGGTGTGACGGCGACCAGTCATCTTACACATGGGATGTTGTATGTTATTACATCCCAGTTTTTGATATTTTTTCTCCTTCTCTGCAGCTTGCCAACCGAGCAAAGACAGAAAAAGAGGACAAGCTGTCCCAAGCCTATGCAATCAGCGCTGGGGTGTCTGTTGAGGGCCAGCAGCTATTCCAGACTATTCACAAAACGTAAGCACGGCTATTTCGCCTTCGTTTGTTGTCCTCCATTTTGTCGGCTCAACGCTGTCATCTTTGCGTGCGTAGCATCAAAGAGTGTAAATGGCAGGAGAAGAACATAATCGTGATGGACGACGTCGTCATCTCGCCGCCTTACCAGGTGGACAACTGCAAAGGCAAAGAGGGAAGCGCTTTAAGTCATGTACGCAAAATAGTGAGTACATTTTTATCTTGAAGAAGAGTTTTGCTTGTATTGTTTACATTTGAACAGTCACAGTCTGATTGGCTCCTTCAATGTTGTGTGAGTGACTTTGAAAACCAGTCCACTCTATTTTGGAATAAGATTTGTTTGGAATGGTAGAACTATTAGCAGCCTCGCCTGAATAAAGTTGTAATAGAGTTGTTCTTCCTCTTCGGAGAATGTCTGTATGATATAACTTTTACTATTTTAAATCAGGGTTGGGCAAATGTTTGTGCTGAACAGACTACAAGCGCCTGATTATTATTTTTTTTTAAATATGAATGCACAAAAGTCAATTTTACCAATTTTTATGAAATGTAAAAAAAAAAAAAAGTAATTGTAAAAGGATTTTACTGTTTGAAATTGCCTCCTAAATTGTTGAATGGAATAAATGACAACAATACTGCACTACTGTGAAGAATCGAATATGATTATACCCACCCCTGCTCGAAATACAACACAAGTGAGACCCAGCCGGCGTCTATTTTGTTTCATAATAATACTCCGTATTATTTATAATTATATTTGTACCTGCAGCTTGAAAGCAAAGCAAAAAGTACGGCTGCATTCAGTAAACAGGGCGGTGGGTCATTGCTGGCAGCTTCTCAAAATTTCCCACGCTTTTTTTTTATCCTTACTTGTGACAATCCACTTCTTCCTTGGCAATCGCACCATGCTTGTGGTTCCGTTAAAAACAAAAAAAAACTCATAGTATACTGCATGTGGGGCCTCAAAAGTCAATACAGTGGACATCTGCTTATTGCGGGGGATAGGGGCCATTCTGCGAATCATGTCATTCATACCCACGCCTCCCCCCTCCCCTCGTGTGCTCCTGCGCAGGTGGAGAAACATTTTAGAGATGTGGAAAGTCAGAAGTCCGTGCAGCGTTCACAAGCACAGCAAACACAGAAGGACTCAACTTTATCTTCTTGAGGCGCCGCCGCGGGGAGGCCGGGCGGCGGCGGCAGCAGAGGAGGCGGTGGGGGGGAGGGGGCTGGAGTCCCGGGGCGGGCACCGCCGCCGTTCCCGCTGCCGCCGCCAAACCGAGTCGGCATTCCTTGTCCTGAGCGCGGGCGTCCGCTACGAGGCGGTGCGCTGAGGTTCCTTCCTGGATCATGAAGACGATAAAAAGAAAAAAACTTAATGAAAAAAAAAAAGAGAAAAAAGAGAGAGGAAAGATGAAATCTTAAATTAGACTTTATAAAAGAATAATTTAATCCTGAACCATAAAGCCACCATAGTTTCCTTGACTAACTTGAACCCTGCCTCCTGCTCCTCCCTCACTCGCCTCCCGTTCTTCCTTCCTTCCTTCCTTCCTTCCTTCCTTCCTTCCTTCCTTCCTTCCTTCCTTCCTTCCTTCCTTCCTTCCTTCCTTCCTTCCTACCCTGTCTTCGCCTTCAGTTCCATTTCAGAAAAGACAAAAACTAGCGCAGTCAGAAAGGCTTGTTAGCTTTATTTTCTGTCATCTTTTTTGTTTTGTTTTCTTTCTTTTGCCCGTCTCCCATGTTCTACTGTCTGTATTTTCTGTATTTTAAAACAAAATGTGACTTGAAACGCCACACTTTAAAGGACATTTTCTAAAATAAACGTAACAAAAATTCTGACTGTATATTTCAGCCACTTTTTGAAAAGCTGAGGGTTTTTATTGTGTCTATTTCACTCTTTACAAGACATACTTAAATTTAAACACGACAAGAATTAGCCCACGATAGAATCGCTCAGTCTTCTCAAAATTTTTTCCTTAGGTTTTCAATATTTATTTTTCAATTTGGTGTGGCCTAAATTTATTAATCTTTGTTAGTGGGAATGTGTGACTTACCCTACATTTAAAGTGATCTAACCTATGTGTAAATAGTGACACAAAAAAATTATTTTATTTTACAAAATGAAGAGAAATCTAGTTTTAGTTGATTAATTCCTACTGAGGTTTGTTAGCTTCAAATGTCACAAGTCCACACAGTGAATTTACATGATCAGGTCACTTTAATGACATAAAAATAACAATACAATTTGTAGAAAAGGACATATTTACATCCAAAGCTTGCAAAGAAAAAAAACCTGTGTTAAATAATAAAAAGGAGTGCTGTTTTCTGGCATCTTTCAGCATGGAGTTTCCCTTTCAGACTAATTGAAGCCTGAAGACGTAAGCAGACCAAGACTTCGGGAGCAGCGTGTTGACAGTTTTAAAGTCCCACAGGCGATCTCTTAACCGTCCGTCGCCAGGATGAGCATAGCGCCGAAGATTCCCATGTTGTGCCCGATGAGCTTCATCTGGTTCCAGAATTCAACTTTACGCGTGTGATGCCAGTAGCCCAGGTTGCCGTCGATGAGCAGCACGATGAGCGGGAGTGCCGTGGCGAGGACCTGCGCTGCCGTGCGCACGTAGCGACCCGACAGGAAGGCCAGAGCTAGCACGCCCAATGCCGCCGCCAGCAGCGCCAGCGCCACTTCGCCGCCTGGCAGATGGTTCAAGTAGGCCAGCCGGTCCTCCTTGCTGTGCTGCAGCGAGTACACCTTCAAGCACACAGGTACCATTTGTTTCTTTTAACAGCTGCCCACTCCCGAAGAAACACCTCGAAGAATTTTCCATATTTTTATGTATTGTAGGAGTCCCAAGATGAGTGTTAGAATAAACGTCTTACCATGCAGATGAGGTAGACACCCAGAAAGATTTGTCCAGTGGACTGCAGGGACCTGCTGCGTGCTTTCTGCCGGTACACCTCACCCGCCCCGCTGGCCAGAACCAGGAAGCTCCCGATGATGGCAAGCGCACGGGAATACATGCGTACCTGTGAAGGGGCTGGTTATTTGTCCGCTCCATTTGATGGCGTTTGACTGACAGCCGTGAAGATGCTCACCTTGAGCCAGTCGCCATAGTGAACCTGCTCGCCGATGTACGACACATAGTTGCTGATTGCCAGCTGGACGGCGGCGGCCATGGCGAACCAACGCCTCTTCACTCCGAACGACATGAAGCTGGCGCACAGCACCGCCGCCCCCATGTCCACATACAGGTACGGCACATTGATGTCTGGCTTCCTGTGGACCACAAAGTTAACTTTTTTTTTTTTTTTATCATGCCATTGATGCGTTTTATTGTAATACACTAAAGGTTGCCGTTTGATTTTAAGTAAAACATTTATTATCCTAAAATAATTTAAATCATGTTTAAATTTTGTTATAAATTTAAATGCATCTAATATAGAAAAGAGAAAAGGAAGCTTTTTTTTTTTTTTTTGCATTAATGCACAGAAGCTGGCTGAGAATGGGGCTCTGCCGTAAAGACGCACGTAATTACAGGACGCCTTTAGTACCCACATTCAAACGACACACCCAAAACCACTAGACCTAACATGAGACCCCGGAATCTATTTTATGCATTCCACCAGAAAATATACGTAAATCGTCTTTAAATCAAATTTCGACATTGCATCATAACGAATGCGAAGGGTTTAATTTTCAGCTAACCTAACCAAACACGGCTACTTTTAATAACCTCCTGTTTGTCACAATTACAATATTTTTCTTGCCTTTTGGAATCAGCTCGTTCGGCAAACAGCATCAGCATACAGAAGCAATTCCAGAATCCAAATCGGGTCAAAATAAAGGCGCCCAACTGGCTGAGAAACCTCAACAACTGCTTCCTACTCGGCGCCGCCATGTTGGCTGTTTACGACGATCGCGTCACATCGGACTACATCATTTCAAAATAAAAAACGGTTACGAGTTCGACAATAGGAACCTGTATAAATAGAGTCGGCTGGCGTCTTACTTTGAAAGTGTGCGAGAAAGGCGCCTTGCTATTGGCTTAAACATTTGAGGAAGATCCCTGACGCTGCGTCACTGCCACTTAGTGGAGAATTACAGCCACGCATCTGTTTTGGCATCTGTTGTACTTACCCACGTTAGTTAGTTAGTTAGTTAGTTAGTTAGTTAGTTAGTTAGTTAGTTAGTTAGTTAGTTAGTTAGTTAGTTAGTTAGTTAGTTAGTTAGTTAGTTAGTTAGATCTCTTTGATTTTACATACAATGAAAGCTTTATATCTAAAGACCTTGCCAAATACAAGTGGCAAAATTTATGAACTCATGCAAGCTGATTTGAACAATAAGAGTTGTGAGATTTTTATAGGTATAGATAAAACATGATTCCTCATGATCTAGGATTGCTTTGCTACCTCAGGGCCTGGACTGAAGAAGAATCTAAGGTCATCTGGCTGGCCAACGAAGCCCAATCGAAAGCACAGAAGTAAATCAACAACTGAATGGCTACAACAAAAGAAAATGATCCATTTGAAGGGGAAGTCAGTCTTGTCATCACCCTTGATTGAGATGCGGCCTTACGATTCCTGATTATTTAATCCAATCACGGCGGATTGGTGACATCAGGTGATCAGATGAGCCGGGATGAAGAGCCTTAGGACAGGACGAGTCAGTCAGTTGGTGCGAAGACCGTTCATGAGCTCTTACTAGGATACTTTTCTCTTTGCTTGTTGGGGATCCCCGTCATTCCACAGGTACATTTTCATAATTTTCTATTCAAATGGATGGTGTTGTATTGGGAATGTTTGGATTGAGGATGGTTGGTTTCTCTCTTCAGCCAGGATGGCTCGGGATATGTCTGATAAGGAGATCCTGAAAATGGAATTGGAGCAGCTGAAGAAAGAAGTGAGCACAGCGAGGACACCAGTATGTTTTTATTTTATTTTATTTTGTTGGTTCAATTACACTGCACCCCAAATATTCCCAATCCAATATTTTACTTCTTTTCCAGGTGAGTGCAAACTGCACAGAGACAATCACCTTTGTGGAGGCACTGCTTCCCAACGACCCCCTCATCAAGGGCGTCCCAGATGACAAAAATCCTTACAAGGGAGACAAAGGTGGCTGTATAGTCACATAGCATGGGTCCGGAATTTTCTACCCATATCTGACAGAATTCCCGCAGACGCAATGTACAGCACGGTAGCAAGACAAGATATATAAAGTGTGGCCATTTGTAATTAAATGCAACTAGCTTAAAGAAAAATGAGTTGTGGCTGGTATTTTTTTAAATCTCTTGTATTACATGATGTCATTTTCCTGCTCATAACACCCAAAGACGGTTAAGTTCTTTAGTCAAACTCTTAATAGGATTTACTTGCCTCTGGCAGTGTCACAGCATCACTTCCTGCTTCTCTCTGAAGCCTCTCTTCATCCAATTAGCATTTATCCAGGTCAGGAAGCAGCTTGTGACTGGGTCAAATATTAAAAGTAGGCAATACATCTATTCATTCTATACTTGACAGTTGTTCTTCTCAGTGCTCATGCTGCAGGGGAAAAATTACTCAGTAACCATGTGAATTGATGGTGGGCGGATGTTTTGAATGGCTATGTCGCCCTCTTGTGGTGAATGTGAGAAGCAAATGATTAAGCCAATATAAATATTCACCATGATGATGGCGACAATGTGGGGCCTGAAGATTATGCGATGTTCTGTCTTTCAATTCACTCTGATTTATGTGGCGTGAAATTGACGCAACCATTTTCACGGTAAGCCAAAGCAGTCATCATGAGAGGCCGCTGGATGGCGCTAGTGTGCAAACGGCGGTTCACCCAGCAGGTGCAGGAGGTTATCTTCGATTGGGGACGTGACGTCAGGCATTCAGGTGAATTGAAGACCGGTGTGCACGAGAGGAGTCATCAAGTACAGGTGAAGCAAGATGGCGGGCGACAGCGCGGCATTCTATCAGGTAAGCGCACACACGAGCAAATGTTTGTCGTCCGTTGTCGTTTTTCACGACGTCTTTTTGCTTGTTGCAGGATTTTCGACCTTGGAGGACACAGGAGCGTTTGAGGTTTGAGCATAGCACGTCACAATTCACTTTCTTTTGCTTCATTCAGCACGGTGCTTGGGTTCTTTTGCCGCTAGTATTTATTAATTTTTTATTTTTTTCCCTCATGCTAGCCAGCGCGTTTGCATTCTTGCATTTTAAGTACTATAAAAGTTTTGTTTGAATGTTTTACAAATTATCTTATGAAGTTAACTGTGCATACAAAACGTTTTTTCACTCCCTTATATGAAAAAGGCCTATTGCATTTGAGTATTCCATTTTGCCAATTCATGTGGTTTTTGTCAAATCCTTGACGTTCCAAAGCCCTTCCGCCCCAAATAAAGCCATAAGTAAATGCATAAATACATAAACCATTAAATACATAAATGAATAAATGCATAGATAAATAAATACATGAAAACACCAATAAATATATACCCAAAATAGATGGCCAATACAAACTTTTGCAAGCACTCCGGTGTCCGGTCGGAAGGGATGCATCTTTTTTCGGTCCCCTAAACTCAACTCGTGGACGGCAAACTTGGATCATCTGTCTAATGTGAGGTAAATTGAGCGCAGATAAAAAATATGTCCCTCCTTATTCCCCTCCTTATTCTGTATGTCATGGCCCCTCTAGTTAGTATCTGTAATTAAGTTTAAAAGAACATGTCGAGTTTAAAATGGCATTACTAATTATTTCAGATGATTTTATTATACAGATGAAAATACACCCCTCCTAATTCTGTATGTAATAGTAGTAATGGCCACTCTAGTTAGTATCTGTAATTGAATAAATATTAACGTGCCGAGTTAAAAATGTTATTTCATATGATTTCTGTTTATTTTATTGTTTTTGTAGACTTGAAAATGAACATGCAGTTCTTCTACCCAAAGTCAGCAGCAATGGCCCTCTAAACCGGTGATGAGAAACGGGCTCCGTAACAGGTGAAAATAAGTTTGTGTCGACATTTAGAAACCTAATACGTGTACAAATGATGTTCCCAGCACAGGCTTAATGGCGCACGTGTGTTTTGCAGGCTGGAAGAGGAGCCAAAGGGGATGTGGATAAAGGACTAGTTTTGAAGGCTGGAAGAGGAGCCAAAGGGGATGTGGAAATGGAACGCTTTTGCAGACTGGCATAGGAGCCAAAGGGGATCTGGAAAGGGAACAGTTCTACTCAAAGTCAAGAATCAAGCAGGATGCCAGTGTGGAAATGTCATGTGTGACCAGGAGGGGGCAGTGTTTGGCTGTGGTTGCCTTTGGTTATGGGTGCACGCCGGAAAGGTTGCCTTGAAATGAGGGCAGGTTTTTGGGGGTCTGATGGTTGGACTTGCTTAAGAGGTGCGCTGTGGTTGTGCTTGAGGTTGTGGCTTGTCTGGATCCAGAGCAGCTTTGTCTTGTGCGAGGATAGCGGTTGAAAGCCGGCCGGCGCATTGGAGGCTTTGGGGGAGGCCCTTTGAGACGTGACTGTGATTTTGGGCAATAGAAATGACTTGACTCGGTCCGTCACAGCGATCCACACAACCAAATCCTTGTCGTGTTTCACCCCTTTTATGTTTCAGGTTTTGTGGACGAACCAGCTTGGGTACCACAAGCAGAAGCCCAATCTTGCTATAAGAGCAACGTTGTCTCGTGCTAGGATTGCCATTGATGGCGCATTGTAACCTTTGGGGGAGGACGGTGTCACGTTGATGGACACAAACAAAACTTTGATGTGGAGCCGAATGTCTAATTTCGCAATATGACTTGTTGACCATTGTAACATTTTGTCTTTTCTAACCTACCACTGTCGTATTTGCGTTCTTTGTTCTCCCTACAGTGTAGGGTGATGTTGGAGCGAGCCGGTTAACAAGCTGCTGGAAACACAGAATTTTGACGTGGAGCCAAATGTCCAATTTTGCAATATGACTAACTGTAACATTGTCTTTTTCCTAATCTACTACCACTGCCGTACTTGCGTTCGTTGTTCTCCCCTCAGTGTAGGGCGGCATTGGAGGGAGCCGGTCCACGAGGTGCTGGAAACACAAACAAAAGTTTGATGTGAAGGATGTTCAATTTTGCAATCTGACTTGTAACATTTTGTCGTTTTCTAACCTACCACTGTCGTACTTGCGTTCTTGTTCTCCCCTCGGTGTAGGGCGGTGTTGGAGCAACCTGGTCCGAATGTCCAATTTTGCAATGTAATTTGTAACATTGTCATTTTCTAACCTACCACTGTTCTTGCGTTCTTTGGTCTCCCCTCAGTGTAGGGCAGCGTTGGAGCGAGCTGGTCCCGAATGTCCAATTTTGCAATGTAATTTGTAACATTGTCATTTTCTAACCTACCACTGTTCTTGCGTTCTTTGGTCTCCCCTCAGTGTAGGGCGGCGTTGGAGCGAGTTGGTCCTGAATGTCCAATTTTGCAATGTTATTTGTAACATTTTTGTCTTTTTCTAACCTACTACCACTGTCATACTTGCGTTCTTGTTCGCCCCTCGGTGTAGGGCGGCGTTGGAGCGAGCTGGTCCCGAATGTCCAATTTTGCAATGTCATTTGTAACATTTTGTGTTTTTCCTAACCTACCACTGTGGTACTTGGTTCTTTGTTCTCCCCTCAGTGTAGGGCAGCGTTGGAGCGAGTTGGTCCTGAATGTCCAATTTTGCAATGTTATTTGTAACATTTTTGTCTTTTTCTAACCTACTACCACTGTCATACTTGCGTTCTTGTTCGCCCCTCGGTGTAGGGTGGCGTTGGAGCGAGCTGGTCCGAATGTCCAATTTTGCCATGTCATTTGTAACATTGTCATTTTCTAACCTACCACTGTTCTTGCGTTCTTTGGTCTCCCCTCAGTGTAGGGCAGTGTTGGAGCGAGCTGGTCCCGAATGTCCAATTTTGCAATGTTATTTGTAACAGTTGTCTTTTTCTAACCTGTCATACTCGCGTTCTTTGTTCTCCCCTCAGTGTAGGGCAGCGTTGGAGCGAGCTGGTCCCGAATGTCCAATTTTGCAATGTAATTTGTAACATTTTGTTTTTCTAACCTACCACTGTGGTACTTGGTTCTTTGTTCTCCCCTCAGTGTAGGACTGCGTGGGAGCGAGCTGTTCAGTGAGGAACCACCGGTCGAGAGTGCTCAAGACATAATGACGCAAGCAGCGCACAACTCATTGCATGTTCTGCCTTTTGCAGACTGGACGCAAAAGGGGGGACGCACGGCCGGACCCGGCGACGGTAACCAAGAGTAGCTAGCCGCTGTGATCTGGTAAGCAAGTGACCTCCAACTTTGGGTGCTCTTTGAGTTTGACATTGTCTGTCTGCAGATGGCGACCAGGATACCACACAATGTGATCCGAGGTGGACTGCTTGGCCGGGTGGCATCACTCTGCAGCCAGGTTCTGAGGGAGACCCGCTTCCCTGGAGACGTCGACCTGCGCAGCGTCAGTGCGTGAAATGGAGTTTTTCTTTTTCAATTCACACCAGTGGTGTCCGAATGTTTGTTTGAGGGCCTCGTACTGAAACAAATTCAAAATTCTTTGACAAATTAGTTAAAGATTCTAATCAATCATGAGATTTTGCTATTAAGTGTTAAAATGTTGTGCTACTGCTACAAAACGGTGTTAATTTTGAAAGTCAATCATGAGGTGTCTTGGTAAATCTAACACTGCAAAAATGAGGCTAAACTTGTGTGTTGAGTGAAATTTTGAAAAGAAGATTTGACTTGTAAACAGCGTAACTTAATATTCTGACGCCCTTGAGCAGTCGAATTTTGGCGCTCCCCTCGTGGCCCGTGTCCAATGGCCTTTTGTCACAGAGCCCCCATGCCGCAGTTCGGACACCAATGGTGAAGTGTGTGTGTAAGGCTGCACGTGTATTGGAAAACTGCCACATGGCGGTATACGTTAACGGCATGCACTTTAAGAAACGAAAGATTTTCTTTGTCATGTGGCCTAATGAAATAAGCTCTGTGTTTTCTTGCCAAATTATTTTAGAAGAGAAGTCACTGATCCAAGTTAACATCTAACTGATCTCATTCAGTTCAAAAAATTCATTTCCATCCCAAGTTTTTGCATAACTTTGCACAATGCAATAGTCTGGCCCAATCCTGCCATATCACTCATTTTTCAATATGTTGTGCAGCCTTGATTGAGTGCAAACGCGCAGCGGCGGCGCAAGCGAGACTTTGGTGCTTGTGTCTTGCAAGGTGGAAGAGAAGCTGCACAAAACAGCCAGCGGATGGAGGTCACTAGACCTGGGATTGCCGAGCAAAGGAAGAAATCACCCCAAGAAAAGCAGTTGCCATGTGATGAAGAGGAAGGAGCCTGATTCATGACTGGCCAAGACCGGCCAGAGGTGACGTGGCAATCAAATGTACAAGGAGAGTGTACACACCTTTCTTTTTTTTTTTTTTTTTAAATTGCATTTCCTTATTTGTCTGTCGCAGGGCTCGCTTGCGTGGCGTTGGAGGTATGGGAGCAGTTCCTCAAATGAAGATGAGTACCATCTGCCGGTCACGGAGTACATCGACAGAAGTGAACCGCATGCAACTGAGTGCTGTCTTTTTGCAGTTGTGCGACGCAGAGGAAGAGTCCAACGAACCTTCAGCAGACCTTCGCCCGTGACGAGCGGCCTACATGAGGCGGGTGCAGATGCGGCGAGGGCGAAGCAGCCAGCATTTAGGGAGAGTATGAGTACTTTGTTTTTCCCCTTCTGCACTTGCTTTCCTTCCCTCCCTCCACTTTTTCACTGGGTGTGCACACTGTCTGCATGATGCCGCTTTTTTCTCAGTGCTGTCATTGTGCAATATTGTTTTAAAGTGTTTTTTGTTTTTTTTAAATACATGGAGTGAACTGTAAAGTTTATGCTGTAACTGTCTCTGTACCTGTATTAAATTGTGAACTGAATTCAAGTGGTCCATTTTCAACATTGGCATGTAAAGTATTGTGCAAATTTTGAGTTAAATTACAACATACAGACTGGAAATGTTTGAAACAATCTTTGATAAGACAATTGCAAAATTAGTCTCAAACAAATTAGTTCAAATAAGTAATATAAAACGTGCAGTGTCAGGCATTTCTTTTTACAGTGTAAAGAAATGCTGTATGCTTTCAAAATTGTTGACAAAAGCCACGTAGCCTGACACACAAATGCAAATGACAAGCTGTTGAGTGAGCAGCAAACCAGACTGCGTTGCGACCAATGAAATTAATCTTTGGTAAACCATTTTGCAACCCTGCCATGAAATGGCCACTGAATTCAGAATCTTGCTCAATGAAGGTGCATTTCTTTTTGTACGAGAAAAGCCTTTATTTTCAAGTCCGAACCTTTTTTTTTTTGCGGTTGAATCGTCGTGGGTGCTTTTGTGAATAAAGTTGACTTTGGTGTCTTCCTGTGGATGGCCTTTGTAAATAAAGCCAACTTTGTTGTGTCAGTCATTCATGATGCAGTTGATTCTGCATCTCTTGAAACTTAAACTTATTACACGTTTTGTTGCAGGTGTCTTCATTTGCAGTCGGACTCCGAAGGCTTGTTGCTATACAGTGGAGACGGAACCTAAAGTGAAATTTTAAACATTACATGCAACTTCTAGCATCTTGGCCTTCAATTCAAAGCACTCGTTGCATGTTGCTTAACAACACTGCCAACCTTGGTACCAGTACTGCATAATACCGTCCAGTTCAACGTTAAGCCTGCACAAACGTGAGTGAAGGCCACACCGCAACCTGCTTAGGTGGTATGCAAGTGAGCCAGAGAGCTACTCATTACCGGCGTCTTTATTAAATTGTCCTTCTCAGACAGGTTAGATGAATTCCAAGTGCTGCCATCTAGTGGCGGCAAATTTCTCCCGTCTGACGCACCATTTAACTGTATGCGAAAATACTTCATTTTTAACTTTCAACATGGTTAAAGATAATAGGTGCCCTAATTGGGCGGCTGGGTTAATGCGACCCATCTTTCGTAGTTTGTTTTACCCAAAGCAATCTAACATACCACATAAATACTGCCGCTGTCTCTCCAATGTGCATGTGTGTAAAACGTACAAAATAATTTGCATCATTTATAGACCACATGCTAAAAATATGACGTTCATGCAGCTGGTCTTGTAATCCACAGCTTGGTAAAGTGCTTCCGGTTGAGCATGGCCGTCCGTACTCGACCCCGAGTCTGCGGTTTGACCTACCGCCCTGTCGCGCACCAAACCGCGCGGCCATCAGTGATTTTTATATATATATATATATATATATATATATATATATATATGCATACACATATACACACACACACACATCCACCTATGGCTCTATATGTCCTCAGCGCTGTAACGTTTTGTGCCGGTACGTACACTATATGAAATAAATGACGGGATTGTTTTCACCTCATTTAATATGCATCAAGCATACGAGCTGGTGTTTTAGAACAGCCTAAACTAGTAGGTCACAAAAAAGATTTAAAAAAAAAAAAAAAAACTTGCTAAAATTCTAAAATGTTAATTGTCTTTTTTCTGTTGAGAGAAGCGTCCAATGAAATGTGGTTAATACCATTGGGGGAGAGAGATTTGATTAGCGTTAGTACATGCATGGTCAGTGCAATTGTCGGTCAGTACAGCGTTTACACAGGGCAGTGCATGGGTTAGTGCATTCATGGTTATCACACGGCAGAACATTTTGCGGCGGCGGGGAGTCGAACCCTGGGTCTCAGGTGTTCTAGCGCAGCGATCGAGCCACTCGCCCAGCGTGGCGAGCTCGGCGGTCACCCCGCTTTTTCTTCGAGTCATTCTTATCCGTTCAGTATTTCGTTCCGCGCGCGTTGGGTAAGTACAAAAGAGTGCAAACGGCCGCCAGCTGCCAGGTCGAAATAGCCGACTGGTCTATGACACGGCCTCTTGCCCCGAAAGAACCTGGTTCGATCCCAGGCATGAGCACATACTTGACGGTGCTTTTGCAATTGGAACCTCGCCTACTATAAGTGTACGCATATGCAAATAAAATTGCATATGCAAGTATTTATGTGTAAAGAGACAAGGAGGCCCCGCCCCCCGAGTGGGCGGGGCCACCCACCGGACCACGCCCACTGGCCCCGCCCCCGGAGGCTGCAAGCCACGCCCCCTACCCTAGCGTAATTAACTAGGGTAGGGGGCGGGGCGAAGCCCCGCCCCCTACCCTAGCATAATTAACTAGGGTAGGGGGCGGGGCGAAGCCCCGCCCCCTACCCTAGTGTAATTAAAAGTGAATAGAAATCTAGTAGTGTAGGGGGCGGGGCTTCGCCCCGCCCCCTACCCTAGCATAATTAACTAGGGTAGGGGGCGGGGCGAAGCCCCGCCCCCTACCCTAGTGTAATTAAAAGTGAATAGAAATCTAGTAGTGTAGGGGGCGGGGCTTCGCCCCGCCCCCTACACTACTAGATTTCTATTCACTTTTAATGTAAATGAAAACATTAATATATATATATATATATAAAATGTATATATATATATATTAATGTTTTATATATATATAAAATGTATATATATTAATGTTTTCATTTACATTAAAAGTGAATAGAAATCTAGTAGTGTAGGGGGCGGGGCTTCGCCCCGCCCCCTACACTACTAGATTTCTATTCACTTTTAATTACACTAGGGTAGGGGGCGGGGCTTCGCCCCGCCCCCTACCCTAGTTAATTATGCTAGGGTAGGGGGCGGGGCTTCGCCCCGCCCCCTACCCTAGTTAATTACGCTAGGGTAGGGGGCGTGGCTTGCAGCCTCCGGGGGCGGGGCCAGTGGGCGTGGTCCGGTGGGTGGCCCCGCCCACTCGGGGGGCGGGGCCTCCTTGTCTCTTTACACATAAATACTTGCATATGCAATTTTATTTGCATATGCGTACACTTATAGTAGGCGAGGTTCCAATTGCAAAAGCACCGTCAAGTATGTGCTCATGCCTGGGATCGAACCAGGTTCTTTCGGGGCAAGAGGCCGTGTCATAGACCAGTCGGCTATTTCGACCTGGCAGCTGGCGGCCGTTTGCACTCTTTTGTACTTACCCAACGCGCGCGGAACGAAATACTGAACGGATAAGAATGACTCGAAGAAAAAGCGGGGTGACCGCCGAGCTCGCCACGCTGGGCGAGTGGCTCGATCGCTGCGCTAGAACACCTGAGACCCAGGGTTCGACTCCCCGCCGCCGCAAAATGTTCTGCCGTGTGATAACCATGAATGCACTAACCCATGCACTGCCCTGTGTAAACGCTGTACTGACCGACAATTGCACTGACCATGCATGTACTAACGCTAATCAAATCTCTCTCCCCCAATGGTATTAACCACATTTCATTGGACGCTTCTCTCAACAGAAAAAAGACAATTAACATTTTAGAATTTTAGCAAGTTTTTTTTTTTTTTTTTTAAATCTTTTTTGTGACCTACTAGTTTAGGCTGTTCTAAAACACCAGCTCGTATGCTTGATGCATATTAAATGAGGTGAAAACAATCCCGTCATTTATTTCATATAGTGTACGTACCGGCACAAAACGTTACAGCGCTGAGGACATATAGAGCCATAGGTGGATGTGTGTGTGTGTGTATATGTGTATGCATATATATATATATATATATATATATATATATATATATATATATATATAAAAATCACTGATGGCCGCGCGGTTTGGTGCGCGACAGGGCGGTAGGTCAAACCGCAGACTCGGGGTCGAGTACGGACGGCCATGCTCAACCGGAAGCACTTTACCAAGCTGTGGATTACAAGACCAGCTGCATGAACGTCATATTTTTAGCATGTGGTCTATAAATGATGCAAATTATTTTGTACGTTTTACACACATGCACATTGGAGAGACAGCGGCAGTATTTATGTGGTATGTTAGATTGCTTTGGGTAAAACAAACTACGAAAGATGGGTCGCATTAACCCAGCCGCCCAATTAGGGCACCTATTATCTTTAACCATGTTGAAAGTTAAAAATGAAGTATTTTCGCATACAGTTAAATGGTGCGTCAGACGGGACAAACTGTCCGCCACTAGATGGCAGCACTTGGAATTCATCTAACCTGTCTGAATAGGACAATTTAATAAAGACGCCAGTAATGAGTAGCTCTCTGGCTCACTTGCATATCACCTAAGCAGGTTGCGGTGTGGCCTTCACTCACGTTTGTGCTGGCTTAACATTGAACTTAATGGTATTATGCAGTACTGGTACCAAGGTTGGCAGTGTTGTTAAGCAACATGCAACGAGTGCTTTGAATTGAAGGCCAAGATGCTAGAAGTTGCATGTAATGTTTAAAATTTCACTTTAGGTTCCGTCTCCACTGTATAGCAACAAGCCTTCGGAGTCCGACTGCAAATGAAGACACCTGCAACAAAACGTGTAATAAGTTTAAGTTTCAAGAGATGCAGAATCAACTGCATCATGAATGACTGACACAACAAAGTTGGCTTTATTTACAAAGGCCATCCACAGGAAGACACCAAAGTCAACTTTATTCACAAAAGCACCCACGACGATTCAACCGCAAAAAAAAAGGTTCGGACTTGAAAATAAAGGCTTTTCTCGTACAAAAAGAAATGCACCTTCATTGAGCAAGATTCTGAATTCAGTGGCCATTTCATGGCAGGGTTGCAAAATGGTTTACCAAAGATTAATTTCATTGGTCGCAACGCAGTCTGGTTTGCTGCTCACTCAACAGCTTGTCATTTGCATTTGTGTGTCAGGCTACGTGGCTTTTGTCAACAATTTTGAAAGCATACAGCATTTCTTTACACTGTAAAAAGAAATGCCTGACACTGCACGTTTTATATTACTTATTTGAACTAATTTGTTTGAGACTAATTTTGCAATTGTCTTATCAAAGATTGTTTCAAACATTTCCAGTCTGTATGTTGTAATTTAACTCAAAATTTGCACAATACTTTACATGCCAATGTTGAAAATGGACCACTTGAATTCAGTTCACAATTTAATACAGGTACAGAGACAGTTACAGCATAAACTTTACAGTTCACTCCATGTATTTAAAAAAAACAAAAAACACTTTAAAACAATATTGCACAATGACAGCACTGAGAAAAAAGCAGCATCATGCAGACAGTGTGCACACCCAGTGAAAAAGTGGAGGGAGGGAAGGAAAGCAAGTGCAGAAGGGGAAAAACAAAGTACTCATACTCTCCCTAAATGCTGGCTGCTTCGCCCTCGCCGCATCTGCACCCGCCTCATGTAGGCCGCTCGTCACGGGCGAAGGTCTGCTGAAGGTTCGTTGGACTCTTCCTCTGCGTCGCACAACTGCAAAAAGACAGCACTCAGTTGCATGCGGTTCACTTCTGTCGATGTACTCCGTGACCGGCAGATGGTACTCATCTTCATTTGAGGAACTGCTCCCATACCTCCAACGCCACGCAAGCGAGCCCTGCGACAGACAAATAAGGAAATGCGATTAAAAAAAAAAAAAAAAAGTGTGTACACTCTCCTTGTACATTTGATTGCCACGTCACCTCTGGCCGGTCTTGGCCAGTCATGAATCAGGCTCCTTCCTCTTCATCACATGGCAACTGCTTTTCTTGGGGTGATTTCTTCCTTTGCTCGGCAATCCCAGGTCTAGTGACCTCCATCCGCTGGCTGTTTTGTGCAGCTTCTCTTCCACCTTGCAAGACACAAGCACCAAAGTCTCGCTTGCGCCGCCGCTGCACGTTTGCACTCAATCAAGGCTGCACAATATATTGGAAAATCAGTGATATGGCAGGACTGGGACAGACAATTGCATTGTGCAAAGTTATGCAAAAACTTGGGCTGGAAATGAACTATTTGAACTGAATGAGATCAGTTTGATGTTAACTTTAACTTGGATCAATGACTTGTCATCTTCTAAAGTAATTTGGCAAGAAAACACGGAGCTTGTTTCATTAGCCCACATTAAAAAAAAAAATCTTTCGTTTCTTTAAGTGCATGCCAATAACGTATTGCCACCATGTGGCGGTTTTCCAATACACGTGCAGCCCTACACACACACTTCACCATTGTGTCCAAACTGCAGCATGGGGGCTCCTCGTGACATAAGGCAATTGGACACGGGCCACTAGGGGAAGCGGGTCTCCCTCAGAACCTGGCTGCAGAGTGATGCCACCCGACCAGCAGGGAAAGCGGTCCACCTCGGATCAGATTGTGTCGTGCCCCGGTCGCCATCTGCAGACACAGAAACAATGTCAGAAACTCAACAAGCACCCCAAGTTGGAGGTCACTTGCTTACTTGATCACAGCGGCTAGCTACTCTTGGTTACCGTCGCCGGGTCGGACCATGCGTACCCCTTTTGCATCCAGCCTGCAAAAAGCAGAACATGCAATGAGTTGTGCGCTGCTCGCATCATTCTGTCTTGAACTCCCTCAACCGGTGGTTCCTTGTGGACCGGCTCACTCCGACGCCGCCCTACACCGAGGGGAGAACAAAGAACGCAAGTACGACAGTGGTAGAGGTTAGAAAAAGACAAAATGTTACATTGCAAAATTGGCCATTTGGGACCAGCTCGCTCCAATGTCGCCCTGAACCGAGGGGAGAACAAACAAGTACGACAGTGGTAGGTTAGAAAAAGAATGTTACAATAGTCAACAAGTCATATCACAAAATTGGACATTCGGCTCCATGTCAAACATTTGTTTCCGGCACCTCGTGAACCAGCTCGCTCCAACGTCGCCCTACACTGAGGGGAAGAATAAAGAATGCAAGTACGACAGTGGTGGTTAGAAAAAGACAAAATGTTACAATAGTCAACAAGTCGCGTCATAAAATTGTACATTCGGCTCCACGTCAAAGTTTTGTTTGTGTTTCCGGCACCTTGTGGCTCGTTCCAACGTCGCCCTACTCTGAGGGGAGAACGGAGAACGCAAGTACGACAGTACGACAGTGGTAGGTTAGAAAAAGAAAATGTTACAACAGTCAAGTCATTTCATAAAATTGGACATTCGGCGCCACGTCACAGTTTTTATGTTTCCGGCACCTTGTGGCTCGTTCCAACGTCGCCCTACACTGAGGGGAGAACAAAGAATGCAAGTACAACAGTGGTAGGTTAGAAAGACACAAAATGTTACAGTAGTCAAGTCATATCATAAAATTGTACATTCGGCTCCACGTCAAAGTTTTGTTTGTGTTTCCGGCACCTTGTGGCTCGTTCCAACGTCGCCCTACTCTGAGGGGAGAACAAAGTACGCAAGTATGACAGCGGTAGGTTAGAAAAAGAAAACATTACAGTCAACAAGTCATTTCATAAAATTGGACATTCGGCGCCACGTCAAAGCTTTGTTTGAGTTTCCAGCACCTTGTGGACCGGCTCGTTCCAACGTCGCCCTACTCTGAGGGGAGAACAAATTATGCAAGTACGACAGTGGTAGGTTAGAAAAAGACAAAATGTTACAAGTCAGATTGCAAAATTGGACATCTTTTCACGTCAAAGTTTTGTTTGTGTTTCCGGCACCTCATGAACCAGCTCGCTCCGTCGCCCTACACTGAGGGGAAAACAAAGAACGCAAGTACAACAGTGGTAGGTTAGAAAAAGAAAATGTTACAACAGTCAACAAGTCATATCATAAAATTGGACATTCGGCACCACGTCAAAGTTTTGTTTGAGTTTCCAGCACCTCGTGAACCAGCTCGCTCCAACGTCGCCCTACACTGACGGGAAAACAAACGCAAGTACGACAGTGGTAGGTTAGAAAAAGAAAATGTTGCAGTCAACAAGTCATATCATAAAATTGGACATTCGGCGCCACGTCAAAGTTTTGTTTGTCTTTCCGGCACCTTGTGGACTGGCTCGTTCCAACGTCGCCCTACTCTGAGGGGAGACCAAAGAACGCAAGTACGACAGTGGTAGGTTACAAAAAGACAAAATGTTACAATAGTCAACAAGTCATATCACAAAATTGGACATTCGGCTCCACGTCAAGGCTTTGTTTGTGTCCATCGGCGTGACCAAGTCTCCCCCCAAAGGTTACAATGCCCCGTCCGGCTTTCAATGGCAATCCTTGCGCAAGAAAATGCTACTCTGGATCCAGACAAGCCACAACATCAACCACAGACCACCTCTTAAGCAAGTCCAACCATCAGACCCCCAAAAACACTTTGCCCTCATTTCAAGGCAACCTTTCCGACGTGCACCCATAACCAAAGCCAACCAGAGCGCAAGACTGCCCCCTCCTGGTCACATGATCACCACACGTCGACTTTTGCCTGCTGCTTGATTCTTGACTTGGGAGTAGAACTGTTCCCATTCCAGATCCCCTTTGGCTCCTCTTCCAGTCTGCAAAATTGTTCAATTTCCACATCCCCTGTCTTCTAGAAGCTTCTCAAGTTTGTATTGGTCATGTATCAACTGGCAGGGAGGAATCTATTATGGCTATTTATTTATTGGTGTTTTCATGTATTTATTTATCTATGCTTTTATTCATTTATGTATTTATTTAATGGTTTATTTATGTATTTATCTATGCTTTTATTTATTTATATTCATTTATAATGGCTTTATTTGGAGCGGAAGGGCTTTGAAGCGTCAAAGATTTGACAAAAATCACATGAATTGGCAAAATGGAACACTCAAATGCAATAGGCCTTTTTTATATAAGGGAGGGAAAAAACATTTTGCATGCACAGTAAACTTCGTAAGAGCAGATCATTTGTCAAACATTCAAACAAAACGTAACTTTTACAGGTCAATCCACTAATACAAAGCCACCAAGTGTTAAAATGCAAGAATGAAAAAGAGCTGGCTAGCATGAAAAAAAAAAAAAGAAATACTAGCGGCAAAAGAACCCAAGCACCGTGCTGAATGAAGCAAAAGAAAGTGAATTGTGACGTGCTATGCTCAAACCTCAAACGCTCCTGCGTCCTCCAAGGGCGAAAATCCTGCAACAAGCAAAAAGACGTCGTGAAAAACGACAACGGACAACAAACATTTGCTCGTGTGCCTGCTTACCTGAGAGAATGCCGCGCTGTCGCCCGCCATCTTGCTTCACCTGTATTTGATGACTCCTCTCGTGCACACCGGTCTTCAATTCACCCGAATGCCTGACGTCACTTCCCTAATCCAAGACAACCTTCTACACCTGCTGGGTGAACCGCACTTTGCACACTAGCGCCATACAGCGGCCTTTTATGGTGACTGCGTTGGTTTACACAGGATTTTTGTTGCAGGATTAGAAATTAAAAATGTAATCTTTTGATTACCTTTTCCCTAGTCGTCCCAGACAGCAAACAAGAAAATCAAGCTCAATTTCAATTTGTGTTTTATTTTTTAATGCTAAAATCAAATAACAAATCGTTTTTCCAGTTTTAATATTTGTTTTCAAACGTAATATCAAATGACCAAATCAAAAGATCTTTCGTTCATTGTATTCCCAATTTAGAAACGCAAATCTGAAAAACAAAAAAATGGGCATTTTATGTTTTTCAACAATTAGAAGTGCACTGGAGGGGGGAATTTGTGTTTTATACAAAGTTTTTAGATCAGTGATGAGCACCCCCCCCCCCTCCCCTCCCCTTCGAATTTCCCTCCCTCCATCATCACTACGACCTCCCCCCAATTCCATCAGTCAATTGTCGCCACTCTCTGGGGCATTTATCATTTTGACAGTTGCAGATAAGGCAATTATTTTGCTGCAGCAAGTACAAAATGTAGACAAGTGCTGCTGTGACACTGTGTCTCTTTTGAGGGCGTGTGCGTGTGTGCGTTAACCCGCTTGCAATAAAGCGACAGTGGTGTAAACGCAAATAAAATGGATGTTAGCCCCATTTTGTCTCAAGTGTTTGGATTTGATTTTCTCTTTTCATTCCATACTTCATCGAAAAGCCCTCAGATGACAATACAATGCTGCAAATTCAGCAATATAGTCTACCACACGTTGGCAAATCTACTGTAAAGCCAGCAACGATCTCATTTACACCGCTAGAGGGCAGCAGACGATTAGTGTATTCGTATCGTCAATTTAATTTACAGCAGGAAACAGATCCTTGACAAACTTAATAAAATAAATTAAGAATTTTATGTTATGCATACACACAAATGTACATATAGACATTATAAAAACGAGGTGGGTAATATTACTGTTTAATAATAAGCCACAATAACAATACACATTTATCAGTGCACATTAAGCTACAGTGTGTAACTTTCAGGGTTCTTGTTGAAACCGTAATTTTCACCCGTCACCACAACAACGCTGATTAGGAAGATCTGCAGTATAAAATAAAAAGAATCAAAATGTTTGAATCCATGAGAGGCGGGTAGGGGCTAGGTCGAGCCTACGTCATATGAAAGCGACGTGTAGGATTGAAGCCTAGGGGGCGCCACAAGCCACACACTGCAGATTTGAAAAGTTCATTTGGTCTCAAAATATTTCCTTGTTCACATAAAAGCAACTGGATCATGCTGTCCCAGCCCGCATGGACTGACGCAGACTTGACGAGACCGACGGCGGAGCCTCCTCGGTAAATCACGTGGCGAAAAGAAGGCCGAGGCCTTTATTGCGGGGTCGCGTGTATATTGACTGCACATCATCGGAGGCCTCCTTTTGCTGGCTGCATTGTAAATCTCCTTTGCAAAAGATAAAGGACACCTGCCTTCAATTCAACACATTCTTGAAGTCCAGAAGGGCAGCAAGAGTTAAAAAAGAGCGGAGAAATGAAGCTGAAGTGAGGGCGGGCAACTTCAAACTTGCTTCTTGGCAAGTTTCATCCGGATAATTGTCCAAAAACATCGATTCGTCCGTCCATCCATTTTCAGAGCCGCTTATCCTTGTCAATGGAATTCAAAAATGTGATTTTTATTGGTATTAATGTCAATCAGTTGCTTTCCCCAGTTGAATTCTGGAATGAAGACGGACATTTTCTCACATCTCAGTTTTACTTCAGTTTCACTCCACCACATTAAGAACAATGTCTTGTTTTCCCACTTTTATTTCCTGTAATGGCCTTTTTTTATTTTTTTTAGCGGAGTGACCTGGCAAGAAGGCCCGCTTGTCTTTCCACATGAAATAAGCGATTGTTCGCGGCGGCTTAAGGGGAAGAGCTCCTGCGGTGTTGTGACACACGGCTACGGGCGTCCTTTTATACCTGGAGAGCCCCTTTGCCTCATTAGTTAACACACTTTCTTAGTTTTGAACAATACCTTAGCTTGGCGTCTTCCATCTTAACCCCCACTTTTCCTTCTCCGTGGATGCTTGCGGCAGAGTTGCAGAGAAGCCCCCCTCTGGTCCTAACAGCTTTAATACTTGTAATTATCTCTTGCTGGGGGAGGCTGGAAATTGGATTAGGGTGGTGAGTCTCAGCTGAATGAATTACCTCCATCTCCCCACTTGGTGGGCCACACACTGATAAAGTGCAGAGAGAGAGGGGGAAAGAGGGGGCGAGAGAGAGAGAGAGAGAGAGAGACGGGATTTGGATTCAGCCTTAGCATTCATGGCTTCCTTGTGGAAAAATGAAATTTTCCAAGAGAAGGGAGCGGCGTGCCGGCGGTATCTGCCCACCGCATGTTTCATCTGCCCCCGCTCTCCCGGAAACGCAATTACCGCCGGCGTTATCGCCGCCTAAATGGTGACAAGTTTGGCAGTGGGGCAGGCGAAGCGTCGCAGCCGCCACGTTTTAGTGGCGTTACACCTTCACTTTTCTTTCCAAAAGTTACAATCCCACTTTTGTTTGCACGCCAACACTGATGCTAACATGGAGAGATGTGCAATGTGAATTAACAAAGGAAAACTACGAATGCAACGTTTTGAGTGCCAAATCTTATAATTAACTAAGCTAACAAGCTAATTACCAAAGCACCGTGCGCCGCAGAAAAATGATTTTAAAACAAATATTTGTTTCCATCTACTTCTGCAATATTACGAGATGAGGTCTTTATTTTAGCAAACAGTGGTACCTTAAAAATTCTGCTTTGACTTGCAAGTAAAAATTTGAGATATGAGCGACGTATGGAATTAACTCGCAGCTACAATTTTTTTGTAAGAAAAAGAGTCTTTAATTAGTTCATTGCCTTTCCGGTGAAACTAAACACAAAACCGAGAGTCAGGAACAAGAGTTGTGTTGCTTTGACTGACTGACTTATTCAGTTTAGCTTAAATGCTAACAACCGCCTCAGATGGGCTAGCAAACAGCATCAGTGTTAAATGTGTCCCACTGCTCCCCTGCCAACGACGCTAAAAAGTCTCAGTGCTGTTGCTTTTAACGGCCGCGCTCCGAGTCTGCATACATTTGCGGGCTAACTGGTTTGAAATTAGGATTTTATTAGAAATCATCAAACACGGGCCTTTAAATGAAGCCAAAACGACCTCAACTAAGCTGAACTAAAGAGACGTTTCTCTCGGCGGGGCCGTTAAAGACTTTCACTTCATTTGGAGCGGCGCCAATGTTGTTGTTTTCTCCGCATTTCTTTATTTATTTTAAAGGCGCGCCGTTCATTTGGAAGTGAAGTTCCCGCTGTGCCGTCGCGAGCGGGCGTATCAAAAAACAGACGACAAAGTAGGCCCGGGCTCTCGCTCAGACACCCCCTCGTCTTTTTCCACTTCCCATTCCTTTAACCCCCCACCGAGGACAATCGTTGAAGGTAGATAAAAAGAACAACAAAAGATAATTAAATCTAAAAAAAGGGGAGGGAAACAGTCGGGGTTGGATTTGGGCACAGTGAGGGTTTGGGCTCATTTACGCCGGGCCCTCCAAACATTTACACTCTGCATTTGGACTGCCTTATCACTCTCATTTGCATTTGTCCGATTGCAAAAGCGGCCTATTTTCAAATTTTTTTTTCTTTTTTTCTTGACATTTACGACGGGATTATCATTTTATCGCCCGGACGCGTCCTGTTGACAAAATCTGAAATTATAATACTGTAATGCCTCACGTAGACGATGCGGCTATTTAGACTCGCCGGGATTTAATATTCATTGCTTTTGCAGCTTGGTTGGTTTTAGGGCGCTATCACCCTTATCCACCCTCCTCCCGACCCCACCCACTCGCCCACCCGCCACCGCCTTCCACGACTGGGACGCCGGCCTGCTGCCTCCCGCCGACCCCCAACATTCTCTCTCTCTCTCTCTCTCTCTCTCCCTTGTGCGCTGTCCCCAATCACTCTCCCTGTCCTTGTTTTTGATCTTCAAACGCTGGTTGGTATAATGACTACAAATCAGGGATGAAGGTGAGTGATCACAACGTGGCCCACCCATCCCAGCTGGCCTTTTTACTCCGCTCCCATGATGCATCTTGCCCAAGAGTGAGCGAGCGAGCGAAGTAGGAATTAACTTGAAAATTCGGTAAGCGTGCTTAAATAACAACACGCACACGACCGCTGATTCAAACACTGTGTGGGAAATGATCCAATTTTTCAACTGCTCTTTCACGTTCGTTCACCTGTTGCGATTCATACAATAGCATTTACAAAATATAATGATGGAAAGTTCTTTTGATTTGGGTGGTACGTCTCGTGTAAAAGGTGTGCCTCGACGCAGAAGTGATTTGGAGACTATAGTGTTGTTGAAGTTTTGCTTTAGTGTTTTGAAGAGTTTGCCAAAGTTTAATGGCCACATGAGTTGCAAGAATTAAAAAGTGTCCCGGGCACGCTTGCGCTGGCATCCTTTCACATCATAACTTCCTAATGGGTTGTTTAGATGATTCACGCCAATCAAACATCTGTTCGCCACCGCGCTTTATCAAGAGGCGCACCTGCCGACCTCTGACTGACCTCCACGCCAATGTTGGAAATAGAAAGTAAAAAAAAAAAGAAATAGAATAAAAAAAAAAGGAAGCCCGGGAAGAGTTGTTACTTTTATGAGGACTGTTTACCTTGGTGGAGGTCTGCCCTGTCGCCACTTCTTTCTCCTTAATGTGCCCGGCAAGAAAAAATGTTTCGCTAGGGAGCAGGGGGTGAAATTTTTTCTCATCCAAATGGATGGCAATTTCCCACCATTTAGCACCTGAAGGTAATTAGCTTGAAGAGATTGCGGAGTGAGAAACACGTTCACGGGACATTAACTCTCGTACATTCTCCAGTTGCAGCGAATTAATAGGAAAGATTAAAGTTTAAAGAGAGCAAACGCCATTAGCGCAGGCGCGCACACACAAGCGCGGGCCCACAAACACACGGCGCCTCTCTGCGGCACCATCCTCAGCCTTTTTTACGACAAGTCTGGTTCTTTGCGCGGCATCGGCCCGGCGTTACGACAGCAGGTAATAAGTGGCGCAAATGAGAGCGCGGTGCAGCTCGGCAACGTGCGGCCATGAAAGGCTCCGATAGCCCGCGGCGGCATTTTTTACTTTGTCCGCCGACGCACTATAAAGAAAAGCTTGCGTCGGATTTTTATTTTGTGCATGCAGAATTCAATTTGCGGTGAAATGCGTTCCAGCGCCCCCTAGACTCGAGGTATAAAAGAATGTGGACAGATTTCTGATGATATCCATAAAATAATTTGGTTGAGCAGACTGGATTTTTTTGGTGGGATGCAATTTTCAGTTTTTTAAAATCGTTGCAAGATTTAAATATTTGATTACGTTGAAATGCAGTGAAATGGTTTCCAGCGCCCCCTCTAGGAGACTCGAGGTATATAAGAATGTGGACAGATTTCTGATGATATAGTACATAAAATAATTTTGTTATTTGAGCAGACTGGATTTTTTGGTGGTAGGCAATTTTCAGTTTTTCAAAATCGTTGCAAGATTTAAAGTTATTTGAAAATATTTGATTATGTGCAAAATTTACTGCGAGCGGTTTGCTTTTTTTAAAAAAGATATTAAGGGGCTACATTTTTATATTCAGTTGGAAAATGTTATTTATCGGATATTATGCGGCTGTCAAGTTTTTGTGTAACAGTTTAAAAAAAAAAAAAAGAAGCTTTTATTTATATATATATATATATTTTTTTTCCATCAGAGTAGCCACTACCGCCTCGTGTAAATTCAGAGTGAGGAAAAAGTTGAGTCCTGCTTTAACGGCCAACGTTACAGTGCTCATCATTCATTGCAGTGTGCTAAGCGCCCCCCCCCCCCCCTCCCTTTCTTTTTATGAGATCTGAAGCAAATTTTGCTGGGGGATCCTATAGGCCATTAAGCATGGAGTAATTTTATCCTTGTTTCCTTAATGACGCCATAATGGCGAGTGAATTTCTTAACTAAAGACCAGAGAACATTGTGAAGGTCAGCTTCATCTGTAGACTCCCTCATGCGCTTCTCCCAGAGATTGGAAAAGTCGGGCGTTTTTTGAGGAGTCATTAATAACGCTAAAGCTGAAGGCCTATTTGCGTCCTCGCTTTCTACCTTTTAATGCCACTCTCTCGCTTTTTCTCTCGCCTCTCATGCAGAGAGAATGAAGAAAGAGGGGGGAAATGGCAGCTCGCTGACATATAGATCCCAGACGCGGCGCCGTCGTGATTTAGACGCCATGCCTTTGTTATCACTTTAATCATTTTGCCTTATTGCTTTTATTTCGCCCGTGGACGAAACACTTGATGGGACAAAATGCCAACTGGAACTTTTTCTTTTTCTTCTCAAAGTCTAATGAGAATTACAATCTCGCTGAGCCTTGAAATGCCGGCTGCTTTGTCCTGATCGCCTTAGATATTGTTGCAAGTCAGTCATTTGTCACGGCGAGGCGTGCTGGGATGGCGGCCCGCTAATCAACGCCGCAGTCTGTGGGCAACTCCGACTTTTTTTTTTTTCTGCTGCCATAGCAACCCGAGAAATGCTGCTGGCTGAGGGGCATATATTTTTGAGAAGGAATCCTCAAAAAAAGGCCAGAGACACCCTGCCCCCCCCCTTCCCCTAATTGGAATGAAGTGAGATTCAAATAAAAAAAAGAAAATTTAATCGCTGTGACAAGATGATCGATTACCTGTAAGTCCACCTGACACAGAAATGAGAGTTTTTTAATGACGGCCTGCCTCTTCCTGGACGTGAAATTCAAACGCTGGCACAGAGTCTACCTTTCAGACGTCAGCGCCGCGCGAGCACTTTGTCTTTGTCACCGCCGCGGAGGACATTGTTATTAGCCGTGTGCCTTTCTATTAAGCAATTCTTTTCCACTACAAAGAACATCTCTCTCCGTATCATATTTTCATACATGAAAGGTTAGCAATTTTTTTCTCCCCGGCTAATCGGCAACGAGATGACGACAAGACGTTCCTTCCTATTTATTTGATATATTTTTACATTAAATTAACCATCTGTGAAGGAGCGCTAATTTACACTTCATAAAATTCACATATTTCTCTTTTGTTTCAAAGTGGAAGTGGTGCAGGTAGTGTATCCCTACCCCCCCTCCCGTCCCTGGTGGTCCTGTATTGATCTGGTTATCATGCTCAGATTATCATTACATGGACACAAGAGACAAGTGGTGTCATTGACTGACTGATGGGAGTGCAAACATCCCAAAGTGGTGTCTCCAGAATTGCCGATCACATGAAGGTTTGATTCCGATAAAACTGCTCAAATGGCGGAGTCAATCATTTTTTATCATCATTTTACAAAAACATTGTTAAAAGAATGAATTCGCAGACACCACCATTCAAGGAAAAAAAAAATCTCTTTGAATAAGTCCTCCGGGCCAGTAGTTGGCGCTATACCGCTAGTTTGACGCATTGGCAAATCATTATCTGTTCACAATTTTCTGTCTTGGAGTTGAAATTTTATACATGAAAAGTACGAGAAGTGTCGGTAGCAGATGTTATGACTTCACGTGGACTTTATATGTGAAATGTGTGCGTGTTAAATATTCATACCACAGCGTTGCACATATTGCTCACGGTGCAGGTATGCTGCTAGTGGAGCAGGAGCCATAAAAGTCACCCTCCCTTGACTGGCTTCCATGCAAAAAAAAAAAAGGGCCGATATTTCCTTTGCTTGATCACTCTGCCCTCATCATAATCACTTTTGGGGTTGATTGATGGCGCCGAGGGTCACAGTGCAGTGGAGGTGCAATGCTCTCCAGATGTTCGCCGTCTCCTAAGAGCTTTCTGCTCACCTGCCCCGCAACGCGCTTTTGTCTTATTACGAGTGGGGGGAAATGGGCGACGCGACAGGCGCCGCTGCCCTCATTTGTTCTGGCGTTTGCCCGGTACACAAACGGCTGGTCGCTCGCCGTCTCGAAAGCGGGCACCGCGCCATCGCCTTCCGAAGCGTTTGCATGTTTACGGTGTTTGTCAGGCACTTTCGTAAATCTTTCGCCCACTTACACACTCGTGTACTTTCAAAGATAAATTGTCTCAAGTACACTTTATTCTACTACAGCAAAAAAATGCTTGAATGCAAATATGCTTAAGTGAAATACAACTGAACTGTATTTTGGCAGCTTTTCTTTCGATTACCACTAGAGGGAGCCTGTCTTCTACAAATGGTACATGAACCACTCTAAAACAAATAACCCCTCTAAATGTTTTTTTTTTTTTGCAGTGGAATACGAGCCACCCATGCGCCATTATTGATGATTTCATTACTTCATGTATGAGATCGCTCGACGTATAATAAAGCATTATCATTCACCCCCCCCTCTTTTTTGTCACCGGTTGTTGGAAAGGTTAGGCAATTTGTTTTAATGTTAAAAGTGCCAGACTCGGAATGCCTTTAAACTCTTTTAACAAGCTGCTGATGTTACAACATCCACACGAGGAACTGAACTTTAACTGAGAGCGCTTTGCCCAAACAGTTTGATGGTTAGATACAAGTGTACCTAATAAACTGGCAAGCCCGTCTTCCCACCCACAGACAAAGAAAAAAAAAGAGAGGGTGGGTGGATGGGGGGGGGGGGGGGGGGGGGTGTAAGGCCGTGCACGCTTGAGTGCATTTAAATCTTTACAAACTCTCCGCCTGACAGTGATGAATGTTACAATATGCTTAATGCACGCCGCTGTTACGTTTACGTTTCTATCCGGGCAAGGTGCATTAGACTCGGCTTAATCGCGGGACCCTTAAATAAGAAAAATTCAAGGCCCGACTTATATTTTCGGCCCAATATCGATACTTGTCTGTCCCTAATTAAAAGAATAACTACAATACACTCTCATGTATTTTAGACTTGCTTTTATTTTTTATACACTCCTGCAGCTCCGACTAAGGGCAAGGTAAGTTTGTTCAAACGCAACGAGTTATCTGTTCACACACACGTGCTCACTCGGGCAAGGCTTACAGATTGAGCCAAACGGCTTCCGTGTCAGCGTATCACACTTTGGAGTGCGCCACCTGACTTGACATTGACACAAATATTCTCTGGGCCATATACTATCACCTCTGCAGGACTGTATAGTATGCGTTGTGTGTGTGTGTGTGTGTGTGTGTGACAGCGTGTAAGCGGCGAGGTCAACCAATTAGATGCTAAATGCATAATAAAATCAGCTCGGATGAGGGCGCCACCGGCATCATGTCGAGAAATCCAAGTCAACGACCCCGTTTTATAACCTTGATGCCGATATAAACTGCGGCGAGCTCGTGTAAATACAATTAAAAGTGTCAATGGGCAAATTAAGTGTGTCGGGAGCAAAAGTTTCAGTGTCAAGAGATTTAAATGTAAGGCAGGGGTGCCTAATATTGTGACCGGCGAGTGTATCGCTTCGCCAGATGTCGCTTCGCTGACACGCTGCTTCTTTAGTTTTATGAGCCGTGCAAGGTGATGATGCTTCCCCTTCGGACGAGAAGAAAGGCTGTCAAACGTAAACAGCAAGCAGACAGGATTGACTGCCCCGATAACGGGGGGGTCCGCAACCTACGGCCCGTGACCCAAACATGGCCTGCAATGAAATCGGCAAAGAGCACTTTTTTTTCCCCCCATGCCAAATATTTCGACATCATGCTCTGATTCCATTTGAAAATGGAATCCACGGCCTGCGTTCGGAGCGTAATGCAAAAAAACACAAGTCCTTGAAATGTCCCACTAGGGGAAATAAACATTTTATACTCATTACTGATTTTAATTGTCCTTATAAGGCGACATATGTTGTGAGGGGTGGGCAGGCACACTAAACCCGAACAGTCGGGAGGGGGTTTTACATCTACCACAGATCCAAATCCTCCGAACCAATTGTCAATGAAATTAAATTCTTATAAACAAGAACTAAGTCGTTAAGAACCAAACCGCTAAAATAGAATTCTTCGAACCAAAGTCAAATTTTTGGAGCCAAACCACGTTCTTAGAACTGAAACAGCATAAAAAAGGTGTCGGAGCAATGACCGATTTACGCGCGGCGCAAATTAATTGCAATGAGTGGCGCTGACAAATATTGCGCTGACGCTCTCTCAGCAGCTTGACCTTTTTAAGAAAAATCACGAGGGGCGAATGAAGCGCGGCACGTTTGCGTCGATACAAAAACCCAGTTGGCGGCCGTGATGAACGCGAGGGCCCCTCCCACCCTCAAAATAATTCCAACCTGTGTTAACTTTCCATGGCGGTCCATTGAAATCTAAAATACCTTCCAACTCTGCCAATTCCCCCTCACTCCTCCACCGCTCATTTTTCAGCGGCCTCCCGTTTTGACGGTTGTATTTTGACAGTAGCCTCGCTCATTAGATTTAATATGCTGTTTCTTTGGCCATCCCTCATCATTTTTGGGCCTCATTGACTATTTTTCCTGATAAGATATTAAGCATTCAGACCTCATTTACATCCTTATTTTTCAATTTGCTGCCGCACTAGTTTAATTTATTCCATATAATTTCTCCTTCTGAGAGGGACATTAATCATTGCCTGTTCCTTTTAGTGCCTCTGGGATTTTCCCCTTCCCCTCTAAATCAATAAAATAAAGACTCTTCCTTTGCTGAATATGATAAAAGAGTTTTGCCAAGGGATATCAGTGTCCTGGCACTATCCCCCCCTCCCCCACACTTCTTGTTTTATTCATTTTTAAATTCCACGCTTGTTTATGCGTCTTTCTATGCTTGTCACACAAAAAGGGAGGTCAGTCCGTTTTGGGCGCAACCATTCGTTTTATCCTTAGCGGCCTTCGTCTTCTCCATCTTCACCCGACCCCCTTTTTTTTTCTCACTCTCTCTCCATTTTTACATTTTATTTTTTAATAGCTGATGTGGGGTTGTCAAGTGTGAAGAAAGGGGAGGTTGTTATAGAAATTTAACTATCCTTTACAAATTGATTCACACTCCAGCGGCACGCAAGGTCCGGTAGGTAAATTACCAGGAGGGACACAATCTTAATCCTCGTGGCCTTAAAGCGGACGCTCGCTTTATTAAGAACATTTCCTGATCTTACTTTTAGTGGCGGCCTTGCTCATTACCACGGGGCGTTAATCTATATTAAATTATGACCAAGAAAAAAGAAAAGAAAGGAAAGGTCCTCAAGAAGAGTTCAAGTCCCCAACATGGACTCTTAATGACATCATTCTTCGGCTGTCATTAAGGATATTAAAAATGCATTACGAGGGAAAAGTACTGCTGAGTGGCGACAAATCAGTTTGCCCCTCAAGATTTCCAACTGGAAAAGTTTTTTATGGCCTCATACACTTTCTGTACAGTTTAGCTGATTTTCTATGAGTGTTTATCACACACGCAAATTAAGGGACTGAGCAAAACGGTGGTCACGCTTGACCTTTTATTTTCCGCCGTCCGTCCCGAACGGTGATGACTTGTTTTCTAACGGTCTGAGCTTACAAGAGTAAAGATTGTTCACACTCCGCCTCCGCTTTCCCGTGTTTTATAAGCTAATAGCGGCCCATAATGTGTTTGTACTTGACATCCTGCGCGCACTTAACATTTGCACTCCATTTTGTCGGTCAGGGCCCAGTGAGTATGTACAACAATTTCATTTCCGCTATAGGCGTTTTTTTATTTTTTTATTTTTTTATTTTTGAACAGGCTTGGCTGAATACGCATCTTGTTGCATGTATAGAAACAGATCAGTATGTTAGCTTCTTAGCGCATGACACGCCATTTTGTTGCCGGCGATGGCCGCCCGGCTCAATGGGGCACACGCGGCCAGACTGGCTGGGCCGAGCGCTCGTAAAACTGATGAGATCTTAGCGGGGCGATGGGATTCTAATGTGAATTAGAGTTAAAGAGTGTTCCCCGCCAGGCTCATGCTCGGGACAATCTAGCTCACTAGCGGGCATCCGTTGCTAATATGACATTCCCTGCCACGGCAGCTAATAATAATCACAGAGGGAGGGGTCCTTTATGGCTGCGAGGGAAAGGCGGCAATTCTGCCTTTTGTTTAACGCTCATCTCTTGGGAACGCCACACGATGATGACACTTTCCTAATTCTCTTTGTGCTTTGTTTACAAAGGAAGTGTGAAGAGAGCTTGGGCACTTGGCAAGAAGTAGGCCGCGAACATAGCTTGGTCACAAATTCCGTAAAATCGTTTTTTTAGCTCACGTGCTAGCTTCACTGCGAATATCGGTAATTAGAAGTGGCGTCCGCATTAGCCTGCCGGCTTTACTTAATTATGACTTTCTGGGTATAATCGTTTTATCGATGAAGGTGCGTTGCTTTCCCTTATTGTGTAAAGCTTGTAACATTTTGCTTGTATTGATGTCAATTTAATAGTATAAATTAATTACGTCTTAAGATGAAATCATATTAAGTATTAAGCGGTGACTTGTTAATTATGCTAAATTTGAATCGACAATGAGGACTAACATTGTGAACTGACACTTCTCCAAGAGTTGGAGCCACTAAATCAGCTCCCACAGGACAACTGCTCCAGCGGCTCCAAACCCCTTTGCTCGACCTCGCCCCCCCCCCCCCCCCCCCTATGCCTGCCCACCGTCGGCTTAAATACAGGATTGGGCATTTAAATGATTTCACTTGTGACAGGCCTGCTGTGACAGAATAACACATTCTGCTGAACAAATAGGCCGTGGAGGCTGCCGGGGGTCCCTGGAGTCATCATCCCGCGACAGAAGACCCCCCCCCCCCGCCCTCTTCACAAGGCCCTGGAGCTTCGTTTTTGTAAGACGTGCTTGTTTCAGTATGGCGACACTTCTGGAAACATATTGGCCTTGTTGCACTAAATGAAATGCTAATTCTAAAAGGCTATCTGGATGTCTTTCGCAGATAAAACATCGTCTAAAGTAAAAATTGCAAGTGCAAAAAAAAGTTAAGATGCGCTCTTTCTGATTTTACTTTTCTTTGTGCGCGAACCGGACAAAAGCCATCGCTCATAGGCGGTCCGTCAAAGCTGTTCTCTAATCAACCAAGCGTGGTCCTCCCCCTTAAAGAATAGCAAGACATTATTCAACTTCCTCCTTCTGATCTTGAGGCCACAACAAGCCGCGCAAAGCCATGGCTGACTGGTTAAAGCAGAAAGAAAGAGTGGACAAAATAAAGGAGGGACACAATGTGCTCTTGTCGCGGGCCCGCCGATCCCGAGGCCGGACGCTTCGACCGCGGTGGCCTGACCCAATCAGACGCTCAAAAGCCTTGAACCTAAAAATGCCCTTCCAAAGTCAGGCGGTAAAAAAAAAAAAAAAAAAAAAGCCGAAGACGGGAGCTCAAAGCGAAGAATGCAGCAAAGGGGGAATTTTTGGAACGTGTTTTACACCCAAGAGGTCGTTTAAAACAAAGTTTGCATGGTGTCTATCGATATATATATATTTAAAAAAATACCAGAAAAAGAAGAAACAATCAAACAATATTATTAAAAAAAAAAAATAGGTAAGAAAGCCTATTTTGTCAAATAGAATATTTGGCATTCTTTTTAAAAAAAAAATGTGAATTTTAGATAATACATAATACAAAAAATATTTAATAGTATATAAAACCTGTCTATTCTGTGAAATATTTTATTATTTCTTTTACAGTCTAGAAAATGCTCTGTTAAAACACTTTAAATGGTTTTAAAAGCATATATTTGCACTAAACAATTTGAGCTACAAAATCCAATACAGTTCATAGTTCAATCAATTAAAACTATTCCTCAAACTGCCCCGGAAAAAAAAAGGCCAAGATAGTGTTGTACTAAAAAGTAACTTACTTTTGGTACACAAAAAAAAAAAATCATAAAAGTAACTAAATGAAGCTAAATGTAAAAAATTGCGAGCATGGCGCTGGACGTTAAACGTCTCCGTGTCTGAGGTATTGCCCCCCTGTTACCACTTAGCCCTATTTGGCCACTCTGTCTCCCACTCATAATCGAGCGCCTCCTGCTGTGATTATAAATGGGCCCTCAATCAATAGCGATGGAGAGAAATGAAAAGAGAGCGACGTGGCGAGCGCCGCGGGCCTCGCTCGGGGGGCAAACATGATAGCGTTAGGGGAGAAGAAGAAAAGAAAAAAAAATAGAAAACGGGAAAAAAAAAAAGGGAGCAGCTTGAAAGCGCCTTTCACTCTGACAACGTTGTAATTATCCCTCGGGGGAGCGAGGGTCTTGTTATTAGAAAACAAACTCTCCCTGTTGGCCACTTGCGCTGAACACTGACAACACAGAGCGGGATGAAGAAACGCTCCAAAGACGCCTAAATAAATGAATAAAACAGATTTTTGCTCGGGATATATATTCTTTATCCTCTGCGAAAAACAACTAATATTATTGCAGTGCTAAAATACAAAAAGTGGATTTCTGTTGATCACGTGACCTCGCCCAGGTCCACTTGCTGCGCTCCCGTCGGTAATGGGTTTATAAAAACGACATGAGCCAACCAGGCAGAAAGCGGTGGTGGTCAGTAAAATAGGTACAAGAGTGTGTCACATATCAGGAAATAATTGATGACCCCCCCCCGCAACCTCCTTCCTTCCTTCCCTCCCTTTCCGTTTCAATCTATGGCTCAGCAGATGAAACTAACGCTGCCGGCCTGCTTTGCTCCTTGGGGTCAAACAAAGCGCCTTTTTCCCCCGCACGCACACGGGCGGATGTGGGGCAAGTGTGTGGGCAGCCATGCTGAAAATGTCCCCGTGTCCTCCACAAAACGATACGAGCGAGTTTGTCGTACGCCGACGCGTGATTTGTCATTGACAAACTTGTAATTGTAATAAGAGGGGCTGTCATATTCATTGACCGGCTGATTCGGAGGAAAACCAGGAAGCAAAAAGGGACGTGAAATTTAATTTATTTTTTTTGTGGAGCAACAAAATTAGAAATTTATTTTAAACCTAGTATTTAAACAAGGGTGTGTAGACTTTTGATATCTGGTCCGAGCTCTGGAGAGGGAGGGGGGGGTCATAGTTGAGGGGGGGCGTATGACATTACCAAGACAAAGGGACCATATGGGGAACAGAAGGATGTCCCGCTCGCTCCTTTTGGGACGCAGCTTATTATTCCCGTCGGGCGGTCACTTTGAGGTTGTCCTTTTTTTTTTAGCATAACAAGAGACGCGCAAGGGGCGAGTCATTTATGCGCCCGACGTAAGGAGGAGGAGATTTATGGCCTTTGAACAAAAGTCAACACGCCGACGAAGGCTCACGGCGAGATAATGGTGCCACGTCGTGTTCATCAAATCAACATTATGTCAGCGGGCCTCCCGGGGCCGCCGTGTCACGCCGCCATTATTCTTCCTGGACGCAACAATGGAGAGAAACCTCCGCCGCCTAAATGTGCTGTCTTGGCCTTTTCGTTGAAAAAGCTGGAAAGTTTCACCTGAAGCTATTAGCTGCAGCTCCAGTGTCAATAATTATTCTACTATCTGCATGTAATGAATTGACCGTTCCCATAATCCGTCTCATAATGGCTTTAGGACACCGAAGGGTCCTCTAAAGAAGATGAGAGCATATTGATCCACAAGATGAATGCTCTTTAGGATGTTAATAGTCTAATTTGCCTTAATGATTTCTCCTCGTCAAGGACAGGATAATATACACTTAAAAAGGCATTCTGGGCTCCAAAGCGGAGCAAACTGGACGCTTCCTGCGTGAGAATGTCGGCCATCCCGCTCCAACGTTGGGGGAATTGATGGCCGGGCCCGCCATTAGTTTGTCTTTATTTGCTTCCTTCCCGAGGTAATTATCCGGGATTAATGCCTTTTGTGGGGCGTCGTGCAAAATAACATTAGCTGTATTCCTTTCCACCATAACCTGCATACACCTAATAAGGGGATTTTTTTTTTTTTTAGGACACACTTGATGGTCGCTTGATGCATCACACAATTAGAGAGTGATGCTTAATTGCAGCTACTTTTTACAGTCCCGAATTGGGGGACCCACAAAAAAAGATTTTTGGTTACTTTTGCCACCAAAAAAAAAAAAAAACCCAACCAAAACCAATTTTTTCCCAAAACTGGAGCAGAACTCTCCCTCCAGAAGATGGAAGCCTTTCAGCATCCAAGGCAGTAACCTAAGCAATCCACGTTCTCTTCCCTTTTCCCACTGGCAATTTTTACATTTTATCATTGAAGTCAATGAGCCAATCTGCAATTGAGGCCGGCGAGAGCGGGATGAGTGTATTCAGAACGCGGTCACACAGCCAATCTCCCGCTAAAGAGCAGCGATAATGTAATAATGCCGGGGCTGTAATGGTGCTGAACAGCTCCCATTCATCCCGACACTACCTGATCATTGCTTGAACGGAATAACGCATTACGCCGCTGGAAATGGCTGCAAACCTCTGATAATATCTCCGCAATGTGCGCTCCTTCCTTTTTTTGTTACCTCGGGTAACGTTGCTGTCGCCGAGTAATAAAAGGCAGAAGCATCAGGATGAAATGGGAAAAGAGATTGAAGCCCTTCTGCCGACGCTTCCAAAGGCTGTTTGGAAATGGCTTCTTTTCCCGCGGAACAACAGCGCGCTCTTATAAGTGTAAAGCAGCTTTGATTGAGCGTCATTGCACTCGGCCGACTCCCCCCCTCCCCCCCACATGACAAACGACACTTAGCCACCTATCAATAGCGGCCCACCTGAATGTGCTTAAATGGGTCCGGCCGCACCAATGTTATGGCCGTTCATACTGTCGGAATGACTCCACTGCCTTTCATAATTAGAGGAACACCCCCCCCCCCCTCGGTTTTTCCTCTCGAAAAGCCGAGCAGAGGTGACGGTTAAGGACATGGGAAATATATGACAGACCAAACAATGCTTCACACTAATTGAGAAAAGAGAGAGGCGCAAAGAGGTGACATCCGCCATTAACCTTATATGAGGCCATTTTGTAAATCAATGTCACTCACATTTAATAACAAGTGTAATCAAAGAAATTATGCAAATTTCATTTGATGCCTCTTGCATTATGCAAATCCCCCCAGCCAAATACTATAATGAACGCTGACACCTGACTAGCGTCAAATTGTTGCGGCTAACCTGTTCATAATAATATAATACAATGAGGATATTTGTATTATTTTTTTGGAATTGCATATTCAGCTTCCTGCTTCCTCCTTTCCTGAGCTTCTATCTGTCCCGGCGGAAGCCCGTCAAGAGGTGGGGAGGTTAGTTGGTCGTCACGGCCATCTAGACCTTGGGCCCGGCCGGTGCGCCTGCCAGAATCGATGCTAATTATGCTGCCATCTGTGCCAACTTGACACCGGTTCAAGTCCGTAGAAACTTGAAGAGATTCGCGCAATGCAGCAGAAAGCGGGAAAATAAACTGCCGAGAAGACTTGTCGACTAGCCCAAAAAAACGACAAAATGATTCCATTTCATAAAGTAGAAGCTATCTTAAGCTTGTGATGAAGAGTTTGTTTTTGTAAGCAACAAGCATCTCCTGGGCCACGTTCGAGCGAGAGGAAACCGATAAAACAGGTTTGACTGGTGCTCACCGAGACCACAAGTCCCGTCAATTCTCGCCCCCCCCCTTTGAAAGAGATCTGCCATTAAGGTGACATGAGAAACAAATGAGGCCAATTTCTCCTCCAATGTCCCATCTGATATGTCAATAAAAAGGCCCCGCAGCCGCAGGATGCTCCCAGATGGATTTTTCCTCGCTGGGAGACAATCAGTAGAATGCATCTAACACACCTTCGATGTGAGAGGGAGGGGGGGGGGGGTGGGTTTAATCACTCGGACAAAACCGATGGACCACTAGTGTTAAGTAGCAACAGAACATCTGGTTTCGGTGAAATCTATGAACGACATTTAGTCGTAAGGTGGATAAGGAAGAAGTGTGATATTTGTACCTTTTTCATCTTCTGAAATTGGAGAATGGGGAAAAATACAGCTCATATGAAAAATGATTCGAACCGTAAGGGGGAATAAATGTCAATCGTGATCAAACTTTGCTGGCAGCGGAACGAGCAGGCTGGGATTGACGGAGAAAAATGAGAGTAGATCCCAATTAGCGTCCAACATTACGAGCCGGCGTGCGCACCGGCACGATGCTTACGCGTAGAATTATGGCGTCATCTGCCGGCGTGACGCCGTCGATAGGCGTTCATTAACTATGCCGCTCATAAAGTCAAATGTTTTTCGATAAATATCAACGGGAACGAGGCTCCGAGACGCTCGGCGGCCTGACGACCGGCGGCGGCATATGTTGAGGTGGATTGAGTCCTCGGGCTCCAATCTGGCTCTCTCTTTTCTTTTGTCTCTCAGACTTAGATGATAAATCACGTCGGCTATTTATTTTTCCATTACGCCCGCCATATGCATTACTATTATCGAATCGCGAGTGGGGAAACTACGTGCGAGCGTTAATTGATGGCAAAAGGCAGTTTGGGGCACGGTGACGGCGATAGCAACAGCTGCTCTTGTTTATGTAGCTTGTTAACATGTGCGGTGGCGGCCATGTTTGAGGACGCCGCAATGTGTAAACAAGCGGTATAAATGACAAAGACGCTCACCTAACTTGATTTTGGGTGCGTGGTTAACATGTTAAATAGATTCGTTTTGTTGGTTGAATCAAAATAGCTTCAGGTGGAACAGTTAGGTTGCAGTATTGATTTTTTTTTTTTTTTTTTTTGTGACGTGACAGTGGTGGTATTAAGCGGTCGATTAAGTCAGTTTAGTCCCAGGTACCAAATACTCAGGCTGACTCTGTAAAAATAAAGAGTCTCAAGGCCCCCCACAGTGTCTTAAATCCCAAGGTTGCCCCCATCGTACGTCCTTGACTGGAGCCAGACGTGAGTCTAGAACGGGCCGTTTGGCTAACAATGTCATTGTTATGGCCGTTGTCGTTTCAATTAGCAGACTGGTGCTAAAACACAAGAGCTCTAAAATGGTGACATCGGTGTTAACGCGGGACGCCGCCGTCGCCCATAAAACGGAGCACTCGTGGCCGGTGCTGACGGGGCTGTTTGCCGTTCGCCAGACCCCCGCTCACCCCCAATCGTGAGGAAACAGGACCCCGAGGTTTTACTGATGGCCCACTCAACTCGTCGACTAATTTAGGAAGGTCGGACTAGATTTGCTCAACAATCATTCTCGCAAGTAAGCCCAATTTTTTTGAACATTGTGTAATGAAGCCTTGCTTGCAAGCGCGTCGAAGCACGATTTTTATCCGAAAATAAACAAGTACTAATTTTATTGTGTTTTTCTTCCCTCCCCCCAGTTTCTAAGTGACCTCATCAAAACCGAGGAAGAAAAAAAACCGGCGCTAACATTTATTTATTTATCCTCGCTGCTCGCTTTGTCTCGTTGGAGGCGTCATTAGAACAGCTCGCCGAGTCCCATTCGCCGCCATTATCTCTGCTATCAGCGGCGCACAGCGAGATTCCAGCGGGGCTATAAATACTTGGCCTGGACCACATGCGGCTAGCACATCATCTCTAATGTCTTTTTGCCCCCTCGCTCTCTCCGATCGCTTTTCTCGCCAAACAATGAAGTGAGACAACTTGCAGAAGTTGCACGTATATTGCAGGAGGGAAGGAGGGGGGGGTCGGGGGGTGCACACCTAAGCAACATCTAGAAAATGTCAGGAAATGATAGATGACGGATGTCTTGATCATCCAGTCGATTGCGTCAGGGTCACTGGCGCCGCCGCTGCAACTCCCCCCCCCCCCCCCCAAAAAAAAGAAAAAAAATGCAAAAAAGGATGCTTTATCTGAATTCATTATAAAATGGATCTATATCTTATGTTTAGGGCCAAGGACGCCATTTGTATCGCAATGCAAATATCTATCATTAAATGTTGACACTTCATTTTTCTCACGCAAAGTAAGAAAAATGCCGAGCGGCGCCGATTGGTCGTCGTTGGAATTGAGCAGTTTGTCGCAATTTCCGCCGGTGGAAGGTATCGGGGCCATTGTGAACTTTGCAGGTATGATGAATAATGCAAAGTATAAGAAGTAACACATGGAGATGCTCGCTGCATTCTTTACCATACAGACAAATGACTTATTTGTGTATTCTGCTCAAGTCAACATGCAGGACCCGTGTAGCTCCCTACGCTACATCCTTTTAGCATTCACCGGCAGCGGTACTAATATGCGATCAAAAAAATAGGGACAATAAAGGCCATGTTTTCTTAAACAGTATGATTTTAAAACATGAAAATGATATTTACTTCTGCTTACACGGCCCACTTTTGGGCCACGAGCCACAAGTTGAGAATCCCTAGTGAGACCACCAGGATGTTGCACATTGTGCCTCCCGGGCTCCCCCATCAGTCAAAAAGCGGAGCGAAAAAAAAGGAAGCATGTCGCTATCTAAATGACGGCCGTAAAGCTGAGCTAACTGTGTGCTCAGGTGGAAAGGAGTCGACAAACGATGAGGACGATCGGCGTGTTGCGCCCTGACACGGGAGGACAAAGTGAGGGCTTGGTTTCCTGCCTGTAATCAGTGTTTACATCCAGCACGGCTGAGCAAAGACGTGGATCAACGGCGGAAGGCTGCCTGGCGCTCTTTATTGCTTTCAATTCAAATTGCTGGAACTTTTGAATATCTTATTGTCAGTTCAATTTTATGTATTTTATTTCATGGGATTTAATCCAGAATTTTATGATTTCACTTTTTTTTAAAAATCCTGACGTACCTAATGTAGTGTCCGCCAAGCGTTTACCTGACTCCTGACTCCCCCCCCTCCTCCGCCTGAGTTCTTCCTGGCGCTCCCATAGATTCTGTTTGCTTTGCTATTGATTGCGGGCAAGGAGCTCATCATTCTCTCGGCTTCAATCCATTTACATTTAAGCACAGCTCGCCTCTACTCGGCCTAATTAGCTCCACGGCTCCATTAGTCTACATTGTACTCCGATCCATTCGTCACTTTGCATGCACGCGGGGTTTACTTACTCGAGGTGGATGATGTCTATAATGACGTGCGATTCACCAGCTGCTAACATGCTAAGGCCTAAAATTAGCGCTGTATCAAATAGTTCGGGAAGATGCCGTAAGCATATTTAGCAGGCTTGCCTGTCAATCACTTCGGAATGAAATAAAACGCCCATTTTTCGTCACCTTCATCCAGTTAGGAAATCTGGAGCAAAAGATCGTTTATTTCGTACTTCCCAGATAATTTGCTCGGAACCCCACTCCCCTCTCGCTCTCTCTCTTCCTTTCAACGGGAATTCTCCATTTCCCTATAAAATGAAAATTCATCTAGAATTACATCTTATGTCATCATTATGTTTATTAAGCGTGGATGATGTATATGAACAGCACCGGCTTGCCGCTGAGTGCTTAATGATGCATAAGATTAAGCCGAGGCTCTCAGCTGCGCTGCGACTCCCCTCTGGTGCACGCCGCCGCCGAGGCATGCTGGGAGCACGCGCGCCCGACGGCCATCAGGTGAACGCTAGCGACACGTCTCCCTCCGTCGCCTCCTCACGTTTATGCGCGGCTTGAACAGAAGCCACTTCCTGTCCGACAAAATATTTCCTCTGCTAAACAATCCGACGGAGAGGTTAACCTCTCACGCCACGCCAGATTCAAATCATTAGTCTTCCAGCCCTGAAACTTCTAATAGCGACGGAGACCTCGCCAGAGACCCTTCCAATAATTCCCACCAGAGATATCCCACAGCTAAAAAAAAAAAAAAATTAATTCTACTTTTAATAATCTGTCATCAAGACTCGAGGCAGTCATAAATTATGTGCTGCTTGTATTCACGAGGGAATAAATCCGAAAACCATGTTGGACAAAACTTTGCAAGGGGGGGGGGAATAATCACTGAGAAACACTTTACGTTAGTCTCGGGCCTTTAAGGGCGAAGCTCGGGCTGTTGCGCGCTCTGTCGATACCTCGGCAAACAATCGACATGCATCATAATGGTCGCCCTCTATCAAGCGCACCACTAAAGAACAATCTCCATCGGGTGACAGCTTGATGAATGAGCTCCGTCCGACGGGAAGCTCCGGCGTCAAATAAAGAGGCATGTTCCAACAAGTCTTGTCAAAATGCTATCGATTGGCTCATCGGCAGAAATACACGTGGCCGCTTAGCGTGGAGTCCTAGCCGCTGCCTCACATTGGTTAATTTTTCTCTTCCGCCCTTGCGAGGGGGAAAAAAAAAAAAAAAGTCTGCAGGTTTTTTATTTGGCGCCGAGGTGGAAGCTAGTGGGAGTGGGCGAGCCTATCGCGACCTCCCGGCTGGCCTCAGCAGAGTGCAGGGGCGACAGATAACAATAGCGCTCCATCATCTGGACACGCCAATGGCATTTCGCTGCGACCGAGGTTGCGCTAGCCAGAGGTCTGCGAGTGTTTATTTAACGTCAGGGAGCGGGCTGCTCACCTTGGGACAAATGCATCCCATCCCTTTCCCTCCTTGGCTCGCCCCGGAGTAAACAACATGGCTGCCCTTTGAGTACAAGTACATTAAGCATGTGGGGGTGCCTCATCATCGAAACCAGGAAATAGCACAAGTGTGTGAGCGAGTAATGACCTGGATTGCCCTCAATCATTTTTTTTAAAGATTGGGATCGTTTCTATTTCGCATCGGACGGGCAACATAGCTGTGTCAGCTCCTATTTTTTTTTTATGCATTCGCAATCTCATTGGCATTTTTATGCTCGTTTTATGCTAGGTTTAGCCTAGCATGTTTGGCGGCTGTGTTCCAAGCTTATTGTTTTTGCCCACAATTATCATTTGGAAGGTTAAAGAGGCTATTCCTACTAGCTCTGCACAGTCCATCTGAGCAGTGATGAGGTGAGCACAAATAATGTGCGCGCTCCCCGAGCTCACGGCGGGAAGACGCCGCCGCCAGGAGAGAGACGATGCCGCCCGCGGTGACCCGACCTTGACACGCGTGAGCGAGATGGCTGCCGGGGCTAATACCTCATCATATTGACTTTGACTTTGAGCTCGCACGTGCTTCGCTCCCATAAAACAAAGGATAACAGTGTGGACAAACACTCGTAAACTATGACAATTAACATACACGCCCCCGTGAAAGAAAGCGTGTGGTTTGTTCTACTCGGAAAATTGGTTGTAAATCTCAAACTCAACATGCGGCGCTCATTTTTTTTTTTTCTTCAACAAAAAAAATAAATAATAGTTTGAGCCAAAACAAGTACAGATCTGTGAATGTACAGACCAGTGAGGTGGAATCACACGCAACCGCGTCATAAAACGTCTACATTAGAGGAAAAAATTGAAATGTCCACTCCCCTAGAATCGGGATATAAGTCATCGTATCAAGCCCGGACCGAAACGCCGGACATTACTCAGTGGAAGAGGACAAGCGGCGCTTTATTTATCACCTCTTGGCCCAAAGTAAGGACAAAGCCAATGAAGATGGCTACGCTGTCACAGCGGCTAACGCATGAACCGGACAAGTGCGGAGCTCACTGCCAAACCAAATGGGCTTATTATTTCGATAAAAGTGTAACCTGGAAGTTAGCGAACGTATCAAAAAGTCGTTTGAACGTTAATAATGATGTGTGTGTATGTGCGTGATAGCAAGTTGTCAAGCTAATTAACAGCGTTGTCAGCGACGGCATATTAATAGCGCCGCGCGTAGCATCCATTTAGCCTAAATTGTTGTTTTTGACAAGGCGTTTTAATTAAAACTAGCGCAGAAGAAGGGGAAGGTGCACGGGCCGCTATTACGTGACGTCGCCGTACGGTCATTTCCATCCAAATCATTTCAAGTGTTAAAATAGCAAAAAAAGGTTGAGCGTTGTTTGGGAGAATGAAATAAGTTGAGTAATTGCGTCCGTCCTCGTGTGCTTTGTTTCACCTGACGTGCAATTATTTTTCCCATTAAACACGCACTTTGGCTTAATTCTTCCCCGGCGAAATTTCCATTTACCCGTCGCTGGGAAAGTTGGGGGGAAAATAACGCTCCGTCAATGCAGGAATAGTCATTTACGAGAAGGCAGGTGATGCATTATGTTCAAGTGTCGCGAGGCGGCCAGGGAGGAGGAAGGAGGGGTAAATTAATAGCTTTCCGCCATAAGTGTTGTGTGATAAATATGATTACGTACATGACATACTTGCATGCATCATGTTGCTCTTGAGTGGTTAACTGCCTGCGGTGGGCACACGTGACGTTTGCCACGACGCAACCAAAGATGTTTCGGGTCTCATTAGCGTTATTTTTTTTTGTCAGAGCTGTCGTGATGGGTTTTAATACATCGAGAAGTGACCGTGGAAATATTTTCTCGTAAGTGAGCTAAATTTGATTTTTTTTTTCCCCCCTATGCAAATAAAGAGTGATACTGCTCGGATGAAGTAGCTTAGTGTCCCCCCCCCCTTTCAGGGAACTCAGGTCGGGCCATTTATCAAGTTAGCCGAGGCCTCGGAGGGACTACAGGGTGGGGTGGGGGGGCAATATATGCATTTGAGGCCTCTGGTGAGCCGGACAAAAAAAAGTGCTGATGTTCTCGCCGCTGCTAAGTTTGATGGATTTGTTGTTGTCATTTGTTTTGCAACAAAACAAAGGCAATCATTAACTCCTTTGTGTTTTTACGGTGGAGAAATTTTGAGGGGGGGGGGGGTAGGAATGCACATCGGGGGTGCAGCTGGGGTCATTCTGCTGTCCGGGTCGGGCGTCCAAAATGCGTGGAGGCTCGTGCACAGAGGGACGATTTACAGGGTGATTTAAGAGGCTGTGTCGTTTTTGGAGCACCTTTTTTTTTTTTATATTTGCAACTTTTGGCAGTCCAAGTTGGCCACTACGTGCTCGGCCATTACGGTGCATCATCAGCGCTAAGGGCGTGTGCCAGAGTGCAACCGGAAGCTGGCCAAGGAAACACAGTCAACAGATTTCATACTCGTGAGACAAATTTGGATATTTTCATCATGAATACGTAATAAAACTGCAGCAAGAGATGACAGGATATGAGTTTTACTATATTATTTGTCGAACTGTGTTGCTTCGCCATTTGTGTTCAGCTATTATTTTAAATTTAGTGGCAATAACTTGTAAACGGCAAACATACATTCGATACTAAAGAATACACGTTAATACTGCGATGGCCGGTCCACTTTGCTAACCTTGCCCCTGTCACTGGAAAAATGAAGAGCTACGGACTTTCCCGTTTCATAGACACCTCTCTGGTTTTCATGTCAACTACCCCTCTAAATAGTATAAATGTAGTCTTGAAACTGAGCGTAGACATTCACTGCTACGACCAATCTCCAAGATTACGGAAACAAATAAATCTAATGTCAACTCCGCAAATGGCGCAAAATACGGGGAGACCGAAACGTGACACCGATGACAGTGAAATACGGCAGACTCCGGGGAAAATCCTCAGGCTTTGCCAAGTATGACCTTTATTGCTTTGTGTGTGTGTGTGTGTACAGTAACATGAATCATACGTTACGTGTAGTTAAGGCTAACCCGTCATGGAGTCCCAAGATTTACCTCCTCGAGGGAGAGTGGACGATCAAGACAAATCCTCCCTACTTCTCTGTCAACTCTGAGATGAAATACAAATTGAGATAGTGGTGGCCACGACGGCTGTGTAGTAGCAGGGAGTGTGTGTGTGGTGTGTGAGATTGAGTGTGTGTTGACAGCACTCAGGGCCAAGGGCTAACAGTAGCGTTACGCAGACAAGGTCGTTTTCGTGGGGGGAGGGAGAGAGAGAGAGGTAAAAACTGGCCTCGACACATAATCCCGGAGTTCCCCAGCAAGGCTTCCGCAAAATGGATTAAAAGTTGCTCGGGGAGTTAGAGAGGGACAAAAAAACTAATCACATTCCGACTGTTTTTATTTTGACCTCCCACACTGGATAATCTTTCGCTAGTTTGTCCTATTTCAAGTGCTCAATGAATAATAACAAAATGCTACACTTGACTACACACAAATATTTCATCAATAATGACCCGAAGCACCCCCCCCCCCCGTTATTTTCCGACATTGTTTCCTTTTTATCTTTCGTTAATGACGCAAGCATGCTTTGGAGGCCGTAATTCTTTCCATTTGTTATGTTTGGACAACTCATTAACATTATCATTTGTTTTCATTAGGCACGATTTTTTTGGAGTATTATTTTTTCCTCTTTGCATGGAAACTAATGTGGCTAATCTCTTAAATCAATATAACAATTTGGATAAAATTCACGTTAAGGCTAAAAAACACAAAAAAGTAGGCGATGTTATCTATCGTGGCCGTACTTAAATATTTCAGCCTTATTTTTTTTTACCAGTTTCCGAACGGTTGCATTTAATTGCTTCGTATTGCTTGTTAAACTTAAGTTAGTTTAAAAAAGTGAAAATATTTTAAAGATGACATCATAATCATGATAAGTTACACCCAAATAGCACGGAAATAATTAAAAAATACCAATGACTTTTTAATCGCATTGACCCTCTGAAACGTGACGGGCAAAATGATGAAGCAACATCAGCTTTCAAATGTCCTCCTCCAAGACACCTTCTCCGCCATTTGCGCCACGATTGATATTTGAGTAATTGATTATCCTTTTGTGAGCGGCGCATGGTACCTAAATCCTATTTTGGTGGCCATCTGGGCCCAGCAAATTGCTCCCCCGAGAGGCGGGAGTTTATAGTAAGTAATTATTCCCAAGTCATTTTGCTTCGGAGGTGCTCCGCATTGACCTACTTACAAAACACAAAAAAAATATTCTACGCTGTTTATCTCATTGGCGCCGATGGGTTTTAGTCCACAACCTGTTTTATTCCGGTGGAAACTACGAGTTGCTGTTTTTTTGTTTTTTTTTTTTGTCTGTGTGTTTCACTCACCCCCTTGCTGCGAGGCACTCCGTCAAATTGATTATCCAGTCAACTAATTCCCAGTCTATGTTTAGCCAAAGTATGATAGACTCATTGGATCCCATGGGGGCAATTCTCATTTGTGGGTCTGCGAGGGAGTATTTATGTTAGACAGACTGAAGCCCATCAACAAAGTGGGCCAGCAGTGCAATAGTCGGCAATCTGGGACATTTTTGGGTGCATTTTGGGGGCCCGACTCCAAATCCATTCCAGTTTTTAGAAAATAGCCCTCGGAGGGCCGTACGAAATGGATGGAAAAATACGATGCAACCATTAAGAGAATATATGATCGACATTTGTAGTGCTGACTTTAAATTTGAAATTGCAGATTTTGTTTGAAATACAGGGCGATGTGCAAAAGTCTTGGGACACCGCTCACAGGTACAGCTGCTTTGTCTGTTGGTAGGTGGTCGGAAAGTTAGAAATAAATATCCCTTGAGACCCAAAAAAAAAAAAAGGGTTGAAAATAGTGCAATAAAGATCCAATCAAATTGGTTCCAGCATCTTGGAACGGATTGTGTTCAATCGTAAAGGCCGTGATGACAAAATTCCGAGACTGTAGGGAATAGCGCTTCCTCTCTCTAAATGAGAGCCATTGCCCCTATTAGAGAAAGGTTAATTTGTGGAGGAAGAGCGCTAAGCTTTTATGTTTTTTCGCCAAGCAAGCGTTCCTAAAAGCTTTAAATATTTTAATTTTCACCAAGATTTTATGTTCATTCCGCAACCCCGCAGGCGCAAAGCTTGCACGTTTCCGAATAATTGTTGTTCCGGGGAGGCTTAAATCTCAGGAGGGGAAGACGGGGGTGAAAAAAACAGAAGATTTGAGTAAATTACTGTGTCAGCTTCTATTTATTTGCCAGAGGCGGCATTCGGAGATGGCCATTAGGCGGCGGCGCAATAAAGACGAGAGCGCGTTAGCCGTTCTCAAAAAGTTAGCGCGTATAATGCGGCGAGTTATCATCGCAGCGCTCCCCGTGGAGCCCGCCGGGGGAGGGAACACGCCAGGCGAACCAATTACGCCGCCTTCGCAGAGGGAGGGGCCGTAAATAGCTGCTATAGTTGGCCACGGTGGCCGTAGATCAATCCTTATGGAGATGCGCTTGGCGCGTGCCATTAGCGCAAACGGCCTTCCTTTACATGAAAGCTATACAGTAAAAAGCGCCGAGCGTGACAAAACACTAACAAAGTTCTAAACAAGAACGAGGAAGTGGCTAATTTTATCGGGTCGTGCTGTGAAGCTTGCTGGTTTACTTCCGAGTCAACTAATAGCCAAGCTAATTTTTTTTTTATCAGACTACAATACAAACAATTATTCAAAAGGCATTCCGAATTGTCGGGGGTTCGCTGTACAGCTAGTACCAAAATTCACATCACAACCATAAAAGTGATTTTTTTTCAGCTAATAGTAGATAGTTAGGTTCTAAATAAAAATAATGGTGATGGGATTTACTGCGTATCTAGCTAACGCAAAAAAAAAAAGACAATACAACCTAACGGTGTCAGGTTCGAGCGTCTGTAAAGCAATGAATATGTACAAAAGTCATCATCTGCTATTTTAATCCCTATATAGCCACTCAAACAGAGGGAGGCCGACTCGAGCGCTTTAAATCTGGGATTAAAGCCGGTGGGAGGCAGCGGCTCCAACAATGAACAGGAAGTGGCGATGAAAAGCATTAATTAGACGCCGGCCAAAAGGCTACAGCGGCGCAGACAAGGCGAAGGGAGGAGAGGGATTCAATGTATTTGTAGAGGCTGCCAAACAAACGGCGCGGGTCCCCGCGGGGGGAAGATTATGACGGGTTCTGTGTCGGTCAAACACGGCCAACACAAAGATGGGGAGGGGGGAGAGGGAGGGGGCGGGCCCTCTTCCGAGGGCCGTGTGGAGCGCTCCGCGGTAACTGCGGCCCTGTTGAAGAATGTCCGTAATCCGCTACCCTTTCAAATGATTTTGGAAAAGGGGAGGGAGGGGGGGTTGGTTAGCAGGCCCCCATTGTCCAAAAATTACAATTGCACTTTCTGATCTTTTGTGCACTCCTGTTGACAGTGCTTATTGACTAAGCGGTTGGACATGGAAAGGATATGACCCCCCCACCACCACCTTCACCCCCCTACTCCCCCTTTCGTGTGTGTCCAGGGGGAGGAGGAAAAAAGCCTGCGGTTTACATGTTAGACTTAAAAGGTTTTGGAGAGGGGCGGGGACTCTTGAGAAGAAAGTTACAAGAAGAATGAAAGCTACATTTTCTCTATCCCCCCCAACCTCTCTCTCTTTTTCTTCCGCCCCTGGCCGACAGATGCTCGGGGCAGATGGCGGTGAAATTAGCCGAAAATGGGCAAAGGAGAAATGAGCGCGCATATGAGAGGTCTGGGGAGGATGAACGCGGTGAAATCATGATTAAAAGTGCCGTGGTGGATGGGGGGACCCGCGGGTGGTGGGAGGTCTGAGGTGTCATCTCGCTAACATAATGTACGGCCGTGCGACTAAAGGACCCCGACGTGCCACCAAAACAACTTATCAATAAAATATCGGGGCGGTGGGAGACGCTCAGGAGAGAATTTGGTGGGAACTTAATATCCTGAGTTAAAAAAGTTCATGAATGTCAGTATGGCAACTAATTTTACAGGACAGCGTTATTGTCCGCCTGCCTCATTGTCCGCCTGCCTCACAATTCTGACGTTCCATATCTGTTAGTTTGAAGGCCTGACAGGAATAAAAAAAAAAAATGGAGCCAGATTACAAACGGTAATTGTCTACGCGGGTTGGATTTATCTATGGCAGGCTGGCAGCTCGCATGCACTTTGTCTTCACACGTTGAAAATCAGCATTTCAAGTGCTACAATTCCACAGGGGTAAAATAAAATGCTCCCCCCCCCCCCCCCCCTCTTTGCCCATAAGGAATATGGATAGCAAATGAAATATTCCGCCACCGTCGTCTGATTTATTTGTGGTATTATCTGCAACTATCACCCTGGCAATTTAAAGGATCGCTCGCCTCATTCTGGGGGGCCTTTTCTCGCTGGGGGCCTGACAGCCTATCATCTTCTGCACTCGGCAGAAACAGGTCAGGATCGGGAGAGCCTCCCTGTGTGTTATATATTCTTTAAGGTTTGCAGCTCATAGAATTTCTAAATAGGAATCTGAAGCAGGGAAAAAAAAAATGGGGACAACCCTTGAGGGGATGCCGGCCAAGAAATGATACATTTACGGCGGGTCCGAAGAAAATGCCATCAGTTCCGAACTGAGTGGAGAGCGGAACATCCCAATTTCTCAGAGGTTAAGTAATAACACGCGACTAGAGACTGACGGGTTTCTTTATGTTCTTAGAGAACGGCGCAATCTTATTTCTGTCTCGATTGAGTAATACGTGAACACGAGACACCAACGAAAAAATTCTTGAAAAGCTTGAATGTGATTTATGTAAGAGTTATTTATTCTTTTATTTATTTATTTATTATTTATTTATCTGTGACTCATTAGAACTCTTGTCGCGCTAAATATCTGCATCAGAATATTCGAAGCAGGCATAATTTCTTAAATTGAGCAATGTGCAATTAGATGTATTTTTTATTTTCATGATAAATATAATTTAATCTTTGTAAAATCCCTGACAACCCTTGTTTTTTTTAGATGGAGTAAAAATGTCTTTTAGAATTATGCTTATTTTTCTTTAAAAATAATGTTGGAAAAATTTGATATTTATTTTGCATTTTATGAATTTTCAATTTGAAATTTAGAACCGTTTTTTTTTCATGTGTATCAAGCACAATTTGTAACTAGACAATAAAATACCTAGATGCAAGTATGTGTTTTATATATTTTTTATTTCCATATTTTTTAACGGTTTGTTTATTACTTATATTCACCAACTCACTTTTTAAAAAATAAATCATTCCCACACTTTCCTAATCATTACTGTGACAACACAACTTGCAATCCAAAAAGTTCGACACCATACTTGTACTTTGTCCTTTTTTTAATTTCCAAACACGCTGCACGTCTAAAGATAGTTCTTCCACCTTGAACCGATCTACACGACGTCCCCCGAGAGCCCCCCGCCTACGCCACCGCAGCATTTCTGACCGCCTAAAAGGGGAATTGACCGGCGATGGAGGGAGGAGGGACGGCGGAAATGTTCAGGAAGGCTCACGTTAAATCAAGATAAAAGACTGAAATGGAAAATAATAGAGCGAACAAACCCCTGGACGGTCCCTAATGGAAACACATGGCTGACACTTGCTGGTGTTGTCAGCAGACAGTGGGACATGCTTTTTTTTTTTTTTTGTATTTTTAAATAATTTGAAATGAGAATAGAGCATATGTCATGACAAAGATGCATGATCCTTTTCTATTTTAGATATAGTGGCGGAAGGGAGGGGGGGGGTGAATAAAACCAAAATTGTACGGTGCAAAATTCAATTTAAGAAGAAGTGGTGCTAACCTATTACACTTCAATTCCATTTTATGAATATTTTCCTTGGGGAGCAAGGCCGCCATCACCAGGAGGGGGAGGGGGGGGAATAGAAATTTAAAAAAGATAAATAGCACCATTAATCTACAGCATTTCTCTTCCATTATCCCTGAAAATGAGCATTTTTTTTCCCTTTTTCTTTTTTTCCTCGGTCCATAATTAGCTCCTTCCACTTGATTCACAAGCCAGAAAATGGCCGTGTTTGGAAAATTAAAAGTGCGTCATTAAGTAGGACTCCCAATCATATCATTTATCTTTATATATATACGGCTGACAAGCAGCAGGCCTTGGATGTTGATCGTGCTTTTGTTTCGGAAAGGAGGAGGAGAAAGATCTTTAATGCCAGCCGTGTTAGCGGCTAAAAATGGAATATTTATCCTACTAATGCCGCTGTCATTTCAAACAGGCACTTTCAATTTGGGCCCAAATGAGAAAAGAAGTGAAAGTCGACATTGTGATGTCGCGTTCTTACGCCTACTTTGCTTCTTAAGCGGTAGTAGCTACGGCTAATCGGCAAATCTCAATTCTATCGCTAGTTTACTCTCATTATGAACTCAAACTAATCAATTAGCTGCTGGTCACATTCACGCCATCCCAAAAAATGTCTACTAACTAGAACAAAGACACGCTCACTTACCGCTGGCCATTTTTCCTCATCTCGTGACTGAAGTTGGGAACTGCAATATTGCTGAGTTGACATTTTTCCACGATAACAAATGCTGCGAGACAAAAAAAAAGAAGAAATACTTTAATACTGCAACATCATGAGTTGTAATTATTCACTATTGCAGCCCTTGGAAAGTAAATTAGGCGTTGGTGTCGTTCGATGGAGCTTGTCACACTCGCTCTGAAACTAATAAACTCATTTCATAATAATACGTGCGGCTGGCCTGGTAATAAATCACGGCGGGACTCGGCATTGCCTTGGTACATTGCGGTCCCGTTGACCCCAATCAAGAGCTCACCACAAATCTTTGATTAATTTTTGAGCATTTTTGAAATGACTGAGATTTTTTTTTTTGCTTCCGGTTCAGCAATCGTAAAAAAATAGCATTATATTTTTCAAAAAATGTTGTGTATGTAATGAATATAATTTAAATTTTTGATTGGGCCATTCTCATCATCCTAGTTTAGTAGGGAGAGAGGCCTAACTAGGATGTTAGCGGTTCAGCATAATAATCCCATTTGACGGCAAAGTGCACTGAGCACTTTTGGACGGCGGCCATTGCGGAGCGCAGCGTAAAAGCCGGCGCGCGTCCAAGCTAGAGCGAATCCTGGTTAGCCGTGCGACAATGCAAAGCGGGCCATCTGATAGCGGCGAGCAGAAGGCGGCAAGGAGGCATGCGTCTGGGATGGGCGGGAGGGTGGGGGGGAGTTCTCGTTCGACGCCATACAGGGACAATTTGTAAGGCCGGCTGTTGAAGTCGGGCCAAAGAGTGGAGAACAGCTGGAGGCCCGCCGTGATTGATCAGCGTGGGCCTCCGAGAACTTCATTTTGATATCAATGCAGACAAAGGCGAGACAATATTGTGTTTAGCATCGGGCGCTATTGAGCAACTGCAAACGCCCTCACCTCAGGTGACGCCTAAAGGGAGGTCAGCGCCTCCCCTGTTCATTAACATTTTTATGGCAAAATTATCTTTGTCTGTGTTTGTCAAAAACTGAATTGAAGGTTTGAACCAGGGGACTCAACCCTATAAAATCAGGTACAGGATTTTTTTTTTTTTTTTTGGAGAACTTGTCAGACTTTGTTCCTATGTAATATGAATGCCGATCCACTAGGGGGCAGTGTCACTGAAATGACACATTAGGCACATGTACAAAGAATTTCCAGCAAGATTACAAAAAACTTTTTTGGAACATAGCCTTTGTTATTGACTGGTTTTTGTGCTCTCTAGAATAACTGTCAAATATAAAAGTAGTACTTTGGTGTCATCTATTGCATCGTCAACTCTGTTCCTAAACAGGAATTATACTCACTAGTCTTATTATAAAATAACTGCTAGAGATGTTGGAAAAGTTGCTAAACCCGAACTCGATGAATTGGTCAACCCTAGTAGCGCCCTCTAATGGTCCAACAGAGTATATTTTAAAACACAGGCCCTTCTGTTATGGACAAGCACTAATCAAATTACACCCGCCGCCTGTTTGTCACGCTAATCGTGCCGTAATAGGCGTGTTTTCGACACACGCTGACACCGCTTTGGCGGCGTCCCCGTCACGGGTTTCTGCCGGTGTCGTCGACCCACGCTCGAGTCCGACGCGGGTCAGCGACGAGGCGGAAGGTGGCCGTCCGCCTACGACCCGCGCTTAACAGGTTCACTGGCTACCTGCGATGTCTCCATCGCACTTACGGGAAAATTTCATGGGGCACATCAAGCCTAATGTTTTTTTTCTTTTTTTTTAAAAATTCTTATTGATTATGCGTCGGCGGGTTTTATCAAGGCGACGGTGGCTCCCCCCATCTGTTTCATGGAGACGAGGGTAAACCATGCACATTCATCCCTGACCTATTTAATGGCTGGATAGTGGCGAAGAGCCACGTGGGGTAAATTGAAAAGTTCTCCATCATTAAAGTGACATGTGACTAGAGTCCATAAAAAAAAAAAAAAAGTGAGTGGGAATTGTTCTCATTTAAAAATCCATTCCAGGCACTCACTGGCAGTGACAAAAGGAGAACATCCATCCAAGAATTTTGCTGCCAGCGTCAATGACGAACGAGAGAATATTGATGACGAACTCCAAAAGGGGTGGGGAAGGATTAAATTCACAAAGGGAGGCGCCATTTTTTTTTCTTTTAATATTCACAATCTCACTGTTGTGTGCTCTCAAAACGTGATCAATTTCACTTTGCAGCCAGCGATGGAAGGTGGTGGGGGGGGGGGGGGCTCCATTTGTTTGTGAAGGATGCGAGGTGTTGTAGAAATGACTGAGAGCATTCTTCAAAAAAAAAGACACTCTCCACACCTCGGCATTCATCGCTTTTGTTGGGCCTCAAGATCACCGAGGCGTGATGGAACACGGGCGACTTTGGACGCGGAATTACAATGTATGCTAAAATATAACAAATACATCGGGAGGGGAGCTTTATTTGGCTCAAAATTGTGATTTATTTGGTGCGCCGAAGACACACCACAATTTTATCTGGATTTAAAATTTGCACGTCAGCAAACGGGATTCAAACGGGCCCGAAAAATGGAATTGCCTTGGACAAGAGTAAGCCATTTTATTTTTTTTTCATGTGAAAGACAACCGAATTGTAATCCGAGCAAATAAATGCGACTCCCATCCCCGTAGACGGCCTCCCTCTTTTCTCAATCACGCCTGAGTGAAACTTCTAATTGGCGTTATTAATCAGCAATCATGTCGAACACTCTCGCCCGCGCGTGGCTCCGAGTTGTTGACGGAAATCCGGCGAGACGTCCACTTCACCTGCCGTGAAAGCACCTCGCTCGGATTAATTAACAAGAGGAGCGCTTCTGTAAACAAAATGCGCTAATGAATTCAATGTGTCGAGCTCGCTGTTCCCCGGCGACCTTTTTTGGGGGGCCTGTCATCGGACTGAACGTGAAGTTGACGCCGGAGCGGCTTTCGCAATCAATTTTTAGATGTAAAAAGTAGAAAGTGTCTGGATTAAAGCACAACATCTTTCGGAATGGTTTCGCCGCTGGCTCAAGAAAGGTCACAAAAGGTCAAGCGGAGCGTCCAAGGCCGGCTGCTCTGGATTCAAACACGGTCGAGATACTTCAAGCGTTGCTGATCGGAATCATGAAGAATAATGTTTAGCCGGGCACATGATTAGAAATGTAAATTTTTTTGGGGGGGGGGGAAAGGGACAGAGTGGCATTTTTGTGGCTTTTGGCCGCCTGGGCGATCTGGCCCAATTTGCCAGTGTGCTCCTGCTCCATTTGCCTGTTAATGAGCGCTGTTGTCGGGGGTGCCCATGTGTGCCGTGTCGCCGCGCTCGCTCGCCGCCCGCCACCTTCGTCTGACGCCGTGACCGGCGAGGAAGATGGCAGCCGCCGTGACAGATGTTCCCCGTCCTGGGGAGGGAAACCACGGGAGCGGCGCCACCCGTGTTTGGCACCGCGACACCTGAGCCTCCGTGTTTAGCAACATCGACTACTGACTGTTGCACTTTGCCGACCCCCCCCGATCCAAGTGGACCGTAACGGCGGTAAACCCCTTCTTGCATCGACAGCCTTTATTATGCTCGTCACCAAAACTTTTACATATACTTCTCCTCCACGACATTTTTGCCCAGGTCAAATTTCCAATATAAAATTCTCCTAACCGATTCAAACCATGCATACTCTTAAGACGTGTGGCGAACAAATTGTACAATGAGAATCCTCAACTGATTTTACAATATATGCTAGCTTGTATTTCCAATTGTCAAAAGTCCCTGTTAAGAGCGATATCCGTAAAATGTAAATCTGAGAAGCGGCCATAAGTACGACGTCATTTGAGCTCACGCCTGGTTAAGCCGTCTCTTCGACGGCCCTTTAACTGACGTGAAACTAGCCTTGATGCGCTAACGGCGCCGAAGCATTTCATGGAGATGAGCATATTTCAAATGGCTTTTTAAATAAGGAGAAAATAAAAAACCAAAATGGTGTTTGGGATGTTTTGTGATTGATAATATACAGATGTAAATGTTCCCCCCTCCCTCCTTTCCATCTGGCAGACGATACTTGAAAATTCTTAATCCATGAGCAGCCACGGAACATCACAAATTAAACATGTTTTAGTGTCTCACCCTCTTTTTTTTTCCTCCCTCTCTCAAACTCCCTCTCTTTTCTTTGGATCCCGTCGTCGCTCAAAACGCCGCGCTCGCTTCCCTCCTCGCATTCATTAGCCGCCCCGGCGCCATCATGGCACCATATGACACCGTCATCATTTGGTAATTAAACCTTTGCTCGTTTGAATATGAAAAGCTGGCGAGGGTGCCGTCGTAAACAACGTGCTGCAAAATTCCTTCCCCCCCTAACCAAGTAGACTAAAATGAGAATTCGAGCGGTGAGGCAAAACAAAAACAACTGCTGGGGAAGGTTGCACTCATGCCAGACAAATCGCACTGTGAATTGGAAAATTCAAATATGGCAGATGGCGTTCATCTAGCAAAATAAATGCATTGATCTTTATTTTTTTTAGTTACTTCCTGTCTGCATCTGATTGGTCGTACCTCGGTAAGTTGGGGCAGCATAACGCTCTGCCCCGTGTCACTAAGAATAAATAAATAATGGCAGCCTATGAATTCTGCCTAGCAACATTCGAGTTTGTACCTTATTTTCAGGGTTGATGGCCCATTAGTTTGTTTCCGGTATGAAACGATGTATCGTTTCTTTTTTCTCAAGAAAGAGGACCAAACGACGCCGTTCTTTTTCCAAGCCGGCGAAACGATAAATTTTTTTTTTACGGCCTCGCCCTTTGGAGTGCAGAAGTAAGCAATGACAATAAAGCAGTAAGAGACACAGAGAGGTGGCAATAACATCACGGTGGCACGGAGGAGATTTTTTAAAGTTCAACCTTACATGATAAGCGCGGCACATAACATCGGCGTCTCCGTGCACTAAACGCTCTTATGGGGCCCGGCGGACAATCAAGTCTGCCGACTCGCCTGCCTCAGGACAAGCAACCGCTATGCACACACGCACACACGAGAGGCGAGCGCCATTCCAAAGTACCGGCTTCTTTACGAGCACTAAACAATCCGCCGTCCCTTCCGATGGGGGGGGGGGGGGGGGGGGGAGCGCGTGGGAGGCCAGCCCAGCCTCACTTGGCCGTGCATCAAGGTCGCCATTTTCATGATGGTGATGCCGCTGAAGGTGACAAGACGCATTTAGGGGAGTGATCGGGAGCTTTGCGCGGCTGTAAACCGCAACATCATCCTCACAATAAAGAACCGGGCTGCCCGGATAGTCATAATAATCATTGGCTTTGATTGGTGAGCTATATTTGGAACAGGCCGCCCGCGGGCTACTCAAGGGCCACCTTGGCACCGCGTTGGCGATGCCAGCACTGGTGGCACTCAGGCTCCCTCTAGTGGTACGCAAAAGTATTGCGAAATGAAATTTGAACAATGTTTCTAGTGCCGTTCAGTTGCTAAGTGCAGTTCGGTTGTATTTAACTTTTAATTAGATTTGAATCTTTTTTAAAAATGTTTGTCTCCAAAATATGAAAATTTACTCGCAAGTATTTTAGTAGGTGTAAAAAGTTTGCGCAAGAATATTTTTTTGGGGGAGCAGTGGGTGGAAATGAATACTTCAATGGACACAAAGAAAGGTTATGAATAGCGGGGACGAATAGGAACACTTAGTGGGTTGAAAGCCCCCCCCCCCTGTGTCTTTATTATGCGCCCACATGGACATGAGCTCTGTTTGCCATATTGCCGACATGTGACTGGAAGCTGCTGGCTGTCTGCTCGAGACGCAGGCGGCTGGCGACCGGCAGGCTGGGACACCCCCTCGGGCTCATCCACAGTGGGACGCCATTCTCCTACAGCCAGATAGGACCTGCCATTGGAGAGGGAGGGAGGGGTGGGGGGGGGGGGGGGGGGCTGCAGGCCTCCTGCCTCTATGTATATATCATTCTTATGGCTACAAAATGTAGATATTGCGGGTGTATGACATTGAACAAAAATAAAATAAATTTTAAAAAAAATCTGACAAAAGGGGCGAGTTGAAATTATCCGTGTGGAAAGGAGCTCACCTTACGGTCCCTGCGGTATGATCAACCTCTACAGCATTTAAAGAAGATTTACTTTTTTGGACAGGAAAGCATCCTATTTTTAATCCAGCACTGCAGGGCACATTTAATAATTAGGTGCAAATCTGCATAATGAATGAAGGCAGAGGGGATTGGAAGTCCTAAGGTGCTTCGAAGTCATTTCATTTGTGTGCTTTCATTACTCTATCGCAACTTCAATATAAATTTGGAGATACATTGTTTTTTGTTTATATGCAAAATTAGATGTTAATTTGCTAAGAGCCGAGTGGATTCTCATCAACCTGGTGTTATTTCACATATTATTTTTTTAAATTAGATACAACCCTTATCATATAAAAGGCCCAAAATATGTGCAGGGTATGGGTAATATTTTATACAGCAATATCACAATGGTATTATACTGCTTTTAAAATATTCATGTCGTGAATTTGGAATATTTACAGTATTGTTTCTGCAGTGTCATTTGCGTACTTTTTTTTAAATATGAATGTTCTATTTTTAGTATGTTGATGACAGTTTTTTATTGTCATATATTTATTGATTATTAATGAACTATTTGTGGAATTTGAAAGATGGAGGGAGGCCCGTGTCCTCTTTTGGGGATTTTAAAAATGTTATGCTGTGTTTTAAAATGTGTCTATATTATTTTTTAAATATACATTCAGTATGTTTGGGACTATTTTTGAATGTTTGCAGGAAATAAAGGGAGGGGGGGGGGGTCGTAATCAAAATATCTATATCATAATAACATCAAAAGATTTTTTTTTGTCACCCAAAAAAAAAAAAGTGTGTCCTACAAGATAAGGTTTTTTAAGGATGGGAGGGGCAAGAGGGGGTTTAAATAGAATAAAAAAAAAAAAAAATACGAGATGTCGCTTTAAGGGAAATGTGCAACCGGCTGTGAAATTACAGCCTATAGTGCAACATATTGTACCACAAGCTCTGTCCAAAAACACTAACAATGAAATAATAATAATAATAATAAAAAAAACAACCTCAAAACTCACCAGGAGGCGGTAATTGTCCACCCAATATTAAAATAATGGTAAAACAGCAGAAAATATCAGTGTTATTCCTACATAGTGTATATTTATTTTGTTTTTATTGGCAATTGTATTGCGAGAGTTTTTCTAATTTGCATCTGAAACATTTGCTTGTGTATCATCAAACACACAAGTGCAGCTTTATCAGCTTGACAATGTAAGTAATATATATTTTATATTTTATGACACAAATAAAATATATGTGATGCATTTTGGACAATTGTAAATACAAAAAAATATGTTTCTATTTAATCTGTGTCTTTTTTAGTGCTAAGCATATTTTTTTAAAAATAAGGGGGAAGTATGATGTAAAACCAAGTTGTGACTTTTGTGAGGAAAGTGGATGGCTTGTGAAACTCTACAGCGCCATCTACAGAGGAAAAATAGTACTGATACATGTGGAGGTGAACATCAACCCCATCATCATGTCTTGTCCTAATTTTGGAATCGATGCAAACGTCACACAATTAACCTCTAAATTGTGATTAGGCTTTATGGAAAATTCAACTATTTTTTTAGATAAATTATGCTGTATTATTTGTTCCTGCAATGTTTATGAGTTTTTTTTATGTGGAATGTTTTTTGGAATATTAAAGTAATTGTTGGGTCATATTTTGCAATACTTGTGTGTTACTTTGGGAGAAGTTATTTCATGAAGATTTGCTTAAGAATGTTTATAATAATTTTGTATGTTTAGGGAATTTATTTTCATACAATGGAATATTCCGGGATTGGGATACTAAGTTTTATTGTGTTACATGTGTGTGTGTTTTTTTCTTTATAACGATTATGTAGTTTTTTTTTGTATAGATTCATTTTTGAAAGTAATGTCATATATTGGGAATATTCATCCATTATTTTGGGGACGTTGGTGTCATATTTTGAAATCTTTTATATGTTTAGACTTTTTGGGCCATTGTTTTTATTTTTTACGTGACAACTGTTTTATTTTAGTTTCGGCAGTATGATCAAAAAAAATATTCAATGTAATGCTTTATTATTAAATGCCCATGATTTTTTTTTTTTAAGTGCAAAACAAAATGCAAAACATTAAAACACAGAAATGTTATCATGAATGACTTTTTTCAAATCCTACAATTTAAACTTAGTGTCTGATGTTCCTTATTTGGACCTGCACTCCCTGTAAATGAGGCAGACCTCATCTGGACTTTTTTTCTTCCGCTTGTGTGTGTATGTGTGTGTGTTGGCATGTACAGCCTTTGTCTGACAAGTCAAGCATGGGGGGGTGGTGGTGAGGGTGCAGGGAAGGTGGGAGGGGGGTAAACTAGTGGAGTGTGTGTGCATGTGTGTGTGTGTCTAGGTTGCCGCTTTTAGAGGCACACACACACCCACACGGGCTTCATTCCCCGAGCAAAACCTTCTCGCGAGCACATCACAGCTGCACTGAGGGGGGCCCGGCAGCCCTGCACGGATCGCGGGGAGCTCTAACCGAACCGAGTCAAGCCGAGCCGAAGCGAGCTTCCCAACGCACACCGGAGATTTTTCCCCGCCGCTCGCGATGAGCTTGGTGCTCGGCCTGCGGCGCTGAACCCAAAGGGGGGCGACGCACCTGCCAGCCCCTGGAGCGGACTGCGCCCCTGCAGCGAGGCAACTTTTGCGCTCTTTCTTTCATTTTTTTCTTTCTATCCATCCGAGGAAGGGGTGTGTGTGTGCAAAGTTGGCCCTCATATGAGCTCCTGTGGCGACGGTGGTCGGGGAGGGCGACGAAAGCATTGAGATTTTTTGCATCCCTTGACATTGTAAGCAGGCGACACGGCGGCTTGGGTTGATTTGTTTCCTTTCCTTTGCTATCCGATGGATATTCACTGCAAGGCGGACCCCTTCGCGGCCATGCACCGTAAGTAGCACAATGCCACTACAATAATTATTAATTATTATTATTTATTGTTCGGTAAACACGTGTTGTTTTTATTAACACTGCAAATAATATAAAGTTGCATGCCTTTGAATGTGTAAAAAAAATGAAGCCTTTGTTAGTGAATAATTACTGTGAAATTATTTCAACGTGCAACTTGATATGATTTGATCGGGGTGAATAATTGAGGCTTTTTGTGTTTGGCAAAATAATATATGCACTGTAATGTGAGTTATTAAAGCTTGATCAATTATTTAACATTAAGCTGTGAAAGGGAACCTAATACGAGCAGGGAAGATGTCGTGGGCTGACCGGAGGAAAGTTGTTTTTATTTTTTGGGAATAAAAAATAAATAAAAGAGAGAGGGAAAAAAGTATTTTTCATCCATTTAATTTATATGAAGAGAGAGAGCTAGGCCTTGGCACTCTATTTTGTCTATTTCTTTTTTCTGGTACTATTAGGGGACACTGGCCTTTTTGGTGTTAATGTGAATTAATTCAATTAGTCATTCAAAACACACTTGCTTAGCTTACTGCTGATTCTGAATGGTATCTAAAAAAAAAATTCTCGGGCGTTACAAGTATGAAATTGCACGACTGCATCTGATCGTGTGTAATTTTGTCCTCATTTACGGCTTTATGTAATGTTAGGCTGCCGGTGTGTGTGTGCTGCTGTTGTCTCCCACGTAGGGCACGGGGGTGTGAACCAGCTCGGCGGGGTGTTCGTCAACGGAAGGCCCCTCCCGGACGTGGTGCGCCAGCGCATCGTGGAGCTGGCCCACCAGGGGGTTCGACCGTGCGACATCTCTCGGCAGCTGCGCGTCAGCCACGGCTGCGTCAGCAAGATCCTCGGCAGGTACGCGCAAAATTCATTAGTTTTGCTTAAGGGTGCATTTTTAGTACTGATGGGTTGCACCCCAAAAAAATATAATGCACTATTTTACGCTATTTAATAAAAAAAAATGGTTTGCTGTTGTAATTTCTTGAGATGAATAAATGTGTTTAATCATTATTTTGAATGTAACTCCCTCTTCTACCATTTTGGGGAAATAAGATATTTTTTTAAATAAAATAAATGTGCTTGTATTATTTAAATGTGTTTTATGTTTTTAACGTATTTTGTGTTTGCATGAAACTGCAGTGCTCAAGATTCATGCACTTTGACTGCTATTAATTTTAAAAGGTCGGAACATTTTGATATTTCATACAAAAAAAATAATCATTCCGTTTTGTGAAAATGAAAATCTTTTTGTTCAGCTAACAAAAATAAAACGTGCTAAATTGCCACCTTCTCCAAAATAAAAATATATATATTATTTTATTATTATGGCACAGGTACTATGAGACTGGTAGCATCAAACCGGGCGTGATCGGGGGCTCCAAGCCCAAAGTGGCTACGCCAAAGGTGGTGGACAAGATTGCGGACTACAAAAGGCAGAACCCCACCATGTTTGCCTGGGAGATTCGTGACAGGCTGTTGGCTGAAGGCATCTGCGACAACGACACCGTGCCCAGTGTCTCCTCCATTAACCGGTGAGAGTACTAATGCAATATATTCTTATATTATTAAAACAATTAGAGCTGTTATTATTAACAATGCAAATTTGTCGTTTTACATTTAATACGACTGCATTGAAAATGACAATGCTAATAGGTGTTGCTAATATTTTTGCTTAAAAAAATAATATTAGGAACACATCTCTGCCATGAAGCAGAGGAGGCGGGGCGAGGGGGGGGCAAGGCTGCAAACAGCTCGTTCAGAGGTACCTAATGAAATGGCTGCACGCGCCCACTCGGTGCTGGTGCTCCCGAGGCAATCAGAGATCAATACAAGGGTGACCACATGCCTTTTGGCGCCATAAAGCAGGCCAATTGTCTTTCTGAGCATGCGTGTGGTGGCGGGAGGGGGCGGGGCTAGCACTGCAGACCTGTCTGAAAGATTTAAAAAGAAGGTGGGAGGGGGCTTTAAGGGGAAGGGGGGGTGGGGGGGTGAGGGAGCTTGAAATGAACGTCATAAAATAAAATAACATGTAGTCCCTTTTTTGTGGCGGTGCAGAGGCATCATTTTGTACAAGCTACAATCAATTTAAGATGTGTACCATTGAGCGGCGTTTGTAATATTTTCCGTAAAATTAGATGACGCTTCAATGCTGCCTGTGTACGTTGTTGTGAATCGTAGAGGGGTTGCTAATATTTTGATGTGTGAAGGCCTAAGAGCAAAATACAATTATCCATATGTAAATAAATAATCATCTGTACATTTCTCACAAAGTCGTGTATTTCCCTGACACACACACGCACGCTCACACAGACACACACATCTAGTGATGAACTTTGCTTAAGACGCACTGTTCCATAGAGGCATTACATTTTAATGAGCTGATGGGCGAGAGCGTGGACACACACACCCACACACACACACACACACACACTCACACGTCTTTTAAATAAGAAAGGGCTGAAGAAAATTCATTTCATGCTCCGTGCTCACTTAAAAAGGCGACCGAGACACGTGCGTGTGTGATAACTCCAAAATGATTGTATGTATTAATACCATTTAAAAAAAAAAGACTATTTAGTCTTATTTTTAAATTCCAATTAAATGATTCTTTGACTTATCTCCAGGTAAATATAATATAATATAACAACGTTAGCCTAATGATGTAATCGCCTAATTTAACCTTTTTTTTTCGCATACTTATTTCTTTGTTGGAGTACTTAATTCAATCCCCGAAAACTTTTGCAAAGACTGACGTCGAACAAAGTGCGGCGAAATTCTGGTTTAAAACCGAGAAAAGAACTGATAAGTAGTCCGAGAGTTTACAAATGATGGTGACAGGCCACCTTCTCCCCGGGGCTGCCGCTCAGACGGAACAAATCTAACGCGAGCTAGCGCAGAAAAAGGGGAGGGGGGGGGGGGGGGCAATAAGGAACTATTGCTTTCCTGTCACATGTAATTTATAGCTCTCCATTTGCATCTCTTTGCCCGGGTGGCCTAATCCCGGACTTTTCCGATCGATGCGGCCTCATCCGCATCGGCGTTCTTGGAGGTAGGGGAAGGGGGGGGGCTGGTCTTGCAGAGGTCTAGGGGTTGAGCTTGGACTTTATTTTCCAGGATCATCCGAACAAAAGTACAGCAGCCCTTCCATCCGTCGCCCGATGGGACGTCCCTGTCGACGCCAGGCCATACCATAGGTGGGCGCAGCGTCGTCACAACCGCCGCCATTATCAGCGGGAGCTTGAAATAGACTCACAGCAGGTCTTGATGAGTGTTTTCCTCTTCTCGTTCAGTGCCAAACACAGTTTCTCCGCCAGTAACCAGCGCCTCCAACGACCCTGCGGGGTCCTACTCCATTAACGGCATTCTGGGTATTCCGCGATCCAACGGTGAAAAGAGGAAAAGAGATGAAGGTAAGATATGACTTGCCTTCAAGCTACACTGGTATCTCCTACTGTAAGCCTAAAGCGAGATGTCTGGCATCTTCAATGGTTCTGCAAGTTGACTTTTCCATCTTGGTCTTGAGCCATCGGTCCTAAAATGTCATTCAGTCCAGGCGGAATCCCTGCAAGGTAGTTCTGATCCATTGGCCCAAAAGCAGCCAAGTCAAGTAGTTGTCCCTGCAGGGTTTATGAAGATTACGTCTTTCGGACAGAAAGATTCCACTAGTAGCCTTGACGATTCACTCTTGCCGTCCAGTGACCTCGAGAGTTCAATAACGATACCTACATTAGATTTGAGGGACATCAATGGATTTCTAGAATTGGTTCATGTCTCCAAAAAGACCAAAAAAAAAAAAAAGAGTGGACATTATTCTTTCCGAGCTGTGCTGAAGTTGCAAGTCCGGCTCTAAAAGGCGGCGCCGCCCCCCGTTCCAGGCGATGACCCTTAATAAAACACCTGAACTTGGCTACACTGCTGTGTCAATCTGCTGAGGAGTCTTTTTGATTTGAAGGCACGACCTCCACTGTTGTCTCCTGCAATTAATCTTTATGGAAGTGATTAAAGGGCTTTAGATAATTACATGTCAAGATGATGTAGCCGACCACCCGGGTCAGTCAAGAAAGCCGCTATAGCTCTGTTTTTTTTCTCTCCCCCCCCCCCCCCCTCCTTCCTCTCCTGAAACAAAAGTGCCTTCAAAGGCTGCAAGAAGGCTCGAGGCTTTTAATAGATTATTGGTGGCGTAAGAAATCGGCTTTGCTCATGCATGATGAGATGGCGTCGCGAGGTGGTGTTTTGGAATGTTCTTTCCAGAACGGGAGCTAATCAGAGCGCGGCTGTCGTTGACATAGTGTCGTCTTTGTTACGGCGTTTGTGGGATATCGAGGGGGGGGGGGGGGGGGGTGACGCTGTTTTGTGTGTGTTGAGGCAGGGGATGACTAATGACCTGTCAGAGGTAGATTTCCTGGCAGAGATATAAAAGCCAGCATGACGTGGGCACGGCAAATGACATAATCAAGGGAAGAGATGCGGTGGCGAGGGCATAATGTGAACGTCTGGTGTTTTCCAGAGTTCATTTGGAGCCGTGCTAGGACCCCCCTACATATTAAGCGTAATGTGGCTAGTGATGGAAGGTGCATATTTTCATGTCGATTGCTACTGAAGGGCAGAAGGACCTTAAAGGGCACACGGAGGAAGAGATGGTTTACATATTGGACTTACTCGGAACCACTAAGTCCAGGGGTACCGGTATCGTGAAAATATACCCCCAAAGATTTTTGGGTCACACCTGTGTGATTTTTTCCGCTGATGATCAGTCACAATCAAAATAGCGCTGTATGAATGTTGTTTTGAAATTGTCATCAAATGCTGCTGCTTGCTCACCACGCCGTGTCAGCTAATGTCTCTGCGCGGCCTCGTTTGCGCTTGCTACAATATTGCGCGCCGCTCGCTAGGCTGTAGTCCACAGTCGGTAAATGCCCCGACCGCATTTCCTCGCAGCGAGGCCTCATTTAACTCGGTAAGCCGCGTGATGATTATGGCGAAATAGTCATTATCAAGGTTGGGGGGGGGGGGGGGGGGGGGGAAGGGGGCGGCAAAGGAGGGGGCGGGGTTAGTTCAAGCGGCGGAGTATTTGCACCGGTGGCGCTCTGCCAAGTAAGTTTCCCAGTCAGCAGTGCCCTTAAAAAAAAGAAAGGTCCCAAATTACGGCGGCCATGTCGAGATAATGCGCTGTGACACGCGTTTATGTACACTGGGGCCGGGCCAGAGCAGCTTCGGGGACACAGGTGTCATAAGAGCCATTATCGGCGGCCGCTGTGCTGCGGCAAATTAAAAGTAGCATGTTACACTTGGCAGCCATTGTTGGAGGGAGCTCTGAAGATGGCGCCTTGGCTGACCGCGGCTGCCCACAAAAGTGACATATATTAGAATTGCGCGCCGCTGCGGAGAAAAGCTATTACCGCGCGCGTTAACATCCGCGCGCACTCGCCACCTACTGAGCTCCGAAGCTGCCGTAAAGTTGCACCGCCGCGCAAAGTAACTTCCGGGCCAACAAAGTGCGCTCTCAGCCTCGCGTTGTCTTTTTAAATTTGTGATTTATGGGCGAAACGGGGCAATTCGTTTAACGAGGCAATCATCCCATATTTCAATAAGTCGGCCCGGCGAGTGGCGGCGAGAATGGATGGATGGGATTCCTCGTTGGGGAGGCAGCCGTATTCATTATTCCTCATCTGGGAGCGTCATGAGGTTGTCGTGTGGAGGATGAGCGATGGAGAGGGCCGCTGTTGCAAACTATTGTCTTGCTGAAGCCTTATGGAAGTATCACAAATCAAATTGCAAACTAAAACAATTCATTTAGCTTCGGGTGACCCAAACTGTGGCTCGGGGGCCCAAAAGTGAAAACTATCAAGCGGGGGCTTTTTGATTCATGTTTGTTGCATTCAAGTACCATGTCCAGTTTAATACATGATATACATTTTAGCACATTTGAAACTATATTTGGAGTTTAGGGGTTTAACTTTGAATTTTAGACCAAATAAAAAAAAACTAGGTCAAAATAGAGTCAAGTTTTTGGTCAAGTATTGTAATAAATCCAAACTTACCCTGTTGCCTCTGCATTTTTTGCAGTTAATTAGCATGTAAATCTTGGCTCATGAAAAATGCTGTTCCTAACGATTAATTCTTGTCTAATCCATTCATAACAACAACGATCAATTTCATTCATGTTTACATCAAAGGATTCAATTACAATGGGGAAAATACACCCCCCGCCCTAAAGTTCCACTAATTTGATTTAAATGAGTTTTGATTGGATTTTCCTTTCGGGGGAAAAGACAACAATACATCGGGGGTAGGTGAGCATATGCGTGCTGACACGTTATTTAAACAAGGAAGTCGACTGTAAGACTCCAACCATTCATCTGGGCAAGGGGTCGTGACCTTAAGGTGGTGCCTCTTATGTCACCGTGTAAACACTTTTACTCTACAATGTGAGGAAAGATGCTACTCTCTCGGTATTTTTGGGAGGGGAAACGACCACTCACCTCCGAGTCTCCTGCTGGGGGTCGTGACTGTCAAGTGGCGTACCCGCAGCGAGGCGTCTGCTCCCCGCGGGGTCACATGATCTGGCGGAGGAGACGGCTCCCACGTTAATATGGACGGACGTCAACTTGAATAGACTCTACTGCCGCCGTGATCGATAAACACGCCTCGGGACCTTACCGCCGGACAATAAGTGATCGTTAAAAGACACGAAAACATGGACGCGATTTTAAAAATGGAAAACGATAAGAATTATTTACCTTGGCAACAGCGCGGCGGATTCGCCGGTTGGGAATCAAGACCGTGGGAGGGAAGACGGCATCAATTTGAAGAGCGTGGGAAGTCGGCGGTGGCTAACGACAAACACGAGGGAGGTTATTGATCTGGCAAGGCGTTGGAACCCAATGAACTAATGATTTGAAACTGGAGACCTGAAGTAAAAACTATTCTGTAACGAGTTAAGAAGGATCTGACTAACTAGGTCGCTCTTGGTGAATAATAATACATTTTTAAAAAACACCAAGAGGTTATCTTTACCCCCCAACGGGTTCATCCTCCGGTCGGCGTAAAAAAAAAAAATCCGTAATAACCCCTCCTGAATGGTAATAGCGTGCTGACATGATTGATCAAGTGAATTCCGTAAGGGGGGGGCAAAAAGGTGGGATTAAGTCGAGTATTATAGGTGCAATGAGTTGAGGCAGGATGTTCATTTGGAGTCCATTTCAGCTCCCTCTTGCCAGCAGATCAGACAATCAATAGAGCGCTTGCATATCATACATCACGGCGCTGTCGCCGCGGGGGAGAACATAATCTACGGCAAATTTAGAGCGACGGATTTGCAGGGAGCAGGAATATTGCGGTGTAAAATGAACCTTTTTTTTACTTCCTTTCCTCACACAGCGGACAAATTGGCAATCACTGCCTATTTTGTTAAGTTCAATGAGCTCAATTCGTGGATCTATTTTTTCTTGCTAACCAAAACAGCAGCGCATACCAAACATGGCGGGTGGGTCCATTTCCTTACCGGGGCCAGCGTGTCGACTGTCGACTCTTTCTCCTTGTAGATGGTTCAGATGGTTCTGGTCCAAACAGTGATTCTCAGGGTAGTGTGGAGAGTTTACGGAAACACCTGAGGGCCGACGCCTTCACCCAGCAGCAGCTGGAAGCCCTGGATCGGGTCTTTGAACGCCCCTCGTACCCGGACGTCTTCCCTACATCGGAGCACGTCAAACCGGAACAGGTTAGTGGAACTGTTCGTTTCCTTTATTATTTAAACACCAAAAAATATATTGGCAGTCCAGGTTAATTAAAGATGGCCACTACGAGGAAGTGATAGGAGGAAAACTCCCACGCATTATTGATTTTTCAATGAAAAACACATTCCATGAATGGCTTACAATTGACAATACTAATCATAATAATAATAACTACGTCAACATGAAATTAATCAAAGCCTCTCTCTTGTCTTAATTTGTCAGCTACGTGTGAATTTCATGTTTTTAACGTAACTATAGATTTAATTTACAGTTGATATACTATATTGGGGTCATATTTATTAGAGTCATTATTACGCGACAATAAAATACTGGAAATAATAATAAGCCAAAGAAACCACCATGCTAGAGGACAAACAACCAATCAGAGACAAAAGGCCTCCATCCTTCTAAAATGAGGAATGGCAGCAGGGCCGCGACGTTGCTAATAAAGAAACTGTGACTTTAATACAATGGATAAGCGTTATTTACATTTATTGTACGATTAAACAACAAGAGACTATTAATTTCTCCCTGCATACAACGTCGGCGCTATAAAAAGCGCCAAAAAAAAAAAGCTGTGGCCTAATTGAGTTCATTTTAATTTCTCTCCAATCGGGGCAAATTAGGCAGGTGATAAATCAGTGGGACAGGCCTCACCTCCAGAAGAGGGCCTAATTTGCAGCTAATTACAAAACTGATTTCTACTGGAAGATCAATACCAAAACCAATTGGAAATGACTTGCAATCACAAAGAGCGTCGGGGAGAGTATTAAAAGGCTCGGCATGGAGAGTGGGAAGGGGAGGGGGCGGTTTGACTTAAAAAAGGAACGGTCCAGAAAAATCAGTTTTAATTTAATGCGATATTAATCAAGAGCCCTTTGCCTTTCATGGGGGGCCTCTCACTTTTTTTTTCCCCTGTGCAAAATGCGGCCCTATTAGCCAAGTGTCTGGGCGCTGTAGCGACGCATTAAAAAGCCATTCTGGCGACGCGGCTCTCAATGGACGGAGCCCTCCCACACTTCTGCCTGCCATGTGGTCATCCCTTTCACGCCGCGGCCTCCCATCTGCATGAGAAAACGTCTGCCCAATAGAGGCAAACATCCGACCCGGTGCCAGCCAACAGTTGTAGCAGACAATTAGAGTTTATCGGCGATAGAAGCAGACAAGAGTGGGGTCATAGGCGGAGAACCCACTCCACCCCCCCCTTACCTCATGGGATCAGGGCCCACAGAGGCCCAGCCCACGGTCCCTGAACTCACACCGGGCCTCGGACAAACAATCCGGAAGTCTCATCTCATTAAGGAGGGGGAAAAAAACAACATGCTAACAGCTGCCGGAGTCGCACCCCCAAAAGTGTATTTTTTTTTTAATGATTTAAGATCTAAGATATCTTTTAATTACTGAACAGATTTTTATTTTCACAACCAAATTTGATCTAAAAAGTAGAATGAGACAAAAAACATGATTTTTTTTTTTTTGTTTACAGAAAATTTTCAGTCAAAGTTTTAAAACTTTTTTTTCTCATGCTGTTCATTGTCTGTGGGGTGCACCGAACATTTAAATGTAAAATTTTTTGGGGACTTCACCTTTAACCCTTTGCATTAATTGCTGGTATTAAAATCTCCATAAGACCCAGCATACACACTCTTTAAAGTTAAACCTCGAAGTGTGACTTAAAAATGTAACAAAAACGTCGGTGTTAGGGAGGGCGGTCGAAATTTAAAAGTGGTGGCGGGGGGGGTGCGTGCAACAAAGCGCATCCGCTCAAGACCAAGACAGGCCGGCACAAAAGGCCAGCTAACGCCCGGGCTTCCCATGCAAATGGGGCGAAAGCCCACTTCCCCAAATACATTCATGATATGCTTCCATCGCGGCCCGGACTGGCACAATGCTCTCTTACAAATGTATCAAGGTATTGTCTGCTTGCGTAACGCCTCCGTTGTCCGCTCCCTCAGGCTAATGAGTACTCGCTGCCGAGCCTCAATTCCAGCCTGGACGAAGTCAAGCCCAGTTTGTCGTCCAACGCCAACCCGGAGCTGGGCCCCAGCGTGTCGCAAAGCTACCCTGTAGGTAAGATCCAGCCCCTGGAGCTGAATGTGTCAACATTAAAAAGTAAAACCAACGAGTCAACGTGTGAAGGCTTTTTTAACGTGGTCTCCCCTCGGAGCTTTCGAAGTGTGTTTTTGCTGAGCAAGCGGCTCGGGAATTGGGGCACGGTGACAAGGTCCTTTGGGTGTCACTGGATCAGATTCATCAGTGCGGCGAGCGACCGCTGGTTGGCTGCCTCTGTGATTTGTTCACTTTGTCACCTGGAGGCGGGGAGGGGGGGGGTCGGTGGAATTGGGGGTGGGGGCAGTTTGTGCGTCTTGGAACACGAGTAATGCGCCTCGGTAAATACGCTCTGGCACCTGCGCCGCCTCACTCTAACACCGTGATCATTTACTTCACCCTCCCTGTGTCACCCTACAAACGACACCCCCCCTCCCTCACCCCCCCTCCCCACCGTCTCACAGCCTACCTCTCTCCTTGTCACAGTTAATGATCGCCCGGCTAATTGAAATATTGTTTTCTTGTCGCTTGTTGCCATTACCGAGACGGTTGTTGAGGTTACTCCGAGTTTACCACGACTCTTTTGCTGGTCAGCACGGCTCAATGAGATCTAATTATGGGAGAATTCCAAATATTACCCAATGAGGAGAAAGTTGAAGGGTTATTCGTTAATTAATACATTTGATTAACTGCCCATTTTTGTCACCGGTCAATAAACTTAATTCACATTTAATGAATTTCCTGGAAATGGCCAAATTCTCACCAAACGTTCTTCGCTGATTCTTGGCAGCAAAGTGAATATTTAGAGGTCAAAGTCATGAAGCTTCTGTTGTGCCAAATATTAAGAACGTCTCCAGTGGCTTCGCGCTACTCACGAGAGATATAAATGCCTAGCAGGACAATTTGAAGCCCCCAAAAAATAAATAACTAAATGGTGCATAATATTTAGGCCGGGATCCAATTTCAAATTAATTGTGCGTTAACAAGAGGAGCAAACTTTAGATTTCACATCCGTCCTTAGTATGTTTTTCCTCGACTAAAAGTCATTGATCGAGCTGATTTTCTGCCCGGGGAATTTGCATAATCTATTAGACTTGATTCATGAAGTCACGGCCGGAGATCGGGATTGTGACGGCACCGATAGAAATCTTTTGTGCCCTCTGCTTATCCTATTAGGCACTTGAAAGCAGCAGGCTCCACTAAGAAAAGGATTTAAGGGCATTGTGCGAAGCATCGAAATTCAGAGGCGAGGTCTTCTCTCTCCTTTTCCTCCACATGACCTGCTAAATAGTTCCTCCCATGAATATGTGACTAGGATAATTGCATATTGTCAGGTAATTTCTATTGTTGGTATGGGAAGTCATTTGATTTGAGCCCCGGCGTTTTCTGCTTAAAATTCAAATTGGCGAAGAACTTTTTTGTGTGTGTGTATTTTCAACTCGTCAATGGCGAGATGGTTTCGATAAGGCCGATTGTCCACTCGTTCTATGGAGGGTTCCTGAGCTGAGGGTTTTTTTTCTTTCTTGACAATTTATGGGAGTTGGGCACTTGTCTGCTATGCATACCGAGAAAGTGAGTTTGGGTTTCCCTGCTGGGCCTGCTAATGGAGGCCTCAAAGGGCCTTGAAATGAAGCACAATTGTTTTACGCAAACGTTTGTCAAGGGAAATCACGACAAAAGGACCGTGCAAGAAAGTTATTATTAGTGAGAAATTATTTTTAGGATAAAGTAGGATAAAGAAAAAAGGTGGCGTAATAGAAAAATATTTTTCTTTACAGGAAAACAACATTCTAGATTATTTATTTTATATCATAAAATATTTTTTTTAAAAAGAATGTTCAAGGTTGCAATTTTTCAATTAAATAAGTAATATTGCAAATTTAGCCAATTTTACATGAAACAAAAGCTTATAAAATGTTTTCAAGAAAAAAAAACTGCAAATAAAATTAGTCACATTTATTTGGTGCAAAAATCAACTAAGCTCATAAAAATAAAGCCGATTTTTTTGGGAAGGTGAAAGATTAAAATGACGGCCCCACTTGTTGCTTTGCCGTGCACGTTGTTTGACTGATGAGTCTCCTATCACGAAAGCAAACTAACCTTTGAGCGCATGTTCGATAATGAGCGACTTTCAGCCGGTGTTTGGGGATTTAAAGCAATTTGGCTCACCAAACATTCTTTACTCCCTTGTAATTAATTAGGATGCTGGGAAACACACAGATTCTTTTTTTTGGCTTGTGAACGCCTCAAAGATGGAGGTCAAAGATTTGCGGTGGTTGCGGCGAACATGAAGGTGTCCCTGTCATGCTAGACTGCATCGAGCTAAAGAGGCAGCCGCTAATGGCCTCGCGCCGCTGCCAAATGAAGATGAAGTTTTGCTGCTGCGCTTGTTGTTGTCATACTCAAAACTTTCCGGGATTGTTTTCGTCTTTGCCAAAACTGAAGTGTTAAAAATCAATCATCGAGTATGGAAAGTGGTTTCGTGTGGGAAGGTTGGGGCAATGTTGGCACCGTTCAAACACTGCGGTGACGGAACTCGTTATAAAACCTCCTTGGTGGAGGTAATCGACGACAAAAAAATCCTTCCTCTTTTAAAGGATTGAACAGCAATTAAAGTTCCTAATGAAGGTCTAACCAAGAAGGACAGTATTGACGTCCTGATCAAACTTTGGATCGGTAGCACAGTTAGCATTGATCCGGCATCGGCTACTCATGTCTGACGTACTCTCAGTTGCAGTTTTACTTGTAAATGTGTGGCATTTAAATCAAAGTATTTGCTGTGTGTACATCTGCTGCCGTCGTACGAAGACACGGTCGGATCACTTGTGACAATTGTTACCGGCGTGTCTCGAAAACACACAATAGGCCTCGCCGCTAGCGAAGCAAAACACTCCACCCACGCCTCAGCACTCCCACGGCTCCCTTTGACTTGAGTGCACTGGCTTGTGGCAAATATTCTTTTTGTAGGCCGAAAATCGCCTCCGTTTTGTGCCAGGCTGGTCTTTTTTTATATAAAAATTTTTTTGAATACTTGCTTATGATTTCATTTTGTCATTTCTTCATTAAACATACTACAGATTTTTTTTTTTTTTACAAAATGATCTCAATGGAATCCAAATCTATCAATATATGAAGAACGCATTTCAAATGTTCTCCACGTCGATCCCAACGCTTCATAGACAGACGAGGCTTTTTTTTCTGGCATCGAGTCCTCATTAAAGTTCCATGGGGCGAGTCGTTTTTTTTTTTTCTCGTTCCCCCTTTTTGAGCCCTCGTCACCACAATATAGCGGGGCCATGGGTCCACAATGGCGCCTGTGCAGACTGAGGTTACGTGCTGCGCTCCAAAAAACATCCCCGCGGGCCAGCTTGGACGACCCGAACCGTCACTCTCAATTACGGAGCTGAATATGTGCCGACGCGCTGGTGGCGCTCCGCAGAGGGGGCCCGCCTGCTCAATGCCCTCCGAAAGGCACCAGCGCTGATTCAGCAATGTGCTCACACATAAACGTTTACAGTACTTGATTGCTATTTTCAAAAGTATTAACAAGTTCTTTTGTGTCTCTTTTGTTTTTTTTGTCTGCTCAGGTCGAGACATGGCCAACACGACATTACCCGGGTACCCCCCTCACGTCCCCCCCACAGGCCAGGGCAGCTACCCGACTTCCACGCTGGCTGGAATGGTTCCTGGTAAGCGCCAATTGCAAAACGACTTTTATACTTTTTTGGAAGGCATTCTGTCGAGCTACAAACAAAGCTGCGTTGTCACCCAGGAAGTAGCAAAATCGGTTTGCCGAATCAAATTTCGCCAATTCCCCAAGACAAACGTACCTCGACTTTCTGGCCTCGCTCCAGTTGTCGTGCGCCGTTCCAGACCGTTCACCCTGCACACAAGAAATGAGATTTAGTGTCGGGCGCCAAACACTGTTAAAGCAAAGCCATTCCTCACCGGCTTCATATAAATTATGGCCTTTATTGTCTCGTAAAGGAAGCAAAGGTGTCGAAACGGTCGCTGCCGTGCTCGCCGACACTTCCCTCTTCCCCAGTGAAATTTTGTGGCGAAAAAGCTATAGTAAGATTTATGGCATTGGATCGAAAATGTATGCATGAAACAGTTTATTAATAACCCTGGCCATTTATTAGTAGAGTGGCTCGGAATTAAAAACCAGGGAAGAAGAATGGGGAGATATCCGTAAATGGGACGCGGAAAGGAGGCCTCAGTGTCACCTCCTGTATTGTTCACTGTTGCATAACTTAAGCCAAATGAAAAAGAAATAAATTACGTGCCTGAACGCTCACACGTCGATGACTATCATTTTTTTTCCCTCCCCTGCCTCCTCGAGAAATGGCGGCCGGGGGTACGAAAAAAGGCGTTTTGAAATGCTAATGATTTGTTTTCTTGTTTTGCAGGGAGTGAGTTTTCGGGGAACCCCTACAGTCATCCACAGTACACCACCTACAACGAAGCTTGGCGATTCAGCAATCCGGCGTTACTAAGTAAGTGGCGCGGCTAGTTTAGCATGCTAACTAGCTTGCTGTCTTTTTCTCCGTAATATTTTTCAGGTCGTTATAAACCTTTCTGTTAACTTTCAGGTTCCCCTTATTATTATAGTGCCGCGTCGAGAGGCTCCGTCGCGCCCGCTGCTGCCGCTGCCTATGACCGCCACTAGTTACCATGGAAACCAAATCAACCTGCAGGACCGCCGCCTCAGCCTCCATATTTGAGGACATCGAGAGCTCACGCGATGAGGCCATTCGGGGGGGGTTGTTGGGGGGGGTCTTCAAGATGTCTTCACCTCGATGAACAGAAGAGGGTTGCGGAAAATTGAGAGGGGAAAAAAAAAAAAACAGCCATTGTGGATCAATACTGTACATTCCTTTGCTTGGCAGCTCTCAGCAGGGACTGTATGAGGCTTAAAAATGTAGCAGCGGCCTTTTATTTTCCTAATTCTCCTAAAATACACGCAGAAACGGGACCGCTACGAGATGAGCCGGCTGCATTTTCATCCATCGTCCAGCACGGCGGAATGCCGTGAGAAGATTAGGACTCTGTGATACACAATCAACATGTTGAGGAAAAAGAAAAAAAGAAAGAAAAAAAAAGTGCAGTGCGTCGCTATGAAGCAAGTGGAGTTTTCTTTAATATTTTTTTTATTTTTTTTTGTTTTCCAATCATTTAAAGGACTAATCTGCTGTGTCAGGATTTGAAAAGCAACATTTGATGTCCTTTTTTTTTACTTTCGTTGTTGATTTTGCACTATGTTCAGATGTTTGCAACACTGGAGCGTTCTTCTATATGCAGGAATCCTTTATGCATACGTGCTTTCCGTTAGGCACTTAAAACGCCGCGTCTCGACGACATGCACTACTGCGAAATGGTTTAAACGAAGTCTTTGGCAACAGCCATCGCCCATTGTCGAGTATAAAAGAATAATAAATAAATTTGAAATGAATTATTCAAACGTCAGTGCTGATTGATGGCCGTGGCGTCAAAAAAACAAGTGAATGCCTTAAAAAAAAAAAATTCAAATAATAATTTAAAAAAAAGCTTCAGCGTCATGTTTCCGCCATTTTCTTTTTTTTTGACTGAATGTAGTTTACATTTGCCAAAGACTTTTTGTTGTTAATTTACAGGCCGCCTATTGGTGAGATTAGTGTTATTATTCTTGTTTTCGTGGTTATTATTATTAATATTATGAGGGACAAGCCACACGCTTCACGAGGAAGTCGAGATGTATAAATTCTATGCAGTGCAGATGGTCATCATATGCATATGAAGCTGTTTAAGGTACAGTGGGTGGAGTTTATTTAATGTTCATGTGTGTGTGTGTCAGCGCGTGAGTGTGTGTGTGTGTGACAAAACACTTCATGTAAATACATTAAGAACTGTCTTTCATGTTCATTGGTATTATTTCTTTCATTCTGGTCACACTTGTATAATAATAATAAAAAAAGTGTCTGAAATCTTTTACCAAAACATGGATGTTATGTAATCATTTATTTATTTTTGACTTTTTTGGATTAAAGAAAAAAATACCAGCCCACCATTGATTCTAGATTCTGGAAAACAAGGATGTTGTATTTATGGACGGTCTTTTTTTTTTTATTATTAGATAATTTGGGAATGTCATGTCAGGCCGCATCAAACGCTTGGAGGGTTCATGTCCCGCCCACGTGCCCTAGGTTACCCAACCCTAAATTAGAACGCAAAAATAGACATTTCCTACTCTTTTAGAGTGTTTTAAATGTATTTGCAAAACTGTCCCCGACTAACGAGCCTGTTTAGAGACAAATGAGAGCGACTTCTCAGGTATAACGGCGATCACGTGCTTCAGAGGCGGGAGCCACGGAATGTTTTCTCCGATTCGGATCAGCGAGCAGCGCATAAAGTGTTTAACCCCTCTCTCTCCCTCTCACATTCTCGCTCACCGCTTTGTAAAGTTGAATTAATTTTTTTTCGCTCTCCCGTCGCCTCAGAATTCAATTTGCGCTTAAGTTGCAGCCGCTAGATTTATGCGTGAAATCCCCCTACCCCTTCCCCCCCCACCACCCCTCTCTCTGGAAGCTGATTTTCACTCGTTTCTTCTCGCCCTAATCCCTCCGCCTGGTACGACTTAGTTACGTCGTTATTGATTTACAGCCGGCGGACACCGTCTCGATTAGCCGTGTGCAATTGGCGGAGGATTTGGGCGTGCGATAAAAAGCGCCGCGTACATGTGACAGCGCCTCGGGGCCTCTAATGGGACGTTTAGTGGGCTATTGGAAACTAAGTGTACAGTAAGAGTCCATTTTCGAGCCCTCAAAAGCACACCTACTGTACGCGGTAGCGCTAAGCAACCCATCGTGAATTCCCACCTACGCCTTAGTGAGCGGTGATCGGGCCGGCATACTTTCGGAAACTCGTAAGGTCTCACGATAGCAGCGTTAGCATTTTGGTTGATGGGCTAAGATTATTTGATTTGATTTTAGACCAATTCAACGAAATTATCTACATAAAGATAGTATATAGTAAATTAGCTGTTCATTGTTATATGGAGAATATACTTAGTGTGACCATTTTGTTTCTCAGATGTAAACGTGACACGAGCGACACAGGCCCAAGTTTCGGTGCCGTCTTCTCGACTCGTGTAGGTTTACGTCAGGACTACTGTTGACCTTTCTAACTGCTGACTGGCGCGTGTGCTCGAGCACGCTTTGAGTATGCTGCGACGGCCAAATGCTAATTTGGTTAGTGGCGTGTCAAATGCACAATAAATCCTCAGGATGTTATCCTTTTTTTTTTTTTTTTTTTCCCGCCTGTGACACGATCAGACGACGGCGTGAAAATATGAAAATGCATTTCACATCTTCATATTCCTCGAGCGGCTGTTGGGTGGGAAGGGCGGAATGGATGTGCTGCTTTATGTGCTGTATCTAATTGGATGTGGCAATATGTAATACGATTCTCCGCTATCCATCAATCGGCGTGTTAGACCTGTTTGTACGGACGTGTCAGCGGGGCAGCCTAGCTTGTTATGATGCCTGAGCACCAATTATGAGGTGATTCTCCACTCGGTGTGAGGACGTCGGCGGGATACTTGAGGGGAGGTTCCTAATGAGTGAGCATTGATTGGCCGGATAAGTGCTTGACATGCTAGCGTGAGAAGAAAACAAGGAAAAGACTTAAAAGGTAGTGGATGGACGGCGAGATCTTGCCCAATTAAAATCTGCGTGGATGGAGGTCAGATTTAGTTGTTCAGTCGAACTGACTGGAGCTGTTAAGTGAGCATGGAAAAAAAAAATACAAATGTTTGGTTGCATTGACAGGTCAGAGGTCAGGTGAAGACTAACGTCACTATTTTGCCAGTAAATAAATTGCTTGCCACATGACGCAATTAAGGCCTCACTTAGCGAACATGACGGCCGCTGGTGGTCGTGCGCTTACTACCTGACTGGCTCGTAAATGGGGAGGGGTCCCTCCAAAACAGACAGAGGCGGCCCTCTAATCAGCTGTCAGCCCCGGCGTTCGGCCCCGGCAAACTGGGGCAGCTGGGAAATATACCGAAAGAGAAGGGAGGGTGGGATGCAGAATCATCAACCCCCATTTTTTTCCCCGTGTAACCCCGGACTTGCTCCTTCCTCGCCACCCCCCCGCCTTCCTCCGCCGCTTACTGTCAGGCCAAACACATGATGAATTGCCCTGTCAACGCAATTCATTCAGGGACCAATTAATTCGGCAGAAATGAACTAGAGCCATCAGTCGCTAGAAAACCGTCGGCGAAGCGCCTCTCGTCGGAAAGAAAGCGATACGGGCGCGTGTGCACGGGGCGAAGGCGGCGATGAGAACCGGCGCGTCGGGGGAGTGCGGTGGAAGTTCGTCTGACAGGAATTGGTCATTTAATGCTTTAGCGCACTGGAGACAGCCCCCTGTCATCGAGGAAGCCATGACAGGACTCCCCTGGTACTTTATTTATTAATTATCCAGAGCAGCAAGGGGGCATTTAACTGTCTCACTCTGGGCCCGTCAACTCGACTTCTTGTCATTGAGTCTCCGCAAACAGGTCCTCCAGGAAGCAAGCCCAAGTCAAAGCAGGAGCAGATGTAATTATTCCCGCCCTGGACAAATATTTTTGCTTGCAATCAGTTGTCACGCCGACGCCTCCCAAAACAACTCAACTGGTTTTGTGCTGCTTCAATAACGCCGGGCTTATTACGGAAACTTTCAGTTTAGTTAGTGCGTTCTTTTTTTTTTTTTTAACGACAACAATCCACTTGGTCCTGATGTCTCAACGAGCGATCGTGTTGACCTTTCTTCGTTTGTGATACGCCGACGGGGTCGGGTAAATATTTAATGGAAGCTTTTGTTTGGCATCTCGTGCATCCCGATGTAACAGGAGGATGCCGAGGCGGCAGCAACAGCTGGGATGCAGCTACGGTGACGTGAGGTGTGCCTTCACCATGACGGGAAAAAAAAAAAAAAACGCATCTCACTGGTCACAACATTAAGGACACCTGAATACGCAGTGAATTATTTGAGTCATCTGGATTCTGCAGGTGTACCTAATGTACTGGCTGTTCATCCGGAGACGTCTCCGGCTATAAGACGGCGCGCATAATTAATTAAAAGGGACTAATTAGGAACATGAGAGCAGGTGCCAGGCTATGGGCTGACAGCGCAAACAGGAGGAAGGAGGAGGAGAAGTAAGGAGTGTAACGTGACAAGGAGGAGGGACAAAGCAACTTTCGAGTGTTTTGTCATATGAAACCTCCGAGGAATTGACGTGACAGAGAAACAGTTGACCAGAATACCGCGGTAGGAGGGGTCGGGGGGGGGGGGCTTGTCGGTCCTTTTGTACGAGACTTGAGTTCCCCCAATTTGACGCTGACGCCAACAAGGGATTTTCCTCCTCATTATATGAGCGAGAGTATGTGTGTGTTTTGAAATCGGGGGTGGGTGGGTCACCTCGTGATGGTGAGCACCCCGGGTCAACATGTGATCCTGTTTTTTGTTTATTTCTTATCGCTGCCACACCGGGAAAAATGGATCCGAGTCATTCTTGTCTACCCAATATTTCACAAAGTCCAGCTCCGAAGCGGGCCTACAGCCTATTTCATCACAATTTGCAGCCTAACCACTTACAAATGCGGCATGCGATGATAATAACGAAGCTTGATGTCACTTAGCCTTTCAGGCTAGACTAGCAAAGCCTCGCAGGTCCTCCGAGAGGTGACAGCAGCGAGAGCCGCCTCCCCCTAACAGCATTATAAAGTACTGTAGATCCTATTTGTGTCAGTAGAGCCAAGTGAGGGGAAAATTCAACATCAGCCTATTTATTCATTCACTTAGGCCCGCCGCTTGGCGCGGGTACGGCGCCGTGGAACAAATGCGGTGCGTTTTCAGGGACGGGCTGGAACGTCTTCACTTGGGTTTGATTTTGGGTGGGCAGGTAAAATAGAATCATCTATCAGTAGTAGTGAAATAGAGAAAATAATGAAAAACATTGGAGGCCAGAAAAACAAAACTATCAATTTGATCATTTTACCTGCCCGAACCCTCAAAACAAGAATGTCAAGTTTGCGCAATCAATTACAAGTGACAGGAAATGGAATTCGAAAGGGTGAGGTGGGGAGGGAGTCATTTCCCAGCTAACAACACCACGAGTAATTTAAAGGAACTAAGTGACTCGATTTGTTCTCCCGCTCGACTGTTAATTTGGCCAAATAAAAAAAAAAACAAAAAAAACGCTAATACCGAAGAAGAGATGGAGCCCGAGTTTAATTATCAGGGGATGACTCTGACTGTGCATCATCATTAGTTTGACTAAATAGCGGCGGTCACTGACTCAAGTGGTGGTAAATGGCACAATTAGTGGGCCGAGTGGGGAGAGGTACATTCAATTTGAAAGCCTTCTTTCCCAATCCATCTCTGGTGATCACGAGAAGCGCTGAGCGGTGCGTTTCGACGCTCGCCGACATTAATCAGCTTCATTCCCGAGTAAAACGTCAACGTCGTAATCAAGAAGGAGCCCGGCTCCGGCAAAACGGGACCCCAAAATCTCAACGAAGTGACACTTTGAAACTGTAGCGCCTTCGGAGGTGCCGTTCTTCCATGTTCCGCCCCTTCCGGCGCCCCCTCCGCCGCCCTCGTACCCCCTGGCGCCTCTGCGCTTAATCCCTCACTGCACTCGCTCAGTAACCCCAGCAGGTGCAGCGGGAATCCATAAACACAGCTGGTGCGCCTCAACGTCAAAACGAAAAAAAAAAAGATTCACCTCGCAACCTCACTCTGGCCATTTTTAACCAAAAACATAACATAGGTCTTTTTTTTTTTTTTTAATTCCCACACATAATTGCACCATTGATGACATTCCGCAAAAGTCCAGTAGATGGCGATAATACGCATAGGTAACCTTATAATATCTTCGAAAGAAGAACGTGTATTTAGAAATAAATCTCTTTTCGCTATTTTAATATTTTTGCCTGTCTTGAAAAATAATAATTGTGGTGTGCAACTACTAGAATAATTTCCTCCTGTAGTTGTAACGTTGAGCTTACCTTTCCAAATCATTTCCTTAAGGTGATCCGCTGATCCGCCGGCGTGTTTGCAATGTTCTCCGTGCCTTTGCGTCGCGCCTCGTTAAAGCGTCGCGGCCCCGCGCCTGTCTGCCGCCGTTAGTCTTGATTGGCCGGGAAATTCACTGCCTCCTGTCCGTAATGAGAGTGGACAGAGGTTAGAACAGCTCAATAAAAGAGATAACCAGTCTTTGATCCAAACAGCCATGCAGAACATTCCCGCCGATAGCGGGTCTGAAAATGTCCTGTCAGGAATTTTGGATTTTAAATTACGCCTGATTAACCTGACGCAGGAAGACTTTGGCTGACTTGGGCAGAAAAGAAACATGGCGTGGACAAAGCTTTGTATTTCCAAAAAAAAAGGATAAATCTAACATATACCAAATGATGTATATTTTTAATTAAAACGCAAGTCCTCAGTGTTGAGGGACTTTTTCACACCTGTCATTCACTTCCACATGACGCCGTGCGGAAGTGCGACAACAGACTTTTCTGATCAAGACCAGTGAACAGATTCATGTCTGCAGATGTTTTGCTTGCATGTCAAGAGGAAAAGCGCTGCTAGGAAACGCCGAGGCGTTTCAAACCGGGTACATCCGAATGACGGCGCCATAACAGCGACAACTGCACAAATCTGTAAAATGGAGACGTTCATCTTCCATTTTCAGTCGCCATGTTTGTGCCCTAAAACAAAAGCGTGATTAACACTTTTTTTTTTCTGCGTTTACACAAGCCAACGCGCACCCAATTGGAGCAAGATTACAGTCGTGCTTGAATATTCCCGATAAGTTCAATTACACTCCCTGCAGAATTTATTTAGTCGAGCAAGCTAATGTTAATCAGCATTGTATTGGGGTTAATCTACCCGGTTATTACCAATTTGCTCGGCGCGACGGATGCGAGCGTGACGAAAAGAGGAGGAAAAAAAAAAAAGGCGTAAAAAGGGGTAGCAATCATTTCCCCAATCATGAGCGCGATGGCTTATAGACACTAAATGTTTGAGAGCAAACCATTTTCTCTCCAGCTGGCCTCTTTATAGATCATGAAAATATACTACTTAAATCAAAGGGAGACCCGCAACGGCAGCCCGGGCCCTGCTGTTCAATAATGACTTTTGTATTGGAGATCATCTCGCCAGGCTATCAATCATGTCGGGCATCCACGACTCGAGGGGAGCTAAGAGAAAACACTGACATATAAACTAGCTCCTCCTCGGTATTTTTCCCTAATACATACAAACGGCGGTGTCATACGAGCTTGATACTTTACACTAAAGGGAGTCAATACGGCAAATTGTTCCAAATTCACTGTCTGGCATTTTCGCACTCCCCGGTTCAGATGGAAACGTACAATTGACCCTCATGCGCCTCGCCGGGAACGGCGCAACATTATAACCTGAGGCGACGTGTTGTGGTCCAAATGAGATAAGTTCATTTTGAGCCACCCGGTATTTGTCCCATCGGTCGGGAGGCTATAAAGCTGGAAAGGAGCGGCGGCGGGAGGGGGGTCGAGCTCCACACATGTGCTTGGCCGCCGCCCAAATGTCTGGCCCTGCCTTCTGTGCAGGCGCAGGCACGGAAAGCGGGAGGTTGACAATATTGAGGTACAAATTTCCTCTAATCGGCGTGATGGTCTACAGGCTCCGGAGGGAAGGCGAGCTGCTGCTGCTGCGCGGTGCCAACACACGGCAAGATGGATGCAATGTCAGCAGGTGGGACAGTGGGGGAGGGCTGGAACGGGGGTACGGGCGACGTTTCGAAGGATTCGGGCCCTTTGGTGGACCGCTCATGTGTGCTCTCAGCAGGTCGGCGTTCTGCCCTGGAGAAGGATTCCGGGCAAATAAGGGCTGGCACGAGCAACTTTGACAACTTTCAAGACTGGACAGAGATTAATTGCTAACTTTTGAGTATTATGTAGATTTCCAGTTTCTGATGCAGCATTTAAAACTTTTGTTACACCGTAAAACCACAAATACACAAATTAAGTGTAATTCAAGGTATGGGATGGTACGCTAAAAATCGAGCTACCTGCTTTTTTTATGTCCAAATCAGACAACAACTTGAGTGCTAGCTAACAGTTTAACTCACCCTTCTTGGAAGTGGCGATGAAAAGATAATAAAATATGAATTTGTTCATGAGAGCAATTACTTTCACTTAATGCCCATTTTTCGCGGGGGGATTACGGTCATGAGCGTAAAAGACCCTCCGACTCATCCGAGCGAGAGATGTACGCCATTGCGGCGGCCTTGCGGCTAAACCAATTTAAACATTCATCACATACTTGCTGTCTTGCCGTGATCCTTTCATTACGCCGTCCCAAATTTGAGCCTAAGCTGGGACTCACGGGTCACGAGGAGATGCTCGGAGAACTCGAACTCAAAGCTGTCGATTTAAAGTTTGGAGAAAGTCTTTTTTTTTTTTTTAGGGCACGTGAGAAGTTGCAATGACAACAATGGCGGCCATTGAGAAGCTTGCAAGAAGAAGGCCGCAGTTTTCAAATAGATGATCCAAATAATTATAATTCTTAGAAAGAGTCTTGTTACCATGATGATGTGCTTCTCTTTTTTTTTTTTTAATGGTGGAAAGACACACCACTTCAATCGTGCCGGAGCCCATTCTAGGAAATTTTCCAGCTCCAAATCCGAGCTAAGCGTCTGAGTACACCCGGAGCCATTTTCCGTGCACTTTTGAAACGGGGCAGAACAACACCGAAGTTGACGTGTTAACACGGAAACGAAGCAAGCGGGGAGGACTTGTATGGTCTCAAATGAGCAGTCGGGGGCATTTGCAAGTAACTGGGGGTGGATGAAGAGGAAGAGGAGTAGAAGAAGGAGGGGCTGCTATATCCATAGCAACAGTCAAGTCCCCAGCTGTCATGTTTGGGCTGAGATAGGTGCTGCGAGCCCAGGGACCACTTAACCTCGACTGCATTTCAACTCAGGAAGCAAAGATGCCGCACGGCGCCTCACTTAAAATGCAAACTTTACACCCCCCGCACTTTTTTTGGAATTAACCCAAAGAGCTGTGCAAAGAGGTCTAATTAACCATCAATGCTGTGGGATGTCATTGAAAGGAAAGAAGGGGGGGGGGGGGGAGAAAGGAAAGTAGCAACGATAACATCAAGCTAAGCATATAAACACAATGGATCTCCGGTTTATCATCCCGTGTCCTTGAGAATGTTTGCTTGTTGACATTTATTGTCGCCAGGCTCTATTTTACAACATTAATTAATTCAAGATTTAAATCCATATTAAATCCATGATGCAGTCGGGAAAGCCCCCCCCCCCAACTGTGTATCAAGCTGGCGTGTCAAAATAAAACCCTTAAACATTTCTATAAAACAGTGAAGTAAAGTGCGTCAAATTGTCACGATACATTTTACAACTCTTTCGAGCCAATTACAATTTACTTGATGTGCCGCCAGAGAGGGAGCTTTTATTGTAGAATTTAAAGAAAAGTTCATTTCCAAAGTGTGTAACACAGCCCACTAATTGGCGAGTTGGATTTTTGGAGAAGATATATAATTTTTAAAGACTTTATGAACTCGCATGACACTTCCTGCACAATCGAAACGGGATAAAAATCCACATTTCCATTCGTGGTCTACAGTGATGGCTTTCTCCGGGGGAGTCCATATTGCTCTCGGCAGGCCTGCCAAAATGGTGTCTGTTGTTTTGCAAGGGAAACTGCAGCATTGTCCCCGCACGACGGTCCCCTTCTGGGCGTGAATGGCCGTCTAATCAAGCTCCCACTTTCACCGCAGCTGCTTTACAGCGAGCGGCGGTTCTGACCTCTGAGGCCCCCCCCCCCACTGCCTCCCTCCCTCTGGTCCTTTGGGACCCTTCAACAAGCTTTAGAGGCCAAATGAGGTGTAAGTCTATTAAAAGGGAGTTTGTGTGTAGATCACAGTCCCTCTGGGAGCAGCAGCTTTTTTGCCTTGTCATTCAGGTGCGGCTAATTTCCGTCTGCTCGCCGAGACCCCGCCCAGCGCCAAACCGGGGCCCGCTGCTAGAATTTCAAATGACGAGCGTCTTTTCGCGGAGGAGGCAGGTGATTTATTATTAGACAGCGACGGTGACACAAATAGACGTGGTTTTTAATGGCACGGATTCTCATTCCATCCCGTGATGCGGGTGCCATGTGCACCGATTCATTTACGAGACTCGTAACTAGTGCAAATATCACCGCATGCAAATGAGTTGGGCGGTCGTTCCAAAGAGTCCCTTTTAGGATCCATATTTAGGAGGAACGAGAAGTTCTCAATGACAGTGGCACCTTGTCAGATTAGTTTCATTCATTCTGTGACAGACTTACCAGGACCTCCAACCCCATCAGAGAAGAGATTGTCTGGGATCTCAATAGGTCTCGTCAGGCCAAGAAAATGGTCTTCCAGCTATAATAGAAAGCAGATATGTTCACAGATTTTAAAGGCAAGCAGATTTGCCTGAATTTTAACATTGTCACAAATGGCTAAGTCACACCTTGGTCCCTTGTCACGATGTCTACACAGCTTGCAGCTACTCGGGGCATGAATTGTTTTGATATCTGGGGGACTGCTATGATATGCCGTGATGTACGAGCCCCTTCTTTTTGGGCCGAGGAGCATCTTTTCCCGATCAAGCGGTGACAGAGTTTGTCAGGAGGGGAACGGGGTCAGCGGTGCAGCATTAACCTCGGGGAGGCCATCTCTGTGCTGTGCATTAGTCACACTGGGGATGGGGGGGCCGGTGGGGGCGGTGGGACGATGGGCCGCTTCGTAATAGATTATTGACTGGCGGGCAGCGGCCTGCGCCGCGCCATGTGGTCCTAAACCTGCGCTGACCTCTTCATAGCCAATGCAGGGAAAGGCCCACCTGCAGAAAAGTCAAGCCAAGGAGGGTTTTTTTTTTGTATGCGTTATTAGGTAGGAAAAAAAAAGAGCATATTCACGAATGGCAATAAAATGGCAGTCGCGGGCTCATCAAATGCAAAGTGCTGAGGGGGGAGGAAAAAAAAAACCCAACAAAAAAAAAAACAATTGCTTCCACCAACTTAGACTAGCTAATTAAAAAGGCAGGCAATTTCTCTCCAACAGTCACACTCAGGATCTTTAATTGAAATCAAAATGAACGGCGCTCGGAAGGAAAACGGGGAGCGTGCTGGTGGAGGAGGTGGTGCCATTTTACTGGTCTCACTGGAAAATAGCCTTTTATTATAATTAGATTTTTTAGCGAAAAAAAAACATAAGATGGGGATATGTCAGTCTGAGAAAAATCAGGGTTGGGTATGTCCAGTTCACATTGGGTACAGTTTGAGAACAAAATGTTTTTTTCTATAAACGGGTGCACATTTAAAATGTAAGTGATTTTTTTCTGAGGAATAAAAAAATGCCTTGGACACATTTCGCGTATTTCCTACATGCCAGTTCCACGTGTGCCTTCCCTTTGGCTCAGTAATTCATCTCCGAGCACCAATTTACCCCCCATCGTCAGCCCTGTATGGACGCGATGCTGAATTTCAAATGAGCCAATCTCTAAAAAAGTACCGTTGCTATTCTCGGACCTGTTTGTTTGCCTTCCGTCAACAATTAACCCTTTAGGCGAGTAACGTCCGTATGTCGTCTTTTGGAGAGCGTTCCCGGGAACGTCCTTGAGTGGGAAAGTCACGTTGTTTTGGGGTCAGGTTGTTTTCTCAGTGGCTCCATATTAAGCGTTCGCGTCATTAATTGATGTAATCGGTTTACATCGGGTTTTACTGTTACTGTTGAAAGCCTGACACGATTTAGACGATTCAAATGGAGCTTGAAACGTTTCATTTGATAATCGATCGCCTGGATTAATTTTGACAGCTCTACAGATAACCACAACTTCACCGCTCTAATATTTTTGAAGATTTCTGTATTCTATATAAATAGTGGGTCTAAGAAAAATGAACCTTGTGTTGACTCGAAGAACTACTTTAATGATCTTGATATAGTGGTCTTCAAGACACGGCAAACCTGTCAACGTGTGCACGCGCACACAAAAAAGGGATTGGGAATACGAGGCTATCAGCGAGCCGCACGTGACATTGACTGGTGGAGGTCTTCACTGTTTAAGTGTGTGTGTGTGTGTGGGGGGGGGGGGGGGGGGTGCCTGCTGAGGTTTCCCTCCTCCGCCAGCAGGCCTATAAGAGTGGTAAGTGGCAGTGATGAGACACTGTCCCCTGTGCCTCCTTCGGCTGCCATTCCCTTTAAATTGAAACGGAGTCCTGCAAATAAATGCCACATTCGGAGCCGGGGGAAGGTTGCGGAGAGGCGAGTACGACGCCTGAAAGTTGCATTTCGTATAAGCACCCGTCGGGGAATTGGCTTTGACTCGCTCTGTTTTTTGTTGTTTATATGATGAAGGAACAGGGCTGGCTTTTTATGTCGCGTGGTAAGGGCGAGCTGCTCCAGTCAAAAAGTATCAAATCTCGCAACGTACTCTCTCCTCCGAGTATCAACACGCATTAGTTTTACTCCCTGCTCATTAGCTTTAAATGGCGTGTCTCTCTTTAAGATTAATTGAAGCCGGGATAAGAGAAGATGGCTCCCAAGTGCATCCCGCTGTTTGTTATTCCCGTCGCCGTGGAAAAAAAAAAAAGTGGTAACAGTAAATTCTCCGAGTTGTTGTTGTTAAACTGGCGGAATTACCATATGTGTGCCATTTCCATAGAGTGACATCGCGCCCAACAACCCCCTCCTGGATCAAATGGGGACTATTGATCCTGCAGCACTCCATTTCAAGTTAATTGTGCTTGAAATGAGGTGCACATACTCAAGCATACCTGCGCCTGGAAGGTTTTATTTATTTATATTTGTCAGGGAACCCCCCCTGTGACAGATAAACAGAAAATATTCAATTCACTCAATTTTGATAAAGAAAAATCAGGGGCTGTTTCATTTCGATTGTATCAACCTTTTTCGGAAACCCTTAAAAATTCTGGGTTAAAAACCCAACAAACCAGAGTAGTAAAAATTTTTTAAAAAATACAGCTGGTTCATGAAGCAAATTTGAAGCTTCATTTTACCATCTCTACTTACAGAGCAAATTTAGAAATGTTTCAGCATTTAATTTCACAAAATTAAAAATGAATGACAGTACGAGTATGTTCTCTTTAAAATGTTGAACCCAAAATGTAGTGTAAATAAAATTTTATCGCAGAAATTATACCCAAATCTTCTCTGACGTCAAATAAGATACCCGCTTGCAAACCTGTCTGTTTCGGAGGCGATTCTTCAATAATCGTATATATAAATAAGTGCAAACGCTGTAATGGACCGCATTAAAGTGGCGGGCACACACACACGGAGGCAGGATTTAATTTGCATGCCAGATTAGCTTGCTCTCAGGTCGGGCCGGTGCCCGAGGGCAGCCTGTTCATTAATAGCATCTAGTCTCTTTATATGCATTAAGTCAATTGAGCCCATACATAAACTGATTTCAGCAACGCTGTGTAAATGTTGAACCGCGCTCCCTTAAGTGCACCGCCGGTGTTATTTGTCGTGGTGGAGGAGCTCGTCTAAGCACCCCATAAATAAACACGATATGATACGACAGGGGGAGGGTTGTGGCTTTGTTTCTAATATTTATAAAATCCGAGTGGCTGCTTCACTGTAAAGGCGCCATTTTGCTCCGGTTATCTTTTTCTTTTTTTTTTTCTCCAAACCTCCCTGACAGTGCAAAAACAATGCAAAGATCTCATCATGCAAGTTGATTTCAAGCCTTAAAAGTGTCCTATAGTGATTTGAGTGTACGTCACTTTTTGTGAGGGCTTTCCAAAACACACAATTGAAGGAAAATCCAATCCCCGGTGGAGGATTTGGACACTTATATAATCCCCCAATTATATTTTGCTCTCTCGTGAAAGCTCAGTGGCCTCCCTTGTGTTTATATGACTCACAAATATCTAACGCTGAACTGTGTTGCACACCAGTGCGGCGGCCTCATGACTGCAGAAGAGGTTCTTTTACTTTCTGCCCGACTGCATACGGCATAATGGGAGGGTTGGGGGGGGTGGGGGGTTGGTTGGCTTAACGCGGCGCACAAAGTCTTGACAAAGCCCCGGTGGCCTGCTGAGGAGACCGGGGTGCATCTGTGGAAACTCATTTTCAAGAGCACTCGGCATGCTTTTAAAGCTGTCTAATGGAAGCGCCCTGAAGCTTCCTCCAAACTGAAGTAAATTTGGTAAGCAGAAGTTAGGAACAAGAACTTCAAGTGTTGGTTAGCACAGCACCAGTCTGAGATGACGAGGTTAATGACGTACCTAATCTGACAATGCTGGATTTTTGTTTAAGTCACACTCCAATTTAATAATAAATAGGGATCAGGTAGACCACACCTCCCAAAAAAAAAAAAACCTGACGGCTCAGATCTTAGTGGTCTCCATTGAGGGGCCAATCAACATGTATTGATCATCCTTCAGCTCGGGGAAGGTGATTTAGGGACTCAGTTTGCAATACAACTTTTACACAGATTCAATTACAATCAGCTAGCTTGTGAACAATGACGCTAACTATGGACCACCCTGGCCATAAATTTTCTACTTGGCTTGACTTAGATTTCCCCATTACGTACCTGTGGGAGCTTCTGCAAAACAGCCATGCCATGGAATATCGTTTCTTTTATTATATTAAGAAATAGCTGAAGGAGAGCCGTTTAAGCTGTGGGAAAGAGAGAAAAGAAACCTGGTTTGTTTCTTGGAGGTCTTTTCATCTGAGTTAGGTCATTCTAGCATCAACACGTACCTGAGGCTTTCACCATTGTTGAATGGATTTGGGTTGAAGGTGAAACGTCTCCAAGAAGTCCAACTTCTATTCCGCCGTACTATCTCAGATGGAAGAGAATCTAGACGGATGGTGCAGAAAGATGTAACGCGCAGCTAACAGACGTCCATATCTCAAGTCCCGATGATCCACTCGGGTCTTACCTGCTGTCCATTGTTGGTGAAGGGCTTTCAGGGGCTCGAAGCTGTGGACGGTAGTTGATCCGCTGAGGATATCAGCTGTTGAGGGAAGGCCACCGCATGAGCAGATGAGAGCGGGATTTTGCACTTCCACTTGGAATCTCCTCAAATCCAGAGGTGAGCAAGATCGCTCTGATTCAGGAAGCTCTTTCCCAGGATGACCTTTAGCCGCTGCTACAATTCCATATAGGAAACTTTGTTAGAAAGCATGATGGGAAAGGTCGTAACCTCCCACCCGTGCGCTAAAGTCGCTCACTTAATGAAGTAACCACAAATTGGGCCGAGAACTAATTTGGACTGGCGTCTCCTGGACCTTCTTGGCCTGTGGAGATGTGTTTCATTTTGTCTTATCAGCGACTCCGTCGTGTGGATTTCCGCACGGACGCCTCCGTCTCCCTCGAGCGCCCCGTTAATGGAAACTTTGTTAATGTCATTAAGGCTCAGGTGGAAAGCCATTGTGTTGTCTTTTGTGCTTTTGGAGCTCAACGTTTCTTGGAGGTGCCGTATAAAATGCCAAATACTGCTTTTAGATTTTGTTGATTGCCGCACAGTAAATTTTAAAAGGAGGAGCTGCAATTAAAAAGAAAGCTTTGAGTGGGTTTATCTTGAAAGTGGATGATGAAAGCATTACAAGTACTGTGATTATGGTTCATCGCTGCCCTCTGCTGGTAGTAGGACAACAATTCAAGTCGATTCTCAGTATTTAGAATGATTTGGTACAAAAACAAAGGTGGTTGAGTGTGTAGAATTTCATTTCATTTCTAATGCTATGATGAATGTAATCAGGATTTGTTTCAACCCAACAAGAAGTGCATAATTAAAAGAAAAGAACTAATTATTTGCATTGCCTTGTTTATCAAGAACAAGTGTATCAGTGCCTGTTACCTTTTGGAATCAGGAAGATTTTTTTACCCCAACACAAAAAAGCTCATCGAATGGGTTCATCCAATTAGCCTAAATATTGTCTAGTATTTTTTTGTGTATGTGTAAAAAGGACTTATTCTTATATTGCATTCTTGATATGTGTGTATTGAATATTTCTAAGCATTTCTAAGAATTCTAATTATTTCAGTGGTTGTCAATTATATCATGACTGTATTTATTGTTTTTATTTTTTTCAAACACGCTGGATAGTTACAAAATCTAATTTTAAATAGTATACAAACAAATATATATACAATATACATACAAAACGTTTTGCGCATCAAAATTCTCTGAACATAAAACACATTGGTTGTCAAGTGTGTGTCAGAAGCCATTTTAGACAGTCAAAAATTGGAAGGAAGTCATTTGTTTAAAGGCACAAAAAGGTGAAATCGTGGTGAAATCAACTTTTACATGTTAACCAAACGATCCAATCAGATTGGTTCGTTTACAACAGTTTTTACGCTTTTGGTGCCTTCAAATGTGAACAATTTTGTGGATGTGGTTTTATACCTGAATATTGACATAAGGGCCAGAGTGCACAACGAGTGAAAGGCTCCCAGGTGGTGGAGGAATGTCCACAAGCACGTTGCGCTTGCGTAGAGGCTCCAGGCTGGACTCGGTTACATGGCGGCAGTGTTTCACCTTCAAGGACTGCAGCTTGGGGCAGTATTCAGTAACTGTCCTGCGAAGGGCAGTATACTTCCAGATTACACTGGCGGAAAATATTGCAGGGCAACCAGTCAATGAAATAAATAATAAAAAAATAATAATACCTGATTGCTTGGTCCCTAACCCGCAGGCAGCAACTCAGGTCCAGATGCTCGAGGCCCCTGCAGTTTTTGGCGACCTCCTCCACTGCCTCACCTGTGATACTTTCATTGACAGCCAAAGACAGAAAGGCTAACCGCACACACTTCTTGGCCAGGTAGCAGATGGAGTCATCCTTCAGCCGGCAGCAGCCGCTGAGGTCGAGCGAGCGCAACTCCCCGCAGTGGTCGGCCAGGCTGCGCAGGGACGGGCCATCTACAAATTCACAGCGGGCCACAGCGAGGTGCCGTAGGTGTAAGCAAGTCAAAGACAAGGCCGCCAGTGAGTGGCGGGTAAGGCCCACGCAGTCGCTCAAGTCCACTGTCAGCAGACGCCGGTTCCGGCTGATCACAGGGAGCAGCTCTTCGTCCGTCAGCCAGGAGGAGCAGCTCTCAAGTGACAGCTTGAGGAGACCAGTGTTGTCCTTCACCAGAGAGCGAAAGGCCTCCTTTGGAACGCAAGGTCCAACCTGTGCAAAAATAATGGGTTCAGTTTGTAAAATAATATTTAATAAAGAATGGCTTATTATTCTTGTTAGCCTTGTTTGTTTTTACGTCATCTACAAAAACGTTTGTCCAGCCCTGATGGACAGTCACATGAGAAAGAGAGAAAGGGGAAAAAATATGACTACTTACTAGCTCAAGACTCGTACTTTTGGCAAAGAAGAGTCCAATGAGCATGTGGAATTCCTTGCTCACTCTTTGCAAGGCCACAAGCTGTCTTAAAGGTAAATAGGATAAAATATGTGCAATCAGTACGTCCTCCCATGGTAACGTGAAAAGGCGACACCTGCTGGAGACAAAGTGACTTGTTGTAGCTGACCATTGAATTACAGAAAAATAGAACTAATACTGCTCAATACAGTTAAACAAAAACTTCATTACAGGTACAGGTACTTTGATACTGTAATGAAGTTACGTACCTGTGCTTTGCCTGAACATTTATTTTGTTTTCAATTTTTTTTTTAGCCAGGTGTTGTTAATTATGTCGTACTTTCGCCGTCTACAGAATTACGCTAGTTACTTCAATGTAAACGATAAAGACGTGTGTCAAATTGACGTGCTAAAATAATTGAAATAGTGCAAATAATTTATTCTCTTACGTTGTGTTTTCTACCTCGTCTTCCATTCCAAACAGAATGATATCTGTTTTAAATCAAGGAACACGGACGAACCTCTTCACCGTTTCCGCCAGTTTCTTCTTCGGTTGTTGGCGTATTAGCGCCACCTGCAGTTCGGGCCCCAACATTACCACGGTCTTAAGGAGCCCTTTTGCTTTTCACTTCTCACTCTTTAACAGTTTAATTTCTCGAACTATTCCACGATTTCCATTGAAACAGCTCAAACATACTTTGATAAATTTAAAAAAGGTGAATTTATTTCTTGTATGCCATTCCTATCAACAGCAGACACAGGAAAACATTTTTTTTATTTTATTCTATATTATTATTCCCACAACTTTATATATTATAAAACCCACAAGTGACTTTCAAATTATAGACCTGGTTGAAGGATGCATGCTTCCACTAAATCATAGACCTGTGTTTTTATTATAATGACTTTTCGACCTCATTAATCAAACAAAGTTTTACTTCAAACTACTTAGCACTTGCATGTCAAAGAGCATGATAGTGTTAATGCTTAATGCACTTAATGCCCTACTCACTACCCGACCTTTCACCCTATGTAAGCAGCCTTAAAACAGCAACGCAAATTGCTCCCAGATTATTGGCCGTTACATGGACCCACCTGTTAGTTTGTAAAAGCATTAGTAGAAGACACTTACACTGTCACTTCCCCTCAAGCCTTTAAACAGACAAATGGACAGAGAAAACAACAACTACAACAATATTTACTCTCCTGGCGATTACCTGACTCCAGTTGTCGCCGGTGCATCAGGATTTAACTCATTCTTCTAAACATTTATCGAATTCCATCCAATGTTTGACAGGAAAATAATCCCTGAGAGCAGATGTACTTTGAGGACACGATGTGGGGTATCTAGAAGAAGAAAAGGAGAAAAAAAAACATTGCAAGTTGAACTTCAACCTTCACAGCCAGCAGAATATACATACCAATATGTTTATTTTTAGCAATAGAAGCAGAAATGGATTCCGTCATAAAGAACAAAACACACTTTTATGAGGTACATTGGCAACATTCCTTTATGAGGATGACAATGATTGGTATTGTGTGACACTTTTTTGGATCTAAAAAGTCCACACACACCCGTGTTTCCTAATTGTTATCATTCAAACGTCGGCCATCAACATTTCAACGCTGACCAAATTGCAGCCAGCTGCCCGATTGGCTTCCTCTCCGACTAAGAGCCAAAGACTCCCTACCGAGGACAAGCAGCTGAGAGGAAGAACCGTGTCATCGAGCCATCAGTGAGCCATCAGGGGATCTTCTTGTAAACGAGGTTTTCCCTCTTTGTCATCTGTCCTGTCTCTTCAAAACTGGACACATGACAAGTTATATTGTATTTCCCAAATGCTCTTCGGAAAAATGTTTTGGCCAAAGGAGGTTTTCCCAAAGATAGTTAGCATTAGCTAGCCGTACCATTGACAAGTAAAATTTGTATTTGCAAATATAATGCTTGATATTTGATATTTATTGATCTGGAATGACGAGAGGTCTTTGTGATTACAAGGCTCAAAGGTCAATTCATTCAAATGAATGGAGGCAGTTCGAATGTGAGGTGTCGACGGAGCTTGGTGTGAAAATGTGACCATTTGGCCTGAAGAGTGTTAGCAACCACACACCTATATAACAGAGCGCAATCACACCCAAGGCATTTGCTGAAAGCCTGGCCGTCACGCAAACTGGAGCAGAAGCAAAAAATAATCAAAGAAGAGTAGTTGGGAGAAGTTCTGCTGCTAAAGCTCAGTTGAAGAGCACATGATGCTTGGAGTGGACGTGTACCCCAGTTTAACTTTGGGCCCTCAGAGGATTGGAGACCGCTTCTATAGAGGTGAGAGGCTCATTCAAACCCACATGACTCACTTTTGTGTACTTCTTCATCTTCAAATCAACTTTAAATTGCACAAGCAGCCAGTAGAGGGAGCCAGAATAGAGTTATGTGCTCCCTCTTTCACATTCCAGTTGGGCTTATTCCCAACGTTTCTCCGCATTTCTTAAAGATCGGGAGCCCGCCGCCCACATGCCGCTGTTCCCGTCGACGTGTGACCGGGTGGCCAAAGCCCCGCCGCCCGCGAGGCTTTTGGCGCCCCCGCCTGTCCTCCACGGCGAGCCCACGGCCCAAGCGCAAAAAGACGACGTGAAGATGGACCTGGAGAACTCGTCCCTTTGGAAGCAGTTCAGCTCAGTGGGAACGGAGATGATCATCACCAAAAAGGGAAGGTGAGTCAGTGACATCATTGAATCGTATCTGAACTTTGACCTAACCTCCATCTTCCCTTCACCCAAGACGAATGTTTCCAGGTATGAAGTTAAAGGTGTCGGGCCTGAACCCATCTCTACGCTACATCCTCCTCCTGGACATCATCCCAATGGACAGCTCCCGCTATCGCTTCCAAGGAGGTGGATGGCAGGCGGTGGGCGGGGCCGAAGACAGGCTGCCGGACCGTGTCTTCATCCACCCGGATTCCCCCGCCACTGGAGCTCACTGGCAGAGCCGCATCGTTTCCTTTCACTACGCCAAGCTCACCAACAACACACTCGACACGCATGGACATGTAAGTAGAGCACAACTGTCCGGGAATTTTCTTATCTCAGACACTACAGTATTTTCTTTATGCTATGAAACATGATCTGTCCGTCTTTCCAGATCATCCTCCACTCACTTCATCGCTACCAGCCGAGAGTGCACGTGATCGAGGCCCGGGACATGCTGAGTTGGGGCGGAGGGCAGCACTCCTTCGTCTTCCCCGAGACCCAGTTTATCACAGTCACTGCCTACCAGAACAGCAAGGTAGGTTCTCACCACGCTAACCTTTATTGCTAACTGTTGTTTTCATCTTCATATTTTTTTTTGGGGGGGGGAATTGCAGATTACAGAGTTGAAGATCATCTCCAACCCTTTTGCCAAAGGATTCCGGGAGGAAGGCATGAATAGCAAAAAGTAATTCACGATAAAGCCACGCTTATTTCTTGTCCGCACATATGTTCTGTTTCAAATTATTTTTTTTTTCCTAGACAAAGAGATGCAAGACAGAAGCGGAAATTAGCAGACATGTCGGAAAGTGTGCCTATAGGTCAGTTGGCAGACTCAAACCTTATGGGTCCCAGGGACCCCTTTAACACCTACTGATGTATATCAAGCATTCCTCATAACTTCCACAGGGAACTGCGATCCATGTGACTCCACTCAGCACCATCCCAACATAACCGGAGCAGACCTGCAGGCCCTCGCGTTGGCCTCTCTGCCCCGAATGACCGCCGACCCCTCATGTAGGTTCCAGGACACCCTCGTCCCGGAACAGCCTCTGGACCTCGACGAGGCCTTCATGGCCTCCCAGATTCCAGACATAAGCGAGGTCACAAATACTATAATTGAAAGGTAAGTACAAGCAGCAAATATTAGAATTGAAGTTGCATCAGCATGTAATGGGTCATGTCTGCTCCCCTCGCAGTTCTGACTCCCTGAGCGAGGCAGCCTTCACCACATCCTTCCAGGCAACTCAGACCAGCTCACCCTCCTTCGTTCCTCTCCCTCAGCCCTCCCCCTTCCCGTCCAACCCATCCGAACCTCCCGGTGACTACCCCACCGTCCTCTCCTCCTCTCCCACCCTTTCCTCCACCACCTCGCCGTCTTTGCAGCAGACAGCCTTCACCTTCCCCACCCCACCGTCATCCTCTTCTTCACCCTCCTATCAAGCCAACCCGGAGCTCGACACCTGTTTTCCTCCGTGTCAATCTCAGGAGCAAATGTCCCTTCTCATACAACAAGATAACATTTCCAGCGGCCGCAATTCACCCGCTAAGCAAACTTCGGAAGCCTTCTTCACTTCAATTCCTGAGCCCCATCCCCCTCTGGGTGCCCCCCCGGCCCCTTTTGCTTTCCCAGCCCCCATGCAGAACCTGTCCTTCCCAAGTCAGGCTCTTCACCTCTCCAATCTGGCCCAGCAAAATCAAGCCCCGAGTTTTTCAGCCACCTTCCCCCACCACTCATCTTCCTCCCTGCCTTTCCAAACCTCTTGCTTCCCCTCCACGCCTCACCCTCAAAACCTAAACAACATGGCCCCCTCGTACCCCTCGGTGGAGCTGGGTGGAATCCCCCAGTTCTCCCCTGCCGGCCCCTACCGCTCGGACGTGATGCTGCACCACCCCTCTCTGCTCCAGCAACGTGAGCCACCCCTCCCCATCCCTCCCGCTACCCCAACCATCTACCCACCCTTCACCTCCTACCCGCTCCGGCTCCACCAAGACCCTCACCCATCTCTCAGCATCCCCCTCCGGCCACTATATAGACATCAGCATCCCCACACCCAAGGGTCCTTCCTGGATGTGAACACCGGGGCTGTGTTCTAAAACAAAAAGGACATTTTGATGGTGAATTGTTTTTGGCTTGATGGCTCTTTTAGCCATAAAAATAATGTAATAGGCATTGTGACGTAGAAAAATGATTTGTAAATAGTACTTTGGATGAAATAGCCATTGCAGAACATGGAATTAAAAATATGAGTCATCTTTTTTTTTTTGTATGACTGCACAGTAAAAAGGTACATTACATTAGCTAGCTAGCAAGCTAACAATACAGATGAATAGATAGATGCATTGACTCGTCAATATTTTTAGGCCACTAGAATAAGAAATACCAAACTGCCATTGCAGCGTCTATGATGCGATGCTCCTTAATGCATCGTAACAAGCTGCTACTGTGATGTAAAAAAATAAATAAAAATTAACAGAACTCGAAATCATGCCTGCCCCCGTCACGCTCCAGAAAATTGAGTAAGTCCCTTCACAGAAATGACGAGGCTGCAATGTTAATCATTTCAAGTGACACCCTCTCAATATATAACTCAACCTAAATTCCGTGTGTTGACAATTAACCCTAAATTTGTGCTCCTAAAAAGTTTAGAGAAAAAAAAACAAATGCAAGGTTCATGCGACGGCTGACCTACTTTTGCAGCATTGGTAAAAAAACTTGAAAAAAAAAGTTTATTCAATGGTTACGCAAACGCTTGTTGATCCAAAAGATATATTTGCTTCTAAAATTGATATTTGTTATACATGAATAATAATAAGCACGTTACCCAAGGGTCTGCGTTTTGGTCAATGCCAAGGGTCAACTTGTTGTTTGCTCTAATTTTCACTGTCACTCATTAACCAGGAGGAGGGGGGAAAGATTACTTTTTTGGGTCAGATTGGCTTGGAAAATGTAAAAATCTCAGGTGTCTAACCTTAGATGAACTTGAGGTAAGGCGGAGGTAATATTTTCTTTTCTGCCAGACTAGTTTTGACAGGACCGGTTTTGACAATTTGCATACTTGTTGGAACACCCAAGGCGGAATCTAGCAGTAAACTCCACACGGGGAAGATGATGTGCACTCGCCTGCTCTCCTCGCGCCTCTACCTGCTCCCCACCAGACTCAAGTCGACCGCCTCCCCGAGGATGGTGCAGGCCGCCGTCGCTGCGGATAAGCCGCCGAGACCCCTGGCCGTCTCGTTAGCTTTCGAGGATCCCAGCGCGTTTCATGTGAAGAGCCTGAGAGACCTGTTCCGTGCCTTGGTTGTTTTCCGATTCTGCTCCTTCCCAGTGCTGGTCAACAACTGCGACAAGGTGAGACCTCATTGTTATTTTTGTACTCAATTGATTTTTAAGTTGTAGGAAATATGTGGTTGCAAAAGTGTGCACACCCTCTTATACTGTTCCAATTCTCCTAACTTAAATATAAGCCACCTAGTATCAGATTCACTTTCAAAACTGTCAGGACCTGGTTTTTGCAGCTGATGTCAACGGCCCGCAGCATTCTGGGTCGGCGCGTGTTCGCCACGCTGATGAGATCCACAGTATACGCTCAGTTTGTGGCCGGCGAGAACGAGAAGGAGATTTCCGAGTCCATGGAGAAGATGAGCACGCTGGGACTGAGGCCCATGCTGGCGGTTCCCATTGAGGAGGACCTGGGAGAGAGCACGGGGTTAGGCGCACTTTTATTTATTTTTTAGCTATTAAGAACCTATGATTCTCAACCACGGCGCACGTGTCATCTAGAGAGAAGAGATATAACGAGAATATGGATGCCATGTTGGAATGCGTACGAATGTCACACAGCAACGCTTGGAGCAAAGATCCCATGATGCAACTGAAGGTCACGGCCCTGCTCAGTCCTGAGCTATGTGTAAGTGATAAGTTCCTTGGCTCAATTAAAGGAGGAAACCCAGAACTCATTAAAGGGAGGATGTGATTCATTGTGTGCATCAAGGTCAAACTCACCAAGATTATTTCGAAACAAGCATACGACTTGGACCTTCTTGTCAGGGCCATGGATGGCGAGGAGGTGGAATTCCACGGTTTGGAGGAAAACGAGGCGGCGCACTTCCATTGCAGCTTGAGGAGACTCAACAAGATAGGCGAGGTACCAACCGCGTTCTGCGTGTGGTTCCTTGAAGAACATTAAATCAAAATGTGTGTCCTTCAGGCTAGCGTGAACAAAGTGCGGGTGCTGGTCGATGCCGAGTACACCTACATGAACCCCGCCCTGTCTCTTGTTTCCATGGCAATGATGAAGAAGTTCAATAAAGACAGTGCCTGGATCTGGTACACATTCCAGTGTTACCTGAAGGTAAAATCAAAAGTCTGGATTACTTTATGAGGCCTTCAAAAGTAAATATACAGTCAAGAAATATTGACTCTCAGGAGACGAGGACACACCTCCTGGAGGCCATCAAGCAGTCCCAGGAAGGAGGCTTCTGTTTGGGGGTCAAGCTGGTGCGAGGAGCCTACATGGACAAAGAGAGGAAGCTGGCGGCAAAGGAAGGTCGCCCAGATCCGGTTCAAGACAGCTGGGAGGACACAAATGACAAGTTAGGATATTTTTCCCTTTTGTGAGGGAGCTGAAATTTGGTTGGAATACAAAAATAGAATTCAAAAGATTGATGATTTCATCTTTTAGTTATAACAGCTTACTGGAGGTTCTGCTAAGGCTCATTGCTGAGGAGCCAACACGCTACCGGATCATCGTCGCCACGCACAACGAAGAATCCGTGAGGCGGGCAGCCAAATGGTGAGTTATTTTTTTTTATACTAACTTCACTTGATAACTTTTTCACTCAATTCTTCACCATCAGTGTTGAGGAACTAGGCATAGACAAATCAAGAGGCAGCGTGTGTTTCGGGCAGCTCCTGGGGATGTGTGATCACGTTTCCCTCACGTTAGGTGAGTTAGCAACATCAAAATTGTGGTTGTCATAGCAACTTAATCACTCTCTTCTCCTCCGTAGCCAAGGAGGGTTACGCCGTGTACAAGTCGGTCCCGTACGGCTCGGTGGACGACACGTTGCCGTACTTGGTGCGCAGGGCTCAGGAGAACCAAACGGTGCTGAAAGGTATCCGCAAGGAGCGAGACCTGCTTAGGCAGGAGCTCCGGAGGAGACTCAGTTTGGGGGCGCGCTAGAAGGGTTTTAAGGAATGGGACAGAGTCAACTTGTAGCATCTTACATTGGATTGTAAAGAGATTTTTTTTTTTTTTTATGTAATGAGATGCTCATGTTTGATGCTCATGGATTAATTGAATTTGACAGGAAATGGGAATGTATTAAAATCATATCTGAAAAGCAAAATGACTTATTTTGCCACAGATTATTTTTTTTATTTAGGCTTTTTCCAGTTAATTCAATGATTGAATTAATTGAAGCACTTTATATTTTTTTGTTTGTTTACTGAACAATTAGATCAGTGGTTCTTAAACATATTAGAGGTACCAAACCCCTCTTGAGTGAATTTTTTTTTCCTTCAAATTCAAGACATCAATGTTTATTATTTTTATTATTATTGGTGCACAAAATGAGCCATGCATGAACATCACCTCGTTCAAAGAACAAAACCAACGCAATGCATGAACTCAAAACAAATGACATACCTGCAAATCAGTGTGACTTCTGCTGGTGCCTTTGCGAGACCAGTTCAGATATGCGTCGTCACGAATTTACACAACCTGCCGAACCCCCGAGACCGACTCACCTAACCGAATTACTCACCTCAGCTCAGGTAGCAATTCCCCAACCATGCTATGAGAAATCATCAGGTGTTCAGCTGGAAATTATTTCATTTTGTGCAATTCTTGTGTTCTTTGAAATGTGTTTTTTTTTTTTTGTTTGTTCTTTGTGCCGTGACTCACCACCACATCCTGGAGAAGAATGTCCAAAAACAGTAGGAAGGCAGCAACTGTAAGCTCTACTGAAGAATTTATTATTGAAACTGATCAGACAAAGCAGGCTAACGTCAAACAAACTGTACTTTCTCAAATGAATTGATTTGGGATCAGCTTCCAGCCAGGTGGCGTTTAACGTCAAAACGGAATGTAACCTTTCCAAAATCAATAGTTGCCTTGGTTCTGATTTCTGTAGCCTCGCTGGTAGCCTCCCTGTTTGGACTGGTAACCGCCCTTCCCGCCGTCTGCGTAAAGGGGCACGATTTTAACAATTATTCCGGAATAAATCAAGAAATGCAAAACAAATTTGCTCCACATACCTCTCTGGTACGACTGTTTCTGTTGGTATCCGCCTTTCTGATCTGTAATGCAAGGGCCAATCAATTAGTCCACTGGAAAAAAAAAAATCAACATCTAAAACAAAGACTTTTTTTTAAGGTCTGTCAGGAAATGAAATGGCCTGATCGTTTTGCGACCTATGAGAAGAACTCGAGGGCGACCGAGCTGACCTCTGTTGAAATATCCGCCGTAGACGCCCTGCTTGAGATCGAAAACGCGCTCGTTGTTCTCCACCAAGCTGCCCAGTTTCTCGGCCAGCTGCAGGGCCATGTTCTGCAGGGAGGTGGGCTCCGTGCGGTGCATCACCACAGTCTGCGTGGGCTGGTCCAGAGAGGCCTGTCGCCGGCCGGGAGGTCGCGTTCATAAATACATCAAATAAAAAAAAAGGAATCCTTGACAAGTTAGCAGAAGTCATGGAACGTTACCATAAGCTCCTCGTTGATGATCATTTTGCTGATGATGCTGTGAACTGTTGCTATCTCCAACTCAAACATGTCAGATAGTGTTGCCATGCTAAAAAAAAATACAGAAATTAAAGATTTGGATGAGTTTTGTGTAGTTTCTGTAAGATACCACAAGATGGCACCAAAGCCACTAATTGGATAGTAGGATATTTTAAAGAAATATTTTTCCATCTTATTTTCAAACCATAAAAGTCTAAAGAAGCTGACCTGATGGAGTCGTACACACTGCTGTACGTGAAGAGGTACGTCCTCAGCGACTCCTCTTGGATCTTCCTACACAAACCGCCAACACGGCATTGAGTGACCGACGTGACAATTTACAAAGCGTTGGACGCCGAGGCCTTTTGGAAAATGCAAACCTGACGAGCATCTCGCGCACTCGCTGCGTCTCGGGGAACAGGTCCCACACTTTGCTGTTCATCTTCTCATTGATGATGAAGGAGTGGCAGGTGCGCCAGTCGCCCATCTTCATGGCCTTGCTGGCCGCCACCACATGCTCGCGCATGCTCTCGGGGGGGCCTGGGAAAAAAGAAACGCCGCAACGTTCACTTGAATGCTCTTTTACTAAAAACGATCCAATCAAGAAGGAAATCGTCTTCTACTTACCGAGTAGCGGCTGTCGCTCTCCCACTCGCAGCTGATGATGGAACTGCTTGCTGATCATGCGGCGGCGGGCGTCAAACTCGTGGGCGGCCATGTAGGGGATTTCCAACAACATGGCCGACACCAGGTACACGCACTCCAGCAGCTCCAAGTTGATGTGCATGTGGAAGGGCACCTGGAAGAACACGCAAGCTGATGGTGAGCACCAAATAGAAATGAGGTCTCTCTGATATTTCAAAAATTCCACTTTGGTCTTAGTTTTCCCTGCTGTGATTCCCACCATGTTCAAATTGTTAGATGACAATATGTGTGCGCGAGAATGTGCGCAGTGTGACGACTGACTTGTCTTCGCTTCTCGATCTTCTCCTGCTCGGCGTTCCTCTCCTGCATGTTCCTCATGAGCAAACCTTGCCCCAGCAGCTCCTTAGCACGGCCCGATGACTGGATGTCCAGCAAAGCATTGTGGGCGTCTTTGATCATGCCTTGACGGAAGGCGCAGATGCCCAGTTGGACCATGGTTCTGTTGTACAAGATCTAGGAGGAAGGAACGCAAACGGTTGATATGGACTCATCACAAATGGTGGCTTGGATGGAGTGCGGCTGCACCTGCACGGGCGGGTCGGCGTGCTGGATGTTGTCCTGCAGGTGGCTCATGAGCATCAGGTCGCGGGCCTGGTACCAGCGCGAGTGCAGCGCGTGGTGGTAAATGTGGCAGAGGATGGCGCACGTGCGGATGCGGTCGGTGCGGTCCTTGGCGTAGATAAACTTGCACAGGCGGTCCATGATGATGGCGCTGTCCTCGCCCTCGCTCTCCTCTTGGTCCTGTTGGGACTTAGCGACAGAAATTTTGAGAACACCCACAGGCGGAGCTAGGATTTTTTTACTCAAACGACAAATTCAATTAACATGCTACTCTTCTCACCTTTGTTTCTGCCTGGATGCCCAGGCTGCGCCGGTGAGCCTTGTAATCAAATTTGTAGTACGTGTGCATGATTCTGTGCAGGTAGATGCGGCAAATCTCCTCCGTGGTGCCCTTGTTCTCTAAGTATGTGAGCAGGCGGTCCATGATGCCGCACACGTGCCCTTCGTCTTTCAGATTGTCCACGTATTCTGCGGGGGGGTAGAGGCGGAACCGTTAGTCCGACGCTATTTGTCAGTTGACGAAATGAACTCGGAAGCGCTGCGCGCTGACCTTGCGAATGAGGATCCGTGTTCTGCATGATCTTGGTGAACTCTTCGTCCATCCTCTCTACCAAAGTTAAAATGCAGCCGCGAACCCTGAAAGGCTGAAGACGTGAAAGAGCATAACTACAAGCGTGACTACAAAAATGAAAAAAATGGTAACAGCGAGACTGCACACACCTGATCTGAGATGGCCAAGTTCTCACTTTCCTCCGCAATGTTCTCCCCAATGAACATGTCATTGTTGTCATACAGAATGTCCAGCAGCTCGTCTATGCAGTCCAGACACTTCTTCCACATTTCCGGCTGAAGGGAATAAAAAAAAAAAAAAGCAAGTCATGAGAGCGGATTACATGACGTGTCAATCAAATCTCAAGCATCCTGCTTTCCGACCTTCATATAAGTCGCCATGTTGGGGTTGTAATCGTAGAGCGACGCAACGATGTTGAATTTGATTTTAACCAGGACGCCCACACCCAGGTTGTGCTCGAGAGCGATGGCGGCGAGGGCGTGGAGCAGTTCAATCTGGCCAGTCCTGCCGGAGAGGAATTTGCATTTACTATCAAAACATCCATGGCACTGTCAATCTTCTCCCTTCAGCCATCAGATTATGCGGACGTACCAAATAGTGTGTCCCAGCTATCCAATATTTTTACAATTGAATATTCTGATCAATTAATCAGACAAATACTGATGTTGAATAATTTAACACCACTAACAAAGCACACAGCAGGTGCAGGTATTATTTTAGTCCACACGAGGGCGCCATCCGAACATTCAGCGATATGAACAATTCTAATTTGTTCCTTGAAGGTGCAGAGTGTGCACTGAGTGAATACCGGTCGGTGCCCTTTTTGCCTCTGGCTTGCAGGATCTCGTGGAGCTTCTTCACCACCACAACTGTGTTGATCTCAGTTCCCTTTGCAAACATCTTGGGCTTCTCCTGAGAGTTTCCAACAAAGGTAAACGTGTGATTGCTTTTTTTGAAAAACAGAAGGCGGTCTTTGTCTTTACCTTGACGAGAGGGACGCCTCCCTTGACCTTCTCCCAGCCTCCCTCCACCTCCTCGCCTCCCTCTTCCTCAGCCTCCTCCTCCAGCTTCTCTTTCTTCTTCAGCTTCTTCTTCTTCCCCAGCTTTTCGCCGCTCTTCTCGGGCGCCTGAGCCCTGGAATGCACGTCGAGGCGCTTTAAGTGACGTTAGGGGGGGACAGAACGGAATTGTGAATTGCCGACTCACTTTTTGAGGAAGACCATGGCGAGAGACGCGCCCTTGTCCTCGCCGTCGTCAGAGCTCTCACTGCCCGAGTCCACGGTGTCTGAGCCCCAGTCTTCATCATCTTCATCGTCGTCGCTGGAGGAAGACTCGTCCTGGCAAAGGGACAAAGCACAACATTGAAACCATATAAATCATTTCGAAGTTTCAAAAAAGTTAATTTTTTACAGTAAACAGCAGACGTGATGATGTGAAAGCAATTAAGAATAACTGCAGCTCCCTACCCCAGATCCTTTCTTGAGGAACTTGCTAGCTTCCGGTGTGGCCTCTGGCTTTTTCTTCAAGAAGTTTTTAGCAGACACACCATCATCATCCCCATCGCTGTCAGAGGACGACCCTGACGTGCAAAGGCATGATTAATATTTGCCAGTGTGACTCCTCACCTCAATCCAGAATAGTAAGCATAAAATTGAAGAAGAAAGAAGAAGGTGGGTTACCTGAATCATCTGGGCCCTTGTCTTCCTCTTCATCTGCAGATTCCTGTGGATTCTGTTACAATTATATTGAGAGGTTAATGTCCTGTGAACGTGTCATGTTTTGGCGTGTCATTTTCTCACCTCCTTGTAAGCAGTAATTTCCGTCTCGTAATCCCGGTTGTACTTGCGGATCTTCTGCCGCAGTGTACTGAGGGCTTTTGCATTGTTCTTGTTCATCTTCTTCTTGCCCTCTTTGTCCTCCCAAAGCTGAAACAGATCTCATTTTAATACATCACATAAATTTTGTATTTCTTAATAAAGTATGTGTGGATATGTGGGGGGGGGTTAAATGTTATTTTCACAATTGCAGGGGGCGAAGGAAATTAAACAACAGACCTGATTCAGGTAGTCCTCCAGGTCTGCCAACAGACGGATGTAGAAAGGTGGAACTCCCTCTTTGTCCACTATATTCTTGCTTTTGAGGAACGCTCGACACAACTGCTCAAACTCCTCCAGACACTTGGCCATGTCGCGGATCTTCATGGCATTGCGGATAGTCTTGATGAGATTGGTCAACTCCTCAAACCTATGATTGAGGAATACAATCAAGTCAAATATGTATGTATGAAGACCAAAAGTTTATCTTGAAGTAAATGGGCCCACCTTTTGTCTTTGGCACTGCGCACGACTCTTTTGGTGTCCTCCTCATCATCACTGAGCAGGAGCGACCTGTGCAGTCAAACGTGCATTGTGAGATGATCTTCAAATCGAAATGCAACAAATAAATGATGAAATCGAAATGCAACAACTAAATGATGTAATAAGTGGACTGACTGCTTGAGCGTTGTCCCGGGCGCTTTAGGGGCGATCTCATCGGCTGATGAGGACTCCTCTGACTCACTGTCAGACCCGGTGGCGAAGAAACGAGACATTGCTGAAGAAGGGCACAATCTACAAAAAAAACAACAATAGGCGGTCGGCTCATTAGATGTTAGCTAACGTGTCACGGAGCTAAAGCTAAGATAAGCTTCCGCTAGCAACTCGCCTCCCAAGGTAAAATGCGAACAAGAGTCGAATAGTGACCAACAAATTTCTATCCACAACTTACCTAGGTCCTTGAGAAATGCGATTTCAGATGCTTCTGTCTTGTTTGGGTGTTAATAAAATCCAGTTTTGCTGTCGCGTTGACACGGTGAAAACGTGCGACGTTCAGTACGGGTGACTAGCGCCGGGAAAGGAAGTGACGTAGGACAGAAGAGGTGAAAACTTTGCTCAATGCAGTACAGCGCCGTCTAGTGGCGAAAGCAGTCTGGAGCGCAGTATAAATCACTTTTTCTAGCATAAACATAACATTTCTCGTGATATAATCATTCAAGCCATATATTTATCGTGTCAGTGTTGCTCGAAAACAGCTTTCAGAATTGTTACCTATATTTTTATATGACAATCTAACATACAGTAATAATCTTATTCTCAGAATGGGCAATAAAGCACACCAATATTAATCAAAGAATTGACCTCAACGAGTAACACAGTTAGAACTTTTATTAAGCATAATTAAAAAAAAACCCGGAGTAATATAGTACCACAGTTAGAACTTTTATTAAGTATAATTTAAAAAATAAAACAAAATATAAAGTGCAGGCCAGGTAATTTAAGATGTGTTTTACTTGTCTTCTCTCTTGTACTTTTCCAATTCTGGAATAAAACAAAATATTGTTAAGGGGGGATGAGCAGAATATATAATAATTATAATTAATTACAACATTTGATGATTTTATAATAGAGTCCGGCAGTCGTACCCTCTTTCAGTCGCTGATTTTCAGCCTTAAGCACAATACATGTTTGACAACCTGTAACAAAAGTACAAAACATTTGCGACTTGGAACATTCCTGAAACTACCTTTTTCACCTACCTGACTGACTTATCTGATGCTTCACGGGTGGTTTTATGTTTTTGCTTCTGCTGACAGCCTCTCCAGCCGCTGAGGAAACCACAGTATCTGAAGAGGGAATCACATGAACTTGTGGGATATTTGAAAATGTCACATGGTTAGTCTTTTATTTATTTGACCTGTCTTTATCTTCTTCGTTTGCATCAATTGTGCCTCTCTGCTAATGTCCCGCTTCCTGGTTTGTGGAAGGGTAACTGCAGGATTAGATGCTAAGAAGGAAGAAATATTATTTCAATTTTTCATTTATTACTTATTGTGAATAATAGTTTTAAGTGTGTGGATCATAATTTTTTTTTTTTCCTCTTACCAGTACTTGAAGTCAGCGTGAGGCTTCTTGTCAATTGCGTCCGGGGAGGTGGCAGCCCTTTCGGGATGCTTGGTGGCTTTCTGGCTATTTGCGTTTTCTCCGCTCCGGTTTTTGGCCTCGGCATCGGTGTCACAAGTGAAGAGGAGGTTGCGCGAGGCACCGCTAAACTCTTAAAAGGATGACAAAAAAAAACAAAGTCATACCTGAATTGCATCCAACCCCATCTTTAGTTCCACTTATTGATTTACCTCCTTAAGCGTGTGAGAAGGCAAACTTTGTTTGACGGGGAGTCCAGATGTTAGCGGTTTTCCTCGCTTCTGAAGCAACGGCTTGAACTTGGGCAGCTGCGATGAAGCTTTCAAGCAAGGCAGCAGCGATTTAGCGGCTGGTTGAGCTTGCGATATCTTCGGACGGCAGACGTCGGATGAGATGACGACGGGTGTTTCCTTACTGGCCGTATCCCCGTCCGGTTTTTCCTCCGTTACCAAAGATTTGCTCAGATCAACACCGACGTTGAAGAAATCCATTTTACAAGACAACGGCGTTGAAGTGTGAAAACTACGGTCGCTGGAGATGTTTCCCAGTTGAATTGTTCGGTTGGATTTAGGATCAGCGTCGAAGGTGTTGTGGGGATTGTTGACGGAATCTTTTTCTGATGTGATGTTAGACTGAGAGAGAAGGCTAACGTCAAAGGTGCCGTGGTGACGATCACGAGAGTCGCTTTCTGATTCCGTGTCAACAGCCGGTGCGGGATGATTAACATCGGCAGTGTCACGCTGAAGGTCACTGGGACTGCTGTCTGACAAAATGATTGTTTCATTGGCCCGAGTGTGAGATTTAGCTTCCAAAATGTTTTTGTGACTGCCACTAGGACTGCTTTTGGAGATTATTCCGTTGGCCACATCGAAGGTATCATGGGGATTGTTGATGTAGCCCTCTTCTGAGGTAATGTTGGACTGAGAGAGAAGGCTAGGGTCAAAGGTGATGTACTGACGGTCGCTCGAGATGTTTTCCAGTAGAATCGTTCGGTTGGATTTAGGATCAGCGTCGAAGGTGTTGTGAGGATTGTTGATGGAAACTTTTTCTAATGCAATGTTGGACTGAGAGAGAAGGCTCGCGTTGAAGGTGACGTTGCGACGCTCACAAGAGCCGCTTTCTGATTCCGTGTCAACAGCCGGCGCGGGACAGGAAGTGTCACGCTGAAGGTCACTGGGACTGCTGTCTGACAAAATGATTGTTTCATTGACCAGAGGACGAGATTTAGCTTCCAAGATGTTGTGGTGACTGCCACTAGAACTACTTTCGGACATTGTTCCGTTGGCCGGAGAAAGAGGAGCCGCATTAAAAGTGTTGTGACGGCTGGTTTCCCTCGACCGGGTTATCGTGCTCTCGTTACTCGTCATACTGGTTGTGGGTAGGCCATCCTGTTCTGGAGGTCCACTCCCCAAGGTGGGATCTTTATCAGTGGACGTTGACATACCCTGTCCTTTGTTTTGAGGGAAGCTTATTGGAGATGCAGTTAAAGGGGAAGTCGCGACATGTTCTAAATTAGATTCAATAGTCGCCTTCTGTGCACAGTTAAGTCTCTCCATGTCAGAAGCAGTTATGTTCATACTAAAATTTATACTTTGCTGCATCATGGAATCAAATGAGAAATTAGTAATGTCCGGTAAGCACTCGTCACGCAACCAAAACGAAGCTTTAACATCTGTTTGGCTACCATTTGCTTTTACATCCATGCTTGGCAGCAGAGAGGGAATCAATTTAGAGTTGTTGTGAACGACTTCAGTTAGCCTACCAGGAGTTTTGAACGGTGTCGTTGCAGCCAGAGGTGATATTGGCGTGGTATTAAGTTGAAATAACTCCTCTGTACTGTGATCATCTGGTGAAAGTTCAACCAAAGAGATATCTGGGAACAATTCGTCATCCAAATACATTATTTTCGTTGGTGCTGTTATTCCCAGGGAATGGCTTCGTCTCATTTGATCTGTTTCTGGATTTTCGACAAAAGATGAACACTCTGTCGTCAAATCAGCCATTCCAGTCAGCCGAATTCCTTGCTGTTGGCCAAGTAACAGCAGATACTTCAAATAGCCTCAGCCTGTGGACAAAAAAATGCAATGCTTGATAGTTTTTTTCCCCCCATCACATTGTATTTCCCGTTAGCTGTTGGTCACATGTTTGATGGAATTTGCTTGGAGTCATTTTGAATAAAAATAGATCCGCAGTTCAAAATAGTTTGCAACTTCTGCAAATGAGTTAATCAACGCCTTTCGAAATTTAAACGTGTAGGAAAACCAATCAATGTAATGTCATGCAATTAACTCGAACACCAACTAAAATAATAACAATGTGGCAGACATAATTAACAAAACGGGTGCTGTTTAAATCGTTATCAATTGCTAAAAAACAGAAGCCTTGAAATAATTGGGGACAGAGTAAGAGTATCCGACGCAACTTACGCTTTCCAGTCGATCTGCAAGGGAGCAAAAAATTGGGCCAAAAAGCACCAAAACAGTCAGAAAAGTTCAAAACTACTTTACAGCTTGCACGAGTTTATCAAAGCCGCTCCAGATTTAAACAGTTGTACCAACCAATCACAACGCGAGCTTCTTATTCGTGTGTGAACCGTATGCCTACACCGCCCCTACTCGCCTTGGCGGGGAAACTGCATATGAACCCATATTTTATTGTTGTTCTTGATACTTGTGCGGTTACTTTCCAACGCCAACAACAATATTTCAAATGTGTTTTATTGAATGTTAAAGAAATAAATAAAGGACAACAGAAGCGCTTGGGTTAAAGCATCACCTCCAGCATCACTCTCAACTGTGGATTGGTCGCCATATGATGGCTGTCCTGCTTTATTGCCTCGTTGCTTGCTGCGTCCGGGCGTGCGGCCTGGAACGTGTCCTCTGCAGATATTTTTTTTAAATGCAGATTCACTTGTAGAGTGGCTTTTTTTCATCAAACGTAGTTAATCTATTTTGATTTATTGCACAGCACCACACAAGCATGTACTTGATGACATTGCCCACAAGAGGGCGACAGAGTACATCCGCTCACCATCATTTCACAAGGTTACTACGCAGTCCAGGGTCTGATTATGGGGGCTCTGGGCCCTGATCTTACCTTGACCGTTGTCTTTAACTTTGACCCTTTGCCTCTTCCGCTTCTTTCCCTGGAACACACAAAAACATTTCCAAACTTCCCCAATACTGGTTACCAGGAGCGTCCCGAGTGACGTCATGTAGACTTACATAGTTATCAGTGCAGGACCAATCGGGATGCTGCTGTGTGTGGATTAGTTTGGCAGCATCGGCGAGCTCATAGTATTTCCTTTGCTGTTTTTTTGTCAGCGACTTCCACTGCAAATGTACGTGAAATCATCCAGTGACCGATTTTAGGAGTTGGTGTGGTGAACTCACCATCTGTCCAACCACTTTGTTGACATTAGCGCTGTTTCGAATGTTGAGCAGGGCGGCAACCTTTGGCCTCTGCTCCTGCCGGAATAGCATGAAGGCGTTTAGGGGCTTCTTGACGTACTTTTCACTTTTTTTATCCTGTCGGTCTTCAAGGCCCCCTCTGGAACAGAGCATTTAAATATTAGTATGAGATCTGAATGAAATGTAACATCTTAGTTTTAATCGGAATCATTTCAATCAAGTCTTTTCAGTCTTTCTGTAATGAGCAAATATTACCACAAGACGGCGCCAAATACATTGAAAAGTAGACTTACAGCGCTTTGGGGGACTTCGGTGGAGCAGCAACACAGGGAAATTGACTTCTTAGTGCCATATTCTTGTTTCTATTTTGATTAAAGACGAATATAGGTTAATAACTAACACAATAAACAAATAATTCAGACATTTCAATATGTTCACATACGTATGTCCGATTGTAGGTTGTGGCATCATCATTGCTGGCTCTTCCTCCTGGAGTCAAAAATGTAGAATTGAGAATAGACTAGAATTTCATTTTATTATAAGCCCATGTTGACATGTCAGTGTGTCTCACCAGTTGATAATCAAAGGGACTTTCATGCCAGTCATAGGGGAGCGACTAGGGAAGAAGAACAGAGCCAACGTAAGCTTAATTTTGTTTTCATTTTTCAGAGCTCTCAATTCTATCAACATTTAATCCCACCAGGCCCTGGCAACAAGGCAGCATCAAACCAGGACAACACGGCGGCTCCAAAATGGGAGTCATGGTCATCATCGGAGCGGGAACCTCCAGCATCCTCCCAAGAGGGAACCAAACACCCGAGCCATCCACCTCGCCTTCTACAGTCCGAAGCTCCGTGTAGATGCTTTCTGCTGGCGGGTCACGGAGCGAAGGAAGATTCGGGGATGGCAAGAAGCTGGGCGTGTCACCCATCATTTCCTGATCGCAAAAACTGACCAGCTGGTCTGAGAGATCATCTCGATCCATTGGACCATTGGAAGAAGCCTGCAGGCAGCAAACTAATGGAAGGCAGTTTCATCAATTTTGACAGCCACAGCTTGTCAGATAATCTTTTTTTTTTAATTTTGCTAAGTAATTGACATTATTTTTTTCATACTTACCCAGACAAGCTCAGCTGTTAATGATCTGATTCAAAAAGACTGCTAGAACCAACCCACCTGCTATTGTCTTTCATCTCTTTTGGCCTCTCTGTGACATCATCAACTTGCACTACATTCACCATGGCAACAACAACAACTTTTTTAAAAAAACAAAAAAAAATTCTAGTTTTAAAGGACCTTCTAAGCCCGAATATCGACCTGTTACTCAATAAGATCAAAGTTAAGATCATTGAGCGAACGACAGCGAGGCTGATGCCACAGTGGGTAACGTTAGCTTAGCATTTTGCTACATGACTTTGATGGTTATTTAGCCAACATTGTTCAAGATGTAAAATTTTGCCCCTAAAAAGTAGCAAGAGGAGCACACAAAAGTGTTGCTTTAGATTTAAGTTTAATACAAAATTCATTTTCACACAAAACATTTCATAATATATCCAAATACAGTATTCACAAAAACAAAGTACAGTTCATCTCAGTTTTTGGTGGCTTTCTTCAATTTGGTCTTGAGCTCTGATATGAATGGATTTCCAAATCTAAAAACACAACATGAAACGTAAACAAATGCTGCTTTTAAGCTTTGCGTGAAAAAAAAAAGTTTTGTATCCACCCTGCTTGTCTCGGTGGCATCCATTTTGGTTTGTGCGGCACCTCGGCTCGTTTGGTGGCATCGGTCTCTGGCACTGGTTTGAGCTCCACTTCCTGTTGGTAGTAAGCGTTAACTGAGGAAGTGTCAAACAATAACAGGGGGCTGACTACCACTTACCTTCTTTGGTACCTTTTGGACAACAGGTAAGCCTGAACCGAATCCTAAAAAAATAAAAAAATAATGTGACATTGTTTACCGACGAGTCGGTTTTGTGATTAGAAGAAACCGACCGGGCAGCTTGAGTCCGAATCCCAAGCCTCCTAACACATGAACACCGGCGGGGATTTTGGATTTGGGGATTTCCGGCGGCTCAGGATCCACAGAGGGTCTCAGAAGAAGGGAGCGTCGATCTTTCGGTGGCCTCGTGCGCGGATTTTTCGCGGCAATCCTTGACCTTTGAGGGGCAAAGTTCAACGCAAAGCTGCCCACCTGCAATGAAGAATATTTTAATTGACTTATTCAAAAGTTACCGGGTCATTTTTGCAAGATCGTACCTCAGCTTCACTTATGGGCTTTTCCGCTTTGTCCGACGATTGCAAAATCTTCGTCAACAGTTCCTCCTCGGATTCCATCTTTCGGGTTTCCGACGCGTTCGACTTAAGAACGTCTCCATCGTCGGCCCGCTCGAGCGCTTTCGCCGCTTCCCAGGTCAAAGCCGACTCGCCAAAGGAGTAATCCGAGAAGTCCAACTCGGGCGAAGATATAACCGAGAAGCTTTCCGTGTCGTTCCGCCTGTCCATAGACTCGTTTGCTAGCTCGTCTTGTTCAGGGTCAAAGCTCTCGTCCGATGATGACGTATCGAAGATGACTTGGTCCGTGTGGAGTTTTTCATGAGGGAATCCCGCAGTTTCCTTTCTGGTCTCATTGTCGCCTCCGGATGCATCGCACAAGCGCAGAGTTCGTTCCAGATCAATCTCCTGAAGATCTTCCATGTCGTCTTTAAGTGCATTCAACTTCTGCTCTGCGAGTGTGGTGTTTCCAAGGTTCTCCACCTCTTCTCGTAATTGTCGGTGGGTCTGCATTTCCTCCGTTTCCAGGAATCCTTGTGTTTTATTTCCATCTGGAGAAGCCTCATTGTTGTGTTCAGGAGGTTGCTCCTCGCACGCTGGCTCACAGACACTTAAGGGCGGATTTTTAAAGGCTTTGCCAATTTCCTGTGACGCCTTGACCTCTACTTCTGCCATGCAGTTGTCGTCCGCCTCTACTTTAGCCATTATTGCGTCTGACTCTCCGTTGCTGGTGTGTTTTAGGTCAACTGTGTTCACCTCGCTCGTATGAATTTGGACATCTTCTTTGTTGATGTCTGTAGAATTTATTCCGGTTTCCGGTAAGTTATCCTCCTCCTTCTCATATCCTTCAGGCTGTGGTTCAATCTTGAGCTGATCTTTCGTACCGGTCCGAGGAGGCAGCGATTTATTCAACTGACACGCCCCCATGTCAGATTGATCCTCACGGACGCCACCAGAATCATTTTGATTATCACTTTTGGATTCTTGGACTGGATCATTATTGATGTTAGAAGGTTCTGGGCTAAGGAATCTGCTGACAGCTCCAACTAGGTAGTACTGAAACAGGCACAAAGAAAAAACAAATTAATGACCTCATTCATTTCCTGCTTATTCATCCTGATACCTGATTTGTTAATGCAGTCTTATTTTTAAAATCTAAAATATAATAATCATAATAATTAAAAAAGAAAAATTAAATCACAGGTAAGAAAGCAATTTATTTGTAATGGTAATGTAAGAGTTTGAGGATAAATATAAATTTTTAGAGCAGTCAATTACTCTCAGTCTAAACTCTTTCAAATGACTATCCAATATTTTATATTTTTAATCTTAGAAACACAAAAATGACCCAATAGATTTTTTTTTTGTTTTACACAATTGAGCTTTTTCAAGTGTGTTGGTCTTACAGTGACGTCATAATGACATAATTGCTTCTCCGTTAAAGATCTCACCTTTGGCCTTGCGGAAACGGTCCCGTAATTCAGAACCGACAAGTGTTTGTCACATATATTGGACATTTGCAGAGAAAGAAAATGAGCTACAAAAAAAATAAATAAATAAAACAAGCTACGGCAAAGCGGTAGAAAAAAAAGTGTGCATGAGGTTTATTTTTGTGCACACACTGACGCAAGGATGACGCTCAGCAGCTGCGCTAACCACTGTGACGCACAAATGAAACAAACACACGCAAAGAGAGACGAAGGGCCGAAGCTACAAATAAGCAAATCAAAGTAGAGTGTAACTGACAGTAGCAAGCGTTTTACTAGCTTGGTAACTCCGAATTTTATTTTGGTACTTCCTGTTATGGCGGAAGTTGCGTTGGAAGTGGTGCGAAGGAAAAACACGCGGACTTGACTATAAACTGACGACACTTAACACAAAATTAAGGTTTAAAAATGAATAATGAACGTTGCATTAAGATTAAAAGAAAATTTTATGTGTGTACATACGTAAGCTTGTGATATTTTTTGCATAATTTACAACACTTTATGAAGGTAAATCCTAAAAAGTCCTCAAATTATTTTATTGTTTTGTTTTCATTTTCTCGTTCTTACCGCGTTTATTATTTATTTATGTTAGAGCAATAATAATAATAAAAAAAATCTTACATCATCAATAAAAAGGCTTTCATCCTTTGAACCAACCCAAAAGTAATGCAAATATACAAACAAGAAATCATCGTGACACTCACCACAACATTCCAGAGCGTCCCCTCGATTCTGGCTGCATCCATAGCCTAAAATAACACTTTGCAAGCGAATTTAAACTTTTTTTCTTGTTCCAATGAGTCGTAATAAAAGCACAAATATTCTCCTGCCTGGCCAAAGGTTCGCATCCGTATCAAGCGGCGACAAAATGTTTGTTCCCCTCAGCATGGGTTCCTCATAATACAAACTCTTCCGGTCAATGAGGCGCATGATTAAGCACAGCTGAATATTATTGAAATGTATTCTCCATCAATCGCCAATCAATATTTTTTTTTATACAAGAATGAACCATTTAAAAGTGAATAAAAAAACTCTTATTTATTCCAAAGACGTCATAGGTATTTTAATTGGCTGTCTGGCATGGCATGGGTATCAAACTCAAGGCTTGCGGTCCAGAGCAACCCTTGAAAGGCATTTTATATGGCCCATTAAAAGTTAAAAAAACATTTTAATCTAGTTTTAATTTTTTTTTTATTAAGTGCACTAAATTTGCAGGAATAATAGGCACCGTAAAGAATAAATATATAGAATATATAAGATTTACAAAAGATATAAAGAATAGGCAGTTTCTAGGGCGTACCTAATGTAGTGGCCAGTGAGTTTATTTTTGAGAAAACTTTGTGTGTAACTATCACGGCCATTCTTTGGGCAAGAGGAACTTAAACAACTTCCTGAATGCGGCGGTAATGTGGTAAGATAAAGTTCCATTTGAGACAGGAAGTAGCTCATTGGCTGCATCAGTTCTGCATGGTGACAAATTTCCATTTCTTGTCAAACACAACAAAAACATATTATTTCCACCCCAAACTGAAGTCAGATTTTATTTGCTGAATTTGATAATAATTCATATTGTGGGATTTGGTAAAATATATTTGTACAAAAATAAGAACATTTACAAATAATCATGGAAGAAACATTATAATAAATAAAACACCTAAACTACTGGAAGTAGAATTTATCTCAGTGACAAATACAAAAACTGGACACAAACTATTAGGTAATAAAAAGTGGGATAGGAAAATGTTTTTTGTAACTGTGAGGATGTTCACATGGAAGATATTTCCTCATTGGGCTCTGAAAAGCAAGATGATGTAAAAAAAAAATATTATTTGATTTATTGAGGGGGTAAAAAAAACATTTATAGCTCTAAAATGATCCTGCTGAGTTGTCTTACCTGTCCAGCTTCTGTAAACGGGAATTTTGAGTGCGGGGTGTGTGAGCTCCACGATAACTCTCAACCGAGCTCTCTCGCCTCCCTTGCTCCCGTCCGTCAAATTAACTCTATTGATGTGTAACGCTGCCGAGTCTTCCTCTCTTTCATCATCATCATCATCATCGCTGGCCTCCTCTCCATCTGACGACTTGGTTTCTTCGTATTTTTCCTCGTTGTTATTGTTCTCCCCGTCCGCTTTCTCGTCGATGTACGCTATCCCGTCGGTGTCCGGGTATGTGACAGCTGCTTTGGTTTCTGGAATTGGAACATCAAGGTATCACAGTACTGAACTCATATTTAATTGGATAGATGGAAAAATAATTACTTATTTTCCTCCATTTGTCACTTTGCCCGGGCACTTGTGTGGACCTCTCGAGGGCGCACACACTTTTCAGCTCCCTTTGCCCGTCATCACCTATCTCCTCCGTCTCATTAGACTCGAGCGGCGAGAGGGTGGTCCCGCCGGCCGTCCACAGTACCTTGACCTTGGGGTGACCCCCTTTCAACAGGAGAGAGAATACGCCCACTCCCTCGCTGCTCCAACATACCGAAATGGATGAAGGGATGCTGGGAGCAACTGAGCGTGTGACACAAAATTCTAAAGTCAATCAAAAGTTTTGTAGTGGAAAAAAGTTCAAGAGGGACATCCTGATCGAAATCTGTGTAGGTGTGCCACAAGGGTCTATTTTAAGACCACTGTCATTTTTCTAGGCTATAATCGCTCTGATAATAATAATCGGAATATACTTTTTGAAATTGTTGGTTTTGCAATTCATACTTCATGTCTACACTCTGTGTTGTGTCGAATTGCTGGTAACCAGAACATCATGGGCCCTCCTTGAATAAATAAAAGTACAAAGGAAAAGAAAAGAGCGTGTGATTCATTCTCACCAATGTCAACATTTCTCCAAAGCCTCTCAATGGGTTCTTGTAGGGAAATGTGCTCGACTCGGCATTTAATCCCTCCCCCTCGTTGTCGTTTCTCACGGTTGTTGGCGGTCCTCAAAGTAGCCGTGGTCCTGTAGAGTCTGGGCTGAATCTCCACGGGGCCCCACATCTCCGAGCCCTCCAGGACCTCGTCCTCGCTGTCGTCTTGCTCGCCCCCTCTCACCTTCAACCACGTGACCGTAATGTCAGGCGGGAAGAAATCGGTGATCTCGCACCCCAGGGTCAGCATCTGGTCCGGTGCCGAGGAGGCGGACGAGATGTCGGACACGCGTGGCTGCTTGATGAAGCCTGCGGAAAATAAATCGGGATGTATTCGTATTTACACTCAACAGCACACTGGGTGACCTCTCTGACCTCTGGTCTCCCGAGTGACCGGCTGCTTGAGGGCGATGTGATGGACGCTGACCCACACTCTAGTTCCTCCCTGCTCCATCTCAGCTCGCGGCAGTTTGCACTGACTGGAGGCCGTAAAGAAACCCTCGGAATTGGGTCGAGGGGAGGTTGAGGCTTTTGAAGCCACCGGGCTCAGCTCTCCCCCCTGGCAGAACCAACGAAAGGTGATGACGTCCGGGTGAAAGTGGGACGCTCGCACGGTCATGCTGACGACCCCTGCAAAACAAAAATCAGTTGCTTGACTCCAACGAATCCATTTTGTTTAACGTCTGCCTCACCTGGGTTGTTTCTTGTTTCTGCCAGCTGGATTTCGGAAACCTCCGGTGCAGCTGAAATAAAAAAAAAAATTGGGAGTGGACTGTATTTGCTTCGCTCATTACGAAACTCCTTACATAGAACGGTGAACCTCTCGGAGACTCTCTCCATCACAATTTTGTCTTTGCCCGCGTAGGCCACCTGACACTTAAACACGGCTCCCTTGTGGATGGAGATCTGCGGGATGAAGGTCAGCGACGAGACGATCTGCTGGACTCCACTCGCTGTTGAGTACAGCGGGCCTTGGGAATGCAACTTGTAGTAACCCGTTTCTCCTCTAGAGGGCAGCAGAGGACCTTTCTCCGGCGCTGGGGAAGTGAGAGTTAGGCCGTAGGGAAGATGGATGGTCGTTAGGGGGTTATAGAGGCAGTTAAAGTTTGCTTTGGAGCTCCCGACTGTTGTTAGCAGAATGGAGGTGGATAGCAAGAGAGCATATGATGGTCAATGAATGTTGTTCTCAGTTCTCCTGGTGTGACTTTGCTACCTGTGAGGGAGGTGTCGGAGATCGGCGTGTCGTTGAGGAACCAGGTGGTCTGGACCCGCTCCACCCTCCTGCCTTCGATGCTCACGCTCACCCTGCCCTTTTGACCCACGACGATGCGAGGGGGGAGGATGATGCCCGACACGGCAAGCGACTTTTGCTTCTCTGAAATGGGAGACGTGAGTTTTGAAAACATGGACATGATCTTTGACATAGCCAGTGATTGAGGCCTGCCTCACCATCTCTTCGCCTCCAAGAAAAGCCAAAGCACAAGAGGAAGACAAGCACCAGGGAGATACACATCAATGCCACGGATGCCTTCGCGGATTTAGTGAGAACTGGTTCCTTATCTAAAGAAGAAGTAAAAGAAAAATTGTCACAGTGCTTTAGGTGTCAAGTGATAAAACTATAATTTGATGATAAGATGAGTCTATTGCGGATGTGAGTGACTTGCAGATAAAGAATGTTTTGTTTGAAAATCTCCAGGCTATGCAAAAGAACCGTGTGAAGAATCACATGTGCCCATCAAGATGTTTACTATTCTGTAAATCCAACCTTGAGGATCCAGTTCTTCCAGGTATGCTGCAGCCCGGGCCGAATTCATCACTCCGGGCTGATTGACGGCGCATTCCACCTCCCCCCCCCTCCACCGCTGCTCTTGGCTCAGCGTGAAGTAGCGGGTGGTCCTGAAGGTCCCATCCGGATTCTGCTCGGTGTCAGGTGGATCGGGGAGGACTGTGCCGTTTTGTAGCCAGGAGACGGACATCTCTTCCGGGTAGAAGCTCTCCAGGTTGCAGGAGAGGGTTAGAGGACTGTTGGAGGAAGGCGAGGGGACTGCTGAGAGTCTTATGGTGGGGGAGTCTGAGGGGGGGGGGGCACGGATGAAGTCATTAGTGAGGGGAATTAAAAGAAGAAATTAAATACTCGAGGTACACTTCAACTTTTAATTGTTGGAGGCTGCTTAAAGCTGTTGGGGCAATGACAAGGCGCTGGAAAGTGGCCATACTGGTCATGCTGGCTGTTATAATAAACATATGTATGGCTCCAGCGTTTGGGTCATGTATGATCGGTATTTCCCGTGCGTCATGTATGATCGGTATTTCCCGTGAGAGGTGTGAAACGAAAACAACAATGGAAAGCAAGAAAAACACTCACACCTGGTTAAAATCACAACAGCGACCTTGTCTAACCTTCTGTGTATAGAGTACGAATCGGAATTTGTGGCTTATGTAAAAAAGTGGTACAGCCTGTTCCTATAAGTTCATTCTTAAAAAAAATATATATATTCCTGATAGTGACTTATGCCTTATCTTGAATTGTTAAAAAAATACCTTTCATGTGAAATCCGATTAAACTAATGCACTCACAAGAGATGTTGAGAAGAAAATGGAGCTCTTGGTCGACGCCATTGTGGCTCACTTTACAGCCGAAAGTCGTGTTCTGGTCCCATCGAGTTGGGTAGTAGGTGAGGTTGGCGACAGCTCTGTAGAAGCCATCGGGGGTCTTCTCACCGTCGAGCTGCTCGGCGGGCTGAATGACTTGGCCGTCTCTGGTCCAGGTGAACGTTACAGGTGGAGGGTAGAAGCCATCTGCATGGCATTCCAGTTGGCCTTCTGCCCCCAACGCCAACCACTGGTGAGGAGGCACTGACACAGATGGGGGAGCTAGCAGAAAAATTTGGATGAGTCAGCAAAAACATCTCGGTTATGGTTTGACTCATTTGTTTTGTAATCAGCCATTACTCGCCAGCAATTCCTGCAACTCCTTCACTACACTCCCTGACCGCTTTTCTTCTCATCTATCTAATAAAAAATACCACCAACATACCAAAGACGCTGAGTGTAACCGTGCTTGAGTCCAGCTTCGTGGAGTTATAGCGGACCGTGCATTCATACACGCCCTGCAGGCTCAGGCCGACACGGAGGACGCTCACTGAAAAGTCTCCGCTGAGGAAACGGCCCGGGGTCCAAAAGAAGTTGTCGTCAATCCACGCCGTGGCGTTCTTGAAAGAAGCCACGCCTGAGCCGTTACGAACCCAGTTGACTTCTATCAACGCTTCGTCCACTTTGTCCAACTTCAGGGTCACGTTGCAAGGGAGGCTGGCATTTGTATTCGCTTCGGCTTGGATGTCAGCAGAGGACACTGCTCAAAGACAAAAAGACGTAAATATAAGGAAGAAAAGACCTGAATGCAAAAAAATAAATAAACATTTCAAGAGGGCGTGCTCATCAAACACCCTGATTTCCTCGAATCTCCAAGATCTTTCTTTTGATCCTAGCTTTGCTCATTCTTGAGTGAATAAAAAGCCGTTCAGTCAACTCTTGGCGGCGATGAGCTTAATTAGTAACCAGCACAATAAATACTTGTCGACAAACATAAAAGCCTGCAATGGAAAAGTTTCTACCTCCCGTGAGCTAATTGTTTGCCAATAACAAGCAAGTGACAGCTGACGAATGACATTTTTATAATAGCCCGTGCTTGCCGACAAATATTTAACGCAACAATCAGTGTGAGTTTTTGATGACTCATAAAACAAATTTATTTCCTGATACAGGGATAATTATATTCAAGTGAAGATATATCAGTATAATAAACTGTACAGTGTTACCTTGTGCAACAGTATGTCGAAAGACAAGTTTTTTTTTTTCTCCGAGCTGTTCAGTGCAGTAATGCAATCCATTTAGCTTCATGCTAATAAACAATGCAAAACGCCACCAACGGGCTAATGAATAGCATCGGTCACAATGGAAAACACGTTCGGTGCAGCAACACATGAAGACAACAATAAACAACATGCAAAGGTTCTTTATCCTTTGTAAATATTAAGCACGCCCACATCTGAATTTAAAAAAATAAATAAATACATTTTGAAGCTTACATTTTGATATTATGAGTGAAGTTGAAATCAGGACATGGTTTTGAATACACTAATAAAAGTCTTGTATGAACTCGTATGATATTCACTCCATTAAATGTCAGTAATGAATATTTTGTTCCTCATTTAACCGTTTCGAGACTGACAGTTCAACATTAAGCATCAAGCACAACAAAAACCAACCCAATCAATCGTCCAAAACAATCCAATCGTGATGGCTGGCTTCCAACTGCAAGTGAAACCTGATCAGGACATCATCATAATTATAGCCAATAAAAAAATTATAGCCAATGAAAAAAAAAACTGCTAAGAGAGTTGGCACCTGAACCTGAGTCCAGTGCCACACACACAAAAAAAAAAGCAACAACAAAGCGGCCTCTGTGTGAGGGCACAATACTCACCGTTGTTTATGAGGTGCAACAAGACCACATAGACGAGGACTTTAAACTGCATGGCCAGGCTTGTCTTGAGAACGACTTCTTATCATCGGGTCCTCTCGCCGTCTTATATAGAGCTGTTAGGTGACAGGGGGTGGGGCCGGACCCGCTACATGAAAAATAAGAAATATAGCCCCCCCCCCTCCCCTCTTGGGTACCCAAAAAGAAGGCCTGAGATATGTGTCGACATCCCCTAGTGCGAAAAAGAAGGGAGACGGGAAGGGACAAGTCAAGTGTAGAAAGCGCTCACTTGAAATTCAAAGTGGCCTTCGGCCAAGGTTTTGGGCCTACTTTACATTGGTGCAGTGTTGCTGTGAACAAAACGTAATCCCGCTGAGCTTATGTGGGCAAACACTCTTGCGAGACTGCAAGTTCTTTGTATCCCGTGTTTATAAAAAAAAAAAAAAAAATCTCTTTTGCTTTGAATCATTACCGTACTAGTTATTTCCGTAGGGCACAGGTGTCAAACTCAAGGCCCGATACGACCCACCACATCATTTTACGTGGCATCAAATTGGTGTGTCATTACTAGAATTGCAAATTGTCTTCACTTTTAATATCTTTTTTTTTTTTTTTTTTTTGACCAGTTTTTACTCGCCTGATTTGAAAACGAATTATTTGTCGGTTTGTTTTTTAGCTTTTACTGTATATAATATGAGGTACTCATACATTTATTTGGGTTATTTGTCATAATGGCCCTCCGAAAGAAGCTATGACCACAAAAAAAAAATTAGTTTGACACCTGAAGAGAGAGCAACAACATATTTTTGTTAGTTTAGACAAACTTATTTATTTTTTCTACTTTTATACTGTTTTACTTATCATGTCAATCAATGTGTACATATTAATTATTAATTCATATATTACCTATTAATTTATATACTTTATCATGTCAATCAATGCGTAAATACTCCTAATAATTTATACACAATTATTTAATCAGAACAGTGACACAGCACACTTGGTAACTTTTCTATTACACATAAAGCTCTTTAACTTCATGACACATTGATAGAAAACATTCAGGTGATAAAAAGTCATCGTTTTACCGATTGATTTGACCCACATGCAGAAAAAAATAACTCAGAATGAGTGAGGAGCCACTCTGCTCACGGTTGCCCCCTGTGGACAAAAGAAGTATGCCACCCCGGAGCCTGCCTTATGAGAAAATGTTTTTCCCTCATTTTCTCCTCCCTTTTTTCTCCTTTTTCCGCATTCCTGCTTGTGGACTGCATTATAACCGGAACTATGAGATGTTATTTCCATCTGCTGAAGTACACTTGTACTGACAAACCCAAGATCTTGCAAATAAAGAACCGACTATTACTCCACATCTTTGTTTTCTTTACTCAACGACGGACATCTTGAACAAAACACCGGCCTTAAGGATAATAACATTACTCCTGTGTTCTTTGCCAAAAGAACAATGTCACATGACGTGTAAAATAAACATCATGCCAAAGTCACGCGGAACTACAAACTAATTATCTTCTCAGTGCTTAGTCTTACTTTCACTTTTAATTGGAGTGGTTTTCAAGTGGCACTTGTGTATTATTAACCTGTTTGCCTGCATGCCAAACGTCGGCCCAATGTCTTGTTTTCTCTTTTCTTTTTGTAACTTTTTGTTCCTTTCATCAGGCTGAATGCTGGAGTTAACATGCAGAGAAGCGAATGGAGCGGAAATGATTGTTTAGAGTCTGGTCCACACCTTGATGCAGGTGTAGCTAATATTGTGACCGGATTTGCAACTTGATTGACATTTTTTTGGCTCACTTCCTCATTGAGGAACATGAGCAAGGATTAGCGTGACTGACAGGATGCTAAAACTTAATAATAGATTATGGAACCAATACTACGGGTCCATGTGGGGCCAAACAACGTGAAATCCTGACCCGGGCCATCATGCAACACTGCCCTCTGCTGGCTCTAAATGCTCCCTGGGACTATTTCTCAAACTTTTTTGAGGATTAAAAACGACGGCGTGATCGTGATTTATATAGACATAACCAAAAAAGTTCTCACAATGTTTAATAATTGCCAAAAATGTCGACCTTAAAGTAGGACAAATCGGATTGGGAGATTTCATTCAACAATAGCTAAGCTAACAAATGCTATTATCTGAATTCAAAAGAACTCGCAAACTGGACACCGTAACTTTGTTGCCTTGTATTTATCCGCCCTGTGTACACATTGAATAAGAGCGGCATATAAATGACTGAATTTTTATATGACGCTGCCTGTAAAATGAAACTATCAAAGCGGAAATAGCGAGACTGTCACCTTTTTATCCGTGTTCTAAAAATCGATTGGTAAACTAGGAGGCCGCAAAGCCACGACGAGTCGACGATAAAGTTGGACAATATCAAAGTCGACTTTTTGATTCGTGCGAATACCTTTGTCATCTCTGCTAATAACAAATCAATTCCTTAAGCCACACCAGGAAACTTCATGAGAAAATCAGACCACCATGGTCAAAGTTCATATCAGATGTCGTGCACACAAAAATTATAACGACCAGAAGGAGAACATTCCATTTTTCAAGCTCATAATCCGGTCACTCAAGATAAGACGGCATTGTGGCAGGTATAATGATTGTCAAGCGTGACAAAAACCGGTTTCAGAGGTGTGGTCACTGTGTTATATAAATAGATGGATGGCGACGAGTAAAATGAAAACCATCAAGACTGCCTGTACACTTGAGCAAAATGCTGCGGACAACGTGGGCTCTCCTTTTGGGGATACTACTCACAGTTCTAGGTGAGGTTCCTTATTTACATTCACCAGCTTGATTTTTTTTTTCAATTTTGTTTATTTCCTTCCTACAGGTGCCTCAAACGCTCAGGGTAAGTTCATCAATATGCTTCATTAGCATAATGCTGATACTACATAAGTTCACTTTGGTCCACTGCAGAATGCGGAATTGCACCGCTCAACCCAAGAATCGTCGGAGGTGAAAATGCCTCAGAGGGCATGTGGCCCTGGCAAGTCAGCCTGCATTTTTTCGGCGCTCACATATGTGGCGGAAGCGTGATCAGCGAAGAGTGGGTGCTCACGGCAGCTCACTGCATTGAGACGTAAGGCCGCTTTGTCAAAACTCTGATTCAAGCATTTCTTATAAATAGTTAATTGTTTAGTAACTCCCGGATGTGGCTCATTGCCAGGAGATTTAATTTCTTCAATTGTGCTTAAAGTGTGACATCATTTTATCTTTCACGCAAACCGGAAAATTGAACATGGAAAAACTTAATAGTATTTTTGTCTTTTCCCAAATGAAGCACTGTCGTTGACAATTGGCTGCTGTTCTTCGGAAAACTGAATCAAAGTACCACAAATGATAACGAGGTCAACCGCACTTTGGCCCGGATCATCATTCATCCCGACTACAACGAGACCAACTTTCAAAACGACATCGCGCTCATGAGGCTGAGCAGCCCCATTACTTACACAGACTACATCAGACCCATTTGCATGGCAAGTAACTCCAGCCAGTTCAACAACGGGACCAGGTGCTGGGGCACCGGATGGGGCAGACTCGGAGCTGATGGTGAGTATTAACGTCAGTCACGCAGGAACAGGAATATTAGAAAATCAAATTACAGTAGGTGTAAAAAGTATGTGGCGGTGATCTTCCGCAAAATCCAGCCTGGGCTGAAACGCTCGCTGCTCCGGTTGTTTTTAAATAACCTGGCGCCATCTAGTGGTTAGCAGTGGGAGTACACACAAAATAAACAAGGCAGAACAAAACAGTGGAGCAGAATACTTCAAAACAATGGTGGGATTAACTTCCCTTCTTCCGCAGAGCCAAATGTGGCTTTTGAGAGACTGCAAGAAGTTGAAATCCCGATCATTGGAAACAAGCAATGCAGCTGCGTCTACAGCTTGGTGGAAAACGCCGTCATCGCCAACAATACGATATGCGCTGGGGAGGATGGCAGAGGAATATGCCAGGTTTCTTCTCTTATTATATAAAAGCATGGTTTTACTTTCTTCATATCTGACGTCAACATTCTAAGATCGGTTTTCAAAATGTGTTTTCAGGGAGATTCGGGCGGACCCGTGCAGTGTAAGCAAGGCTCAGCGTGGATCCAGGCCGGCCTCGCCAGTTTCGGCATACCCTGCGCCATCGGGATTCCCGAAGCCTTTACCCGCGTGTCTTTTTACCAAGACTGGATTACGACGCAAGTGGGAGCAGCTAACATTAGCTTTGCCACTTTTACCTCGACGGGTGTCGACCCAGACAACAGCTTCGTGTGTCCGTTAAGTACGGATACCCCTACGGAAAACGCAGCGACGCTTCCGGGTCTTTCCGTCATCATGTTCTTCTTGCTGGGCATTCATCTTTTGTAACTAACTCCTAAAAGACATAAAATGGAAATGTTCATTTATAAAATAATTTTAAAAAATCTTTCCGAATCACAATGAAACTTTTCCATGTTAGATTTGATGAGTCATCTTGAAATAATTAAGTAATTAATCGAAAGTATACACTATAGGGTTTTGCAGCAGTGTCGTAACGACTTCGATATCAATGCGTTCTACGGCAGTAGAGGGTGCTCTTGCGCACGCGCACTGGCTCGCCTCTCTAATCTGCGCATACCACCTGACTCACAAATAAACGGAGTTTGATAACCACACGACTCGGATCATCTTACAACTAGTGTGTATTTATTTAGGAAGGAAACCACATAGAAGGGTAAACTCTTTATTCCACTGAACCAGTATAAATTCTATCACTGTGCTTGATGGAATCGATCCAATGAAAAGTAATACAACTTGTGTAAAAACAGTGTGGGAATATTCACCTGAGAGAAGGTGCGATTGGGCGTAAAGGTCAAGGGAATGGAGGCAAATCTTCCGGTTGTGAGGAGGTTCATGCTCACGTTTAAACCGAGAGACGACAAACACAATCAAGCGACGGGCGTAGTCGGCGTGAGTGGGCGAACGTGCTCGTTTAATAAGCGTGATTGGCCACAAAGAGGGATTCTCCGCCGGCGGCGCTGGATCCAGAGGAAGCATATTTTCCCTGGCACGCCTGGCTGTTGGCCTGCGAGAGGAAAATAAATAAATAAATAAAAGTGAGTACTCTTGCTAAATTTATTTTGAGTCTGTCAAACTCACCAGAGCTCTCTTGATGAACTCCTCCTGGCATGCCTTTCCGTTCTCCTTTTTGCCGCCCCAGGCCTTGAGGGCTGATGCCTGCAGGGCACGTCCGTAGGAGAAGGTCAGGGCCCAAGGTCTGTGCAGGGGGCACTGGTTCATGGCGTTCAGGTTGACCGAGGCCTCCTCCTCGCTTTGACCGCCGGACAAGAAGGTGATGCCTAAGCGGGAAAAGCGCACAAATGTGAATGAGAATCAAATGAGAACGGTAAAGCGGCGGTTTAGAAAATGGACGCACCGGGGACGGCGGGGGGCACGGTGCGGCGGAGGGCGGTGACGGTCGCCATGGCGATCTCCTGGTTGCTGTACTTCATGGAGCAGGAGTGGCCGGCGGTAACCATGTTGGGCTTGAGCAGAGTGCCCTCCAGGTAGACGTGGTGGTCAGACAGAGCCTTGTAAACGGCAGCCAGGACCTTCTCGGTGACGTACTGGCAGCGCTTCAGGTCATGGTCGCCATCGGGGAGAATCTCGGGCTCCACGATGGGCACGATGCCGTGCTGAGGAATGCAGGAGAGCGTTAGGAAGCGCCTCGGGAGATGTCACCAGATACGGACCCTCCCCGTCCTACCATCTGGCAGATGCTGGCATAGCGGGCCAGAACGTTGGCGTTCTCAATGATGGCCAGTCTTGAGGGAGTGGTGGGGGTGATCTTCAGCACGCAACGCCATTTGGCGAAGTCGGCGCCATCCTTCTTGTACTGGGCGCAGCGCTCATACAGTCCATCGAGACCTGGAGCAAACACCAAGCTTCAGTCAACGATCTCGCCATTTTTCACACGCTGCTCGAAAAGACGAAAAAGGTCACCCTGAGTGGTGGTCTCGCCGTTGGTTCCGGCGAGAGGGACCACGCCTTTGTCGACCTTGATGCCCACCACCATGCCTCTGTCTTTGAGGTGCTGGGTGAAGACCTTGCCACCGTCGGTCTTCTGGTACATGGTCTCGTGGAAGAGGATGACGCCGCCGATGCATGGGGTGACACGCTCGTCGGCGGTGAAGAGGAGCTGGCGGTACAGCCTCCTGTTCTCCTCAGTGTTCTCAGCATTGATGCTCTGGAAGCGCTTGGCAACGCTGCCTGGAGTGGTGGACAAGACGAGTGAAGATCAACTCGACAAAAGTATCGGGACACCGACGGCTATCCTTACCGGTAGACTCGTCGGCGGCGAGGATTCCCTTGCCGGGAGCGACGATCCTGTGAGCGATGTCACTGAGCTCCTTCTTCTGCTCAGGAGTGAGGAAGGGGTATGCGTGAGGCATCTTGACTCTGTGGAGATAAAAGAGGTGGTCAAATGTTTGCTGGTAGACCAGCAAATGGCGGCCTGGTTCTCCACCCCCTTCCACACGTGCGTCCCTGACCTATTCCATGTTTCCCCCTCTTATCTGTGACCTTCACCCCCCCACCCCTGAGAACTTGAAACTGAACTAAATATACACAGCCCAGCAATGCATGCGGTCTAACTTAGTAGCAAGGTGTGAGATAAGACACCATGCAAGTCATGTCCAGTAACAGTCGCAACAATAAGTGCTTTGAGAGTTGGGTTAACACCTCATAAGAACTTCCCAAAGATTTGCTAAATATTATTTTGTAGGCAATCACACTAGTTGAACAGTCAATTATATAAAAATGCATATGTGAGAGATGCCGACAGGGAAAAAGAATTAAAATACATGTTTGATATTTTTAAGTTAGTGGAATTGAAATGTACATTGCACGCCATGCTTTAAAATAAAAAACTTTTTTACCTTTGAGATCAGAAAGAGAGCTGGGAGAAGAAAGAGGGTGGTAGAGAAGTGGCCTTCGTCTGCGACACCCTCTGGACCGAGCGGCCCTTGTATTTATCCTCCCATTGTGACCCTTCACATTTCAGCTGCTCGGCTATAAATAGAACAGGACGCAACTGGAGAGGACTCGTGACATTCAGCGCGTCTCCGGACGGAGTGGTGCGATGGCTGGTGGCCAGCGATAGGGCAAATGGTCTAAGTGCGTGCAAAACTGTGTGAGAATGTGCATGAGGGAGGAAGCCTGTGAGATTTGATATAACATTTTTTGGTGGGTCCAAGGGACCCACAAAAATGCACTAAAATATTAAAAAAATACACTGTCAAAAAAATGGAATAAAACTGATGATGTCACAAATGTATCGGAGTTTTTAATTGGTCCAAAGCTGTTACTTTGAATACTTTTCTAAACTGATTTGGTGGAACAACCAATAGGAAAGAAGCCCCGCGGCATTTATAAAAGCGATTACGTTATATACGCGATACCGAACGCTCCTTTCGTAATCTAACCCGCTTGCAGTAAAGGCAGAGCGAGCTGATCCTTGACCTTTCGCTGACCTTTCCCTGTCGTCCTTTCTCGGTCGGTCGGCTGGCTCGCGCTGTAAAGGTCACGTATGTGCCGGTGCGGTTAGTCGTGGAGCAGAAACTTTTTTTTTTTGGTATCACTTTTGACCTTAAGTGTGGGAAAATGATAAATGTACAACTCATTTTTGCAGAAATTATAATCTGACTTCCTGATCATGTTCGTGAGTTCTCACTCAATCACCTGCTAAGTTGTCCTTTTGCATTTTAACATCTTCTGCTACATTGTTGCGAAATACAAGAGACACATTGGCTCGTGCGTCACTGGCCCAAAAACGGTTTTAAATGTCTGACTAAGTGATGTGAATCTAAAAAAGGGGGATATTGCTCAAATGTCTGCTGCAATGTGGAACTTGCTCATAAAGGATGAGACAGTGTGGGGGAAGTAAAAGCAAAAGGAGAAAAAAAAAAAATCCAGTTATTTTGGTATATTTTGTGATGAATCAAACTAGGGAGTCAGTTTCAATCTTTTAACAGTATCGTTGCAGAAAAATCAAATACTGTGTTAAAAAAAAAAAAAAAGTTATCAAAATGTGATAAAGTTATCTAACACCCGAGTTTCACACACTACCCCTTTTAGCTGTCGCCTTGGCAAGTTCTGTCAATTTTCAGCTTCAACACTTCCTGTTTGTTGCCTTGCAGCACTTGCAGAGTTCGGGCGCAGTCGCACGATGGACTGGCTCACTTGGACAACACTTTTTATAACAGGTAAGATGAACCTGTTCGTTTGTTCGTTAACTCAACGAACAAACGAACGACCAAATTTTTTTTTTCCTTCTCCTCAGTATTCCAAACTACAATGAGCTTCAATATCGACCCTGTGCCTTGGAAGACCTTATCAAACTCCGCAGATGGTTTTGGATACCAAATCGTGCAAAGACAATTTGAGTGAGTGAAAATATTAAATTGAAATGTGAATTTTGATTTTGTTACCATATTTGTCCGATTCGATTTGAACAGCTTGCTGGTCAGCGCACCCCTCGTTCAGTATTCAGACAGAAGAGGAAAAATTTTTAGATGTTCCAGAGATTCTTGCAATGAGCTGCGAGTTCCAGGTGAGCGGCATGTGCTTCGATAGGTTCTCCTTTTTTGGTTAGCAAAGGAACACACTTGTGAACAATCGCATTGACTGAGAGAATTAGTTACTACCTGTTTTTTTTTTTTTTTCTGCCTGAGGGGGGAAAAAAGCTTCACGTTTGTCTCGTCTTCTTCACAGTGCCCTCTTTTGCCGTCAACATGTCTCTTGGTTTGACGATGGTATTTAATCCTACCACAGAAGCCACCATGGTGAGTGAGTCATTTTTCAGTGATATTCTTACTAATCACGCCACTGAACTGGTTGTTCTCTGCCAGGCGTGTGGTCCAACCATCCCGAAAGATTGTGGAAGCATCACCATGTACAACGGGATGTGCTTTCAGATTGAGTCCTCGAATGACGTCAAACCTCCAATACCTTCGTCTCTTGACGGTGCTTCATTTTTTTTTAACTTAGAATCATCTTAAAGGGGACGTTTCAAAATCAAAAATGTACCTGTTGAGATAATTCCGTGTCGCTTTCGAATCCGCCCAGCTGCCAGAAATCGATTAGTTTCTCTTTGCTGGTATGGTGAATTTAATCAGGTCCTCCTTTTGTTCCTAGAAAAAATGACAGTCTCGATGAGACTCGATGAAAATAATCAAGTCATGTATCAAAGATGCTAATGCTAGCTCATGATACCGCAACTTGTACGGCATCACCACGTCAACCTTACCTGTGTTTGATCTTTAATGTTGCGAGTCAGTTTCTAAGCCATAAATGTTTATGACATCAACTCAAGGAGGGCTATACATGGCTTTAAACAACACGAAAGCATTTTAGCAATACGATACATTTGAGATAATATATTATTTATATTACTACTTACCTCACTAGTGCAATAGCCCACTTGGTTTTTTTTCTGGATGGAGATATTCCATTGTGGAGTAATTCCAGCAAAGCTCCTGAAGCCAAAGTTATGGCCGAACGGTTGTTTTTCCTCTGGTGCGGTGGTTTCTTGCAAATTAAATTACAACCACAAGATGGTGCTAGAGAGGCGGGATACGCAGCCCCTCCCATTCAAATCAGGGTAAATATTTTGAGGACCTTAATTAGGTATTTGAGCTAGACAAAACATTAGGAAGTCCTTCAGCGAGTGAGATAAAAACAACTCATCTTTTGTTTCTTGAGAAGGGTGCCCAAGTCGAGCAGACATCGCATTTCTGCTGGATGGCTCGGGAAGTGTGTCCCCGAGAGACTTTACAATAATGAAGAATTTTGTAATTGGTCTCATCAACTCCTTTTTGGACAGAGATTCCCAGGTGAGCGACTGTAAAGCTATTTTGAGGATGTATTTTAATATGTATTTTATATTCATAATATATTTTGTTTTATTTTTTTGTATTATATTGTACATTTATTGTATTTATTTATATATTATATATATAATACTATATATGTTCTATATTTATAATTACTTTTGTACCTTCCCAAGTTTGCCGTAGTCCAATACTCTCACGACGTCACCATCCATAATTATTTTAATACCTTCAACATTAACACCTGGAGAAATGACATCAATGGAATACAGCAGAAAAGGACCGGGACATACACAGCCGAAGGCATCGCCAAAATTGTGTAAGATTTTTTCCCCCGCCAAAGTTATATCAATCCATCCATCCATCCATCCATCCATCCATCCATCCATCCATCCATCCATCCATCCATCCATCCATCCATCCATCCATCCATCCATCCATCCATCCATCCATCCATCCATCCATCCATCCATCCATCCATCCATCCATCCATCCATCCATCCATCTTCTTCATGCTTCTGTATATCTGAATCTTGATTCTCAAGTGGTTTGTCTTGGTACAGGAACGAGGTTTTTGTGACGAGCAGAGGTTCCAGGCCCAACGTGAAGAAGATTCTAATTGTCATCACAGATGGGGAATCTAATGACAGTGGAAACTTCAAGACAGTAGTAGCTGCCGCCGAAAGAAAACAAATAGTTCGATTTGCTATTGGGGTGAGTTGTATTCCACGCGACCACTTGAGGGTCACGTTCATAAATGTCAACATTTCCATAAGGTGGGCAATGCATTTAACAACCAAAACGCTAAAATCGAGCTGAACACCATCGCGTCTGTCCCAACAACGAGCCATGTGTTTCGAGTGGAGAGCTTCATGGCGCTCGAAGCAATCCGGCAGACTTTGCAGGACAGCATCTTTGCGATTGAAGGTACCGATGGAACTTCTGCAAGCTAGAAATCCATTTGAAATGGTTTCTGTTTTCATGGCAGGATCTCAATCGAGCGGTGAGAGACTCAAAATGGAGATGGCTCAGCGGGGATTCAGTGCTGCCTACGTGCCAAGGGTACCAAAACACAGGACGCTTGCAAAACATTATTTTGTGGTTTCAAATTCTGTTTCTTCTATTAATGTAGTCAAATCAGGAAGTGCACATAGCAGCTGTTGGAGCAAACCAATGGAGAGGAGGCTTCCAAACATACACAGGCTCAGGAGGACGTTCCTATTTCCCAACGAACATTGATCCGGACAGCTATCTGGGTATGAACATTTGAATTGAATCTGTATGAAATATTTGAGTTATTGGGACAAAAGAGACAAACAGCACCATCTGCTGGAGAAGAAGCTACATTGCACAATTTCTAATTTCAGGTTATTCCATTACGGTTGCCCAAAGAGGCGACGTAAGGTTGACGGTCGCCGGTGCTCCAAGATATAAACACCGAGGTGTTGTGATGGTATTTTCCCAAAATGGCTTTGAACAAACAGTAGATCCCTTCCAATGGGAGGTATGATTTTTCAAATTCAGCCCGATTAATTTCAAAGAAAACAAAATCGATAGATTTTTATTCTGCTAATGTTTTCGTTGCTCCAGTATCAGATTGGTGAATATTTTGGGGCTGTGGTCTGCGCCATGGATGTGAATCGGGACAGAAACACGGACATCGTCCTCATATCTGCTCCGATGTTTGTGGAAGAGGACAGAGAAGGGAGAGTTTACGTTTGCACCCTGACTGGTTCGGTAAGATTTTTTTTTCTTTCCCTTGAAAATCAATCCTATCAAGACTGACTCATTTTTACGTACAGAGAGTCGAATGTCGATTCGACTCTCCGCTGGTTCTTAGAGGAGAGCGATCCCCTAGAGGGCGCTTTGGCGCTTCCCTTGCCGTCCTGCCTGACATCAACTCGGATAGACTCAATGACTTGGCGGTCGGGGCGCCGTTGGAGGACGACGGACACGGCTGCGTCTACATATTTCACGGCGAGCGAACGATGATCTCGGATACGATCTCACAGGTGAATCCCAAGGGACTCCTGCTCTGTACTGAAAGTCCTCTGAACGATTCATAAATAAAGATTCGTTCGTGTAGAGGATCGCTGGCTCGAAATTGCAGTCGGGACTCAGGTTCTTCGGCATGTCCATCAGTCAGTCATCCGCGGACCTCAGTGGGGACAACCTGCCTGACTTTGCAGTAGGCTCAAAAGGAAAAGTCATCTTACTCAGGTAAGAGATTCTCCATCGAAACACAAATCAAAAGATGATTCATGCGTGTGCTTCCAGATCCAAACCCATCGTCACGATCGAGAGCACGCTGACCTACAACCCGAAACAAATCTCGACCAAACAAAACGACTGCGACAATCCAAAGGAGTTTATGGCCAATGTCTGCTTTGTGATGAAAAAATACTCAAACGTACAAAGAGGTGCTTGACTCTCAACTCGTCATCCAGCGACTCGCCGCTGAATCACGCTAACGTTATCAACTTGAAAATGTCACAGCGAGGGCAAGAGTTAATTACACCTTGACCCTGGACGCCACCCGCAAGGTGCCCAACAACCGAGCTTACATCCAAGAAAAAATCCGAGAGAAGAGCGGCACGGTGGAGCTCGATTTATCAGCTGTATCAAACTGCTTCGACGTCAAGGTCTTCATCGAGGTGAGTCGCTCGACGGCAACGAGGACAACTGTTCGAGACTCACGTGCTTCTCATCTCGCAATGTTGAAAGCCATGCCCAGAAGACGCTTTGAATCCTCTTGAGAACGAGCTCAGATTCGCATTTGAGGGTTTGCCCGGTGCCGATAACCTGAGCCCGAGTCTTCACCAACTTTCCCAAACGACCACGATTCATCCGGTTAGTCAACTTCGCCTTGCAAGCTTTCGAGATCTCACACCGTGCTCACCGATCATCTGCTCTCCACAGTTGGCCTTTGAGATCGACTGCGGCCTCGACAACAAATGCGTCGATAACCTCAAGATGGATTTCAACTTTAGCGGGTAAGATGGAGAATTTCAAGTTCGGCTTCAGCCGTGTTTGACGTCTCTCCATCGTGGAGCAGATCTTCGGAGGTCAAAGTGGGCATCGATGAGCTCTTGAATGTTACCGTGTCCGTGGAGAACCTGGGCGAAAACTCCTACAACACCCTCGTTCTTCTCACATACCCAGGAGAGTTCTCCTACAGGAAGTTTACCGTCCTGAAGGTCGGGATGAAACCAGAGAAGGTTTGGTCTTCACTAGCTAGCTTCTGATATCTTTTCTCCATAAAAGGGGCGAATCGAGTGCAGCTCCTTGGACAGTGAAGCTGGCCTATCTCGTGGAAAGACGGACTGCACCATCGATAAGCCTATTTTGAGGAGTAACTCAACGGTTGGTTCCGGACTTAACACTTTTCCATCTCTTCCTGTTCCAAAAACTCAAACCAAATCCGACTTTTCAGGCTGTCTTTGTGGTTTCGTACGGGATCGAAACCAACAGCCGACTGGATAAGACGATTTTTGTCACGGCAAATGCAACGAGGTAGACGTTTTCAACCGTTATGAGTTCAGAACTGGTTGCGCAACTCTTGGTTTGTTTCTATTTTAGTGGGAACGAGCAACACTCGGGTTTGAGCCAACTTTTCAAAAAGAAAGAAATCGGCGTCAAGTACAGTATTTTTGTTACGATGGAAAGGTTTGTATTTGGGAAGTCATGATAAGGCGGATATTAATTGAGCTTACCACTCATTTTTTTTTTTTTTTTTTTTTCCAGTTCTCTAAGTTACATTAACTTCACCTATGGAAAGAATGATGTTCAGAAATCACTTCAGCAATCTGTTTTGGTAAAGTCATTAACGGGTCGGGGGGGTCTTCAAGGTTGATTCGTTTTACTGAAGCATCACTGTTGATTTGATTTTAGGTTTCCAACAACATTCGAGCTTTTAACGTCACGGTAGCGGTCAGAGTTCCCGTGAAGCTGGGTGAAAAGAACATCTGGGCAAATCTGAGCTCTTTAGAGGTAGTCACTCGAAAGTTAGCCTTGTTAGCATAGCGTCTTTGTTGACGTAACATGTCTTCATTTCAGATTCCAGATTGTCAATTCAGTCATGACGAAGGAGCGAATGTCTTAGATTTGGTCGGTCAGATGCGAAATAATAAAATAGTGGTAAGTTCCGAGATTTTGTTTTGGTGAGATCGATGTGGCTGAGATGTGCTCGGGTGTCCTACAGGATTGCTCGGTGGCCACGTGCCGGGTGTTCAAGTGCAATCGTTTTATGGGAAGGCTGGAAGGCAAACGCTACGAAATATCCTCCAATATGAGTTCGGAGTGGATTCAACAAATCGGACTCGACGAAGCCAAGTTCATCTTTACCACTACAGCCAGTCTGGAGTATGACAAGGATCAGTACATCTTCTTTTCAACTTCATCTAATAACCTTCCTCCTGTGCTAAAGGTAATTTTTTCGCATCAAGATGGAACGACACCAAGGTGTTGACGGAAATGTTAATCGGAATTTCAGATCGAAACAGAGGTGGCGGTGTATCCCCAACCGGATTTTACGATAGCGATTGTTGGTGGTTCTTTAGGAGGTCTGGCTATACTGGTGATACTCTCGGTCGTCCTTTATAAGGTAAGAATATAAATTCATGGGATGAAATTTAGATATGACACAAATAAATCCTGATAATATTCCAATATTTTTATATTCATAGGTTGGATTTTTCAAGAGTAAATACCAGGACATGATTAACGATGCCGATGGCGCCGATATGGACGGAGCCGCTCTCACGGAGTCGTAGCTGAATAACTTTAGTTCGTTTCAGATTTTTATTTGAAGCTGCACGAAAACGATGACGTCATAGTCCCATTGGTGATGCCCATTCCATTGAATTTTACGACAACATATAGAATGACATTTTTTTTGCACTATTTTTTTTTAAACAAGCCTGCATTTGTATGACATCCTATTTTTTTTTTTTACATTTTGATGCTATTGTTAAAATTATTCACAATACAATTCTGCGTTTCGTTTTTTCATTTACGACAAAATACACTTTTGGTCTCCTTAGCAATTAAAAGTTTCAAGCTTCGCACAGGACCAGGTAGACCGAGGTCAAAGTCACTAAGAATAAAAGGAACGAGGAGAAGCAACGTGGAGCACCTGCTGAGGACCTAGTGGCAGGAGATGGAAGGTCGCCGACTATTTCCTTCAAGAATGCTCCAAAACGCCACATTTTGGAAAAGACCTCCACGTCGGCGCCGAGCAATCGAGTATCTGATGTAACGACGGCCGCCTGGAACCAAGATGAGTCGGATTTACATATCAGCGGGCCGCCATCGTCTCCCTAAAAAGACAATTAGGGCAATGAAGGGAAGAAATCACACATGGGTGAAAGGAAGTCACCTGTTGAAGGTCCAAGGTGGAAGTACAAATGTTCTCCTGATCAGAAGCGACTCTCCCGCAACTGACTACCACAGTTCCGAGTTCTCTTAGATGTTCAGATTTCTCAAAACCTGCAGAGAGAACACATTTATTTTCGTGAATGCAAAATATGCACGATAGTTGTGTCCTCACCTGTGTTGGCTTTTCCCCAACCAGCCGTCCAGCACCGAGTTCCAACAGGGAAGGAGACATCATCGGTGATGTCCAAACACACGGGCTGGAGGTAATCGTTCAAGCTAACATCTTTCGTTAGCCGTAGCACGGCAATGTTAGAACCTGGCAGTTTGCTCAATATGATTTTGTCAATACTTGAAGACGTTTCAAACTCATCCACGCGGTTGAAAAATTTCTGTCCCAGATATGCAGTCCAGTCTCCAGGAGTTGGAGAACAACTGTGTGGAGCAAATTTTAGAATAAAAAAAAATCTTATATGATGAAGATTTTGAATCAAATACTTACACAGAAAAACACTCGGCAGAAGTGAGGATGAATCGAGAAGTGATGAGCGTTCCGGCGCAAGCGTAAGAACCGTTTTTGTGAAGACTTACGACCCAAGGCCAAGTCCCACCTGCGACAAATCCACGCTCTCCACCAACACGACTGTTCAAAGGTGCAGTGCCGCACACTTGATCTAAATCAATAAAAGTGCAAAATGAGACAGATAGCAAATCAAGAGAACATTTGAAGCGTAGAAAAGACGGTAACCAGTAGGACTTGGTAGCTTTGGGCTTGGTGTTGCCGAGGTGGCTTCTGGAGCTTTAGAAGAAGGTAGAGGACAAGTGTAGTTGTTGTCAGTATCCATCCCACTGGATTTGAATTCTACAAATCCCGGTTTGTCTGTACTGATGTGGGAGTCGATCCAGAACTGGTAGCGGGACACTCTTGTATAAACGCCGGGATTATTTGGCTGAGTACAACTGATGATTCCAGATTGAATCCAGATTAAATCCTGCTTGCTCACCATTGGACCTCCTGAGGTTCCCTGTGGGTGTGGAGATAGAAAATAATAATAATATTGAAAATATAATATAATAGGATAAATACCCCACCAGACAAGTGTCTTTCTCTCCTTCAAGAAATCCAGCGCAGATTATATTATCTGTGATTAAATCCACTCCGATTAGACAGCTACATTGTCTCTTTCCCAGAACTAGGACCTCCACTTCTTGTAACGTCCCAGGGAAAGGGATGGGAACTAAACAAAACAAAGATTTATTCGATTGTTTTAGTCTGGAAAATTCTATTTTACCAAACGTTTGGTACCTTACCTCCTTCTTCACCTTCTCCCCAACCGGTGACCCAGCTATCGGTGCCATTGTTGAAGACACTGTTGTGGGACGCCAGACACACAGGTCTGATGTAATCGGTGAATGTGATCGGTGAAGAGAGTTTGAGTAGAGCGATGTCATTTTCCAAGGTCAAAATGTTGAAGTACGGATGCAGAATGATTGTGTCGACAGTTCGAGACACTTGGTTTAAATTGTTTCCTTGCAAGTTCTGGCGACCAAGAGAAATTGCCCATCCGAAGGGATCCTGGCTACAGAGAGCATGTGAAAGGTCAGAAGGTCAAAGCAGAAGAAAAATGTTCAGATGAGCCACCTGGAGAAGCAGTGAGCAGCAGACATGACCCATTCTTGGTTGATGAGAGAACCGCCACAAATGTGGGTCCCAAAAATCTGCAGACTGGCCTGCCAGGGCCAACTTCCTTCTTGAGCATCGATACCGCCAACAATTTGGGTTTTCAGTGTTGGACTGCCACACACTGCAAAATGAAAGCTCATCAGAACCCAAATGTAATCTTCAGAAAGTCCTCACGCACCTTCAGCACTCAATATGGCTTCTGGATCTGGTCCTGACATAGGGGGGGAATCAGTAACAGGACGAGGCAAACCAGGGCAAGTGTAGGTGCTATCACTATCCGGCCCGTCGGACTTGAACTGGACAAAGCCCGGCTTGTCAGTACTGATCCTGGAGTTGATCCAGGACTGGTAGCTGGAAACTCTGGTGTAGACACCAGGCTGATTCGGCTGTGCACATCCAAATCCAAAACTAATGATTCCAGATTGGATCCAGATTGAATCCTGCTCGTTCACCATTGGACCTCCTGGGTCTCCCTGAGGGTGTGACAAGAAAGTGTGTGAAAAATAAAAAATCTTTCAATAATAAAAAAAAAAAAGTCTACCAGACAAGTGTCTTTGCCCCCTTCTAGAAAACCAGCACAGATCATACTGTCCAAATCCACTCCAAGTAGGCATTTACACTGTCTGTTCCCCACAATTGGAACTTGAACTTCTTGCAAATCTGGTTTAGGGACACGGAAAAATATTAATTTAATTGAACAATTAATGTTGATTTTAAAAACCATGTTCTCACTCACGCATGTCTCGCCAACCGGTGACCCAGGTTTTGGTCCCGGTGTTGAACACGCTACCGTCGGCAGCCAGACAAACAGGTCTGATGTAGTTTGTGAACGTCACTGCAGAAGAGAGTCTCAGCAGAGCGATGTCATTGTTGAAAATTAAACTATCGAATAACGGATGTAAAATAATCACGGCAACCGTTCTGGTAACCTCGTTCCTCTCCTCAAGGTTCTGACGACCAAGAGAAACTGACCACCCGGCGGTAGTTGTGCTATGGAGAGAAAGGCAAAGGTCAGAAGGTCAAAGCAGAAGAAGAATGTTAGGATGACCCACCTGGTGAAGCAGTGGGCGGCGGAGAGTACCCATTCTTTGTTGATGAGGGAACCACTACAAACATGAATGCCTAAATTCTGAAGACTCGCCTGCCAGGGCCAACTTCCTTCTTGAGGAGCTCCACCTCCAATAATTTTGGTGCTCCTTGGAGCCCTGCCACACACTAGGAAGAAAGAATTTCCGAGGAACATTCTCTCGGGTAAAATTTTTATTTACATACAATCTGAACTTACCATCCATTTGAGCATTTGACTCTGGAAGGAAAAAAAAAAAAAACAGACGGAAATGATTTCTTGTCAAAAACAGGTTTGTTGACATTAAATTCTGAAAACACAATTAGTGAGTGCATTTTTTTGGAAAAATAGCAAACATACTTCAACCACAGTTAACGCAGTCTACTTTTAAAAATTTTGTTTTTCAAAACAAGATTTGGATTTTGAAAACCTTTTTGTCAAGTACCATTCAAAATAAACCAGACTAAAACTGTTCTGTAAAATCTGACAAAATTAAAAATACAATATAAAAACATAATATATAAATTAAAAATAAAATATAAATTACTCTACATCTAACATTTGCATGGGTTATACAATAAAGTACTTACAAATATTTAAATGTCACATGATCATCAAAATATATCATATTTTGGATGACTTGTTAATGTTCAAAACATAACAAGAAAATAAATCCAGAATTTGGATGCGACTTACTTGCAGATATAAAGCTGAGCACGGCCAATACGTTGAGCCATTCCCTCCGAGCCATCGTGTAAATGCAGAAATTTTGCATGTTTCACGAAAATAAGCTTGTGAGGGCATGTCACCTGTCTGGGGTTAAGCCCCTCCCACAGGACGCAATTATCACTTTTTTGTTTTCGATAAATGCGCATTCTTCAGGCGCTTGGAAAATTGCACTTGTTTGGGTTACAAACGATCATAGCTGGGAGGAAAATGCAGACAGTCCTCTCCAAGTTCCCTTTTCACCAAGTCAAGGTGTGCTCAAGAATTTCATTTTTGGAATGTTGCATTCTTTCACACGGTGGTGGGGAAGCTTTGGAGCATTTGATCTGGCCGCCAAGCAATTCTGGAAACAAATATAATATTAATAATCATGCATCTTATTTAAATAACACTTTTCTGGACACTAAAAAAAATACTTTGTGCAAGTAAACGTATATTTGAACACAAATGTACGCCATACTGCACAACATTGATGCAAATACTACCTTCACGTCTTTAGCGCCATCTTGTGGCTATTTTCTGGTATTACAAAAACAGCACAGAATATGCAAAAAGTACTACAATAATAACAGTTATGTTTATTATAGAACACTTATCAAATTCATGACAGGTAACAAATGTTTCAAATAGCAAAATGCAAAATAAAAAAGTTATTTTTTTGCAAAAACTCAGCAAGGTTGGAGATCTGACTTTGGTCTAGAAAATGTGTTGAATGTAAAAACATTTGTAAAAAAAAAAAAAGATTATCCCGCCTTCGCCTTCTTCCCTTCAATGGCGCTCCTTCGCTTGAGGTTGGTATAGAGCAAGGCAAAGTTTACGATGTACGTTGACACGCACACCATACAGAAATCTCCCAGGACAAAAGCCAGAATGGAGGCCAGGTAGATTGAGCCGGCCACAGACACCCAGGAGGAGAACACCAAGAACAGAGCGGCTTTTTTGGACAGGGTAAGACCTGGGACAAAAACAAACATTTTGGAATAATATTTTTAAAAAGATGTATACTACCATAACAATAAAACCGACACTGTACTTGAATCATTTGATTCAACTAGAAATTCAACCAGACTATTTATCACAGTTATAAAAATATAACATTCCAACTATTGTAGCGTGAATCGAGCTGGAATGCAAACCAAAATTCTAGTTTCCGCTTTTTGTTGTTGTTGCTTTTACAACCGCACACAATATCTGTAGTCTGTCATTTGGAGGAGGCAAATTTACCCAAGCCAAGCTGCAGAGTGTAAAATACGATTCCAAGAAGACTGTTTGGTTGGTTCAGAGGGCTATCTTGGGCAACAAAGAACTGGACCAAGCCAAAGCCACGACCCCATCTGTGAAAAGATAAAGAAATTCATAAAGGTTAAAAAAAAAAAAAACATGCATGATCTTAATTTGAAGTCCCCCATGAGAGTGGGGGCTGCAAAACGTGGCACCGAAAGGGGCGGATTGAGTTGAAACCTCCAACATGGCATCTCAGTGGTTTATCATACAAAATGCAATAAAAACAAAAAACAGTACCTGGATGTGAAAACTTTGGAGCAGCTGACCGACTCTCCTAAATCACACATCGCTCTGTAGTTGGGGTCGTGCTCGCGGGACAACTCCACGTGAAGCGCGTAAACGGACAAGATCATTCCAAAGACGCACAAAAGCACGCGCACTGTCCTCTCCCATTTGGGCAAGGCTGCTGTTGATACCATGTTTGAATCAAAGCAGGGGAAAAATTTGACGGCCACTTCTTCAACAGTCAGGAAGAAAATTGTGTGCTGCAAACGTGGGATGGTTCGTCCACGCAGTTTGAGTGTTGATTGGCTCTCGGGGTTCAAGCCCCTCCTTGTCACTGGTTTACCAGATTTTGGACCAGGCCAGGGGACAAGAGTGGCGTAATGTTGTTGGTTTAGTTATGTATGTCCACACTCAAGTGTAAATAAAGGTCATGCTCGGAAAATTCATCTAATTACTCCTATTAAATAAAGTGAAACGGAGTGACTTCATGAATAGAGAACTATGAGGCGGGTAGTTCTATTATATTGAATATATTCATGTTATGGAGTTCAATAAAATCGCTTACGTTACGGATTTAGCCTACATAAGAAAAAAAAAGAGGAAATATCATTTGGGGTTTTAAATAAATGTAGACTTCAATGATTAATGTTTGTTTTTCTACATAGTTACGGTTTTATAGTTATGGTTTTAGAGTTAACCAATAAATCATAATATATAAATCAATAATAAACAATTAAAAATTGAAAAAAATAGAGAAAGTGTGATTATTCCGCCTTCTCAAGTCCTATTGGATAACGCAGCATGACGTCATCTAACATTGATTGGCTCCTCACAAGCCAATCAAAATGTAATGCGTGTTTTTTCCGGACACGCATAACTTCCTCTGCCTTCGGCGTTATGGACAAAAATAATTCCTCTCCTTTTTAAACGTTTTGCCGCAACAATATCAATGTAATTATAAAACAGGCTGGACTGTTATAGTTTATTCGCCAATGTTACTAAACAGGACAAAGGCGAACATTTTAACCCGCAAGTGTTTTTTTTGTCCGACAGACGGCGTCCGTGCAACTTCATGTCTGGCAACCGCCGTCAAGTGACACAGAGGAAGAAAACAAAGACACGGAAATGGCAGAAATAAACAAGACTACAGACATGCTACCGATGGATTAAAAAGGCTCAATTACCTGACAATTGGGTGAGGCCGCACCGTCCCGTGACCCTTAAACACTCTTCCAGGGTTGGTTATAAATCCTAAAAAATGACAGTGGCTTAGATAATTTGTCGTTGACGAGGCTACGCCCCCGACATAAGAGATGGGGAGGCACTGTACAAAGCAGTCTTTGATTTACTGCTCAATTACAATTGAATAATAATATTTCGTTTGACTTCATTTGCTTTTCACTTTAACGTTAAATCCGAATGTGCGTCCCTCAATGAATACGCGATGATGTCATCAGCGTGACCGCTTGGACCTTTAAATATGCAAAGTTGCATAGTTTGTTATTAAATGAGTAAAGCAAAGTCACATGTTAGATTTTTGAAAAGTCTGACTGCACACTACTGAACCAAAATGTCACAAGTTGATGTCATCTTTCATCTCAATCATTTACAAACAAAGTATAGCATCAATCATGTAAGAAAAAAATAGATTTGACCTTTAATTTCTGCAGAGATATGTCATCAGAGGAGCATGGCGATGGACAAAACTGTCAACCTGTGGCCGTGGCGCCCGAAAGAATGACGACGGGGAAAGACGAGGAGAACCAGCATGCGGTCAAGCCGATGAGCGGCGGCGCATGTGCCAGCACAACTGCCAAAAACTTGGCTTTACTTAAAAAGCACTCACTGGATGTCAAGTTCGATGTGGGCGAGGAGTACGATATTATCGAAACCATCGGCACAGGTGCCTACGGCGTCGTGTCGTCTGCCAGGAGACGAGACAATGGTACGGCCCATTTGACTTAAAGTATTTTGTCAATTTGGCCACATACTGTAAAAATCCACAAATTAAAATTGAGCTCAGGTTCAAGTCTACCACATTTATACAATGCTATACTCACCCTTCAATGTGCTTCACCAGGCCAGCAGGTGGCGATAAAGAAGATTTCCAATGCCTTCGAAGTGGTGACAAATGCTAAGCGCACTTTGAGGGAACTGAAAATTCTCAAGCACTTCAAACATGACAACATCATCGCTATCAAAGACATCCTGCAGCCTAACCTTCCTCACTCGGCCTTCAAGTCGGTGTATGTATTGCTGATATTTGGACCTAAATACAAAAGGATGGAAGTTCTAGTACAAATTTTTAACTTTTTTTTTGTTTGCAGGTATGTGGTGCTGGACCTCATGGAGAGCGACTTGCACCAGATCATCCACTCAGCCCAAGCGCTCACCCCGGAGCACACTCGCTATTTCTTATACCAGCTTCTCCGCGGCCTTAAGTACGTGCACTCTGCCAACGTCATCCACCGAGACCTCAAGCCCTCCAACTTGCTGGTGAACGAGAACTGCGAGCTAAAAATCGGCGATTTCGGCATGGCCAGGGGTCTGAGCTCCCACCCGGAGGAATCGCACTCCTTCATGACTGAATACGTAGCTACCAGATGGTATCGAGCGCCCGAGCTGCTTCTCTCCTTGAATCACTACACTTTGGCCATCGACATGTGGTCCGTGGGCTGCATCTTTGCCGAAATGTTGGGGCGAAAGCAGCTTTTTCCCGGCAAGCACTACGTCCACCAGCTCCAGCTCATTTTGTCCGTGTTGGGCACCCCACCCAAGGGGCTAATTGGTGCTATCAGAGCCGACAGGGTGCGTGCGTACGTTCAGAGTCTTCCATGTCAAGCCGCGGTACCCTTGGCCAAGCTGTTCCCCCAAGCGGAGCCGAGGGCTTTGGACCTGCTCTCGTCCATGCTCCGCTTCGACCCGCGTGAGCGAATCAGCGTGACCCAAGCGCTGGAACATTCGTATCTAGCAAAGTACCACGATCCAGACGACGAGCCCATTTGCGTGCCGGCCTTCGACTTTGAGTTTGACAAGCTTCCCATGAGTAAGGAGCAGATCAAGGAGGAGATTCTCATGGAGATCCAGGACTTTCAAAGGACCAAGCAGGCCACGCGTCAGAGGCTTCAGTTCAGGCCCTTGGCGAGGGCCAATGGGGGTGGATCCCAGTGCGTCGCTCAGGTTTCCTCGACCAGCCTGAGCGAGTCCACGCAGGTTCCCGGCAACCAGAACTCCACACAAACGAGAGAGACAGAGTCAACTCTGCAACGAGGACCTGCCGAAGTGAACCGGACCTTCACGTACACCTGTAACAAAGACGATGTTCTGCTACCGTGCCTCACTAAAAACGAAAGCGGCCCGGTCGACGTGGACATGCCCAGCGCCAACTCGGACAACGGCCAACCGGAGACCATCGATTTAACCACACCCGTGTCCAGTCACGACGTTGAACCCATGCGGGACAACGAAGGGCAGGGAAGCAGGCTGCCGTCCAAACAGAACCGGAACCAGTCTCCTTCCTCCTTGACACCTTTAGCCAGCACCGTGCCTTCTTTGTCGCTGTCGGCCACCCAAGCTCAGTCACTGTCGCACAGCCTCTCGCAATCGCTGGCAACGAACCAGAAACCTCCCCAAGGTGCTTCAGAGGGACCCCGGAAAGACGGGGCCATATCGGAAGACACCAAAGCAGCTCTGAAAGCAGCTTTATTCCGGAATAAAGCCAGGGGTGGTATGTTGTACCCTTGTGATCATAAAATACTAATTTGTAACCACACCACCATTTTGGTTTTGTCTCCTAAGTTCTTAAAATGGCCGCTAGACCGGATTTTGGTCACGCATGTCCTCATGTGATTCTTCTCATTTCTATCTCAGATGGAAGTGTCGCCACTATGGGGTCAGAGGTGGCCACCGGGGGAGGAGGAACGTCGTCAGCCGTTTGCAATCCAGAAGCCCGGCGCCCCGTGACTGCTCAGGAGCGCCAGCGAGAGCGTGAGGAGAAAAGGAGGAAGAGGCAAGAACGAGCCAGGGAGAGGGAGAAGAAACTAAAGGAGAAGGAGAGACGAGAGGGAAGGCGCGGGGACTCGCTGGGCGGGGTCCTGCTGAGCGATAACGACAAGAGTCTCTTGCAGCGCTGGACTAAGATGATGGACAGCCGCAACGACAAATCCCACACGTCGAGTAGTGACGGAGGGAAGAATAAAGACGGGAATGCCGTCACAGGCGAGAACGCTCAAGGATCGCCCAACAACAAAGCCGAAAAGGAAACCACAACGTTTCCGTCTCACGAGCAGCTAATCTCTCAATTCCGAGCCAGTCAGTCCGGTTTGCTGCAGCCAGCCGGCAAAAACCAGCAATTAATTTTTTCAATGAGCCAGAAGAAACCGGTGGATATCGTCCTCGCCGTAAGCGGTTGCGTGGACCTGATGGCCGTCACCGGTGGCTTTGTGAAGAACCACACTCTCAAACCTCAAGACGAGAACGCCGGCCCGAGCGGGTTCAACTGCTTCGCTAATTGGGGCGGACAGCAATTAGAGCCCCGGCCGGCGCAACACGCAAAATCGCACAGGACGCCGCCGCAGAACTTTCTCCCGACGCAAAGTCACGCCTTAGCCGACTCTCAAGCGCAGCTGCTCCCACTGGAGACTTTCTTGACCAAAGGCCCGACGGCCACACTAAGCACCAACGGGGAACTCGCCAGCCGCAATCACCTCAACCATCACATCACGCCTTCAACAGCTGGCGCTGGACCCGTGGAGAAGATGTGCTCCTCCGGTGGGGACAAACTGGGGCCACAGGCCTCAAACCCCATCTGTGGGGCTTTAGGGGTCCCCTCACAGGTACATCCCAGTTTGGGGTTCACCGTTTCGGCAGAACAGGTCCCCTCGGTCGCCCCTGACATCCACACAGTAACACTCCAGCTCTCCAAGTCTCAGGTGCGTCTCAGTTCTGGTTTGGTGTACCTAATGTTGTGGCCAGTTGGTCTAAGCGTACTCGTGATGGAGAAGGGGTTTTCATTTTTGGGTTTTCTCAGGTTGAGGACGTGTTACCCCCGGTGTTCTCGGTCACCCCGAAAGGCAGCGGGGCGGGTTACGGCGTGGGCTTCGACCTCGACGATCTTCTCACCCAGTCGCTCACAGAGCTGCAACACTGCGAGCGAGACAGGTGAGTCGTTGCGGGGAAATTGACGCCTTAACAGAAAAAAAAAAAATCTTGGATTTGCCTCCACCAGTTACGACTCTGGTCCGCTCTCCGCCTCGCTCTTGTCCGATTGGAGCGAAGTTCACCGAATGACTCCGGCCGATCTCGAATCTCTACAGCAGGAGCTCCAGTTGGGCTCTCCCATGATCCTCTCTGATTCTATTCCACCTGACGCCTGACGCATTGCTCGCGTTTGTTTGAATGTAGACATTTCCTGATTGAATTTCAAAGTAGCTTTAGTTTTGTGTTCTGTATTACGTAGTTTATTTTTACGTTGGTCTACTAGACCTGAAAACACAAAATCAACTGTCAGCCTGTGAATGTTAATGACTGATTAAAATTTAAGTTTTCTATTAAAAAAAGTCTGCATGCTGTCATTTATCTTCTGGACTAAACTAGTTACGTTTTTTTTTTTTGTTTAAAATCAGTTTATTTGAAAATGTGCTTGTTTCTAGCCCAGATTTATTACCAATCCAAAATTAACACAGCTCAGTCACCATTTCAAGTACAAACATATCAAAAACATTTGCTAACACAACGACTACGAACTTTAAAAATTATATTTCATTTCTTGACGCATATACATGATCACATGAGTAAAGGGAATTTCTTCATTTGGCCCGGATTTTACTTTTCCAAAAATCAAAGTGTACTCAAAACCAACACAGTACCAGTATGGCGGATAAAAAGCCGAGCAACACAGTCACGGCCCCGTCGGACCGATACCGATGAGCTCGGCCGTACAGTCTGACCTCTGGTATGTTGTTGCTGATGAAAGTGGAGTAGCTGGTGAGCCTGGCGTACACACCTGGCTGGTTGGGCTGGGCACAGCCCAGCCCAAAACTCACCACGCCGGCTTGTACCCAGGTCCCGTTTACCATCTGGCAGACGAGAGGCCCTCCGGAGTCGCCCTGATGGGAAAGAGAGCGGTGCAAGTTCAAATAAATCCAGACTAGCTGAGCTGAAATTGGAACTACAGATCTCATCCAACAGTACCTGGCAGGAGTCCTTGCCACCTTCCTGGAAGCCGGCGCAGATCATGTCATACAAGATGTCCACCTTCTCAATTTGGTACATCGCACGACACGTATCCTGCGAGATGATTGGCACCTGAACCTCCTGCAGAGGCCCCGACCCCGGCAGCGGGACTGAGCACAGAGGCAGATGTGGAACTATTAAAATCACTTTTCGATATGTTCCTTGTGTTGCAAAATACTTTAAAAAATAAAATAAATATTTATTTATTTTAGGCGGGCCTTACTGTTATCACGGATGTCTCCCCAGCCGGTGACATGGCACCGCATGCCGCCCGGGAAAAGGGTGCCGGCGGCAGGTAGGCAAACGGGACGGATCCAATCCGACCAAGTCAGGGGGGTGGAGAGCCGCACCAGGGCTACATCCTTACCAGCGTGAGGCTCCACATATCCCGATGGGATCACCACGGAGCTGATGCGGTGTACCGACTGGTGCGGGTTGAGATTGTTCAGGTAGTACCAGCCGGCGTAGATGGTGTACGGTCTCACGTCGGATGGACTGATAGGACGATATGTTAGAATGCTAAAATGGATGAATAAATGTGTGTTCTTACTTTGGGAAACAGTGAGCTGCTGATAGGATCCAGTTCTGCGTGATAATGGAGCCTCCGCAGACATGAGTATTATCTTTCTGGAGGCCAAAGAGGAAATAGTAAGAACTCAACACACACACAGTGAGTCAGCTCAGCATCACAAGCGGATCCCTCTCTCCTCAGGTCAAGTTTGATAAGCAAGACACTTTAAACACCGCTTGGAAATAAAATAGTGGCTAGTCTACAGGGACTCACCTGTACAGAAACCTGCCATGGCCACGCCCCATCTGAAGCGTCCATCCCTCCCACAATTCTGTTGTCCTGCAGCGTTGGTCTTCCACAATCTTGTGCATATGAAACCAAAACACCTACAAGATGGATAAGGGGGAAAAAAAAAAAGATAAACATTGCCCTTCCTGTAAAAGCATTTGATGACACAGATAGATGAACTCCTTCGGAATGTAATAAAACAATATAATTTTATTGTAGAGACGTCAGCGGCGACACATTACCTAATCTATTTTAGGATCTTGTTTTTAAAATGGTGACTCAACAAGACTTTGGAGCATAAATTCATAACAGGACAAATGATAATAATGCTGTTAGATTTACTTGTTATTTGATGAAATTAAAAACTATTTTCCACTTCACGCAACATACAATGATATATTGGTTATTCCTTTTGTTAAAAAAAAAAAAAAAAAGCTACGTGTTTGTTGTTTTTGACGGGGGACATTTATGGGAGTGGTACAAAGACGACATGGCGACGAAGATAATACTCACCTGTTACACCCAACAAAGCCGCAATAAACTGAAGATTTAGTGACATTTTTCCGTGTTTTCTGTCACAAATTGTAGTGCAGCTCACAAAAACAAATTTCAAACAGCAAAGGCGTCGAAAGTAATTAAAATCCGTGGCAAATGGCGTTCAAGCACGACGACCTTCCCCAACTTGGTTACCGTTCAACAAGAAATTGATTGTTTGAAGGATAAATCCAGCATAAATGATAAACTCCGGTTTTGTTTGCTTTGACTCGTAGCGTAGTAAACTCGAGTAACGGGTACAAACTAAAGCGGTTTCGGCCGCATTCGAAACTAAAAAGTGTTAGCGGCTAATAGATACCTGCTTGGGGTGAGCTACGGACCAATAAAAAGGCAGAATGAGAGCCCACCTGAGCCAATGGCATTTGAGGAATGTAACCGGAAGTCGCAGAGTCCAAAATTAATCTAACGTAATAATAATAATAATAATCTGTGATAAATAGAAAAAAATAGTTATTTGACAAAATGAGTCAGTTGTATTGTTTTTAATCACATTTCGGATTTAGAAATGGGTAACCTGTCATTATGGTTGCAACTAAGAAAACCCCTCTAATGTTTTTAGTGACCTTACAACCAGCATTTTGCTAATAATTGTCCAACTATTGCATCCTAAATCTGTCTAGGTGGACTTTGGTCAAAGAAAAACAAGATATTAACAATTTTGCTCCACATTTGTCTGTGGGTCACTTCATTTATTCACATGACACAGAATGCTTATTTCTTCTGTCTATCTTTAAAGCTGTCTGTCTGTCTCTCTCTTTCTCTCTTTTGCTCTCCTGGCCCGCTCCCTCGCTTGCTGGCTCTCCAGGCCCTCAGGCAGTGTGTCTAGTTTCACAGAGCAATTGAAGGTGACAGGGACAGAGAGAGAGGGAGAGGGAGGGAGGGACAGGGGGAGGACACATCACACTGTGGCCTGCGGCTACACAACAGTAGCGGAAGAGCAAGAGATGGAGGTGGGTGGGATGGTGGGAGGGGGGACCAAAGGAAAAGCAAGTCCTCATAGGGAATTCCATAAACAGGTAAATAACACAACAAGTTGGAATTAACGTGCCACGTGGCCACAGGTGAGCTGCTGGAGCCTTGACGTGCATGCTCGTCCAACCTGCTCCTCATTATGTATGTAATGCATTTCAGGGGCCAGCCAGTCAGTAAGCGCAATTATAATGCACTCCCGTTTGTTTTTATTTTAACGTCTTGATGAATATTTGTCATGGCATTGTAACCATGGCGACTGCCTCCACACGCACACATTGCCCTCCCTTTCTGCATCCCCCCCTCCGGTGCCGAAAAAGCAAGGGATGGTGAGGGGGGAGAGAGAGAGAGAGGTGACAGGAATGAACTAACAAGATGCACTAAAAAAAAAAAAAAAAAAAAAAAAGCATGTCCCGGAGCTACATGAATCTTTGCAGCGAAGCACGCGCCGTCACACACACTCACACGCTCACACATTATTGCACTCAGCACATAGGGATCACATAGGTTAGGCCACATTCCAACAACTGGAACACAATAGGATGCAGCAATGATTTTAGAAAGAAAGTGTTGGGCTATTCAACCACTCTTTTACTTTTTATTGATCCAACCGGCGTGAAAAACTTTGGCTTAAATCTCCACACCAGTCCAATATTGCATCACTCTATGTCACACACACATTTCTTGATATAAAGGAAAATATACAATATTATTAACAAGCAACACATTGGACATTTATGCTGTAAGGCCAACGCAGAGGCAGAACAAGAGGGGGGGGGCTGCAAGGGCACTGCCCCCCTGAAATACGTCAGATGCGAGGCCAGTTAATTGACTTTTTGAGTATTTTACAATATTTTTGGAAATCACATTTCTACCCATCCCCTGTAGGGAACACCTAATTTATATATATTTTTTGTTTTGAAAAAAAAATCCTAGCTCTGCCAAGTAGGCTAACAATATAACTACTGAGATGCTAATAAATCGAGTTAGGACTTTGCTTTTTGAGCACAGAAAACCTTAAGGTACGATTTATACTAACCAATCCCAGAGGTCTAATTATTCTCCAGGTATATTCCCAAAATGGAAAAGTCAAGTTTCAGGGGAATAACAGTTAAATGTGTCTATTTTTCTTATTATTTGTTTATATAATTTAACAGAGGCCCTTCCAATATAATTTAAGAGTGGTTTAAGTAAGTAATTGAGAAAGAGGTGGAAGAGAGCAGCGATTGGGGGCGGTGGAGGCGGCGAAAGAATAGGCGAGTATGAACGAGAGAGGGAGCGACAGAGAGAAAGGGAGCGCAAAGTCTTGTCAACCGGAAATAAAACAAGCTGGCACACCCTCCCCATCGCCGAGCCCCTGCACCCACCCCAAAGTCACATACTTCCTCTTGGCTCCCTCCATCTCCAGCTTCTGCCTCCATCTTCCAGCAAAGAGATATATTTAAAGCCGCAATCATGCCGTCATACCTGCGTCATTCGTTGCACCTCGTGTCACGTTTGTGTGTTTGAAATAATATCATGGTAAAAGGTTTTTGGTTGATTTTAAAAGATAATTATGGAGTGATTGGCCTGCTTTTTGGCTTCCATGGTTTAATAAAAAAGGTTGCACACTAGGCAGCTAAATGTTTTTTTTTTTTTTTAAATAGATGTTTTTAAATCAACTTTTTTAATATCTTCCTTTTTTTGTGTCATCTTAGGTTATTTGAATTAGGTGACACCAGGCACTCCACAACAAGGCCCAAAAGGAGACATCCTTTTTATTTTGAAATCCATTAATTTCACAAATAATTTACAAAATAGTTTGATTCGACTTGAACAAGCCACTTCTGGTGGATTTATCAAAATATTCCATTGACATTAGTCAGATGGTTTCAAAAACGAGCATGTCAAAAATAAAAATGATCTCCTCGGTCAATAATAAATATTTTTTATGTTCATATTGGAATTCCTTGGTGTGTTTTATTTCTCTCATGGTCTCCATCTCTCCATTATGTGCGCCTCATGCTGGACTCTGTATGTGTGCACCTCCCCTCCTCCTCTCCCTGGCATTAAGTTCAAACTTGACACTGATGTTGACTCACTTTGTCACCCCTCGGTGGCCCTCTGCCTCCCTTCCCCTCTCTCTCTCTCTCTCTCTCTCTCTCTCGCCACCGCTGCGAGGACAAGAGCGCCCGCAGACGCGTTTCTCTCCCCCCCCACCGCCCCCTCCACCTCTTTCTCTCCGTCGCTCCCTCCATCTCTCTCCTCCACAGTCGCCTTTACGCGCAGGGTATTGTCAACAAAGCTGGAGAGCGAGGGACGAGGGGTGAACAGGGGGAATCGAGGTACGCGGGACCCCCGCCGTCGACGCACCTTCAACGTAAGTTGAAGTTGACTTTTTTTTTTTTGTTGCTTCCTTTCATATCGCTGCCGTCGGGAGAACGGCGGTTTTCCAAGGGGCGGCTGACCTGTGACCTGTCGCTGGAAAGTCAGTTGGACAGTTTCTCCTGAAAAAGAAGGAAAAAATACGAAGAGAGAGAAATGAGGATGAAGAATATAGTCCGGAATTTGGACGATAAGAACGAAGTGTCGACTTTTTAGCTGTTAGCAATTACAGCGGGAGTTATGGTAGAATAATTCCATACTAAACCATAAATTGTTAAACTTCCCTTTATTGTGTGCGTGTGTGTGTGTGTGTCAGCATCCTAATTTAGCATCTTCTCATATGTGTGTGTGCGCCGACATGCTCGACGTTATCAGCAAAGCTAAAACCGAGTAGCATAATAAATTTCCCGACCCTCAGAGTGGCTTCTAATGTAGCCGGGTTCCCAAAGGTATACGTGCATTCCAATGTATAACACACACACGCGCACACACACACGACGACAAGCGGCATGTAACTAACTCCATTTCTGTCTGTCATCATGAGGCTAATTCGCCACAATGCCGGCCATGTGTGAACTCATGCGATATCAACCCCTCCTTCTTTGCCTCCTCCTCTTTCCTTCCTCACTCCTTCCCTCAGGAGGACCAAGAGGTGGAGGATCGAAAGACGGAGCCAGGAGCCCAAAGTGACAGTAAACAGGGGCGAGCACGCACGACTGCCGCCTTGCTCTTCATGCTGCTCGGGACGTTTGGAGTATGTATGAGAAGTTAACCATGCTGAACCTGCAGAGTGGTTCCAACTGGAGCGGGCCTAACAACTGGTACCATGACCCTACTGGTGTGCAGACTCAACACAACACAGGTGAGCGTTTGGAAAAAAAAGATCTTTTGGACTTTGCGTGACTCTCACCTCGCCCCTCAGTGTCCGAGGGCTGCCTGCTGGACGCGGAGGGCGGCTTGGGGGGAGACGCGGTGGTCGTCGGAGGAGGGGGAGGCGGAGGAGGTGGAGGCTCGGGCCGAGGGGGCGGCGTGCCGGTGGATAGGGACGAAGGCGAGGAGTCTCAGCTGAGGCTGCAGCTCAAGAGGAAGCTGCAGAGGAACCGCACAAGCTTCACCCAGGAGCAGATCGAGGCGCTGGAAAAAGGTCAGGCACACAAATCAGCCGGCCAATCACGTGACAACGCACTGCTGACAATTTATTCTGTCAACTCTTATTTCTTCTATTGGGGGTAGACTTATCATCAAAATATTTTATTTCCAGAGGAGCCCCCGTAAATGTCAGATAGTAGAGGCGTACCTAATAAAGCGTCCATGTAGTTTTCGGCCTCAATTGCTATACACAGATGATGACATCAAATTAAGACCATAACTATATCCCCCAAAAAGACCCTCTGGCTGCATAAATAGCCGAGTTTTGATAATGCATCGTTACTGAGCATGCATTATGCAGTAAGATAAGTCTGCTTCACACACACACACACACACACACACAGAGGCATCACAATGGCACCCTTGACTGGATTTGGCTGCGGCGGGCCCTTGAGCGAAATAAGGACGCAATGTCCACCGCTCAGCCAAGCGGAAGTGCATGACTGTGGTCAACTCCGTGCAAATGACATTAATGAGGTACACCGACCTCAGTGCACGGCCGAGGCACAATAACAATCATGTGTTGACACAGACGCCAATTAGGAGGCAGCCAATTAGAGCAATTTGCCAGACAGGTTGAATTCGTCAGGTCTTGTTCAATATGGACGTGTTAAATGTGTTGACCTCATTTGGATTTGTCAATTCGGAATAAATTTCTAATATGTTTGATATGAGGATTTATTTTTTTTAATACCGACGATACCATGACTTCGGCGAATAAAAGTTGACGACCAAACTCAAACTAGGATTGCCGAGTCGGCCTACTTTTAAAATAAAAATGCTTAGGCAGCTTCTCAACGTGAATCCTTTCATTTGAACTTTCGGCGTGTTCCATCACGATCAATAATTCATATAAAGTGCAACAGATAAATATTTCAAAAATGGTTGTAAGGATACATCTCTCAGCTTCCTTGATTTGTATTTCCCACGGAAAGTTGAATTAGTCAACACCGATACGACGCGGGGAATTGAAAAACATGCAGCGCGGATGAATGTCGGGTGATTAGAATTTCATAACAAATGGATTTATTTTTAGAAACATCTGCCGACCTTTATTTCCTCCAGAGTTTGAAAGGACGCATTACCCCGACGTCTTTGCGAGGGAGAGACTGGCCAATAAGATCGATTTACCAGAAGCCAGGATACAGGTGACCAAACGTTACCAGTACCACCTTCTTGAACTTGAATTAATGAAAGCCGTTCATCCCGACCAAGGTGTGGTTCTCCAACCGAAGAGCCAAGTGGAGGCGAGAGGAGAAGTTGCGCAACCAAAGGAGGTCCGGAGGGGTGACTTCCTGTTCGCAGAGTCAAGCCCCCCTGACCACTTCCTTCAACACGTCCGTCTACCATCAGCAGCATGGCAACAGTTCGGGTAAGCTTTGTTCATCTTGTGGAAGTCCAGCCAGGTGCGGTTCTAGCTTGAATGGCACCTGGGTGACCCCCCCCCCCCCTACCCCCCCCCCCTACCCCCCATGTGTGTGTGTGCACTCATCCATTGGCTTCCTCTTCTCCTGCAGGGTCCATGTTGAGTCAGGCTGACTCGTCGCTACCCAGCTACAGCTCGCTGTCAGTCTTCTCATCCGGAGTCCAGGTTAGCTCATAGTCCTGCGTCAGCATTTTTTACATCATCCAACACCTATGGAAAGATGGATGAAGACAATGACATGATTGTGTCTTTCCTCTGCGGTTTACCTTGTCAGTCCATCCCTCCGCAGTCGGCCTCGTCGTACTCTTGCATGTTGCCGCCGTCTCCATCTGCCCCGCGGAGCTTCGACTCATCAACATACACCTCCCCTCACCTGCAGACCGCGCCCTCGGCCAACTCCAATACCGGTGAGTGCTTCTGATTCATTGGCAAAATTCAAATTTTGTGTAATAATATATTGGCCATGGAGAAACTCATCAGTGCAGCAGTTTTTTGGCTTCCTCTAGTGGTAGACAAAAGAATTACAACCTAAGTAAAGGTTTTGTTGCTCTTGGTGGCCCCCTGCTGGTCAGAGGTCTTAAACAGGTGTTCAGTTTTATGGCTTGTCTCTGTTAGTCATCGGTGGATACACACATTGACGTCATTCCTGCTTTTCTCACCAGGCCTCATATCACCCGGCGTCTCGGTGCCGGTGCAGGTTCCAGGAAACGAGCCGCAGGGCATGAGCCAGAACCTGGGCCAGTACTGGGCTAGACTACAGTGAACCACCACAAAAGAAAAACAAGGGATAACAGAGGACTGAGCTTTCCAAAACAAGCCGAAGAACCTGATCAAATGTTTACAAATGTATTCAAGAGCAGCTTTGGTGACACTTGACGATACTCTACGGCTAATTTCCGTAGCGTATTGTGAAGTACAATCACAGTTCCTCGTTTCTTGAGGTCTCCAAACTCATTTGGCTTCAGGTTAATTGAGAAAACAAAAACAAAAGGCTCCATTTTAACTTTTTGCTCAGACTGCGTGTTTCTGTACATACAATCATGTGTGGACTTTTGTCAGATGTTATTGGAAGGGAAAGAATGTAGCATTTGATGCTAATTCCTTCAAAATATGGCTAAACATCCAGTGACAGGGATTTCTATACCAAAAAATAAATCAGGTGAATGAAGAAAAAGTTTTATATCACTAGAGAAGCTTCCGGAAGCTGCTGACAATCAAACTGCCTGCATGTACTTCAGGTTGACAATCAAAGCAAGGCAGAGAGGAAATACTGTGAAATGATACTGCAACATCACGATGGCGACATTAGAAACCGTGCATGACCAAACGTAATCACGAGACAATCAGCCACATCGGGAAACGTTCTGCTCTCATCTGACTGCCAGAACATCTGACGCCCAATTGTCTTTGCAAATCTTATTTATTTGTCTTTTCACTTCACGGGTCCTCGGTGTCGTTTCTGTTTGCTGTGTGTGTTGTGTTAGTGTTGTTTAGATGCCAACCCTTTTTTTGTGAAGGCCTTGGATCCCTTTAATGAAAATAAAACCGTGCGTCATCCATGACAGTTCTACGCTCTTCATTTGTGATATGATTTGGAACTCGACCGACGTATATGACGGAAATTAGCGTAGCATTAGCGGGATATTATTGTGTGCTAATGGCGTGCATGACTCACACAAGCCCCCTGAGGATGAAGAGGAATTAAAGATGAGGAGGAAGTCGAGGGGGGGGATGAGAAAGCTGACACCGCGTATGCTAACGTACAATAATGGGCCATTAATGCAGCATCAGCAATTTGCCTCGGCCAACGAGTGTCTAAGTTGATAATGGAGGGGGGGGGGGGGGGGAATGGCAAGAATAAAGTTGTGCTCATTTTAAGGGAAGACACAAGAAAACTGTGATTGTATTTTTCAAGAACAGAAGTCATAATGTAACAACTTGAGTGATGGGTGGGGTGGGTTGTGGGGTGGGACGTTGAGTCAGAGAGAGAGAGAGAGAGCGAGAGAGAGTGAGAGGGATGCTTTATTGATTAAGCCCATCCTTGAGAGCACACTGAATCTTCAGAAGAAACCAAACGGTGAGCTTTGTTGTCTGTCTTGTGGGCTATTTGGGGGAGCAATCAGAAGTATTTTTGAAGGAAAAAAAAAAAAAAGGACTACGATGGAACTGCTTTGGATGCTTTTAACTTTGGACGCGTGTGCATCAGCAATGCCCGAACAGTACAGCCGAGCAGTGGTGAGTTTTGAGATGTGTAAATTCTATTTTAAGGCAAAGCTGCTCACTTTTTTAAACAAATTTTATCTCATGTGTCATGTCAATCAAATCCTGGCATTTTACACCCGCAAAAATCTTTCTATGACAAAAATTTGAAAGAATATAACTGTGGTCGGAAGGGAAGTTCTTGTTTCGAAATCGATTCGAAGCGATGTAAATCTTTCCTGTTTTGACACAAATTTACGAACACATCACAGCGATGTGTTTATTTCGCTCCTCGATTCACTTATAGTGACAGCCAAAAGGCGTAATATTGCGCAACACACTCACAAGCATGTAATATTAATGACTAAATCCATAACGTTTCCCATGGGCTCACCACCTGTGGGAGGGGCCGAAGGGGTCGGGTGCAATGTGAGCTGGGCGGCAGCCAAAGGCGGGGACCTTGGCGGTCTGATCCCCGGCTGCAGAAGCTGGCTCTTGGGACATGGAATGTCACCTCTCTGGCTGGAAAGGAGCCCGAGCTGGTGTGCGAGGCAGAAAGATTCCGACTAGATATAGTCGGACTAGCCTCCACACACAGTTTGGGTTCCGGTACAAGCCCTCTCGAGAGGGGCTGGACTCTCTTCCACTCTGGAGTTGCCCACGGTGAGAGGCGTCGAGCAGGTGTGGGTATACTTATTGCCCCCCGGCTGGGCGCCTGCACATTGGGGTTCACCCCGGTGAACGAGAGGGTAGCCTCCCTCCGCCTTCGGGTGGGGGGACGGGTCCTGACTGTTGTTTGTGTCTATGCACCAAACAGCAGCTCAGAGTACCCACCCTTCTTGGGGTCCCTGGAGGAAGTGCTGGAGAGCGCTCCTTCTGGGGACTCTATCGTTCTACTGGGTGACTTCAATGCTCACGTGGGCAATGACAGTGAGACCTGGAAGGGCGTGATTGGGAGGAACGGCCCCCCTGATCTGAACCCGAGCGGTGTTCTATTGTTGGACTTCTGTGCTCGACACGGATTTTCAATAATGAACACCATGTTCAAACATAAGGGTGTCCATGTGTGCACTTGGCACCAGGACACCCTAGGCCGCAGTTCGATGATCGACTTTGTAGTCGTGTCATCGGATTTGCGGCCGCATGTTTTGGACACTCGGGTGAAGAGAGGGGCGGAGCTGTCAACTGATCACCACCTGGTGGTGGGTTGGCTCCGATGGTGGGGGAAGATGCCGGTCCGACCTGGCAGACCCAAACGCTCTGTGAGGGTCTGCTGGGAACGTCTGGCAGAATCTCCTGTCAGGAAGAGCTTCAACTCCCACCTCCGGCAGAGCTTTTCCCACGTCCCGGGGGAGGCGGGGGACATTGAGTCCGAGTGGACCATGTTCCGCGCCTCCATTGTTGAGGCGGCCGACCGGAGCTGTGGCCGTAAGGTCGTTGGTGCCTGTCGTGGCGGCAACCCCCGAACCCGCTGGTGGACACCGGCGGTAAGGGATGCCGTCAAGCTGAAGAAGGAGTCCTATCGGGCCGTTTTGGCCTGCGGGACTCCGGAGGCAGCTGACAGGTACCGGATGGCCAAGCGGAACGCGGCTTCGGCGGTTGCTGAGGCAAAAACCCGGGCGTGGGAGGAGTTCGGTGAGGCCATGGAGAATGACTTTCGGACGGCTTCGAGGAAATTCTGGTCCACCATCCGGCGTCTCAGGAGGGGGAAGCAGTGCAACGTCAACACTGTTTACAGTGGGGATGGCGTGCTGCTGACCTCGACTCGGGACGTCGTGAGTCGGTGGGGAGAATACTTCGAAGACCTCCTCAATTCCACCTACACGCCTTCCATTGAGGAAGCAGGGCCTAGAGACTCTGAGGCGGATTCTCCAATCTCTGGGGTCGAAGTCACTGAGGTAGTTAAAAAACTCCTCGGTGGCAAGGCCCCGGGGGTGGATGAGATCCGCCCAGAGTTCTTAAAGGCTCTGGATGTTGTGGGGCTGTCATGGCTGACACGCCTCTACAACGTTGCGTGGACATCGGGGACAGTGCCTCTGGATTGGCAGACTGGGGTGGTGGTTCCCCTCTTTAAGAAGGGGGACCGGAGGGTGTGTTCCAATTACAGGGGAATCACACTCCTCAGCCTCCCTGGTAAGGTCTATTCAGGGGTGCTGGAGAGGAGGGTCCGTCGGGAGGTCGAACCTCGGATTCAGGAGGAGCAGTGTGGCTTTCGTCCTGGCCGTGGAACAGTGGACCAGCTCTACACCCTCGGCAGGATCCTCGAGGGTGCATGGGAGTTTGCCCAACCAGTCCACATGTGTTTTGTGGACTTGGAGAAGGCGTTCGACCGTGTCCCTCGGGAGGTTCTGTGGAGGGTGCTTCGGGAGTACGGGGTGCCGAGCCAACTGATAAGGGCGGTTCGGTCCCTGTATCACCGATGCCAGAGTCTGGTCCGCATTTCCGGCAGTAAGTCGGATTCGTTCCCAGTGAGGGTTGGACTCCGCCAAGGCTGCCCTTTGTCACCGATTCTGTTCATAATTTTTATGGACAGAATTTCTAGGCGCAGCCGAGGCGTTGAGGGGGTCCGGTTTGGGGACCTCAGCATCGCGTCTCTGCTTTTTGCAGATGACGTGGTGCTGTTGGCTTCTTCAGGCCGTGATCTCCAGCTCTCGCTGGAACGGTTCGCAGCCGAGTGTGAAGCGGTCGGGATGAGGGTCAGCACCTCCAAATCCGAGTCCATGGTCCTCGATCGGAAAAGGGTGGAATGCCCTCTCCGGATCGGGGATGAGATCCTGCCCCAAGTGGAGGAGTTCAAGTATCTTGGAGTCTTGTTCACGAGTGAGGGGAGGATGGAGCGTGAGATCGACAGGCGGATCGGTGCAGCGTCGGCAGTAATGCGGACCCTGTACCGGTCCGTTGTGGTGAAGAGAGAGCTGAGCCAAAAGGCAAAGCTCTCAATTTACCGGTCGATTTACGCTCCTACCCTCACCTATGGTCACGAGCTATGGGTCGTGACCGAAAGAACGAGATCTCGGATACAAGCGGCCGAAATGAGTTTTCTCCGCAGGATGTCCGGGCTCTCCCTTAGAGATAGGGTGAGAAGCTCGGTCATCCGGGAGAGACTCGGAGTAGAGTCGCTACTCCTCCACGTTGAGAGGAGCCAGATGAGGTGGCTCGGGCATCTTATCAGGATGCCTCCTGGACGCCTCCCTGGGGAGGTGTTCCGGGCATGTCCCACCGGTAGGAGACCCCAGGGACGACCCAGGACGCGCTGGAGAGACTATGTCTCTCAGCTGGCCTGGGAACGCCTTGGGATCCCCCGGGATGAGCTGGATGAAGTGGCTGGGGAGAGGGAAGTCTGGGAGTCCCTCCTGAAGCTGTTGCCCCCGCGACCCGACCCCGGATAAGCGGAAGAAGATGGATGGATGGATGGATGGATCCATAACGTCATGCAATCACGTGAGAGAAAGGAAGTGAAATCAAACATATTGTTGTTGTTGTTCCATATAGCCATATTTTGCTGTGGTAATCATGTTAGGAGGAAATCACATGACTTCGGTTCCTCTTTTGTCAGGCCGGGAACAAGGCGAAGGACTCGGATGCAGAGTCGTTTCTATCTTGGATTTATTCCAGCAAGCACACAGAGCGAAAGTACAAATCAAATCGCCTCTTGCGAGGGAAAACACGTGGCAAAAAGTACAAACAAAAGGTGTCGCACTGAGGCGAGTCAAAAGGCTAAAAGTACAAATCAAAACACCTCTTACGAGGGAAAACGCGTAGCAAAAAGTACCAACTAAAGGAGTCGCACTGGGGCGAGACAAAAAGGCGATGGAGACCAAGGCACAAACAAAAGCGTCGCTCGGTGGCGAGACAAAAAGGAGGGTTCTTACAGAGAGTTCAGGCATCAAGAGATCGCTGGTGGTCGGGACGAGGCAAGACACACTGGCACAAGACAAGGGGAAGACACAGACTAAATACACACAAAAGGGCGGGGACACAGGTGATGACAATTAGTATCGATTACGCAGGTGCACACAATCGGGATCAGGGAAGACAAGACAACCAACACCGAGGAAGGAAACACAAACTGAACCGGAAGGAACGACAAAATAAAACCGGAAGTAAAATTACGACATCGACGAGACAGAAACCCGGAAAAATAAACGCGACCGCATGACATCTTTGTGTTTGTTTTGCAGGATTGGTTGAGCAGGTATGGTTACCTCCCTCCGCCCGACCCCCGGACGAGTAAGCTGCAGTCCAAGGAGGGCATCGAGAAGGCCATACGGGTCATGCAAAGATTCGGCAGCGTGCGGGAAACCGGCGTGCTTGGTAGACAAAGAAATTAAATCAAAAGTACTAAACCAGTGCTAAGATCTCTTTCCAACCTGTAGATGCTGAAACGATGAAGCTCATGTCGACACCACGATGCTCCCTTCCCGATATTGTCGGGAGCGAGGACATGTTGAAGAAGAGAAGGAGGAGGAGAAGATATGCGTTGTCAGGTTTGAAGTGGCACAAGAGCGATATTACATGGAGGTGTGTGTTACAGCGCCATCTGCTGAATCAGTCGGGGCACTGCCCAAGTTGCCCCAAATCTAAAGCAAGTGTCTCCTTTGCAGCGTCCACAACTACCCGTCGCCCACCCTCTCCCCGGGCCTGCCTTCCAACTTGGTGGAAAGCATCCTGACCCACGCCTTCAAAGCTTGGAGCGACGCCACCCCTTTGACGTTCCGCCAGCTTCCGAGCGGCGGCGGAAACCCGCCGAGCGGTGGGGACATCAGAGTGTCCTTCAGTAGCCTACTACACGATGATGGGTATCCCTTTGACGGGGAAGGGGGAACCTTAGCCCACGCCTTCTTCCCCGGTAGAGACGAGGTGTCCGGTGACACGCATTTTGATGACCATGAAAGATGGAGTTATGGAGGTACAGCGACTTTCGTGCAAATTATCAGCTGTCGAAATTCGACCATTTGTGCTTTCAGGGTACAACGACGGCACTACCGATTTGTTCACGGTGGCGGTACACGAGTTTGGCCACGCACTGGGCCTGTCGCATTCCTCCTCGGACCCCTCCATTATGAGGCCGTATTACCAGGGTCCCGTAGGAAACATCATCCAGTACCAGCTGGCCTTGGATGACAAACTGGCCATTCAGCAGCTTTATGGTTAGTCAGACGGGAAAAAAAAACCTCTCTCCTGACTCTTCTTTGATTCGCAAATGGTGGTCTCTAGTTAATTCCAGTGACTCATCAGATTATGAGGGGGGCCGGTCTAGACATGCTCGGGTTTTGCTTCAGGTGTTGCAGGTGCTTATTTTTACCGATTCAGCATTTAGCATACATACATAAGTTCCTCTTTGTGTCTGTGAATTGTTTCGCAAAATATAGAATTGCGCTGACTCGTTGTTTTGTGACCACATCATCTTCATCATGTGTTATATTTGATTCTCATCATAATGACTCACTGCCAAGCAGGGCTCCTCACCAACCAGATTGCAATAAATCGGTTTCTATTATAAAAACCGCTGACACGTTACTTTTGAAATGACGGTGTCTGTATCTTGTGTTACAACACGTTGACCAACTTTGCTCTTCTACAGGCAGCAAGGAGGGGGAACGACCTGGAGGCGTCGACCCCAACCTCCCTCGTTTGCCCAACCCACCTCCGACTAGACCGACAAGGCCGTGAGTTAAATTACAGCTACTTGTCTCTGATTGCGCCCTCTTGTGGACGAATTGCAAACTACTACCAATGCAACTTATTCTGGCCTCTGCTGTCTCAGGTCTGACCCTACCGTCCACAACCGTTGTCACGGGGGTTTTGACGCAGTGGCCAACATTAGAGGGGAGGTCTTCTTCTTTAAAGGTAACGACAAACCAAATTCAAAAAATTACCCGCATGTGACGCTCACGTCTGACAATAGGTGCTAATTTCTGGAGGACCACGCGAGACGGCTCACTGGTGTCCCTTAATGCGGTTCAGATCAAAAACTTTTGGATCGGACTTCCACCGGGGACGAATAAGATCGACGCCGTGTACGAGCGAAAGAGCGACAATTGTATCATCTTCTTTATCGGTGAGAAGGTTAAGTGGAGTCCAAGGCCAGCAAATATAAAATAGCCGCCATTTTGAATCGGGTTGCTCCACTCTCAAACAGGATCTCAATACTGGGTCTTCAAAGACACGGTGGCCATGAACGGCTATCCTCGCCCGCTCTCTGAATGGGGGATGAAACGCAAGAGCGGAACGTTAGTGGACAGAGTGGACGCCGCCTTCATCTGGGCCCATAACGGCAAGACCTACCTGTTCAGCCAAGGCGAGTTCTGGAGATTCGACGAGAGTCAGAAAGACCAGCAGGCGACCCGGCAACCGGAGTCGGGCTATCCGCGTGACAACAGCCTGTGGACTGGAGTTCCTTCCTACATGGATGACATCATCAGCTGGGGAGAAGGTAACAACAAACATCTAGATAAACCGGTGGTTCACAGCATGGAGGAATTTAACTACACTCAGATGCCACGATGGCGAAAACGTGACTAGAACTTTCTGTCCGACAATAGCGAGATAAGAAACCTTAACTCAACAAATTGTGCGTTGTTGGATGGCGCCAACTGATAACGACATAGCTCACATGACATATAGTATGGCGAAAATGAAGAAGAACACGTTGACAGTTCAACAAAGACATCTTAAAAATTTAAAATTGTTTCTATAATATGTTCTAGACCAGCGGTGTCAAACTAATTTTTTGTTGACAAAAAAAAAATTCTAATTTATTTTCAACTTGGGGTTTTAAAAAAAAATATATATATATATATATATATCACTATTATTAAAAGGAAAGACAATTTACAATTTTGGTATTTTAGACCTCAGGTTTGACATCCATGTTATTATTTAAGCATTAATTAAGCAGAAAAAAATCATCTGTTTCTTCTCAGGGGACGCCTATTTCTTTAAGGACAACCACTATTGGGTACTCAAAAGCGGAGGCATGAATCAAGACATCGTGGAACCCAAATCCACCGCCGTGGACTGGCTGCGTTGTCCCGCAACCCCTCCGACCTCCACCCCGGCCGATCCCGACAATCCAAACAAGTGTCGCTGTGACCACACGGGGTCGGCTTCATCTCCAACCAGCAATTACCTCCTGGTATCTGTTTTACTGCTCGTTAGGGGAATTTGGATGATGTAAACTATTTTCCACTTTCATAACAATGTATCCACCCTGATTTGTACGATAAAATATTTTGTATATACAACGTTGTTGGCGAGCTCTATGACTGCGTCAATCAAAAAGTTTATGACGTCAGCAATTGTTCCGCTCTTGTTTTCAAATGTAAAGTGAGCCCGAGTGTGAATTGTTGTTATGAAACGGGAACGGAACAGGTTTTAAATTACGTCTTTTTGTGTCGAATCTTCAGTTACATCTGACAAAAGAATTCACTCGCATGTTGGGTGGGAACTTAGATCAATATCTCCAATGGGGAGCCAGAAGAAACACCGTATTGGGTTTACGAAACAGGGATTAAATGTCGACTGAAACTAATTAAACGACTGTTGCCTCCCATTTAGAGTTGACTAAATTTTTCATAAAAAAAAACTTTTCTGTGTGAGAATTAAAAAAAAAAAACATACTAGCCATTTTTTTTAATTTTAAATATTTTTATTATTTTTCTCATTTTTTATTTATCGACAATTGAAGTTCAATTTAGCAAAATATAACAAAGTGCAGTAATTCATTGTGATTCGATTTCATTAACATGTCATTTACTCATCAAGTTTTTTTTTTATAACCTTCATAAATTTCTGTATCGCTGCACAGATTCACACTGAGTAAAAAGTTCGGCTACATGTGCAAGTCGGGCAGTGCGAGGGAAACTTGATCTAAATCAACGTAACATAGGACCGAGTGGTAGCTACCGGTAAAACGGTAGTAAATTATATCCTGGAATTACATTTGACCTTCTATGAACTTCCTTCATCGAAACATAAAAAAGTAATTGGACGTTCAGTTTCGTGTCATTCCTATTATCGATTAGCTCACACGCAGACACGAGTGGAAAATTTCGGAGAAGGCAAGTTCACAAACTGGTTTCTCCGCTCGTAAAAACTAAAAACACCCAAGTACCAAGCTGAGAGCCAGCAGTCCCAGGGAGAGACATGTTCTGGTAGCGTCGCTGGAATCGTCGTCGTCTGAACCCGAAGAACGAGTCGTGACGGGCTGTGCTGGCTGAACCCTCCTGAACACGTTCACCATGATTTCTGAGGAGGTTTCATTGGTGATATGCAGCATCGTGCTGAATTTGTCAATCTAGGGTCAAAAGGGAGTGAGAAGTTAGGATTTTTTTTTTTTTTCTCACTGGGATGTTACAAAAACTCACCAGGTTTGAGCTGATTTTAACGGTGTCCTTAAACACAGTCCATACCACGGCTTCAAAACAGTTTGGTGTGGTGAGCGAGCCGAGATAGCGATAATATTGCGTGCGATCCACTCCAGGAAGTAAATCATCCAGGGTGAGTCCTGGAGCCAAGCTGACGGTCTGGCCTAATGACAAACATCAAATGTTGTCAGCTTGATTGCTCAGAATTTTCCTCGAGCGTCGCCTCACCTGCCAACGTGATGTTCTCGAGGTAGTCGGTGAGAGTTTTCCAGCTGGCAGGTTCATCAGTAGTGTCCGGCAAAACCTAAATTTTTATTTGAATATTACAAATGGGAATCGAAAGTGCACTCACAAAAGCACAGGAAAATTTAGAACCTCAATGAGGAAGCCGAGGGCAGCAGCTCCTACGGAGTCGTTGGTGGCCAGAGTTGTGTTCCCGTTGAAGCTGGACTTGATACTAACAATGTGGAACTGTGGGCAGAATCAATATTTGAGACGTTTGGCACGGCAGGAGACAAGTGTAGCTCACCTCCATGGGGAACTGCACTCCGTTAACGGTGTGCTCGGATCCAGGTACGGTGCTGCCGTTGCCCCAGTGCAAGTGGAACTGCAGGCTGTCGTAGGTTTCGGGAAGACCTCCACCTGAAATCTGCACTCCTGATGCGAAGCCTACTCTGACTGAAAGGGACAAACAAATATGGCAGCATGAGAACCCCTTAACTTCTCCAGGCTCATCAATACAGCACTAATATTCATTTTTTCTTTGCAGAGGATAAAGAATGGATGACTTTGATATTGTCTGTCTACATGGAGCATTTTTTTAAAGCGTTATTAGATGCTATTTGGCATTAGCATGATGCTAGTATGTCACTTTTTGAAATACAAAAATTTGTGAGGATCAGGTGCTCACCGGTTTTGCCGGTGTTGGTTATATCGATCAGAAGGTTTGGATTGCTGAAGTTTGTGAAAGAGAAATCTGTCAGGCTGTCGTTCATTGTGACATCCGAGGTCACAATGTCAATTGGCGACTGGCGGGTCCCGTTGCAAAACTCCGTCGCGATAACCGGCCATGTGAGATCATCTGAAATGAAAGGTTGATGATTATCGATAAACTGCAATGAGGAAGATAAATGGAGATAACGACGATGGCTTACTGCAAGTTTCGTTGTGGTAACACCAAGCTGGGGAGAAGCAGGAAGATGGAAATAGGTTAATTAGTGACTCGTTAATGTACAGTCACACGGATGTGGATCCTTTTTTTTTTATTGATATACAATAGTTTATCATTGTGCAAAGAAGATAACAGAACATTTATGGCGTGACAACTCCGCAAATAAATGTGTTACAGCTAGCGGAGCAATAATATTTCTGAAAAGAAATATAATGAATGACAGTGATTTAATATTTCATTTTTGTGAAAATAAAAAAATATTCTTACGAATTGTATCATCAGCACAATAAACATCCGCCACAAGGAGGCCGACAGCCACGACAACGACCAACCACCTCATCTAAAATAATCATAAAAAAAAACAGTTTAGTATATCCAACGAGAAATGTTTTAAAATATTGAAAGAATCTCAAAAAGCAGTCCAATGTTGCATCTCACCTTGAAGTCACCTGTGTGTGCTCTCAAGAATACTTTACCTGTCCTTCTTATATGCTCCGCTCAGAAGTGGGCAAGGCCTTCATTATCACCTCCACCCAACCCATCCTTTAAATTCCACATACATGCAAGTTCTTTTTTTCACATGAGCAAAAGATACAAATCTTGTTATGCTTTGAATGTCAGTTAAAATTGTTTTGTAACATGTAAGCGACCTCACCCAAGTAAGTAGAAAATCTACAAATAAAAATATATTATAAATATAATAAATAATATATATAAAATGGATAAAATATGAAATTATACACCTTTTTTTGTATTTATTTTTCAAGATTAAAAGGAAAATAAATCATTTGTGACTGAATAAAGTTAAATTGAAATTATTCTTGCTATAGTTGTCATTTCTTCATTCATTCTTCATTATCATTTTTTCAATCGGTTTTCGAATTGGCCATATTTGTCATTCAAAAATGAGAAAACCACACAATAAAATACGAGACGCTTGCTTGTTGTCTTTTGCCATCCGACCAATGCAAACATGCTCGAGTCACATCGATCTGGATCTGTCAACTGTCCAACCATAACGAAAAGCAAGAAGCAACTGTTTGCAAATGAACATTGCATTCCTAGATATTCATCTTTCGTCGAGCAGATGTTATTTTTTTTTGTGTGTGGAAAGGTTCAGCATGGGCTAAACAAAATAATCTGATTTGGGGAATACAAGCAAAAGCTAATAATGCATACAAGCTTTCAAATTACTAGCAAAGGGATTCGAAAACCAGTTCTTGGAGAAAATCCCCGAAGAGGATTGTTCGCCTGCCTAAACGCTCTTCTTATTCATTCCTACTTATGTCACATAAGGGAAGATTTTGGTTTTGGGCTTGCCAGGTAGGTGACATAACCTGGAGCCTTTACAATATGAATAAAAAACTTTCACGATTAAAAAATGTTTACAGATTTCATTGCATTTTATTTTATAATTTGCGGTCCACCAACTCGCACACAAATGATTGATAAATATTTGGGAGGTTTTGAGATGATTGACTGATAAAGTGCACAGTTAGAATAAATTGACAGCGTATCCTGACTAGATTTGATGTCGTTTGCAATCACAGGAGAAAGGTACAGAACTGAACCAGCAAGACGAAAAAAGCAGCAGGTGCAAGGGTGCTGCCTCCAGCCGTGGTGGAGATCATTCTGTCGTGGAGAACCTGTGTGGGCCGGAACACGTCACGGAAGCCGGTCCGGTTTGGGAACATTGTCAGCTGGAGGCAAATAGTGAGCTACTGTCAGTACCATGCAGTTTGGTTTCTTTAAAAAAGTCAACATAACTAATAAATACTATATTTGTATTATTTATTTATTTATTTATTTATTTATTTATTTATTTTCATTTCTTAATCGTCAAAATTTATTTCGTTAAAAATATATATTTTTAAATTTCTTAATCAGCAAAATGTATTTAATTAGAAAAATATTTTTGGAATTTCTTTATCAGGAAAATCAGCTTTTTTTTTTTGTTCCGTCACATGGAATCCTGATAGTGATCAAAGCCAGTACGCGAACGCAATGTTTCGACATAGCGATCAATATCATGTTGACGTACAACATCAATCACAAGACAGGAGGAGCTGATTAGAATCGACAGTTCCACTATGTCGGTACATATTTTTGTCACCGAGTCAGCTTACAAAGAAAATCAGGTATCCACACCCTTCATGACTACCTTACCATGCTGTGATCCACCTTGATTGAGTTTTTGAAAACGGTCCAAACCACAGCTTCGTTGCATGAGGGCGTGGTTAAAGAGCCATTGTAGCGGTAGTAGGAGGTGAGGTCCACATCGCCGAGTAGCTCAGCCAAAGACATCTCCTTCGTGACCTCCACCCGTGAACCTGTTGTTCAGCAAAACCAGTATACAATTTGGCAGTGGCAGAGCTAGAGGGGGGGCTGCAGGGGCTTGCACCTCCCTGATAATTAAATTTGGGGAATATTTGGATTTTTTTTGCACTGAAATTGATGTCAACACATGAAGCTAGCTTGAAATATTCTCTGCATGTCAGAATACCAAAGTTCCACGAGAGATGGGGTGGAAAATGGAAGAGTCGAGTTAAAATGGGACGCTATACAAATAAAGACATACACACCGATACTTTGTATCTCTGCCAGATAACTGATCAATGTTTTCCAGGTAGCAGTCTTTGACGCATCAGAGGAGTCATCAACAGAGTCATGAGAGTCGTCAGACGACTAAATGGAAAAAGGTTGCTTTCGTGAACGAACGATTTGAATCTGTTCACAGCCAGTCGGTGCTGAAATAGTTTTACTTACATCGTCATGTTGCTCTGCAGCACCACTACTTTTTGAACTCGCTGTGGCCTGGAAAGGATTGACAGAATTTATGTTGATGTCAGCAAATGCCACACCCTGACGCTAATTAACAATTATCTACTGGCGTCAAACAAAAATGCATTGTGACTCCGCCCACGAAAATCCACCAATCAGCTCCATAGGTTCTATTGTTAGCAGAAAACAAGATGAGGCCACTTGGGGGGAAATATTTGACCTACATTATGTGTTACACAACAAAAAAACTACATAAATGTGAGCCACCCGTTCACATTTTTGTAAATACTCGATCAGAATCCATAACGTTACCTCAATGAAGAATCCCAACACTGCAAGTCCAGTCGATGTGTTAACCGCCTCTTCTAGAGTTAAATCTTTTCGCTTGTTTACTATGTGCACCTGAAATAAAGAGTTTTGACATTTCAGAAAGTAATAAATGGCGGTTAACGATGTGATTTCAAAGTACCTCCATAGGGAATCGTTTGGAATCGATCGTGTGTTCGGAGCCTTTGGAGTCGTTCGATAAGGAACCCCAGTGGAAGTGGAACTGGAGTGTGGAGTAGACGTAACCCAGGCCGCCCCCGGACACTTCCATCGCACCCTCATTGAGTACAACCTGGACTGTAAAGGGAGACGACATAAATAGTCTGAATATTTATTTTGTTTTACATACCATACTTTTTTTTTTTCCAAATAAAATGATTTTAGTCTCAATTTTTAAAAATACTTTTTAAATGTTGAAAAAAGTGCTTTGAATTATTTTTTTCTCGAACCTCCATTTTTGAAATTGATTCAGATTATTTTTCAAATTTTGAAAATTAAAAAAAAAAAAAAAAACACATGGAAGCACATTAAGGTTGCAGTCAAGTCTTCCATTAAAATAAGAGTAACATTTTCAAATACCGAAGATGTCGTGCAGCTGAAAAAAAACACCGTATTTAAATATATATTAACGATGCTTACGTAAATCGTAAATTTGAAATTACGCTCTAGATAATTGCTTTACATTAAACCATCATCACAAATGTCAAGTGAGCGGGAAGGCTGCGGGCATTTTCTAACCTGTATGGCCTGTATTTGCGATGTATTTGATGACATGTTTGTCGTCAAACTGTGTGAAAGCAAAGCCGTCAAGGTGCTCATCCTTCACGGCTTTCGTCGTCTCGATGTTGACTGGCGATTGGTGCTCGCCGTCGCAGTGCGAGTCCGGCAGAAGGTACCACTTGGTAGGATTGAACTCTACGGAGGCGGCGGCGACAAAACACCATTTTGCGATCGACAAACACAAAATCTAAGGATGGCTTTGACGACGGCTTACCACATTCCTCATCATAGCACCATTGATGACCTAAAGATGGAGAAAGCCAGTGTGATGATCCAATTTCACTTCACTGTTTAGTAAATGAAATGATTTTTTAAATTATTAATTAATTAATTTCACTTATAAATGAAAGCATTTATTATTATTAATGTAATTTCTTTTTATTCAATTATTTGGCAGATGTATGCACTTTATGCATCAAAATAATAGCTTTGTGTTCAACCATTAATTATTATTAATTTCATTTATAAATTAAATTATTTTTGATTATTTTCTTTACTAAAGCCAGTGTGACGATCCAATTTCACCCAAGTGTTTGTTAAATTAAATTATTCATTTTTTCTATGAATTAATTAATTTCACTTGTAAATCAAATTATTTATTATTATTAAATTAATTATAATTAATTATCATTCCTTTTTATTCAATTATTTGGCAAATGTATGCACTTTATGCATCAAAATAATAGCTTTGTGTTCAACCATCAATTATTATTAATATATATAAATTAAATATTTTTTTATTATTAATGTCATTTCTATTTATTCAATTATTTAGCAGATGGATGCACTTTTATGCATCAAAATAATTTGTCTTCAATCATGCAGGGCCGCAAATAAAAAAATATGATTGACAACTCACTCGGAGGGAGAAGAGCAGCTGGAGAAGAAAACACTCGGCGTCCATTGAGGCTTTGCACTGGTCGGTACACATTGGTGAGGCCCGTCTTTAAAGGGAATTGTTGGAGCTGAATGCGGGCAGGGGGTGCAAAAATTGTTACTGTCAATTTCCTTAAGTGTCACACAAATTGTTGACTTTGGGTTTACACCATGTTCAGCTCACTAAGACTTTTCCACATCTTGATTTACTTCCGTTTGTCTCCGTCTTCAGCTGTTTACAGAATACAGACAAGGTCACACTCCCCTACCCTCGTGGGTGCCCCCATACACGTGCGAGGACGGCCGTCACGATCGGATGATGACAAGGATTGCGTTTGGCACTGCTTTAAACAAATCATCTGATCTTGATTAGTTTTTTTTTTGTGTCTAGTCATTCTCACGTGGAGTCTAAAATGATCTAGAGATAATTACAATCGTCAAAGTATAACATTAAGAGTGATGTTAAATGTTAATTGTATGTTTACGATATCTGGATCAAACCCGATGGGTGGCTTGCACAGGCAAGGAGTCTGGGTTTAAATTATTTTTTTTTAGCACAATTTATTAAAAAAAAAAATCCTGGATTTAAATTTCACTGTGTCAGCGGCCTGATTAAACATGTAAGATTTTTTTTTAAATGTGTAGAAAAAGGGGGAAATTCCCACAGAGGTCAAAAGTTGCTTGCAGTTGTTGAAAAAAGAAAAAAAAAAATCTGTCATTGAAGAGGCCTCCGATTTATTAAAAAAAAATCCTGGATTTAAATTTCACACTGTGTCAGCGGCCTGATTAAATATGTAAGTCAGGATTTTTTTTTAAATGTGTAGAAAAAGGGAGGAATTCCCACAGAGGTCAAAAGTTGCTTGTGTTGTTGAAAAAAATTTTTTAAAAAATCTGTCATTGAAGAGGCCTCCGATTTATTAAAAAAAAAAAATCCTGGATTTAAATTTCACACTGTCAGCGGCCTGATTAAACATGCAAGTCAGGATTTTTTTTCTAAATGTGTAGAAAAAGGGGGAAATTCCCACAGAGGTCAAAAGTTGCTTGCACTTGTTGGAAAAAAAAAAAATCTGTCAACACTCAAATTTTGCTGTCAATGGAAAAACCTGAAGTGTGAGTGAATTATTAGGAGCAACTTTTCTCCACTCACCAATATTTTGTGCACCTTGATGGGCTCCTGAAATACCGTCCAGGCTACCGCTTCGTTACAGGAGGGCGTGGTCAGCGAGCCCATGTAGCGAAAATATTTGCTGCGGTCCACGTCACCGATGAGGTCATTTATGGAGATGGCGTGACTCACGTTGACTTCTGTGTCTGTGATGAAAGGCGAACAATTTTTGTGTGTGTTAAAATACAATGTGAAACGGCAAACTTTTGTAGTTGACATTCTTTTTTTTTTTATTTTGCATTACTGCTTCTTAACAAAACTTTTGTACCTGTGGTGTTCAGAAGATAAGAAGTCAAAGCACTCCAAGGACTTGACAAATTGACATCTTCAGTTTCCTAAGAGGAGGACAGCCGTCATTAAATTTTGCAAGTTGAATTTTTTTTCTTCATCTGCACTCACGCTGATGAAGAAGCCAAGGGCGGCGATGCCGGCTTGATCTTCAAGAGCCTGCGCCACGGTCAGACCTTTCTTCAGACTCACAATGTGCATCTGGAAGTTGTTTGGCGACATTTTCATCCGAGGTGTGACTCTCACCACTCAAGAATCCATCTGAATTTTTCATGTCAAACGTACCTCCATGGGGTATCTGTGTCCGTCCACGGTATGTTCCGACCCGGGATGATGCTCCGTGTTGCCCCAGTGGAAATGGAGCTGGATCGTGGAATACGTACCATTCAGTCCACCTCCGCTCACTTCCACCTCGTTGTCATTCAAGATGAATTTGGCTTAGCAAAAAATAATAATAATAATAAGACACAGATGATCATTGCAAATAGAAATGATTTATATTGTACCTGTGTGTCCATTATTTATAAAAGCCCTGAAGCTATTCTGAGACGAGAAGTTGACAAAAGAAAAGCTGAGGAGGTTTTCGTCCTTCTCAACGTGGCTGGTTTGTATGTCGACGGGGGATTGCCTTCGACCCCCGCAGAAGGAGCCGGCCAGGTCAGGCCAGTGGCTGGGTGTGTGTTCTGTTCAAAGAGGGGGAAGGTCGTCAAAAATTGTCGCCCCCCCCAGTTTTTAAACACACAAATGGCCGCTTACTCACCGCAGCCTGTGTAGCACCACGTACTCGCAGCAACTGATTTCCCGGGGGGGAGGGGTGAGGGAAGATATTCAGTTTAATTCATGTTAAAAATGCACCGATACTACAACATCGATACCACTTCAACAGATGTCTTCATTCAACAATGTGTTCAGTTCTCGAAATGTCTCGTCGATGGATTTCACTCACCATTATTTATGAGCACACTCAGGCACAGCACGATAAAGGAAAAATGCATCTTAAAAAAAAATGTTAATAACTCAACTCAATAAACATTTATTTCACAGATCAGGCGCGTAATATAATAATAATATAAATAAGAGGTGCGTCTTACCTTATCAATCAGGCCTTAAAAGTTATGAGGGTTAAAATATATATAAATATTCTTGTTAAATCTTAAACACCACGCCAAATCCGAATGGAAAAAGTGTCACAATCCAGTTTGTAATATAGAGCAGGAGGGATTTTGAAGGGAGGGGTCACTGTGTACAATGACAACATTTAATTTGGATAGGGGAGACAGGAAACATGACCAAGCTTTTTTTTTTTTCGTTTTCTTGTAGTCAGATCTTTGCTAGCATAATAAATTACAACTTTTTTTTTGTTTTGTTTGCAGCCCATCAACTCACTTTGGTGGGCCGCAAAATGACAACATAAGTTTTTTTTAAAGGACAATAAAAGGATTTGATTGGCTCTCCTTCCTTTGAGGTAAGCGGCCATAATCGCACGTGTAAATAAGCGTGAAATCCCACTAAATCGTGAATCGGACCATATACAAACAACTCTTAAGGTTCTTTTGTAAACTGACATTAGAGAATCAAAATAAAACTCTCGGGATTATCCGCAGGCCCAACAACATAAGAGGCATCGTTTCAGAAAAGAGTATCTGATTATGTCATTACAAAAGTGTTTTTTTTTAAGAATTCAAATGTATTGATATATTTCATTAATTAAATCTCCATTCTTAGGTTACATAAAGCAACACTGTCCAAATTTAGTCCTCGTTGCTATGTTCCCAAAAGACATTGCAAAGATTAATTTCGACCTGAGTAATTTGTTGCCGCCCGTTCATACTCGACGACAAGGGATGTCAAAGGACCGACTCAACAGGTTCGGATGACCTGTGTGGCATGTGAACTTGGAGACAAAGACAAAACAAACAAAGATTTATCGTCAGACAAAAAAAAAACTGTTAATTAATAAACGGGACAAATTTTGCATAATTATGAATTTGCATCATCATTTAATCACTAAAACTTCATTTTCATTGCTAATAATAATTTTTACTTTCCGTGGCATTCATCCGTGAAGTATGACAAACGCAAACAAATTGAAAACAAACTAATTAAGACTCGTTCATTAAAATATTTTCTCAACGTTTCATACACATGGTTTTCATACAACAGGTCCATCTGGATTGTTTTCGTAATCCTGAAAACCAATGAGACATGATTTGTGTAAAATTCAACACCAGCTCTTGCGGATTATTTCAATTTTTTAAATCCACAATTAGTCAAAAATGTTTGTGGGAGAATTATCGCTTGAGAATTATTTATTTTTTTGCGTAGGATCTGCGAAAATCTGATCAGATGTGCAAAAATAGGGCGTTGTGCACCAACCTTTTTTTTTCTTCTAATGACTCATCGTTAATGGTGAAGATTTTCTTAATGGTGAGGATTAACTTCACAACACTGTGCCAGTTTTTTTTTTTTATGTGGCAGCAAGCTGGATTGGACAAACCGGTTAAAAAAAAAAAGTGTCCTTGTCGGAAACTTTTATTGACTGGAAAAAACAAATCACGTTTAGCAAATTCTGCTGAGTCATTATTCTCACCTCCGCAATATTTTGATTTAACTATTTTTATTATGACTTTTTTATGATTTCCCGGCTTTTGTTTATACACGCACCAAAACTTGTTTCATTCACCAACATTAGATTCTCACGCAGAGAAACATTGGTTCTAAATTAACCATTATTGTTTGCTAACACTCGCTAGATCAATCATGTCGGTCCATGTGTACATTTTGTAAATGACATTTTATTGTAAAACATTAAAACAGTGAAAGTAAAAAAAAAATACTTTCCTCAAGTAGCGTGACTCTTATCGACAACATAAAGTGACAACAAATATAAAGTCAGCATCAAATGTGAATTAGCCTCCACCCGTGTTAAACATTTTCCAGTTGTAAACTATAAATATAGTTTGGCATTTGAAAATAAAAACATTGCACTTAAAAAAAAAAAAAACAGTACTGTATTCGATAATGTAACAATATTGATAGCTTCTAGTGAGTAACTTTTGGCAGGCAGTTGGCATGGCAACCGTTAAGGTCTTTTTGGGACACGCCCCCTCTCCTCAAGAAGATGGTATGAATGAATCTGTGTAAAAAAAAAAATAATAATAATAATAATAAAAAGTGTGATAAGTAGTAGTGAGAATAATATCGGAACGTACCTCTCAGGTTTGGGGGGGGCCGAGGGGGTTTGAATGTGCCGCCTTGCGCCAAAGTATCCACAATCCAGCTTAGTGCGCTGGAGCAATATTCCATCTGTGGGAGAAAAATATTCATAAACACGACCGATCGATCATTTTCCAATTGCATTTTTTCTACCTCATTCTCTAAAGTCCTGAGTCTGTGGTCAAAGTCTCGGCCCTCAGTCAGATATTTCATCACACCGTCCACCCTGCAAAAAAAACGACATTTTATTCCCAACGTAAATTCTACTCGGATTGAAATGGCTCACGTGGTGGACATGCGCTTGAGTCTCTCCGAGTCGCTGCTCTTTTGGATTTTGCTTTGAGTGCTTAAGAATTCTTCTTTTTGGATGGTTTCCCACGTCATGAGTCGGTTTGCCGTCTTGCCTTTGAGTTGCAACACTGCCAAGACGCAAATAAATTCAGCCTTGTGCCGACATTGATGGACAGGAAAAAATAAATAAATAAATAAAAACACAGACCAAAGTGGTGGATCTTGACAGACGAGACCTTGCGGATATTCCTCTTGATGAAGAGGTTGATGTGAGAGAGGAAGATGAAGGGCGGGGCCAGGGAGGGGCGCGAGTGGTACTGGACGATGAGGTTGTAGCGTTGGAACTTCCAGTAGATGTCACTGTTGGCTTGGACCTCATTGAAAGTGTAACTGCAAAAACAAAACATAGGAGTGATGGAAAAAAAAAAAAAATGGAGGAGGAAGGGGGGTGAGATGTCTACCTGAACATGGCAATGAGAAGATTGATAAGCAGGATGTTGGTGACCAGCAGGTAAACAACCAGCAGGATTACCACCAGCCAGTTACTTTTCGTAATCCGACACGGTTCTGCACCGGCGTCAATCAGCGTCACGTTACTGGTGCACGGCATGTCCCAATCCTTCCCCACTGGGAAGATTAAAAACTGTTAGAGAGAATTGCAAAAAAAAAAAAATGGTCGCCATCGTGCATCGCTACCATCCATTTCTTCCACGGGGATCTGTCCAAATATATGCAAGTAGGGCCTGTAGAAAACCCGGCGGAAAATACGATCGGGTCGGGGGTCGTAGGAGTACAGCAAAGCCTGATTGGCTATGCCGTAAGCCATCAGCCACACCCCCAGGAAGAAGAGGAAGAAGAAGACATCCTTCATCTAAAATACAAAAAAAAAATCCTTTGGTATCTTCTTAAGGTGTTTCATCAATTTTTATTCTTACCATTTTTCCCACTATGATAATTTTGGGTCCTAGCTGCTTGTGAATGGCAAAGATATGAATGAGGCGGAGTGTGAACACCATGTAATCCACACACAGAACTTCTCTGCCAAATTCATAAGACCAGTTGAACATCCTACAAGACAAATATTTTTTTTACGTCAGCCATTGTTTGTTTGCTCAGGTGAGAATCTCTCACGAATGTTATTTAAACAATCACGGGTACAATGTGTACTGAAGTAATGACCTGGAGTTGACTTGTCTTTATCCTTAATTAAAAAATCACACCCATTGGAAAGATGTCAATTCTAGCAACGTCATGTCCGCCAAAAACTGGTGCGACGGGAAAACTAGCAAAAGTGACATTAGTGGAGAGGATCTCTATGGTGACTATTTAAAAACATAATAGGTGACACGCCGGGAAATATTCCAAGAATGTCAATCGGTTCAATTAAGGTTGAACTTTGAATTTGCAACGCGTGGATGAATCACTACCTGCAGATTAAGCCGATGATGAACAGTACAATGGCGGTGAGGTCACATTTGTTCCAAACATCTTGAATGTACACTCGGAGTCTTTGGCGCAAAGTCTTCGTCCCTAAAAAGAAGGTCTTGGCAAAGAAAGACATTAGTTAAAAAGACATTGTGGGAATTGCAATCTTGGTGATGGGAGGGGGGGGGGGGGTGAAATTACCTCTCGTATCTCCTCACACACCATGGTGAAGACCCAGAAATAAAGCACCAGCTCAGTTATGGCGGGACCCGAGGGGGGCGGCGGTTTGAAATCCACCAGCAGCACGTAGGCGAAAAGCAGCAGAAAGAGGAAGTACATGAGGACGTTCCCCAAAAAGGAGGTGACTGGCGCGAACCAGAACTGACGCCATCTGGACACGATGAACGGCCGCGCAGGAGCTCTTGGGGCGAGAGGTCGGCCTGGACGAAAACTCCAATGAGGATTTTAGACATCTTCACAAAACGGGGGTGACTCACCTCTGATGGTGGCAGTTCTGGGAGTGTAGAGTCCTTGGGAGTCTGCTTCACTTGAGGTGGAACCAAAATATGATTTCAGTTTTGTGGACGCCATTAAAGATGAAATTTGCTACGAGTTGATTACATGTGCTTGATGTCAGAGAAGGAGAAGACGGTGGTGCCGTAGAGGCTGTTGTCTCGACCCACGGGGTCCTCGCTGGGATTGAAATTTTTCTCCTGTGGGTTCTCCTCTGGTGTCCTGCAAGGTGGAAGGAACACCCCGATATATATATATATACACACAAGTCACGGATATTCTTCACGAGAAGTTACCTGAAGGAGATCAAGTTGGTGTAGCAGAGGACGGGGCAGAAGAAGGTGAGCAAGAGTTTCCACACTTCTGTGTTCCTCTTCATGTCACCCCACCAAATTTGGGACAACAGAGACTGAAAGAGGAAAAAGATTCCGTTCTAAGAGATCTGCCCGTGCGTTGGTGGGAACAAAGCGAGTCACCTGGACTCCATCGTGGCTGAAGAAAAGACGCGCGTCCGCACTCATGCCCATTTGGAGGCAAGTGGTCCCGCACCACACCGGCGATTTGCGAATCAGTAAAGTGAAGGAACGACTTTCGTTGCTACGGTAACAAGAACTGAAGACATCTGAAATTCAGGAAATAAATAATAAAATATGAAATAACCACACAAAATGACGCTATTTGACTTTAGCTTAATATTGCTAAATGTTTCTGCTTTTACCATGTGCAAGATTCTCAAATTTCTGGGCCATCTCCTTCATCGAGAGTTTGGTTTCCGTCTCAGTTTCCAATTTGGAAAGTTCTCTTAGAATCTTGCAGCCACTCAATGCGCTCAGTACAGACTCTCCTGTCTGGAAAGAAGAAATAGAAAAGTTCTTTCGAGAATCTTTTGTTCTTTAAATGAGTCCATCTTCTATCTACCATCTCCCAGAAGAAAGTGGCCATCTCGCTGCGGTTCTGGAGGACGGCCCAGATGAAGAGAGAAGCCCAGGGGTAGAGGCAACGCTTCTCCCGATACAAACAGTCGCCACGCAGCAGCTTACTGGCGCGCTGGAAAGACAACAAACAGGTTGGATATGTTCAATAAAGAGAGATCATATAAAAAAAAAATGGTGATAATCTCAACCCTCTCCCACATTGAAATTGATAGAAACACATACATGCAAAGGTTTTGAGATTTGTAGGTGTTTTATATTTATATTATTTATCGTTATAATATATATCTACTATAACGATAAATAATAATATAATATTACCTATATCTGATATAGGTCATATAAATATTAACATAATATAATATAATATAATATAATATAATATAATATAATATAATATAATATAATATAATATAATATAATATAATATAATATAATATAATATAATATAATATAGTCATGCTGCAGGGCAAAAATACACGTACACGTACGGTACCGGACTGAAACCATGTAAATTGATGGTGGAATGATGTTTTGAATTGCTCTATCGCCATCTCGTGGTTAAAATTTTGAACGACATGCTTAAACTGCTATAATACAATATGATATATTAAATGTTTATATTATTTAGAGTTGTAGTAGATGTAGTTAATGCAAATCATAAAATAAATCATAAAATATACAATAATAAAATGAATAAAAAAATAATAATAATAATTATCACTGTCATTATAAGTCTTATTATTGTTATTATTTTTATTGTTAATTTCATTTATTATTATTTTATGATTTATAATAACTACATCTATTATAACTATAACTAATATAAACATTTTATATATTGTATTGTATTCTATTATAGCGGTTTAAGCATGTCATTCAAACTTTAACCACAAGACGGCGATAGAGCAATTGAAAACATCATTCCACCATCAATTTACATGATTTCAGTCCAGTGCAGTAAATTGGAATTTTTGCCCCGCAGCAATGCTATATTATATTATATTATATTATATTATATTATATTATATTATATTATATTATATTATATTATATTATATTATATTATATTTACTTATTGACTTCGACTGCCGTGTGTTTTCAATCATGCAAACTGATCATCTTAATGTAAAACCCCGATAAATAAATGAATGAATAAACAAATAATTACCCTCATTGCTCTCCTCTTGGATGTGATTTGCTCCAAATCCAATGGAGCATAATAAAATGGCTGGCAGACGTCACCCATTAACAATTCTAGCACTCTTGACACCTATGGAGAAAAGGAAACATAACAAAATAAATCATAAAGATTGGCACACATTTCAAATGTTCCAGAATGGTTACCAAAAAAAAAAAAATTCACCTCAAAAAGACTGAGCTCAGACACTGGTCCACTGTGAATATTCCCAGCTGCACTTTTGCCGGGACTCTCCGGCATGGGCGACGGCGTACCGAGTCTTTCCATCAAGCGGCGCTGGAGAAGCTGGTAGAGAAGTGTCCCATCAGCCACTGATCTGTAGAGGCTCTCCAATCGGCCGTAGGTCAGGTAGTCCAGGATGTTGAGGCCATTCTCGGTGAAGAGGCGCACAAACTGAGGCTTGTCGTTGACCAGGGCGTCGGTCATGGAGTCTTCCAGGTCTTCGTACTGGTTGAGGTCATTTTACAATTTGTGACATTTCTGACTCTCAGTGTCGTTTCCACTCACCCTCCACTGGATGTCTCCATTGAAGAGTTCGCTTTTTGCAATGTCGACCCTGTTCCACGTGACGGCCAGTTTCAGCTCTTCATTGTACGGGCTGTGGTCGACCGACACCCGCTGTTTAGATGCTGGGAAGTGGTACGGTGTTTAAAATTAGGCTACCACCTGAAACGTGTCTTCAACGTGGATTAGATATTTGGACTTTACCTCCCACTAGAGCTTTGAGCAACACTGTGTCAAAGTCGTTGGGGCCCTCCTGCTCTCCGTGGTAGATGGTGATCAGGTCTTTGTTTTGGTAGATGCTCAGAGCCTGGAGAAGTCCACAAAGTGTTGAACAAAGTGTTTGTTGTTTCAAGAGCAGCGGTGTCTCGTGGATGGTGTTGCACATGAGGAAAAAAAATTAAGGGGCTATTGTAGCAAGGGATATCTTGTGAGCGTTTATCCCCTCTGCAAATTACTTGGCAACATTCCATGTCTGTTATGAAATATCCTGTCTGTGCTTCGATGGAATTTTGAGCCCAGCGGCATTAAAAGAAAGGTCAAAAGTCAGAGGTTCATCTATTGAAGGGTACAACTGGGGGTGGACAAACTTTGGCGCTCATGGAACGAATTTTGAAAGCAGACACAGGTAAAATAATTCATTTGAATCATACCATAATAATTAATTAATTCAAATAAATTGATTTTTTAAATAAAATCATAATACCAATTATTTAATCAAATAATATTTGCCCACTTACTGGTGGGCCTTCCAGCTTGCTGCTTATAAAAAAAAAAAAAAAATCATTTTGAAAGCAGACAGGTAAAATAATTCATTTGAATCATACCATAATAATTAATTAATTCAAATAAATTGATTTTTAAAATAAAGTCATACCAATTATTTAATAAAATAATAATATTTGCCCACTTACTGCTGGGCCTTCCTGCTTATAAAAAAAAAAAAAAAAAAAGATTAAAATAAAATAAAAACAATAACAACAGGTGTGAATAGAGGTGTTGCACTTACACGCTCAACAAGTTTGTCCGTCTCCACTTCGGAGGGAAAATATTTGCGAACTCGTTCTGCCACTCTGTCTTTCAGATCCACACTGGGCCCGGCCTCACTGTCACCCTCGCCGGAAGACTGGACGACCGGCGCTAACGATAAATTCTTCACGATGTCACTCAGGAAGTCGGCCGTGCCTCCTGAGCCTGCTAGCACCAACCAGGGCATGGAGCTCTTCAGAGAGAGATCAATTCTCTGGTAACAAAGGAAATAGGAACATGTTTCTTCAGGGTGTGGTTTTTTTTTTTGTAGCGTTCACACAAAAAAACTGAATGACCCAACACGGTTTTACCTCGAGTAGAGTTGCATCTCCTGAGACCAGCATGCAAAGAACTGGGATGTCGATACTGCCGCTGCCTAAAAAAAAAAATAAAACGGGACAGAAGGAAGTCTATGTGTAAGAATATTAGTGCTGGGAATTAAAAAAAAGTCTACACACCGCTGTTCAAATGTTTTTGTGTTGTAATGAGAAAAAAATTCAAGTATTTCAAAACTTTTCCCCAAAAAACAGTCTTTGCAAAAGTGTGCACACCCTCTTATTATTGTGGATGTGTTCTTCTTCTTCTTCAAAAAAAATTAAAAATTGTCCAAAATGCTATGATTTATGATCAATGCATACATTTCTTTTTGTCAGGCATGAGTTAAAGCAGTTTAAGCATTTGGTTCATTTCTGTTGTTGCACTGCTCTTGACTTGACGTGTCAAAAGCAAGCCCGGGCATGCAAAGGCTGCCAGGATCATCACATACCTTCAGTTCAGGAGTCAACACAATAAATTCAGCATAACACATTACGGGGTAGTAAAGCGTGATTCATTAGGGAGTAAGATCCGTGCTTTCTTTGAATTCCGGTTGGATCCTTGTAAAACTACTTGCAAGAATAACAACAAGAGGGAGGGGGGGGGGGCACAATGGAGGCAGCTGACCTTCGGATTGAATGTATAAAAAAAAAAAAAATTCAGCTACACAATGGGCTCTATTTAAAACAGCAGTTACCCCAAATGCCCGTGCGCTGGTGGGAGATGTAGTCCTCCAGTTTGGCCCTGAAGCCCGTCTCGCCACCTCTACGTCCCATGCTGCCGTCATCCACCAGCAGGAAAGCCTGATAATTGTTATCCAGGCAGCACGAGTCCCGGGTTATGTTCTGGACATAATACTTGGCAGGAAAACTGCCCTGCAAGAAGAAGAATCAAGGGAAAGGTTCGTGGCAGGTGTTCCTTCAGTAAAAGTCAAGGAACTCTGTTTTGGAGATTCCGAGATAGAAGTATTGGGCCATCTGCAGAAGGTGAAAACTAGCTTCTAAATCCAATTGGGTGAGAGTGGGAGGACAACCTGTTCATTGACCAGCTGCTGGCGGTTGTGGACGAGTCCCCAGGGAGCGACACCCAGAGCCACCACCTTACTGAGGGAGAGCGACGACGCCGCGGTGGCGTGATCCCTCACCGCCTCGCCGACGCACCTGCCGACACCTTCGCGCAGGCCCGGCGTGAAGATCCAAGCTCCTGAAAAGGCGCAAGAAATGTTGATTGGTCCCTAGGAAGAAAACCAGCAATCAAAAGAAACCGCGTTATTATTTTCGCTTTGATCCGAAGTCTTCCGAGAGGAAAGCTGGTAGGAATGACCTCAGATGGCGGGAGAACAGCGTGTGCCACCTGCATTTGGCAAACTAGTCAGGAAGAAAAGCCCATTGTCGTTCCAAATTTAACTTCACACCCTCAAGGAGGCCCTGGCTTTATTGGCATGGCCTTTTTTGTTTCCAAGTGCAAAAACACTTTTCACATGATCTTAGAAAAGGTCAGCGCGATGAGTCATCGATGTGATTGTTGTAGCCCGTCGTTTGGTGTTTTTACCTGTGCTTTGGGAGGCTTTAACCAGACCCTGCCTGATGACCTCCCGGACCCACGTCTTCACCTTCGTCCTGCCTTCGCCACCCACGACGGACACCACCAAGTTCGGAGCGGGCAGACCCCAGTGGGCGGTCATCAGGGTGTAGACCATAGACGGCGGTGTGTCCCATGACAAGCGTAAAAACTAGTACACGTACAAATAAAATAATTCACGTTAAGTGCCGCGGAGTAATAGGATCGATCAGAACCAAAGAAAAACACCCACGTAGCTATGCCGCTTGCTGGCGCCTGCAAACTGCAACTCTCCGAAGGCATCCGTTGGGTATTCGGAGGAGTGCTGGGCGCTGTCCCAGTGATTGACAATGGCCGTGCTGAAAAAGTCGCCGAGAGCCACGGAGGCATGTGTATCTCTTGTCCCCCCGCACTGGCACAAGGCGCCATTACTAAAAAAAAATGGAGGAATTCAAGTCAATAAAAAAGCATGAGATATATGAATGTCATAGTACCTGAAAGAATCTTCCACAAAGGTGGTGCAAATTCTTTTCTTGAAGATTTTCGGGATCCAGCTCTGGAAAACATATTTAAGGTCACTTCAAATTAAATTCTGAGCTTGATGGAGATGGAAAATCTAATCATGGCACGTTGTTAGTTCATAAAAAAAAATAGCTGCTGTTACACTAGTGAGGCATGCAGGATTTAAACACTCGACTGTGACTTATGACAAGGTGATGCAGTTTGCCCAAGTGTGTGTATGTGAAGAGAGTGTGAAGACTTGAAATGGGTGAATGTTAAAAGCATTATAAATTGCAAAATACACTTATTTTTTTGCTCCAAAGTCACAAATAGAATATAAATATGACAACATAAGTGGTTATTTCTACACAGGCTGTAATGTATAAAACTGTACATTTACTGTAGTAGAAGAGACAAATAATAGATTGATTTTACATAATGCATAACTTATAAGTAAATATTATTTATTATTCAAATATAAAATAACTTTTTTTGCTCGAGGAAAAAGTATTTAATAATTGTGTGAAGAAGGCTGCGTTTCATTTTTTGTTTGAGAAAGTACTACCACGTGATACCAAAACACGACAGCTGAGCAAATAGAAATGGGACGCGGCCATTGTGATAACTCATTTCGGTACTGTACTGTACTTTGATGTTCGAGAAAAACGGCGGAAAGTTTTTCGCCGAGTTTTTAACGTGTAGTCCATTCAAAACTGGACTTTGTCTCATGTTTTGCTTCTTAAAAAGACACCCCCAGACAGCGTTGAAAGCAGGTGACAGCTTAAAGTGACAACACAACACTATTGTTTCGTGTAAATTCCGATAGCCGTTTTTGTTAAGCTAGCTTTTGACACTATCGGATGCTAACTTCTCCCGCGTAACGCGATAAACGCAAAATTATCATTTAGAAGCGTCTTGGCTAAACGCCAACGTCTTCCAGAAATATTTTTTAAATGCCCTCGCGTTTGATAAGGAAAACGCAAACGCGCAATGCTTGAATGGGCGCTAACACGGACGCGTCATTGTGACTCATTCAATGTCTGTAAATTTTCACAACTACTAGTTCCTCCACAATTGCAAAAACTTTTTTTCCGCCCTCACCTGGTCCTTTTCAGATTTGTTGTTTTTGTGTCCGCCGTCTGCTACGTCTCCAGTGTCTCTCATGCTTTCTTTTTTTTCCCCCTCAGAGGAAGATGTCAGGAAGGAACATAAACTGTGGATTTTTTTTAACCATAATTGACTGACTATTTCCCCTTCCGATTTGATCACAGTTTCTCAGTTCGTGCAGACGAAGCAAGGAAGGTGCAGAGCAAGAAAAGCGCCCAGGTAAGGGTGTGGTTGGAAGAAGCAAATACTGTCTGAACCTCCCACAATCTCACAACCACACAAATATCACACTTGATTCTTGGGGAGCTCAATTTATTGGAGAGCACTTCTAATGTTTGTCCAGTTTAAACATACTTGCGATAAGCCTCTTGGATCAACATTGCCTCTAATACATGCTGTCAAATTTTTAAACATGAAGACTCTTGCACAGGACTAAAAATATCACACTTGAGCCTGGATTATTCATGTGGGAAGGGAAAAGCGCAGCCACACAAGCTGTCATGTTTTGCCATGGTTTTAATCAGAACATAAATATATTACTGTAAATACAATTAAATAGATTTCTTTGAAAGCATTATTAAATATATACTTGCAGATAATATACATCCATAACAAGTACCAGTCAATCAGAATGTTTTGAACATAATAGAGGAGTTTGGTACGTCGTCCCGCCAATCTTATCTGCCGAATGAATTGGGATCACTCACGTCACTGGATTTTTCTTTTCCGTTACTTTTGCCTATGTTGTTTAAAGTGTTGGCCAAATTGTGGACGTGACAGGTGCTCAAATTGCATTCGGGCTGGGGTGCGCGCCTCTGGCGAAGAAGTAGTCTTCCTGCCGAGCTGTTGGTATAAGAGGAAAGGGTGTGTTAGTAATGTAAAAAGAATAAAATAAACATTGGAACTGGAAATGTGCGTTGCTAGACAACCTAGGGAGTGCAGATTGCCCGTAACTAGTATCTTCATGAATTGTAAGTTTAAAAATAAAAGCAATTCTGGATGACTAAATACAAATAATTACCGAACTGTCCATGTTGATATGACACAGCAGTTCAGAATTTATTTTAAAATAACTGTATACTACTACAGTAATACTCCCTTTTTATTTTTTTAGGTACCTGCGTTTGATTGCATCCATGTCCAGACGTTGCTCACTTGAGCGAAAAGGAACAACCTTCAGAAATGGAACGTGCCGCTCCTGCGCCTCCTCTGACCTTTCCAACCCCGACGCCTCGACCGTCTCTGCCGCAACGGAGGTGTCGCTGTCCAAGCTGTGATTCCGACAAACACAGGTAACACATGAGAGCCCGAAACAAAAAAACAAAAAGATTGTAAAGCAAGCAGGTGTCTCTTGACTCACCTGAGAGTGGCTCTGAGTGGTGAGGCAACAGTCAAAGGTACAGTGAGTAGCAGCAGAACGGCTATCTCCATACCGTAGTGATCTACGGAGAAACAATTTCGTCAATTTATGGTCTGGAAGGATTTCTTTCCAAAAATGTTCACTTACCAGCTAAAAAAATGGCAAAATCCGCTGTTTAGAGTGAACCTTCAATCCAGAGGTAGTGTCAGTGTCGCTTTGTGATGGTCAAGTCGCTTTCGGATCTTTTATAGGCAGAAAAAGCGAAGGAGGCGTGTCTGGACTTTCCTCATGGTCACTCGGGCCAACTCCCATCCTCGTCATCTGGGGCCTTTACGTCCTAATTTATCGCACGGCTAAATGTAAGCAACTTTTTAGTAACTGCGACAACATGCCATGACACTCAAAGTGACCTTGTTTAATGTTTACGTTGATTCTAATGGCCTCCCTTTTCCCGATGCGCCCCTCCCCCCTTTTCCTCTACATCCCGCCACTCTCAGTCCACTTGCTGCTGAGCAATTGTTCCACAAATCTTTCTTTCTTTTCCATCACCTGCAGGAAACGCAGAGTGGCCCAAAATAACGCCGATTCTCCGCCGCGGGCTTTGCTTTATCGCCCCGTTTTTCCTGTGCCTTTTCCCCTTGAGTCACATTTGCCATTAAGCGTGTTTATTTCTGAAACGTCCTTCGCTCCCACCGATCCCCCAACATGCGATGTGAAGAAAAACAAAACTTTGTCGGATTATACACCCGTGTTACCACTGGGTTCCCGCGCTAACCACAAAAAATATATACTTTAGTTTTGCGATTTTGTTATCACTCCTGAGGCCGTCAGCAGTTTTTTCTCAAAATGGTGCTGAACTGGAGGCAGGGATTTAAAAAAAAAAAAAAAGTAGAAATTTTGCAATTTTACATGCTTTATTGCAGCAGGTGTTTGGGTTCTCGAACACATTCCTCATGAGAAACAATGGCTAACTGAATCACCTCTAGCACGATTACAACTGTGAATAAATTGAAAAAAGAAAACACTTTCGCACCCCCCTTCTTCATCTCTCTAGTGCACGACTTCCCACCGGGAATCTATTGTTTACCTCCACCGCGAGCAGCATCTGGCCGGCCCGTGTCGTCGGAGCGCTGAGTCATCGCCCTGTCACGAGGTAGCATAGAAAGCTCACGTCAGATGATTAAGTCGGACTTACGTGTGAATTTTACGGATTCTGTAATTTCCTCATTTACACGCTGACACATCGTCAAAAGGAAAAAGGGCTACGTGCTGAAAGAAAGCAAACCCTCTTCAGCTGACCAGCTCCTGAACTCCACTCCTTGCAACGCATGGAGCAAAACGAGCAATTTACGTGCATATTTTACGAAATTCGCTCTGCGATAAACGGAGTTCACTCGGGTCAATCAGGCAATTTCACTTGAACATTATGACTCCGCTTAGAGTATTAAAAAAAAAAAAAAGAAAGGCACACTGTCAAGTTTGACCACTGACCTACATTCTCACCAACGGATGTATGGACTTAATGCTAACAGAACCGCACAAATACGTATTACGTAAGCTAAGTCCGATACCGTCGTGATGGAGTAAAATTTACGGCGTGTTCGGACAGTTGGTCACAATGTCGCAATAAATTAAGCGTTAGCAGTGGAAATCATCCATCAGTGACCATGTTTGTTTCAACGGTCATCCGTCCCGAGTGCCCCGTTCATTTTCACCAAATATACGTCGGGGGCGCTCGGCGGGGGACCCTTTTTCCCCAGTTCTCCCTGACGCAGTGTACATCCTGTTGTTGCAGCCACCAGTTGGACACTTGAGAACCTCTCGGCCCTGCTTCCTCTACCCACTGGGCACAAGGGTGAGCATCCTGCCAGGAAAGCCCGTCAGTGCCACTCATATTATGATCTTCTTTCGGGGGCAATTTTGGGAGCTCTCAAGACACCTTCGTGAGTCCGCATGTAAACATCCTCTTCATCTGAGAGAGTCATCGGAAATTATTTGAGAATGTCACCCACTGGTGTTTTTCCACGCTGAACTTGAGAATGAATTGATCTCAGTAAAAGCGCAATTGTCTTATGGCAAATAGTGAAATAAATAACACTGCGTTGGTCGTCAACCAATCACAGGGCTGCATTTTGGAATGTTTTGTTTAATAATAGTGTCCTCAATAATTTTTTCTTTGAGTATAGTGCTTTTAGCTCTAGTTTGAGAACCATTGCGCAACACGCGAGGTGTATTCGTAATAGTAAATCGTTGTTTCGACGGCATTTTTTTTAGGACGGTAGATACATAGAGGAGAAAACGGTTTGAGCCTGCCGACACCTAGAAAAGGTTAGCCGGTCATCACGGAGATATAAACTCAGAGTCCATTAGTGGATTATAAACTCTGCGGCCCCTTCATCTCTCTTGGATTAACAGGAGAGAGAGAGAGAGGGAACACGGGGAGAAGCGGAGCGCCACCAGAACAGCGGAGAACCCAGCAGAACTCCGCACGCTGCGTCCGTCAACTCAGAAAAAGTGCCGCCGTGACAACGCACCTCTGTAATATCGTTTTATTGATAAAGAAAATCAGTCAAGGTAAGCAAACTGCGTGTCCGATTGTCTTTTGTGCACTTTAACGTCCTTTCGGCGTTACATTGTGAGCGCTCGGTGGTCATTCGTCAATCCATTAACTCCTAATCTCCGCCTCCCCGCCGTGATTGTCGTGTAACTTCCATTTTAATTATTAGAAGCATGCCGGTGGACGTGGAGGAGATTATCCGCTGCATCAGGCACGGGGACGTGAGCCTCGCTCATACCCAGCTGCAGAAATTCAACACGGAGGTAAGAGACACACGCAGAGACACGTTTTGCGGCGTGTATGACGATGGCCGCGTGTGGCTGTGTTCCAACAGTACGCCCAGTGCTTCTTCTTCGACGCAGAGGAGAGGGACAGGAGGAAAGTAAGCATCAGCTTTTACCGTACGGCTCTGCATCCGCCCGCTCAGCGTCACTCCCCGCTGTCTCTTCCCCGTACATCATCCAGCCTTCTTCCTCAAGCCGACCGCAGCAACACACACACACACACACACACACACACACACACACACACTCCATCCCCGATTAGTAATTCTGCTGTATCAGTCGTCCCTGATCCGCTCTGCCTGCGTGCTCTGTTAGACTGCAACACCCCCCCCCCCCTCCTTCCCCCGACACATAACCGTCTTTTCTACGTGAGCGCTCCGTATGTCTTTGTTTGGAATATTGATCTCGTTTTCGTTGTTCTGTCTTCTGTATCTTTGCCGGCTGCTCGTCCAAAGCAAAGAAAACTGGAAGAGGTAGAGAGGTTAAATGTTCTTCCGCTAGATGGTAGACAGTGCGTTTTGTAATTCACCTGTTGCCATTCATGTAACAGAATAATAGCTTTGCGTTTAATTCAACCAGACCAGCTTTTACTTTGACTAAGTGCATTTGTGTGTAAATTGGAATGAGATCCTTATTATGTAAAAAAATAAATGATAATCAGTTTTAATCTTTTCTATGTTTTACCAGTTCAGGAAGAATAAAGTGAGAGAGAGTACCGATTCGGACTCTGACTCCAATGAGAATGACCCGGCAGACAGAGGTGTCCTTCTCCGACAGGTATGGAGCCTACAATCGCCTTGTTGTTGAATGTTGGCGTCAGTAATTCCAGTCTAAGTATAATAACCCAGGAATAGGTGTGTTTTGTAGCAAATAGCTAATGACAGGTTCCACATACACAAAAAAAATTCATGAATAGGCGGCCCGTTCACTGTTTGTCGTTAGGGTTTGGCCGTGGTGCTGGTGAGGTTCATAAGAGCAGGAATCCCGTGTTACCTGCTGCAAGTCACTCTGCGAACGCTGAGGATCCTCTCTCGAGATAAGAGGATCCTGGGCCCCTTGGTGACTGACAACGCTCTCCTCACTCTGGCCAAAGCGGCCGGGCTGAACTCCCCTGAAGCAAACGACGACGAGCCCGACGACGTGCCTGACTCTGATTTCTACGACAACATCATAGCATCCCTCGCCCAGGAGGTCCAAACGCCTTCCTGTTGCGGGGACGACGACAGCGATGACGATCCGGACCGAGAGTGCTCGTCGACCTTGGAAGACGACGCTAAGCTAGACCTCTGCAGCGATCTGGATGGCATCAACCAGCCCAGCAGCCACAGAGGCAGCATCCATCACAAGGAGCTGGAGCAAGGGCGGAAGGACCGACGGGAGAGCAAAATGGAGAACGCGGATGAGGAGGACGACGGCGTGTCGGGAGAGGAGCTGAAGAGGAAGGAGGCTTTGAAGGTGTTGTGTAATTTGGTGTACAACAGTACGTGGGCACAGGAAAGGTTCAGCACTCTCAGGTGAGATTTTTTCTTCATTTATATTTACAAGTCAAACCACAAGTGGTATACACACACGCAACACCTCGTTTCAGGTTGATATGCGGCCTCAGAGAGCGTCTCTCCTCCAGCGTCAGTTGCCCGGCTCCCTCCAGTGTTCAGTTCTACGAATTGCGACTCACCTTCCTTGTTACTGCACTGCGACCAGAGCTCAGCGCTCAGCTTCAACAGGTGACTGAAGACTTCTTATTGCCTTGAATTTGAATGGCCTCTAAGCTAAACTTGGGCCATCCATGTTTTAAAAGAGTCATTCTCAAAATGTGGTGCGCAGGCTCCCTCTTGTGGGAGCTGAGAATCACTACATCAACAAAATCCTTACAGTAATATTGAATATACAGTGCTTAAATCTCCAAGAATGAAGAGACTGCATGTTACAGTACTTGTACTTTTAGCAGTCTACCAATTCGTCCCTCAGGAGGGAGGGGTCTCAATCCTCTCAGCAGCTCTGGAGGGCTGCCTGGGGGCGCAGTGGAAGGAGCAGTACGAGTGCGCGCTGGACCCGGCGGCGCCAGCCATTTCTCCGGAGGCTTCTCAGCGCATCATCGAGATCCTGAAAATCCTTTTCAACGTCACGCACAGATCCCACAGGCAGGCGCCCACAGAGGTGAGTTGGAAACTTATCAGGAAATGATCTTTGCTGCATTTTTTTTTTTTTTAAATTAAGGTGTCAGTACAGATACCTGAAAAATGTGTTCAATTCAGGATGATGCAGCTCTCTTCCGCCATCTCGTGGCGATCTTGCGTCTCTGCTTGATGCGGAAGTGCGTGATGCCTGAGGACACAGATGAACTGCAAGGGTGAGACTTTTCTCTCTCATCTTTTCTAACCCTAAACTACATTCTTAGGACTTTTTTTTTTTTTGTTGCGTAGTCACACAGTCAACCTGTTGTCGGCGCTGCCCCTCCAGTGTCTTGATGTTCTCCTGATGGTGCCGCTTCAGCCTGACTCGGAGCAGTGCCACGGCCTCAACATGGATTGCGTCCAAATCCTGCTGCTGTTTATGGAGAGGCGTCTCGAATCGGTAGATCATCTTAATAGAGGAAGAGTCCATTCAGCATTCTAGAGAGACACATTTTCTTTATCTCCTGGCAGATCATTTTGCGTAGATTCTGTTTTCTGTATAACCCTCGTTTATTAGAGGTCGGTTATTGCAGTGCAGTGGGCAACACCAGAGTGCTTTTCCTCTTCTCAGGGCGATAAAGTCAAAGAGAAACTGACGCCAATCCTCAATCTGCTGACAGAGAGCTGCCGGGCACACAAAGAAACGCGCCACTACATCAGGAAATATGTAATGAGCCTGACAAAGTCATGGCGACGGTAATGGAAACATCAATATTTTGACGAAATAACTCCACAGGTTCTGCCTCCCCTGAGAGATGTTTCTCAAAGGCCGGAAGAAGGCTGCACTGTGAAGAGCCGCCTGATCCGTCTCATGACTCACCTGGATACGGACCTCAAACATTGTGCCGCTGACCTCATTTTTGTCCTCTGCAAGGAAAATGGTAACCAGCCGTCATTATGGGAAAAACAAATGTGTATGCCAATTACAAAAAAAAAAAATGTCAACATATTTGAAAAAACTGCATATTCCATTTCCCTCCCAGTCAGGCGTTTTGTCAAGTATACAGGCTACGGCAACGCGGCAGGCCTTCTGGCCACCAGGGGCCTTTTGGGTGGCCCGACATCCCGACACTCGTGCAGCGACACCACCTACTCCAGCGACTCGGACTCAGACACCGAGGAATACCGTCAAGTTAAAGACCGAGTCAACCCGGTGACGGGGCGAGTGGAGGCGGAGCAGCCCGACCCCATGGAGGGCATGACGGAAGACGAGAAGGAGGAAGAGGCCAAGAGGCTGATTAGAATGTTCAACAAGCTGTCCAGGTCGGCATGCGGTACAATAATCCCACGGGGACGGAACCCTGATGTGAATTGCAAAAAAAAAAAAAAACGATAATTGGTGCCCCTCAATAAAACGTTTACGGATAACAGATGCACCAAAGATGATTCCCAAGCACTACTTTTATATCTGACATGGCTTTGCCTTGTTTTTGCTAACATGACACGGATTATAGTAAATCTCCATTCCAGTTTGATTGCCTGTATTAAATCATCTGAAATGTTTTCAGGGATAACATCATTCAGCCAATGGGAGTGGACGCTGATGGGAAGCTGGTCCCCATGGCAGGACTGCGGGAGGACAGCCTCACCGAAGAATCGGCCTCAGATACAGATGAAGTTGAGAAGAATCAATGAAGTACAATTTTATCATTCAAATATCCTTTTACTGCAGTGGTTCTCAAACAAAGGGCTGGGGACCCCCCGGGGGTCCGGTAACCGTACCTTGAGGGTCTTCAAAATTAATTAAGGTAAATTTAGAAAAAAAAATTCTATTAGTCTTATTATGAGAATAAAGATGTATTTTTGAAATTCACTTTTGTAGCCTGTAAAAAAATATATCTACAATAAGATTATGATTTTATCTTGGAAAAGTCTTTTTTGTTGGTGATAGGAGGAGGGCTCTCGGAAATATTTCACCCCTGTGAGGGGTCCCTGGTCCCACTTTGAGAACCTGTTTTAATGCTTAAATATTTATGATAGTAGGTAAGATGAGTGACAACCAAGAGATGGACATTCACTTTTTAGACATTTTCCTTCCCTTTAGATTTCTTATTTATTTAGACATTTATGGAATTTTTTTCCAAATTTTCTCGAGGTAAGACACATAGGAGACAAGCTGTTGAATGAAAATGACAGATGTTGTGATTTTTGTGATTTAAGATGCATCTTCTCATTTCATAATTAGTCAGCATTATATGTTATTATATTGAAAGTCATTTTTCATCTGATGAAGACTGACGTGATTATAGTGATTAAACAAATGATGAGAACAGGATGACTGGCATTCTCCTTCATTGCGCTTGCACACGAAGCAGTTTTTTGCAGCGGCACGAGGAAAGGTAAGGAAAAATGTAAACCTTAAATACACCCTTAAATACACCCTGAGAGCATGATGTGTCCAAAAAAAAAAATAATAAGGCCCGGTGTCAGCCTAGGATCATCTCTTCCAGCGACATTTGCAGGTCGACGGATTTCAAAGAGGACGCGCCGCCCTCCACCGCCATGTTCTTCAAGAGCTCCAAAGATGTGAGCACCACCTGACAAAGGTGTGGATCATTTTCTTAATATCTTAATCAATACAATAATGCAGTAACAGTAGACCTCACCTCCACTGTGATGAGTTTCTTGGACAAAGGACCCTTTTGTGGGTCAGGCCATTTCTCACCCAAGCACAGGAAAAGAGAGCAGGATGCACATGGTGTACCTTCAATTGATATGAAGTCCAGGATTCCTGAAGGAGACAGAACTATCAATCTAACCATAAATGCCACACATGAGATGAAGGGGGGCGGGGATAATCCTACCACGGAGAAAGTCCTTGAACGGGTAAAGCGGGTCCGGCTGCAGTTTGGAAATTTCCCGTGGGACTCCACTCTGGTCAAACTCTGAGAAGCTCCAAAAGGCTTTGCTTTCACCTCGTCTCTGGCCGTAAACGACGTCGCCCGACACGCCAATGTCCAAGCCCCCGCCCAGCTTGTCCAGGATGCACTGTGTCAGCTTGGCTTGGGTTTGATCCTTGATGTTGACCGGTCTCGGCAAGGAGACCAGAGTCAGGCCCGATTCGTGGTCCAACACCGGCACCGCCTGTTCGGGCCTGAAGTTGACATGTTTTGAATTCTTGTGCCCTTCAGTAACTTGGCCACTAGGTTGCAGTATAACAGTTTTTGTTTTGACGTTACCTGTAAACTAAGCGGAATCCAGCTTCGTTGGCAACCGGCTCCTCCAACACCTTCTTCCCTCTGTAGTGCACAATTATCCGGAATCCGGTCTCTGAACACGTAAGAGAGAAAATGTATTGCCTTAGTTGATATTCATGATAAATAATATATTTATTGTCATTCAAAATCTTGACAGTTTAATTTCACTTACTGAGATGATCTCCATCCTTGGTTTTATTAACATCATCTAAAAACTGCTTTGCTAATTGGCCCTCGAACGCCTCGTCCACAGCTCCCTCCATCGGATGCGCCGGTTGCCCGGGGAAACCAGCTTCGCTGACCGCATCCTCTACCCCTACTGGATACAACTGTTGCCACGGCAACGCACCGCTGCCAATCACAGGCTGACGCTGGAACTCCTGTTGCTCGGGAGGAAACTCATAGGCTGCCGGAAAAAGTTGGGAAGAAGTGAATAAATCTACAGTGCAAAGAAAGGTACCTTATGGGCTCACTGCCGCATTGTTGGATGATTTGAATCCAGCAGTTTTAAGGGTGAATAAAATTGCTGGTACCTGCTTGAGGCCCAATGTTGAGACCCGTGAGACATCTTTGCAGAATGTCCTCATGGGGGGTGGATTCTGTCAGCAAATTTTGATTTAGACCAGGGAAGGCCGTCATTCGACTTATTAATACGGGCGACACTCACCTTGGATTGGATGACAGAGATTCTCATCCGTGAATGAGAGAACGTAGGTCTAAAAGGCAGACATATTTGATTGCGTTTTTCGAGAAGGCCAACACACACAACACATGCACGTACTTGGATGGGAGGACTTTCACGGTGATCCGGCTCATGTTGGCTGGGTGATGCAGCGGAAAACATGTCTAAAAAGAAAAAAATATATATATTATCGATAAAATTCAGTGAGCAATCTGTGGCTCACCTTCTGAAGTCGACTGATTCGGCCAGCGATACACCTTGTGAGGGTTTGAGGTGTCATTCTTGTTGTCCAAGATCAATTCGAACCCTTTGGCTCGCAGCGCGGAGCGGAAGTTTCTCTTCCACACTGAGGAATCTCCGTTGATGTTCCCTTTGCCGCTCACTTTGGCCCAGTTCTAGACACACATTCAAATTGCACAAGAACAACTATTCAGGCATCGGGGGTGCCTCTAATGGAACCCAAATAAAGTTCGATTAATCTGTAGGCTTTTTCTTCTGAGTTTTTAAATTTCTTAAAGTTTTGTGTTTAATCATTTGGAACCGTTCCTAATTTCTTCCACCTTGTCTAAAGGCTGCAGGTCCAGCTAGAGAACAACAGCTTGAACTATGATGACGTCACCACCACACTTGTCGGTAAGATGTTTTTTTTTTCTTTTAGGTGATAAGCAGTTTCAAGAGGGGTGTGTATTCTTTTTACATTCGCTGTAAATGAACAAGAGGCCTGTAATATTTGTTAATATTGCACCCTCCCACTAATATTACTTTGTTAAAATGCATTCATTTTAATATGCATAAATAATAATATTTAATTTAGTTTATGAACAGGTCAGTTGATAAATTAGAATTAAATTACATATAAAAATTCTGATTTCAAATGTTCATAAATTATTTCAAATAAATGTTGTTATATATGAAAAAATATATATTTAAATTCAAATTAACCACCATATTTTTCACACACATTTGAACAGATGTGCAATTCCGTACCTTGAAGATGAGAACATCACTCTCAGAAGAGTCTTGTCTCAAAGCGTGCTTCCAAGGGATGCAAAATTCAGTATGCTGCTGGTTGGTCCAGCAGACGCCAGGATAACTGCCGCTGTTAATCTGATCCCGAAGCCACTCGATGAGCAGAGGTTTGGGATGAGCCATCTCTATCAAAGTAAGGACACATTTTAAACTGAATATAAACAGCATGCACATTGCTTTTTTTTTTTTTTGGCAATGTATGAATAGCTTCCATGACAACTGAACACCATACTGGTTTTAAAACCTCAATTTATATACAATGGATATAAAAAGTCTTCACACACCTTTTGAATGGCAGGTTTTGTGGTACAAAAATTATAAAAACGAGTTAAGTCATTCTAAAGTTTTTTTTTTTAAACCATCCACCTTCCTATTTCAGCCTTTACAGCTCTAAACATTCCTGACCACTAGAGGGCGGCACTGTATCATAGACGTCAAAATGGATTTCAAATCCAACAATGAATAAAATGATCACAATCATGTTTTTCAAGTTTTTTTGAAACGTGATTTCGTCATTAAATTAACATACCACAACTACTTACTTTACTTTCACAAAAACTGCAGGAGCGCTAAATTAATATACCACAACTACTTACACAATTCTCCCGCAACAAAAACTGCAGGAGCTGTTAAAGTCGCATCCTCGCCTCTTTTTTATTTCTTCATATAAAAATACATTTATCTATATTGAAAAATTTATCGGGTTCGGGTTTCAATAACGGTATTCGAATATGCTATTCCGTCTTACAAAGTAGAAAAACATCGTGGCTCTAATAATGTCACGGACGGAAGCTACCATAAATAATACCACAAATCTTAATATTTTACCTGGAAAAGTAGTCAAGCTTTGGATGCGTTGTGTTCCGTTTGCGTCGCTCTCCAAATGGCAATATGAACTGCGGACTTTTGAACCTCAGCATTTAAGTGCTTTCCCTGGAAACCACACCGAGATTTCACTTTCGTTTTCCAGACGTCATCTGGATTTCCCAACTATCGAGCCCCCAAGCACACAGCTGAATTCCTACACTCCTGTTGGCTAATAAAATTATTATAGTTCACAATATACGTAGATGATAATGGAGAAGTGAAACACACAGTGTGATCTTTGCAGGTTTTATTTGTTTCTCAAATACAGGAGAGTTAATGTACAGAATGACAAAGAATATCATCAAGAACTGTACAATATTTACACACCTTTTTTTCCTTTTTATGGAAAATTAGATTGTTTTCAAAATAAGTATGCACATACGTCAAAATGATAAAAATGACATGACTATTTCCTCTTTAAATATCACTTATTTATACTCCTTCTTCCCACACAGGAAATGGATAGTTGACTTCTTTTTCTTTGCATCTGCATGAGTGATGATTGAACTGAAGCACAACAATGTAAGTTTTCAAATACACCCCCCCCCCTCTCTTTTTCTTTCTTTTTTTTTTAATTTTATTTTACACCCACTGTATTTGATACATTATGTCGGTCTTAATGTCCGTTCCTAAGTGTAGAGGGGAAGACAGCTTGGATATGTGGGTCACGATTGTATACTGAACGTGGTGACAATAAAAAGTATTTCAAATGTTAGGGCAGCAATCCAGCGCTTGTTAAGTTAAAAACCTCCTCATATAAATAATAAAAATGTGTTTATATATTATCACATGGCTGAGTCGTGCTGCCCTTCACGTAGCACTGGATGAGAGCGAGCGAGCAAGAGAGAGAGAGAGAGAGAGAGCATGGTTTAACACATCTAATGGTTCGAGTCCTTGTTTACGCTGCTCACGGCACGCTCCACACGTAGTTTAAAAAGCATTCTCGCCCTCTTTCAGTCTTTCCCAAAGCCGACAGCGGATGTTAGTCTTTTCAAAAAAATAATTTATGTAAAAACTAAGCGGTAATAGTTTCTCTTCGAGCTATTGTCTTAATGACGCACAGTTAACGAGATGTTAGCGGCTCCTCCGTGGACTTGGTGTTGCTCCTCACTTTCAGACCTTAGGCGGGTGGTCAAATTCCTCTTGACCGGCAAGTGACCCCAAATCCGGTGGGGTCCCACTCCTCACAATGAAACACATTTCTTTAGTCATTGTTCAAGAAGAAGGAAAAAAGGAGGCCATTGTTCTGATCCCCCCTCGGGTTCATCCTTGAAAATACATCCTCAGATCTTTGAGATTTGAAGAAAATTGATGGATTGAGGGGAGGCGTCTGTACAGTGGGATCCATCCTGTTCATTTTTTTTCTTTTCATATTCTCCAACTTTAATAAATCTCATCCCTCTCAGGCTTTGGTGCTGAGCGTGAGCAGCTCGATAAAGGAGCTGAAGAGCGTGTCCAGCCAGCCTTGGTTGGCCATACACTGCTGCACGACCTCCTCCTGGCCCGGGTCCTCGGCCGCCTGCTCGATCGTGTTGGTCTGTGGAAACAAAGTCGCTGAGTCGCAAGCAAACGTGCCGGTAAGTTCCGCAAAATGCAAAGCGGGTCGATCTTACCTCTTTCTTGCACTGTAAGAAGGTGTGGTATTTATAGTGGTGCAGGGAGTGGTACAGGCTGTAGATGCGATATGAGTCAGATGACAGTTTAAGGTCCTGGAGAAAAAAAACGAGAGAATCAGCTCGAGATAAATAAATAAATAAATAAATGTCAAAGTCACACACCTGTGGTTTAGGCAGGCTTTTCTTGACTCTGTTGAGGGTCTTGCGGTTGTAGGCGTCCCCACTGAGCCGCACCCTCACCACTCCCGAGTCCAAGGGGTCCACGATGATCTGGGGGTATGCATGCACAACCTCCTGAGGAAGAAAACGTAGCGAAAATTAGGAGTTGTACGCAAATTCCTTCCGAACAAGCCTCCTGAAGCGTGATTTTGTTCTAAGCCGGGGGGAGTTGCATCGTTGACAGACAGCTACGATTAAAACACGTTTGGCAGCAACGCCGTCAAAGTACATCCCGTTACGAGACACCCGAAGGACAGCCGGGCGGAGATTACCTGATGCTGAGAGCTCATGCTGACTCTCCTCAACAACCTCCGCTTCTGCTCGCTGAGGATGCTGTCGATCTTCCTCATGGGGGGGAGGTAAAGCTCATCTGGCGGCCAGTCGAGGTAGAGGAGGTGTCATTAGTCATCATACGCCAAGCTGCCACTCGCTTTAATAACACGGGCTGACCCGTAGCGGCTCTTCTATCGCTCCTCGTTCTTTCAACAGATTCTATTTTGGTCTCGCACGTCAATATATTTAACAGCTCCTCTGTCAAAGAGATTATGCACTAGCCTACTGTATTGTCATCACTGCTGACTTTCTTTCAATTTTGTATTTGAAAACGTTATTTAAGACTGTTTAGCAAGTTGTTTTGTAGGAAAAAAATCAAAATTAAGCAATTGAATCCAAGGAGGAGGCAACCGGCATGCTTACCATCCGTGTCCTCCAAAGCTTGGATCATGTCGGGGTCCAGAGCCGTGCTGACGAGCATTTCCACATAGCTGCGGAACATTTCCCTCATTGCTCGGTTGTTCACGCCACCTTTCACGGGCACTGAGTGCGGGAGATTGTTTTCAGTCCAAAATGTACCAAAAAAAAAGTAGCAGGACCTTGCTGAACGGGTCAAGAACTTACTTTCATTCTCACTAGCAGCGTCATCCGATGAGTCCGAGTCGGAGGAGGAGGGAGCTTCCTTCAGCCACTTCTTCCTCTTCTTGGGGGGCGGCTCGGCCTTCACCTTGGCAGGTTTGGACTTCGGTGGCCGATCGGGTTTCTCCTTCCTCTCCGGTGCTTTCCTCTCGTCCTTGCCCCTCCCACGTTCGGTGGCACGTTTCTCCGCTTTGTCCTGAGCCGCTTGCACTCGCTTGTCCTTCTCCGCCTCCGGCTCTTTCTCCTTGGCCTTAGCCACTGCAGACGAGGCCTCTTTTTTCTCCCGGTGTTCTTTTGACGCCGGCGGGGTGGTTCTTGATTTCTCCTTTTGCTCCTTGTCACGCTGGCTGGACGGAGTACATCGCTCCTCTTTTGGTTGGGTTTGGTTTGCGGGAGGGGAAGCCATTCTGGGGAAGGACTGGCGCCTGGGACACATTGACAAAGATCGTCAGTGTACCATCATCTGTTCCCTTTCATTCAATTTCAAATCGGTTGTGTACCTGAGAGCAGGCGGGGCCCTGCGCCATGGCCTTCGGGAGCAGACTCTGACGTAGTCCTTCTTATTGACGTTCTCCAAAAACTTGACGTAGATGCGCTGGTAACGTCTTTTGGCATCTCCAAAGTAACCGAGATACTGCCGAGGATGGACGTTGGACATCAAGTTAAAATATAATCGGATGAGACTGCAGCGTCCTGAGGTGAACTCACATTGCTTGTGGCACAGAACTGTCTCTGTCCATCTTTAATCTCTGGGCTGAACTTCTGCAGCAGGGCTTTCTGCACCCTCCAGATGGGAGGAGGCTCCCGGCCTGTTTGCAAGGCCAACTGGAGCAAACACAGGAGAACATTTGGATATAGATATACAAGTACTGTATTGCATTTCAACACACACGTACCTTGAGTGTTCCGATGTCCTCCACCCGCACCACAAATTCATCCCTTTCTCTGAAGATGCCCTCCCCGCCGCTCTCGCTGTCATCCTCCTCACTCTCTCCAGCGATGGCCGCGTCCTCCTGCTTCTGCGCCAGGTGCAAGTTGGTGTTCTTGGGCGGCGGTCGCTCTTCTTCAGGAGAGGCGGCAGACTCGGGCGAGGGCGTCAGAGACTCTTTTTGAGGAGAAGCTTGAGCAGGAGGAGGTGGGGTAGAAGAAGTGGGAGGGGGAGGAGAAGGAGGAGGAGATGTGGGAGGCGGTGGGAGAGTCGCAGTCAGGGGAGGCGGCGGTGTCTGCGATTTGGCGGCGACGGGGCTCGGAGGCTTGGAGTTCTCCCCTTGTTCTTCTAGGGGAGGAGTAGGTGAGGGGAGAGACAGGGGAGGGAGGGGGGAGGGAGCAGGAGATGAGGAGGAAGAGGAAGCAGGAGAGGGAGGGATGGAGGGAGGTTGGGGACTTGCTGCGGCAGGAGGAGGAATCTCCTCGAGGGACGCTGTAAAGAAAGAGATCAAGGCTGAGCTCCAGTTGACAGGCCTAGGAAAAACTCCACACGACATTGTTGTTAAACGAGGAACATAATTCGACGGTGTATTTAACAAACCGGCTGGGGGATGTAATGATGTGCCAACTCTTGATGTAAATGTATGCAAAAAGCCTTGTGGCATCTGCTGCTGCTTAAAAATGCTAATTTTAGCAAATACTCATTTCAATACAAATAATGGACTCATAATGATGTAACACGTATTGATTGATCCAATATCAGCTTTTGATTAGCAAAGTATTTGGACTTCATCCCACCATCAGGTATGAGCAGTGTTGAAGTACAGTTTGTTACCATCCTGGTATATTTATCATTAGTCTCGTGAGTTGTGTTTATTTTCTTCTGAAAAACTGATATCGTTTTTTCTACTTTCCACAGATAACGATTTAAAAAAAGTGTTTGTACTGCAACTACATGGAAGAACGTGTAGCAATAACGACAATGGCAACAAATTGGAAAAGCGAAATAGTCTGCATCCATTTTGAGAGTCCTACCAATACCGCCAAGTACTCAACAACAACGGGTAAGGTACAGATTTTTTTTCTTCTTCAAGGTTCAAACACACTTTGGCTTTTACCAGACAAAAATATCTCGATATCCACCAATACAATTATCAGTAGTCTGTACTCATAGTACTTTAAATAAATACTGCGATACTACGACACCGATACACCGTGTATTTATCTTACGTTCGAGTTTCGGGGCACCGAGCGTCTCCAGCTGTGGTTCACTCTCCTCCATCATATCGCTCTCCTCGTCCCCTCTGGTACTGCGCTCCTCGTCGTTCTCCTCATCCTTGTTCTCGTCCATGTTTTGCTCCTCTGGTTGGAGGATGCAGGGTTCATTGGGCTGGGGTTGTGCGTGAGGTGTGGGAATGTCAGTCTGAGGGCTGAGGGTTGGGGGGTGCAACGGGGGTGTCGGAGGGGAGTGAGAAGGCTGCGGCTGAGGAGTTAACGAGTGATGGATGTTAGCGGTCAGCTGGGGAGTGTCGTACAGGGCGGAAATGGCGGAGGAGATGCTTTTCTGGAGGTCTTGATTTTTTCCCACCGAGTCCTCCTCATCTGAGGAGAACGAGGGCAGGGTCTCAAGGTTCCTCTTCAGCTCGTCCTCCAGACGCTTGGGACTGGGGCAGCTGCCCAAGGCGAGACCGCCATTACCTTCGCCATCCCCGAATGGAGGTGGGGGTGGGGGTGGAGGAGGTGCCGGGGATAATGGACGCAACCCTGATTTACAGGGGGAGGTTTCACCATTGTCGGCATCCATTCCGGGGGAAATATCCAAACTTGGGGGTCGCTTCCCTGTCTTGAGGAAATCCAATAAAGAAGCAACTAAGCCAGCCTTGGATTCTGGATCCTTCTCATCACCCTAGGAGAGTTGCATTGGGGAAATTAGAACCAGTAATATAAATTTAATGCAAATTTATTGAAGTGTCAATGCTGGATTTCTATTATTGACCAGAAGCTCTTACCCTTTCCTCCAGACTGTCGCCATCTATTCCTTCATTCATCATCTGGCCCTTCTGCTTATTTTTATCCTGCGCCCTGGTGCTTTCAGTGCTACAAGGACCAGGACTGAGACCGAGGGAAGGAGCTGAGCCGACTGAGCCATCAGACAAAGCAGGGTCTGTGCCAGACATCGAGTCTGTCCTCAGCAAGGCATCAGAGGAGGACATGGGAATTGGCAACTTGATCTGTTTAAAAAAAAAAAAGGAAGAAATGTGATTTGGGAATGTGCGTAATGTTATGTAAATATAAAATGAAGAGCTACTCACCTTCAACGGTGGAATCGGTTCATGCTGCTGCTGTTGGGACTGATGATGGAGCTGCTGCTGTTGCTGATGGTGGTGTTGGTGATGCATCTGCTCCTGCTCCTTCCCACTCATTTCCATGTACATATCCTCTCTCCGACCTCCTCTTCCTCTGCTCCCGCGGCCTCGGCCCCTGCCTCGCCCCTCCACACTGAATCCCCCTCCGCCAACCGTTCCGCCCATCTCACCCATCATTCCTCGCGGCGTGTAGGGCTCGGGCATGGGGCGAATGCGAGGCCTGCCTCTAGGTCGCGGGGGACCCTCCCTCTTGGGCCTAGTAGGCTTCCGACCTCTCTTCTTGGGGCCGTCCTGAGGCAAAAGGGAGTGGGCACCCATTGGTGGGTAGCCAGAGGCGTGGTAGAAGTCAATGTCACCCATCAAAGGGCTGAGAGAACCACTTCCTCCTCCTCCTTTCCTGCAGCTGGACACCAAATCCGGCAGAAGATCCGGAAGCCGACGACTGTTCAACCTGATGTCAGCAGGCTGGTCAGCTTTATCCTCATCATCTTCAAACTCGTACTCCTGGGCATAACTTTTCTTAGGCAAGGTGTTGGGGTCTCTGCGCTCCTTTAAGAGATGGAAAGAACTAGACTTGAGGAGCTTCTTGGGACGAGATGAGCAGAAAATTGGCGATTGGAGGCCTCCAGAAGCCGCTCCTGCGCTCGTTCCTCCAGGCCCAGATGATAGCTTTGCGGCGGGGTTGTTAGGTCCGGCGTTATTGGAGCCCATACCCATAGCTGGGCCCTGCGACTGAATTAACCCAAGTTGTTCCGTGTTAACGGTGGAAGGGAGCTCGTGAGTTTTAAGGGAATCGAGATCTAGAGTCATCGTATTGTTGCTGGGCTCGTCCAAGCTATGACAATATGGCTCATAACCCTGATCTCCATGATGACCCATCATATCATACGAAGCTCCGCTACCTCCGCCTGGTCCACCGCCACTCTGTCCGGCCTTCATGGAGCCCATACCTTCTTGCCCAGTATGGCTTTCATTCATCTCCTCCTGTCCTGGTCCGGCACCACCAGCACAACTTGACTTGTAGTCCTCTGCACAAAACATGTCTTCCATGCCTGGAAAGAAGGAGCGGTCCTCATCTTGGAGAAGGGAATCAGGAAAGCAGATGGATGTCAGGGGAACAAAGCGATTACTTTGTTGGGTTTGGTCCGCTTTCTCCACCGGGCTGACGGTGTCAAACTGGTGCTGCTCCGAGCGCTGTTGGTCTAATTGGCTCTGCTGGGGGGTGAGCTGCTGCGACTCGGGCGGAGGTTGGGGATGGGTCGGGGCGGACGGCGGGGGGATATGGTGAGGGTGCGGGGTTTGCGGCTGGGCGTGAGGGTGGTGAGAATGGGCTTGCTGGTGTTGAGAGCTGGGGTGCTGCTGTTGCTGCTGAGGGTGGTGCTGCGAAAGGTGGTGCATGTGGGAGGAGGTGGGCATCGCGATTTCCGGCTCAGAGAGGAAAGAGTGGAGTTCGGGGGCCGAGTGGGGCTGAGGGTGATGGTGGGACGGGTGCTGCCTCTGCTGCTGCTCCTGCTGTCTGTGGCGCTCGCTGCTTCCTCCGCTCCGTCCACCACGTCTGTCCTCGGCAATCGCCACATCTGCGCCGGAGGTCTGGGAAAGAGAGCGCTCCAGCATGTCCAAAGACGAAACCACCGAGCTTTGTTTGACTTGGCTTTGTTCGTGCTGATGCGACGAGGGTCCGTGGTTGTAATGAGCCGCTGCCACCTCTAAAGCCTGCGACTGGAGTTGGAGCTGGAGCTGCGTTGTCTGGGACTGAGCTTGAGCCGGATGTTTCGTCGAGCCGAGTCGTCCGCTGGCGCTCTCCATCACGGCTTGCTGTTGACCAATGGCATGCTGTTGCTGTTGGGGGTGAGAGTCCATCTTGTGGTGCTGCTGATGCTGCGGGTGGGAGTCCATTTTCGGGTGCTGCTGATGTGACTGGTGGGAGTCCATTTTATGGTGCTGTTGGTGTTGCCGGTGGGTGTCCATTTTGTGGTGTTGCTGTTGATGTTGTTGGTGCGTGTCCATCTTGTGGTGCTGCGTGTGAGGCTCGAGTTTGTTGCGAGTCGTATGGGATAACACGGACTGCAGGAGGTGCGGTGGCTGGTGGGACTGATCTGTAGGTGAGTCCATAAGAGAGCCAGTGCTTTGAGACTGAGAATGTTGCGGCTGGACCTCCGGCGTCTTACGGGGATAAGGGATTTCAGCACGGTCCTTTTTCTGTAGCTCCATCTGGGTGTGGGGTGGAAGCTGAGAATGTGAAGATACGTGCTGGTTGTGCGAGGAGTGTTGGGGGGCAAGGGGGTGCTGTGTGTACGGGTCCCCCCGCCCATAGTGGACGACTGAGCCTAGGTTGTCATGGTGAAGAAGGTGCGAGTGCACTTGTTCGGCACTGCCCCGTCCCCCGCTACTCCTGCTACTCCCTACAGGTCTCTCGTTCCTTTGCTGTTGTTGGTGATGGTGCTGCTGCTGCTGCTGTTGTTGCTGCTGCTGCTGCTGTTGTTGGTGTTGTTGCTGTTTCTTCAGTGACATCTCCAGCTGGCTGTCCAGACCAGAGATAGACCCCCCAGAGTTTGCATTACCGACCCCAGAAGAGGATGTGGCACTGTGGGTGCGTATGACACTCTGGGGGTGGTACCTTTCCTCAGAGGACTTTCCCATGTCATAGCTAAGCCCTTTGCCAGCATCAGATGTTGGCGGCGCCGACTGAGGCTGAGGCTGTGTTTGCTGGGATGTCTGTTGGGACTGCTGTTGGGAATGGTGATGAGAAGCCTGGGTAGCAGGACTGGCTTGTGCCTGCAGCAAGTGCTGGATCAAGAACTCGTCGTCGTCATCTACTTCCTCTTGGGATCTCTGCGAACCAACTCCGAGCATTGACGTGTCAGCCTTTGATTTGGAGGAGGTGGCGTGGTAAGACTGAGCTTGAGAGCTCGGACCTCTGGTGTCAGGGTAGCCCTGTGGGGAGCTTAGGAAAGTAGGAGAGAGAACAGAGGAGATGTATTTATTGGAACCTGCCCCTCCAGGAGACTGCGTGGGACAAGCCGGCACCGGGGAGTGCAGCCCAGGGCGGATAATGCCCGAGTTTCCAGATGGGGAGGGACTCGAATCTGGAATATGATAAGACGCCCCTCCACTACCCCCTCCACCTCTCTCACTTGCCATACCATTTCCTGCCCCTCCTCCTGAGCCAGAGTTTCCACTTGCTGTACCACTGCTGCTTCCTCCCCCAGATGCTCCACTACCTGATGAACCACTTGATCTTAAAAGTGCAGGAGAATGGCCTGGGGCACCATAGCCCAGCGATGGGCTTCCGGCCCCACCCAGCGAGGAGGGAAGCGATCCATAAGCAGAATCGGTTCCATAGATATCAGTGGGGTATGACTGACTTCGCCCTCCTAAACTTCCATAGCCTTTTCCACCAGTACCTGAGCTCAGGTCCTGGGCTTGTGGAGAACTGAAGCCTCCATAGGATTGAGCTAGATGGGAAGTAGGAGGCTGGTTTGGAGAGTATGACTGCGTCTGCTGTTGGGGTGGAGTCTGACCGGTGAGAGCAGAGGTGGGGGTTTTTACAGGCGGCACGGGAGAGCCATAGCCAGAGAGGCAGGATTTGGGGAGGGATTGAGGTGTTGAAGTGGAAGTGGGAGGGGGTTGCTGCTGCTGAGGGGCCGGGGGAGGTGGAGCTGGTTGAGTTGGGGGTTGCTGCCTGGAGGGGGCTGCACTGGAGCTTGAGGTGGGGATGGAGTTGGAAGGGTGAGCCCCGGGAGTGGCCGAAGAAGAAGAGGAGGATGAGGAGGTAGAGGATGCAGAAGGAGGGGTGAGAGGAGTTCTTGAGGACGAGGCCGAACTTCCAGAGGAGTAGCCGCTGCTGGAGCTACTTTTGGTACCTTTCCCAGCAGAGGAAGAAGAGGAGGAGGAAGATGAAGAATACGGAGGCTGGATGATCGGCCGATATTGCTCTGTACGAGAGGAGGCTTTGTGGTCGGACGAGGGGCTCTGGTCGCCCAGCGGGCTGCACGAAAGGCCGGCGTGCCTGTGATGGCTGGCTATTTGTTGGTAGCCTGCCCCTCCACAGCTGAGGTAGTGCTGTAAGGAGTGAGCAGCGGAGGACGAGAGCTGCGGCTGCGATGGTGTGGGCCGCTGGTAGTGCTTGATAACGCTGTCCTGTCTTGGCACGGCCCGCTCCTGAGCCGAGTTGGACTGGGATTGGGACTGAGCTTGGGGCTGGGCTGAGGAGAATACTGATGCGTTATACAGCTGGGAGGACTGGTCCTGGAGCTGCGAGGACAGCAGGTTAAACTGGTGGGACTGCAGGTGGCGAGCAGAGGACGCCTGGGCTGATGAGGCACCTGTAGGGTCCTGGCTGCCCCTATAGGCGGCTGCGGCAGCCCCTTGCGAGGACAGGAGTCTGTCAAAACCCAGGCTGGACTGGGAGGGAGCTTTGATGTGTAGTAAGGGGTCATGTGGGGAGAGGAGGCCATTGGACGTGGGACTAAACGTGGGCGTGTCCTGCAGGGAAAGGGAGGCACCGGGAAAGGAGCGGCTGGAAAAGGATGCTGGGTGCTGATAGGCTGAGAGAGCGGAGGAGGAGGGGAAGGAGCCCGAGCCAGGAAGAGCTCCAGAAATGAATAATTCTGGAGGAGCAGGTGTGTGCATCGCTGTTCAGGACGAAGAAAAAAAACAAAAACAAAGTTAATTTAGTCTTCCACTTACTGCAAGTAAGAATTATGTGCTATGGACATTTGGTTTGGAAAAAAAGGAAAACAAGGGGAAAAAATAGTCACATCAGTCAACACAATGCACGACTGGAGGTTCTTGAAATGTTATATTGACAGTAGCCACCTTTGAATGTCAACACCTAAGGGAAGAGAAAACACGGTCCCACCTGTCTGCCAGGACGGCGTGCGGAACTGGGAGAGTAAGGAGGAGGCCGAGGGGGGCGCCTGGGGACCCCGAGACTCCAATGCCGAAATCAGATTCATGACTGAGGCATCGGGGGCTGAGGGAGTGGCGTGATGCAGGCCGGTGTCAAACAGCCCCGACAGACCTTTTCGACGGAAAACAGGAAACATATCCATTTGCATATTTGCAAGGAAAATACTATAATCCTCCAAGATAACACATCAACAAATATTAATGGATATATTTTACAAGGGTTAACTTTCTGACTACTTGGAGCATTAACTGTTGACACAACGTAGCATGTGATAAATATAGTCCTCGGATTCAGCAGCAGTGACTTATTTGCATGATTTGATTTTCTTGGTCTTCAAATGCATCGCTCTTTGAATTAGTTTTTGGGCTGAATTTATTAAGCTTGCACGTATTGTTAGCGCTTATGTCTAGACTAGGACTCACACGGCCGGTCAGCCGCACCGTAATTCATTCGTGCGGCCCCTAATGTTGGGGACACGGTTAGGTATGACATTTATCTCACCCAAACTCCGTCCAGCTGCTCCCCAAGCTCCGCCTTGGCCGGAGCTCCCTGGGTGGTGATTGGTGGCATAGCCCTGCAGAGGGTGTGGGGTGGCGTAGGCTTGGCGGTGGAGGAGCTCAGACTCAGGGTGGGATGATCTGGAACTCCCATATACAAGACTACGAGGAGAAGGGGGGGGGGGGGGGGGGGGGGGATGATGAAGTGTCATTAATTTCAGAGGACATTTGCATAAACATCAGTCGGTACTTAGAAAGCAGCCACCTTCCCGAGGTCTTATGTCATTCAAGTGTGTGTTAAAATCTCCAAACCTCACATGAATGTCATCAAGACTCTTGATAGCACCGCAACGCTGACAATCACCCAATGTCAAGAATGAAACTCAAAAGCATTTCAATGACTCATATCTTTCCGGCATAAAAAAAAGTAAGAGTGAGGATGCCGTTGTACCGCAAGACAATTGCACACGTGACTTATGAGAGATGGATTTGATGAACATGCAGTGGTAGCTTGCATGTTCGAGATTTGTGCTGGCTTGATGGGAGCACTACCTGTATGCAAGGCAAATAAGAAACACGGCTGTGTGTGCAAGGTCGACATTTTTTTTTTTTTTTTGGGGGGGGGGGTGAAAATAAACCAGATTAGTGCACTTATCAAAGTATCGTATGATTGAAGAGAGCTTGTTCATTGATAACGTTCATGTGGCTAATAAACGAATGCAACGGATCGACGTATATAATAGGGCAAACATTAGCAAGCACCTCTGCCGTCGTTTGGACATAACATCGCGTGCAAAAGGGGACACAATAGCGTTTAGAGTTCGAGTTGCGGGGTGGGAAAATGTGCCAGAAGCGGCTAGCTAAGTGATGCTAGCAGGCCGCAATTGACTTGCGTGTAAATCTAGCTCGCATGCTAACGTAAAAGGTAAGAAGAGGTCTCGTAAACGATTGCAGCGTTTTTCACATGATCCCAACGTCGTCACACAAACTCATCCAATTCCCAAGTCTCTTTTGGCATTTCTGTTTTTATTCCAAGACTTAAATGTGATTCGAATTGTACAATTTCATTATGCAAATGAGCCTACTATGGGCACATCATCTCCAATCGTGTCTGGAGCCAAATGCTGCAAAAACGGGGGAATTTTCAGAGCAAGGCAACTAAGCCCCCTCTTTTTTTCTACCCTCTTCACGATGCACCATTGAAGATGGCTCCACAAATGCACCTCCGATTCTTGTTGATGTCTGTCAGGGAGGGGGGGCTACTGTGGAGCTTTTTTTTTTTTTTTTTGCACCATTCGAATGCTTTTATTTATCAGAGCATGTGCGGGCCTGCAAAGTAAAAAAACAAAAAACAATACAAAAAAAAAACTATGGAGACGCCACTTCCCATCCCCATCTCCAAAATCCACCGTCTGTCTGTCAATCGTATTCAATTCAAATCCCCCCAACCTTTTCCTTTCTCCACCCCGCCCACCCCCACGACACGCACACCGCTCCATTGCTGTTGATAATGTTATTACTATGCAACTCTTTGGGATGACAATGCATCGGCGGTGCGTGTGCGGAGCGTGAAGCCAATGGCGACAATGTGTTTACACGGGGCAATGTAGGCACTGATGCATGCATGCGTGCATGCACATTGTCTGGCTTGTGCCCGATTACCTTGCTTTGGCCGATCTCTCGTAACTCCATCCTGCTCCAGCGCCCAAATCGCCGAACCCTGTTCCCGGGTAATTTCTATCCATCTATGAGGGGGGAACAACCGTATGCGAAAGCGACGTCGCAAGGCGAGGAGCAACAAAAAAAATCCAGTCTTTCCCGAGCTCCGTTTCAGGCGATTTTCCCCGGTTTCATAAGCAAGTCCTCCGGAGTGGAAAACAGCATATTGAAAGAGAAATGGAGGGGAGGAGGAGAAAGCTGGATGAAAAAAGAGGGGGGTCTACGGGGTTATAATCCAACCAGCTCGAAAAAAGACGCTCTTCCTCATTTTCCTCCTTCCACGTTTATCATTTCCATGAAGGTAGTCCGAATCCAGTCCCGCTCATGATGAAGATGTCGCGGATTTGGCCGCCAATGGGCGAAACGCTGATGAACATTTGATTTCCAACGCGTCCCCTTTTTTTCCCCTCTCTCTCTCTCTCCTCTCTGTGGTGCCTCCTCCCCTTTCTTTAGGCTAGTTTTTTAGGCTACGCTGCAAGTGCCGTGCAAAAAAATGTTGCAAAGGGCAAGGGAGGGACAGACTCAAGCGTTCCCCACTATGCACGCGTGCACCCGACGATCGGAGAAATCCCTAATTTAAATGTTTGTCCTTTTCATGCAAATATGCACCGCCATTGAGCACCCCCTCCTCCTCCTTTTTCAGGATGCTAACAGCTAGCCGCAGATGCTAGCTGTCAGGAACGACGCATGCGAATAAAAGCGGCGTTGTTTGGCCCTCTGCACGTCAACTGCCCGCGCGCAACTCTTCTGCTATGCAATCAAAAAGCGTCCACGTATGAAGTGGTTATAAACAATAAAGCGAGAAATAAGTTAAAAAAATTAGCAGGCCGCGTTTTTTTTTAAAAATACATCTTTACTCATTTTCATCCGAGGACGCCATTTTTGAAGGCGGCTCTTCGTCCTCTCCTTTCCCTTAGTCGCTTCTCCTCGCTGGTTCCCTCCGCTGCGCGCTCGAACTGACCTCCCCTGCGCTTGCCGACGCGTCTGCTAACCAGCTAGGCATGCTTGTCCACATTTTCGCCACATTGTTAAGTTAATGATGCAAGAGAGGCAAAACACAGGACAATAACATACGGAAGCTCGATGATGATGTGAGGTGGTGGTAAACATTCGTGTGCAACAATGCGTGCCATTGCACATCTAATTTTGTAAATAGAATTCAAATAAATCCCACAAAATGTCAATTTCATAAATACGGCGGTCAGACATGACAAAGTGCACTGAAGCCATAGCTCATAAATCTCAAGCGCAACTGACGGACAGCTATTTCTCATTACTACATGCAGTTAGCATCTACGCCACAAGAGGGCACAGTGGAGCACGACCGCACTCTCTGGACAATACAATAGGAACACCTGCATTAATATAAAAGCTAACACAAGAGCTTTCATTTCTATCAATGGGTGACAACTATTCAAGTATATAACTATTGATTATTTTTAAGAAAAGGTTCTAAATGATTTGTAATGTCACATTAAATGCAAGGTTGTTGGTTAAACAAACCCTGAAACAGCCTAAACTAACAAAACCTGTGACACAAAATCCGGAATCTCCAGTCAGAAAAAAGATCCCCTCTGTTAGCTCCCCCCCTGCTGAGAGTATTTGAGATGCATTAAGGGGCCTTTGTGATGCGCATTGTTTGGCTATAAAGGTCTGTTATCTGCATATTCATTAGGAAGACTTCCAAAACAAAAGAAGGGGAATTAAAGTATTTAACAACCCTTCAATTAAACGGGTGGCTGTTCACATGCATTAGGATAAACACTAAAGCAGAAAAGAAAATTAAGAGCTTAAACTATACAATGAGTTTAAAACATGTACTATATAAAAAGTCGACACACCCCTGTTCAAATCAAATGAAACCACAAGTGTGCAACAGGGGTGTGTAGACTTTTTCCTACCCACTTTAAAGCTCCACGGTACGTGACACCATTAACGCTTCGGAAGCGTCTGCCTCTCCCCCCCTCCTCCCCACCATCTCACTCCCTTCTTCACGTCTTCGTGTAGCAGATGTGCACTTGACCGCAAACTCTTGCAGGAGCGCGCTTTCGGCACAGCGCGCCTCTTCTGTCAACATGCCAAGAAGCTCTGACGAAGCTGCACCGGCACCATGCCAACTTATCAAAGCAGACGCTGGCAAGTGGTGAGTTTTGACTACTACTCAAACTATCCATACAAATGCATCATTAGCCTTTTGTTAGTCATTAGCAACCATATTACAGTGCTAAACATTCATAGAGAGGGAAATTCACATGTTTATTTATTTTTTACAGTAAACTAATAGTGAACCATATCAAAATGTATCCCTTGAGTATAAATGTAGCAATCCAGATTTGTTTACGCCGAGCTGTTATGTAACAAAAATGTCTTGAGAGGTATTAAAAGGTTTAAAATAGCCTTTGACGTGTATGACCTGTCCTGCGCATTCGAGGTCGCCGCTTCGTGTTACACTTACATGAACATAAGGGGGGCGGGGGCATTTGTTGCATTAGTGGTGCGCAGTTTACTCACGGGTAATCACTTTATGCACATAAAAGTAAAGCGGGGCCGTTGAAATAATCCTTGATGCAGATTTAGGATCTTTTTAGAGATGATCCCGACGTTTTAGATGCTTTTTTTTTTGTATGATGCGTGACACATGCAACATTTTGTATGCATGGATGAGCTGACATATGATTAGGTTGTAATCTGGATTTGTGTTTCAGTATCAGAGAGAAGGGCACGGTGGAGTGTCAAGACCTCCTCGACGCCTTCCATGCCTGTGCAAAGACTCTGTCTGAGGGATCGTGACATGTGAGTAGCTTTAATATGAAAGTTGTTCCAAAAATATTGACTAATATTTGACTAAAAATGGGCATTTCATTTGATAATCTGTTTTTATTTATTTCATTTTTTTCCGAGCAGAAAGTGGATTGAACCATCTGGAAAAACTGGAGGGGAGGAGACATGTTTGTACAATGGACTTGTCAATGCCAACTGTGTTTTGTAAAGATTTTATTGTATTTTAGTCTGGACTGTCAATGCTGTCTTGTGTAAGCATATTTTGCAAAAAATAAACTTGAATAATTTAAAGTACACGCTCTATTTTTGTTTTGTGTTCATTGCGGAGTGTTATTGGAGTCTTCAAAACATGTCCTGCCTTTTCCAGGTTCAAATCTGAAGGTATTCAAAGTTGCATGGGTCCATTTGTGAGATTTATGGACAAGGTAAAATTAAGCATTATCTTTCAACACTTTGGTGTAGTCCAAAAATTGCCATGGTTGTTGTAGTAAAAAAAGTGATGGCATGAGAATGCTATAAAATCCAATCATTGCTTCTTTCCTGTTTCTATTTTGGCAGCATGGTTGCTGCAAATAAAATCTTCCTAGCTACATGAGAATTGTCCACTTTATCACAGTTGAATTTAAGATTTAGGGAATTATTTGCCCACACAAAATATTTTAAATCGAGATCTTAACGGTTTTTAACTTTCGAGATGACTCGTTCGATGTCCTATGCATTTGTTTTAATAATTTTAGTAATTATGTCACGTTTTTTTTTATTTAATATCACAAAATGTAGCCTTTGAACAGGTATGTGTAGACTTTTTCTATCCATTGTATTTTTCTTTTTTGCATTGTCACTCTTTGGCAGATGTGCGACACCTCAGCATCGTCATCTCCTATTGGCCATCTGTTTATAGCCTGGATGCGGGAGCAGGAGGGCGGGGCTGGAGAGGGGAGAAGAGAGGATGGAGAAGGACCCGGATGCTGATGCGAGTGATGCGAAGGAAGAGAGAGAAAAAAATACCGATTTACGGCAAGAAAAGCGATGGGAGTGTAATACAACGGGGCCTATAAACGCTCCGACAACTATCAGCTAAAGAGGGAACCGGAGGTAGCGCTAAACGGGAGATACTTGTGTCGCTTTTTTTTTTTTTTTTTTTTGCAGCCGCTTCGGAGAAGATGCTGCTGTGAGATCGGCTGCCTCCTCGCAGGGATGTAGAGCTGATCGCTGGGGAGGACAGGACAGGCGGGGAGTGGGGGGGACTTCGAGACGATGCATATTTTTTCGCCGGCTACGCGCCGCATCCACCTGTCGAGAGAATGAGTCGTCCGTTAAGGCAGTGTAACGAGCGTTTCTCGGAGTGCGACGAGTCGAGGCGCCGGGGCTTATTTTGACAGGACGGCCGCTGGGTCAAGGCGCTGAAGCTAAAGCTACAAGCTAGCCTCGCTGCTGTGTGGGAGAGCGGCGGCGAGGCTACATTTAGCATGTCGGGGCACCTGTGAGGCCTGACAGAGAGAGAAAGAAGCATAAAATTCAAAAAATTGGATTTATGTTGTCCCATTTTCAATGTAATTCTTTCCTAATACTCGTCTTTGGAACGGTGTGTGACAAGATGTTAGTTGTGTAAATAAGTGCTTGACTTCTGTCATGTTTATTCCTTTTATTCAGCACTACTGAGCTTTTTCATAAGTAAAAAAAAAATTGACAAGGAAATACTAACTTGGTTTAAATGGAGGCTTTTACGAACTTCCCTCCCTATTTGCTAAGTATATTTAAATGCGAGTGCTGTGTATGCCACAATAACATCTGGATAAACTGTAGAATATCTCAGTAATTGCAATAATTGCCGTACGTGTAGTCTAGCGTTCCTCAAGCAAGAGCAGTATGAGTAAGGAACTGTCTTTGAGTCAGTCCGCTCAATATGTCGGACCCTATCGGCTGGAAAAAACACTGGGCAAGGGACAGACGGGTGAGTGGAAGAAAACAAAATGTTCACGTCGCAATTTGATGTGGAATTAACTAAAATGATTCCTCTTTTAGGTCTGGTCAAGCTCGGCATCCACTGCATCACCGGTCAGAAGGTGGCCATCAAAATCGTCAACAGGGAGAAGCTGTCCGAGTCGGTTTTAATGAAGGTACGCTGACTTTTGAGTCGATTTCAAAACTTGTATTGTTTTGCAGTACTTGCACGCTTCATTCTTCCTTCTCCGTCCGAACAGGTTGAGAGGGAGATCGCCATCCTGAAACTGATCGAGCATCCGCATGTGTTGAAACTGCACGATGTATACGAGAATAACAAGTACTTGTGAGTTCCCGCCGCACATGATTCAAGAACCTACTGGATGAGTTGTTGAGACCAAATCTGTGTTTGTCTAGATACCTGGTCCTGGAACACGTGTCAGGAGGAGAGCTCTTTGACTACCTGGTGAAGAAAGGCCGTCTGACTCCCAAAGAAGCCAGGAAGTTCTTCAGGCAGATCATTTCTGCTTTGGATTTCTGCCACAGTCACTCCATCTGGTTGGTTCTTACAATTGTTAATTAGAATGGAGTAATAATTCATAGTGGGATGGCACGTCTTTAAAATTACACACTCGTCAATAAATTGTGTTTTCTGATCATCAGCCATAGAGACCTAAAGCCTGAGAACCTGCTGCTGGATGAGAAGAACAACATCCGCATCGCTGACTTTGGTATGGCTTCACTCCAGGTTGGAGACAGTCTGTTGGAGACCAGCTGCGGGTGAGTGTTTGTGTGTTTAATTTGCCCACCAACACATGACAAGGCTTTTTTTTTTTTTTAATTTGTTGCGTCACATGTTTACACACTTGGAGTCCTCGAAATTGGAATAGGAATGCATGTAACACAATTATCGTCCTTTTTCAGATCACCGCATTATGCGTGCCCCGAAGTCATACGGGTAAGTTGCCAAATTTCATACATGCATGTTTTTCTTTATATGATTTTGCAGTAAATGTTGATTTTTGGGGGATTTTCTGTAGGGGGAGAAGTATGATGGAAGGAGAGCAGATGTGTGGAGCTGCGGGGTCATTCTTTTTGCTCTGCTGGTGGTAAGTGCTTGGGTCTCTTTCTCCTTCTTATTGACCTTTTATTTTTTTTATTTATTTTCCTACGTGCCACTCTTTTGCCACTCTCAGGGCGCCCTGCCCTTCGACCACGACAATTTACGCCAGCTCCTGGAAAAAGTGAAGAGCGGCGTCTTCCACATGCCGCACTTCATCCCACCGGACTGCCAGTCCCTGCTCAAGGGCATGATCGAGGTCAACCCCGAAAAGCGTCTCACGGTTCGCGCCGACGTCTACCTTTTTTACATCTGCTCTGTGGACTGAATAAAAAAAAAATGCTTCGTTGTTTGCCCTACAGCTGGAGACCATTCAGAAACACGCCTGGTATCTGTGAGTACACGTTCGGTCGTCTATAGAAGCATGATGCGACATTATTCACAAATGTGTGTGTGTGTGTGTGCAGGGGTGGCCGCAACGAGCCTTGTCCAGAGCAGCCTCCACCTCGACGAGTGTGTGTAAGGCGAATCTTATCGCTGACTGAGCTGGACCCGGATGTGTTGGACAGCATGCATTCACTCGGCTGTTTCAGAGACCGCGTCAAGCTCACGCGAGATTTGCAATGTGAAGAGTAAGCATTTTTATTTTCCCACACTATCCCCCAAAGAGACAAATGTGTTTCATAAAGATCACTCGGAGTATTGTTTCGGGATGCTTTTGTGGAATGTGGCACAGAGAAGAATGGAACCAGCTGGCTTTTTATTTCTTTGGCCTGGTCCAAACTGATAAGTTGGTTTTCATTAAGACCGCCTTTTCTTTTTTTTCTTACAATGGACTTAAGCCAAGACTATAACTCACAGTTTATGGTCGATTCCATTTTAGGCTGCATTCTTTACAAGTGCCAGCTATCTTTCTAATTTGCGGTTTTCATTTGCTCTCATGTTCCGTAGGGTTGAGGACTTTTTACGGAGAAGTACATTTATGAAGCTCTTCAAGTCGGCGCAAGAAAGCGCTGACTGTCAAGCAGCTAATAAAAAGAAGCTGTCTTTCTCTTTTGTTTTTCAGAGAAAACCAGGAAAAGATGATTTACTACCTGCTGTTGGACAGGAAAGAGCGTTACCCCAGCTACGAGGACGAGGACTTGCCTCAGCGCAATGACGCCGGTGAGTCACTCGGTGGCAGTGTAGGGACGCTGAGGCATCAGAGATTGCTCCGCGCTCAACTCCCTAAATTTGCAGATCCTCCTCGAAAGCGCGTGGACTCTCCCATGCTGACGCGCCACGGCCGCTGCCGTCCAGAGAGGAAGAGCCTGGAGGTGCTGAGCGTCACGGAACAGGGCTCGCCCACACCTCCTCGCCGGGCTCTGGACGCCGCCCACAGCCAGAGGTAAGTGAATATCAAAATGAGGATGTTGATGAGTACAATTTTGCTGATGTTGACACTCTCTCAGGTCTCGCTCAGTGAGCGGAGCTTCCACCGGTCTCTCCTCCAGCCCCCTCAGCAGTCCCAGGGTAAGACTCAGCTGTTGCAACATCTGAACACAGATTAGAAATTGAATTTAGGACTTGCATTGGTATCATTTAGTCAACAATCCATTTAAAAAAAAAAAGACGACTGTTGTAAATTGCTGTTCTATGAAATATGAACCGCCAGAAACATCCTTTTATCCATCTCCTCTGATCATGTTTTAACATTACCACAAATCAAGCTCCTCAGAGTAAACCTCACGCGGCAGGTTTGTGTGACATTATTTTTCACGTTTCTGCTGTCCTCATGCCACATCTCTTCCACATCCTGCATGAGCAACGTGTGTGCACTAAAACCAAAGCGTGTAAATATCGGGTCGTGATTTCACCGGACACGTTCACAGCTCGTAAAATGCGCTCTTTTGTCATGAAGCATGATATTCATTTCCATCCTTCTTTCTCCATGTTCCATCCCTTCTCTTTCTTGTTTTCCATTTGCCCCCCCCTCCCCATCCCAACGCTCCTCAGTCCTATCAAAGCCCCATTTTCACTTTCAGCCAATCAGACGTCACCTCCGCTGCCGCTACCCCCCAAACAAAGGAGCCCAAACAGGGGAGCGCCACCACACCTCGCCCGGCACGGGCACGCGACAAGCCCAAAGCTCCCCCCCATCTAAAGAACCAGACCCTGCCCAGCAAGGGACCCGCCGAACGGCTTCACCTCCAGCCCATCAAATCCCTGCCTCTGCACAACCCATCCTCCCGCTCGCCATCCCCCTCTCCGCTGCTCTCACCCGTTTCCCGTTTCCTCTTCCCTTCGTCCTCTGTCCTAAAGTCGGTGACTAAGAGCTTGTACCCAAACTCTGCCCACTCTGTGCCGCAGGTCACTCCCCAGGGCTCTCCGTTACCCACGCCTTTGGGCACCCCTGTCCACCACCCTCACCACCCTTCCTCCACCCCGCCCTCCTCCTCCTCGTCCTCATCCTCCTCGCGGGCAGAGGGAGGGGGCGGGGTGGGCTCCCTGTCGCTCACCCCGCCCTCTAGTCCCGGAGGGGGAAGCGGGATCGCGGCCAGCAGCTCCGCCCATTGGAGGACTCGCCTCAATTCTTTTAAGAACAACTTGTTGGGCTCGCCGCGGTTCCATCGTCGCAAACTACAAGGTGAGCGGCTCTTGACGTTGATGTTTATGTTAGTGCTCCGAGATACCCGCAGGTAGGGAAAGTCAAGTGAGACAATCGATCTACCAGACTTACCAAGTCGTTGTCTCTCTTAGTCCCGACATCAGAAGACATGTCCAGTTTAACACCGGAATCCAGCCCTGAGTAAGTCTTCATTTGTGCGTTATCAAAAAGCCAGCTTGCCTGTTGAACGTCTTTTTCTGGCCTCGTGTCATCACAGGCTGGCAAAGAAGTCCTGGTTTGGGAACTTCATCGGCCTGGAGAAAGAGGAGCAGATCTTTGTGGTGATCCGAGACAAACCTCTAAGTTCGGTCAAAGCCGACATCGTCCACGCCTTCCTGTCTGTAAGTCTCTGATCCGCTCCATCCTTCATGCGTCTCAAAGGTCGCGGCCGTGTTTTTGTTTTTAGGGTTGTCATTGTTTGTGCTTCTTTTATCTCCGTGTCGTCTTTATTTCAGTTCCGCTCACCGGCGGCACATTGATGAATCACTTTGCTTTTGCCTGTGGCTCACTCTTTCTCTCCTCTCCACACCCTCACCCTCCTCACCTTTTGTCTCCCCCGCACTCACGTCGGCCCCCCGTACCTCTCCCGCCTCGTAAGTCTGTCGGTCTCTCTGCTTCTTCTCTGTCTTCCCGCCGCGCAGATGCCGTCGCTCAGTCACAGCGTCATCTCCCAGACAAGCTTCAGGGCCGAATACAAGTCCTCCGGCGGCCCTTCCGTCTTCCAGAAGCCCGTCAAGTTCCAGGTGGATATTGCCTTCTCCGAGGGCGAGAGGGAGCGGGACAGGGAGAGGAGCGAGAGGGACGGAAGGAGGGAGACGGGAATCTACAGCGTGACGTTCACCCTCATATCAGGCGAGTCACAGACATCCGTCAGCTTCTTAATCGCCCGTGCTAATTTGACATCACGCACCCTTAGGTCCGAGTCGCAGGTTCAGACGAGTGGTAGAAACGATTCAAGCCCAGCTTCTCAGCTCCCATGATCAACCCCTGGTGCAAGCCCTATCTGGTGAGCTTGTGATTGATGATGACTTGAGCGGTGGGGACCTTCGGTCGTCAAACAAAAGAGTGACTTTCCCGTTCTCGTCTCCCGATCCCTTCCCAGATGAGAAGAACGGCCGACCCCACAGGACCCCCACCCGCCAAAATTCCAGGCGATCAGAGGGTGGGGGCGACAGATGCGAGTGGGGCGACCGAGCGGATGGCGCAGGCATCGGAGGCAGCGGCGGCGTTCTGCAGCGCAGAGGCTCGGCCAAGGAGAGAACCCGACTGCTGTCCACCAACGGAACCCAATCGCAACCGTAGGTTAGAACGGGAAACGGCGCCGCGGGATGCCGGATCCACTTCCGCACTCTTTGACTTTATCTTCAAGCATCCCTCGCAAACCACGAGCTCCTCCCTCGACTTAAGTCGGAGTTGCTTTGATAATAGCAAGAATTGAGCCCCCCCCCACCATCATGCTTTTGTTTTTAACAATTGTCTCGATCCTTCGGATGACCCGGATTCCAACACGAGAGCGACGGAATGGGTCTTTAATGAAAACATACCACGTGAATGAGTAGTTTGGTATCCCACCATAGATACGGCTTCTCAAACTCAAACTAGGAAGTGCTAACGTGCATGCCGGTTAGCAAATCAGCCCGCTAGAAGACAAGACCCGATAGCTCGTCTGCCATAAGCATTGTACTACAGCATTCGATACCAAAAAAGAATTAGGTGTGTTGTGACGGTTCTCCCGGTTAGACGGTGCGCGTTGGTGTCACTCTCAGGTGACGCGCGTCCACGAGTAGTCGAGCGACCGCTCGCTGGCGAAAGACATCGTGTATGTCAGTGGCAGATTCAACCTGAAGCGTTCTCCTCCCTGAGGAGCTTCTCAGGAGGGCAGCGCCCTACCCTGACTCAAAGAAAACCAACCAAGTAAGCTATGTAAGTGAATGTGAATTTTATTTTTATTTATTTCCTTTGCGGACGTGCAGTGATTGCAGCAAGGACAGCATACTCGCTGGGAAGAGGAAGCTGCTTTTTTTTGGGGGGGGGGGGGGGTATTTAATTTCTCTTCAGAGGCAAGATGAACTAATGCACTTGGACTCCTGTTACTCTGAGATTTTTTTTTTTTTATTTCAACAGAAATAGGAACATTACTCTATGGAGAGAGAGCGAGAGAAGAAAAAAAAAAATGTGTGTATATGTCCATGAACGTCCTCACAGCTGTTTTGTCCCACTTCAAAAAAGAACGACATTCCCAACCTACGAAGCTTCATATCGAAGTCTCCTTTTTTTCGTCCTGAAATTTTCACAGCTCATTCTGTCACATCCTCGGTCGACCGGGACTTTGTCAAGGGCAAGTAAACAAATCGTCCCTCACAAAGACGGCTCGTAATACTCAAGTACTCCAATAGACTAGCAGATGCTCTTCACCAGTCTTCCATGCAGCACAATATGCAACTAATGTGCAGGATGTTGACCAACGGTTTCTGTTTGCATATTAACTTATCTCCATCTTTCGGTTTCACAGATCCATCACGTTGCACTTTGTAAAGGCAGTCCAAGGTTCATCATCTGATATTTAATTCATCACGCTTATCGCCGGTACGTGCGTTTGATTGAACTTGACAGATCAGAAGATGGCAACCATCTTTTCGACCCCCCTCGTTGTCACTTTGACCCGGTTGTCTACCCCTCACATGTTGTGTAGCCCTCATCAGCACGCGAGAAACTGTCATTCGCCTCACCGTGTCCACTCGACTTTCTCTTCGCCGCCACGTTCACTGTCATTGACCCCAACTGTGGCCAAGATTGTAAACTATTCTCCATCCATAAAGGGTCAGTAGAATAAGGTGTCGAAAAAAAGAAATGTCTGTATCATAATTTAAATATAAAAAGTGCACTATTATAACTATTGCCTGTGATTAAAAAAAAAAAAAAATGATTGAATCGATGGTCAAAACAAAGAGAGATCCACCTTATTGTTATGGTTACAATAATAAATCCTAAATCTGTGTATGTGGCTGCTATTATTTCTGGCACATCCATTTTATCCTGTTGAGTGTTTTCCAGCTGATTTTAGGTGAAGGCAGAGAACGACCCGTGCCACAAAGACAGAAGACACCAAATGAACCCAAGTTAGGTGAGTGTCAAAACACTTTTTTATATTTTAATATTCATTTAATATTTTAATTATCCTCAGATTGAGTGATGTGGGAATTTTTCCGGGCAATAATGAAATGCTTCTTCATGTTAGTATAATTTAATAAATGTAGTCTCATTATGCCACAGGGGATATTTATACATATAGTGCAATGTGAGAAATATATTATTGATTGTGTGGGATACTAACATTGATTATTAGATTTATTGTGAAGCATATGTTTACATAATATTGTACTTCAATTGAAATCTGACAAATCAAATACGCTTGAAGAATGTAGAGGTCACGCTTCAGAAAAGAATTTTGCTTTCAAGAAATATAGTTTGAAAAATGGTTTTACTTTTATACCGTAGTTGTGTTATAGGTACACAAAGTTGCGGTTTACGGTGAACTGACTAACCTTTACACGATTGTGACATATGCGACAGTACGTGAACGCAACATCAGGTCCATTCAGGAGTGCAAACGGTTCGAATGTAGTTTGCAGCCAAGAGAGCCGATTTCACTTCGCTGACGGCTTTTGTGGGTGTTTTTCGGAAAGTGTTTGATCCGGATTCTCTGTTTCCTACCCTGTAAAGGCCAGCAGGTATGACAACACGATCGTGATGGTGAATGTTATCGTCCAAGGCGACGCGAAGATTGTGGCTAACATTACAGTCATGGGGCTAGTTCCAGTTAGAATGGTCTCGGTATTGACCGATGAAGATCGTTTTGTTTTCTCCATCTAAATCACTTTTATTGTCAGCGATTCCTCTTAAAATACATCAGCAAGAAGATTGTGGAAATAGATAATAAGCATATGAAATGGGACGGAGGGTAGAACGTGTAAAACAGGAACTAGCTCTTAGCTAGCGTCAACGGTCTTGTGTGTTTTCCGTCAACATGTATTCAAGCCAGTGTGCAATTTACATAACATGGCAAGCTGTAAACAAACACTTTTAATCAAATAAATCGTACAATTGTTCGAAAAAATCCTGGCCAGAAGCAATATTATGCAAATCCTATAAAACCTCCACAACTTGCTCTGTTACGTCACTCATTGTTCACGACGAGTTCCAACTTTTACTTTCTGGCGTCGTCGTATTAAGTCATAAGGTATCTACAAACGTGGACATCGTTTTAATTTTTGGACATTTTTTCTTTAAATCCACGAGTGATCATTTGTTAACTGTGTTTTCTGCGTGTACTTTTTTTTTTTTTTTGCAATCATGTTGCAAGTGAAACATCATTTCCTACAAAATTGAACAGATATAATCACCAATAAATAAAATTTAAAAAACATTAAGAAGGCCACACTGGTGATAATGGTTTTATTCACCAAACAAAAGAGGGAGTGTCATGGCCTTTAAAAGAAACTTTTTACTGGGGCCACACCTACAAATGTTAGAGAAAGAAAAACAGCTCAATAAAAACGACTGTACTAAGATCTCATCACTGGTGTGAGATTTAAAAATATTAAATAAGGTGCTCCCAATTGCCTACATGGAGATTAAATTATTAAAAATAGTTAAGTGTGAGGGTACTTCACAATCACTTTTTATGTTTATTGTTCTGACTGACAGTTTACATGCAGTCCCTGGCATCCCATGATTAAGTGGGTCAGTTCCGTTATGAGAAGCAGCCGCTTTGAGTGGTCCACGTGACCCGCGTTGCACTCGCAGTCAATCTCGAACTAACCGCTGTCGCACGTTCCTCTGACCCATCGCAGTCGTCATGGCAGAGGCCCACCAGGCTGTGGCCTTCCAGTTCACCGTCACCCCAGAGGGCATCGATCTGCAGCTGTCCCATCAGGCCCTCACCGAGATCTACCGCTCGGGCCTCCGCTCCTGGAAGAAACGTATCATAAGACTCAAGGTATGTCTGGCAGGTCAGCACACCATCGGGATTAGCAATCAATCCGTCCTCTCCTCTCCCAAACAGAACAGCGTGATCACGGGAGTGTATCCCGCCAGCCCGTCCTCGTGGCTCTTTGTGGTCATTGCCATCCTGGCCACAATGTACACTCGCTCCGACCCTTCCATGGGACTCATAGCCAAGATACAGGAGCACCTGCCCGTCAGGTACTAGCGTCGATTTAGAAATAAAACCCCCGCCTTTCACCGAAGTCCTCTTAAACAGTTTGCCGTGTGTTCTTTTCAGCCAGTCCATGAGCAGCCAATGTCAGACGGTGGTTTCGGCAGTGCTCTTCAGCACGCTGCTGTGGCTCCTTCTCATCTTCACCATGCGCCTGTGCCTCAAGCAGCTCCTCTCCTACCACCGTTGGATATTCGAGCAGCACGGCAAAATGTCCACCACCACCAAAGTCTGGGTGGTCAGTCAGTGTAGTTTTGAAGTCCCTTTGTATTATCTTTTTTTTTTTTTTTTATGTGATAACCACGTGCTTGTGTCCATATGCCAGGCACTGGTGCGCATCTTCTCTGGCAGAAAGCCTCTGCTCTACAGTTACCAAGGCTCGCTGCCAAACCTGCCTGTGCCGACCATTAAGGACACGCTCAAGCGGGTGAGTTGCCATGTGACGTGCAGGAAATGATGGCTGTCTATAAATGGCTTTGTCATCATTTTATCGGAGCCACTTTTGTCATCCACCTTTACACATCTACACAATCTTCCCTCTTCAGTATTTGGAGTCCGTGCGTCCGCTGATGGATGACACCGAATACGAGCGGATGACCAAACTGGCCGGCGAATTTGAGAGCCGCCTTGGAAATCGCTTGCAGTGGTACCTCAAACTCAAATCCCTCTGGGCCTCCAACTACGTGAGTGTAACTTTGGAAGATGGCCTTCACAATGTATCCACTTTTAAGAATGTCTGCGTCGCTACATTGAAGATGACTCAGCGGGCAAGAGTTAAATAAATTAATAAATCTTTTGTGTTTTAGGTCAGCGACTGGTGGGAGGAATATGTTTATTTACGCGGAAGGAGTCCTATTATGGTCAACAGTAACTATTACGGAATGGTAGGTCCCCTTTTTTGGTGCCGATATATTTACTTCGATAAATATTGCCAGATTATTGACTTGCGGTTTGATGTGTGAATCTCCTGTCATTTCTCTTTTTCTAGGACTTCCTGTACGTGACCCCCACCCCCATCCAGGCAGCCAGAGCCGGCAACACCATCCACGCAATGTTCCTGTACCGCCGCAAGCTCAACAGAGAAGAGCTCAAACCTGTGAGTTGTGCCACTGTTGCTACGGCAACAAGCGTCGCGCCAGCAAAAACAGTCGTGGAAATCTTGCATCTTGTATCTTGTTTTTTTTTTTTTTGTAATCATATACATTCATCATCAATCTGTGGAGTTTTATTTATCTCCTTAATATTTTTTGTTTGTATTTTTTTGTTGTTACATTTTATGCAAAGACCCTCATGTTCTTATACCACGCTTGTGTGTGTGTGTGTGTGTGTGTGTGTCCCCCCCCCCCTTTTTTTTCTTTTTTTTTTTTTTTTTTTTACCCCCACTCTCTTTGCTTGACTACATGTCCCCCCCGCCCCTACCCACCTCTCAGAGTCGTATTCCCGGCACTGTCATTCCTGTGTGTGCGGCTCAGTGTGAGAGGATGTTCAACACCACACGCACTCCTGGAGAGGAGACGGGTAAAGAGACAGACATGGACGCACACAGACACACACACACAGACACGCACATATTGTGTCAACATCCCCTCAAAAGGTCCTTCGATGGAAAAAAAAAAAAAAGTTGTGTGTGTGAGTCCTGTCATCCCTCACCTGTCACCTTTCATCGCGTTGCGTTGCGCTCCGTCCGGGCCCGTGCCTTAACTAACGTCTGCTTTCTTATCTACCCACACGTCACCTTCTCTCATCTCTCCTCGGTTTCTTTTCCCTTTCCATCCTCTTGGCTTTTCTGTCCTTCTTCTTCCTCCCACTCAGTGGTTGTTGAGGTCCGCAGTTCCTTGCTGCTCCTATCAATTTGAGAGGATGTTTGACACATGTCGAATCCCTGGAAAGCTAACAGGTAGTGTTGAAACTTTTTTTTTCATCAAACCGGATTGTCCTCCATTTTCAACCAGCGTAGGAAAAGTGGATCATTTGGTATTCATTTGTCATTTGAAATCAAAAGTATTGCATCCGTTCACTCAGGCTCATTTGTCCGCTCCTTATTTCAACTGGGAACTTTCAGACAGCCCTTCAGATGATGCTGCGAGCGTAAATTAAATCACTTTGGCAAATGGCAGCTGTTCGTGCGGGATGCTCATTCACAAATAGCTGAAATCAAGCCAGCCGCGAGGAATGCGGACCTAAATAGATGGATACCAAAAAGGGCGCCGCGTTGCCAACTTCAACAAAACCGAATTGCCGAATAAACGTACACACAAGCAAGTCAAGATACTCGAGAATATGAATCAAATATTAAAATATTAATTTCCTCTTGAAGACACGGTGCAGCACTGGCAGGACAGCGACTACGTGGCCGTATACCATCGAGGACGCTACTTTCGGCTTAGGACGTACCAGGCGGGCAGACTGCTTTCCCCCAGGGAGATTGAATTCCAGATTCAGAAGATCCTTGATGACCCTTCCCCTCCCTGCACGGGAGAAGCCAAACTCGGCGCCCTGACCGCTGGCGATAGGTGAAAAGCAACAAGTTTTATTTTTAAAATTCAACAAAAGGCAAACTTTTTTTTTGAATGTGGCTTTTGTTTTTTAACGCAGAATTCCGTGGGCGCAAGCCAGGAGCAAGCACTTCAGCAGCGGCATCAACAAGCGCTCGCTGGACTGCATCGAAAAAGCCGCCTTCTTCGTGGCCCTCGACGACGACGAGCAGGGCATGACGGGAGATGACCCGTCGGGGAGTCTGGACCGCTACGCTAAGTGCCTGTTGCACGGCAAATGCTACGACAGGTAGTTTAAGCATTGATGACTTCACTGTAGACTATTTTTTTCATCCATCGTATTTGTCATGCAGGTGGTTCGATAAGTCTTTCTCGGTGGTCTTCTTCAAGAACGGTAAAACCGGTATCAACGCCGAGCACTCGTGGGCCGACGCGCCGGTGATCGCTCATCTGTGGGAGGTGAGACGCGACTAAGAGCCGCTCGCGTGCTAATGGATCTGAACCACAGTTTTTAAAAATACGTTGTTTTTTTTTTTGTCAGTACGTTGTGGCCACCGACTGTTTCCAGCTAGGTTACAACAGCGAAGGTCACTGTAAAGGCGATGTGGACCCTTCACTAGCAGAACCTCTAAAGCTCACGTGGAAAATACCTCCAGAGGTTAGTGGGACAATTTTTCAGACCAAGCGAACGTTGATCCCTGCGTGTTGACACGTCTACGCTTTTCTCACAGTGCGAGGATCAGATCTCTCAGTCCCTGGCGGTGGCCCAAGCCCTGGCTGACGACATCGACTTCCACGTGATATCTTTCCGGGACTTCGGCAAGGGAAAGATCAAGAAATGTCGAGTCAGTCCGGACGCCTTCATCCAGGTGGCTCTTCAGTTGGCCTACTTCAGGGTGAGGAACGCCTGCGGGACTTTGGAATTTTAGCTGCCGTCCACGTGTTACAAACGCATTTTTATTGTGACCTTACAGAATCGCCAAACGTTTTGCCTGACCTATGAGGCCTCCATGACCCGTCTGTTCAGGGAAGGCAGGACCGAGACAGTTCGCTCCTGCACCAATGAGAGCAGTGCCTTTGTCAAAGCGCTCGAGGGCGGAGAGGTGAGATTGTCCACTTTGTGGCTAGAAGGCACGAATTCCTAGCATGGGGCTAAATCACATACGTGCGTGTCATCAGTATTTTTGATTTAGCAAGTCATTTAATCAAGCTCAGTAACAGCATTTTTTTTTAAACACAAAATCACTACTTTTGACTTTATTACTCAGTATATAGTCCCCTGGCGCCCTCTTGTGGCAACAGTAGGCAACATTTTCCAGTGCATGTCAATGACTTTCAGTTTTTGTAACAAACGGAAAACGTTATGTTTGACCACCAGCTCAACTCTAAAGTTAATCTGGTCTTTTTTTTTTTAACATAACCAAAAAACTGCTCCCCCCCCCCCCCCCCCTCCCACCAGTCAGCAGACGTATGCAGGCGTCTGTTCCGCACAGCATCCGAAAAGCACCAGAACCTTTACCGCATGGCGATGACCGGCGCCGGCATCGACAGACACCTCTTTTGCCTCTACATCGTGTCCCAGTACCTCGGAGTCGAGTCGCCTTTCTTGAAAGAGGTCTTTTTTTTTATCATTACATCATTGCAATGAGTCTCCTCAGTCGCACAGCTCCGAAAGATCCTGTGGTTCCTTTTAGGTCTTGTCCGAGCCCTGGAGACTGTCCACCAGTCAGACATCCATCCAGCAGGTGGAGCTGTTTGACCTCGTGAACCACCCAGAGTACATTTCCTGCGGTGGAGGCTTTGGTCCGGTAAGTTGTAGAGATAATGATTGTGCATTTTCGTTTCAAGATATAAATTATCCATTTGTCTTTTCAGGTGGCCGATGACGGTTACGGGGTGTCGTACTACATTGTGGGAGAGAGCCTGATTAACTTCCACATCTCCTGCAAGCACTCCTGTCCCGACACCGTGAGTTTCATGACTTCTCATGAGAATCCACACTTTTAAAGTCCGCAATCCAAATTGCATTTTGTGTATTCTTCCAAGGGCGCCCATAAGTTTGGTGCTCAGATCAAAAAAGCCTTGCACGACCTGCTGGAGCTGATGACCCCAGGCCAAAAAGAGCCCATCAAAAGCGAGGAGAGGGCACCCGAGGTCAAGAAGAACCTGTAGGCGCTTCCTCGGTGCGGAGAAAAGGGATCCACGAAGGGAAGATGTTTTGAGTTACTGATGGAGGGAAGTCTGGGCATGTTCTCATGTTTCGGAGAAGCCACTAAACGAAGCAGCCAGCTCAGGAGACAGCTCAGTTGAGGAAAATCAGTATAAAATCAGTGAGCTGATGTTATGACCACATAGATTTCATATTTGTCAGGGTTGTTGACAGAATAACTTGTCATTCAGTTCCACTAGCGAGTAATACTCTTTGTTTTAAAATTCTATTTATCTCAACTATAAGCTTTTACTTTGTATAAGGGCATGTTTATGTTTTGATACCGTTGAATGAGTATTTGCGCCGCTGCCTGGACAACACACACACACACACGTGGTCATTAACACACAACCAGTATGACAACCTGAAACATTCCTTCGCTTAAACATTTTGCCTTGCACTACAGTCAAATGTTGTGGTTCTTTGTTTTGTGCCAAAGGTTTTTGTCTTTCAAATGCATGCCGGGCATTTGAAATGATGGCTAAGCACGTTCACTCCAAGTATCAATGTTTTGGGATTTTTTTTTTTTTTTAATCTCTCTTGTCCTTGATAAGCACCATAACAATGCAACATCTATTTTTAAACTTGTGTAGGTCGGACGTGGTTACGCGAAACATGGAGATTGATTTGTTTCCTTTTCAGGCTCACTGTTATATTGCTTTTATTTGAATTTTTAATGCAATATTGCAAGATAACATAAAGACGTTCTTTAAGAAATAAGTGCTTGTCATGTGCTGTTTTTGTTGACATGTTTTTCCTCCAACGAAATCTCAACTGCAACGCTGATCTCGAGATTGATACGTTTAAACGGAAAACAATTGTTTCTTTTGTTCTGAGCTGCCACCACCTGTCTGTTTTTGTCTTCTCATTTCAGCTGTGAGCTCAGCAAAGAGGCGCTCGCTCTCGAGCCGCTCTGCCAGACTTGGGCTTCAGCTCCCAAAAGCCGCCAATAATCCGTTTGCTCATTTTTATTCTGCGTCCCCTCCTTGTCACCCCCCGCCGGAGCCTTTTATAAACGAGCCGGTGCCCCACAAAGTCTGCTCATTACGCCTCAACGTCCATCTGACACCAAACTGGTAAGTACATTGCTCCAGATTTTATGCATCAATGCATTTATTTTAATAATTACCTGATTAAACAAAAATCTGCAAAAAATACCAAGTAACAGTTGAGTAACTATTATTATTTTTGTATATAATTCTTTTTAATGCATATAATTTTTTTCCCGTTTTTATCTTTAAGTGTTTTCTGTTGGGCTGTAACGGATTAATGAAATTTCCATTTATTTCAGTAGGGAAAGATGATTTGGGATGGTGGTCAGGAAATAAATAATAAAAATATATAATAAATAAACTCCTCACAACTGTATGTACTTGAGGAATACCGTGACCAATCCCGTTGACCTTTTGCCATGTTTATTCCCATCGCCGTGGTCTGAATGTACTTCATGGTTAGCCAAAGCTCTCAACGATGCGAAACCTTCATCCATCATGTTGATGCCTTCGTTGGGATATGTCCCTGTTATTAATCGTTTAGGTGACCACTAGTAAGCGACAAAAAGAGTCCATTATTTTTCTTGCTGCTTATGATGACATACATCGATAAATCACTGAAGTGACCAGTATAAAAATCTTTTGTGTTCACCCTAAAAGGTTCCCCTCAGGTCAACCCCGATGCAAGCCGATTCAACGGTAATAGGAGAGCTGGTTGGTGTTAATAGTCGCCGGCTGACTGGTTCTAAGCCTTCCGCCGAGCAGGCGTCCTTTGGAGTAAATCAAATTAAAACAAGAATGATCAGCCGTGTAATACCTCGGCCTTATCCCGGCTGACCATGATTCAGCCGCGGCTTTGCCGTATTGTCTTTCATCAAAGGTGGAGAGTCATGTCATATGTTATTCGGTGTATTGCAGAAACTTTTTATTAATTGGTTTTGAACTATTCGAGCCAATTAGTGAAATGTATTATATACCGTACAGAGGAAATAAAAGTCTACACACCCCCTGTTTGAAAGTATAGGCGGAAATGTTTTTGATATCACAAAAACGATATATTTTCTTGTGTTTTAGTATTACAATGTCTGATGTAGAAGATCATGGGTGAGTAAATGATTTTTTTCCTGTTTACCAAATATGAGATTTAACTTTTTAACACGTGATTTATTTATCCGATCTAGCGTGCACCAGGAAGGTAAGGATAAAATTTTTTTATTTATAATTTATTTGATCCCATTTTGACCTCTTTTTCCTCCACAGAAGAAGATGAGCAAGGAGAAGGAGGTAAGCAAGTATGTGAGGATTCTTTTGCCAATGTTTGCTTTTTGGTGCTTTTCAATTTTAATCTTCTGCTGTTTTGTTGAAGGAGAACGGCCCAAGCACAAGTGAGTATTTTGTGTCACCTTCGCTCTGTAAATTAAGATATATTTTAATTTTATCGCTTAGTAATTTATTGGACAATCATATTTCTTCTGTTTGTTTGTTTTACAGGCCGTTGGCCACACAGCTCGCTCCCCCAAAGATCCCAGAGGGCGAAAGAGTTGACTTCGATGTAAGTTTTTTTTTTTTTTTTACAGTATTTTTTTTATTTTGATTTTTTGTTTTTGTGGTTTGCCATCAGGATATCCACCGAAAGCGAATGGAGAAAGACCTTCTGGAGCTTCAAACTCTGATTGATGTCCATTTTGAGCAGAGGAAAAAAGAAGAGGAAGAGCTCATCGGGCTGAAATCGAGGATTGTAATATTTTTTTTTTAAATACAGAATACACAATTAAAATCCCAGATTCATAACTTTGTGTTCCAGGAGAGTCGCCGGGCAGAAAGAGCCGAGCAGCAGCGCGTGAGGGCGGCAAAAGAACGTGACAGACAGTCCAGGATTGCTGTAAGTAGCCAGCTTCAGTTTTCGATATCGTTGCCATCTCAAAAAGTCGTAGCCATGAAATGTAACTATGGCATCTCCAGGAGGAGAGGCAGAGAAAGGAGGATGAGGAGGCCAAGAAGAGAGCAGAAGATGAGGCTAAGAAGAAGAAAGTGCTTTCCAACATGGGGGCTCACTTTGGAGGATTCCTGGCCAAGGTTGGAATTTGGACAAATTGCGGTTGATGTTACTGACAACTCGCTGGGTGCAGGTGGAGCAGAAGAGGGGCAAAAAGCAAACGGCGAGGGAGATCAAGAAGCAGACGCTGTCGGAGAGGAAGCAGCCGCTGGCCATTGAAGACCTGAGAGAGGACGCACTCAGGTTACTTTGGATAGTTGCCATTTTAATACTTTTTGATGAGTCACATGGACAATAATTTTTCAATGCAATTGTCTTTTAGACAAAAAGCCGGCGAGATGTGGGAATGCATCTACCAGCTGGAGTCGGAGAAATTTGAGCTGGCGGAGAAAATGAAGCGGCAAAAGTATGAGGTGAGTCCAAAATTGCAAGATGGTGCATTTTAAAACTCAGATTTATTATTATTATTTATTTTTTTTTTTGCAGATCACCGTGCTTCTGAACAGAATTCAGCATGCTCAAAAATTGTGAGTCGATGACACAAAGCAGTGTGGGTGCGACCGGTGGCGATATACTCAAAGATCTTTTCTTGTCTTGGAGCAGCAAAAAGGGTCACGGTAAGGCCAAGTTTGGAGGACGCTGGAAGTAAGTCGACACTCAAGTGACAAAAAAACGAAGTTGGTGATGATCTTCTGGGAAGAATTTTGCAGTGTCACATCACATAAATAAATTGCTGTGTTGCACGCAAAACTTGCGGTTGAATTTTTTTAATAATTAATCATCCGGCCAGATTAATCAAGCAATATTAGCGTGTTGCGACATAAAATAATGACAATTATTGTAAGCATCATAGTCATGATATTTTTCCAAAATTAATTATCACTGTGTACAAACAGTGTCACTTGTCCTTCGGTTGAAAAAAAACATGAAGGTCATCACTCTTTGCCTCCGAAGATGGTTGGAATCCGGCTTCCAGACACAAGCTGGACACTCGTTGGGCAAAACCAGCTTCTTGCTCTTTATTTAGGTCCAAAATGTACCTGAGGGAGCAAAAGCAACATTAATGAAAAGGATGCTAAACATCCCCCTCTGTTGTTACCATGGTAACGAGCCTTGATGAGATTCCATTTTTAAAAAACAAACTCACTTGGCCAACTCCACGATGAGCACAGCGTCTGGTGCTGCAATCTGCCGGATATTCGGGCCCAAATGGTGCGCGCAGCTTAACAGAAGAGGCCACAAAAAGTTTTTACTTTTACTCCCTACAACAAAAAACATTCTAAATATAATTATATTATTTCTATCACCTAGCTGAGAAGTGGATGATGTCATAAAAATTGGCAAATTTGCATTTTTCCGCCATCTTCCCAAGGGAATCCAAAGGCAGGAAATTAACGGAGACCCCTTTAGGACGGATTAAATCTGAAAAAGGAATCACAAATCCCAAAGTCAGCACATTGACTTTTCAATCTCCAATACTCCGCTTACCTCTGACTGCGACGGAGTTATGCTCGATATTTGTGAGTGGGTCCTGCTCCTCTGTGCTTGAGGGAGGAGTAACCAGCCGTTCTTGTCTCCTGTACATCAATCGGAATATTTCCAGCATATTTGCAAACGAAATATCCTGTGCTGTCTGCAGATAAAAACACAATAAGTTTTTTTTTACGCATTTGCACTTCTACTTGATCTCATGTACCTTCATATGTTGGCCGTTCTGCGTCTTGAGCAAGCTCTGGTCTTCGGTCTCGATGCCGAAGGCCAGGTAAGGACTGGACGCGATGTCCCCCCAGTAGCCCCTCAGGGCCACTCTGTCCCCTCTCTGGTTGAACACACGAAATGACAGCAAGGTGGGGTTGCTAATTTGGTAGACGCCTTCCCTCAGTTCAAAGGCCAGGCCGCTCTCCCTCCAGCGCACGTACTGATGCTTGTTGATGACGCCACACTGTGGCGAGAGTAGAAATAGACACAGCTAAAAGATTTATACATGTGTGTTGGGATTTTTTTTTTTATTACCCCCTTCTCATGTAGCTTCATATTTAAGTCCCAGTCAAAGCAGCCTTTCTTGGCGTCGTAACGTGTCCCGAGGTGCTGCCTGACTCGGTAATCCCACGCCTTGGAAATGGAGACTGGAGCAGTAGAAGAAGACTGCATCCAGGATTTAAAAATCCTGGCCAGCTCGTCACGCTCCTTAAACTGGACGCGTTTGAAAAAGTGAGTTTTTTTGCAAACGGGATGTTTTGCAATCGCTCAAGCACCTTTAGAAGAGACGTATTGAGGCAGGGGTGAACGTCTGAATCGGGGATGTCACTGACGTGGAGCAGAAGCTGCGACGCAGCACGTTTCACCGTCTCGTTCGTTTGACTGCGGATCACGCTGTTGCCAAACACTTCCAGGAACGTCTCTGACTTCTCTAAGAAGGTGAAAAGGCCGCGTTAAATGGCGCGTTTGGGTAAGGTGCAGAAAGACACCCCTACCGTTAAGTCCCATCATTTCCTGGGGAGTCAACGCGATGTAAAGCAGCAACATCTGTCTGGCAACCACCTCCATGCTGTTTTCAAACAGCCATACCTAGAATGAAGCAGAAACATGTTTACTCATCATTCCCTCCCTCCCTCCCTTTCGGGTCTGAAGATGTGAGGCTCACATTGAGGACATCCTCATCCCTCAGACCAGACAAGGTCTTCAGAATATGTCTCGGATCTCCGCTGCCGACCAGTAAAACGTTGACTTCCCCTTCATGTCTCACGGGGCCTGGTCAGATGAAAGAGACTGCAAATGTTCAGATTTGGACAAATGTATTGGGACACCTGGTCGATATATTAATATATTGGCATTTTTTCTTGTCCCAATACTTTTGTCTTCATAATATACAGTGTTTGAAAAGTACTACAATTATTATCAAATGATTGTATTCATTTGCTGTAAATAGTTAATTTATTTACTATTGTATATCATGAAACAAGTATTTTACTATTTATAAGAAATTTTATTTATTTTACTTTATTATTCTTTATTTTTAATTAAAGATGATAAACAAAGATCTAAAACTTATCGGTATGGCCTTTTACTTTTTTTTTTGTGGTGGGGCTCAGCCTCTAAAATATATTTAATTGATTTTATTTACTTTTTAAAAATCATTCAAACTCGCCAGGTTTAATTTTCACATTCTCGCGAGAGTTGATCGCAACACTTGTGGGCCAGCACGTTCTCGTGAGAGTTGGTCGCAGGTGATTTTGTATGTATGAACTTGTACTTCGAACAGTTTAATGCGGTCAGTATTCCTCGTAAATAAAACATGTTATGCGAGAGAGAGGGGGAAAAAGACAAGATACCGATAAAGATATTTGTAAAAAATAAAAAATAAAGGTCAAGTGTTTTTAAAGTTGCTGCTAGCATACCTGTACTGAGAAGGTCTCGAGCTGGACTGAAGCCCCACCAGTTGATGCAGCCCGCGCCTTCTGACGGCCGTCCGGCGGTCATGGTGTCTCGGGAAAACTTCAGCGGAGTTCCGTGGACGCCAAACTAACAATCGTGAGTGTGTTGGACCGAGTTTATTGCACAAGTTAGCCTACAAGCTAGCAACTCGTGTTGAGCTATCGTTGCCTGGCAACCGTTTGTTTGTGTTTTATACGCATGCGCAGTCTGCTAACATATGTAAATATGTTTAAATGTGTTTTTGCCCTTTCTACGTGATTATTTCAACGCGACATTGCGTCTTTTATAAGTCAAGGTTTCCACAAAGTATGTTTATTGTTACTGATTTTAAAATAAAATGACAATTAGATTCTTAATTGCCATTGCACACTGCACAACGTATCTGCATAAAGTATCTGTTTATTTCAAATAGAATAGAGGATAGAATTTTCCACAAAAGTCAAATTGTATACAAAGACATGCACATTAATATGAGCAATAGCATACATACAGCACATTTACATTTGTTTTTACTTGATTGGCATACAGGTCTACATGAAGGTCTTATTTCACAAAGGAAAAGAATTCTAAAAAAAATACTCTTACACAAAAATTGGCTTGTAAAAAGAAATACCAACACTGCATTTAATATTGATTAAATTTTGCAATCAAAACATGCAAGGGAAGACACACACCCCAAAAAAAAAAAAACAGCGAGTACCCTTCAGCGAGGTTTGGCTTTGAGCGCCGAGTCGACTTCCTCTTCTGGCAACAGCGTGTGCCACTGAGCTACCGGACGTCTAGGATTGGCCAACATGTCTGACCAGTGGCGGAGGCCTACACCCGTGGCTCCATAACCCATGAAGGTCTTTCCGATGGGATCGTTGCTGCCCAGTTTATCATAGTCGTACACCGTGATGACCACCTGCACTTTCTGAATCAGGCAAATATTTCCATTTATTAATTCCAAAAATCCAATATATGCACAAAATAAATAAATACTCATTTGTAGCCACAAATTCATCCGCGGGCTTACCTGTATCTGTTCAAAGGGGACTTCGAAGCTGAAACTCTCATTAAAGTAAGGATTAAGTGTGTTTTTCTTGACTGTTGTCTTCTTCTTCTTGATACGTTTTCCATTTTGCTGCAGGACAATCTTCACGAATGGATCTTGAGAAGATAGAAAAGAGGCAAATGACAACAGGTAGGTAATCCCTTGTATTTTTGTGGGCCACCATTCTGGTGATCTACTTTCCTTAATCCTTGAATAAATATATATATTTTTACTTTTATGCAATGACACTCTGACGTCACAAATTTACCCGATAAGCCCCCGACATCCATTTTCTTCAGATTCTTTGCCTCCATGATATTCACTGTCAGTTTCCCAGCGGTCGGGACGTATCTCAAAGAGATGCAGACGTCACCCAATTTCTCCTGTCGAGAAGAATACGCTCATAGTTACGTTTTCCTAAAACCAAAATGAAGGCACGTGGGAATGAACGAGACTCTACCTCTTCCTTTTCCACGCTCTCCAAGTCCCTCCACTGTTGCATGGGTTGGCCCAAATCGACGCTGTTCATCGGGATCTTGATATCGCCGATCATGTCATGCTTGGAGAAACGATCGAAATCAAAGACCTGAAGCACCAATGTCTTTCCGCCCAACTCTGCGTAGGGGATCTAGAGAGAAGCAAATGACAATGAGGCACTTGAAAACAAGTTCATCCAACTAGTCCTCCTTACCTTGAAGAAGAAAGTCTCGTTAAAAACCGGACACAAATTCTTGCGCTGAACCTTGGTTTCATACTTCTTTTTTTTGTCCGGCAACAGGAAGACTTTGACGTAAGGGTCTGAGGTGCCCCCCATGTCCATAGCAGCCAGATCCTGAGCCTGAAGGATTCCCACGATGAGCTTGGTGGGAAAGAGAACAACCCTCAGGTTAAGGAATTGATTTGAATTATTTCTTTGTGTCGCAGGAGAGCCACCTGGGAATCTGTGAAGTTGTAGTCCAGCGAGAACTCCAGTTTGCCCAACTTTTCCTGCTCTTTCTCCTCTTCCTCACCTTCCTTCTTCACCTCGCCCTCCTACAAGGACATCATCATCATCATCACAGTGAGTAGTCTTTCACCCTTAAGGGGTGCTGCAAGGTTTTGTAGTTAGTCTGGATTTACCTTATCTCCAGTCTCGCCTTCGCCTTCCTTTGCCTTCCTGCGGCGCCCTGTCTTCCTCTCTCTCACTTTCTTGGGCTTTTTCTTCTTTCCAAAGCATTTTTTGAAAACGCAAAAGATGAAGCACGCCACCAACACTAGTACCACCAGCACGATGGCGCCTACCGCCCACATGGGAACTGCGATAAGATTAAAAAAAAAAAATTAGCGATAGATTTCTGATGTTCATGATTCGTTTGCTATAGCTCACTGGGTAGCCGCTCAAGTTCATTCATGAACTTGTCCTTCATGTGGTTGTAATCGTGGCCGGGGTGATGCTCGGTGTGGTCATGGTGTTCCGCGCCGTGGTGCTCGTGGTGAACTTCCTCCTTGGCCTCCTCAGATTCCTTCTCGGGCATCTCGGCGGCCCTGCGGACCCGAAATCCACCGTTCCTCAGCAGCCTCATGTCAGCTGCCAAAATATAGCACAGCTGCGTATGTACACTGGTGTAATCCCCACGTCGGTCTGTTGGAGTGTAGAACATCTCTAAGCCAGAAGCTCGACATGGCTGACCCTAATCCCTCTGTTTGCCCACCCCCCTCCAACCCCACCCTCACACGTTTTCCCTCCAACGTCTCCACCTAGTTTTCCCTGCTTTTGTGCTCCTCGGCTTGTGGATTTAACTTTACAGAATTAATCCTGAAAGCTTAGATGAAAAGTTAGCTTCCTTCGTCATGCTCAATTCGGATGCAAGATTCATTTAACGTTATTATTGTCAATGTAGCTGGAACAACTTTGATACATATTCTGGATCTCACTAGATTGCGTACCTAATAAAGTGTCCCGTTAGTGTCTTCCCTGGTTGATGACAATCTCAACTCACCTTTTTAATCATAACGTAAACATATTCTGACTTTATCTTTTTAGAGTCATATTTTTTTTTCTCCATCAGTGTGATATATCAAACAGTTCAGATTACGTAAATTGAATTTTCAAACCACTTGATTGCATCATCTGAATAGTACCACGGTTTCTTAGCCATCTTTTAGATGAATTAAAACAAAATTAATTTTACCTGATCGTTTTTATTCCTCTGACGGCACCCCAAAAGTTCCGTTTTGTGCTGGAAGCCTTCACACGCGCATCATTCCCTCGACACGACTGGCAGCCTCCCTGTGCCCGTGTCCATCAAAGCTAAAGCCCTGGCAAATCACTCGAGCAGTGTTGGAACTTAATCTCCCCCCCTCCCCTCCACCACTTCCCCCCCCCCATCACTACTTCCACTCATCATATTAAAATGCTGACCACACATCTGTTGTTTTACGTCCAATTGAAAAGGTCTCGGCTTTTTGGATTGTAACCACCACACATGCGGAACAATTGTTTTTCTCACAAGGTGTCAAAAAGTGACATCGTTGCGTTCATCCATTAGTGACCATAGCGCACCCAAGCTTTCGCTAATCCCCTCAGGGTAGCTTTGCAACCGAGTCGACATGGCGTCCATCTAAACTCTTGAATTTGGTGGAAGGCTTGGGTCCGTGCATTTTTTAGGGCGTGTGTGTGTCCCTGCACGACGAGATTACACTATGCGGCTGTGAAGCAAGGGCGACGTCCTTCTTATCTTTGCCCTAACATGACATTTTGTCGGATTTTTTTCAAACAGACCTTGTGTGCTTCGAGCCCAATGTCCAACTGTTATCTTTACTGTTTTCTATATGTTGGTGCTGACCTGGTATATTATTCTATTTCTGTACACAGAGTTCTTGGCATAAGACAATGTTGACAAAAATGAGGTGCTGGCATAGTTGGAGTTTATTCGGAGTTTGACCAATAGGAATGTAGAAAATGTGATAGTAGGAAAATGTTACTTGGGAGCACCATAGTGATTGTTTGGAGGTATTCTTGGCTACTTGGCATCTGCACTACAACCATAAAAATGTAGCCGTCTTGACAGAACATATGCAGCAAACGGAGGTTGATTCTTGCTTTTTTTTTTTTTTTTTTACAAGGTGTGCTTGTCAAAGAGGTATTCTCCCATGAAGCCGTTGCTTTCAGATTTCATGATGCGTTTCAGGCTGCCCACGTGATCGCCCAACTTTTTGATGGTGTCGTGGCTCTCGGTGAGGAAGTTCTGCTCGAGGAAGTCGCAAAACTACACGGAAAAAAAACAAAACAAAGAGGCTTTGAGCCAACAATCCCAATTTTAGTTTACCGTTAAACACGTGTATTTAAATTAATCACAATTTGGCCTTCGGAAAGCCTATTTAGCTTTATGCTAACAAACAATGCAAAACCCCATAGAACGGCTAACTTACATGGGGGTCACGATTGGCGTCAGCCTTGCGGTGTGCTTCCAGAATACACGTGTTCATGGCCTTCTGGTAGTCCAGGGAGAAAGACATTGCATCCAGACCACCTTTCCAATCCTCCCTTGTTGGTTTCTGCAGAATACATTACTTTAATAAACATCACTGGGGTGGGTTTACATGACAACAAAATAGAAACTTACAGCAATAGTCTGCAGCAAAATGCGACCCCCTCTCATGTTCTGATAACCGAGCAGCTTCTCGGCATGTTCTTGTTCCTTTCCAGAGAGCTCCAAGAAAAAGCTGGCAAATTTATTCAGGGCAACGTCATCCCTCTCAAAGTACATGCCCTATAGAAGACAACAGTTTTACAATCTACACCCATCTCAAAAAAAATAAAATAAAAAAAATATAGGGCTATTTAGTTTTGGGGTAAAATACACGGATCAACCTAATAATACACGAGAACTTTTCCAGAATAATTTGATTTAATGCAAAATGGAGTTATTATAGATGACACAAAGTACTGACTCTATAAACAATAGGACATGTGCATTTAAACATTAAGACGAGGTCAAAGTTCACCAGCAAAAACATACCATGCAGGTTCTCCACGAAATTTCACTGACGTGCATTTAAAAGTTTAGACAAAGTTCACCTGCAAAAGGTTGTCGTGCATTTGACCCCAAAAATGTCATCCTAAAGCCGAATGTCCCTCGATTTTTGTAATAGAATATAATTACCAGAGAAAGATAAGTGTAGGACGCGTTTAGTTTTAAGTTGACGAGTTTGTTGATGTCGGCCTCACACTCAGCGTGGAGGTTTTGCCTTACGACAGACTGCATTTCCTAAAAAATAAAAAAACAAAACAATATTTGCAAAAATGTTAAGGTGACTCCAGCAGTAAAAATGTTAAGCACGCTCACCAACAACTTTTTCCTCCCTTTTTTTTAGCCTTGCGTCTTTCCGTGTGACACGTTCGCCTTTGGGTTCTTGAATGCAACTGCTACTCTCCCTTTTACACAAGAACACAAAAGAAAAAGCAAAAAAAAAAGACCAGCTAGCATTGGCTAATTCGCTTAGTGTGCTTATGTGTCAGTCTCTACTGCCACCTGTCGTATTGGGGGCTCATTACAACTTGGTAATCAACCGAGCAATAGAAGGCCAAAAAGCCGCAATATCTGTTGCATTATCTAAACATTTTAAAAATTAGTCAAGTAAATAATATGAATAATAAATTGTCAGATTTTTTTTTAGTTTATGTAATCGAATAGACGGTTAATATATTTATTGTACTTAATTGTATACCAAAATATCTGTAAAAATAATTTGACCTGATATGTTTTATTTTCTCAAATGATTGAGTAGTTTATTATAATTAATTATCTACGGTATTTAAAAAGTTGCTATTAATATCTAATGTACTGAGTTATTTGTTTGTTTACATTGTTCCCATAGAGTTTTTCTGTACGTAGATAAAATCAAAAGGCTCAAAAGAATTCATGTGAAGTAGCTCTTGAATGTTTTACCTGTAATGTGTAAACGTCATGAGTGTACAATTCTCACACCTTTATTTCCTCAATGCGACCGATAAATCTGCAAAGCGTATCAAGACTGATGATTTTGACGTGTGTATTGCGTTCATAAGGAAGTTACAGGCAGGGCAAAGGTCTTTGTGCTTGTAAAAAAGGGACAGAAGTGAAGCCAGATGAGGGCTCGATGAAGAACGAAGTCGACACTGCTGTCATGTAGTCAATTCTGGTCAAGTTTTTGACTTGGAGGAAATGGCGGCGTTTATTAAGCATTTAAGCTGTGACTACTTGTTGCTGTTCGTTGCCTTGAATCTGCTTTGGGTAAGGTTCTCTTCCACCTTGGTAAAGTAATATATTTGGGAGGAAGGATTCAAAATGTAAATCATCATTTTCATCTGCCTTAAATAAATAGCAAGTTCTTTTCTGTTTTCAGGGCACCTCAAACTCAATTGAAACATCAACAGCGAGCAGTGCAAAAGTCACGACGCTTTTTCCTCCCACCTTGCCAAGTAAGGATTACCTTCTGTTCCTCACGTGTGAAATTTAACCTATTCCCCTGACTTGACCTCTTTTTGTCTCGTTAGCTCCTGAAAATGTTGCCGACGTGACGGCGCAGGACCAAAACAAAACCAGTATCACACTCAAGTGGGATAAGGTGGACAATATCTCCAAATACTTCTTGTTATATGATCTCCATGGCAACGCGAAGGAGGAGAGAGTGGACCCTTCCCCGGATCAGATGTATGTCACACATGTGGTCGCTTTCCTCTCTGCTGGAAGGAAATATCATTTCCGGATCATCACCGAGTACTTGGGAGTAAACAGCTCTGGATTTGTATTTTCTGCTCTCACAGGTAGGTAACAAAATATTAGGACTTCCTGCCACTGTTCAAGTATTCACACTAGACTCCTTTTCAGCCCCTGAAGATGTTGAACATGTGGATGTGGTAACTCAAAGCGAAAGCAGCATTACTCTGTCCTGGAGCAAAGTCGGCAATACCACAACGTACATCCTGCATTACGGTAACCACAGCACTCACATCCGGGGGGTCGATCCAAAATCCACGGTGACGTACAAGGTCTCGTCACTCGCCGCCGGGACGAAATACAACTTCACTCTCTTCGCCGTGTTTGGGAACGTTACCAGCGCCGGGTTCACCTTTGATGACGCCACGGGTACGTAGCGTGCTAGCATGCGACTATCTCACCTTTGCTGCTTCAAATTATGTTTTGTTGTCTTCAGTGCCCTCAATGGTGACAACAGTCCACGTGACTGAACGTTCTGACACCAGCGTGACTCTGATGTGGGAGATAACGAAGCTGAACTGGAGCTACTTGCTTCGCATTGATGGAAAAAACATCACCGTGACTCCAAACGGATCGTCAAACGTGTCCCGCTCGTTTACATTGCGACCTGGTTCCGAGTATCGATTCACTCTGGTTACCTTGTTCTTCGGGCTGGCCAGCACCGCTTATAAAGGATTCGTTGTGACAGGTATTGAAAAAAAAGCATCTTTGTGCTTGCAGTCTTTAATAAATTATTTTCTCCGCAGCCATAAACTGCACCAATGTGAGCTGGCAGGTCACGACCTCGTCGATCCAAGGGACGGTCGTGGGTTCGTTCACAAACGCAACAGCCTCCAATGGGTCTTCCTCTCATGTGAGTCCGGAAGGTCATCACGTGACCTTTCGTGACCTTTATCCGGGCGCCACCTACGAGGTGTCGCTGGAATACCGAAAGAATTCCGCTCACTTTTTGCAATGTCAGCTCAAACTGACAACCGGTGAGTATCAACCTAATCTGGTTCGGCGCCAAAGCGGATATTTTACATTATTATGTTTCCACTTCTCGTTTAGTTCCACCTGATTTAACCGCTCAGTGTGAGTATCGGAAATCCGGCTACTCTGTTTTCATCGTTTGGGATAAGCCGGACGGTTTGTGGACAGCCGTGGAGGTGAACGTGAGCGGACAAACGCACAGAGTCCAAGGTATGAAAGAACGACATATCGAAATCGGCGGATTCCAACCGGCGAGAACGTACGCGGTGTCTCTGGCCTCACTGTCGGGGAACGTCAGGAAGTCCAAAGCGTACGTTTTTCAGTGTCCCACTGACCCTCGCGGTAAGTTGATGTGCTGCGGCGTGCTTACAGGATTGCGCCATCTGGCTAACTAAAACATATTTGCAAATATTTTTTAGGAGTTATTGCTGGGTCGGTCATTTCTGTCTTGCTTTTTGGGGCCCTGGTGGGTTTGGCCATTTTTGTTTTGACAAAAAGACGAACGAGCACCAGGTAGGCGCTGCACATCATACTGAGAACTTCTCGTTGCTTGTGAGTAATATTTGCTTTTTTTTTTATTAGGGAGAAAAGGTCATCATCAGTTGGAGGCGGCACAGTTTCTACTAAACCATCCAAGCAAAATTTTTTTTTTTCTGGGCCGCAAAACTGCAGGTAAATAACCTACAAGATACAAAACAAAAAAGTGGCCATGTTGTTTAAAATCTAAGCAACATTTTAATATACAATACAGTGGTGCTTTAAAAAATGAGTGACCCAAAGTTTTCCAAATATATATATTTTTTGCTTTATAGCAGCAGTGACAGAAATATTTTGAAGAGGTTTTATTTATTCTCTCTTTTTCAGTTTATTGTCAAACTAACATTGTGTATTTAAAGCAACCACTTTAGTCTGCTAGCTTCAGGCTAATGCTAACAGAGGCAGTTGATTAAGAGATGTCAGTTCACCCTTATCATCAAACATGAGCTCACGGACGGAAAGGCAATGATGTCATTGCATCACCTCAAAGCCCCTCCCCACCCCTATCTGTCCATTCATATTGCTCTGATACCACCAAAGCCAAAAAAGGGGTGGTGGGGATCGCGGCGATCATTTCATGAAGCGGCGGCTTTATTTGAGACATTGATGCATGGGATCGGTTTACTCGTATGTCATAAACAGTAAGTTGAAATCCTTCTGTTCTAGTTCCAGAGATGTTCCTCTTGCAGAGTTCCCCGACCACTTCTCCAAATTGAGCATGGACAACAACAGAGGCTTCAGTGAAGAATATGAGGTCCTCCTAAATGATTATTTTTTAATGGTTTTATTTTGTCTGAGCGAGCTTCCAACCTTCTCACTCCAGGGCCTCGCTGTTATCGGCCTGGAGCACACTCAGAATGCCGCTCTGGTGCCTGAGAACATGGAAAAGAATCGCTTCACCAACGTCCTGCCGTGTAAGTGCGTGAAAAGTTTGTCCACTCTGCCCCGCTGCTTTAACTTGGTTCTCACCCGGGATAGATGATTGGAGCCGAGTGAAACTCCAAACTACAAACGGGAACTCGGACTACATCAATGCCTCATACATGCCAGTAGGTGGTGCTATTAATTGATAACAATCAATACGATCAAATGATCTTACGATAGTATCTAAGCCTATTTGACCTCGACAGGGTTACAACAGCAGCCGAGAATACATCGCCACGCAGGGTCCTCTCCCCTCCACGGTCGGCGACTTCTGGAGGATGATTTGGGAGCTGAGAGTCAACGCCATCGTCATGGTAACCAACTGCACCGAAGGAAGACGGGTATGTGCTAAATGGTCACAGATGAACCTTTTTAATAAGCGGATATTGAGAAGCAATTGTGTCTAATACACATTGTCCTTTTTTTTTTTTCAGATTAAATGTGAACATTACTGGCCTGCACATAACGAGACTTGCCTTCATCAAGGGCTGATGATCACCACGGCATCCGAACAGCAAGAAACCAATTGGACGTTGAGGGAATTCCGAGTGAAAAATGTATGATTGAGCTTCTCAAAATGTGCATGTTACGCCAACCAGCATCTGATTGTGATGTTTTATAGAAAAGCAGCACAGAAGAGAGGACAGTGAAGCATTTCCACTTCACCGCCTGGCCCGACCATGGAGTCCCTCAGTGTACGGATGTCCTGATCCAGTTCAGGGGGCTCATTAGGCGCCACATGGAAACAAATGGGAGCAGAACCCCGACTGTGGTTCACTGCAGGTATGACGCTTTAAAAAACACATGACACCCACATCTGAAAAAAGAGGAACCGTTGTGCAATAAAGATAACTAGATCTGTTAGAATGGATGACACATGGAATGATATTTCTCTTTTAGTGCCGGAGTGGGCAGGACGGGGACCATTATTGCCTTAGATGTTCTGCTTCAGCAGCTGCACAGAGATAAGGAAGTTGGCATCAACACCTTCGTACACAACATGAGACAGCGACGGCCGCACATGGTGCAGACTGAGGTAACGGTCCTCGTGTTATTCTGGTTCCCAAAATAATTCTGGTCTCTTTCCAGTCCCAGTATGTTTTCCTGCACCGGTGCATCATGGACTGTCTGGAGTCTCAAGGAGGTACTGGTGAAAGCATATACCAGAATGCGGATCTAATTTATGCAAACGCCACAGCACTACGGGAGTTTAGCAAAACAGCAGTTTGAATCAGAACGGCACTCCAGAGGTAATCTGATGACTCACAATTTAATTCAACTTGTGCTTTGTTTATAACTAATATAAAAGACTTTAACTATATAATTTACTCTAGATTTTATTTGATCCATTTTTATCCAGAATGTGAGATGACACACCAGGTAACCATAGAATATTTAACAGTATTTTATTTACAATGACATTATCTTAGGAAACATTTTGCACTTGTAAAGAAATTAAATATATTTAAGGATAGTTGAAACAAGAATGAAGAAGAATGTCCCACTTCCTGCGTAAAAAAACAACCAAATATCGTCATTCTTGTTTCAGACTAGGTAAAACAGTGAAATTATTATCGATGAGTTCCTGTCGGGCTATCAGTACGTCCGGCCTGATACCTGCCGACTCAGTGCGCGGATTTCTCGGCTGTAGGTCCAGAAATCTCTCCATTCCGTGAGGCAGGGGGACTGAAAACTTCTTGGCGATGTTGTGCAAGACACAGCAGGCCTTGATGATGTTGGTTAACCTGTGCTGCTCGAAGCCAAGTTGCATCAAACATCTGAAACGCCATTTCAGGGAGCGTCGCGTCTTCTGCGTCACTTCGTGGATCTTGGCGTGGGCTGCGTTGAAGTTTCTTTGCGGCTCGTCTCGAGGTTCGGCCACAGGGGTCAGCACGCGTTTGCTTAAATCGTAGCCTTCCCCTCCTGTCAAGAAAGTAATTGTGCATTAAAAGACAAAAAGCCAGATATAATGACACGTTTTAGGGGGCTGTTGCGCTGCTGTCCAACAGGAGGCAGCATTCTTACCTATGATCCAGTATTGTCCATAGAGTTCTTCCTCAATTTCTCGTCCTCTAAACGAGGTGCCCCACAAGTCTTGTTCGTGCGTGCCGCCAGCGCAACATTGTTCCACACTCAAGATGTTTCCGTCCAGGTCGCAAATCATCTGGCATACAACGGACGGGTAGCCCAGAGAGTTGACGTATAATCCGAGCGCACCTTCGGCGATCCTGAAATGAGCCGGTGCCAGCAGGCCCAGCACGTCCGGGATCCCGCAGGAGTCCGCCACCATTTGAGCCATATCGATTTTGGCTTTGCGCGTTTGCGGGAACGAGATGAACTGGTCCGACAAACCGGCCACCACTTCGGACACGGTGAATACGATGTTGTCGCAGCAGTCGCTCTGCACATTGAAGCGTTCCTTCAGGGCGGTGGAGTAAAATCCATGGGCGTAAAAGTTGAGCGTTATCATGATCATCGCGTCCAAGGACAGGGGAGTGAACAGGAATTTCTTATTGCGGACGCGCACGATGTCAGCCACGAACTCGATGCAAGCGCGGGTCAGGTGGAACAATTTGAACAAACTGGCGTCGTCATAACAGTCGAAACAGCTCCGACACTGCGACTCCACTTCCTCGTCGTCGTCCAGGAGCTCCGCCTGGACAGCGAACCACATTGGCAAAGGGTCCGACATGTATGTAAACAAAGTAACAAGACGCTCCAAATAGCGCTTTTGACGAGCGGCGAATTCCGGATGTGAGCATTGTTTACTTCCTTCGCTGTCAAGTCTTGCGTAAATAAAATATCGTTATCGCCCCCTTGTGGATACAATCGGAACAGGCGACAAAAGTACTCAGTACAGTAATGCAAGTAGACCACATTTGGTACCACGATAAATAAATAAATAAATAAATAGACAGACTTTTAAAATCATTAAAAACTGCTTAAACCGTATAGTAAACTTGATACATTAAAAAAGAGCAGCAGTGGCATGGCAAATCTAGTCACCCGAATTTCGGGTAATTATAACGTGACGTGGCACAACAGTGACAGTAAACATAAAATCACTCACTTTGAATTCCCTGAACAAGTCGGGGTGCCTGTATCTAAGGTGTTTGGCCATGTTGGACGTGCTTCGACGTTTGGTACATACACCTTTCAAGCATGTTTTGCAAGTTGGCTTGTTCAAATCTATAATTGCTCCGGTTGTATCCGTCTCGAATGCAAAATATTTCCACACACGACTCTTTAAGCGACCTGGCTTCATAACAAGCCGGCGTGTTGAACTTCCACTTTCACTTGCTGAAGCCATTGCTGCTGTAAATATGAAAGCCCGAAAGACTTCTTCTTCAGCCGCTAAATGCTGCTCCGTGCTGCTCGCATGCGTATACGGCCCCCTTCAGTTCTGGCAAGAATCGACACAGCTCGCCGAGTGAAAAGTTAAATATTCGGTTCTGACAATACCACAAAAAAAAATCAGGTATTGATGTATTTTTTTGTGTGTAAGTACCGAATTAGTATCGGTTCTTGTGACAACCCTAGTTGTATTAAAAAAAACTCCCATAAAAAGTGCTGATTCAACGTCTTTAATTGAGTAAACAAAAAGTCATTTATAGGAACCGTCACGTTGTTGGCTGGTTAAAATTTAGGTGACAAATAGAACATTTTGTTGATGTCACTGATGGGAACATCCTTCAGTCTTGGTATTTGACCCTTCTGGGAAACTTCACCCCTCTGGCTTTGTGCAAATCCATCTAAAATATTTAATGGGATAAGAGATTATGTTTTATTGCATTTGTCTTGTTTAATTAAAAAAAAAACTCAATACAATACTGCATACCTGTAATGTTGTCCAGGGAGTCGAGCGGTGCTGTATTATACATATTGATTCCAAATAACAACACTACAGAGACGCTTAATGCGACCAGCAGATAGATTGGTGCAGCGAGGGCCCAATACCTACAAGACATAATTCAAGTTGCAAAAAATAAAATATATGGAGCATGTGTACTGATGACTGAAATGTCTCTTTACTTTTGAGGCCAATAAGTGAGTCCGACTGAATGAAGCCACTCCTCGGGTATGTATGCCCACACGCAATAGAGAACTAGAGGGGGGATCAGGATAAATACATCATGACACATAGAACATCAACACAACTCAAATGTGAGACAAACTTACAGAAAGCAAACTGTGAGCCGAGGAATACAACAAAGCCATAGATGGCCCTCTCAGGCACGGGAGAGGGGCTGCTTTCCATCATGATCTGAAAAATCACGATTAATTGCAATACTAAGGATTTAATTTAAAAGCATGACTTCGATTTGTCTTTACAGAAACGGCACAGATCGATGACTCATAACATGACACTTGACGCACTAAACTGTACAAGCCATTTTAGAAAAAAAAAAACGACATTTAATACGCAATTCTACCAAGTTGGGAAAAATGTAAACACACATTTTACATATCTGTCACTTTGTTTTGGGGAATGTTGCACTGGTCAAATGTGTCCGTGTGATACTTGGCGCGGCTGGAAACGTAGAGAAAAATGTTCCTCAATTAAATGTTCAATTCTATTTTTATTCTTGTGTATGGCTGTGAAAATAAACAAGAATAAATCTAATTATTTTTTAAACAAATACCTTTTAGTAGCTAATATCCGCTGTCCACCGCTGGAGGCGTGTTTGTCTTAGTAAAGCTCAAACGTATGTTTCTGGTATACATATTTGAGTGTTACACCATACAGATCTGGCTTTTCTGCATGGTTCCGGTGCATCGGATAGAGGAAAGTTTGCACATTGGCGTTTGTGCACGCACATGACACGAATTTTTAAACAACATTTTCGCTTTTGACGTGTTTATGCCATAATTTTGCACGACGGAATCAGTTTTACAAGCGTGTCCTAGGAAAAATACGCATGACGCAAAGACGACCTAACCGCGTGGATGAGAATTTCTCACCAAATCTGTGAGTAAGAAGCGTTCAAATAAAAGTGGTAGTAATGTCTGAGATAAAAGCGAAGAAAAAGAACCAGGTATCCTCCGAAGTTGGAAAAGACAGTCCTGTGAAAAAGAAAAAGAAATACAGGAAACGAATGAAGTTTAAAAAAAAGGCTTGCGTCCAAGACTTGGACCCAAATCAGCCCACAATTCCTCCAAAAGATCCCAAACACTTTTCTGCCAACTGGAAAGCATTACAAGAGGTAAGCCTTGTTGAGTACGTGCCATAGATTTATAAATATTTTTTTGTCAGTGGTGACCGTGTTTTGCATGAGTGAAAAATAGTTATGTGAATGGTAAATGAACAATTTGTTGTCATATTCAACACTCTCACTGCTTTTCACAGATGCTAAAGTCCAGTGAGATGACGAAAGTCGCTCCTAAGGTATCGCAGCAACAACCTAATGGCCCTCTGCAAGTAAAGAAAGACAAACCATCCAAAAATGCACATCAGAACAATACCTCCAATGCAAAGACTTTTTCAGCACCAAAAGCCAAACACAAAAAGGCTAAAAGTCCCGTTGTGTCGGACTCACAACAGACAACCAAAAGAAAAAAAAAGCTGGAAACAAGCGCCCAGCAAGCGGCCAAGAAGCAGAAAGTCGAGCTAAAGGAGTCCAAACCTACAGAGTGCGTCATATTTTATCAACATTAAATGCAATCATTATATATATATTTTTTTGCCCCTACAGGGAGGACATTTGGTTTGACGACGTGGATCCCGACGACATTGAGGCAACGGTGGGGGCCGAGGCAGCTGACATCATGAGGAAGAAGCAGGGCATTTACAAAAATGAGCCAGAGAACACACTGGTCAAGGAGAAAGCCTTTGAGGGGTGAGTGGCCATTCATACATAGTGTTAGCGTCAGTGCCCACCCTCATGTTTTTTTCTCCCCCCCCCCCTCCTCCATCATCAGTCTCACCAAAGCCGTAGCCATCGACTGCGAGATGGTGGGCGTGGGTCCCGACGGGGAGGACAGTATCTTGGCACGCGTGTCCCTCGTCAATCAGTTTGGGAAGTGCCTCTATGACAAGTTCGTGAAGCCCTGCGAGAAGGTGACAGACTACCGCACGGCCGTCAGCGGCATCCGGCCGGAGGACATCAAGAACGGTGGGTCAGCGAATGCCCCATTTACTCAACATTTCTGAACAAATATTTCTCTCCCAATTTCAGGTGAGAATATAACGACTGTGCGGAAGGAAGTTGCTGAAATCCTACAGGGAAGAATAGTGGTTGGCCACGCTATACACAATGACTTCAAGGTATCCATGAAATGAAGTGTAGAGTAGATCAAATCATTTCTGTGTTTTCATGCTATCTTGTCTTTAAGATTTTGCTACTGGATCACCCCAAAAAAAAAATCAGAGACACTCAGAAGTATAAACCCTTCAGGAAAATCGCCAAGGTAACAACAGTTGCACAGCCATGCCGGATAAAACTGAATCTTGTTGTCTTGTTGATTTTTTTCTTCCCTTTTAGACAAATCGACCCGCGCTTAGAGTGCTTTGTAAAGAAATTCTCAATGTCAAGATCCAACAAGGCGAACATTCCTCGGTAAGTCATCGATTTCTCCTTTAAGGCACCTAATTGTGTGAATTCACATTAAAAATCCGGCTTTGGCCGCAATTCCGTATTTGCCGTCGTTTGAAATGTTGCAGGTCCATGACGCGCAGGCTACCATGAGGCTGTACACACTTGTCAAAAAAGACTGGGAGGCCCAGATTAAAAACAAAACGGAGGAGAAACCAGACAAGCGAAAACCCAAAATCCCCAAGAATGCAAACAAGCGGCCTGTAACAGCACGTTCGTCCTTTTAATGTGAGACGCTCACTTGTTATTTCAGAAAAATCTCAATTTTGTCTTTGTGGTCTCATTTCGTATTGTTGGATCCTAAAAGTGACTGAGATTTGTTTTTACGAGGTGACAAAGGGTTTTAAAGAATCATTCAATGAATGTTTAGTAGAGAACAAGCCAAACAAAAGAAGGGTTTTTTTTTTTATTATGAAGCTATTTATCTATGAATGCTTATACAAATAGCTATAGTATAAAAAAAAAAGTCTTAGCAAGACTTAAATTCAAAAACACCACCTTAAACACTGTATGCTGACATTTTGCAACCAACAAAGAAGAGCCCAGAAAAACCCAGATTTCTAGTTTTGGTACTGTGCCACGAATAAAAATGACAAAAAAAGCCGTACGTACAATTCTGATGATTAGCTTTTTATGGATGAAAGCAAAATTCATTTTTTTTTACCCCAGTCAAGAAGGCAAGCATATTTTCCCATCCTCCCAGCACTGGACTTCATTCATTTGCGGCAGTCTTCACTGTGATTTATACCCCAGCATGATTTAGTACGTTAAAGCAGATGAAAAATGGTCCAGTCTCAAAGTAACGGACTTGGAACTCAGATGCTGCCAAGCCTCCAGAAAATAAATCAACTCTGCTGACAAAGCCATTTTTGTTTGCATTTATGTCCATTTCCATTTGAGCTGGCAGTGTTGGGACCGCCTTGTCATGCTTGTCATGCGTTTTTTATCCTCTAAGGAAATTACATCTATGTTTTCTCCCCCTCAAGCAGACAGACTTGACATGCACAAGCCAATGGAAAGATTTTTTTTTCATAGTGTAGCTTCAGTTAGCCACTAGATAACATTAGCAAGGGAGACATACTTTATATATATTTTTTTTTAGTCTCAGTCTGGCAGGTATTGAACAATTCTTCAAAAAAGGCTTGATTACACTGCCCTCTCGTGGCTAAAACGAGTAGTTGCAGTAAATTAATCATGATCTGCAAACTGAATTCTTTATATTGCCTTCAATTGTGTGTTTTTTTTTTTTAAATAATACACAATATTATATTTCAAAATTCCTTGTTAAAAACAGAATCCCTCTAGGCTGGAACAAATTAATTCAATTCAGTGTTGAACTTTACTACTAACAATAGTGTCAAAGCTGTGGTGCTTGACCACCCAAAGTGTGTTCTGGTCAGTTGCTAGGCTGCTCATTTGCGGTCCTTTATGCATGAGCTGCTTCTGTGCAGCCGCCTGTCTGTTGACTGATGTTGGCGCTTGAGTAAGAAGCCAGTTGAGCATTCAGTATTTATGCAGCTTGATGAACAAATGCAGTCAGCTACTTAACTCACAGTTGCCTCCCTAAGTGCTAGTGAATGTGGCTCCTGTGAATGCTGTGGCCTTAAAAAGTCTCCCGTGCAAATTTTACATGAGCCCATTAATTTTGTTTGGGGCACTTGTGTGTCATTATCTTAAAATAAACCAAATCTCGTCACTATTAATGATACCACGTAACTAGAAAGGCCTTCATCACCTAAAACGTGACCTCATTTGACTTGCTCCGTTTTAGTCCGCATAACTTCAGCAAACTTTTTTTTGGTGCTTAATGAGCTTCTGTTGTAGACTTGACATGTACAAGGAAGGTTTTTAAACGGCCTCATTTAACAATAACACAAGCAACTCGATAGTCAGCACACAACTCGGCTCATCTTGTCGTCTTTCCTCAGCTCGTTTCTCGGCGGCCGCACGCACCACAGATACGAGCTAGCACTTTTTGTTCTTACACAACCACTGTAATTTTCATGAGATTATATGAAGCACTCACTCTTGGCATTTCCTGTCAATAAGTGCATTAGCAGTCCTGCTGACTGTCGGACATATGCAATGCTAAGTTTGTATATCAAATCAGTAGCTCCTGTTGAAATGAATTGAAATGACGTTAATCTGTTCCAGCAGCACGTTTTTATTAAAGACAAATTCTAAAAGCTTGAGAGCATGTTAAGAAATAAATTAGTTGAATAATTACTGTATGTTATGACATTTTGGAAGTTACTGGGTACCTTTAAGCAGGTGTGACCTAGTTAGTGACATCAAAAATATGACTATAGGGTGGCCTCAAAACTGTATTTATTTATGAATAGATCTAAATGTAATAGCTTTATGTGGCACGATTAAGAGGAGCTGGATATTCCACGACAGTTTCTGCAAGCCCAATGTAACAGGTAAAAGCTGTTTTTGAGACAAAAAATAATTAGGAAATATTTTAGCAGACAACCAAACGTGTTTTTGCCCAAATTTAAGAAATTTAATCGAGGACGGATGTCAGTTTTTGCAGCGTGCCACATGACCGCTGTTGTCAGTGCTGGAAACCTGTAGACAAAATGGTGTTTGTGCATCCACCGAGCAGGAAGAGAGAGAGAGAGAGAGAGAGAAGAAAAAGAGAGCAACGATTGAACAGATGGCAATAAATCAACACAATTCTCACGCGGCTCACAGCCGTGGGTACGTTTTTTTTCTCTCTCTCACCCAATTTCATTTCTGTATCAATTTGCGTATTTGCAGCCCCTGCATGCATTATGAAGTTGACCATATGAGCTCGGGTTCCTCCCACCGTTCTGTCTTGGGTCTAATCCGCCCACATGTATCGTCTGAGGGAGGGTAAAAAAAAAAAAAAAAAAATCGTGCAGGAGGTGACGCTCCTCTGAAGGAACACAGAGAGGGACAAGGCAAAGGGAGCTGGGCTGCATCTCCATTGAAATATTTGGAAAGAAACGAGACAGACAGAGAAATGGTAGCGGGGTGTCATTTATTTAGGTCCAGGCAATAACACAAAAAGGTGACAGATTAAAAAAAAAGAGCGAGAGAAAGCGAGGCAGTTCTCAGGGTGTTTTTTTTCCTGCTTCATTTTCATCTAAGTAACCAATCTGCATTTTCCCTCTCCTCCATTCAGTAAATCGCGACAGAAAAAAAAAAAAAACAACTCCCCCCCGCAAAATGAATCATCTGACTGGAGCGACTGGATACAGTGTGAAATCCTCCAATAACAAAAGAAAACTACGCGCTGATTGATCCTTTTGGCTTTTTTCTTATTTCCGGGTTTGGCGCACGGAACCTGCACGAGCCGAGTGAGTATTAAGCGTGTCCGTGGATCGAGCGTGCATGTGTTCAATTGAAGACTGTTTTTTTTTCCGCCTCATTATTGCAGCTTTAGTGAGCGGCGAGGCGCATTCAACAAGTCGCGTTTTGTCCTTGTGTGTGCTCGATTCGCCTCTCCACACCTTTCCACAGCCGTGACGTGCAGTATATGTATATATTATGTGTGTATATTTATATAAATTGTGTGTATATATAACTCATCTGCAATGGTGGGTGTTTCCCCATAGGCTGCAGCTGGGCATGCTTCTTGCTCTTTTTTTTTTTGCACCCTTTGACTTGCATGTGTGTGTGTGTGAAGGCCTGAGAGGGGTTGGTTTGATAAAGCAATCATATTGCACAACACACGCAGGCAAAGATGTATTGTTAAACATTGGCCAGGATCTCATCCAGGAAGTGTCGGTTAAACGTCTAGACTTCCTCACACAGCATCACCTCCACCTCTGCCAACTTGCTCCATCTTCTGCATTCCGCAGCATCACACACGCACACATTCATGCCAAGTCTCCAATTTCATAACGCCCCTGGCTTTGCTTCCTTCCGTCACTTCCCGCCTGCCAACTGGCTCCGTCGTTCTCTTTCCCGTAACGCTCTCGCCTCTCTTTCCTCCATTTGCTCCCCACCCCGTCCACTCTTTTTACACACACTCACTGGTCCTGCATTATAAATCTACAGCTGCTGCTATTTTTAGACTGAGGATAACCCAGAAACCACCATCACCACCTACCCCACCCCAACACCAACCCAAAATGAGCCCACCTGCCAGTAGGATGCAAAAAACAAGTGATAAGAAGGAAGCAGCGGATTCTTCTTTTGGAGGTGAATGACAATTATGGAGGTGGCACGTTCCTGTCGTGTCCGCCCGGTCGGCGCCTTGGAAAACCTCCAAATCCTTGACCTTGACGTTAACCTTTCATCCCTGTCCTTCTCAGCTCTCCTCTACCCAGCATCTATAAATCCTCCATCCCTTCACCCTGTTGGCTAATCTCTCACTTCCACCCATTTGCTTTGTCTTGTGGGTCAAGCATAGGCTGTTTCAAGTCCATTTGGAACCCTTGAGGTCTAATGATGGGCCAATTATTGGATGATATGGAATCAAATAATCCTTAATCAAGCTATTCAAAAATTCATTACATTACGACTTTTACTTTTGAGAATATAGAATGGAGGAAGATAAACAATAAAGAAAAGGAAACCGTAGATTCGTGCAACCAAAACACCAAACTGAGGAAAAATCTTTTCAGAATTTGTTCTACCTTTAATGTGCCATTTGACCTGTGCAACTCCATTGAAAAAAAATTGGTGAGGTAGAAATGAATTTTCGATTGAATTATGTTAATTGGTCTTTATAGTGGACCAAATTTTTAAATGTTTTATCCTGATCTAATTTTTTTATATCCGCATTTGGCCAGGGGTGTGTAGACTTTTTTTTTTTAAATATCTCTTTCTATATATGTCTATTCAAGCACCACCCAATGCTAATAACATTTGAGTTTGTCCCACGTCGACTCAATGTTCAAAGTCATTGCTGACCTTTAGGCTTCCTGTCATGATCATCTAGTGAATTAAAATACTATATAAAAAAAAAAAAGCTGAGCCCTTAGACGCTGTGATGTCATTTTCACTTAACAGCAGAGGGCAGTATAATGTCAAAATGGCCGTCCCTGAGATGGATTAAAACAGGTGGATGTTTTTTTTTTTAATTTAGTTTAGTGAGACCGCATAGAAAATATTGGAAATAATTGTATTTGATGTTCGCTCTATTTGCCGTCATAAAGTATTTGTACTTAGTTACTTCCCACCACTGATGTAAATCAGGAGTGCTTCTGCGTGCTGACCACAAAGGTCAAGACCCCCCCAAGGGGTGTGTTTGCCGTGTTGTGTTTGGATTGGTTGGCCCTCAGGGAGCACCACACCGGCTCGAGTAGCCGAGCGGCCCATTTCTTTTCTGCTGGCTTAATTGATTGCCTGCTTCATTCGTGTGCTGGGAATTGGCCACCAGCTTTGTTATGATGACGTGCGCCTTGTTTTCCTTTGAGTGCTGTAAAAAATATTTGCAAGTAGCATGTAGCTTCAATTATGACGGTTCATGAGGATTAAAAAAAAAAAAACTCACTTGAAGGGGAGGGAGGGGTGACCGCAGTGCTCGACTGCAGTATCGCCATCTCACCAGATGAGGGCTCTTGTGCACTGAGACTGATGATGCAGAGAAGAGGATGGATGAAGGGAGGAGGGAGGGAAGCGATCTGGGTGGAACAGCATGACGCCTTGTGGTTACATCCTTTGATGAGGGAGCGGGTGGCAGCGAAAGGGGTGGGGGTGCGCTTAAACACACACACACACATGCACACGTGTGTATGCATGCATGACAAACATTATTTCCCTGCATTGACACCCCATATGCTTGTTTTCCTTCCTCTCGTCCTCTCTAATCACCTATCATCACCATCATCCATAGCTCTTTTCTTTTTTCACAATTTATCCCCCGTTGTCCTTTCCTCCTTCTCATGTGTCCCCCCTCCCTCCCTTCCTGTCCCCTCCCTCTGTGATTCTTTTTTTTTTTTTGCTTTTGCTGCCAACAGCCAGGTTGGTTCCGCATAGTCAGCACTCCTCCGAATTCCTCCTCCCCCTCGCAGTCATTGCATCCCATAATCCCCCCCCCCCTCAGCCGCCCCCCCACCCCTGCTATATGCACCATTCCCTTTTTCTCACCGCAGTGTTTGCGCTCCTCTCCCAAAGCGTTTCTTTTTTTTTTTGCTCTCCACCCAGGCTGCGTTTTTTAGCGCATTCGGCCAGGTGAGCGTGCCACTCGGTCGGAGGTGCAGGACACGGTGGCCAAGTCAAGAAATGCTGCAGGAAAAAGAGAGAGGGAGAGAAAAACAGAAGGGGAGAGAGAACCCCCCCTCCCCTCCCCTCCCCGCGCGCGCTTTCCAATGCGTAGAAACACTCCGCCTCCTTTCTCACCTCCATGCTTTTTACCCTTCCTCCATTTTACTGCTCATACCTGTCCCCCCTCCCTCCTTGGCTTTGCCTCCGCATTGAAGTGCAGCGGCTCGCTTGCACCACACTCGTTTGCAGCTAAAACTGCCTCCTAAAACTAACCAAATAAACAAAACAGCACTTAACTCGCTCGCCACACCATATGTAGCTCATTCGAGTCCAAACCGGTGATCAATAAAGCGACCACACGTGACACCAGGAGGACAAAGCCAGGCGTTTAACCACACTTAGAGACAAGTTGTGGCTGACGATGTATAAAATATTCAGCAGCCGATCAACCAAAACAACGGACGGTTAGATAGTGCAAAGTAAAGGCTGCGGAGGAGCTCTCCGTGGTGCTGAAATCGAGCCTGCTATTATTCCCCCCGGCCAGTGCGACTTTTCTAGTTAGGAACTTTTGAGTTGCAAAGTTCATGCAGTCCCATAACGTACCTGAATTTAAGCTTCCCTGCAAGAGTTGAAACTGTTTTCTTTTAAAAAAAAAAATTATTGTTAAATAGAAGAAGTCTTGACTCTCACTCCTTTAAGGATGATGATGATGCTTTCAATGCGCAATGTGAGTGTGAGCGAGGTAGGGAAAGTGCAGGAGAGAGAGTCTAAAAAGTGGGAGGGGGCCTGAGTGTTTTTTTTTTTTTGTTTTTTTTAAATAGAGGACATAACATGGATGTCCACATAGCTGTGAATGGTGATGCGTGTATGTAATTCATTCACTTTTATGGCACACTCTCCGAGACGATCCACTGTGATGCATTCACTTGTCTCCCTTTTGCCCCCCCCCCCCCTCCCCATTCTTCCATTTTCCTACTCTGTTGGCAGAAAGTGACATAATTGGGCATAGCATGAATTTAGTGCATAACATACGCATGGACACGCCACAGTCATGGGAGGCAATTAACACACACACTCACATACATGGTGCTGCGGCACCTGACGTCACAAATGAGTTCGGGATCAGGAGCAAAGTGGGAGGAAGGGGGAGGGGGGGGGAAGCATCCCCCCCTCCGCACCACCAGGCTTCTTCTTGCCAGTTTTCCACTCTTTTTCATCCGCTCACGAGTGTGTCCGTGCAGGGATAGGGGGGGGGGCACCTCTCACATTGGCCTAATTAGGGCGAGGATTTGAACGAGCACCGACTTGAGCATCAGTCGGATCAATTTAGAGATTGCCAGATGAGTGAGGGGGAAACGGGGGAGCTGGGACATAACAGTGCCAGGCAATTAAATGATTTTATCATGAACAATGTGTGTGTGTGTTGGGGGGTTGGGGGTGAGAAGGGGGTGAGCAAAATGCGGCCCGGGGGCCACAACCAGTCCGCTCTGTTCTATAATCGGGGCCAACATGCATTTTGTAATATTTGTTGTATTTAATTTAATTAATTTGTGCACACCCTCTCATAACTTTATATTATATATTTATATTATAACTTGTTAAATGTTAAATAACACTGCTAGAAGGCAAACATTTATTTGGGGTTTAATTCGAGGTGCCATGAATTGTGGCAAGTATGATTTGAGTCTCTTTTGAGATCGATTGTGATTGGTTAATGTTCAGTTGTTGCTGTTGTTGTTGATAATGTAAAAGATTTTTTCTTCAAAATGATGGTGAGAAAAAAAAATCCTCGAACCAGATTGTGTAGACTTAGACTCGGCATATTTAAGTATTATAAAAAGTCCTCATTTATTATGAGTTTTAATATTAGTATTTTTTCTATGCGCTGTAAAAAAACAAAGTTTGTCTGAACTGCAATTTTAAGGCAACAAACCAAACTAACATTTGAAGTTGAGGAATTCAATGTAATATTTTCATTTTTGCTATTGTGAAAAATCTCTGTCCCACATTTCCCAGCAAAGAAATACAAGCAAGGTTATTTGGTGACCTTTTTTCATCTTGACATGGTGGAGAATCCACATTCCACTAAAATGCTTTCTCGCTCTCCCTCCTCTCTCTCTCTCGCTCTCTCTCTCTCTCTCTTCCCGCAGACTCCAGCTCCCTCCTCCCTCCGGTTGCTCTCATCTCCCTCCTCCTCCTCCTCCTCCTCCTCCTCCCTCCTCCCCCACCCCCGGTCCTCTATGCTCAGTTCGGTGTGTGTATCCTCTTTCAAAGGGCGCAAGGGTGGGAACAAGTCGTCCAACAAAGCATGTTACAGCGCAGACATGACTTGTCCGTCGGAAAGCGAGAAAATCGTGATAAACTGCGGCGGGGTGCGCCATGAGACGTACCGGAGCACCCTGAAGACCTTGCCCGGTACGCGCTTGTCGTGGCTGACCGAGCCGGATGCCTTCAGCAACTTTGACTACGACCCCAAATTGGATGAGTTCTTCTTCGACCGCCACCCGTCCGTCTTCTCCTTCATCCTCAACTACTACCGCACGGGTAAGCTGCATTGTCCCAACGATGTCTGCGGCCCCCTCTTCGAGGAGGAGCTAGCCTTCTGGGGCATCGACGAGACGGACGTGGAGGCGTGCTGCTGGATGAACTACCGCCAGCACCGTGACGCAGAGGAGGCGCTGGACAGCTTTGAGACACCCGAGCCCGACGCGCCTGACGACGACCCGGCCCTGGGGGGCGCCGATGGGGACCTGAAAAGATTGTGCATGCAGGAGGATGCCAGGAGGGCGGGCTGGTGGAAAACCTGGCAGCCCAAGATCTGGGCGCTCTTCGAGGACCCCTACTCGTCCAAATACGCTCGGGTGAGTTGAACTTTTTTTTGGGCCAAAGTTATGAGCACACGGCAGAAGCCAAAGGCACCACTGTTGCTACCTGTCTCGCGTGCAAGACGTCGACTTTCTGCTGCTGAATAATTAACGCAGATGGGAAGAGGCACACATCAAAAGTCTTCACGCCGCATTCACTCCCGCTGCTCATTGATTTCAATGCGCATCCTCGCGATACATTTTTTTTTTTGGGGGGTTATTGCAGCAAAAGAGGCTCTCGTCTTTTCTCACGTTTGCCCTTGGTGCTGCTCCACTTGTTTATGACTGCCCCCCCTCCTCACTTCCCCATCCCATTTGGACGCTACATGACGGTTACGCGCGGGCTTCCGTGACTTTTACGCGCAGCTTGTCCCGCGTGTGTTAAAAACACACATCAGCGTGATGTTTTTATTTCAGGTAAAAAAAAAAAAAAGCTGTCTTTTGGTGCAGTGGAGGTTTGTGCTTCTTTCCCAGCTGAATTTGATCTTCCCAATTCAGGACACCCAAATCCAAATTTGAAAAATACGGATTATATAGATTAGGATGGGGAAATGATGAATCAAATCACTTTGAATGTGTCTTAACTGTCTCAAATGTAGTCATGAAATGTTGGCAAGAGCTCTGGGAACATCTGGAGCATTTCACTTCAATCTATGTATAGGACCATGGATAGTAATTATTTTGATAATCATTATCGTTAAAGTGTGTAGCTGCAAAAGCAAGGAAATACATATTGAAGTTGTGTGTGTGTGTGTGTGTGGGGGGGGGGGTTATGCAGAGTGCAGTGCAGGTATAGTCCCCAATATGCATTCACGTGTTTCCGCCGGCGTCAAACGACGATGTGACCCCCTTAGCTCCCCCCCCACCACCTTCCAAACCGACAGAACCGGAGAGATGCAAATGAGGCGAGGACATGTTGGAGATAGGAAGGGACAGATGAGAAGCAGACGAGGGGAAATAAAAGGAGACAGGAGGAGAGGCATCGGTCTAATGATTTGTGCCCGATGAATCAAACAAATCAATGTCTTCATTTCAGCCCCCCCCCCCCCTCCCTCCCGCCCCCCTCGCCAATTCGTTTCATGTTTTGTCAATGTACCGTAGCAGCACGCACACACATGCTGGTATCTATGCTGGCTTTTCTGCTGCAGTAGACGCCGGAGAGAGGAGGGGGGGAGCGCTGGAGAACGAGAAAAGAGGTGCAGAGGGTTCTGCTGCTGCTGCTGATGCTGCTGCTGGTGGGGGTTGCTACCAGATAGGCTGAGCGAGAGGGAAATGGAGAAGGGGTGAGAGAGACGCTGGGAAAATGGAGTGGAAGGATGGGGGTGGGGGGGCTCGGCTTTGCATCTTCGATTATCTTTGAAGGCTCGCGCCGTTCAATCGCTCGGCTCTTCTCCCCGCCCGCCGATCGATTGATATCCCATTGATTCCTTTTTGTGTGTTCATATTAGCATCTTCTCTTAAAATGTGAAGCCGGTCCAATTCAATTGACTGTCCTTGCTGCTCATCGCCGAAAGTTGCCATCGCATTTTTTTTTTGGTCATCTCGTCTTCCAATCGACCAATTTACGGAAGGTCACAGCGATCGCGTTTACGTTGTGTTGGAGTGCACACTGCTGGCAAATTTGAGACCGCCCGGACGTGCTGTCCCCTGATAGAAAATCACTGCGGTGGACAGAAAAAAAATAAAATAAAAAATACATTGGCAGGTGAACAGCTAGACAAGGGGAAATGACAAGATCACCTTGGAGAGGATTTTGTCAACACACCTTGAGGGGGAGATAGTTGAAATATGTCCAGCTGTGTCTGGCAAATAAAAATAAAATATTTGCGACATGAATAGTATCCCAAACGGAGACAAACTTTTTCTGCTTCGGCATATATGTTCGAATCACTTTGTGGTTTGTTTACAGTATGTTGACTTAACATGATTGCTTTGCGGTTCTGTCGCAAACAACCCCTTAGTGAACCCAAAGAGCAGGATTCCTTTTCTTGGAGTGCAAACATGGCTCACTCTCGCTCTCGAGTGTCCCCGCAATGACGCGCAAGTGTGCTCAAGCGTTGCGGGATTAAACACCGCTTCCTTTGCTTGTATTTGCGCTTCCCACTTGTACCTGTTGGAAAAGCCCGGCTGCCGAGCCCGCCTCCGACTCCCTCCCCCATGTGCTCCTCTCCCCTGTGGGCCGCTTGTGAGCTTAGCAAAAAAAAAATGTTTGTTTTAAAGAATAGCTCAGACTCGGAATCAAAGTGTTGACATGGTGAGAATGTTTTTAAAAAAAAAAAAATGTCATGCCCATCACTCCAAATTCTGCTCATGTCATCTTTCTGTACTTTCCTCCTCCTCCTCTGCATCTAGATCAATTTAGCCTTCCTGGTTAAGTGCTGACTCAGTCTTCTGCTTGCAGTCAATTAGGACCATGTTCTCAGGACCAGGAGAAGTTAAATTACAAACAGGTACGCTAAGATTTTGATTTGGTGGCAACTTCAAGGAATCATTCAGGCCAGAGTGTAAGTAAAAAGAGGCGACGTGGTCCAAACGCACATTGACCTGTCCCATTAGAAAACACTTAGGGTGACCTTTGACCTTCCCAAACACCCGAGTGAACATCAATCCTTCTTGGCACGCTCACCTTTCCACATTGGAGAGGCCCATAAAGCATTCAGCTGAGGGCTCGCTCCCGTTTACGGCGTGCGGATAAATCGGTGCATCCGACACGCCTCCTCGTTTGTTTGACCCCTCCCCGTCAAAAAAAATAATATCGTGTCACGAAATTATAGCGGGATCTTTGTTTGTATTATGACAAAAACACGGCGGCAGATTGCAAAGCCTCCGATCGGGCGTGTCTCTTCCCGCTCGGCCATCTGCTTTCTCTTGATTGTGCCTCCCGGTCCAGCGGGTTGCGGACACCAATGACTCACCACTTGGACCGGTCTTGAGGGTTTCACTCAGTTTTTAATTCGTGCACCCCGTTTTATAGAAGTGGTAGTTGGAAAAACTCTCTTCTAACAACCCGGGCTAAACGTAACTCCTCCCACTTCGGCATGGAAAATTAGTAGTCAGACAAGAGGACAAAAAAAAGATGTCATAGGTAAACTCTCACAGTGTGTGTCGGACACGGCGAAGGGTGCCGAGAAAGAGAGAGTGATGGAGCTAAAAAAGAAAAGGCGGGATTGGCTGAGAACGAAGGGGGGGGGGGGCTGCGTCGCAAGGACAAGTGCACATAATATGCTGCAGTAAAATGTGTTGAATACAAAGCAGATGTGAGAGGACACATGAAGCTAGCTCACTGTTACTATTTGTTTGTCCTCGCTAATGTTTGACACGACTGCAGTGCAAAGACAACCGATGGGGGAGAAAAGGGAGGGGAGGGGGGTGAGGACGAGGGGGCTCGTGAATACCGCAGCGCTGATAAGACTGTGACGTTATGCGCCGGCGTGCGAGGGGGAGAGGGCTCGCCGATTTGAGTCATTCGGGGAATCTCGGAAACTGAAGGCAACTATGCCTAAAAACGAAATATATTTGTACATTTTCACATTTCTCATGGCGGTCCATTTTTTTTTGTTAAGTAGCCAAGTGTCATGTCTTTTAATATACTGTATTTGTAGTTTTAATTGTGGGATTTGGCGTCCAAACAAAAAAAAAAAAAGACTTCTTGGCTGACTGTGGAGATTAGCCAAAGGGGAAAAATCAGTGCCAACACAATCTGTCAGCCATGTCATTCTTACAAACTAAATGCAATTGGAGTTCGATGTTGCCGGTCGGAATTTCACAAATGGAGGATGGAATTCGCTTTTCTCAAGTTCACTACTCCTCTGCTTGATCCTCGTCTTTCTTTTGTCCTCTTATGGTCTCCTCTGACATACGTTAAGTCATTTTGACTTGTGGATTTTGATTCGCTTTTGACGTGGGTTCACAATTTGGCTCCCGCGCATGCAAACCGATTCGGTATTGCAGCTGCATTGGAACACTATTTGGCTCAGTCCTGCCTGTCCTTGGTGCCTGAAAGCGGAGGCTAACGCAGCGGTTGCCATAGCGACCCAGAGCCAGGCAGGGGATGGGGATGGAGATGGGTGGGGGGGTGTAATACTGTAATGATAAAGCTCTTCTGGATGGTGCCGCAGTAAACACGGCACCACGAGAGTCCCGTTAAGGAAAAACGCGTACACCCTCGTTGCCGCTTTGTCGTCTTCCTTCCTCATGGCGGCCGGCGAGAAGCACGCGCCATTGTCCCCCCCCCCCCTTCCCCATCACTTTCAAACATAATCAACGCTCCATCAACACCCCCCTTCCTTTTTTGTCTCTCTGTGACGCTCAACCTTTTAAATTTATGTTGATGATCTCGCCGAATCTAATTTGAGAGTCTAGCGAGCGAGGGAGACTCCATCGGGCCTTGAAGGTCATTTCGGCTGCAGGTGTCACACGCGTCGGGGCTTTACTGTAGGGAAACAGGTTTCGGCGCCGCACCAGCCCATCGTATATTCACAGCAGCGCGTGCTCTCATGATGCAGGGGATCCATGTGTGTGTAAATAAGTATGACAGATTGCAACGCCTCCTTTTTTATCGTTGTCCTCCAACTCTTTCTTTTATCGGTGTCCGTCCCCTCTATGCGGCACGTGTGTCAGTCGTCGTTTGTCTGGCTGACGTCCCGAGTTTTTTCCAAGAGACGATTTATGTCGGTCGCCTACGTGAGCCGGCAGCCCCAAATAGTTTGCGAAGCGGCCATTTTGAAATGTAAACGCTAAATTATATTTGTCCACATGTCCTGTTGAAAAAGCTGAAGGTTGTGTTTGCCTTCTGCCCCCAGATGGACTTTCCGTCCTTTACTTTTCCCCTAGCCTTGAGTTTCAATCAAGGTTTTCTTGGCTCTATTTCCACCCGCTTCCACCTGCTTGGACGACGCCATTGTAGCCTTGCCACTATCTTCTCTTTTGTGTCTTACTGTAGCTTGGCCACTATTTTTTTTTGTTCCCTCTTTTCTCCTTTGTGCGCAGGTTGAGGCCGCTCTCCTGAGACTCGAGCGGGATTTGGGAGAGAAAGTAATGCTCTGCAATTAGCTGAAAGCTGTGTTATTTTGGGCGTTACTTGAAAAGCCTTTTTATTTGACTGTGTATTAATAGCATATTTGGCACCGGTGTCCGGGTGTGTTGCAGCAAGATTTAAAAAAAAGAAAAAAAACACTTACACCCAAATTTAGCAGGAACCGGCACTTGAAAAATCATATGTGCTATTTGTGCCGTGCAGCTTACGTCATCTCAAGTGTATGGCACTTTGGGGGGGGGGGGACGTGTAATAAGCAGGTCCCGCTGGTCTTATCCCGCTTCCCGAGACACACCGGCATGGGGGTAGCGTTAGGAGGAGGGTGATTGAGAAGCTCCAAGCGTGTGTGTGTTTGGGCGATAGAGGGGGAGAGCACTGCAGCAATCTGAGAAAGTAGGTCAGACATAGCAGAGGAGAAAAGAGGTACCGGAAAAGAAATAGAAGCAGAATTCTTTGGGTTACAAAAGTGGACTTGAGCTAATGCGGCTCTCCAATGGCTTCCTGCAGGCCATGTTTACCGGACACAACACTTCCAAATGAAATCGGCCCGTGCGTCTTTTCCGAAAGTTTCTTCGGGATATTATGTAAGCGTGCCGTGTCAAAAAATACAAAGTGGCACGGTAGATACACTAAGGGCACTCAGGCTCCTTTATATATGGGCTCCACTCAAGTATGAATTACCTTCCTCTTTTTTTTTTTTGCTCTTTGGGCCATGTCTGTGTTTTATTATTTATTTGACAGAGTATACCGCGTCTATAAATACACATCCCGGCCCCGCTGGAAACGGACCACGCCAGGGAGCGATTGCGCCGGAACCGTGCACACAATGGAATTGATTCATTGACAAGTGCTTGGGTACATATAGAAAGTGCACGCAGAAAATTGCCTTGATGAGTAATGGGAGGGGTCTCCATGCTTGGGAAATAAACTCGCAAAGAGGAGGGAAGAGCGCTTTACAACTGCTAATAAAATACATTAGAGAGGAAATGAAGTCAAAGCTGCATTTTACGGACAAAAATGTGTTTTTACGCTTCTCAATGGCTTATAATGAAACGTACGGAAAGATTAGGAGTGATCCCATTTCACAAACTCCACCCGGACCTCAACTCAGGCAATACCTGGAATCTAATTAAATTAAAGTCCAGAGATTTGAGTTATCTCCTGGACAAGTTGAGTGCAATATATGCACAAGTGAAGTGAGGTAGAAGGTGTGGAATATAAACTGTTTGAATTAGAAAACTGGATTTGAACTAAAAGGCCCCAAAAACAAAATGGCCGCTTTGTTGATGTTTTCATTCATTCACTTATTCTTAATAATCTTGCTGGTTTCTCTTGTTTGTGCCCTCCCAGTATGTGGCGTTTGGCTCCCTCTTCTTCATCCTCATCTCCATCTCCACTTTCTGCATGGAGACGCATGAGGCCTTCAACACCATCCTCAACAAGACAGAGAACGTGACGGTGGGCAACCAGACCCGCGAGGAGATCGTCTACGAGGTGGTGACCGACAGCTGGCTGACGTACGTGGAGGGCGTGTGCGTCATCTGGTTCACCATCGAGGTGCTCCTGCGAGTCATCTTCTGCCCCGACAAAGTGGAGTTCTTCAAAAGCACCCTCAACATCATCGACTTTGTGGCCATCCTGCCCTTCTATCTGGAGGTGGGCTTGAGCGGGCTCTCCTCCAAAGCCGCCAAGGACGTCCTGGGGTTCCTCCGCGTGGTGCGCTTTGTCCGTATCCTCCGGATCTTCAAGCTGACCCGCCACTTTGTGGGTCTGCGAGTGCTCGGCCACACCCTCCGCGCTAGCACCAACGAATTCCTCCTGCTCATCATCTTCTTAGCGCTGGGCGTCCTCATCTTCGCCACCATGATTTACTACGCGGAGAGGATCGGAGCCCACCCGGATGACCCGGCGGCCAACGCCCACACTAACTTCAAGAACATCCCCATCGGTTTCTGGTGGGCCGTGGTGACCATGACCACGCTGGGCTACGGAGACATGTACCCGGAGACCTGGTCGGGGATGCTGGTGGGGGCTCTGTGCGCCTTGGCCGGCGTGCTGACCATCGCTATGCCCGTTCCCGTCATCGTCAACAACTTCGGCATGTACTACTCGCTGGCCATGGCCAAACAAAAGTTGCCCAAAAAGAAGAACAAACATATTCCCAGAGCGCCTCAACCGGGGTCTCCCAACTACTGCAAACCGGACGCTCTGGCCATGGCGACTGCCTCGCCGCAGAGGCTCTTGGGAAATGTCCTAGGTGGCGTCATGGGATCCGGAGGCCTCGGAGGTGACTGTCCTCTCGCCCAAGAAGAAATTATAGAGATCAACAGAGGTGAGCTGTTTTATTTTTGTTTCCTCTTTAAGAATTCTGCCCGGTTTCGTACATGGCCATCAGATCTCATGTGTAATTTATTATCAACTGCCAGTTCCACACTTGCCTTCAGGCCCCCATCTGCCAGCCAGGAACAAACAAACACTATGTAATGGTCTGAAAGGGGAAGAGTGAAGTCAATTATCTATTAAAACAGCTTAATGCCTTCCGATTGCGCTGACTTGGAATATTTTCTCTGTGGTTTCACCAATAAAACCCGGAAGGGGGGTCATTTGGCTCTTTGATTGCTTTTTACGTGTGTCGGCGCACCTTTAATGCATCAGAGAGCTCAGAATTATTGCCAACGTCAGCGCTTTGAACATTTAGACTGCCTTGCTTCTTCTATTCATTAGAAAATTCTTGTTTGCTGATTCATGGGCTGTTTAGACAGGATGTTTGACTAATTTCCACTTTTTTCTTTAATTTGTGCAGTGTTGCGTGAAAGAATTTCAGAGGCCCACTCTGTGTCGTACGGTGTTCCACAGGGTTCAATGTCGGGGCACCTGCTGTTTTTATATTATTTGTTACCCCTGGTGTTTCCTTTGACTCATATTTATGTCCCGGTATGTATTTTCTAACGCTGCCCTTCCTTCCCTGTGCAGATTCCAAGCAGAACGGCGATGCTGCCTCGGCCGCGCTGGCCAACGAAGACTGCCCCACCATCGACCAGGTGCTCAGCCCTGATGAGAGGAGCCCAATAGGGCGGGGTCCTACTCGGGAACGCTACCAACAGGACCGGGCCTGCTTCTTACTCAACACCAGGGAATTCCGAGCCACGGATGGGAATGTGCGGAAAGGTACGTCCGATATCGGGAAAGCACCGACGCAAACGTGTTGTGTGTACGTTTGGGTAAACATGTCGTAAGGGCTGCTTTAGACAGGAGAGTGCACATTAAGTGGAAGAGCCGATCCCAGACTCACATGCACACTCAGCTCTTGTGCTCTGCTCTTGTTTGTTAGCGCCACTTTACATCCATGTTGTCCGTTTTATCATCACCGCTTGGTTTGATTACTCGTGTCCGATGTGGAAAGTTTCTGTGCGTCTCTTTGATTTTATTCCTCGTTTGACTTGCTCCATCTTTCCATGGTGTCCGTGCGGTTTGGTTGTCCGTACCGTAGCATCCATCCATGCTCATAAACAGTCTTTCTCTGTCTTCTGGACTCAGACAGTTAACCATGCATTAATTTACTTCTCGTCACTTCTGGTTCTCTCTTTCTCTCCCCCCTTATTTGGTCATTTCACCTCCCTTAACCCCCCCCCCCCACCCTTCCCTTAAATCCATGCCCTCATATTGCATCCCCTTTTTCCTTTGTGCCACATCAAACCCCGACCCCAATCCTCCCTCCCCTTTTAATTTCTGCCATCATCTTTGTGCTCATGACAACCTAACACCTTCACCCATCCATCCATTCATCCATCCATCTAATCACCCGCCCGCCACTCATCGCAATCAAACCACCGCTGCCGCCAACCTGCACCTGAACACTCCCCCGCACTCCCTCCAAACTTTTCAACACCACCCCCCATCCCCCTTGTTGACAACAAACTAGAGGCAGCAGCCCTGGCACCCAGCCCAGACTCCCCTCTGACTGAGGATTGGTATAAGATGGAAGGGTCTCTGTTACAGCAGGACCTCAATGCAAACTCCACCTCCTCCTGGATCAAACCATAGACCAGAGGTAACAATGCAGAAAAAAAATAATCAAACAAATCAAAAAAAGTCAAAAGAGCGCTAGCTACAGATTCGGCTTCAAGTGTCCATTCAACTCCATCTGGCTCGCCATCATGTATTGCATCATTGCAGTGATGTCACTTTGACTACAGCAGCAGCAGCACAGCAACACAAAATGCACACAAAACTTTTATTCACTCGCTCACATGTCCTCAAATGTGCAGACTCCTCCGGTGCACTGGTGCCAATTAGTCACCACCTAACCTCAGCCCAACCAATCTCATAGCTGGTTTGCTCTACCAATACAGCATTCATTTTTGTTGTCGCTGTTTTTTGGGATCATGTGTGTGTATCCGTGTAAAGCTTCAAATACGCATACAGTCATGCATGGGTGTAGTTGACAAACGGGACGGGACAAATTTGTTTTTGAACGCCCCCCTTTCGCAAATGATAGCTACGCCCCTGCAGTCCTGAGTGCAATAGCATAAAAGGCAAAAAGAGAAAACACACACTTGAAGAAACGGGAAATAGCCGTTCACGTTGTTGTCGTCTGACGTACCTCTGTTGTTGTTGTTGTCGTCTCTCCCTTCAGGTTGTGTCATATCACGCGTGTGTATGTGGGCTCTTTCTTTCCTACACGTCACACACAAAGTCTCAATGCCGTCTGAGTGTCGTGTTTGTGTTGTTGTGTGTGGCTTACTTTTGGTTCTTACGCCTTTCCCCCCCCCCCCCCCTCGACAATATGTTTAACAATGTGACTCCCCTCCCCCCATGGGCCTTAGGAAAAACACACTGCAACTTTGCAATACATATTTATAATTGTAGGAAATGTGTACAATTTACACAAAAGTATTGGGACACATGGCATTTTTTTTCCAAGAGTAAATTGATTACTCTTTCCAAGTGACCTCTGTTGTTGAAAAGTGTCATTTTTCCAAGATCAAAGGTCACTGGGGTAAAGGGGAGACATTAAGGTCAAAGGGGATAGTACTTCTGCAAACAACGCCAAGCTAAAGGCACTCAGTGCAAGACCTCAGCTTTGTGCTTTATGACCTTCATCAATCAGGTTCCCGCTGTCATCATCATCATCATCTCCAAGATCGAACACGGTGTCGCCGGCGCTTAATGCTTCAGAAATACTATTCCCCAGACCGTGCGACTGAGCTTTCCGTGCCAAGTGTAGCCCAAAGCTTCATAACTCTCGGCGTCCTGTGCTGCCAGCTTGAAAGAAATGACATGAAATACGGGCTTGAAAGCAACACTTGGTCGCGAAAAGACTTTGCACAATACAGTCCGAGATTACAAACGCAGGCAGGTAGAATTAAAAAAAAAAGTGGCTGCAAGGTAAGCATTTAGTTTTCACACAATGCTACACTTGATGATTTTGTAAAAATAGAAATATATGAGCGCAGATGAATCCCTCTTTAAAGTAAAGCAGGATTTAATAGCACCCAAAAAAAAATACAAAAGTACAATACAATGCGATTCTTGCTAACGTAGAATTTTAGATTGTCGCAGTGCAATATATATATATGAACACAAATGGTGGCGCAACACATGTAGCCAGACACTGTTAATGCAATCGCAAAATTATATGAGGAGTCTTCCTGTTATTTTTTTTAAAGAGGGATTAAAGTTATTGTTGTATGCTGCAGGTATGATTTCTTTTCTAGACAAACGCTTCAGGTGTCTTTGCCAAGCTTTATGTGTTCCTTCAATTTTGATTGTGGGCCATCTTGGCTTCCTGTGCTCTCAATGCAATACACTATATGCATGGCTAATTTTATACGGTTAGACAGTGGACTACTGGAGACCGACAAGGAGCTCCATCTTGTTGATTCTCTCTCTGTGAAGCTTATTTCATTTTTTTTCCTCTTTGCTGCTTTTTATTTGCTTTCAAGTTGTGTGTAACTTAATTTTTGTTGTTTTTGTGAGACTATTTTTTTTTTGTATGGTGTTTTATTTGTAGTTTTGTTTTGTTTTGTAGATTTTATGGCTAAGTTGTATATATTTTGATTTTTGGTGTCATTTACTGTCCGGTTGAATTCCTAAGTTTTGTGCAGCACACTTTTTATGTTCTTGTCAGTGAAGATAACTTTCCCAAATGAAATCACACAAATATAGAAGAGATTTTTTTTCAATAATAATAATAATTTGTGATTCAATTATGGGTTAAATAATTCCATGCAGATTTTTAGCAAGTTAGCCAGCCAATACAACATTGAATATTTTTACGTCGTTTTCTTTATTCAGTTATTAATTATAGCCATAATTGACAGTCTCCAACCAAACGTGATATTTTCTTTTCAAGTGATAACACTTGTCTCCATTGTCATATCACCTCATCATGATATACTGCAAATATTCCCTTTTTCTTAGCCAGATTAAATTTGTTTCAAACAGAACTAGCAATATGATACGTAAAGTGAGTTTAGAAAACATATTGATCCACATAATACTTTTTTTGATAACTTCCGATATGACCTTTAGGCCGACGTCAACAACTGCTTTATCAGCAGAGTACTGAATTACAGATGAGATATGCCTAATAAAGCGGTCACATTTCCTCCTCTGGATCGTGGCCTACGACTGTGGTCCCGGGGCAGATCAATTGTTTTAATTACTGGTAACTGGAGTCGGCAGCTTCTTTAACAGGCAATTGATCTCATGAAGCTGCTTCAACAAGCAGGCGCATAACGCTACTCGGACACTGGCACTAAATTCGATTCTCTTGGTTTTGTTGTTGAGTCAAGTCCGATTATTTGCAGTGTTTTTTCCCCCCTCTCTGTTTTATTCCCCTTTGTGCTCCCCTTCTCCATCAGCGTCGTCTTCTGCGATTAACGCTCATTCTTCCATCCCATCTCCAGGCCACCACTGCAGTGCAAGTGTATCTTAAAGTCCGACTAGGTAGGTATGTGTGTCCCGACCCGGTGTCAAGTGTAGTGTCTTTTCCCCTGATTATAAAACAAGCCCCAAAAGTAGCAAAATGTTTCTGAGTAAAGACACTCGTTACCATGGCGATGAGTTGACCGTGACAGACTGCAGTGGCCGAGAAACACGATGAGCACTTTTTTTTTTCCGTCTTCTTTTTGTGCTCGCTAACCGATACTGTTATATTCATCACTGTAAATATTTTTTATTAATACTGAACCTCATTCGTCATCTATTTCATGTTCCACATGACATGTCATTGATTCATTTTGGACAAGTGTTTCAAATTCAACATAATTGGGACCAAAAAAAAAAAAATCTATATAATTTTTTATGCACTCCATTTCGTCGCTACTTTTGGGTGCTAAGCGGTTCCCCACCTAAAAAAACAATCTTCCTGCAACAGCTTTTTATTTATTTATTTTGAAAAGTTCAGCCCTAGAAAATGCATCATCAATATTTTATCGAGGTACCGTTTGGCTAATGCGCTTGAGCGAGTCTAAAAAAGTATATTTTTAAAAAAAGAAAAAGAAAGGGTTTTTATTTATGGTTGGGGTCAATCAAAGCGGTTGTTTTTGTTAGGTAGTGCGGAAAAAAATGACAAACTTTCTTTAGTTCACTTTAATGGCTGTTTTTTTTTTTTTTTTAAATTCAAAACAAGAACACTTTACAAACAAGACTAAAGTTGTGCGGAGAAGCTTGGCAGTTTTAATTTTTTTAATGTTGACCATCTGAAGTTTAGAATACCCAAAAGCTTAAAGTGTACCTTTGGTCATTAGCTGTATTTTAAAAAAATAATTCTACAAATATGGCTTAATCAAATCCCTGAAGTTTATTTAAAAAAAGGAAATAAATGCCTTTTAGTAAACGTGACATGGAAATACCGGAAGCATCCATGTTGCTTAGTTTGTAACCCGGATCAGGAAGCTGCGTGACGTCAGCAAATTGATAGCATCTTGGCTAGCTCCAATCTCGTCCCCAGCGTTGTGCAGTGCCAACATTTTTTGCACATAAACAGAGGAAAACTGACGTGAAAAGGCAGCAGCGTCATGAAAAGAGATCCCAGAGACAAAACATTGCCGTTCTGAGACAGGTATGTATCTGTGATAAGCAGTTTTTGTCCGCAATTTTGATAAATTACTGGGCAATTATTGTGGTTTGGTTACATTGGTTTCCCGTCATGGCGGGCAAGCGCATTTTGCCAGGGAAGTCCGTTTCCTGTTAAGTGATTTTAGTAACGACTATGATCAATTGGTCTTTTAAGAAAATGTTTGGACGCTGATTTGTATAATACAGGGATGAGAATGGCAAATGTGAAAAAGCACGGAAAAGTAGCGGGGGGGGGGGGTGGGGGGCGAGAGTCGCCGAGGCTAACGTTGCCCGGCCAGCTAGCCGCCCCCCCCCCCCCCCATATATAAAAAAATAAATTTCTCAACGGATTTACGAAAAAACTTTCGACAGAATAATAATAATTACTCACATTACCCTTAAATTTCGACATAATCGATTTCTTATAAAGTCAGTATATTGGCCCTATTGGGGCGCCCCAAAACGGAATCAACTTTGTGACGTCATATCCGGGGTGCCATATTGCTTTCTTTTTTGATATTGTACATTCATTTTATATTAAATCAGTGCCTGCATTATACAGTTTGACCAAAGGTACACTTTAATTGTGAATGAATGCTATAATTACATCTAATCCAAGCTTCACCTCCAAACTTCATGCGGTCAACTCCTTTTATAACGTTTTTCAGGGATTATTTTCTACTGTCTGGGCCCAGCATTGTCTAAAGCACTTGTCATGCAATGACAGTTGCTTTATTCAATGGGCCTTTGAAACCAACTAACTTGGCTGTTTAAAAAAAAAAAAGAAGACGTATCATAACTCGCATTTTCTTGTTTTGTCCTGTCTGTTTTGTCTATGTCTGTCTGTCTCCTTTTGTATGTCGTTATGATTTCATGCTCCTTTCCATTTTCTTTTCATGTCGAACTATTGTGTAAAAACTGTGGGAATTGTTCTTCAAATTTGATTTTTATTAACCCCCCCCCCCCCAACACACACAATATCGTAAATCAATATTACGAAATGTAGCTACGAGCTATGAGAATTCTCGCAGTCTGACGAACGTGACGGGGGTGTCAGGCTCGTCTCTGCGGTTAGCTCCCATCACGAGCCCGCCTTTCGAAAGCTACGAGGCGCCGGGCCCGTTACGCCGCTGCCGTTCCCCCATCCCTTCCATTTTGTAGCAAGATGGCCGCACAAGATCGGAAGCTAAACGATGCTAGCCGGGCTCGGCTAACGTTGAAAAAAAATCTCTGACGAAAACCGATAGCAATAAGATCACGTGAACTTGAATGTAGACAAAATGACCTCTCGTCTTGTGACTTTATAATGCATGCCTTGGGTTAGCAAATAAGGTCGGAAAAAGAAAACTTTAGCGATAAGTTTCATTGAATTAAATGTAAACACAAATGTAATTGTATCACCACCTAAAACATCTTTTGCACAAAAAAAGCCACAAAAAGTGGATGCACAGATTTGTTACTTTATGTATAAAAAGTATACTACATGCAAGGGTTGTGCGATATTATCGTTTTTAGACCCATTAATTGAAACGACTGCATTAGAAGAGTGTTGCCCGCCAATAAGCGACTCATTAATTATTGACGACATTTTATAATAACTATATGAATTCATTCAGGTTTATTTACTGTCAAATCGTTGTGTCCTCCACATATGCAAGAAATGTGCAATATTCTTTTAAGACGGAGAACAAGCTGTGCAGATAAAGTACATTTGTAAATATCGTTTTTCAATATATATAAAAAAAAAATGTACAGACTTAACAAATCATTACAATAACAAAAATGAGCCAATCATATGTCCTCTCGGTTGTCGCTAAATGTAATAGTTTTGTGTACTTTTCTTTAGATTTTGACTCACAAAATTCTGTTTTGACACTAAAAGGAAGGATGAGGAATCAATGTGCTTCCAAAATAAATTTGCATGCCCAATTATTTAGAATTCTAAATATGTACAGGGTTTAGTCTTACTTACAATCTTTATGAGAAAAAAAAAATGCAATTCAAGCATGAAAAGAGTTTCCAATTAATTTCAAGAAAGAAAAAAAAGGACTCTACTAATGGGCACTCGGCGTCCATGTTTCAATGCTCTTCGTAGTCCGGTCCAGTACATAATACTCGCTCGCTCTCGGCGGCTAAAAGCCTCCGTAAACATTCGAGCACACCAACACTCCCTTTTTTTTTTTTTGTGACAATGTTGTTCTTTTTGGGGGCGGGAGAACTTTTTTGTCTTGCACTCAAGAGAAATGTCCCTGTCTTTTTGTTCTCAGGAGATCTTTTATTTGTTGACATACTGTATGTGACATTTTGTGTTGAGGATGTGGCCAAAAGTGGCCAAGTTTGCAGATTAAAAAAAAAAATAATAATAAACTGACGGGTAGGCAGATGTGCAATAAGTAAGTGCCTCTATGAGGCCCCCCCTGGAGGTTCTCATGTCAAGTTAGGAGTCCGTACTAATTAGCTAGATTTAACTAGCTACACTAGATGTACTGTCAAAGCGATACTCGTAATGTAAGTTGAATTCATCATGTTCACATGTGAATACATTAAAGTCACGTGACATTCAATCAATTGTCGGTATTGCAAAAGTTGCTCACAACTGTTTATTTGAACGTACGTTTTCTTATTTTCCTCTAACGCTCGTGTTTTTTTAAATGTTTGCAACTCTTGTGGTTAATGTACTGTACAGTGCTTCACAAATGTATTAGACACTGCAAAAAAAACATTTCTACATATAGATAATTGAAAAAAAATATTTTGCTGTTTACTAATGTTAATTTACAGCAACACTGCTGGTGGCCTAGTACATTTAAGCACTAAATCTTAAACATGTCTTTGTCAAAAAAAATAATTAGTCACTGGCCGAGCTGGGGTTGGGGGCACTGGAAATATGAAATATGCTTGACACTCCCCCGGGTGCCGGATCAGATAATTGGCTTTGGTTGTTTTCCCATTTTTTTTGCAAGCTTTCCCCTTGTATAATCAATATTTATCAGCATTTTCTGAATATTTGAGGGGTTCATGAAAAAAAATAAATAAATTGCAAGACACCCTGAGATATCCTTAAGCCCCCACCCACCCCCTCCACCAAGGAAAAAAAAATCCTAGCTCCGCCAGTGAAATTAATGTGTTTGAAGGGACAAAAATACACTAGTCATAATTTATAATGATATTTTTTTGTCATCAAATTTTTATATTGAGAATGCTAATCAGTCCTTTTTCTGCTGCGCTGTGGATGAAACTTTTTCTTCCCCCCCCCTTAAACTGAGCTCAAATTCATTCTTAATCTTATAATCTCTATTAACACGACACTCATAGAGGATAATATTTCCAAAACGGACTATTTGACAGAAGAAACCACGTGGTTCATTTTAGACGAGCTCAAATGTATTTTCCAAGCAGATTTTCCTCGAAGACAACAATGGTAGAACACGGCGAAGGCAGAGAGAAGAACCACCACAAAATTGTGTCTAACAACAATGTTGTATTGATTCCTTCAATGTGCCCATGAACATCACATGTATGTTTTTGTTCATCTGTCCGAAATTGTTTCATTTATTCTGACAGTTAAACGGCAGTGTGCACAGGTAATGCTAATTACTTCCCTACCTGAGTGAAATGCAATGTGAATATTTAAATTGGCATAACAAAAAAAAAAAAAAAAAAAAATGCTCGTCTGCTATAAACCAATGTGCTAATGTTTTACATTTCTGATTGTTAGCTGAGTGTGATTATTCATGACTTTCTGTTCTTGTCTTCACAGTGTTAAGTTTCTAGCGTTGGCCTTCTCTCTCTAACGAGGAGTCATTAAGCGGTTAACACATATTTGCGGCGGGAGCCACGTAGGCGGCGAGCGTGACGTGGATGGACGTTTTAAAGGAGATGCTCGGGGGTCACGAGAGAGAGAAAAAGAAAGAGAGGGGAGAGGCCTCACGTTTAATCATGAATTCCCAAAATTCACACCGTCTGCTCCTGCTCACGTCGTTACCAAAGTAGCCTCTCGGAACTCCGACCACCACATTTTTTTTTTTTTTGTGTGACCCTCAACCTTTTTTGGGCCAATTGACTGAACATTGCACTGACACACTTTGGGAGGAAAATCAAAAAGGACACATTCCAGATGACATCACCATCAACATGTTTCCAGAAAAAGAAAAAAGGAAAACTTTGTCTTCACAAGGGACTGAATGAACAATGTAGCATCTCTGCTAACACCGTAGCATCTGTTGGCCGGGACACGACTTGACCTTGGATTTATGCAGAGTCGAGGTCACGGCTCTCCTGACATCCGTTCCAGTGAAGAAGTAAAACACCCCAACAGTACATGAGAGACGGGTCTTAACCTTCAAGAAAAATCCCAATGACCCGCATAAAGATCAAGTTTAGCGCCCGCCTCTGAAACTTTGTCTTCCATTCAACTTCTATAAAACGCGATCATTTAAAAGCTACGACGTCAAAACGAAGCACATGTAGCATCGACGCGGTTTGACCTTCAGCCTGCCCTACAAGACTTTTTTTTTTTTTTCTCTCATGTACTGCAAAGGGGGAAAGGAGGGGGTCAAATCCAGAAGGGGAGGGGAGGATCTCGCTGGATGACCTTCCGCGATGTCATCAAGATTAACTGAAACGAGCCCACTTGGGTTTGAACTGCTACTTGCATCCATGAAGCACATTGAAGCAAAATTAGAGCGGAAAATAAACTCAAGGAGAGCGGGAGCTCGGGACCACTCTTGTCAGTCTTTGGTCCAATCCAATCTGCTTCATTTGTAATGAAGAGGTGAATGGACAGCCCCCCCCACCCCTGCCCCAAGGACACGTTTTCAAAAAGGATTCAATTTAAAGGGACCAATCAGATTAATAGCCCCCCCCGACCCCCAGCACACACAAAGGCCTACACTGCCAACGAGGCACAAGAACCCCCCCCAGATGAATACTGCCCAAAATGTCTCTTCGGCATCTCTTGCTGCCCCGGCGGGCCGCTTGACAGGTGAGTCGATGTCACGGCGAGGACGGCCCCGGCAGGCGGAGCCATCAAGGAGCAGAAGCGGACCAAATATAGTGCAAGTGTACAAAAAAAAAAGAGAGAACAAATATATATTTTGATAAAACAAATCTAAGTATGGCTAAGATGGTCCAGGATGGAGAATATCAGATGCAAAATGTGAAAATTTGCCATAAAAAAAAAAAAAAAAGTCCACGGGGGAAAAAAAAATAACAAGGTTGGCAGACTTCAAATGGACTCATGCACTGAGTGGAAAAACAGCAAAGACATCGAGGTACAATGGATGCCCCCCCCCTCCCCTTCAACAAATGAGGGGAGGGGGGGTTGGGGGGTGCGTGGTGGTGATGCATTTTTGTAACTTTGTTTACCAGCATGACTACTTTGCATGACTGTCTTTTCTGCAAACCCTTAGTTGAAGACAAGGGTGCTAGAGATACAAAAACATATATATAAAATGAATTTTAAAAAAAATGTTATATGCAATTCATGTTTAAAGAGAAAAAAAAAGATTCTAATGAAAGAGAAGATATATTTTGTTTGGAAAAGTTGAAAAAAAATGTGAATATTGAAACATGTATGTTTGCAAGGTTACACCCTGAGCTACGTTTTGTTGGATGAAATCTCTCTGCTTCTACTGCCCTACTTTCCTCATTCCACGAACATAGTTTGACTATTTTCAACACGCTATATTTTGCTAACATCTCATCAAGCGTCGCCATTATCATCACCCAAGACTTTGCCGAACCGTTAGCTTGCGCGCAAGAGTCGAACCGTTTGCACAACGACCGTAGCAGCAACTAAAAAACAAACCTAAACAAAAAAGCTCTCTGTATTTTGACTGCTTGAGTAACACTCATAGTTTTTGTTTTTTCTTTGGCAATAATACGAAGAGGAGTCGACTGTAGCAGGGAAAACCAGACGGAGTAGCTTTCGGGTCTCGGTTCTGTTCCACTTAGCGGAAAGATGGATATGCAGTGGTCAGGCCAAACCAATTTGGAACGCTGGTCAATTTTTTTTTTTTTTCCTGAGCGTTTACATTCATACTTTTTTTTTTTGGCCTTTCCATGATCAACTTTCTTAATGTAGGGAGGAAAAAAAAAATTGCATGCTGATAATCTTAAGCGGGTGAGGAAGCGGACAACATTTTGACATCGCCTCTGTTAATCATGAATCCTAAAAAAAAAAAAAAACAATGACCACTGTGCTGTGTCGTAGAGCAGAAACGTCGTCTTCCTCCCAGAGGCAAATGGCAACACACTCGGAGTGTGTAAAGGTAGCTTGTCTTATTTTTTTTTTTTGACAGTCTTGCATCATCCTGACACATCAAACGAGACCCAGAGCTTCCAAAAAAAAATGATGTCAGTCACGTGGCGAAGATATGAGATCCCAGTGCCCACCGAGGAAAAGCTGTTGAGTTATTGATTTGTGACCAAATCCTTCTTCCATTCAAGCCCTGCTGGTTCAGGGCCGCTGAAGGTTTCTTCTTTGCATTCCCGTAGTGTCGCGACTTGGAGAGCTGGCCGGTGTGTGACACTCACAAGTGTTCACGTAGATCTCCGCGAGTCTACGCTGGCCTTACAGGGTCTGAGTGCAACCAAAAAAAAAAAAGCGGTGTCCCATATGTGTCACTCATTGTTATTGTTTGTGTTTTTTTTCACAGTTTCCATCTCAAAAGACAGTTATAGCCCCTGGGGTCAAAGAGGTCAGAGGTCAAAACGGTGCATGCAGAAACTCATCACCCAGGTGTGTTTGTTTCAGGTCGAGAATTGCATTTAATCATATCTCATCTGTTCGCATCAATTTTACGGGCTATTTTTTTTCCATGTATGCTTTCCGATATTAAGTTTCGAATTTAAAAATCTGATTAATTTGTGTTTTTGTTAGGTGCTTGATTAAATTGTTTTTAGTTCATTTGAAAACACCGTATGCAATCTGCACCAGGAATGCCACTGATTGACACTTACTGTAATGCTCTCTAGGGCGCGGATATTTTTTGGACTGTGTGTCTTGGCAAAAAAATTATTTCACATTATAAAGCGTGCGGAGTAGTAATCCATCGTTTTTTTTCTATCACACGCCGCCGTGCACGGGATATTGCAGAGTGACGTCACGCATTCCCCATAAGCGTTCCAAAGATAAAAAGATATACTGGAGAGGAATAGGAAGACGAGGTGGTCACTGAGGTATCCGGATTTTATTTTTTCAAACGCCGTAACGCATCGAGAACTGTATACAGTATATTTCAACGGAATGTTCATGATGGATCTTTTTATATTTTCAAGAGCGGGATAGAAAGAGAGAGCGAAAATAGAAACATATCAATAAAAGTGTCATAACATATTTCTACTACTGAGACTTAAAAATGTATGAATGTCAAAGCGAACTAATGTGAAATCAATCTCCTTGAATGAATTAACTGGTTATAAGTCATGAGATGCTTTTCTTTTTTTTTTGTTTTCTTTTTTTTTTTTTTTTCCAGAGACGTTGAAAATTGCTTCAAATCATTGAGAAGAACTTAAATAAATGGGAAAAATTCATGACCTTTGTGCTATTTTTGTTTCCGGCCTGCTGGGGAAAGTCTTCCAAAATATACCAGGAGAATAGCGAAAGGCATTAATTACTCATAATTCCTGCTAAATTCTCGTGAGAGCGCATTCCGAGGGCACGTGCGAGCAGGGCCGACGGTTAAGCGTGCCACTCGGGTCCAGGATCCCGCCGCACGGTGATGGATGTAATCCAAGTTGAAGCGTGAACACAATGAGAAGTCCTTGAAGAAAGTGAAAGATGACACATGCAATTGCAAGTTAAACGATATGGCGTGATGTATCGGGATGACAGCATTTCCAAGAAGCTGTATAGCGACCTCCTCGTTTTAGCGTCTGAAAAGTCAAGACATGTCACATGATGCTGATCTATGATTTTTACTGTAATTTTTTCCAACGATATCTGAGAAGGATGATGTCAAGTCATTGATATCGTGGAAAACGGATGCCATCCCAATGTGACATTTTGAAACCGATACGGAATAGTTGGCGACGTACGCAAGGGGCTTTATATATATATATATGGAGTGTCGGATGTCTGACAACATACTAGGCCTCTTTTCGAAAATGTTTTCCACTCTGAATGTGACCAACTCAATTGTTTTTTTTAACTATTTTCGAGAGGGGAAGTAAAAATAATAGAGGGTGTGCACACTTTTGCAACCATGTCATTTATTTGTACTCTTCAAAGTAAAATAATTAAAAAAAACAAAAAAGTCAATTGGGTTGTACGGTCACATGATTGGTAGAAAATAAATGTGTCTTGGCCTTAGGGGTGTGTAGACTTTTTATATTCATTGCATGGGCGTTTATAGGTACATCAGATATGTATATGTGCGTGTCCTGTGACTAAATGCAGCATTGCTGGCAGAGATATTTTGTTTCCCCCCCTCCCTCATCCCTTCTTTTGGTCCCAAACACTATCGCCCTCTAGTGGTCTGCCGAGATGAGTTCAAGGGGAAAGAAGAGACTCATGGTATGTTTTACACAGCCACACTAAATTTACAACTAGTAAGTGCCCGCAGACCGGGTTTCGTTATTTCACCCAGTGATCACTGTTACGATTATTAATAACATCAACGGTATCCGGAGTGAGTAATATTTAATGCACTGATATTTTTATTTTGTGTCAATGACGTAAGTTATTTTTTTTTATTGTTCAGGTCTGACTATTTATGGACGTCCGTGTCATAGACAAATGTGAAAATGGAAAGAGCGGTGAAACGGACTGAACCGGTGGAAGACACATCGTGTCTTTACAGCTACTGACATGAGAAGCTTCAGCTGATACGCTTGAAGTTGAGCTTGGAGAAGGCTCGTTGAGAGAAGCTCAGAGGAGGGCCAACTGAGTCCAAGGGATCTGGACGGGGATTCCATAGGAGGGCTGCGAGGGACCCCGGCCAGATTATTGAGCTCGTTGGCGAAGCCAACACCGAGCGCGACCATGCACATTTGACACCTGATAGCTGCCACCGAAGCTTGTGTTACTCCATTGCTAAAATGGGGGGGGGAAGGAGGAGGGAGGGGTCAAACCGAGATTGAATTTCCTCAGAACAGCATTCCTGAAAAATTTCAAGAGTGGACAAACATGAGGGCACACGGGACGGACAATATTGTGGATGTCGCTCGAGCAAACAAGTGGCGCTGGAGGACAGACAGTGGCGATTTATTTGAAGGACGCCACGGACAGAGAAGCCGCCAAGCAGCAGAAGAGGAACAATGTGAGAGCTCAAGTTGGAGTCCAGTGAGTAGAAGATCTCCTTTTCTGCTTCCCTGAGCAATGCTAATTAACCGCATCCACTCACGGGACTGTCACTTTGGTTTCAGGCCATCTAGACTCGCAGTTCCACAGGAGAGCCGTCGGGAGGACACTCGAACTCGGGATGGACGACGGTGACCAACAGGATGAGGAAAAAGCGGGAGAGAATGATAAAGAGATGAAGAACCAGATGAATATTGTGGAAAAGGGCGTGACGGAGTTTAAGAGAGAGAAGAAGAGGCGCGGATGGGCGCTGAGCGAGCGACTGGCCATAAATGTTTCGGGGATGCGCTACGAAACACAACTTCGCACTTTAGCCCAGTTCCCCGACTCCATGCTGGGCGACCCGCAAAGAAGGTCACGCTACTTTGACCCCCTGCGAAACGAACTTTTCCTGGACCGCAATCGGGCTTGCTTCGACGCCATCCTCTACTTCTACCAGTCAGGCGGGCGGCTGCGGAGGCCCGCCAACATCCCCCTGGACATCTTCATGGATGAGCTTTTGTTCTACGAGCTGGGAGAGGACATCATGAACCGCTTTAAGGAGGACGAAGGCTTTACCAAAGAGGAAGAGAGGCCGCTCCCCGCCAACGAAATGCAGAAAAGACTTTGGATGCTTTTTGAACACCCGGAGTCTTCGTCGGCCGCTCGCATCATCGCCATCATCAGCGTCATGGTTATTGTGGTGTCCATCCTCATCTTCTGCCTGGAGACGCTGCCGGACTTCCGCGTTGAGAAGGAGACACGAGAGGTACGGAATGTTAATGGAAATAGAATCATGTGGAATAGTCTGATGACCTTTGACCTTGAAGTTTTAAAAGTTCCAAACGTTATTGTGAGAGAAAAAAATAGTCACGATGATACTTGAAGTCAAGAATGTGTAAAAGGAGAGAAGAGGCGGGGCTTGGATGCGGGGGTCAGGTGTGCCCCGCAAAGGTCGCCACGCATAGGTGAAGCACTGCCAAAGTTTCCCGCCGGATTAGAACAGAAGATTAAAAGGTCTCGCAGGACATCGGGTCATGTTAATACATTCTTTCGGTGCCGGGCCGGGCCAGGAAAGTCACTTTGTCCGGTCCAAGTCAGCGCGCCGGCGACGAACGCGGAGACGGGCGGGAAGCGGTAACAGCGAGACGCTCTCGGATTTCTCTTCAGACATCTCGCGAGGTTATATTTAGTTTGAGGAGAGCCCTTGGAGGTGATGATGACATACGGGTAATCACCTGACCTACTACCAAATATAATTTCCAAATTGCACGGAAAAAGATCATCAAACACCCGAACGGTCTATGAAATAAACAACAAGCCATCTTGTTGAATTAAAATGGCCTCCACCCGTCAACGTGATGCTAACCCTGGCGCAAAACGGAAAGACAGGTGCACTGCAAGCGAGATCGGGGCAGCTATGATTGATATGCAAAGCCGCAAATGTCAAGCGCTTTATGGCGGCGGCCAAAAGTGACAGCCAATCAGATGGCGAACAACATACTATCAGAATACTGCGAAAACGGGATCCCCCGGACCTAAAGGGGTTAAAAATAGCCCGGCTTTTAAAAGCCTTTCATATTTTGCCAAACGTGTTTATTCGATTTCTGGGTAAGAGTCAGATGAGAAGGTGACCTGCTTGTGTTGTTTATTTCCCAAGCTCCATTTTGCTTTTTTGTTTTTGTGGTTTGTCTGCCACCATCTCAGGATCATCTTCACAAGCACCACGGCCAAGGGAGGAACGCGTCCGAGGCCGTGCCTCCACCTGCTAGTGTTTTCAACGACCCCTTCTTCATGGTGGAGACCGTTTGTATCTTCTGGTTCTCTTTTGAGCTCATCATGCGCTTTTGCTGCTGTCCCAGCAAGATACACTTCTTCAAAGACGTCATGAACATCATCGACTTCAGCGCCATTTTGCCTTATTTCGTCACTCTGGGAACGGAGCTCGCTAAGGAAAGCGAAACCAGCCCGGCTACTTCCTTAGCTATTATCAGAGTCATCCGACTGGTGAGGGTATTCAGGATCTTCAAATTGTCCCGTCACTCCAAAGGTCTTCAGATCCTCGGTCAGACGCTGAGGGCGAGTATGCGTGAATTGGGCCTTCTGATTTTTTTCCTTTTCATCGGCGTCATCCTTTTCTCCAGCGCCATCTACTTCGCCGAGGCCGACCACAACGACACGGCCTTTGTCAGCATCCCGCACGCTTTCTGGTGGGCTGTGGTCACCATGACAACGGTGGGCTACGGAGACATGTACCCGCAGACGGTTTGGGGGAAACTGGTGGGCTCCATGTGCGCCATTGCCGGCGTGCTGACCATTTCCTTACCAGTGCCCGTCATCGTGTCTAACTTCAGCTACTTCTACCACCGGGAGACGGAATGCGAGGATCGCTCCCGCTATAGTCACGTCACCAGCTTGCCGTGGGAGGACGAGGACCCAGAGGAGGGAGAGGCACAAGAAGGGAACCTGGATCCCGAGGGGGATTATTACGCAATCGGAGGCACCTATAACAATCTCAACGGGACCGTTTTGGCTAACGTGGGGCAGAGTGCTGAGTATGAAGGAAATATCCATTTAAGGGAACCGCTGGTCACCCAGGTGTGAAAAAGAAAAACAAACGAGTGACAAAACGTTTACCTTGATCATTCAAATTTAGTCTTACAGAACCTGTAGAATTTGTATATTCTCATGTTCCCTCATCCAAATCATTTTATTTGCTTGACTTTTAAAATGTGCGTGTCCACACACTATGACGTCTTACCCACTTTTTTTTTAACCGGAAACGTCGAGACGGTCTCTATGAACAAAAAAAAAGCCCTTGTTGCAAACACAACCAGAGTTCTCGTAAACAGAAGACGTCATTCTCTGCATTCTTTCGGTCGTACGCAAACGTTCAGAGCTTTGGCCTACGTGAGCTGAGCGGACTGACCTCATCATAACAATGAACGAGAACATCCGGCAGATTTGTGATTTGTTGAAAACACCGACGCTACTGTTACGTACTCAGCCTTTGAATAAATTCTCTATTTTACTAAATTCCGAGAATGAACTCGTGTTTATTGTAAAACTGGATTGTCCGCTTCGTTAGTCACACCTTAAGTGACATCTTTACGACTGACCTTTTTGCAAAGCTACGCGACTAACAATATAAGCTGTTTTTATCTTGCGTTTTCCCGGAACACTCAAGCCTTTCTTTCCATTGAACGGAAGGCATGCGTATTTTAATACGCATGCTGCTTTGTGTTAGTGTCACTGTCCGGCACTGTATACTACAGTTTAAAAAAAAAAAAAAAAAAGAACAGGATTCCCCTGCACCACTTGAACACAAAATGCGCAGCAACACATGTAGACAGACAACACATATATATTCTTTATCCTGCAAAAAAATACTACTTGAAAAATTGTTCATTTGTCTGCATGACTGTATTCTACTGCCACCTGGTGGCCACATTACACCAAAATGAGCCTCAATGAATTCAAAATAATCCATAAGATGTTTCATTGACATTTTATTTCATTGTCATTTTAAAGTCAATACAAAAGACTTACAGATGAAGTCTCAAAAAATAATTTATTTTCATCCAAATCTTTTCCAGTGTAATAAAATGCATGTAATCTTGACACAAACACCCTATCCACACCCAAACATTCAAAACTGAAATAATAAAATACAATAATATTAATTATTAAATACACAACAAAAAAATAAATCCAATACAGTAAAACATTTCACATTTTTCAATCTGTCCATCCATTTTACTTTTAATTTAAAAATCCACCAATGAATGCTTAGCACTCACTCCCTTCACTTTTCCACTGACAACTGAGGACTGAGTATAGAACCCTGAGACATTCCCAGAAGGTCATCGGAATCCAGGTTGAAGTTTTCCCTCTCCGGTGCCCGTTGGGATGCCGTTTCCCTCGGGAGAGTATCTCTGAGTGGCAGGAATCGGGTGAAGGGGACGGCGTGCCCATCCGGGGAACGGCGGGGACCCAGCGACAGGGCAAATCCGTGATGCGGGGACACAAAGCGGGTGTACCCGTCCGCCAGCAGCAGCTCTCGGAAAGTGCAGTCGACCTCTGAGAAATTCGACTGTGGGAGACACAACCTTGCGTGAGATAACTCGCCAACTGGACTGATTGTTAAAAATATTTTCGACTGATCCTTCACTTACCTGCCCCCTCAGAGAACCCGCGCTGTCGGCGCACAGAAACAGCGATGACCTCTGACCTTTAATGGCGATGTGGCCCGGCTGCACCGACTGTAACTGCAGCACACCTGTGAACGTTCACGCACAAACGTGAAGGCCTCCAATGATTCATGAATCTTTTTATTTATTTTTTTTAGCAGAGATTCAAATGCTGAATTGCGAAACACTTACCGTAAGGAGTCTGAACGTCGCTACTAGACACGCTTCCATCCTGGCTTATCTGTAAGTACATTCCTCGTCTGTGATTTTCTGCAAAAGTAAGAAGACAAAAAAAAAATAAGCCATGCTGTGTATCAAATTGGGCCTCATCTGAAATACTCTACCTGTGTAAAGATGCACCTCCCTGACTTGACCATTAAAGGCTAAAAGTGGGTTGGAGTCAGGAAGATACAAACACATAGAGATGCGAAGTAGGATTGCGAGGAGAAAAAAGTACCCAAAAATCTTGTTTGCCGACCAAAACATTTGGAGACCAAGAGAAAATATCACAGTTACTGTACTCTTGATAAATAAAATAATAAATATAAATACAAAAATAATTTATAAATAAATTACAAAGAATAAGGCAAGAAGAACAAACTTAAATAAGAAATATTGTGGCTCCTGGAATGTAAGTTCTGGCTTTTAAAACCAAAGAACTTTGTGCGTTTATAAAGGAGCCGGAGGAGGGTCCATCATGACTCACTTTTAAAGTGATTTAATACTGAGCGGAAGTTCTACGTCTATATATGGCCCTTTTCCTTGTTTGGAATTCTGAAGATTTAGTATCCGTAAAAACACTTGTGCAGCATGTTTTATTCAACATATTTCTTCATTTTATCGAAATCATTTTACTGGATTGTGTTTTAACACATACACTAGAGTTGACAGAATGATTTTATCGTTTGTTGTCAAGAAAAGTCTTCTTTATACAACAGTAGGAGAATATAGCATGAGATCCAAAAACAGCTTGTGTCTCTGGAATTTCCAGAAGTTGTCACCAAGTGCATTAGTGACCAGTAGATGGCGACAGCGAGGCGTCTGAAGACAATGTATTGTTCTGGAATATTACGATATGTTGCCGTAATTTATGGCACGGGATGTACTTTTATTCTGTGCCCTGAAAGTAAACATTTCCAGGGTAACCCAAAGCAGTCATCATAAGTGGCCGCTGGGTGGCGCCAGTGTGAAAAAAGTGCGGTTCACCAAGCAAGTGAAGAAGGTTGTTTTGGATTGGGGACGTGACGTCAGGCATTCAGGTGAATTGATGAGCGGCGTGTACGAGTGAAGGAAGATGGCAGTCGACGGCGCGGCATTCTCTCAGGTAAGCGGGCACACGAGCAAATGTTTGTCGTCCGTTGCCGTTTTTCACGACGCCTTTTTGCTTGTTACAGGATTTTCGTCCTTGGAGGACGCAGTAGCGTTTGAGGTTTGAGGACGGTACGTCACAATTCACTTTTTTTTGCGTCGTTCAGTGTCCTCTCCCCATTTTACTATTGCGGTGGTTGGTTATTGACTTTTGTGCAATTGAATGAATGAATGAATCTTTATTGCGAACATGATTCAAAAAATAAAAAAACAACAAAAACAAACGACAATATGCATCACAATTATTTTCCTTGAGCGTTTGAATTTGCCAATTGTTTGTGATTTTTGTCAAACCCTTGACGTTCCAAAGCCCTTCTGCTCCAAATAAAGCTATAAAAAAATGAATAGATAAATAAATAAATAAGTGTATAGATAAGTACATAAATTAACCAGTAAATGACTGAGTATTTAGAATCGGTTCACTCAAAAGATTCATTCAAAAGAATCGTTCACTGAGTTGTTTGCTACTCATTTATTTATTCATTTAATTTTCTTACCTCGTGTAGTGTACCTACTGAATTGTTCTTTCATCCAGCTCGCGGTGCTTGCCTTCACCTGTCGGTGGATCACCAGCTTCCTGACCTACAGGAGACAGCATGTGAGGCTGGAGACATCACATCTGACACCCGGACCACCCATACTGGCGCCCTCCAGTGGTACGTCCTCTCCCCACTGCTCTTCTCACTCTACACTAACTATTGCTCCTCAGGCGACTCTTCTGTGAAGCTCCTGAAGTATGCAGACGACACCACTCTCATCGGACTGATCCGGGACGGTGACGAGACTGTGTACAGACAGGAGGTGGAGCGGCTGGTCCACTGGTGCAGCCAAAACCACCTGGAGCTGAACCCGCTCAAGACCTTGGAGGTGACAGTGGAGATCCTTCACCACTTTCACCCTTCACTATCCGCAGTAATACCATTCTCTCCACAGACACCTTCAAGTTCCTGGGATCCACAATCTCTCGGGACCTGAAATAGACCAGCCACATAGACTCTGTCCAGAAGAAGGCCCAGCAGAGGCTGTGCTTTCTGAGACAGCTCAGGAAGTTCAACCTGCCACGGGAGCTGCTGAAGACCTTCTATACTGCCATCATCCAGTCTATCCTCTGCACCTCCATCACTGTCTGGTTTGGATCAGCCTCCAAACAAGACAAGCACAGACTGCAGAAAAGATCATTTGAAATCAACCTCCCATCTCTCCAGGACTTGTACCTGTCCAGGACCAGGAATTGTGCAAGTAACATCTCTACAGACCCTTCTCACCTAGGTTGCAGTCTATTCGAACTACTCACCTCAGGACGGCGTTACGGAGCTCTGTACGCCAAAACCAGCAGACACAGAGACAGCGTCTTCCCCCAGGCTGTCGCTCTGATGAACTCACACAACTCTTGGAGTCTCAGTCATTGCTGTGCAATAACATCCTGCTCTCGACGCCTTTTTTGAATTGTCTGTATTATGTGTCCTGTGTCCACTCTGCATCCATTGCAGCCTAGTCATCCTAGAAGCGGGATCCTCCCATCTGTGGCCTCTTAAGGTTTCTCATTTCCCCTAGTAGGAGTTTTGAGTTTTTTCTTTGCCCTCCTGGGTGTTTCAGACCAGGGGATGTTTGAGAATATTTGTCAATTTTCGCACATGTCCTGAGTGTTGTTAGTCACCTAAATGTTGAACAGAGGCTGAGATGTACCGAAGTCAAATTCCTTGTTTGGCATGCTCAAATATATATAAAAACTAATAAAAACATATAATAAAATAAAATATATAATAAAATATAATAAAAATTATTGAGTCTTCTTGAATCTTGAATGAGGTGTACTTAATAACGGACCACTTCATTAGGGAAAAATTATGTTATTAGGTCCACTTGAAAATGGCGGTGTACCTAATGGAGTGTCCAAGTGACATCACAGATCAAACAGCCAATCAGAAAGTGGGGGTGTGACTCCCTCGTTAAGTGCAGGTGCGTGAAAACTTTTAGCTTCTTTCACGTGCTAAAGGAGCTAAAAGTTTTCACGCACCTGCACTTAACGAGGGTCACTTGGAAAAAATGTTGGAACGCGGCTCCGAGGACTAGAGCTTGACACATGACCTTTGACCATGATATTTCCCTAATAAAGTGGCCTGTTATTATGTACACTTGAAAATGGCGGTGTACCTAATGGAGTGTCCAAGTGACGTCACAGATCAAACAGCCAATCAGAAAGTGGGGGTGTGACTCCCTCGTTAAGTGCAGGTGCGTGAAAACTTTTAGCTTCTTTCACGTACTAAAGGAGCTAAAAGTTTTCACGCACCTGCACTTAACGAGGGTCACTTGGAAAACATGTTGGAACGCGGCCCCGAGGACTAGAGCTTGACACCTGTGACCTTTGACCATGATATTTCCCTAATAAAGTGGCCTGTTATTAGGTACACTTGAAAATGGCGGTGTACCTAATGGAGTGTCCAAGTGACGTCACAGATCAAACAGCCAATCAGAAAGTGGGGGTGTGACTCCCTCGTTAAGTGCAGGTGCGTGAAAACTTTTAGCTTCTTTCACGTGCTAAAGGAGCTAAAAGTTTTCACGCACCTGCACTTAACGAGGGAATCACACGGACACTCCATTAGGTACACCGCCATTTTCAAGTGTACCTAATAACAGGCCGCGTTCCATGTTTTCCAAGTGACCCTCGTTAAGTGCAGGTGCGTGAAAACTTTTAGCTCCTTTAGCACGTGAAAGAAGCTAAAAGTTTTCACGCACCTGCACTTAACGAGGGAGTCACACCCCCACTTTCTGATTGGCTGTTTGATCTGTGACTTCACTTGGACACTCCATTAGGTACACCGCCATTTTCAAGTGTACATAATAACAGGCCACTTTATTAGGGAAATATCATGGTCAAAGGTCACGTGTCAAGCTCTAGTCCTCGGGGCCGCGTTCCAACATGTTTTCCAAGTGACCCTCGTTAAGTGCAGGTGCGTGAAAACTTTTAGCTCCTTTAGCACGTGAAAGAAGCTAAAACTTTTCACGCACCTGCACTTAACGAGGGAGTCACACCCCCACTTTCTGATTGGCTGTTTGATCTGTGATGTCACTTGGACACTCCATTAGGTACACCGCCATTTTCAAGTGTACCTAATAACAGGCCACTTTATTAGGGAAATATCATGGTCAAAGGTCACAGGTGTCAAGCTCTAGTCCTCGGGGCCGCGTTCCAACATGTTTTCCAAGTGACCCTCGTTAAGTGCAGGTGCGTGAAAACTTTTAGCTCCTTTAGCACGTGAAAGAAGCTAAAACTTTTCACGCACCTGCACTTAACGAGGGAGTCACACCCCCTCTTTCTGATTGGCTGTTTGATCTGTGACGTCACTTGGACACTCCATTAGGTACACCGCCATTTTCAAGTGTACCTAATAACAGGCCACTTTATTAGGGAAATATCATGGTCAAAGGTCACAGGTATCAAGCTCTAGTCCTCGGGGCCGCGTTCCAACATGTTTTCCAAGTGACCCTCATTAAGTGCAGGTGCGTGAAAAGTTTTAGCTCCTTCAGAACGTGAAAGAAGCTAAAACTTTTCACGCACCTGCACTTAACGAGGGAGTCACACCCCCACTTTCTGATTGGCTGTTTGATCTGTGACGTCACTTGGACACTCCATTAGGTACACCGCCATTTTCAAGTGTACCTAATAACTTTATGCATTTTTTGTACGTGTCAAGAATGTGTATTTGACTACTTCTTTATTTTGGGGGACACCAACACATATTACACAACGTAAAACACATATACATATTGTCATATAAGGCAGTTAACCAAATGTCAAATGTTTATTTTCATGCCCAAAAAATAAAAACAAGGAATAAAACACCAGACAAGTTTTAACATAAATGTTTATTAAAAATAATAATATTAAAAGTACATTTTAAACCAGCAATCCAATGTGAAATTGCAGTAGATATATTGGATAACAATATTTAGGCGCATACACCTTATTTAAAAACTACTATAAGTGTTATATAATCAAGATTACCCAAAGAGAAGCATAATCTCCCCGTTGTTGCAGAACGGCGCATCCCTGCATGCAATAAAGTTAGCCGTTAGCTTGGAGAAAACGCGCATAAAAGAAATGGTGTTTCAGTGAGTGGTTCTTTCTTTCCTTGGTAAATGGTAAATCGACATTCTGGCTTACGTAGTCGACGCCAGGAGGGAGACGCAACACCCTCACTGACTGATCCGTTGATGCACGGAAAGGAATGCAGCTGAACCGTTGACTCCTTCGCGAAAGGGAAAGTCAGGATTCATTCCTTCACTGATCCGTTCTCGTGATGAACTGGAAATGCTGGAAATGCGAATCACTTACTCACAAATTCGTTAGTTGGTGAGCGAGAAATGCAACCCGCGACTCGTTCCTGCAAAGGAAGTGACGTCATTTTCTTCTTCGTTTTGTTTTACAGCGAGGTGGCACCAGCTTCAATGGGCATTACCGACACCTACTGGTTGAAGTCATATGAACTGAAAAAAGAACGATGATTCGTTCACTCACGAGCCAACACTAATTTGTACTTACCCAACGCGCGCGCCACGAAATACTGAACGGATAAGAATGACTCGAAGTGCAAGCGGGACGACCGCCGAGCTCGCCACGTTTGGCGAGTGTCTCCGTCGCTGCGCTCGAACACCTCAGATGTAGGATTCGGCTCCCCACCCCTGTGAAATGTGGACTTTTACTCACTCATTCCAGACACGGATTCATATTTATGTCCACTGAGTTCATATTTCTGCAAGTCAAACAAGCTGAAGACAAAGTAAACTTTTGTGCTGTAATGCATTGTGAAACCACCAGGTGGCCCTTTTGCCTCAGGGACACTGTGACACCTATGGAGTTAAGTGGGGTTGGAATTTGGGTTCAATCTATGGTTAGGCTTCCAAAGTAGGGTTTTAAACTTGTGTTAGGGTTTCAAACTTGAGTTAGGTTTTCAAAGCTTGACCCCCTCCCAACACACACACACACATTTAACCTTGACTTAAATATCAATTAATGTACAGTATCCTTTTTTTCTGTGGGAATAAAAAGCACAAAACTCCACAATATTATTGCAAATTATATTCGAGATGTCATTTTAAGGAAATCATTTATGTATTCACATTGACATGAGCGTGCTTTGAGTGCATTTTTACATAACTGCCTTTGTGCGCATGTCCAAACATCTCGTCACGTTTGCGAATGAGGACTGAACGTATGTGTGTTATTTTTGTACACTTCTCTGGAGCGCAGGGGAAACACAATATGCAGATCTCAGCAGCAGACTCATGACACACACGTACATATATTGTACCTAGGCTATATATACTGTTTGCAGTATATGCGGTATTCAGTCTATCTCTCACACTAAACAGATTCTACTGATTGAAACAGATCTCACGTTTCTCCAGCGTTGGCTTATTCATTGATTTGCTGTGTGTTTTTTTAGTTGCTCCATGTCCCTTTCTTTCTTTCTTTCTTTCCTTGCTTTCCGGGTCCTCCACGTTGACTTCAGTTCTGTACGTTGAGGATTTGTGCAGACAATCCATGGTGCCATTTCCTCAGCTTGGCGAAACGAGGACCTCGCATCTCCGACTCAAACTTCTCTCTGTGGGATGTGGCCAGAGGTCATGTTGGAGCGGGGGCAACACAAGTAAGCGATCGAGTTTGCAAAACAGGTAGTGGTGGTGGTCGAAATGGGGTGTGGGTAATCGTCCCACTCCTGAAAGTTGGGCTTACCTCGACTTCTGCAGAGCTTCCTCATCTGGATCTTGCACTTTTTGGGCAGACAAGAGGATTCGTTAAGATGGCGCAAGAACATGCATTTACACTACACAGATAATAAATAAAGTTGGATTCTTTTTAGGGCAGTCCTTCTCAAATAGTTGAGTGGCGACTGACTGTATTCGGTTCCGGTGATGTGCGCCAGCATCTTGAAGCTTTTGGACTGCAGGTTGGCGGCGCGGCGAGCCCACTCGGACAAGTCCAGTGAGTTGTCAGTGGGCCTGATGACCGCCTGATACACGGGCGAGGCGCAGTCCACCACTGGGTCCTTCATGGGCAGCACCCCGCTGACACACACACACACACACACACAATAAGTATTTGCACTTTTAAGACAAGCAGGTGTGGGAACAAGCAGCAATGTATGGAGCTGGACAGATTAGCCCCCCCAATGTATAACGCGTCTGCGGGATTTAAAACAAAAAAGCGGAATTATAAAATGTCCCCTTTTAAGTGTTATCATGATGGGTGGTACTCACGCCAGGGAAGATCCCGCCTCCTCACTGAGGTCACGACCAGGCGGCGGCGGGGAGGATGAGGAGGGAGGGAGGGATGAAATGAGCAAGAGCAAAGTGGGCGAAACCACACATAGTGACGACTTCGGCGAGGGGTGGGATGGGGTTGGTATGGCGTGCTCACCCTTCGTGACCTTTAGCCTGCGACTGCCCGGCGATGGCATCCATGATGGCATCCTGTGAGTACATGCTGATGGGCGTGTTGTACTGCGCGTGCACGATGGTGGCCTTGCCGCCGGGGCCGCGCACTTCGATGGGCTTGTGGGTGGACAGGGCCGAGTCTTTCAGGGCGATCGGGTTGAAGCTGGGAGTGTACTCCACGCTGTCCCGCAAAAAGACAGGGGGCGCTCGTTACGCAAGTCACCTTTTTACAGCATCACTCGCAAGAACGGATACTGACTTTGCAGGTGTGTTGGCGATGACCTACATCATACAAACACACAAAGAAAGAGAAATTAGACACACTGGTGACATCATGTCACTCTCCAATGGGCGTAACCTCCATCATCATCATCATTGTCGCCAACACACACACATGCAGATGGCACCTCCCCTCTGGCAACCCTGAGTGTGAGCGACAAGAGCAAGGGGTTCTCTATCACATGACACGGACAGAGAAGGCCCTAAATAGCCTGGACGCGCTTCAAATACCTGGACCAACACGCACCACCTGATCCACTTATGTCATGAGTGTACCTATCTCACACACAGTCCGGGACACCCTATCTGCACCCGCAGCAGATAATGTGTGACAGGCTCAGAACATTCCGCCAGCATGTCGGACAGCTGACCCGGTCCAACGAGGCCTCGGCGTCAGGTCCGGCACATGCCCGTGACACCTGACTTATCGGCGGAGGCGAGGAGACAAAGAGAGCTCAGGATGCAGAGCAACCTTAAAGATGCTTTTGAAGGTTGCCGTGGTAACGCCCAACCCCGAAATGGCAACCCTGACTCTCTTTTACTAACGCTGCCATACCTTAGCACTTAGCAGAATAGTTTTCAAAAGTGGCTGACCATCTGCCACAATTAAAAAAAAAAAAAAGGAAATCAAAAATGGCCTTCTGCAATCGCAAGAGCTTTCTCAACAGATTTCCAGTTATGAATGAATCAAAGCCGAGTATACGTCATCGCTATTTGGCAAACAATATTAACTGAAATTTTCTAAAATTGCAGAGGGGAACTCGTCAGCCACAATGTTTTCTTTGTACCAATGAAACTGGTTTTAGTCATCTCTCAAAGCTCTTGAGACTTTTGAAAAACTGTTTGTGAAATTGATGGAACCACTTTATCCATGAAGCCAAATGTGGTTTGATTCCCCCCCTTGTTAAAATTCAAGCAGCCACACTTCAAAAACAGACCACAAGAGGGCAGCAAAATGCAACACGAGCTAGAAGGCGAATAAAGCTGGTTTGTATGCGTCATAAAAATAACAGCAGTGTACCTTCTGGTGGGGGATGATAGGCATGGGGGAGTCCATTCTGGGGGTGGCTATGGGGACGGGTGCAGGACGTCTCGACCTGATCATTCAAAAATACATTTATTATTATTATTTTTACTAAAGGCGTGTGTTTGCTTACTTCTGCATGCTGAGCACGAGTCTGCTGGTGGCCAACTTGATCTTGTTCTGGGCCTCCAAGTGCGTCAGGCCATCAGTGCTGATGCCGTCGATGGCCGAGATGATGTCACCCTGCGCCAAGCTGCCACCCGACGCCTTGCTGCCGGGCGTTATCTGTCAAACAAAGTCAAGAATGCTTTTAGTTTGTGTTTTGATTGCCTTTTTTTTTTTTGCTGGCCCTTTAAGACACGACTGACAGTATCAGGTCTAAATTTACAGTCAACTCGTTAAAAGAGTTAAAAATATGCCAGGCTGTTGATGCCTGCCGACGAGTGACCCGATGCAGGGGCACGCACGAGCACGCGCACATGCACGTGCCCGCATCCACACCTGTCACTGACATTCACTCATCTGAAATTTCTGTTTACGTTCCGCAATCTGACTTCCTTCTTGCGTCAACATTTTACATGATCAGTTCAATAATAGACTTTTTTTTTTTTTTCTTAGAATACTTCAATTTCTTTAGGTTTTTTTTTGCATTTAGACTTTTGAGCACTACAGACAAACACAATCTGAGGTGGCTAACTATTAAAGGTTGGTTTTGAAGCGTTCTATAAATAAAATTGAGTGGAGTTTTAAAATGTTGCCAAAATGTCATTGGCCTCAAGTTGGCTAACAAGATGCGAACAAGGCATTCTCTCTCGCTCTCGGCTTTCTTTTCTTAGAAGTTGGTCTGAAACGGGAGCCGCCTAGGCCGGTCGATGTTGCATCAACTTTATCTCCATCGAGACGGGAACCCGAAATACCAGACCGGATCAGGGAACAATACACGCTCCGTCATTCGGGGAATTTACGTGTTAACTTTTCCACTTATCGAGGAGCCAAAAGGCCCCGGGATAGGTGAGTGCCCCCTCCATGCTCATCTTGCTATTTAAAGGGGAAGCTGTAAATAAACCAAAGTGCCTGCCAAGGACCAAAGACCTCCCCGATACTAAAATAAAAAAAATTCAAATGAATCCCCAATGTATGATATTAATCCACAAAGATAAAAATGAAGGACGTGTTTACCTTAATTAGTAAAATGCGCTTTTAGTTTGTTTTCATTTATTATAAAAATGTTTTGTTATCAATGATAACCATGTGGGTTGCCTTCCACATGTGCTTCCACAGTTTGGTATCCATAAACTGTGGGGTGCACCCGCATAGAAATGTAAACAGAGCTGAGGTGTAATATTTACTTACGTCACTAATTTTCTCTCCAACTCTTTTGGGATGGTCTCTAATTCCAATCGGTTTGATTTCATACCAGTGGATTCTGTTGTTGTCACGATTTGATTCACTGGATTATTTATGATGTGATTAAATAAATTACCTTGGACTATTTTGAGCTGTGGATTGCAAAATGACAGAACACATCCACAAGCACAGACAAGGGGTCAAAGTGCACAAAATCCTCCGTTGTCATCTTCCTGCCGTGATGTTTTCATCAGTATTCTTCTCACGGCGCTCTTACCCTGGAGATGGTGAGGGGCATGTTGAAGTCCTTCCCGCCCTGCAGCCGGAAGCCCCACGGCGCCGGGCCGTTCAGCGTCACCGTGTACGTGCTCATGTCGGCTTCTGGAAGCGCTCGCTTGCCTGGTTTTTGGGAGTCCTGGCTCTCCTCGTTGGCCCTGCTATCCTGCTGGTGTCGTGTGCAGCACCCCCCGCTTCGGACCTCTGCCGCTGATCCTCACGTCAAGGGCCTGGACGCGCAACGCTGGTGGGGCGTTGCGGGAGGGGGGGGGGGGCTGCTAGGGGGTGTGTTCAGGCGCTGTCAGGACAAACAAATACACACAAGAAGAGACAGACCACACCCCAAACTCACCTCCTAATATTAATTTTACCATCAAAACAACACAATTGAGTCTTTTTTGGGGGGGGCGATTATAATATGGATTTAAATATGAACAATGTGGATGCACTGGTGGCCTTCAGGCTAGCTGCAAGCAACAAGCCTAAGAATAGCAACAAGGGGGTACGTGGGAGGGGGGGCCCTGTGGCCCCTTAAAAGGCTTGTAACCAGAAGCTCCAGAATGCTTTGGTGCCCAAGCACATGCGGCCAATATAGACCTGTCGTCTTACTGCAACACATTTTATGCAAGCCGCCGACGGCTTGCTTTAACTTTGATCTGCAAGTACCGAAAATAAAAGTCGATAATGAATAAAAAGCACTAAGAGGATTTCAGAAGATGAAAAGATCAATATGATGTGTGTGGGTGCCATGTGACCACCTGTGGTGTTAAAAATAATCATAACAATAGGCTGGAAGATCAAATGTGTGTGCGAGGTGGTGATGAGATAGTTATCAATCCCTTGATTAAGATTTTTTTTTTTTTTTAACGCAGGTGTTTTGTGTGGTGTCTTACCTGTAGAGGGCGCCACAGTTCCACAGGCAGACTGGAAAGGTTAAGCAGATCACCTGTGTCTTGTGCAGATGTGTCATCATCATCATCAATCATCATCATCATCATCATCATCATCATCATCGCTTGCCTCAATGGCGGGCACGCTCTCGACATAGACGCACTCACACACGACAACATCAGCATCACATCTTCTCACACAGTGAAGCAACCAGTTTATTTAGAAAAATAAATAAAAACTACCATCGGAGACATTTTTTTTTTTGTACAAAGAATAAACAAAATGGGGCTTAGCCTTCCGTGATCCTTTACGATATTTACAGTCCCCTCCTCAAGGACTATGGGGACACCAAAACTATAGCTCTCTTGATGTAAACAATGCATGTAGTGTTGAAGCAATAGCCACCGTGTCCCAATATATTTGTCCATATAGTGCAGAGTTGGGCAAAGGATGACGGGCGAGTATTTACAGACACATTAATTTCGCTTTTTTTTTTTTTCCCTGAATGTATTTATAATTTTTTATTTATTCATCTCATAAAATTATTTATTGTTAACATTCAGAAAGGTATAAACACTATATTTGGACTTAATTAATTCTAAATAATGACCTGAAAAATAAATATACCTGTTGGGCCATCTTCTCCCTCTTGTGCATTTTTTTTTTTTTTTTTTTTAAATGCTATGCATATACGTACTTCTTTCCAGGCTTGAGACAGCAGCCACCGTGCGTAAATCGGGAACTAACGCGGAAAGAGCAAAGCGACGTGAGCCATTCAAATGCAAATGATAGAAACCTTGCTCTTTCTTGACAGTTGTGAATGTCACTAAAATTGGCGAAAAGCACACTTGCTGACACAATATCTTACGAAGCGGATGTTTTTGTCAGCATTATGAATGAGAGTATTTTTCAAAATGATATTGAATGTAATAAATCTAGTACAAAATAAATCAGAACACTGTGCTTCCGTGGCATCACAAAGGGGAAAGAGCAGCAATTATATTAATTGTGCCTGTACATTTTTTTTTTTTTTTTTTAAAGACTGGATTATTTTTAGTCCTTCTGTTTCTTTCAACTGTGCCAGAAGCGATCATCATGTATGGCTGATGCAATTTTTCACACATCCATCACAGGACATGTACACTGCACCTGTGCTTGCTCTGGATTTTTTTTTTTCCCCAATTGCAGGTTTATTTATAGGGTCCGACCAACATGAATTTTTTGAGGTAGATGTCAATTCAAATATTTAGTTCTTATGACCAATTTTTTTTTTTTGTATCTTAACAATAAACAATAATTTAACACTAAAGAAATAATTTACAGGCAGGACATTTGTCTTTTAGGATTTGCTTAAAAATAGGTAAAAAATTGATCATTTTGGTGGGGGAGGTTTGAGTTATTTTTCTTTTGTGTAAAGGAGAAAAAGGCAAAAATCAGAGCCCCAAATCTCTCCAAAAATTGTCAAATTTTTGCAGATTGTAAAAGTGCTAATATCACCCCAATGGGTTGGGTCTGACTTATTTGTAATTGTTCTGTGCAAAAACTTTTTGTGCGCCAACTACATTTAAGTCATCTACTCATCCAGGATGAGTGCTGGCGCTTTAAATTAGCACTGCTAACAGTTGGCATACCGCTTGTGGAAAAAAAAAAGGATCACACACGTCTACCCGTCCAATGATGCTCACGCCGTCGCAGAGGGCGCGTCCAGTCGGGCGATGTCCAGCGACGCCTTAGCGACGGGGCTGAAGCCTTTGCTGTGGTTGCCATGGAAACCAGGGGGGCTGTGAAGTATGGACGGGCTGGAAATGGAGGTGACAATGACGGCGGGCGTCGGCTTGTGGATGAGCCGAGGGCCAAATTCGTCCGCTGCTTGGCACAGCTGAGAAACATAAAAAACACCGTGAGTATTCTGAAATACGAAAACAATCTTTTTTTTTTTTTTTTTAAATGTTGTTTACTTCATCTTCTTTTATGTAAAAAAAAAAAAACCTTTTCAAGTCCTTTCTACATGAGGAATAAAGGTGCTTTGAATTGGACTATTGGAACAAAAGCTTGTGATTTCATTCATTGCAAAGGTCAAAGCCGCCTAGAGGTTCAAAGTAAAATAGCCGCAGGGGGTCTAAAGTTTGGCTGGGGGCTTTGAATTTTGATTTTATCACCCAGACGCATATTGTCATGGAAATTGAGAATGGTCTGCAGGGAATGAGAAGAAAAGAAATCACATTATAATGTATATCAAAAGTTGAATCCTTGACAAATGCAAACGTCACCCTATTTTTTTTTCCATTTCCAAACTTCAAATAACACTGAAATGTTTTTAAATTGCAAGAAAAGTTGCATGTGACTTGACGCTTACACTGGCAGGGAGGTGACTCTTTGGCAGGAAACCGAGGTCCGACATGGAGATGTCCTCTGCTTCCATCACGCTCTGTGCACAGGCAAACAGATTGTTACTCTTACTTTGAAACAAAAAAAAAAAAAAGGAAGTGTCAGAAAAGGGAGTTGCCAGGCGGGATTATCACATGAATGTGCCGAGAGCAGAGATTAGGGAATGCTCTCGTATATTACAGATGGTTGAATATAAGACCCCAAAAAAAAAAAAGTCAAAGGTCAGACAGAAAACATTAAATGTTGCCGTTGCCGTCTCGCTCGGACCAATAAGCGAGCTGGGTGGAAAGGCGTCATCCGAGCTGTGGATTAAGTCTGAAACTCCCAGATTACTGGATTAGTCTTTGGACCCGGTGTAATGGAGGCCTCGGGGAACCTGGCCCCTCTATGTGTGTGTGTGCTTTGGGTGAACTAAGATGATTACGTGAAGAGACGGAAATGGTCCATATGGCAGATGCCCCACATTGCAAGAAACATGTGAGGCCCTGACAGGTTGCTGATTAAAACTATAAGCAACCAAAAAAATGAAAACAGAAAGAAAAATCAAGTTCAATGGAATCAACTATGACGCATGGAAAACAAAAGTGTGAGCCATGTGATGGTGCTGCAAAGCAATGTGACCTACTTGATGACAAGACCTTTCTGTCTTGAGTCAGCCGCTCTTTTGTCAATTCAGCGTGCTCAATTGGATTCAGGTCAGGGGATTGCGTCATATTTCACTTTGATCATCGTTCATCTTGGGAATCCATTGGCTGCGACTTCCAAGCCCTTACCTTTAACCTCTGGCTGGAGCGTCGCCCATGTTTGACATCACACGACACCTGAGGGTTGGCAGACGCCCGGAAGGAGCCGTCGTCCTCGATGTCGGAGAGGTGGGCCTGAAGAGGAAACGCCACGGCCACCGATGAGGCGGGACGGAGGCGGAGGGGGCGGGGCTACGACGCCGACATACCATCATGAGACACGAGCGACACTCACTGATTCGCTGTCCGACTGCGAGGAGTGGGCGGGCTTGCAGTGGCGGTTGCTCTCCGATTGGCTGGTGAGCGTGGAGCGGCGGGTGGACTGGAAGCTGCTGCTGCCGAAGCGGTCGCGCACACGCACGCACAGCAGCGCACGCATGTAGGGCACGTAGCGGCTGAGCGCAGACCTGCCACATTCAGATACGATGAAATTTGGATGTTACAGGGAATTATTTTCCTGGCGTACCTGTACTTGGGGTGCGTGATTGCGTAGATGATGGGATTGTGGATGGCCGACGCTTTGGCGATCACTGCCGGGACGGAGTTCATGTACGGGGTCAGCAGGTCTGCGTACCTACAAGGAAAAAATGAGGGAGGGTCAGACAGATGTTACATGTGGCAGCTGGGTGCTTAGCGTTGGAGCTCGAGTGTTAATCTCCTATAATCTAACTATTACACGCGTGTTGACACAGATGTTTTTTTTTCAAGGGCCACATTTGGGCTGGTATCCAAAAATCAGAAGACGCCGACACGCTGTGTTGTGCGTGACACTCACACCTACCCGGCGAAAGCGGTGAGCGCCGTGCAGGAGTAGGGCGCCCAGGAAATGATGAAGAGCAGAATAACGATCAGCGCGATTTTGGCCATCTTCCACTCGCTCTTCATCTTGCGGAACCTCTTGGCAGTCTCCCTGGAGCCCTCACAGTTGATCTTCTCGAAGGCCCTGCCCGGCGTTAGCGACGTTTAGCATTTAACCTTTAGCAACTTGCGTTCATCAGAGATGGATTTTTACTGACCGAGTGGTGTGTCGGATGGCCCTGAAGATGCAGCAGTAGCAGAAGATGATGACAAACAGCGGGATGAAGAAGACAAAGGTGAAGAGCAGCATGGTGTAGGAGCGCACGGCCGGCGTGAACGTCATGTAGTCCCACGAGCAGGACGTCATGAGACCCTCTGGGACGTAAGCGCCTGGATTGTACAGTGCATACAATAAATATACCGACAGAGTCTGACTAAATTCATATTTGGTTCCTCAGGGCTCTGTCTTTGGTCCTCTTGTTTTCTGTTTCTTTTTAGGATTATACAAAAATAATTATTTTGTCCTTTTTTTGAAAAGGTTGTTCTTAATTTGTCATAATAATTTTTCCACAGCACTACACGTTTTTGGTGATCCAGAAGTATCCTTTGGTCAAAAGACATCTTTCTTCTTTTCTGCTCGCCATCTCTCAAAACCTGGCCGCCTGCATAATTGCCAGCAATTATGGGAATTATTTCCGGGCATTAATAAACATCCATTATATTGTGCTTGCGTTTCTGTGACATTTCCGGAGAAAATGGGGATGGCGCAAAAAGAACAATTTTCACCAACTCAGTGTGTGTTAAGCAACCGCGCGGGCGTGATATCATCCAATTGCTTTCGCACTTGACTGACGTGTTGACATACGTTAAAGGCGGCTAGCACGTCGGCGACGCGCGCTCACACACAGACAGACGTGCGAAGTTGATACTCACTCCAGCCGAAGAACGGCGGCAAACTCCAGCCCATGGAGTAGAGCCAGGCCACCGCCACGATGCTCAGCGCTTTCCTGCGAGACATGGACCCCAGCGAAGCCAACGGCCGCGTGATCACCACGTAGCGATCCACGGCGATCACCATCAGCGTCATCATGCTGCAGATGCCGAAAAGGGCGCCGCAGAAGGCGTACAACTCGCAGCCTACGCCGAGACAAAAAAAAGATTTACCGTCACAAAACACACGGGACAGGTAATGTACGTCATTCGTCGAGCAAACGCACAACTTGGTCGCTCGGAAAGACTCACACACACACAATCTGTCGTCAGGTGCGTATAAAAGTGCATCCGGATGGTGCCGACTGACATATGGGCGCAGAAACGAGTCATTCGGTCCTGAGGCTGTTTTGACAAAATTTGAATAGATTTGTCTCTCGACGATCATTTGCAAACTTTGCCTCCGCGCTAGAAAAAAACAAATGGCTGACAATTTCACATCACCCACCTGTCTAGTTTGCTTGCTTCAAATTTAGTTGCGAGTGTCGGAAATGAATATTTCAAGGAGCCCACAAAATGTCCAGATTGACGCCTTCTTGGGGTTTAATCGTGATGGAATTTCCCGTTGATGGGCAAAATCGACTACAGGGGTTGAATTTGGAAAGCGGTGAGCGTGCAGAAAGATGTGAGCCAACATGAGGTCCAGATAAACGGTCGTCACAGTCAGCAGGATTAAAAACGGGAGGCCGGTTTCCAATTTGATGGGCCGTACGAACAGCTCAAAGAAACAAACATTACTTTTATGATCCGCATCTGACATAAAAACAGCAACATAAACCAGAACGAGCAATTACGTCACCCGCCGTGGGGAGAAGTTTGACAGTGGCGGTAAAGTGGACAACAGCGCCACATAAATAGGAGATAAAAATTCATCGTAAAAAAACATTCCTAGCGATGACACTGAGCGGAATGGATGACAGGATGAATTTACATGAATCGGATTCATGGAAGTTCCGTTTTGAATTCATTGAAGTCGTATCTCAAGGCAACGCAACAGGAATGTCGTGTGCTGCCAATTCAGAACGAACGGGACAAAAGAAAAAAAAAAAATGGAGATATGGACATTATTTTCCGGCGTGTTTTTTTTTTTTTTTTTCTCATTTTGGCTCACATTGCCTTAACTTTGCTGAATAAAATCTTTTGTTTCTTTTTTTTTTTCTCTCTCCAGTCTACATTGATGAGGCGGTGTCGGGGATGGCTCGTCTTCACGAAGGTCACGACAGCTCCTGAAGGAAAACGCCGCTGCTGACTATCACTGATCCTCTCTATCTGCACTCCCGCTGCGACACCGACACAAACCACACACAAACGCGAGAGACAACACACACACACACTGCACGTGATGGAATCAGGAGTCCCGCAGCCGCGTTGCTAGACGTAAGTGATGATGACAGCGCGCAAGACTCCGATGGAATTTTAACAGCGGGCAAAACGACGCCGGCGTGAATCTCAATTTACAGTGCCGTCCATCGAGGTTACCTCTCTTGCCGAAGATCCACCTCTTGTACATGCTGCTGACAAAGAAGATGGGCGCCTGCGTCATGCTCATGAAGAAGTCGGTGATGGCCAGGTTGATGATGAAGATGTTGGACGGCGTGCGCAGGCTACGGCTCCTGCCAGCAAATCAGTTTGTCAGTTTGTCATTCACAAATTTGAGGAACTCAAGAGGCGTGTGTGTACCTGCAGAAAGCGTAAATGACCAGAAAGTTTCCCAGGATGCCCGTGATGCCCACAACGAGGATGACCACCCCGATGGTGTAGTGCGCGTGGTCTGGGACGTCCACCGTCGGAAACGGGTAGCTCGGAGCCGCGGCGCCCTGGGCGACAAAAACACCAAACAACAAAACTTAAGTGACATTACGACGACATCAATCCAAATTACAATCCAAAGGTGCTCATACGGGAGTTCAGCATAACTGCCCCAACTGTTTAATCGTGATATAAACATCTTCATTGTGGCATAATTATCTTCACAAACAGGAGCTACGGTGCCCATTAAGGTTCATTAAACTGCATGTGGCCACTGTTTTCATCACTTGCTAATAAACTACAAACTGTTCTCCAAGGTTAAAGACTCGGTAAAATGAGTTCAGAAAGTTGTTTGAAAACAATTTGTACATGTTTAAAGAGCGTTGTTGAAAACCAGCAAAGAATGGCGTAATGGAGTTCCAAAAATTTTACTTAACACAATGACAAAAAGAAATTGTGAAAAAAAATAAAGATAAGACCCGAATCAGTACTCATAATTATTTTCACTGTACAGGGATTAAAAAAAATAAATAAATGTTAAAACACATCAAAATTAATGAGAAATAAAACCACATAAAATCAATAAAATAAAATTCCAACTAAAAGAACCACAGAAATAAAATCATACAAATCTAAAACACCAGCAAGTGGCCCATGTTAATGGCAAAAAAAAATCCACTTTGGACTCCCGTATAAAAAGTGCACACTCAGTGGCTCAATTTCATTAGCAACAATAATGCAATATGGAGCGTAACGACAAGAGACAAAAAGGAAGTTGTAATCATAGCGAGACTTGTTGCTATGGCGAACATTTTGACCATGACATTGCTTGAACAAAAAGACGTATGTAGGCCTCCCTCGCGTTTGTGACATTGAAATTAATCGCTAAAACACAATTTTGGTCGAGCCGAATCAGGGTGGCTCGCTCGTACGGGAGCTTTAATTACTCGCGATTGTTCATAGAAATGAGAAAGCGACTCAACAGACGAACATCCTGCCACTGATATAACAATTTATATGCACGACAATAGAGAAGATGAGCGCCTGTACAAGAGCCGTGTCCAATACAGGAAAAATAACAAGGCTCTTGTATTATTGTGTGTCTGCAGGTGGGCATAGTGCATCCGCGCAATCATGCGGCGAGACATATTTTCCGTATTGATGCTATAGGTAATTATACATCCAAGGTCAAGCACTATATGAAGCGCACAAAATGAACAAACCGTAGAAACATATCTATGAAAAGAAACAGCGAAATAATCATTGCTAAAACGTAGAATTATATATTATATTATGTTGCAGTGGCTGACAATAATATCAATTTTTTTTTATGAACGCTTAGACCCACTATGCTACTGTAAATCAATGTTGGGCATGATTGTGGTACTTGCCAAGTATTATTTTTAGGTCACACTTGTTTGATTAAGACGCTGAAAGATGGAGGGGGGTACTCAGTTTGTGTCGGACAATTCCAAGTAGCTCAAATGGCCATAAAATGGCTGATTTAAAATAAAATGGCAGCCCGTGTGTCTTTTCAGGCATGGCTGTTTTCTGGTGGGTTTACTCACAAAAGACGTGCCTACCGAATTTCATGCTGCTTCGGGGTGCAGTTTTTTCTGTTTTTGCTCCGATACATTTCCACAAGCATGGTTACACCTGCAAAGTCGTAAAATTGGCCATTTGTTTTGACCGTTTTGTTTGCAAAATGCTCCCATGATAGCCACTTTGAAATATAATAGCGGTTTGGCTTCCACGATTTTGTTGTCAAACACGTTTTTAGGGAAGTTTAGAAAAACTTTTGAGGATGAAAGAAAGAAAGGAGATTTAAAATAAAATCTATAAATGTCTAATGTGCATTTCTACTAATGAGATATTGATTGCGGCTATGCAGCCGTATAGTAGCCAGAGCTAACAAGCTACTCGTTAGCTTTGCTTTAGCAATTAATCAAAAGCGGGGCATCGAGTTGGCATTCAAAGAACTGCTTGATTAATGTCTATTTCTGGCCTGCTCCTTGCTTAAGAGGCTTTTTCTTTTTTTAAGAATAAAAGGGTGTGCAATGCTCTGACAAATCAGTGACCCCCAAAATTTAATTATGTGTCACACGTCATTAATCCACTGGGAACGCCTTGGGATCCCCCGGGATGAGCTGGATGAAGTGGCTGGGGAGAGGGAAGTCTGGGAGTCCCTCCTGAAGCTGTTGCCCCCGCGACCCGACCCCGGATAAGCGGAAGAAGATGGATGGATGGATGGATGGACGTCATTAATCAAGCCCCTCACACTCATGTTTTTTGAGCGGCTACCCAAACGTCATTTGTTTGCGCTCGCAGGATGTGAATCATCCAACAGTGCTTGCTCCACAAACCTTCTTGCACATTCCAACATTGTGTCTTTGAGACACACACACACATGCATGTTTTCAATTCCACTCACCGGGGAATCTAGAGGTGAGCAGAAAAGAAGCAAAAACCCGCTCACCCTGCCCAACAACAAAAGCTGACCAATCCTCGAGTTGTTGGACCAAAAATACCATGAAACTGAATAAAAACGGTTGAACCAGGAGCTTCTGAATATTTGGTTCATTTGACAATTTTTTATTAAAACTGTTGAACCAGGAGCTTCTGAATATTTGGTTCATTTGACAATTTTTTATTATTATTTTTTAATTTTAGATAACGTGCCGAACTAAATATTTCTCAGAATTAATTAAATTAGACTTTTTTTTTCTTTTTCAAATTTGAGAAACCATCTCTGAATTAATTAAATTTCAGACTTTTGAAGCTCAACTTTGCAGCATGACAGCTCTCACTCAAGTGAGTCTATTATGCAGAGCAGTCAGCTTCCCTGACAAAAAAAAAAAGAGGACTTTCCTCCAGGGTGAGGAGGAGGAGATGATGGGAGGGGAGGGGGGGTGATTCTTTTTAGAGTCACAAAGCAAAACATCCGCCCTGCTGCTGCTTGAATGCACGCTCTTGTCAGCTTTTCTGTGACACAGCGGCAAAGCGAGTTACGCTGAGTACAGCGCTGAGGGGTCAGAGAACACGCGTCCTCACAGACTCAAATCCTGAGGGGCTTTTTTTTTTGCCACATGCCAACACCCAGCACAGCTGCTTTGCGAGAAGAGAAACAAGTCACCGCATCTATTCAAGATCCCTGTGAATGATGGCAGGGGGAGGATGGATGGATTTCGTCATTCATTCATGGATGGGGGGGGAAAAAGCAAAATTGATCTCATCCACCAAGCGCGCGATTGTTCTACTCACGGCTGTGGAGAGCGGGACCAGCTCCATGAGCCGGTGAGGCGGACTGATGGAGCTCACGTTCCACGGAGGGTCCGGCGTGGGCATGCCGGGTCCGATCGGCAGCCGGGAGTCCATTCCTCCGCTCGCTCACTGCATGCGTGTAAAAGTGCCAGCTGAGAGGACGGGCGACGTGAGCGCTACGCGTTCATAGTGAGCGAGCGGGAGTGGAGTCCAAGTGTGACTTACGTGGGCTGATGTTGGGGGCGGGAAGTGGGTGAGGTCGAGGGGAGGGAGGGGGGGTGAAGTTGCGCGTCTCGCGTGCTCTCTCTTTTTCCTCCGTGCGACATTTAATCACATATTCACAGATTTCTCGGCAGTGTGTCAGTAGGTCTGCTTTCTAGTTTTCATCCTCGGCGGTGATGTCCGCCAAACGACATCTCACGCAGACACCCGCCAGGGCTGCAGTTATTGAATCATTTGCTACTCGGATATAACTCAATCAAAAAAAATGTAGGATTTAGATAAGAAGAAAATAACACATTTTCCTTAACTCTATCAACTCCACTTTTTTTCGATTTTTTTTTTGAAATGGGAATGTGCCTCGGCCAGGAAAGCGTTGGCGCTCAGGAGATCCAAGATGACATTTAAGCTGCCGGCAGCAGGAAGATAAATTGGGCGGTGTCAAATACCTGGGAGGGATGAGAGAGATGGGAAGCATGGAACGTCTTCCGGATGCGCTTCATCACCGCTCGGCCGTTTATCGCGTCTGACCTCCACCATCAATCTGGATTCACGTCCACAACCGACAATTTAACCCCTTGACCTCGTCATCCACTTTACCGATTACGTAACGCCACGTTCCTCGAGGTGGCCATTTTCAAAAAATGGGATTGGACCTAATGGGAGAAAAAGAAAAATGACAATATTATTCTTTCAAATAAATACAAAATAATCATTTTTGCAAAAACGCAAGAAAAGTAACAAATGAAAACAGATGAATGCAATAGTGACACTTTTATTGGAAAAAAAGAAAAAAAAGAGCAAAGTCCGTTAACCCACTTTCCCGTTTACATAACGCACAGACTGTTCAATTTGCTTCAATAATACGAAGCTAATGCCACCAAATACCGACTAATTCTTTGTAATGCGCCCTAACTCGCCGAGCTTGATCGTCGCCGCGCCTCTGGAAAGCCACGAGAGGAAAATCGGGATCGGAGATCAAATTCCCGAGCTGTGGGAAAAACGCTCACACTCCTCACAAGAAAACAACAGGCATGGCGGGCCTCACGCCGGTTAGGAAGACGAACAATCTTTGCGACACGAGCAAGTCTCCCGTTCCGCTTAAATGCCTCGCCTTTGATTGTATCGTCGGCGACGATCATTCCGATTGCGTGCTAATCGGCAAATCGGTACAGGAAACCAAAGTGGACTAGGAGATAGTTAAAAAGCAAAGAGACCACATTATCTTGGCAATTAAGCTCTGCCGCCCCGCTGAATAAATTAATCGGCCGGGTAATCGCCCCTCGCTTTTATTAACGGCCGTTTCCAATTCTGCCCAATGAGGCCGCAAATGGTTCTTGGTAGGCAGCGAAAATGACATCACGTGTCATATTGGAATTTGATTTGGGTTTGTTTTTCCAAGCAAAAAAATAGATATTGAAGTTGGAACAAAACAATGAGTCCCTTTCTGACCTATAATTGGGTTATTTATGACTCAACTATTGAAAAACACTGATTGTTTGCGGTCTCTATGGCTGGAACAAATTGACGACGCTCTACTTTTTGGGTTGACTGTATCCAGGAGGTGTCATGTGAACACAGCGAATTAAATTCAGTACACTTAGCGGCAGCGGCGGCGGGAGCCCGGAGCGGCCACTCAGCTGACTGCCAAGTCACTTTGTTTTACAGTCAAGAAAGACTGTTAGCATTGCCGCGTCCTTTCCGCTAATGCGGGCCCGCCGGCTCTCGGGGGGGAAATTGGGACATTCCCACAAAGATCTCAAAGATGATGTGAGACTGGCCAATCGCAGCGCGACCTTGTGATGCAATTCCCAATTGTGTTGCGTTTCAATCCCGTCAAATAGACTTCTTGGAACGTTCTCATTTTTACCTTCTTTCCATTGCCGGTCATGGGATGCATCCACTGATCGTGTACTTCACACATTAGACATGGCCGATAAAGGAATTACAGATCAATCGGACTTGTGTGTGTTTTTATTTTTTTTTCCACTAACAAGTCGTTCGCTGACAAGACACTAAATATAACCGTCTCGTGTCTTGGGTTCACAAGTGGAGGTCACATGGAAAGATATTTTTCACAAGCTCTCCGCTGCAACTTTGTGCCGCATGAGAGGCCACCGAGACGTGAAAACAAGCAAAGACACTTGTGAACGGCAAGGTGACATGTCAGCGAGCCCCGACTTTTAGTCCTGCATGTAAATAAATAACGTGGCTTTGGAGTGGGCTCATTTGTCACATGGTGACAACGAGAAGTTTTGATTGGCTGTCCGTGCATACATAGCTTATGTTGTGGATTATTGGCATGGGCTCAATCCCATATTAGTATTCATTAATTCATTCGTCTGCACTGGTGGTAATCCCTTTAGCCGCGGATCGCCGCTATTCACATCGCCGTGTCACATGTCTCGACGCTTGTTAGCCTTCTCGCGCCTTTTCGCCATCTGGACGTAAGTGTGGCCAACCTGCTGTCCTCCGACACACAGATGGCATCATTTTGCACGTGCCAGGCCAAATAATCGACTTTTGGATATATATAGTATATATATATATATATTTGGAGGATTTTTTCAAATTTTATTTAATTTTTAGTATTTTATCGATTTTTATTTAATTTTATTTATTATCTGGGAATTTCCATCCATCCAACCTAGGATTTGTTGTGTCCATCAAAATCGATTTACCGATTCCAACTTTTCTTCACTGCTCATTAGAACTCAGGTCACATTCCGCTGTATGTTTTGCATCGCACATGTGCAGGCATGCATGAGGATTTGTTATTTATTTATTTATTTATTCGCGTGATTATAATTCCTCAAGGGGAAATCTATTTTACACCCCGCTGTATGTATTGGGTTACGCGCCACGTGCGTGCACAAAACGCAGGCGTGCGAGGAGTTGTCGGCGTGACTGCGATGCACAAACATCCTTCAAACGGGAGGGATCGGGGAAGGGGGGGGGGGGGGGGGGTGTTAGTGCGCTTTGCTTGACAGTAGCCAGAAAGCAGAAAACAGTATTTGCCTTTGTCCGCAGTGGGACTCGAAGCGGGATTCTCAACCTCTTCGTTTGAATCACAACTACTCGAAAGACGGATCTACAGTGGCGACATTAAGCATTCCCACTGAGTCATCTAACATTCGACGGGTTTTCCCGACCTCAGCGACGTTCGGTGTATTCCTGTTGTCTTTCGAGATGAAGAAAGTGGATTTATAATTAAATGCAAGCGCGAGACAGGAAAAATGCTAATCTAATGCTAATGTAATCTTTGATAAGGATTAATAAGGAAAGTGGGGGGGGGGGGGGATAAAACATAAGTGACGCAGAAGCCAAGGAAGGATGGAAGTTGCTCTTCAAACAAAACATTGCAACCTGACGGGCAGGTTGAGGCCGTGTTGGCATGGTAACCATTTCATTCATACTGCCTTTTGTGACAAACAAGAGCAGACCACTGCTGAGGTTTTGGGTGGGAAACCGGGCGATGGACTGGAGGACATGACATGAGGGCAGAAGAGTTTGAGCCCCCCCACCCCGTACTGACGTGTGGACAAATCTTCCCCACTGAGATGTTCAAGCAGGGCGGAGGACTTGAAAGGTTTTCTACTTTGTCTTGACAAGCAAGCAATTACTGAAATGACAACACGAGGAAAAGAAAAATTGGCAGACGTGGAATAGAGTGAAAATTGAGTCGCACGTGTTAAAGAAGCAAAAAAAAAAAAAAAAAAAAGACCTCGCTCGCTGCAGCTGTTAGTTGGAATCAAATGCTTTAAGGACAAAAATTGCTCTGATTGAAGCCCACTTCATAAAATGCAACAGAGATTTTTTTTATATAGTAAGCCTGCATTCATATCTCCATCATCCATCTTTCTTGGTCAGCAAGTGGAGGACAAGATTTCTTGGTTAGAAAAATTGATTGAAGGAGAAAAAAAAAAAAAAAAAACAGCATACAGAGACAATTTGAAAAGCAGAAAAAATTACTAACAATGTTTCATTAATTTCACAATGTTGGCTAATTGCTAAAAATCAATAAAGTTTGGGAAGTAGTTTTTCCAGTCATATGTTTAGACAGTTCCACACTATTCATGACAATCTTTTTTCTCTCAAGGTTTTCCAAGCTCGATTGGCTTTTGCACACCGAAGACCGAAACGCAATCGAGCACGAGTAATGCAAGTGGGTTGTTATGGCGATGGGACAGGCTTGTTGTTCCATGCACGCGTTCATTCATCAGAAGAGAAAGCGTCACGCGCAAGCGAGCCCAAAGTTGGCATACCAAGGGACGGCGCACAAAAATAGAAGACATATTTTCCTTTTTTTTTTTTCCACAATTTTTAACAGGGAAATCACGTCCGAGATTGCGGCAGAGGGACGCCGGGTTAAAAATAACTCGGCGGTTTCTATTTAACGCCGCCGTAGTCTCCTCCTCCTCCGATGCTATTTTTAGAGGACGTGAGCGTCTGTCTGCCACTTGGCCGCACGTGAGAACCCGCGCACGTGCGCTTCCTGTCTTCCCGTGACGGAAGCAAAGAGCGAGACGGCTGAGGATGCTGCTATGAATGAACGAAAAGGAAGATGGATGCAACCCAAATGAGGTTTTCAAACAAAGATTAGAGTTTGAAAGTTGGGCTCGGAGTAGTTAAAATTACGACTTTAAGTCTTGGAGCCGAGTTACGGTTTCATGTGTTTGAAGTTAAGGTTTTAACTAAGTCCTACAATGTGTAAGGTGTGCATTTACCTTTCACTAAACCCCAGCAGACGCCGTGGCAACCTCCTCTCGACATTTCATTAGGTACCCCTGCAACGCACAAAAGATATTATTGCTTATATTTTGCCAAATATTTGCAACCTTATTTCCATGCTTCACAGAATGAAGACATTTAAAGGCATTCATAAACAATTTAATCAGATTGAAAAGTAAAGAAATAAAATACATCTTGGGCTGAGTTTCATTTCCCTTGTCATTCATTTTGTTCATTTATTTTAATTATGCAGCAGGGGTCGCCTGGCACCCGGCAAATAACTACATGGACCCCATTACTAAAGTGGCTTTGTTGTGTGTTGGTGACATTATACAAAAACGCATTGAAGCTGCTTAGCAACACCCTGATGACTACTAAGAAATGTCAACTCACTCCAATTAGCAGAAAAAGAAGGGTGACATTATAATGGCAATGCAATCGAGTGACTAACGAGTGAAACAGGTTTGCTGCCATCTAGTGGCACGTATAAAAATTAAATTTTGCAATTCCAGTGCGGACAAGGCGGTGACAGCCGCCAAAGTGTAGCTGTGCTTTGTGGCCACTAGATGGCAGTAAACACACGCTGCCAAGACAGAGTTGGCTTTTTGTGCAAACAAAAGCAAAAAGAGAGAATTGAGTTTGTTGATGTTGCACTTCCCTAAAAATAAAACTATTGTTTTGTGACTGTGTAAATTCTTAAGAATATTTCGTTCATTGCAAACAGTTTATCAAGTTGTTTTAATATGTGATAGGCATCATTAAAAGTTTGTTTAAACAAAAAAAACTTTTGTTTTGCATTTTATTCCTTTAAACAAATTGGATCCCAACTGTAACCTTCAAGCCAAGATACAGTACAGTCCCTAATTAAATGTCCAAGCCCCCCCGGTCTTGTTTGGACAGACTTTGAAAAAGGAGTATGACCCCCATCCCTCCACCCCCCAGCCTGGATCAGCTCCCAAAAGGCTAAAATAACTCACTATTTATGTGTTTTCAACTCGTGATCCGGGCGTGCCATTGTGTTGGATATGTGAATGACATCTTTGTCATCCTCCACAGTGGACGGTTTGATGGTGCCTCCCGGATGGGGGGCGGGACCCCTGAAAGATGGGGGGGGGGGTGGGGGACAACCAACTACGGTTCTATAATTGACATGCTTATTTTTTATCCACACGCAAATTAGCATGACGCGTTAAACAAGGTCTAAAAGAACATGTGGGGTGACAATTGGGGGGAGGGGGGGGCTGAACGGGAGGGGGGTCATGGCATAACACGCAGACATCAACAAAGATCCTCTCTGTCTCCGTCTTGTTGAAAGTGACAATGTCCCCCACGACAACAGTTGCCTTTAGTGACTTTTTTTATTTTTACAACCACTTAAAGGGCGTAAATATGTGTCACTGTGACTACTTGCACAATTAACAAGAAAGAGGTGGGCGGGTCCGAAGTCTTCCACTGTTGTTGTTATCATAACACAAACCACAACTAACTGTCAAATACATGCCAGCCCGCGGAAAAATCAACAAGCAAGTTAATTGTTCAATGTGCTTTTGTGCGTTTGGCAGCTGAGCGACGCAGCTGCACGGCGGCCTCGTCTCTTGGGTGCAAAGCAGGCCTGTAAAAGCTCGAAGCTTTTGCGCTCACCTGATTGAGAAGACTCGCACCCCGGAACAAGCGAGCCAGTGTGCTGGTTCGAGCGGGCCGGGCCGCAGGTGGCTCATGGCGTGCCAGCGCTGATTTGTCCTCGACACAAACGAGGCGTCCCGGCAACGCCGGCGCTGCTCTGGGAATGACCGAAGGGAATTAAATGTAAGACTTGTGAAACAGCGATGGCAACAGACACAATATTAGGTACACCTGAACCATTTCGCCTCGGCACGTGCACTCGGGGTTAGCCCGTTGTTATTTCCCCCAAAAAAGTTGTGCGTGTCCGGGCACTCGCGGGCGTGCGCGGTCCCGCTCGGCCGTTCACACGGCCGCTGTTTGCACGGCAAATTATTTCCCAGTCGGCGCGGCTCGTCCTCTAAACAAACGTCCCCCGAACGCATGAGAGTGTTTGCTTAAAAAACGTGTTAACTGGTGCGTACTGGACACATTGTGGTTTTTCTAGGATGTGTTTCGAACAAAAGTTTGTCGGAATAAGCCCCTGCTCGCACAGACAGGCAAAAAGAACACACTGGATCCTTTCAGCAGACCCACGGGGGAAACTGGAGGGAGAAAAAAAAAAATAATCAAACGAAGTCATTTTGTGATTCTTTGCGCCCCTTTCCAGGAATTATTAGGTTACATTGTACTTGGAAACTTGGGCCTATTACACAATTGTAGAATATTCGTGAAGAAACGATGCGAATTGCGTATGCCGTCACCGTTCCGCTCTTTTGGTTGCTGCTGGGTTTTTCTTGTGTCGCTCACTCCTGGCGTATTTGTCTCGATCAACAGACATAATGGCGCTCCATCCATTCCGCTTGAATCAATAAGCACTCTGAGTACAAAGTGTCTCTCGTCCGTCCGTCCAATGAGCGCTAACGTCTCTGCTGAGCTAGCCGGACGCGCGACATCGCCTCCACCTCATTTGTTTCCAATTGGGAGACGTGATGAAGAACACGTGTGCGTCCAAGACATGTGCTATGACTCAAAGCTCTTTCTCTCCCCCTCCGGACATGTATTGTAATCACATGTGATGGCTTTCATTTTGGGTGTAAATATTTGATGGCGCCTTGAAAATATTACTGTGTCGTTTCTTGTAAGCCAAAACAAGAACTGACGTTTAGAAATGGGAACACGCGACAAGGTTTCGGTACAGGAAATGTAAATTCGGGAGAGTTTATCCGTGTTTGCATATTTTTTTTCGGACAAAATCACATTTCTGATTTGAATCGATTTCAAAACATCAATGTTGCACCGCAATGTAAATTTGAACACAAACGGTGAAGTAACACATGTAGAAAGATAATAGAAAAATACTCACCGGCATATATTTTCATCTAGTGTGAAGAACAACTCCTATTACGGCAGTTTATTGCGGCGCTGTGACCATCTCCATATGTTTGCATTATACTGCCCCCAGGTGGTCAAGGTGCACACAGTAGAAGGAGCAGCACCATGTTCATGGAACTGAAGCAAAAAAAGTAAAAACTGTTTACATATATTAATTATTAACACATTAGAAAAGTTTGTGGCGTTTTTTTTTTTGGGGGGGGGGTACAGCTTGAATTCTTTAATGGCATTTGTTAGATGAGTTTCCATCACGCTGTGTAAAAAGTGCTTTAGAGACTACTCTCACCTTTGTGTTTTTCCACTCAAGTTGTGCTAACTGGCTAAGATCTTTGTCCTGGCCGGGCGCTTGTGGACTTTCAAACCACAAAAATGCGCAGCTCCAAGCTGATTGACGTCACATTCAGCGCCACTTTTCCAGCTCTCGGAGGAGTGCGATGAGGTAAACAGCGAGAAGAAAAACAAGCCGAGGCAGGTTTTTTTGTGAATGGGATTTTTTTCTCCTCTCTTTTTGGTGAATGAAAAACAACTGGAAAGTCCTGCACGAACCTTGAGTCCTTTTGCAGCGGCGCCGATTGGCTGCTGGGAGTCTGGCCCCGCCTCTTTTTTTTCCGCCGTGAAGCGTTGTGAATGGCTGAGGGGCGGGGTTTCGTCTTCATTCATAAGTCGCAGCATTGACAAAAGCCTTGAAACCGGAGCCACTGAAAGAGGAAATGCACCAATCAGCAAGCTCCTTTGGACAAAAAGAAAGAAACAGTAGGTATAATTTGTTTTTCGATCGTTTTCAAGCGGATTAAGTGTAATATTGTGTTAAAACTGTCACAAAAAGGCAAGATAAGCATTCTGTGCAATCACACGCCATAACTTCCCCCACGGCGCCACCCCTCCTATTTCCTTTTTTTTTTGTGAATGGAGCTCATTATGCATGCATCCCCCATTCACCCCCTCCTCCTCACCCTTCTTCCTCCCTCTCGCCCTCCCTCCCCTCCCTCGTCGGGCTTTTGCAGGCTGCGCGGCCGTCCGCTCCGCTCGGGCCCAAATGAGCGCAGACGGCTGACGGATGGACCGTAACATGGATGCATACTTGGACCAGCAAGTGCCTTTCACTTTAGCAAACGTACGTATGCTTCCGCGTGCACTTCCTTTTTTTTCTTTTTTTTTTTCGACCGCAGACTTTCGGAGCCGATTGCGGGGTTGTTGTTAGTCCCTTACGCGCGTGCACGACGACGAGTTCGGGCTCGCAAGCGAACACGCGTCCTTTTTTTTTAAAAAATTAATTTTCTTAAACTTACAACAGCAACTCGTCAAAGCTTTCTTGGCGCCGTGCGCCAAATGGTCACTTCTCTTCCTCTTCTTTTTTTTTTTAACCCCCCCCCCCCCTCTAAAAAAAAAAAAACGCGTGCTCACTTCGCGCACCTCTCGACTCACTCAAGTTACAAACGAAATAATTTTGACTTGCATGTGTCCGATTATTCATCTGTCAATAAATGCGTTGTTGTGCAGAAGTCTCAAGGAAATGGAGCCCCAAATAGATTGTTGATGGCCGCCAAAAGGAAATACATGGACACAGAATTGCCCCCTCAAGAATCTGAAGGTAAAGTCCACTTGATTTGAAAGTCATTGTTTTCCTTCCTTACGTGTGTCTCTTGCTTCTGTGCAGACCTCTTCCAGGATTTAAGCCAACTGCAAGAGACGTGGCTGACAGAAGGTAAGATTTTTCTTCACATCTGTTTTCGAGAAGCTGTGAAATGATCATTTACGAGATCGGAGTTGTCTGCGTTTTCTTTTTAAGATAGAAAAAGTAGCCGTTTTTGGCCAAGGATACTTAATGAGCATGGAACAGACTCATAGGAGTCACTCTTTGTTTATTAATTGTCTTTTAGGCCGTTTAATTGTCGTTTGGTGCCGTAATTTCACTTTGGTTGTGCTCTTTAGTCGTACGTGAAAAGTGGAAATGGTCCGTCCGTGTGTCGATTATTATTTTATTATGATTGGCTGGCCACCAGAGTCCCTTGCGTGCTCATTGAGGGACTTTGACTTTTCTGTTGCTCTGATTAATGCTAAAATGGACGACGGGCAGGGTATTGCTAAATGACTCAAAATGAAAGGTATACACATTTTGCCACAATTAAAGAAAATATACGGCTGAGAATGGAAGGTAGGAGCCATGTTGGCTTATTGATCGTGGTCCTGCTGGCATGTTTCGCTCATGCCAGCAAACATGGAGAGCCGGCATGAGGCGCTGCTGCTCCTGATGACGCGAGCACTAATGGAGTCATTATTCCACTTTGGGCTCACAAATAAAAGCAGCATGTTGCCCCCGTGGTGGGAATAGGAATACATTGATTGGCCTTTCTTGCGTCGCATGTGGCGCCAAGTAACCAAATAAATACTACATCGCTTCCAGGAAATCATTCTATATGGGATTTTTTTTTGTACAGTTATTAAGCAATCTATTTTTTAGGTAGTTCACAGAGTTAGCAAAGCAATGAAAATACATTTAAGCCAAAAACTAAGTCATGCAGACACAGCAAACAGGAGTTTCTAAGTGACTCAGTAAACTGCTCTAATGTGACTTGTTCACAGATAATATTATCTAATATTGCCTGTCTACGTGTGTTGCTGCACTTTTTGTAATCAAATATCTGTTGCTACAAATGGTAGACAAACTTTAAAAAATTTAGCCCAAACCAAATCTCAATTCTATTGTACTTACCTACTTAAATTTGTCTTCAATCAAGCGAGTCATGGATTTTCAATCCGAATGAGAAATTTTCAATTCTTCAGCGGTGACTTTTATTTTCCTATGCTTAAGTGTGACGACAACTAGGACCTTCAACTACAAAGCCGGCCACCTATTGTAGCACTTTTATTGCCTCAGTGCTTTTGTTTTTGTGTGTGTCGGGACGCCGGTGTGAAGTGAACTTGTCGCTTTCGACGCCGCATGTGAAAAGGACGCACACTGGTGCGGGTACGTCATTGTCAGGTCGTTAAAAAAAAAAAAAAAGTGGCTGAGACGTCACGTCTGAGGGAAACGCACTGTTAATTTTACGCTTTGGTTTTAACGTTAGAATTCGTAATGTTTGATTATTTGTAATAAAAGTAAGGCCAGCAACTCACTTCATTTAGTTTTACATTTTTCAAAAATAGAAACGCTATGTGACGTATGGACTTATTTTGGTGGTCACATCCCAGCGGAAGCACAACAAAGATGTTATTTAACTTGAAATAGCGGCTTGAGCCTTCTCCTTTTCCTCTCGCATTAATTAAAGGCTTGATCTGCTGCGATTGCACTTGTCAGAGCTTCGCCCCGATTGTAAACACCACGAAGGCAAGTGCTGGGTGGGGGATTTTCAAATCATTTTTGGCTCTTCCTTTTGGCCGTGATGAGGAGGAAAGCGGAAGCGGCGGATGGCGAGCGTCGGGGAAGCTTGTTGCGTCTTGCCATATTGGCCCTCGGGTTTATAAGCCCAGAAACTCCCACCAAGGAGGGAGGGGTCGAGGGAGGTTTGTTGGGCCTGTGTTGATTTAAAAACACTTTCTTTCTTGTGCTGACTTGCATCTTAAACTTCCTGCAAGTGTTTAAAGTATCCACCTAAATCTAAAACCTTGGCTGTTGTCTAATAGCTTTGCTTGACGACCAGTCAGTTAGCGTTATGCTAAGCGCCGTCGACGGCCTAACAATTAAACTCAATGTTTGCTTAACGGATATTTTCAAAAGTGATCTATAAATAAAGTTGAAGAACATGATAATACTCGCAGGCATATCCTCTATGGAAAATTCAGTGGTGAAACTTTTCTTTATGTGTTTCTCAATGTCTATTATGCTGCCACCTGGTGGCCATGAGGCGCAACAGAAGAAGTACTTCCGCAAGATACGCACGAAAAAACGCAATCCAAACCAACTCAGTAGCAACTCAGCGACTAATGTTATAATTATTAGGTCGCAGTAGGCCGCGGGATGCTACATAACATTAGAAATCAATGATGTGTGTCTGAACCCGCCGCAAAAAATGTGTCATCCGGTTTTCGGTGTACTACAGTAAAGGGAAGTACGATGACAAGAAAAAGCGAATAATCCGATTAAATATCCGATTTCCTCTTTTTCTGCCTGCTGTCCGTCTTGTGGATTTAACGTGACTGAGACGACACAAGTCAATAATTTGAAACCCCAAACCAGGCTTGAGTGAGGTTATCGATTTCCATGAAATGAAATTAGACTTGCGATTTCGACAATCTTCACATGAGGGTTGACATTAGGTCGCTACTGTTGATAAGCCGAAATAGGGAGAAAATATCGGCGCTGTACAAATTTGCTCATGGGAAGCCGTTTATGTTCCCTGCAGAAATCTGTTCCGGCTCAATGAGCGAGGAAACGTGCCAGGCGGCGTGACAAAGCATCGACTCGGATGCCACTTGTCACTGTCGCGTTGACTTTGTTTAGCCAAGTGGCGGTGGTCTGGACTGTGTCCCCATCGGCGCTGGATGAGAGGGAGGTTTCTAGAACTGGGGCCTGAATAAAAAATAAAATAAATCAAAGCTTAATTCTTCTGTTTCTGTTGAAATTTGGAAAGTTTAGAATTGTGCTTCTGCACGGGTGACATCTTGGCCTTTTCAAAAGCGGCCGATTAGTGAATGAAATTTATCCCGGGTGGACGTGAATGAGTCCAGTCAGCGGCGGCGGCCCAGGTGCAAGCGGCCTCAGACAGGCGCTATTGTGCCCGTGGGCTGGCGTTAGGGATCCCCGTCCATTCACCATTGTGCTGGCACATGCAGGTTGGGGGTGTGGGGGGGGGGGCGAGGTCACAACCCTCCCGCTGGGCCTGTTGTTTGCTGCTCTCGAATGAACAAGCTAAGATAGTTACGTGACTTTACGTTGCATTTACAGGTGGGAGGGGGGGGGGTGTCTGGTTTGTGGTTTTAATTTAAAGTCTCTGTGAAATAAGTCCACAAAAAAGTCTGTTTCTCTGACAATGCCTCTTTTAAGTTTGACACGCTACTTTCCTCTCTTCTACTTCCAGCTCAGGTTCCGGACAGCGACGAGCAGTTTGTTCCGGATTTCCACTCGGAGAACTGTGAGTGCTTTGAGTCTCTTTGTCCTCTCGGAGCTGGTTTTAAATTGTTTTTGGGTTTCGTAGCCCCGCAGATTTGATTGTTTATCTCGTATGATCTGGAGTCGCTAGACCTGCTCGTGTTGTTTCTGGCCCGCTGTCGGGACGGCGGGGTCAAACGTAGGCCAGCCGAGGTGTCCACGGGGGGGGTTAGGGGGGGCTCTGTGACTAAAATAAATATGATGGAAAAAAAGAAATTATACGGTGTCTCGGGATTGTGGATTTTTATCCCTGTCACAAGTGGCTCTGGAACGTATCGTCCGGGGTGAGCTGCGGTTTACTGTAATCTCTCGGACGGACAAAAGCCAGGACACCAAAGGGCCTCGGTATTGTGCCGCGCTGGCCGCCATTTGCATGCTTTTGAAAAGCCTAGAGGTTCCGTCGCAGGAAACCGGGAAGATGTAAAAAAAAGGGAAAGCGAACTATTTGAATGCGCTTCCCTTTGATTAACAATGGCGCTCGGGATCCAGGTGGGCTGCAAACATCCATTCATGTGGAACTAAGCTAGCTAACTCAAGTGCTAAGTGGGGACTCAAGATTTGACAACTCACGACTTGCGTGATTTACCAACGTGATGATTTGACGCAACTTCCTTTTTTAATTTGATGTGACCAACTTCCACCTTTAGCTTGGTGGGAATTTGAAAGACAGCCTTTGACGGGGAGGTCACGAGGACATCCTGCCCGCCGTCTTTTGTGTGTAAACACGGCGCCATTTCAAGCCGCATGTGTCACGATGTCCGCATGACAGATGCCCGCCCGCAACATTGTCGCCGTCCATTAGTCCACAAAGCGCAAGAGGAAGTGCAGATGAACCCGAGGGCGCGCAGGGGTCATGTCTACTTAACCCCTTCCGACCCGGTCGGCCAATCGTGTGCGGACCCGATGCTAACGGCTGACCCCGCCGTGATTTTGGGGTCATAAGGGGGGAGCTGTGCATTGACGGATGCTTCATTTAAAGGGGAAGGGTCGCTTTGTGTTGACAGACAGCGTCCCTGCTGCTCCTAGTCACTCCGACTCTTCAACTTTGACCGGCAAACTATAGTGACACGAGTTTTGTCCTCATGTTTTTGACAACTTGACAGGTTGGAATTTTGGCACTGATTTTCAGTCAGTACAAAAGGTCGACGGTTTTGTTACTATTGTTACCTTACGATGTTGAATGCTTCGAATGGGATCAGTCTTGACACGCTGCCAGGAGTTTAAAAGTTCAACCGGCGTTGAAATTGAGAGACACCTGTGCAGGTGACTCACCTGTTATTGAAACTAGCATATATTTGTGTATAAAAGCATCAAGCCAGACTCTAATCCTGTCTGGCTGGAGTATATAATTAAGCCTGCGGACCAACGCGGCGCCCCGGCGAGCAGGTTTACTGCGTCTGGCTTGTTACCTGCACGGGTGCGGCCTCCGACATGGTTTTGAAAAAAAAAAAAAAAACACTTAAATAACACAACGGAATGTCACGCTGAGGAATTGCGCAATACCTGCACATCTGTTGAATTGATCTCGCTGTGACCTAGCTAACAAGCGCATGTTGTCCGCGGGCTGCCTATGTGTGTGTGTGTGTGTGTGTGTACCGTCACATTTTGGAGTTCTCAACTGCTCCGTAAGACCGAACAGGGGAAATATCGATGGTGTCTCGCATCTTGTGCATTAACAGCGGGTCCAAATGTTGCCGCACCTTGTTTCCCTGCGGGCGGAAACAAAGGTGTGATTGTTATCCAGAAAAAATATTTGACAATTATAACACTTGTGGCTAATTATCTTTGTCTTAAAGCCACAAAGTCCATAAATATGGCAAAGTCATATTTTCCTGCAGTAAAAAGTCTCATGTGGTCAATATTTTTGCGTGCCGAGGTCACAAGTCAGCGTTTGACCGAGACGGCGAGAGCTCCTTCTTTTTTTGTTTACACTCGATGCGAGCCATTCATAAATTTTCTCCCCCCCGCCTGCGTAAGAGGAAGTGTGCCTCTCAGCAGCTTGCTCCTTCACTCTCCATTCATAAAAAAAAAAAACTCTCGCCACCCCCCCTTTTCCAGCCCTTCTCCTTCTTTCCAAGTGGATACTCCAAAACCCTCCCTCCCTTCCTGTGTGTGCTCAAGTCTCTGCTCCTTCACACACACATACAGTACATGTGCGCACACACACACACACAGAGTTTGAGTGTTCCAAGATGTGAACTAATCCAGTGATTTCTGAGCTGTATGGGACGATTGTTTGGTTTTGTGCCTTGCAGTAATTACGTAGGAAGTTGCGGCCATGGCGCGCCGCTTGCGCTTCTTTTCAGGGAGAAGACGCAAGAGCGAGCGAGGAGCCCGCGGGAGTGAATGGCGAGGAAGGCCAGCGGAAGCAGCCCCTTGCGCTCCTTTTCAGAACCAGGAATTTTGGAGCCCTTTTTTTTGCTGAAAAATAGGCGGTGCTACGCAACAGCAAAAACAGTCAGGTGCCTGCCAGAAAAGAGCGACGCCTCCCTCTGGCACGCTCGAGTTCTCTCAAGTCGCAGGCACAAAGTCGCACGGAGCGGCGGTTTTATGAATGGGCCGCTTGTGAAAAGCCAGTTGAGGTTAGCGAGTCCTCATTTACGACACTTTAGCTTATTTTTGCGCCCATTTTTTTTTTTTTTTAAACGGCATTACGGCTTTTGGTCATGTTCTCTTGAAAATTTGCCTGCTACTAATTTTTTTTATCCGGGGAACTTCTATATTCATGCTGACACAAGCCCATAGGCGTGCTGGTGGGGGTTCGAGATGAGGGGGGGGGGGGGGGGGGGGTAGCAAGAGTGTATCGATCCTCACCCGCCCAGCAGAGCAACTGATAGATGACTTGATGGAGATAAAGTGCAGATAAATCAGCTCCGAGAAAAAGAGTTAAGACACGTGCGGGTCAAACGTGTCGTGAAGCATTTCGAGATGCCCATCGTGATTTTAAGAGGGGGTGGGGCGCTGTTAAGAGGATGAGCAAGAATTGTGACATCATTTATGGATAGGCCCAAACCCGATTATCATTTAATTGTCTTCTCAATGAAATAATGAACCAACTAAGCTAGCTTACGTTAAGGCTAAAGTTCGATATTTTTAAAACGAAGCCGCGGGAGCTCACGATATCGTCTCGGTAACGTGTGGCTATATTGATCGCGACATTAAACATTAAGCTAAATTGAGAAGGTGGAGGATTGGGAGTGAAGAGTCAATATGGTGTCAGATTAATTACATCCCGCTCTCGCTTATAGCGGGATGTCACTCTCGCCGAGCGTCCCGGGACGAGGATGTATCGTGCTACGAGGCGAGCGGCAGATTTACAGCGGCTCGATGACCATTTGTCAGAAGCGCCGACGCGGCACTTTTGGATGTAAAGTGGACAGCGGGGAGAACATGTCAGAACGTTGACGCGGCATGTCAAGGCTCTTTGGCGCTCGCGGGGTTTATGGCTGTCTTTAATGCAAGACCGTCTTTTCTTTTTCTACTGAAGAAATAAGAATTTATAACGGAGTCTAATCAGAGTTTGTAGAGATGATATAGAGACACACACAATACAAAAAAAAAAAACTTTAAGTACAGTAACTACCTCCCACTACTCGTTGTCATGCTGACTGATGTGGGCCGCCGGCGACACTCTGGGAAAAGTCGGTTTTCACCCTGACAGAGAAGAAGTGCGGTTATTATCGAGAAGGAAGTGAAAGTGTGACATTTGCAGAAAAACACAGCAACCTGTGACGGCCGTCGGTCACATCCTGTTAGCCAACCATTTTGCCCTCAGCATCGAGGACTCAGTTTTTCCAATTCTTAACAATGCTGATTTTGTAAGGTTGAAAAAAAAATGACCCTGACTGGTAAATTGTAAATAAATGTCATCAAGGTGTTTCTCCTAATAATACGTCATTTTGCATTTAACGAGGCACGACGTCCGTGCGAGTGGCCCGTTTCCCGTCAATACCATTAAAAATTCATACACGGGATTGGAAAGCACTAATGGATTCGCCGGCGGGATGACGACGAGGACGAGCGGCTTTTTGATTACGCGGCGACCCGAGAAGAGCGCACATGTCGCGCACATGTTCGTGCATGCTCGAGCGAAGGCCCGGATGGCGTTTTGTTGCCTCGCTCCCCCCCCTCACTGTCTCGCTGTGATTTACAAAGCCTGGGAGCAGAAATAGATTGATTACATTTTAATTGATTTGGTGTGTTGGATTTTTTTTTTTGTGGCATAATTCTGTCTCTGTTGCTGTTTGACGGTGTCAAAAACTTCCAATGAAATATTGAACGATTGGTTTGTTGCGCTGCAAATGTCATTAGCCGGTCTTGTCAATCGATAGCTTCCTTTTTAACCTTTCAAAAGCAGCACGCTGGAATCGTCTTCAGTGGCTTTATTGATCGAAGGCATTTGGCGAGCGAGAGAGGGGGGTAAATGTTTGCAAAGAAGCGGATAACCCCCGAGAAGGAGTTAAGTCGCAAGGTTTGACACCCGGCCCGACGTCTGTTGAGTTACTGCCGGCGAGGACGCCGCGAGTTGCGGACTTGGCAAAGTTTTGCATAAACATCCCGTTTAAGCCTGTCCAGAGCCAGTTTTGTTTCCACTTTTTTTTTTTTTTACAAGTGGGCCATAGAAGGAACAGTTTAATTTTAGGGACTAACAGTCAACATTGCTAAGATTACGTTTCCCCATTACGAAATATTTTCTTGGAATTGCCGGGCGCCAAAGAGTCATCATCTATTATTACAAATTAAAAGTGTAATTCCATCATGTCCCTGCGGGCCGCTGTCTTTCACAGAAGCTTATCTTGAGTGAGTCGCTCTCATCTGTGTGTGTGTGTGTGTGTTTTAGGAATCCCACAGGAATCCACTGGACATATATTCCCACTAGTGTGCCTCAGCTGAGAGGGCCATTGTGTGCCGGGTGGCTCGGCTGGGGTTAAAGGGTGTGTGTGTGTGTGTGTTGAATGGGGAGCCCCCCCCCCTCCCCTCTATGATGTAATGATCCCTTCACTTCCTAAAGCACTCAGCCATGACCATCACCTTTCTCCCGCAGTAGACATTTACATATGTAAAAGTACGCCCCCCTCCCCAGCCTGTCCCCAATTGTAAGCCGACTTGTGTACACGCCGAGGGTTGCGACTTCTCCAAGTGGAACTAAGTCAAGTCATCAAGCCCTTTCACTTTCGGGCCACACATGGTCGTCCGTTTTTTTTTTTTTCTTTTGTGAATGAAGCGCAGCGTGCAATTATCCGTGCCAACCCCGCACGCACGCAGGCGCAGGTACACGCCCACAGAGATTCCAGACACACACATGAATGAACGCACCCCTCCCCCAGCTGGAAGTGCACAGCTGCTGCTGTTTACCCTACCGGGACCAGAAAAACATCCTGTACACGTCTCGGGCCGAAAGCCTCCCCTCACATAATAAACAGCAGCCCTCGGCACAGCTTGAAGCTTCGCTTTGGATGTTTTACTTTAAGGGCGGGGGGTGCGTTAGAAAGTTACACCAGGAACCCCCCCCCCCCCATCCCACAAAAACTTTCCCTTTTGATTGACAGCTTGGTTTGAGTGCGTAAATGTGAAACTTCCCTATCCTGGCGACATCGCCTTTTTGTGTGTGCAACGCCGGCACGCAGGTGAGACGTTTGCTTTCGTGGCAGACCTGTTTAACTGAGGAAGTTAACTGTTGTGTCTGCAAGACTCAAAGCCAGTGAGGAGGCCTGGAATGTGACCTGGTGTTCGCTATGTACACACACACAGACACGCAAGCAGTGAACATGCGAGATGTTCAAAGTACTTGAACGCCTCAACTGCTTCTTTTAGTGCTAATTGTGAGTCTTCTGTCTTTTCGGTGCGTTGACAGCAGTGGCCTTTCACAGCCCGCCCGTCACCATCAAGAAAGAGCCACAGAGTCCGGGTTCGGACCCGAGCCAGTCGTGCAGCCACAAGCCCAACTTTGGCTTCGCCGCCAGTGGGGAGCAGTGCCTTTACGCCAGGTAAGCATCACAAAACACAAAACGCAATTGCAATTTTTTGCAAACGCAAAACACTTGACCGCTCAAACTCTGTTGATGATTCCATCAAATTGTATCTCTTTGTTTTCTGCAGTGCCTATGAGCAGAAAAGGGCTGGTGCAGGGGGCGCCAAGCGGTCTTGCCCGGGCACCCCCATGTCACCCATGCAACAGCATTACTCGGTTAAACCCGCGGCGGCCGGCCGGCCCGACGCCGGCTACATGAACCCGGCCGCCACTTCGCAGCCGCTGCCCAGCAACGCGTATCCCCCCGATGCCAGGTGAGCCTCGATTAGCCGCTCATGATGGCCTGGCCCGGAACCTCGAGGGCTGGTGTGTATTTCAAGTTTCTGCTCTCTTCCAGATATCAGGGCCCCTCAGGAGACCCCATGTGCCCTCAATTCCCCGCACCATCGCAGGCCTTCCAGCGAATGCCCTCCGCCCCGGCGGGACACAGCAGCGGGGGCGGTCCGGCCGGGTGCTACCACCGGCAGCACTCGGACCCCTGCATGCCCTACCTGCAGCAGAGCTTCAAACAAGAATATATGGATCCTCTCTACGAGCGGGCGGGTCACGTGGGGGCGCACGGCACAGGGCCGGGGCATGGCCGCGGGCACGGGATGCCGCCCCACGCAAGCCAGCACCCGCACAGGTTTCCGCCGGCACATATGATGGTCAAGCAAGAGCCCACGGACTACAACACAGGTGAGAAGCAGTGGCAGAGGTCATATATAACAAACTACATGCAAATACTAACAAGGAGAGTTAGGGCTGATTTTTTTTTTTTTTTTAAACAAAAATGAACATCTTGAGTTATTTGCACTCAAGTGTTATAGGTGAAAAATAATCTAAAGTTCTATTGGCTAGGTAAAATAAATCCTAGTGAGGTAAAACTTTCAAGTCCCCCCCCCCACATCTCAGCCGGCTGTGGAACAGAATGTCCGTAAAGAAGCAAACTTTTTCTCCCTGAACTAGTGGACTCCTCCTCCCCTCCTCGGACATGCAAGGGAAAAAAAGAGTGGGAGGGGAAAAAAACGTTCTTTTCTGGCGCATTCACACCTTCTCCTTCCCTCCCTCCCTGGATGCGGTGGAGGAATTTCATTGAGAAAATGGAGGGCAGAGGAAAGACTAGAGTCCCTGGCGGAGGCCGCGGGGTTTCACGTTGCAGCGGTGGCTTCCTTTTGCTGCAGCCCCATCAACTCATAATGGAAAAATGAGCGTGGCCGCAGTAACTCGAACCTCTCGCGAGTTTAGGGGAGGGAGGGGGTGGTATGAGGGCGTTTTGAACAACAAGCTGCAGGCCCAAATCAGCTTTTCTATGGAAAACCAGCTCACAGTTACAAAAAAATGTGAGACTTGCACGAACCCGTTTTTTTACAGTACAATTAAAATATACTACTACTTAAGTACAAAATGTGTTTGCCAACTCTGGTTAAATAGCTTTGATAAACTGGCAATCGAAATATCAAACTAGTAAATTGTTGAAAGACAACAAAGACACTGGCATGGCTTGCACCCAGAACGCTTTGAATGGAATCTTATCGGAAGGGTTGCATTCCGCCTCGGTGACTCACTCCTGCACCTTTTGTACTTCTGCTTGCTTGTTTTTGTCCCCGAGACTCACACAGAGACACCCCTACAATGATTTCATTTTGCTTCTACTAGAAGATCTGTCAGTCTGCAAGCTAATTTGACATCTTTCTTATGCTTGGTAGATGTGTCAGGATGTTCTTCTATGTACCACCACAGCGAAGCCTATCCCACCCCCCAGCCAGCCCCCGAAGGTAAACATTTGAACATTGGCAATTATTTGTTAAGCTCAGGGGATGTTGTTCATATTTGTCAACTGTGGTCACGTGAAGTTTTTTCTTCTTAACATAAAATGTTGTTTTTGTGCCTGTTGCCTAGGTTACGGGTTTGAGAATGACTCCCGCGTGGTCCCAGAGAAGTTTGAAGGTGAGTTTTCTCTCAGAAGGAAACGCGAGACACCCGAGTTGACGTTTAGCGGTTTTAGTTTCAGCGTGAGAACTTGTAGCTGAAGATGCGGAGCGCCTCAGGGCTCTGACGTGTGCCCCTTCTCGTTTGTCACGTCTTGCATTTCCATGCTTGTTTGCGCCGTACGATCAACCCCCCTCGAGGCGTCTACCGATATTATTTCATGCATGTCAACATCCTTCGGTATGTCTTCAACCTGAACCCATTACCTGACTGAATCCACCTTTTAACCTCCGCTAATTATCATATCACAATTATGAAACTCATCCAACATTCTACATCATATGGAACATGAAATCGTTACTCACCAAAGATCAGGACAAACATCCTGTATATAGTGATGACATGATGTATCCACTTTATTCCCGCGTCTGTCTTGGAGTAACAAATGTGGGAGCTACATGTGGAAGAATCACTACAATATAACAATCTTTATCTCCTAACATGACAACATGAAAAAAAAAACCACAACACATCCTACTCACCAGATATGCTTATCATTTGGCGACAAACTCATTCCTTTTTTGCTAGTAGCATTGTTATGTAGAGCTGTGGATTTACAAGGTCGCTGTGAAAGTAGAAAATAAATTCTTGAGCCAGTCGGCTGTTGTCCGATTTACCCTCACGATGTCCGGGATGTTCTCTCTCCTTTGCAGGTGAGGTAAAGCAGGAAACGGGCGGCGGTGGCGGCGTGTTCCGCGAGGGAACGCCTTACCAGCGGCGAGGCTCGCTGCAACTGTGGCAATTCTTGGTGGCCCTTCTGGATGACCCCGGCAACGCGCACTTCATCGCCTGGACCGGCCGCGGGATGGAGTTCAAGCTCATTGAGCCCGAAGAGGTACCTGTGCACTTTTCACAACACCAAAGCCCTGGCTAATAGGAAAGTAGTACTAGTTTGTGTCAAGGAAGTTCAGTAATCCTTTGCATACTTTTGGTTCACTACAAGTTTTGAACTATGAATACACAAAAGATATGAAGGACAAAAATCAAACCGCACAAACTATATTAATAACCAACACATGCTCGCCAAAGACTTATTACTTGGCTAAGGAAAAGCAACACAGTGAATCCATTCACAGCCTTTCAAAGCAAATGATTTATTAAAAAAAATAAAAGAACACCACTACCAAAAGATGAAGTGCGATCTAGTTGTAATTGTCCAATTAGCGTTGTCGTTATGAGTGGGGTGCGTGTCCATTTGGGGAGCGTCCAAACACTGCTGCACGGTTCCATTATGTCTTCACAAGGCATTAAAAATGCACGAGTGCAATTAGTGGCTGAGAGCACTCAGGGATCAGCCCAACATGATGCTGGATGCCTGCTTGCATCATGTACTCGTGCCATTTTGGGGAAGAAAAAAAAAAAAAAGTACTGAAGCTAGCATTGCCTGCTATCCCGAGTAATAATGTACGTCAACCTGCTCCTCAGGTGGCCCGTCTGTGGGGGATGCAGAAGAATCGTCCCGCCATGAACTACGACAAGCTGAGCCGCTCTCTGCGCTATTATTACGAGAAGGGAATCATGCAGAAGGTAAAAAAAAAAAAAAAAAAATCTGGGTCAGCTGGTCCATTTTGGTCTTTTTGGCTAAGCGTGCCGTTCTCAGGTGGCGGGCGAGCGCTACGTGTACAAGTTTGTGTGCGAGCCCGAGGCGCTGATCTCGCTGGCCTTCCCCGACAATCAGCGGCCCAGCCTGAAGGCCGAGTTTGAGCGCTACGTCAACGAGGAGGACACGGTGCCGCTGTCTCACCTGGACGAGGGAGGGCCGCCCTACAACGCTGCCGAGCACCCCGCCCACGCCGCCCAGCCCTACTCCAAAGCCTATATGTACTAAAGCCGCATTCCTCCGAGCCCCCCCGACTCCCTTGCTGTACCCCCAAAGCATCTTTATACACGCCCTCCATGCACCCCTTCCCCCGCCGCCACTTGTATATACAGCTACGGTGTTTTTGTTCTAAATTAATCTCACGAGGGAGTTGAGTTTCCCGAGGCTTCCTGTCACCGCCGAGGCCTCGAAATACGATTGTGGATCAAGAGATTGCTTAATAAATACTTCAAATTATACACGACTGCACGTCCTGACTCCTTCTTATCCTCCACAGGCACACACTTTATATACATATTTATATACATTGTATATTTTTTTTATGCTGATTTCAAAATTGTCTTCTAGCACATTGTCTTATTGTCATTTTGTTTTGCTTTTAAGTGTGACCTATAAGGAAGCAAAAATGTGTCAGACCATACATCTTGTCCTAAAATAAAGGACATAGCACCACACTTTACCAACGTCACCGTCAAAGTTGTCAGCGTCTCCTGAAGGCCCTGGAGATCCTCCAAGCGTTGGGCTCCTCGTAGCGGTTATAGAGAGGCTCCAGGCGCTGCTGCTTCTTCTGCCTGCTGAGGCGCGTCGGGTCGGACACCTTGAAAAAGGCGGGCGCGAACTCCACCAACCAGCGTGGGTCGATGGTGGTCACCTCACGCATGTACTCCTTAGTGGTCAGCACCAGTTCGTGGTAGACCAGCCTGCAGAATGACACCGCTGTCAGCGTTTCACCAGACTGGGGTATCACAAGTCCCAACCACTAACAACTCAAATTGGAATTGAATAACGTTTAAAATCCAAACGTCAAAATGAAAGTTTGATGACAAATGGAAACCTATGGTAACCCCAATGAAAACTCACCACTCCGGCTGGCGGTTGAAGAGCGTGCTGGACGGGTGGAGGTAGACCACCTGCTGGTCGATGAGGGTCCGGTAGCCCTCCTGGGGGTCCTTCCTGGCAGTGTTGCGGAAGAAACCGCTGCAGATGGCTTTCTGCACGCGCATGGTCGACTTGCCGCAAGACACCACGTCCAGCTTGTGTCTGTGCAACCGACATTGAACATTTTCTCCATTCTCAACATGGAAGGAGATGGTCGCACTCACCTGTCCATGATGCTCAACATCTGCTTGCGGATGTCCTGGGCTCTTTTGAGCGAGCGGCCCTGAATGAAGTTCTCAAAGCACCAAGGGTTGGAGAATTTGTTGTTCTTCCACGAGTTGAAAACGGCCAGCAGGGTCAGATGGTCGCCTTCCGGCTGGGAGAACTTGGCCTTCCTCTGGTCTGCCTGGATCTGCTTGTCCTGCCAATGGGAGTCACGCACGCTTGGGTGTCAGCTCATCATCTTCTGCCGTGTTCACTTAGACCGTGTGTTAAGCACGTACCTTGGGCCTGTAGAAGATGTTCTGCACGGACAACATGGACACGATGGTGAGCATCTCCTCGCTGCAGCCCAGGTGCACGGACATGATCAGCATCTTGCACAACATGGGCTCCAGAGGAAATTCCGCCATCTGGATGGGAAGGGTTATCAGGAACCTCCAAAAAATCAGATCACAGAAACGTCTTCCTGACGGTGGTCCTCACCCTCCTTCCCAGTCGTGTGAGCAGCCCCTCGTCGTCCAGCGCGCCCAGAGCGTACAGCTGCTCCATGGCTGTGATCAGCGTCTCCATGGGGGGAGCGTCCATGAAGTTGAAGGCCAGCAGGTCGTTGATGCCCATGGCCTGGTGGGTGGACGAGGACGCAAATGCGTTAGATCGGCGCAACATCCATGTATCGTCGGCGTGTGCTGTGCGTGTACCTTGAGCGAGAGCACCGTGCTGGCCAGATTGGTCCTCTGGATTTCCGGCACGTTGGTGGTCAACATCTCGTCCCTGTACGCTCGCTCCGTGTACAGGCGGTAACACTTGCCGGGACCCGTCCTGCCGGCTCGGCCCGAACGCTGCTTGGCCTGTGCCTGAATGACACAATCATTTGCATCGCAATCTTGTCCATAAGATCACGTATGGCCATTTGGCATGATGTTAACTATCTGCATACGGTAAAGTCGCCTAACGTCGTAATGATCTTAATGTACAAACCTGCGAAATGGGCGTCACCACCAGCTGGTCGATGCCTGACTTGGAGTTGTAAACAATCTGTTTGACAAAACCGGGGTCCACCACGTAGTAGATCCCGTCGATGGTCAGCGACGTCTCGGCGATGTTTGTGGCGATGATCACCTGGCATCACAATCAAAACATTGAAAGCTTTTAATCGATGAAATGGGGTATAATAACTTGAAACAAAAGGCTGGGACGGTATGACACCAAAATAAAATCTTAATTGTTTGAGTTTTTGTCTTTTTTTAAAAAAAATTTCCTCTTTTCAGTAGTCACTCGCTACATCACGGTTCGGGTGTTTACCTTCCTGCTGCCAAGTGGTGCCGGGTCAAAGATCCTGGTCTGCATCTCGCTGGGCAGTGCTGAATAAACGGGAAGGATGATGAGCTGGGGAACATCAGGACCAAGCATCCTCATGCGCTCAAAGAGGATCTCGCAGGCCGTGTCGATCTCCTCCTGCCCAGTCAGAAAGACCAGGATGTCACCTGAAGGAGGAGGAGGAGGTCAGGATCTGATGTTGTGGCTTGGAGGACGGCATGGTTGATGGAGCCTTTCGTACCGGGAGGTTCGGTCAGGTGGATCTGCATGACTGTGATGAGGCTGGCATCCAGATAGTCAGTCTCTGGCTCCCTGGCGTAGAGGATCTCCACAGGGAACGTCCTCCCTGGGATGGTGAAGATGGGTGCCTCGAAAAAGTACTGTGAAAACTTGACGGCGTCCAACGTGGCCGACGACACGATCAGCTTCAGGTCGTTGCGCTTTTGCACAGTCTGCAAGAGAGAAGGCGCTCTCCATTCAAGTCCGAATCCTTCATGCCGCCAAGATCTCATGCGAGGTTACCTTCTTGAGTAGTCCGAAGAGGACGTCGGTGTGGATGGTCCTCTCGTGGGCCTCATCCAACATGATGAGGGAATACTGGCTCATGTCGGGGTCTATCAGACATTCCCGCTGCAGCATTCCGTGTGTCATGTACTTGATCAGGGTCTCCATGCTGGTGCAGTCCTCGAAACGGATTGTGTAGCCCACCTAAGAAAACAGAAAGTGAGATGGAGGACTTCTCTCCAAATCACAGTATGATTTTATGGATTGCTGCCACCTCCTGGACACTGCTCACATGTCAGGCGGCTTCTCCCTCACCTCCTGGCCCAGCCGACATCCGTACTCCTCGGAGACCCTCTTGGCGACCGACATGGCGGCCACGCGGCGGGGCTGCGTGCAGCCGATCTTCCCCCGCGCCGTGTATCCCGCATCTGCCAGGTACTGCGTGATCTGCGTGGTCTTCCCCGAGCCGGTCTCGCCCACCACGATCAGGATCTGGTTGTCGTGGACAGCCTGTGGAAAGTGAAGGAAAAAAAATCAGCAGGGCAGGATTGGAGTTAATGATTGTGTTCAAGAGAAACTTTGAACCTGAACCAGCTGCTCCTTGAGCTTAAAGATGGGAAGACTCTCCCGCTGCTGCAGGATAGACAGCTCCGTCTTCTTGCCGTACGACACCTGGTTCCCCCCGAAGGCGTACCGCTTCCACTCTGGAACGTTGATGGGCAGGGCGCCGATGCCGCGCATGTTGGCGGCGATCTGCCGACCCTCGTCTGCGACGGGAGAACCGAAAGTGAGTCAAAACCGCAGTCACTTCCAGTGCTGAAAACTTTGAACGCTTACAGTCCGGCATGGGGTCGATCCAGTTCTTGTGGAGACCGGTCGGGATGCGGTCCATCTCTTCGTTGCGAGCCGCCTGCTTGAGCTCGCGACGCTCTTTGGCCAGGGCGCTCTGCATCATGGCCGCCCGCGATAGCGAGCCGTCGGGATTCTAAAAACAGAGAAAATAGACATAACAAATGGAATAGATTTTTTTTTTTTTCCCATAGGAAATAATGGTTATCCAATTAAACCATTCCAGGCACCCATAAATATGAACAAAAAATAAATTTTACACAGAATAACTATAACTTAGTAAGCAGAAAACAATCTGAAGTAAATATAAATCACTAATGAAAGATTTTTTTTATCTTTGTTGAATGTGATATGCTATTTAAGCCAATGCAAGTCCAGAACCCCTTGTTACAGTCATGTAGTGCCCTCTAGCGGTAAACTGTTGACACTACATTTGACTGTCCATTTATTTCTGTCATAGCAAGGAAACTTCACTTTGTAATAATAATTATAATGATGATGATAATGTACCTTGACGATCTTGCAGGGACTCAAGTTGTTGCTCCACCGCGTCTGACCCTGCAGGAAGGGCGGCTCCTCATCCACCAGGTCGATCTCAATGTCCAGATCTGGTCACATGATCATCACGAGGTCAACACGAGCATGTGACCACAAAATAAAAAAAAAATGAAAAAGTCACCAACACGCTTACCTTCCTCGTGGTCTAAGTTGGGAAGGATTCCTGTCTCCTCGTCAAACTCCGGGTACTCCTCTTTCGGGAGAACATTGGCAGCAATCATCTGGATGAGGAAAGCAAGACAGTTCCAGTTGGAATGTTTCAGAGGAATCAAATGTATTTGTCTTAGATAACTGCTGACCTGTTTGACCTCCCACTTTTCCAGGTCTGTGATGCGGGCCATCCTCTTTTGCTCACTTGGGTTCTCCTCGCTCTCCACCACGCAAACCTCTACAGGAAAGTCGGGATTCCTCAGGTCGTTGTCCCCGCCCCCGGCACCCGTTTCAAAGTTCCTTCTGCGGTTGGGGTTCAGGTCCTCTCCGGTTTCCTGATCGACGTCCTGTAATGACGTTCGCAGCTCTGTCATGAGTTTGTTTGTTTCTTCTCCTCCTCCGAAGACTGACCTTCATGCTGAGGCTGGCCTTTGTTCCGGTCATGGACAGCACTTTGACTTTGACCTTTTGTCCCCTGCTGACCACATACGACACGTCTGCTATTCGGCCTTCCTTGCGCAGCTCCGACACGTGCACCAGGCCTTCCCAGCGCCTCCTGCGTGCATTTTAGTCTATTATTGGAGAACTTCACTCGTTTGACAATGTTGATTGATTGATGATTCAAATATTTTCCGCAAACATTTGGCGTACCGAAGTCCTTCCAGCTGCACAAAGCATCCAAACTGCATCACACTGGACACTTTGCCGCAGTAGATGTCGCCCACCACGGGAACATCGGACAGAGGCCGCTCGACGGGCTTCGGTTCCGGGACCGCCTCCTCCCTTGCGGCGTCTCGTGGCGGGCTCGGTGGTCGGTCACTCCAGCGGGACGGTCGTTTCCGTTGCCGCTTGCCGGTCGTATCGCCTTCGCACTCTCTCGACCCGGACCAATGACGTTTCCGACTGCTCTCCTCTCTAAAGGTACATAAACTTGATGAATGTTACCTACTGAATGACTAAAACATACTTTATTGTATTTTGGTGCTGGATCTGACTAGTTTGGGTTTTGTCTAAATTGTTTTTATTATTAAAGTATTGAACTCACCCAGATGCAGAGGAAGGCATGAACATCTCCAGCTCCTTCATGGCTGCTGCAGCAACTTGCTCATCATTTTCACTGAGCTGATGATGTAATTTTATGGACAGAAAGTCACAATAATGACGTCAGAAAAACATTTTCTACATTTCCCCCTCACAACATTTAGAAGTTCCATAGCCTACCCTCCACACGGGATCATCTGGTTTACATAAAGCGGGATATTTCTCTTTCATCTTGTCTTGCTCACTCTTGGGTTTTTGCTGATGTGCTGTTGTGAGCCAAATGGATAGAAACAATACATTCAAGACAATGTTCGTATTTTAAAACACCACACACAGGACGAAGAAAATGTCTACCTTGACTCGTGGACGCTTGCATGGTTTTGATAATTCTAAATAGGTTTTTCGTGAGTGTTTCCTGAAAGACAATAATGAACTGACTGGTCAGTTACCATTGAAAAATAATAAAAAATAATCCATTTTAAATTATACCTACAGTAAACTCGGCTCCATTTTGTGTCAAGGCAGCTTTAAACTCCCCAAATGTTGGGTGATTGTCTGCGAGGCTGATAATGAATTCAGCTGTTGAACAAGAAAATGTTAGCAAAACATTTGGCATAAATTGGAATAGCTGTTAGCCAAAAGACATTGGGGGCGTACCAAGATCCTTTTCGCTTATTCCAAGATGGTTTTCCAACTCGGTACACACTTTGGATACCAAAGATAAATACTCCAAACGTTTAAGACTGTCTAGCGTCGCCATGTTGGTTGTGCTAGTCTGTGTTGTGGCGGAAGTGACTAGTCTTCTTCTTTTTGGATTGTCCGGAGGTGAGCCAGCTAACTGGGCATTCCCGCCACCTACCGTCACTACGGAAGTGACTCTTCTTCTGCGCTCCACTAAAACCAAGCACTAGACATCGCCCTCTATCGACCAGCTGTAAGACAACAGGCGTAATGTTATTCATATAAAAAAACAAATTTCAGTGTATTAATAATCTTGTACTTATCTTTCCTCTATAACAGAGTATACTTACCTCATTGGACACTTTAAAGTTTAACTTCTTAGTTTTTGTTGTCTGTGATATCCTCCAGAGTTTTATGATTTTATGGTTTATCAAACATTAACTAAATTACTACAGTCCTGAGTACCCCCCCAAAAAAATTCAATCCATTTTGTAAAACTGTAAATTAAATGATTTTATACACTGACGGACAAGTATTGTATAACAGACTTCTATGCACACAAAAAAAATCACTATTTTTGGAACAGTTTCCATTTTTTCGTAAAGAAAATAAAAAAAGTTATTTTTAATGTAATGTTTTCTTTGTTTTTATACAAGTAATAATGCCAAGTCTAAAAGTGAACTCAGCCAAGCGACCACAGTGACAAAAAGTTATCAGCGTCTCCTGAAGGCTCTGGAGATCCTCCAAGCGTTAGGCTCCTCGTAACGGTTATAGAGAGGCTCCAGGCGCTGCTGCTTCTTCTGCTTGCTGAGGCGTGTCGGGTCGGACACCTTGAAGAAGGCGGGCGCAAACTCCACTAACCAGCGTGGGTCGATAGTGGTCACCTCACGCATGTACTCCTTGGTGGTCAGCACCAGCTCGTGGTACACTACCCTGAAGATGGAAAGGAAAAGCCGTCATGCTGGAATATGAAACTTTTATTTGGCAAGGTATCTTAAAACAATAGGGCAAGCCTTGAAAAAAAAAAAAACACTTAGACTACCTACACCACTTATTTCTTATTTTGAACTTAACTGAATAATACAATCTTAATCAGTTAAACATCTTACGAATATTTTTAAGGAGAAAAAAATGCTTAAACAATTCAACCCCCCCCTTACCATTCAGGCTGGCGGTTGAACAAAGCGCTGGAAGGGTGGATGTAGACCACTTGCTGGTCTATGAGGGTCCTGTAGCCCTCCTGAGGGTCCTTCTTGGCGGCGTTGCGGAAGAAACCGCTGCAGATTGCCTTCTGGACTCGCACAGTGGCCTTACCGCAAGACACCACATCCAACTTGTGTCTGAGAAGCAACGGTTAGAGCTTATGAGACAATATTCCGTTGAATGCTTTTTTTTAAAAATCAAATGTCATCGACGTACCGGTCCATGATGCCCAACATCTGCTTGCGAATGTCCTGCGCTCTCCTCAGCGAGCGAGCCTGGATAAAGTTCTCGTAGCACCAAGGGTTGGAGAACTTGTTGTTCTTCCACGAGTTGTAGACAGCCAGCAAGGTGAGATGGTCGCCCTCGGGCTGATGGAACTTGGCCTTCTTCTGGTCCGCCAAGGCCTGCTTGTCCTGTATCACACGCAAAAAAAAAATTCACAACAAGCCTAAATAACGAACAAAACGAGGAGGTCTGATGGTGTCTCACCTTGGGCCTGTAGAAGACGTTCTGCACGGACAACATGGACACGATGGTGAGCATCTCCTCGCTGCAGCCCAGGTGCACGGACATGATCAGCATCTTGCACAACATAGGCTCCAGAGGAAATTCCGCCATCTGGATGGAAAGGCGGCGCACATCAGGAACCTCCAAAAAAATCAAATCACAGGAGCAACTTCCTGGCGATGGTCCTCACCCTCCTTCCCAGTCGCGTGAGCAGCCCCTCGTCGTCCAGCGCCCCCAAAGTGTACAGCTGCTCCATGGCCGTGATCAGCGTCTCCATAGGGGGAGCGTCCATGAAGTCGAAGGAGAGCAGGTCGTTGATGCCCATGGCCTGGTGGGTGGACGAGGACGCAAATGCATTAGATCGACGCAACATCCATGTGTCGTCGGCGTGTACTGTGTGTGTACCTTGAGCGAGAGCACCGTGCTGGCCAGATTGGTCCTCTGGATCTCCGGCACGTTGGTGGTCAACATCTCGTCCCTGTACGCTCGCTCCGTGTACAGGCGGTAACACTTTCCGGGGCCCGTCCTGCCGGCGCGGCCCGCCCTCTGCTTCGCTTGAGCCTGCGAGACGTCCAACATATTTTATTGGCAAGCTCGGCTAACAAGAAGAAGTGCGGCGGTGGCGGCGGCAAGCTACCTGCGAGATGGGCGTCACCACCAGCTGGTCGATGCCAGTCTTAGAGTTATAGACTTTCTGCTTGACGAAGCCGGGGTCCACCACGTAGTAGATGCCGTCGATGGTCAGCGACGTCTCGGCGATGTTGGTCGCTATGACGACCTGGCAGAAACAAGAGTGCAAATTTTGACCTTCGTGCTCAAGCCATTATTTGGATGACTATATTTTACTTTTTGAAGTAATTTATTCTCAAGTAACAGTACTCTAACTTAAGTTGTGGGTTACTCAAGCCACGCGTGCGTTGAAGTTCCTAACGTACTTTTCTGCTGCCAGGCGGCGCCGGGTCGAAGATCCTGGTCTGCATCTCGCTCGGCAGCGCGGAATAAACGGGCAGAATGATGAGTTCGGGAACGTCGGGGCCAAGTGACTTCATGCGCTCGTAGAGGATCTCGCAGGCCGTGTCGATCTCTTCTTGTCCGGTCAGAAAGACCAGGATGTCACCTGAAGGAGGAGGAGGAGGTCAGGATCTGACGTTGTGGCTTGGAGGACGGCAGAGTTGATGGAGCCTTACGTACCGGGAGGTTCGGTTAGGTGGATCTGCATGACGGTGATGAGGCTGGCGTCCAAGTAGTCGGTCTCGGGCTCTTTGGTGTAGAGCACTTCCACCGGGTACGTCCTCCCCGGGATGGTGAAGATGGGTGCCTCGTAAAAGTATTGGGAGAATTTGACGGCGTCCAGCGTGGCCGAAGTCACGATCAGCTTCATGTCCGTGCGCTTCTGCACCGTCTGGCCGCAAAGTCGGATTTTTCAAAGAGTCAAATCATAATGACAATATGTATACATCATAAAAAAGTGGCGCAAACCTTCTTGAGCAGACCAAAGAGGACGTCGGTGTGGATGGTCCTCTCGTGAGCTTCGTCCAGCATGATGATGGCGTACTGACCGAGCTCCGAGTCGATCAGACATTCCCTCAGCAGCATGCCGTCCGTCATGTACTTGATCACCGTCTCGGGGCTGGTGCAGTCCTCAAAGCGGATGGTGTAGCCCACCTAAGGAGAGCGACGGCACGGATTTTTAGAGGACACCAAAAGCGCAAGCGGCGCTTCTGCGAGGCGCACCTCCTGTCCGAGACAGCAGCCGTACTCCTCGGAGACCCTCTTGGCGACAGACATGGCGGCCACACGACGGGGCTGGGTGCAGCCGATCTTCCCCCGGGTGGTGTAGCCCGCCTCCGCCAGGTACTGCGTGATCTGCGTGGTCTTCCCCGAACCGGTCTCCCCGATCACAATCAGGATCTGGTTGTCGTGGACGGCCTGCGTCGAGACAAAACGGGAGCTCGGCAAGCCAGACAAAGCTAGGGTGGAAGGTGAAGCTGACGAAAGCGAACCTGAACGAGTTGCTCCTTCAATTTATAGATGGGCAAACTCTCCCTCTGCTCCAAGATGGAGAGCTGCGTCTTCTTGCCGTAGGACGCCTTGTTGCCGCCGAAAGCGTGCTTCTTCCATTCGGGGATGTCGTTGGGCATCATGCCGATGCCGCGCATGTTGGCCGCTATCTGCCGGCCGTCGGCTGCAAGGCAACACATATTTCTTCAAATTTAAAATTGACGCATAGTAAACATTCTCAAGAGAATAAAACAATAAATGCATTTATATATCATACATACGTCGGGAAGAGAGCGGCAGCACTTACCGTCGGGAAGCGGGTCCACCCAGTGTTTGTTGAGGCCCATGGGGATGGAGTCCATCTCGGCTTCGCGCGCCGCTTGCTTCAGCTCCCGTCGCTCTTTAGCCAGGGCGCTCTGCATCATGGCCGCCTGGGACAGCGAGCCGTCGGGATTCTGCGCACGCACGTTAGCGTACGTCAGCGCGTTTGTGCAAGAGCGAGTCGACGACGCGTTGCGACGGGCTGCACCTTGACGATTTTGACGGGGCTCATGTCCATGCTCTGCTTGGTGTGCCCTCTCAGGAACGGCGGCTCCTCTTCCACCAGCTCGATTTCCAAGTCTTCGTCTGGGAAAGCGCCGCGCAAGATCCGCTGAGTGTTTCGTCTTTCCACGGTTTGCAATCTCTTGCTTACCTTCTTCGTCGTCAACTTTGGGAAGGATCCCCGTCTCGTCGTCGAAATCGGGGAATTCTTCCTTGGATAAAACGTTGGCGGCGATCATCTGGGGAAATAAAAAGCCTTGGTTAGGAATAGAAGGAGGAACTGTAATTAGAAAATAAAAGCAAGATCACGGTTTTTAGTTTTTTTTCTGCCACTAGGTGGCATTACAGCTCTATTGCATTCCATAGCTTTCAACCAACCTGCTTGATCTCCCATTTTTCTGGATCCGATATCTTAGTGAGCCTCTTCCTCTCCAGCGTGTCATCCTGCTCCAGTTCGCGAGCGGGGCCAAGGTTGAGGTTGCTGGGCCCGTCGGGGTTTCTCATGGTCACCTCGTCGCTGCCGTCGGGCCCCACGTTCCTCCTCCTGTTGGGGTTCAGGTCCTCGCCCGTCTCCTGATCCACATCCTAAAAAGACAGTGGTGAGGAATGTTGACGTGCCGACGGCTCCTCCTTCTGACCGGACAATGGTGATGTTCCATTGCTCACTTTCATGCTGAGGCTGGTCTTGGAGCCCGTGAAGGACAAGACTTTGATCTTGACTCTTTGCCCTTTACTGACCACGTCGGCCACGTTGGCCACTCGGCCTTCTCGGCGCAGCTCAGAAATGTGCACCAAACCTTCCCATCGTTTCCTGCAGAAAAAGAACAGACACTTGATTAACAATAAAGTCTTCATCCAAGAAATATTATTGCAGGACACACCTGAGGCCCTCCAGTTGGACAAAGCATCCAAACTGCATAATGCTGGTGACCTTTCCATTGTAGATGTCGCCCACAGAGGGTTCCTCCGGGGGCGGACGGTCCACATGCTTGTCCTTCCAGTCTCGGTCTTGGTCTCTTCGGGGGCTTGGCGAGCGTTCGCTCCAGCGGGAAGATCGCTCTCGCCGTCTTGAGCGTTCGCTATCTCTGTGGCGATCGCGGTCTCTGGAGCGAGATCTGGACCTGGAGCGTGAGTGGTGGCGCCTCCTGCGGTCCCTGTCCCGATCCCGGTGTCTGTGTCGGTCCCGGCTTCTGCTCCGACTGCGCCGTCTGCTCTTTTCCACGCGGCTACGCTCGCTTTTGGAATCGGTGCTGCTCACGCTGGGCATGAACATCTCCAGTTCTTTCATGGCGTCAGCTGCGACCTTCACGTCCTCTTCATCCATGATTTTCTTAAGAAGACAAAAAAAAACACACACTCTAAATTCACATCACGTTTTGAGTGGGTGCTGTCATGCTCATACCGGTGGAGCTTCATTTGGTCTGCAAAGCGCAGGGAAAAGTTCCTTCAGCTTGTCCTTCCCCGACAACGGCTTCTGAACTTCAGAAGCTGCTGTAATGACATAAATTCATTTTTCATGTTGTCCTCATAAGTGTCATCTCAGACAGCAATATAATGAATGTCTAGACAGCACTGGTCATAATAAATCACCTTTACTTGTGGACGACTTTGACGGGGGTCTCATGGTCTGAATGAGCCTGAGCAAGTTGCCAATGAGAGAGTCCTATCAAGAAAATAACACCATTATAAGATCAATACTAACAGATTCTTCTTTGAGGCGCACTTACTGTGAATTCGGCTCCATTTTTTAGCAGAAGAGCTTTAAACCCGTCAAAGGTGGGTTCTTTTTCCGCGAGGCTAATGACGAATTCAGCTAAAATACAAAAAGCAAATATTAACGCCATCATAAGCAAGTCGCACACAATAAGGCTAAATACAGCGATATAACGGTAGTAAACAAAAGATGGAGCTGCGTTAGCTTTAGCTAGCACGATTCTTCGACGTGGTGGTCAAACCTAAATCTTTGTCGCTGATTCCAAGATGGTTGTCGAGCTCCGTGCACACTTTGGACACCAAAGATAAAAATTCGAGCTGGGAAAGCTCGTCGACATCGACGTCTGCCATTTTTGCTCGGGATTTCTTCACTCTCTGAGACGTAATAGAAGCTAACAATCCATGCTAGCGCGTTACAGGCTAAGTGTCTGTTACTTCCGCTTCCGGTTTGGGCTGAGCTGCGCAAGACCGCCGTCTTGTGGACAAGCGGACTAATTACACCCACAAAACAGCAGCCTGTTTATCTCCAAAGGAGCTTCGGATTTTGTTTTTCAAGAGTACGAATTGTATTTTTCGTACCACGCGAAACATTTAACAATTAATCGCCAGAAAAATAAATAAACATAAAACAAACGTGTGTAAAGTATCTATTAAAAAAAAAAAAAAGATTTTGAGCAATTTATCCAGCTTAATTCAGGCCCGTGCAAACAATATGGCTGCATATTAGTAGTTTGTTGTCATGCAAAGGTTGTAAAAACTTAAATTATGTCCCTCCATTGTGTTGCCAGTTGAGGAAATGGGAGGAAACAATCAAACACGATCCAAGTCTGGCTGTGATGAAACCAGGCCCGTGAAATCTTTGGTTCCTTGATCTCACTCTGTATCTGCAGAATGTCACAGCTTGCCGCTATGATGCAAAAAAACAAGACACATAGCTGGGAGCAATTCATGCCAACTGAGCGAAAGGACTCAAAAAAAAGAGGTGTCAGGAAACAAGATGGCAAAAAGTGGTTGACAGCGATACCTTTGTCGCTGCCAAACTTTTATGTTTTCCTGTTATTCCATGAGAAGCTTTCCGCGCAGATATTTTCATTCCTCATTCCAAGTCACACATCTACGTTCTTCAAACACACCTTCATCCACCATACATCGTACGTGAAATTAACTGAGCATAAGACGTGCTTTACCACCATGAATAATGCACGGACAAAGGAGTGAATCCAATTTGGTTTATGTACACAAACAGACGATGTTTACTGGTTGCACTTAAATCTCAGTGATTTACTAAAACCCAGCAGGCTGTCTGAAGGTCGTTCTGGCATCGCTCTTATTGTTATGCTGTGTGTGTCAGTGGTTTAAATCAAGGGTGTGGTGATGCCTGGATTCTGTATCATCCCAATATGAGTATTATTTTATCGGGTAGTCGTAGAGCCTGGCGTTACCGGCCACCGATACTTTGTAGGCTTACTGTACCCAAACGTAAGGCGGGGTAGGAAGCGCTTCAGCTGTCTGGCCCCGTCGTCCTCACCTGACCTGATTTACTTGCAGGCCCACGTATGTGGACCGGGACAAGAGGGAGGGGGCGGGGATTACATAAGGGGCTCACGTGCCACATGCACATGGTCCAGCATTACTCGGTGTGCTCATGCGTTATCGGACGCCGCAGTCGAAAAAGTCGAATTGGGAGAAGATGTTTGGTTGATCACGTGAGCACATGAACACTTATGCAAAAACAAAGGGAATAATAATCATAAATAATAATCATGATAACAATAACGCAAGAATGGAAGCGCAGCTGGCTGAGGCCTTCCCTCTCAACCAAGTGGAAAATTCCTGCAATGACCGAGCAGGGAGCATGAAATGTGTGTGTTGGGGGGGTACACAGAAGGGCGTATGCAGAGGGCGGGGCTAGCACCGACCAGAGGAGCCACACAGGGATTGGCTGAGAAGAAAGCTGCCGAATGAGCTCATGTCCCCCACGACAGCCCCCACCCATCCTTCCCACAATTGCACCCACCCATATCCCTCATGGCCCACTTCGCTCGACAATAACATGCTCACAAGTTACACACTCTTGTCCTCCGAAGACAAACTGGCACAGAGAGTTCTGAAATATAAAAAAAATAAATGATCTATTGGGTTTAACTCCACAGAAATAAATATCCAAAGTCGTGATGTATGAGGTTCATTTTATTAGTGCATCTTTGAAAAAAAAAAAAAAAAAAACCTAACAGACCAGAGAGGCGCTGAGAAGTCACTTGAGTCACATATTTATTACATAAATATATCATTAAAATAGACCAGCGACAATTACCATAAAAATATCTTCCTTTCAAAAGCCTGACCCACAAAAAAAAAGCTTTAAAAAAAACAAAAAACACACACATGGACATTTTGCACACAAACACGCTGATTGTCACACGCGGACCACCACACACACACCTGACCTGACCATGTGTGTGTGTGTGGTGGTCAGGTGTAGATGGGTGGTAGTCCAGCGTGTTTTTGGGTGTTACATGAGAAGACATCACAGTAGATTGGCGGCCATTTTCTTGCGCATTTTTGTTTTTGTTATTTATTTGCTCCTGTGCTTTGGCCTTCCTGAATGCCTTTTTTTTTTTTTTTTTTGCATGATGGCACCCGACTGGCTTGCGCATAAAAGAAAAGTCCAAAGTGGCAGAGGTTTCTGTCGGTTCCTGAAAGACAAATAGTGGACTTGGCGCACCCTTGCCATCTGGATCTGACATTGTCAAGGTGAGAAAGGTCCCCGGTGGACCGCTGGCCCCCTTTCACACTGCCTATCAATTTTTTTTGTTCCTCTTCTATTTTTCTGTCTTAATTGGCTAATTTGAAGGATTCCTCCTGTGATTTTTTTTTTGCACACATGGCAGACAAACTTTCACATAGACATGGCAATATCTTCCTTTTGCTGGGTTCTGTGTGAAATCTTTTTTTTTTTTTCTAGAATCCTTTTCAGTTATTTATTTTCGTAATCTGATTTTGGTCATCCTGACACACCTCACGGTCTTTGGCACCTTCCATATAACCTCCCTGAGTGCGTGCAGGGCCAGGCCGTGGTCACACTGAGGCCTTTGGGACGGCCTGAAGAGCATATCTGCGAGGTGGTTTGTGTGAATATTTTTCAAAAATTATTCTTTAAATAAAAAAAAAAAGGAGCGAGAAGTTCCCAAAACAGAGCTTCGACATCTACGAATAAGGAATTCAGCGCGTTGCGACACAGCAGCGTTCACGTAGAGCAGACGGTGCCGTTTTCTCGGATGCAAACAGCGGACACACAATATAATTTTTTTTTTGTACAACGTTAGTGCAACACACAAACATCGATGACGAGCGCGCGAGCGTCGTGTTTTCCCGCGTGGCGAACGACGTGAGAAAGCCAACAAGAAGAAGAAAAAGAAGACGACATTGCGGTAGGACGTGAGGTCTGGACAGGTGTTTGGACTTTGCTGGTGTCGTGTGAGGCGGCTCGGACCTGCTACAGAGTGTTTGTTTTGTCATCTTTTCGTTTGGGGTTGCTGGCTTTGCATACAACCGAGGACGAGTCGTGTGAGGATGTTGTCGTGAGGCGGGGTACAAACCAGATACGAGAGGAGGGGAGGAAGGGGGCGTGAAAACCCTCTTGGAGGCCCGTCTTTTCTAACCTGAGCAGTCGTGAAATCTTTTTTTTTCAAACATTTGCATATGTAAAGCGGACTTATAAAGCATCTCCGGTTCATCCCGTCATTTGTGTACATTCTTCGCTGTCTAGGCATGATCATTCCCAGCCGCTCCTTTAAGTGCTCTTGCCGTCCTCAGCGGGATCAAAAAACGATGTTAAAAATTTAGCAATTATCAAAAATCTGGCTTGATTTAATCTGATGGAAAGAAGATTCGAAATTAATATGGTCCAATTTGTAATTTACGATATGAAGTTTGGCTCCGGCTGAGATACTCAATAGTCTGAGTGTCCTTGAGTCCCCTGAAAGACGGCGTATAAATCGAAGTTCTTATTATTGGGCACCTGATGACATCATGCAGACATCACTAAATCTCCTGCGTGCTTTTAATCTCCTCAGCAACAATCTTGACTATGAAATATGACCCGTGCTTTCGATATCGACACCACCGACCGACTCCCTTCGCTCGCCTGGCTTGAATCACGGCGGACACGTGATTAGGTACATTCTGGCACACTTGAGACGGGCCTCAAAAGTGGCTTTGAGTTGGGAGGGGGGATGTTGGGGGGGGGCTGACGTCACACAACCAGTATGTCACTCACACACATGCAGAAAAGCAGGCGGAAAAAAAATAAATGATTCATTACTTATTGGAATAATATCATCTGATGATTAGAATGGACAATTAATATCATCAATTATAAAAATGAACCAAGTGCTTCAGGAACGCGTTAACAGCCCTTTCCCACATATTTTAAATTTTATTTCATAACGGAATGAAGTGTTTTGCAATTTTAAGCAAAGAAAATTAGCCAATTTTGGAATAAGGATAACATGTGAAAAAAAGTCAAGTGCTGTCAACACTTTCCAGATGCACTCAAGAATTGAGCGGGAAAAAATAAATAACATTGAATGGCACACGTCCAACAATAACAATCGACTTGGCGGCCATGTTTGACAGGAGGAGGCGGATGAGGATGAATGAAGACAAACAGAATAAACGTTTGCGTCCGTCTAAGTTTCATCATTTATTAAAAAAAAAATTCTTATACCTGAGAGAATCCTTCAACAGCTTTCGTTCCCCAGTCACAAAAGTGGTTTGTGTGTGTGCGTGTAGTTGTTTGCGCGTGTGTGGGCGTGGTCTCGCTGCTCTCAGGTGGGCGGGTCCGAATTATTCAAGTGCTTCTTTCAATTTGCTTTGCTATTGCACTCGTTTCAAAATTTGATTTCAAAGTCAAAAATCCCAAAACACGCAAATCACATTTGCCTCGTCACACATTTTTTTTTTTGTCTTCGCCGAGACGCTCGTCCAAAGTGCTTGTGAGTTAAGTGCCTTCGTTGAGGATTGGCGGCGTGCCACGAAATACTACTTAGCCGTTAGCGCTTCTTTACATTAACTTAGTCGCTGGGTTATATATCTCAAAGAGGTGGGGGAATTTTGGGGGGGAATACATCTAAGACTCTTTTTTGGTGGCCCCGCCCACTGAGTGATGAGAGGCACACACACACGCAGACTTGGCAAAATTCTGTTTAGCAGCTAAAGGCTAAAGGTCAACTTGGGGAGTGTGGTTACCCAAAAGGCACGAAAAAAATTGACACATTTTTCGATATACGTGGTTCAATTTTTGTTGGACAAAATATCCAGTAGTAATGATTTTTTTTTTTTGTGGGTCCAACCACGATAGAAAAATTTTGTATTTAATTGAAACTGGATTTGGGTGGCGATTTTTTTTTTTTAACTAATAAATTTAGTTGTGCATGCAGATTGGGTAACCACAAAAACTGAGCTTCACTTTGGAGGGAAATTGCATAATCAACATTGAAGCATGTGAACAAAACATAGCATGTCGTCGAGTCACAGACGCACACACACACACACACAAGCCTGCATGATAACGGGTGAGGGGTGGGTGGTCAAGGAAATGGGGGGGGGGGGGGGGGGTCAGGTGACGTCAGTTCATGTGTTGGACGGTTTGGTTGTGTTGACCAGACAACATTTGTCAAACACACACAAACAACAGCGCAGGTGTGTGTGTTGTGTGTGCTGTGCCGTCCTCTCTGCTGGTGTGTGGAAGTGGGGAGGGAAGGAGGGGGGGGGGAGGGGGTTTGGGTGCAGCCCCCCCCTCCATTCCTATCAGCTACATTCAATATCAGAAACACTCTGCCATGACAAAACTCAAGACCACCGTGGACCCCTCCCCCAGGCTCCGCGCAAACACGCCACTAGAGGGCGGTGAAGAGTGACGGGGGGGGGGGCTGTGTGGATTTGTAACTTGTACGCGCAAAAAGCGCACAACTCTCGTTCGCACACTGCTGTCTGTTTTCCAAGCGTTCACAAAACGTTCGATTCCCGCCTCCCGCGCTCCTTTTCACTTGTGAGGTATGACGAGATTGTGTTTCAGTTCCGTTCTTTTTTTTTCTCCTCTTTTTTTGTTTTCTTGCTTTTTTCCAAAGACATCTTCCATCATTAAAAAAACACCAACAATTAAAACAATAATAATAATAATAATAATAATAAAAAGGTTTTCCTGTTTTGTTGGTTGAAAGTTACTCCTGATAAAAGCGGGATTCTGAGTCGGGGGACGGGATGGACAACATTTGCGCACACACACACACACACACACACACACTCACTCACTGACAGGATGGCGGTTACACTGCATGCGTGGTCCGAAAGTGACGATAGCTCCTAGTTTTCCCCTCCCGGCCCGCAAAAAAGCAACAAGAAAACCAGGAAAAGCAAAAATAAATCTGTTTTTGTTCAGCAGTCCTTTGAAAAGTCATCTCATCTTTCTCTGAAGGATTTAGAAACATTTATATTTGCCTTTGTCAAACCTGCTTCAGCAGTGGTTCTCAAACCGGGGTCCTCGGATCCCCAAGGGACCGAGTACGGTAGCTTGCGGGGGTCGCAAAATCATTTGCAATAAATCATTAAGGCGTATCCTTTTGAAAAAAATAAGTTACTACATTTGAGGATAAAACTATGACAGTTTTCTAAGAAAGTAAAAAAAATAAAACATTCACAGAATTCTGGTTTTTTTTTTTTTCGGTCAGAATTTGACCACCATTCTGATTATGAGGGGGGGCAAAATTTCTCCTTTGGACCCAACAAGATTGAGAACCTTTGCGCTAAAGCAGCTTTGCCATTTTTGCGCGCACACACACACAAACACACACACTCAATCTTCTCCCCTCTTCTTGTGGAATTCCAAACCTGCATTGGCTTTTTTTTTTTTTTAAATCCCAACATTGAGGCCGTCGGAACGGACCCTCATAACTGCCTTGTCTCACAAGGAGGGTCCCTCCTTCCCACCTCCACAAAAGTTGGCGAGGCGCCCCCTCCTCACCCTCGTTCGGTGGATGGACCTGGTCGCTAATACTGACAGTTGCGAGTCTTGGGCTGAGCCCGCCGCCTCTGTCGCACAGAGGCCGCTCTTTTTTTTTTTTTTTTTTTTGACTTGCACCAGTTGTGAGTAGTGCAAAAACAACAACTCAACAGCCTGAGTGGGGTCGGTGAGGGGGTGGGGGGATGGAGTCTCTGGTGATGCGGGGGGGTACTTGGGGTGGCGGCGCTCCTGTTCGTTTCCCAGCGTCCGAGTCCCAAGTTGGACGTTTTGTAGCTTCCGGATTGGAACGGACACTCCCTGGTTCACGCTCTTCCGTGTGGCGTCCAAGCTCTCCTTTTAGACTGCTTCTTGGACGTGTGCGTATATGTGTGTGTTCCATGTGGATTCAAAATCTCAAAGAGACAACTCTTGGTCCCGCATTTTCTCCCGGGGGGTTGTAGAAAATAAAAAATTCCAAATGTGATGTTAAGGTCTCCTCCGTCTTCCAGCAAGATGGCGGGCCCTCTCGTCTTCTTCAGCAGCATTTCTTTCCAACCGATATCACTGAGGTGTGTGTATGTATATTGAGGTGAGGTAGTGCCCGGAACCAGTGGGGGTATGAGTCCACTTTTGAGGTAAATGCTCGCCATGTTCTTGGCGTGTTTTGCCTGCGCTTAACGTTTGTGTTTATGAAGAAGAAAAAAAAAAATAGAAACAAAAAGGCAAATGTGTATGGAAGTCTGGAGGAGGACTCAGTAAAGGCCCCGCAGGTGAGGGCCCCAACAGAAGAAGGACAAAAAAAATAAAATCAAAAACAGCCACCTTGCAAGGCAGCCAATGAGGCATTCACGTTACTCTGAGGTGAGGCTATGTGTGTGTTTGCGTGTGTCACAGGCGCCGGTCCGATTACAAAAAACAAACAAAAAGTTCGATATGGAGCTATGATCGACACACAACAACAAAAAAAAGGGAGTAGTCTGAAGAAGGTTAGCACCGGTGTCGCTTGGGATGGACTGTAACGGCTCAGATTGACTGGAGGAATCGAGGACGCAACGGAGAACCATGAGCGTAATACTGTGAGGAGCCACGGCTGGCGTTCCCGCGGGTGGTGTGTTTGTGTGTTGGCGTCAATCCAGACAGCATGCTCAGACAGAAGGGCCAGCGCCACCGCTGGATTTCCTCTTTTGCTCCACTTCCTTTTTCCAGTTTCGAAAACGTTTTTTTTTTTTACTTTCTCCCCCCTGGGGCTCAACGTTTCCGTCACACCTCCTGGTCCTCGAAGACCTCCAGGAAAAGCGGTGGGAAGAGCTCGTTGGGACACTCCACCTTCATGTGCAGGAAGCGGCTGGCGTGGCAGGCGCCGATCATGCGCAGGTCGGTCACCTTCATCAGCAGCTTTGGCCAGAAGTGAGGAATGTTGTGCTTGCGGTAGTTGATGTAGTGCTCGAAGGCCAGCAGGTAGGTCTCCTGGCACTTCTCGATCTTGTCCACGCACGTCAGGCCCGAGCGGTCTGGAGGAGACGCGAGCGGCGGTCACTCGCTTTGCCGTGTGACCGAAACACAAAATTCACAAAGCGCCTCCAACCTGAGCTCATGAGCAGGACGGCCTGCAGCAGCGCCACCTCGCTGTCGTCCAGGTTGAACTGCGCCAGACTCTTGCCCAGGTCGAAGATGGCGTCCGACACCACGCCCAGCCCGCCGTTCTTGAGCTGCTCGCGCTTGACCGCCATCTCGCCGCTCAGCGTCAGCGTCTCGCTCTCGGGGTCGTAGCGCATGGCCGCCCGCAGCGACATGATCTCCATGCAGCAGCCCTTCAGCAGGATGATCTGGTCCTCGCAGGGCAGCTGGCGACGGAGAACGTCGGCAACGTAGCGGCGATTCGCTTTACGTGCGGGCGGGAAGGGCTCACCTCGGAGAACATGTGCAGTTTTTTGGCAAAGTCCACCACTCGCGTGATGGCGGGGGTGATGATCTTGGTGAACTCGCTGAAGGCTTCCAGGTCCACCTTGTCGCCGTCCGACGTGGGCGCCACCGGCGACTGGCCGATTTTGTCCGGCTGGGCGGGAGCAAGTGTAAACAAACCACGTCAGCGGGAAGCTTCAAAGCTGAATAACACACATCTCCTTCCTTCTTGTTGCCTAGCAACAGCTGCCAACCCTAAGTGCCTCCCGCCGGTCCCCCCAGTGAGTAAAATGTCAGGTTGGGCTCGCCAAAGTGCCGTGATGTCAGAAACACCCAAGCGAAGGAGAATTCGCCCAATCCTGCGCGAGGAGGAAAAACAAACGGGAACGTCGCTTTGGGAAAGAGAAGAGAGTGGGAAGCGATTAAAGGAGGAAAAGTGAGAAGGAATTAGTAGCCCAGGAGGATTAGCGTGAAGAAAGACTGCGAGGAGATGAAGTCAAGATGGGACGCCAGCTCGCTCTTTTTTGTTCTTGCCGTTTGTTTATCCCGCCGAGCGAAGAACAGCTTGAGCGCTCATCTCTGAGGGCTTCACATTCCAGGGAAGCGGCGAGATTAATTCACTGACGGCAATCCCCTCCCCCCTCTCGGCCCACTTTTACAGACACGTGGACCAAAGAATTGTGACGAGGCTTTCCTACCAGGAATTTGCGCTTCTGCTTCCACTGGGCGCCCTGAGCGTTGGTGTGCCGGTGGGCCTCGGTCACCATGTGGATCAGCTCCCACTCGGAGCCGCTGGGCTCGGGCCGGTTCTGCAGCGTCTTGACCATCTCCTCCTTCTTGCGGCGCTCCCGGTTTTCCTCGATCAGACGCCGCTTGGCCACCCTCTTGGAGTCGTCCAGCACCACTGCGAGAAGACGACGACGCATTTACGCAGGTCAAGGTACCGCTAATCCAGAAGATAAAGACGACGATGAAGACTGACGGTCCATGGCCATGCCCACAGCGATGCACTTCTTGAAGCGACACAGCTGACACTGGTTCCGCGTGATCTTGTCGATGATGCAGCAGCCTTCATACTTGCACGAGTAGGCGGGGTGTAAGTTCTTCTGGATGGTTCTGCGGAAGAAGCCCTGTAAAGGAGCGCGAGGTGTTATGTTCTCAGCCCGGGAGGGACGTTGGGGCGAACGGGTCTACCTTGCAGCCCTCGCAGGTAATGCAGCGGTAGTGGTAGCCTGTGGCTTTGTCGCCGCACACCACGCATGGCTCATCCTTCTCCAGGTAGCTGGGGATGTACCCTGGCGGAGCGAGAGAAAACACAATCCATAGTGCGTCACGAAAAGCAAAAGACCAACAAACCGAGGTACATTTGATACGACGGATCGGGAAAGCGGATACAAAAACAGAGACGAGACAATTACGCTGGAAGCCCACGGGGAGCGAGAGAAAATAATAATCGCAAATAAAGCCGAGGAGAACGAATCGGGAGTAAAGTCAACAAAGACCTCAGATAATCATCATCGCGGCAGGGGGAGTTGAGGGAAAAAAAAAAAAAAGAAAAACAGGGTGCAGATCAGGGCGCCGGTGTGTGTGTTCGGAAAACTGGCGAGTACATCCTTGACGGAGATGAAGCGGCTTCCATCGGGGGTAAATCAAGGTTAGAACATCTCCCTGCATGCCTTGAGGCACCTTCATTATGCTCTCCAAGACTACAGTGGATTTTTTTTTTTTTTTTTTATACAATAAATGTCATCCAGACGGCCTTTTGCCAGGTAGGATTAAGTGAGTCTTGATACTCGGGGAAAGTATGGAAAAAAAAAAAAAATGGAGTCACGCAGCTTACTCACCCGTCATACTCTTAACCGAACATTGGCTGTTCTTCCTCTTCCTCTTTGGGCCATTGAGCCACCTGGGTGAGTGAGAGAAAGTCAATCAATAAATTTGTACGTCTTGTTTACATTGCCCTCTAGTGGCCAAGTCGGGCACACAATTGCGCGTTTTTTCTTGCATAGCTAGCCGAGTCATCTTGGCTCTTTTGTTTTGGAATCACCTCTGTGTCAAAACAAATAAACTCATTAGCAGCACAGGGCGGGGACGTAGCGGGAATTCCGAGATCCGAGTTGCCGGCGTGCACAAGACGCCAAGTCAAATTTGGAGGTAAATTCTGGCAGGGAAGCAAAGTGAGCGCAGATGGAAGGGGGGGAGGGGGGAGCGTTTGTGACAAAAGCCTCAGAAGAGGATCAGTATGCGTCAGAGATGGAAGTGATTCTCAATCCCCCGAGTCGCTCGGCTCTCGGAATCCGTCATCTTGCCGTCACATCAAGGTCGTTTAATGGCGGCTCGGTGGAGGGGAGTGAGAGTCCCAGTTTCTCCCTGAGAGAAACACTTTGCACGGCGTCTTATCGTGAGCCATAAATGTCCGTGACATTTCTAGATGGTGTCATGTTGGCTTCTGTTCGGCTTCAAAACTTTTTTTTTTTTCTCTTCTGATGCGTCAGTCAACACTGTCAAGAAAACGAGGTGATTAGCATTTAAGAGTTCCCATCAAATGATGTCTCACTTTGGCTTTCCTTTTAAGGATATTTAGCATCATCGGACCATCGGAGCTGGCAAGATCTTCCGACAACTATTTCGGCGACTTCCAGAGTGACGGCAACGTGACACTGAAGACATTTCGAATGTCTCGAGTGTCAAAAGGCAACTCAAAAAGTAAAGGTGAATCCGAGTCATATTCCAAAGCGCCATCTAATGGCCAAACGCATAGCAGGAAAACCCGACGTGTGTTTTTTACGAGGACGTAAAGCCTTCCGAGAGCACCTAAGCCCAAAATAGCCATGATGAAAATATAAACACGGCCTGCTAGCCAAACATGAGCTTAGCGTCTCTGCCGCAGCCAAGAGGCAGACTTCAAAACAAGCCTCAGCTTCAACGTGGACGTCACGTTTTAAAACGAGCCTCAGCTTCAACATGGCTGCTTTTGTTGACATAAAAAAAATGGACGATTATTAAAAGGAGCCATTCGCTGTTACTTATTTGTGAAGTTTTCCACCTGCAGGAACCAGTTTTCCCGCTCTTGGCACTCAAATTGGAATGGCATAAGATAAAAATCAAGCCGCGGAGCGATGACGGAAGGCGACAGGAACCCCGGGGAGTGTCCTTGAGCAACCAGTGGTCATGTGACCCGACAACGGCGGCGGTCGTTGTGTTTGCCATGTGCTTGTATTTTTTTTTTTTTTTTTTTGCTGGTTTGTTTTTGTCTGCGCAAATTCTTGTTGAACATGAACGGGCCTGCACTAGCAAAAACGTTGCCAGCGGAATGTGCGTGGTGGTCCCAAGTCGAGTCGCGGCGGCGTTTTGCAAAACACCAAATGTCATGAGGTGCAGTTGGAACACGGCAATGGGATATGCGTGATATTACACACGTGTAACCTGAGCTAAACCCCCCCACACACACACACACAGCAGATGTGCAGAAAAGAAAGAACAATATTGAAGTTCTCACCTGGTGACACAGCAAGGTGATAAAATGTGCATGTCAAAAAAAAATCCCCAAACCAAAATAAATCAATCCGACGTCTGAGTGGAGCGCCGGATTATTCCCGCCGTGCAACCTTAGCGCTGTCTGGTCTAAGTTTAACTTGCTCATCAAAACGCACCCCTGCGCAGCTTCCCACTAAGCTCCGCCACCGCCGGCTCCTGATTGGCTTGCGCTCGCCCTTTTCCACCTGACCCGAGGAGTGACTACATTCGATGAGAGGGAACTTTCCAGATCTAGCTATAATAAGTGGAAATTTGCAAAATATGCAGACCATATATAGATTTATAGCTTTCATGTGATTAGTGGGGAAAAGTACAAGAGAGGAACAGAGTATTGATTATTTAAAAAATGCCTGAGAGCGATCGATCATGCAGTTTTGTGGATGTTTTGAAAAGCCGGCTAAGTAAAAGAAATCAACACGATCATGTGACCGTCACTGATGCTGGGAGGGGTGCGTGACATTCAAAGTATAATGCCGCCCTTGTCAACCAATTACTGTACACATTTTCTATGGCAGAGATGTTACGCAACAGCACAGTTTCAATACGAATCTTCTCGCAATTTTCTCAAGGTCTTCGTGTCATTTCTAGAAGCTATTTTCCCAAAGCGAAGTGGCGGAATATTTACTCCTGAGTGAGTCGATAAGGCCAGTGGCAGCGGAGGTCAAAATTGCTTCTTTGACCAGGTAATTGCTATCGCATCACACCGAGGAGAATGATTTTCACCCAGGGACTATATCGAGATCCTCTTTCCCGTTTAATTACGCCACCTTTATTCAAGGCTGACAGTCGCTCGCCTGGAGCGAACGCCGCTCACGGCCCGACTGGATATTCAAGCCCCCTTGGCGCACAAAGCGGCCATGATGTAATCAGTCACACGATCCGCAGCGAAGGCGACGCATAACAATGCTTATTAGCGCTTCGTGACAGGACATCCTCGCGGGGAGGAAAACCTCGAGCTTGTTTACACTTGTGCGACTTGCACGAGAACGAAAACACAGACGTGCGCAAGTGAAGTGATCTCAAAGTTGCTTCTCAAAAGTTTTCATTCAATGACAAAATAAAATTGTAAGAAACAAAATGTCCTTGGCAGCGTTTCAAACAGATGCATCCACACCTTTTGTCTACACGGAAGTTTATATTTATATTTAATCATGCTCAGAAAGTATTCATGCCGGGGTTTTTATTGATCACGAAACGTTGCATCTCTTTGCGTTTGGACCGGCCCGACCGGATATACCGGTGCAGAATGCGCTAGACTCACCGTTTCTCTTCGCCCTCGAGTGGGTTAGGCTCTTGCTCCTTGGGCATGTGTTCCATTCACCTCAATTCCATCCAGCAGCCAATCACGAGAGACTGAGGCAAGCCCCGCCCTCGGATGCACGCTTGTCATTCGACACTCGGGACGGGTCGATCGCCGGAAGATCGCAGGGTCCGGGCTCTGGGGTTTCAAGTTGGGGGGCGGGTGGGGAGGGGGAAAGGGGAGGGGGCGGCGGTGGTCCCCTGAGGGAACAGACCCCTCGTGGCGTGCGGTACGAACGACCTCGGGCCTTGATGAATGACCTGGCAGGTTGTTGTTAGTGTTAAAGGTCGACCTCAAAGTCGTGGAGGGGGAAGGTCGATCCAGCCTACAAGACGACAGAACACGCTCATATTAATAATAATTATTAGTATTTTGGGCGTCACCAGACAAAATGTAAATTCACTAAATGCAAAACAGGGAATACATTACGGCAAAGTAGCATGAAAACAGGAAAAAAAAAAAAAAAGAAGAAAAAGAACAAGACAAACATCGACTAATTATAACGAATGAGGTGTTTTCAGTAATGGTTTGACAAATCCGGTACGAAATTGCACGACATAACCGATGCATGTATGCAAAAATAAGTGGACCGATGATTGATCCCTGAGGAACACCACGTTTAACTGTCGTAGTTATATTGAAGCTGACACTTGACCCACCTGCTGACAATGAGTGTACAGAAGTCGCCCGAGTTGGTTTCAATTCGTACCAACCTTTTGTTCAGCTCGTTTAATGACACACTAGCGTGACGCAACTTGACATCAATCGGAGTCATCGCCCAAATCGCTCTGTGATCGCGAAACAATCAACGGTATTATGACCGACGGTATGATACTGCTGCCCGCCGGCCAAGTGGCACATACCAAAAGGAGTCACATGACACACAAACTCTTTCATTACGATAAGTTCGATATAACGAGAGAAGCTCCATACTGGAGAGCGTCTCGCACAAAGCGCCGCGACACGCTAGTGTTTGTTTGCGCCGCAACAATTGGCCACTTATCGCCACGGGAGAGCGGCGGACAGGCGTCTTTGTTCTTGCGCGAGTGAAAGAAATTCTTGCAGAATAGATGAGCTAATGTTCTCGTTTGGTCATGGCTAACAAAAAGGCAGGCGGTGAGGGCAAAGAGGGCATGGCGGGCATTGCTTTCAAAGAAAATCTATATTTGAATGGAATTTTGGATATCCATAAATAACAAGACGGTAGCTAGTAGCATGCTAGTGTCACTCTCAATGGAATGAAACAGACTAGCACTGACCTACATTTACAAGCTAAATTTATTTAATTGTAATTTATTTTGTCTTTACGTCATTGCGATTCTCTTGGCTGCGTGGTACACGTGGAGCCTTTTTTTTTTGTCCACTCAGATTTATTCTAAAAAAAAAAAATGGTGGTCTATTTTTGTGGAAAAACTCCCCCTGCTCATTTTTGGAAGAACGTTTACTTTCCAGAAGGGAGTCCTTGAACGTCATTCCCTGAAGTCACCATTCATACTCGTCCGCTCAAACGAGACAAGAGTTTGGCATCGAGATAACGGACGAAAAGGCGAACACGTGCCGAGGTGAAATGAAGATAAAAACTCGGGTGAGGGCATGAAAGGAAAAAGTTGAAAGGAGAACTCGGAAGATGAAGGCAAAACCGAGAGAGATTTGAAGGCACGCAGATGTTTTTGCGCTCATCTCCATTTGAAAGTGTGCTACGGATTTGTGCGGCGCACATGTCGTCATATTTAATGAAGATAAATGTGTTGACCACATCTGTTTACAATATTAGAATACAACGCAGTGACAGGTTAATTGTGACGCAAATTAATCATATGCTTGCGTTTGACCGAAATAAAGAAGGAAATAAATAAAACAATGCGAGTTTGTTGTGAAGCATCCAAATGAAATTTCATTCACTTTCCCACACGCCGCAGGGGCTTCTCCCCTTGACGTTTTTTGGTTAATTGGACCTACAAAAAAACAAAACAGGGCATTCTCCTCGCAGCAGGCTTCAGCATTTAATTGCGCACGCTGACACACATTTTCCGAATACTTCAAAGTTAGCACGAGCGAGCTAATTACGAGAAGCAACTTTGACACTTTACGACTTGACAGCTTGGCTTCGTGTTTCAAATCAGGGTCGAGGGGGGAGATTCGTACGATTCTTTGGATTTAATTTGGCGGGATGATTTTTTTATTTCTAAACGGATGTGTCCAGCCGTTTTCGAAATTTAGTATTAGCTATTTTTAGCAACTCCTCAAATCATTTCTCATGGCAACAAGTGAGTTTGAAAAACACTAGAGAAATCAAATAGGATTTTTTTTTTTTTTACACGTGGCCCTTAGATTTATACCACTCATCAGACCCCAGGGGGGTGTCTAGGGGTTAGTTGTTCACGCCCCCTCTAGTTAAAAGCCCAAAGATCAAGTTTCATGTCTCTAAAGCCTAATGGCTGCCAAGGGACTTTGTAATAAGTCACACTGGCTGCTCCTGAAAGTGTCAAACGTTTAATTGGGGGCGACAAGGAGAAAAAGTATTAACATTTCTCAATTAATATTTTTTTTTTTTTTACACCTCTAAAACATTGTATCCGAATTAACATGTTCCCCCCCACACACACCTAAACTATTTGAGGAGCGCTGCTTTCCATGAATGGAGATACGCGTGTCAAGATGGCGGCTAACGTCACCTCTCGGTACCCCCTCCAAGTGTTTCCATTCATCACCACATCTCAGCCACCTCTGTAATGAGCTATAAAAAAAAATATTGTAAAGAAACCACAAACACACCGCACACACCAGCATGGTCATGACACATGAGGGAGGGGGGAAAGCCTCGGGAGGCCCCTCGCAATTTTTTTTCCCTTGAGCGGATCCAGAAAAATCTATGAAAGATGAGAAAGTGGCGTGGGAGGGAGAGGTGTGTGTAGGCGTTCAGAAGGGTGGAGGCAATGGACTGGAAGGTGATTTTCTTGGCAGAGACTTGGGCCGGGGCACCCGAGGGCCAGGGGCCCCGGTGCCCCCCGCCGGATCCTTGCGAGCATGTGTGTGGTCCTGGATCTGATTAGTTTTCATCTCAGCCACATACTGTATATGCACACACACATTATACATGTGCCTTACACGTGCATGTCCAAAAAGCACAACAGAGTCGTTGGCCCCGAGACCTTCTGGTGTCAGAACACATCAAGGACTTCTCAGGACTGGAGACGAAGAGCAAGGGTGATACGAAACAGCAGAAGAAGAGGAAGGAAGGATCAGGGTGAAGATTCAGGAGGTTCACATTCATCCCCTTCAGCCCTCAACGGGAGCATTGTGCGGTTAGCGTGGCCGATTCGCCTTGCGTACAAACGCTGTTGTATAAATAAACCGGCGGTGCCTTTTAGGCTCAGATCAGCGCGAGCGTTGAGTCAAGTGCACAGGCGTGAACTCGGCGCAGGGGCACTGATGCGCGGATGAGTGCAGGGTGGGGGCAGGCTGCACCGCCGGCTCTCCGAGGCCACGCAAGGTTCCGCCGGACCCGAGGAATGCTAAATATTTATCCATGACTTTGACCCCGGCGCATTACACGTGCACTCTACACCACGTATACAAAAGCGGGGTAGAGAGAACACCACTTGGCATTCATAACATCTATGTTGCTCTTGTGAGGCCCATGTAGACACTTTGACAGCAAGTCCATTTTTGACGTTCCGGCTTCACCAGGTCACGGCGAGGCTAGTCCTCGTAAAAAAATCAGCGGCTTAAAAAAACTTCCATTAGCATGACAAATTCATGTAGGATCAAGCTGACTTAGCTACTGATGGAAAGAAACCTAAAAAGTCTTGGCAGTTTCAGAAAGTAAGCGTACTGATCACTGATCCTTGAGGGACACCACATTTAAGTGCAGGATCACCCCAGATTTTTTTTAGGACGCAGCTGAATGTTGACGACGAGTAAACAAGCACAGTTTATTTGAAAATTAACAACCGAGTCCATTTTATTTAGCAAACGCCATCGGTCTAGTAATTATCATGCCAGACGTGTGAAGATATCCAAATGTTCTTCCTTGACGCTTAGCATGTGCTTTTGTCACAGCTAGTTGAGCAACTTGAGACGCCTGGAGACAAAGGCGGAACGACATCGGAGACGGTTGACACGCCCATGCAGTGATCATCAGGTTCAAACGAGTGTCATTAATCATCAGCGGATGGCATCAATGGTTAACGACAAGTGTGGGGGCATGCGGGTCGACGGGATCCACGCTCCGATGATACACATATTTCATGACATCCACAAAAGAAAAAAAAAATCATAAATAATTTACAAATCCCCACCTTCCCTTGCGGGATTTTTCTTTTTATATTTATCAGGAAAGTGAGTTCAGGCCATAAAACCACAGAGGGTGGATTTCATCCAATCGCAGGCCGCCAGTCCAATCGTCCAATCGGGCAGCAGCGATAAAGGGGAAAGATAGACGTTGGCGGAGGAGGAGAAAGATAACAGGCGAGAGGGGGTATATAGCTATATTTCTATATGGGCTGCCTCACCCAGACGGTAAACACCAGTGCAGTGTGTGTGTGTGTGTGTGGGTGTGTGTGTCCTCACGCTGCATTGGTGCACGGGTCATCCAATCTGCCGAGGCATGCAAGCACACACACGCCTTCTGTAGGGAAATTCCGATTGATCGGTGATCGATCATCATTGGCCGATACATGTGAAAATATGTTTTTATTTATAAAATATGTATTTAATTGTCTTGAATTTACTTCCCGCCATTTGCTAGTTCTGAACTGACGTCAATGGAAACCTTGTGGCGAGCGTTGTTGCAAAATGACGTACGGGTCAGATGTGGCCCGCTGGCCTCGAGTTTGACACCTGCATGATTGAATGCACTTAAAGCGGGCAATCGATGCACTAGCGCGTTAGCATCATCAGCTCCGTGACTCACTCCGGTGCCTTCAGTAAATCGCTAACCTGGCTAGCAGCCAGCGTGCCTTCTTCTGGGGGTAGACGGAGCGGCTTCTAACGTGAGCCGACGTGGAGGGCCCGCATCAAGACGGGAGACATTAGCGTCACCCCGAAGGCAACTGCGGAGAAAGGGCTGGAGTTCGTCCCGCCTCCCGCTACTACACGCGTCCCCTGCGCGACCCCCGCTAATCATATTGTGTGGCGGCTATCTCGTTAGTCGCCTCATGAGTCAAAGCCAAAGGCCGGATTGAGGCGTCCCGCAGGGCATCATCCCGTCTGCGGTTACTGAAACAAACGGGAAAGGCCACTAGGGATGCAAAATTTCTGCTGGTAGGAACAGAAATTTTGGGCAAAATTTGAATATTTTCTTGAGAATTACGGGAAGTGCACAAATGATACTTTTCCCGCCAATACGTTACAATAAGCAATCCGAACTGGTGAAATAATAATGGTTGGATTCTATTTGTTCATCCTGAGCCACCAAATGACCATCCTGAACTACTGCCATCGTTTTGATCACTATAATTTAGAAATTTTGACACTCTGATCTCGTTTCATCTTCCAGGTCATGTCAACATGGCTGCTTGCGCCTGGCAACGCTCGCCGCTGAATGTGTGTGTGGGCGGGCATGACGCTCTCACAATAGACATCCAAGCCACTAATTGGCCAGTCACACGGGCCAGCTCGCAGCACGTGCCAGCGAGCCTTTTTTTGGGGCGGAGTGGGTGTGTTGGGGGTATGTACCGGCATCGGCCAATGGGCTCGCGGCGGCGGTGGGAAATTGGAGCCAATGCTTCTGCAGCTAACGAGGGAGAAGCGGGATAGACTTTTTTTTTTTTTTTTCCCAGGATTGATTTGGTCATGAAAAAGGCCTTTTTAAGGTGAGCTTAGATGAAAGTTCAGACTGGGTTTTGAAAAATCTATACGTCACGCAACCAATCACATGGACAATCGAGAGTCTTGGATGGACGTTCTGTCCTCGTTGAACAAAAGCAATCGAGAACCGCCAAAGAAGAAGAAAAAGAAAAAATGATGTGACACAAGAAGCGAGAACCTCATCAGACAAGGGAACGCTAGCGGCTGATTAAAGACGGGCCGAGTTATATTTCACAATAAAAGAGCAAAGAAAGGCGCAGGAAATTCACATCGCAGACTTTCGTGCTATAGAAGAGCTAAAGGAATAAAAGACGCCGTTCAAGAGCGGTTGAAGGCTAAAAGCAGAGGCTGGTTGGCTAGCGTAGCGCATTAGCCTACATTAAAAGCCATCACGTTACATTTAGTCACGTTAGTCAAAGGCCTTAAGCTATTTTTTTGTGTCTATTTAAAATATATTTCAGGCGGGGGGGGGTTGGACAATGTTGCTAAGACTGCAGATCAGAAAGAAAACAAGACATTTAATTTTTGGCCCGTGAAATGTGCCGTGAAAGTTATTTTTGCTGATTTGAAGTCGTTTCTGCTGAGTCGTGGAAAAGCGGTGGGTATAGCCAGTTTTGAAATAAAGATAAAATGTCGTTGATGGTGAGGAAACGGGTGAGGGGGGGGTTGAGGTGGTAAACGGAGGAAGTAGAAGCCCCGCGGCTCGCCTCATAAACGATTGTGCGGGGTACTGCTTATGTCTGAGCGCGCATAATTAACTCTTCAAACAAATACAGTGGCAGGCGGGCAGGCAGATGCTGTGGGTGGGCTCTCATAATCCACATCATTACATTTAGTCTATTTTCTAATAAACCTTTGTGCTCGCTATCTCACAAATCAATCCAGCGCTTGTACTGCTGAAAGAAAGCAGACCGGTTGCAAGTCCCCAAATCCCGCGGATAAAAGTCCTCTCGGAGCGTTTCATCCGTCCACGCCGTGACATTTACGAGCTGACGGACGGGAGAAAGCGCAGGCGAGTGTCCGCTTGACCCCAATGCTAACATATAAGGCCATGGATATGCTAACCGAAATTAGCGCAGATTTCAATGAAGTTCCGAAGCAGTGCTCTCCTCAAGGAGCCTCAGAGGAAGCAGAAGCGGAAATACCACAGGACAATCCAAGTGGTCTTCTCGTCAAGCCGCAAAAAATCGGAGGCTTCGTTGTACTCGACAGCTGCAAATACCCACGAGCGCTGATCAACAGCTGCAACGGTCAAAAGTCACGCCGCATTTTCCGTTCAATCCCAACTCGGCGAGCAAATGTCCGCCGAGTCGGCGGTGATCAATGAGCTGCGGACAGCGGGGCGGCTGCTTGTTAGCCGGAATGATATCGCTCAGGCCAGAACCCCAGTGGGGTGTTGCGCCCATTGAGGCATCGCGGATGTCGCTAACAAGGCCTTTTCGTGCGACATCATACTAGCAAAAACGCTAATGGCTGCCATTTATATATTGGGAACGTTTCACACATTTGATTGTGTCTGCTAGCACATGACTTGACTTTTCGACTTTGTTAAGGGGATGAAGTCGCTAGCGGCTTTTTAAAAAAAATAAAAATAAATAAATAAAAAACAGAGGCGAGAAAACGACTGCTAGCTTGACTCGTCCTCCTCGTTATGTTAAGGTTCAAGCAAAAGCAATTCACCCGAGTCGCCAAATAAAAAATATTACAAACACCAACTTGAAATTGACGCGCTCTGGAGCAGCTGGGTGTACTTTCGGACGGGCCTAGGAGATATTTGCATTTGAAATCGGGACAAGAATGTCAATATTGACTTAAAAACGCGGCAGCAAGCTTTTAGTAGGATCACCGGCGGGTTGGCCGCCACTCAAATCAACAAATCTCCTAAAGTGGGCAGCTGAGGGGAAATAAACAAATAAATATTTTGCTGTCGAGACTCTTACATGGGAATGTTGTTGTGAAACTCTGCAGGAGTCTTTTTTTTTTTTTTTTTTGCAAACATCCCACTGTCAATTTTGGCTGCCGTGTGCAATTAGAAGTTTTCCATGACTTGATCTTTTCCTTCTCTGTGACTTATAAAGTTGATTTCGAGTCCCACCTATTGTGCCCTGATTTCCTTTATCTAATAACAATAACAAGCTTGTGTTTGAGGAACAGCGTCAGATGTGCCAGCGTGTTATGCATAGCGCTGGACCCGCGTTCGAGTACAGAACGTCCTGTTACAACTCAAACGTTCTGCTCGTTTCACAACAACATGAGGCGCACCGAGAGCAATTACCGAGACTTTGCACTTATTTGCTTTTTTTTTTTTTTTTTTGGAGCCTGGGGCCAATATCTTGTTGAGTGGAGAGGCTTCAGGTGGAAGGTGGCTTTAATGCTGCCAAGCGGGTAAACAAAATGGCGGCCGATGGTGCGGCGGGCGGGCGGACACTTGAGAAGGTGCGATAAGAAGGGAAGGGGGGGGATGCGGGCGTGGGCGCACACTTGAAGGTTTTGGGGGTTGAGGCGCCTTTGAAGGGGCGCAGCGTACTCATGAGTGCTGGCCTCACGGAACCTCCCCCGGACCCCCGCCCTCGTAGGCGAGCTCTCTTAACACCTCGTAAATCTCACCTGGGGCTGCAGGAGCACGGCTGACATCGACACACACACACACTCGTGCTAACTGTGAAGTCATTTTTACGTGAAGCGGAATTGCCTCATCTATTTAAAGGAATTAATAAAGTACACAAAATCAGGGAATCGAGGAGGAAAAAAAAAAAATTAAATTACAGGAGAATGTGAATCTCCACATTGGCGTTTTTTTTTTCCACGAGAATCAAGCACAGCGATTCCCTCAACATCTGTCCGGTCGACTCAGACTCGATAGCTGCTACCGCCGCGTCGCTTAAAGCGGGATTAAAGCGCAATTATGCCCTCCAGATGTGCGGGCAGATGAGCCGACCGCGACGTTTTGCCGGAGGAAAAACGAATCCCGACGGCTCCGAGTTGCGATTGGCTGAGATCCAAGCGCGTTTGCATACAGTTGGGTCTAAGCAAATGGTGCGTTTTGGAGGGAAAGCCACAAAGTTACCTGTGTGACCCAAAACTTTTGAAAGCTAGAGTAGAGGGGGACCCGAGCATCTTGATTTGATTCTATTCATAACAACAGACGACGACATCATTGGCTCCCTCCCCTCCTCTGTGGAAAGCACCAAAATCCACATTCATGATTCACCCTGTCCACACGTTATTCCCACAAGTGTACGAGCGACATTATGTAACGGCAGCTGGCGAGCCATCAAGAACCAAAGGAGGACTTTTATTTATTTTTTTTCCTTTCTGCCAGCGCCATCCCGGCCGCGCTTTTGTTTATTCACTGACCTAGTCCCCTTTGGCCTTTTTAAAATGGCAAAGCAACACGCACTGATAGTAATGACACCTGAAGCAGCCCAAAAAAAATCTGATAAGCAAGATACGAGTGACCGCTAGCTTAAAGCTAACGCATGCTAGGAAACACCAGACAGGCTGGAATGAACATTAATTAATTTTGTGCAGGAAATTGCCCCCCCCCCAACACACACCCCCATTAAACTAAATCAAAATTATGTTTTGTTTTTTATCTTCTATTTGTCGGCTTACCTACCAGTCATGTTAGGCGTGTCTGCATGCACGGCTAATTATTTTCTCCAGCCTCCCGCTTGGCACAGTCCGCCTCGTCTCTACCCTGCGGGCCAGGAAAAGAGCATTGTGAGTATGGGTGGGTGTTACAAAGGGGCCCAAGAAGTGCTGGTGCGAGGGCGGGGGTCGTATAATATAAAGCAAACTAACAAGGCCAAAACACAAATGGTGCAGCAACATGTAGACAGACAAAAATAACATCATGTCATTCATGCTCTGCACTGAATGACAAATATTAATGCCACACTGATGAACCCAGAATGTCGTTTGCTGGGCTTAGAATCGCCAGCGAAAGCTCTCTAACACCAAACCATATTAAATAATTCAGATATGAAGACAAATGACTCCATTTTGTGCACAAACAGCCGATTTTGAGCTCCGCTTGCCGTGCGTGGAACGGCTGTGAATCACACGCGAGACAATGTAAGAAAGATAAATGGATGGAGAGTGTTGAAATACGCTCATTTAAGGAAGCGCGGGATGAAGAGAGAGGACGCCGCTAAAAGCTTCTAAGTGCTTCACAACAGGAAAGCAAAGAGGAAACTCAAGAGGAAACTCAAGAGGAAGCCACCCGTCAGTGTAAGTGAGACTCACTCGTACTACATTAGCGTCATGCTAGCTGTCGTCGTCGGATCGACCAATCGAACCTTGATTTAGTTTTTCATAAGTGCTGATGTCAAATATTATCAATCACACTCAAAGAGTCTTCAAGATGGTGTCAATCTGAAAGATCAGCTAAACGTAGTGCCGGTGACGCCGTGCTCACATATGGGGGCAAAATTGTGACACCACATCTGGGAGCAATTCATCATTTTGCAGCAGGCAAAACAAAAACCGGTTTCAGAACTGGTTTCAGCGTGCCTGGAAATGTTCTTACGTGGAATCTCCATTCCTCCGCTTCTTCTGTACGCCCTCGTGTCAATCGGCGGCCGAGCGTCGTTTCGTGCCGCGGTAGTAATTCAATCAGTTGCGTCGCGGGAAATGAAATTTAATTTCGCCTTTACTTCTGCTTTATTTTCCATGCACGTACGTTCCGGCTCCTGTTTGATTGCCCGTGAGGAGACGCGAGGAGAAGCCACGGGTGGATAGACGGACGGCGTCCAAAGTCACATGACATAGCCGTGTCGCTTAGCAGCGTTTCCAAACACCGACGACTCTTTTTCGTAAATCCTTCCAGTGAGATTATTTGCCTCATACGAAACCGTAGACATTAGCCTCGCCATTACCGCCATGAGGTAAACATTAGCGAGCGCGGAACAGAACCTTCTCTGAAGCTCTTTTTCTCAGAAGCCTTGACATGTTTCCAATTAGACGTCGTGAAGAGTCGAAGCAGAAGTTGAAACGTGTTTTACGTTACGTATTCTACCTTGAAAAGCGCCATGGACGGTTTAGGCTATAAAAGGACTTATTTGCTCTTCTTATCAAAAACGCTTATCGACAAACAGCATCGGAGAGCCAAGAACAACACGGACACTTTTGGAGTCGTGATTTTCTGGCCACTGTGTGGAAATGATCCAAGAGTCGCGCTCGGAGAAGTTCTCATGCCTCTTTTCTCCAAAGTTTCCAATGTGGACAACATATTTTTTGTCACAGTGTCTTTGGCAACGCAACCCTGGCTGTTTTCCACTCGACTCAATTCTTGCCATACGGCGTACAAAGGGAAGATTATTCCGTTAATCGTCTGCTTTGTAGTGGGAATTGAATAAATCGTCGCTAGCGGCAACCGAAGGTGACATCTCTTCCCTCCCGGCACCGAGGTCAAAGGGGGCTCATAAATCGCGGGAGACCCATTAGATAGGACGCGGCTAGGTCACTCGTTTCCCGCTAATGATAGCGCTTTGCTACGTCGGCCATTTTGAATTGAGATTGTAAGTCAACAAAAGCAAAATATGACCAAGTTTGAGGACGGCCAAATTGTCGAGCAAAGCTAAATGTGACCCAAAAGTTGTGAGTCACCCACGATGTCATGAAGCCAAATATTCCCAGCTGATCATCGCCAAGTTTGTCCTACTACCTTCCTCTCCTTCGTTCTCTCTCCCTTCCTTCCTCCCTCGCTCACAAGCAAACCACAGACTCATGGCAAGCGAGAGCTTGGCGAGCTGACAAGCAGCAGGAGAAACGGCTCGGCTAAATCCTCCCGCCGTGTCAATAGCGCAAATTCCGAATGGGCCCTTTCGGTCGGCGGGAACGTGTTTAATACCAAAGTGCTGACGTTGAGAAGAAATCCAGCGTGACGTTAGGATGTTAATGTTTTTGTTTTTTTCAGGAGGGGGAGGGTCGGGGCGCAGGGGCGATCGACATGCAGCGAGGGGGTCCGACCCGGTCCGACCCGCCTCGCTGCCTGGAGTTGATTTAGGACTTTTGAACAGCCGCCAACATTCCTGGAGGAACGCTGTAAGAGGAGGAGCCGTGAGTGGGATGCGCAGAGAGGGAATGTGTCAAATATGGAATAACTGTGTGTGTGTGTGTGTAAGAACGCATACTCGGTTGCTATGGTGACGTGTGTGTGTGTGTGGCGAGGGGGGGGGCTTGGTAGAATTCCAAATGGGAACATTGGGACTGCTGTGTGCACAAATGTGTGTGTGTGCAAGGCGAACCGAATCCAGGCCAAGTTTGACAGCCGGCAGGTGAATTTGAGCAGATGATCTCGAAAAAAAAAAAAAAGATGATCAAGGTGTCCAGCGGCACAGCAAGGATTTGGCGCGGCGCCGTCGAATCGGATTTAAGCCTCTCGTTTGTCGTCATGCCAGCTGGACGGGAAACATGTTTACGTGCGGAGATATCCTGGTTTATCTCCTAAACGTTTTTTGCCCTCTCATCTCCTCAGTGTTTGTTGACTTTTCGTTTCTTCACGGGCTTGCCGCTTCTTCTCGCTTTTCTTCTTGCTTTCCCTGATTATCAGCGCCAACTATTTATAGCCGCTCCACTGCAGCAGCCCGAGTCGAGTACGGTATGTTCCGCACAACAACAAGCCTCTTCTGATTACATACCCTGGCAGGCAGACCTTCTGCTTGGGCTTCTCTATAAACACAGTCAGCATTTTTTTTTTTTCTGAGCAACACTCGCCCCGATCGATCACCTAAAGACAAGCTTGCGAACAACAGGGGTCAGAGGTCGAGGCTGAAATGTACAGTGACTCCGATAAAAGCGTGCAAATTCAAAGAAATGTTTAACCTCTGTGCAAACACAGGAGGATTTGTGGGCGTGGCCAGCCGCAGCACCTCGGCGACACTCGCTCTCCTCAGACGTTAAAGTTGCAAGCAGACTTGCGAGTCATCAGATTCGGTCAGCAAGGTTCTGAACGGAGCGGGACGAATCACGGCACGCCAACAAATAACGACAATTTGGCCTTAAGGAAGCAAAACAACAATACTGTCTGGCTCAAAGGCAGACATTTTGCGGTCTAAAATGGAATCCATAAGATGCTTTCCAGCGCTCCTAACCACGGCCATCATCATTATACTAATAGCTCTGCGTTCGCCAGCACGCTCTGACGTGTTTTTTTTTGCTCCGAGAGTATTAGCAATCAAGTAAAGCGTGTTTACGCGGCTACACCGTCGAGCGCTTTGCGCTATTCCGACGACGATTTGCCGCCACAAAAAGGAGAGCGTAATTATAATCGTTAAAACAGCATGTACAATTTTTTTTTTTTAACTGGAATGTCGCCGGGCGTTGGCAGTATGAAATAAATATATACAGCCACATTATGTACATAGTGAACGTACACAGCGTTCGCACGCATGAAAAACTTGTTTGTCCGCATACTCGGCCGTGAGAGTGTCGACAAAGGATGCGGCAAAACGACAAATGGCCAAATGATGTAAATCAAATAAGGATATTTTTTATTAAGTAGTACGCCGGGAGAGAAATTACACACGAATTTCGATGAGTCAGGAGCATGACTGTCTCTCCACCATTCATAAGACTCGCCGTCCTTCTCCGCCGCAATTACGACGGACTTGGGTCGCTTCCCACGAGAGAGGAGGAGGAGGAGGGGGGGTGGGTGGGTCTCTCGGAGGAAGGAAGGTTTTCGGATCACGAGAGCCGACGCGTGACCACGCGCGGGAGAGCGGGATAGTGACGGCAGTTAGCTGACTCCCCAGCGGGAGGGAACGCTACCATGTGGAAAATCCATCGGCGAGGGATGATAGGGGGGGCTGTTCTCGGCGCGTGGTTGTCCCGCAAAGCGATGCTCTATTATCCCCGAGACCGGCTTAGCGCTAAAAGGCTCAACAGGCTAATCCGTTAGCCAAATGAAGTGTCCGACCTGAGGCCGAGGCTACCCGGCGAAATCACAGAGGAGCTTAATAACATATCTGGCACCTGTTCGGCAAAGATGGAGACAGATTTGGCCAAAACGTATACGAGCGGCGCCGACGTATTAACGAGCTACGCCGGTCGGTCGTCAGGCCGCAGCTGTCAAACGATAGCGTACATAAATGTCAAACAAGTCATGTCGGTTCCATGCAAACCTCCGCAACAGTCGGAGCCCGCAAAGATTTTTTTACGAGCGCATAAACATTCCCTGAATGTCACATCCAATAAGCGTACAGCAAAACCGACCAATTGAATTTAGCGAAGCTCTGTTTTACGGGAACTCGACTGCAGTGAAACTCTTTAAAGCAGATGATGGGATGCAGGTCACATGACACATCCCACTTGATACATTTTTGATCGGATATCAGGCTAAAAAAATAACAACCAGAGCCACGGAACAGAAATCTCTGTCAAGGCTTAAGATTGGTTGAAATTTGTCAGAAGCGACATGAAACTCATATTTAATGGGGTCATAAAAAAAATATGAGTTCAAGATGACTGGTTAAGAACAAGCTAAAAAAATGAAGCTAAATAAAAGCGTCTGTCAATCATATTTAATTAGATTGAAATCAATTTAAAGATCTGAGACAGAAACAACTAATTTGATCATATATGAAAATGGCAAAATTGCAAATGACGTGACTTTGAACTTTTTTTTTTTTTTTTTTTACTCTGGAACCCATTGTTCATTATTCACGCACAACTCACTCATTGGTGGTTTTTTGGTTCCCCCCCAAAACGCTACAAGATGGCAACAAAGCCTGGGCTAATCGGAAAATAGCAACTGAAATATGTTGAAATCATAAATCTCCGCCTTTGTATGTTGGAGCTAAACTTTATTCCAGATATTAGTAGAAGCTTCTTTGACATTCCGAATAAGGTAGCGAGACACTCAATGACAAAAGAAATGAGCACGCCGGGCACGGCGACACGCAACCTGACAGGCGTCAGACGTGTCACGGGCGCAACATGGTTGCCATCTGCTCAGCGCAGCCTCGACATGACACAAAGGAAGCATTGAGCGCCCCAAACGTCTTCCACGGCGGGACGGACTAGCTTGCGCGGCGCTTGGCTGGCTCCGAACAAGCGAAGGTTTGACAGCGCAAAGAGCCGGAATGAAGTTAGAAGATGATCTGTTGCTTCCGACGCCCCTCGACAGTTATTTTCCCTTTTGCGGGGACTTTTGACGACGGCGTTGAATCACTACTTCTACTCAAGTCTTTTATTGTGACACAAGTACGCGTAGATGTATTTAAGTACAGACTGCGAGTATTTTTTTTTTGTGGTTGGGCCCTTGCCAAGCTCTAGCACGCACGCCGTGCTGTTGAAGCAGCTCCAAAACCACAAGCGGCAAAAACCTGCGAGACGCACCATCCCGTCGCCTTTCATTTGCCAGGTTTACACTGTGGAAAAGATCTCTTGCTTTTTTTTTTTATTTGATTTGGTGTGACAGCTACTGACTGTGAAAGCTCCCGACAAAGCGGCCTTTGAGCGAATTCTGAAATCGACCAAAATATTTGCGGCTAGAGTACTTGACTTCAACGGTTTCAAGTTCCGAGCACTTGCCGCTTTGCGTTGACAGAACTTGGCAGCCGGGTTAAACGGTAACACACCACCTGGGCGAGCAAGAGATGCATGATCCAGGCTGCTACAAACGTCGACGGCGGGCGCGACAATTTCTATTTTATACACAAGAGAAAGACCTCGAGGCGCTCATCTTGTCCACACTTGAATCAGCCGTTAGACATGTGACACATCTGCGTTTGGTTTCAATCCTTCTCGAAGAATCGACGCGTTCATTAGCAGTGCAGAAGCCCGCCGCGTTGTTGCGGGATTTGCTTTTCAGCTCTGCTTGCAAACTTGGAAAGAAAATCCACAGCAATAATCCGGCGGGTGCAAGTTGCCGTCTCGCAGCAATCTGCTTGTTTGCATAGTTAAAAAGCCACGCTCGCGGACTCGCTCGCTCGTAAGCGAGCCAGCGTGGAGATTGATCAGCTGGGCCGTGTCCATGCCGAGGCTTTTCCTCGCCAAGCATAACAACTCTCGCCGTGTCTCGTTTTTTTTTTTTTTTTTTTTTTTGCACGGACGTGACGGCCACCTCTCCCGTGACTGACCCACTTTCTGCTGACTAGGCCAAGCGAATCATCCAAAACGGTTTATTTTTCAATGAAAAACCCGAGCCACCACCCGCGTTCTCAGTTTCTGCAGGTCTATTAACATCTTCGATACTTTTGGATCATGACCGACTTGGTTTTCCTCCGCCAACTTACATTTGAAACATATTCTACCACTGAGTGACTTCATTTTCCAGCACGGCAACGTTTAGCATAATTCACCTCAAATATTTTATTTGAGGGTCAGAAACACAAGCAGAAACAGAACGTTTTAGTGTCTCCCCACCCCCCATCTTTTTTGTTTATTTGCTTAAATGAATCCCATGTGAAACATCTGCTGTGTAAAAAAAAAAAATTGAGTTTGATCTGAAACCATGGGGGGAAAAAAAAATGCTAGCAACAAACTGCTATGAGTAACAAAGCTACAATGCATTCCTTCTTCACAAACAAACTGAAAAAAACTCTTTGCAGGAATTAAAATTGATAGTCTCTTTTTCGGGGTGAAAAAAAAAAGGAATGGTCTGGAAAAAGTTGCCAAACATAGTGACTGATTATTTTATAAACTGCTAAAAACTCAAACTATATCATGAAAGCAAGGTGAGGGACGCATGTGGCAAAGGGAAAGCAAAGTTATTCCGAGCAGCTAAGCGCTAATGTGTGGCGCACAGGATGGCAGCAGGCGAGGTTAAAGGGGAATAGGGTGGAGGGGGGCCGGGGACTCTGGTCAACTCGACTCCCTGTGCCAGATAAAGAATGTGCACGCCTACAGCAGACACAAACCACACAAGCTTGCGTATATTTATAAATGTACAGTACATACGAGGGAGGAGGCACACAATGTGCTAGCGCAAACGTACACATCAAGTCACCACTTCAAATGAGCGCCTAGCATAAAAAAAAACACCAACGCGGCGTCCGCCGCGACACATTACATCACAACAGACGGCTGGACGACAACAAATCGTTTCATAGGCTGGCGGCTCGATATTAGCAAGCGTGAAAACGGGACGCTTACGAAAAGCTAGCTAAATTTAGCATGCGCAAAAGGCCTCCGTGAATAGCAGCAGGGGTTCCTCTAATTCTATTTAATCGGGGAAATTGAGTCGCTTCATAAGAAACTGAGAGCAAATTAAATTGGTGATCTTCCGAGTCATTCTCCCGCTTTCCTTGTCTTCAAATTTGCATTTTGTTGATGAACATCTTTGAAATTAAAGCAGCTAGAAAGTATTCGGGGAAAATCGTGGCGGATAATGCAAAGGAAAAGCGAGTTGGGGGGACTAAAGTGAGCAGCTTGACAGTGATATCAAGTTTCACAGTGTGTGTGGAGAGGAAACATGAGTCATGCTACACACACACACACACACATACACACTCAAGGTCCACAGTACAGCAAAGGCACGTTTAATTAAGCGTTCAGTTTGCACAGCACCTTGATGGCGTTATGACAACAAACACGCAGCCAGCAGATCGGCAAATCTCTCGGCACGAGCGGTGTTACGTCGCTACTCGGTGGTGATTAAAAAATGGCGGCAAGCTCACGATCTGGAGTGTTAATTATTGTCAAAATCCTCCATGTTTACGTGCAAAGTGCAATTTCAGGGTCTGGAAGGCTTGATTAGCAAACGGATGATTGCAAGGCGGCGGGCGGCGGTCGGCTCTGTGCACCAAAATCGGGATTTGATTATTATTGTTGTTTTTTTTCCCGTCTCTTGGGTGGGCAGCAAGGCGTGCCGTCTTTATTTGGATTATTTGCTTGTTTCACGCCTCCAGTTAAACAAATTCCCCTTTTCAGCCAACAATGGAGCGTGACGCCGCAAAAGCGCTTTGGCTTTTCTTATTAACGGATGACTGGAATGAAAAAGCAATCTGCGTTATTACCTCGCTTATCTAGCTTGATGGCGTCGCGTAATTGCGGCGGCAACAAATTATTTTAGCCATAAAAGGAGACGAGCGTTCAAAGAAGCGACTTTGTTAGTTACTTCACCAGTGAAAGTTAGCGTCGCATTTTTTAAAAAAAATTTTTTCCTCGACTGTTGAGTAAATCTCCAGTCGACAAAGCAACAGCAGGTTTAAGGAAATCGAAAATCAAAAATTCAGGTTACGACTTGTCATGGGACCCCCTGGACGCAAGTTTCGGATTTTTATCGTGACTGCATCTGTTAACGTAATTTAACAAAAGGGAAACTGTAACTGTCCAGTCTGCTGGTTGGACCGATCGACAAATCGGAGAGCATTGCTCTCAACAGCCGATTGATCGATTAAGGGTCTTTTTTTTGGGGTAATATCGGAAAATCCCATTTCAGACAATTTCATAGTGAAGGATCTCAATCGTGGCGGTTAGAAGATAATTGAACGTTGAAGTGGCCTCCTTCACGCCCGAGTGTCTGAATTTTAAATATCGACTAAAAGGAGCTCTGCGAGGGGGGAGTGGCTAAAGGAGGGCCATAAAAAAGGTCATTTATGACAACTATTAATTCAAGTGTCATTATATTAGGCTTTGTAATGGGCGAGCGGGCTTTGCGGTGGCGGCGGGGGGCTCCGCAGAGCCTCAAATCGTTATTCCCACTCGAATCTCCGCCCACATGAAGAGAATTCTTTGCTTGGCCACGACGCCAAGTGTTTATGACATATGACAAATTTACGATCCTGGGAACCGGCCGGAGCGCCTCTCCCCTTGGTAAGCATCTCTTCGAGAGTTTCGCCCGCCCCAGCCCCCCTTCTCGGCCACGCCGCCGCTCGCGTGTCGGCTGAGGAGCGGCAGCAAACATCTGCGTGTCAACGCCACGATTAAAACAACAAATGAGCATCGCCCGGGGCCAGCAGGACTCTCGGACTGATAAGCTCTTGTCTCGCGCCGCGTGAGGCCGTGCTTATCAGCCGTCGGCACCCCTGAATGCAACCACAGCAACTCCGAGCTGCAACTTGACCTCATTTCTCCACCACAATCGAATATGTTGGGTCAAATTAAGCTTGAAATGAATTTAGGAGGCAATTAAAAAAAAACATCCAAAGGACTGCTGAGAATAAAAAAAGAAGAAGCCTATAATTGCTGCTTCAAAAGGAAATTGGAAGACTTCCTTGTTGAGACTCTTTGGTGGTTGGACTCGTGCGAGACGTGCGAGACTATTTCATGTCGCTAAGTAAAAACAGCCGCCGAGGTTGAATTGTCAAAAAAATGCGGTCGCAAAGCTCGTCGGGAGGATGCGGCAAACGATGACATCGGTCGATCAACGAGATCGGGCTGCGGCTCCCGACAGGGCGCACGCAAATGAAATATGCTAGCGAGGATGAAAGGGCCGATACTTAGAGGCCGATACTCTCTGGGCGCTTTGGCTCGGTCACATGCAAAACATCATGCAAGTCGGGATTCAAGTACACAAATGTGCTGAAGTACAAAATATACAATGCGGCCCCCCTAAAAAAATTCCCCCCAAAAATAGTTTCCCTCTTATTAAATTAAGTAGTGCTTGGACGGAGAAGGAAAAAACTTACGTCAGCTGTTTTTTTTAGGAGCTAGCTACGCTATCAAAACAAATGTTTGCTAACATTGTGAAGTAACGCGCAGAGAAGAAAGGTAAGGAAAGAAAAATCACTTTGGTCCCTTACTTCCCTCCCTCACTTTGAGACCAGAAGATCTTAACCACGCTGGTCGCAAACATTTTTTAGAATATCTTTATATGATCAAGTCAAGTACAGATACCCCGAAAAATTGACTTGATGTCAAAGATGACCGATCTATTAACCCGGATGCGGCCGGCACGCCCACCCGTGACGATCAGAAGACATTTCATTGTTGGCCTCATTCTCCTGCACTGAATGGATCCCATAAAGCCGCCCAAAAGCCAGCAAGCATATGGGTGCTATAATCTAATTAGGCGGAGGAAAACAAACACAATGTGGGAAAAGGCTACCCGCCTCCTCCGGGACCAGCAGCAGTCAAGTCAGGTCGCGCTGGCTGTAAACAAGCCCGCTCGGACGTTTGGGCATGCCGACAAGTAAATCTAAAAACCCCATCTTGCATAATTCAACGGACACGAGATCTCACGTATGCCGAGACTGAGCTCGGCGAGGTCCGATCGGGCCGTACGGTAATCCGCCGAGTCTGGCAGGTGGAAGGGAGTCGGGAGTCGGCGTCCCACTTTCCCAGCATGCCGCGTAGCTTCGGCGAGACACCTTTGACATCATTACGCGGCCGACCAAAGCGGAAAGTCAAGGTTACATAAGCGAGCGCTCCGTGTTTCGGAACGTTGGAGCGGTGCTGGACCGGCAAGGGGGACCTGGGGGGGATGGAAGGTGAGGGGTGGTGAAAGAAGAAGGGGGGGGAAGCCAGGAAGAAAGGCACATAGAGGAAAGTGAGAGGCCCTGATGGGGTGCTGGCTGTTGGGAAAGTAAGATGAAGGTCAGGCGGGAGGCCCGGACGGGAGGAAAGAGGACGCGGGCCGGGGTCACGAGGGGTTCCTCAACGTACACATGAGAAACGAACAAGTTTGAAGGATTTACGCTGGGCTTATACGTAACTCTATGCAAGACCGCTTAACTAGTGGATGAACATTTGCAGCACATGCTGAAACATTTATCCTTGCGCTTGTCTGCTGGCAATATGCAAACATTTCTGCTCCGCTTCAAGAGCATGCAGATGAGCTCCGAAAAGGGGTGTGTGGTGTTGGCGCATGCGCCGTGCAGACCCCCACACTTTTTTTTTTTTTTTTTCCTGATGTGCTCCGTGTGGCTCTGGAGTGAAGCTGACCACCCTGATGGCTGCTTCAGCGGAGGAATGCTGAGGCGGCCAACATGTGGCCAGATGATGAGCCGCTAATGGAGGCTGCAAAGATAGCTCGAGTGCGCGTGAACTATCGCGCGGTGACACGCGAGTCGATTGGGAGCAGGCCCCCCGCGCGGAAACCAAATGCGAGTGTGGCATTTCATCACGCCGAACGAGGGACATCGGCGCTTCATTACGCCAAAGTGATCCGCATCGATCTCTGCGCGCGCGTGCGCAAAAAGCGCCTATAATGTGCACACGCGCGTCATTAGGGGGCGCGGGAGGAAGGGGGAGGAGGAGGGATAAGATCCGCTCATCTGTCAAAGCCGCACGTTCACGCACACCCACGCGCACGCCGCCACTTACCCGCGCGGTGCATGGACGCAGGCCGGGGGGGACGCGGAAGGGCGCCGCACCTCCGCTCCCTCCGGCGGGCAATGAGTTGGGGGCCAAGTCGTCGCGGGTGCTCGCGGGGCTACTGCACTGCACGACTGCACGGCCACGTCCAAGTGTAGGTTAGGCTGCGTGCGCGCGCCCGCCCTCCCCTGGCTCGGCGGTGTCCGGTCCGCGTCCTCGCGTACGCGCGGCTTGGGGAGGGGAGGGGAGGGGAAAAAAACAAAAACACGAGCTCCTGCGCGGGCCACTCGACTTTGCTGCTTTTCCGGCGTGTCGCCCGCTTTGCTCGCTGGCTTGCCTGCGACGCCAGTAAGGGGCACACGATGACACAGAGGGGTTCGTGTACGCGCTGGCTGGCTCCGCCCTCCTGCATGTGCGTGTACCGGCTAAAACCATCTAGCGCCCTCTACAGGATCTTCACGTCCCAAGTAGAAAAAGTACAGTATAAACTTCACAAACGTCCAAAGAAAAAAAGCCAAGCAATACCCCAGAACAAATTGTAACGACTCGATCGAATTTTGGACTAAAAAAAAAAAAAAAAAAAAGCCCTCCAGGCTGTTTATTTCATCTTAGCGGAGGCAGTCTTAAATTAAACTCTGATGCATGCTTTGGAATGTGGGTGGAAAACCCACAAAAAGCACAATGACAATGCATGCAAACTCTAACAGGAAGGCCTGAGAATAATTTAAAACCAAAAACCTCCACTATAAAGTTAATTGCAATTTTAGCCGATGCAGAAATGTTTCGCTCCTCCCCCTACCGAGTGACACTATTTCTGGTAGGCCATAAATATTTATGGACCCAAGTCAAAAGTGGATTCCGAACTACTGCGCCGCCGCACGTCGGTACGCCGTGAGATCAGGTGCGAGCATCAATGATCCGCGCTTACGTAAGCGTCTGTCAGCCTCCGGCCCGCACTCAGCGTGACCCTGGCGTGTGCGTCGATAACCCGGCAGATGCGCGGCGGGGAGTCCGCTGCTAATTGGCCACCTCATTCGCTCTCGCTTCCCGATCGGACGCAGTGTCTGGAAAAAGAAAACTTTAATGGGGATTAAACGGGTTTTGCAGCTTTTGGGAGTGAACGGAGGGAGACTGGACATCTGGCCTGGAGGACGGTCTGATGAGTCGCCGGGACGGCCAGATGGATAATAACCGTGCTATGTAAATTTTGCTAGCCTACGGAGAAATAGGAGCGAAATCGCACAAAAATATATTTGAGTCATGTGGCAAGATGTTTTGCACTCGTTCAAATCACAGATGTTCGCTCGATGCTCTCTTCAGTGATGATTTTTTTTTCCCCCCTCTATGATGGGTTTTAAAAATAGATAGTTTGTGGAATGTGTGTATAATTTAAAAGCGGTCTGGGTTCATGGCAGAGCACAATGAAACGCGGCATACAAAGCAGGTTAAGCGGGGAGCGTCTCTAATGTTCCATTTTACAGCACTTTGTACAGAACACGTTTCACACACGCGTTGAATAATGGATGTGTGGACGGCGCACACTTCCGCATTTTATAGACCGGCCATCTTGAATTTCTTTTTTCATCTAAATGTCCCGACATATGTTTTCCTTTATCAATCGGCTTGCACAACCCCGACGGCACATGCTAACAGTTAGCTGCTTTCAAAAGTATTGTGTGATGCTTTTTTTTTTTTATTTTGTCAATTAAATCATAGTTTTCTTTCCTGAAATGCAGCAAGGTTGACCACTCATGGCCTCCGTGCCGTTTCACTAAGAACAACAACAACAAAAAAGAAATCTGACCGCAGCTGCCGTACGTCGTCTCTCGCCGCACGACCCAAAATGTGAATATGAACGCAGCAGCCGCAGATAATGCTTCCAATTAGCTCGGAGTTTGTTTGCAGCGCGACCCGGGCTTTTTGTCCCAAACGAGGCAGAGCTAATCTGACAAATGGCTGATATCGGAGAGGCCGGGGTTCTGCATAATGGATCTCGCCGCTTCCCAATCTCGCCGTGATTAAGTCGAAGCTGACATGTCGAAGGCACGGAGACAAAACGAATAATATGAAGTATATACACCAAAAAGTTTCGTTTCACACAAAGCTCGGTTGTATAAACGGCAGAAGGTGAATTTGATCTTTTGTCATCTAGTGGAAGAATTTTGAATTGCTCTTATACGACATGACATCATTGAACAAAGTACGATATTCACTTTCAGACTCGATTAAAGTGTGATGACAAAACAATCAACAAAATAGCAGTGCTAGCAATTTTTAAGCTAGCTTTAGCATTTCAAACCAACGTTAGCTTTGGTTGATTGATAATGCAATGTTTCTAAGACAAAGAAGTTTTGGGGGAATGCACAATAAATGACAAATTTTTTGACGTACCTGTTAAGCAGAAAAGTTTGGATTTCATTTCCAATTCCTCCTGAGATTACGTTGCTTGTCTTTGCAATTCTCGTGCCCAGTTGTTGGCAAACAATATCTGGGCAACTTGTTTTCTTTTCCTAGATGTAGATATTACGTCATAGTTTCAGCAAAGCTGCAGAAGCCCTAGGTAACAGGAAAAAAAAACTGAATTAGAATCATGGTGAATTTTTTTTCCCACAATTTTGCCCTTTTTGGACTTGGAGCGAATAAAGACCCGGGTGATGACTTTGAGAAAGATGAAACTGATTGCGAAGGGCTCATGTCTCTGTCACGCTGGCGTCTTATTGTGCCCGGGCTCATCATCGCAGCAGGACATTTGCATTTAGGGGCTCATTTCCATCAGATCCATTTCCCCTCGTCAAAAGGAGAGACACTTCGACGTCTCCAATCTTATTACAGGCGCTGCTCGGTGGCCCCGCAGACTGATTTGCCCTGCTTTGGAAAAGGCGGCGGGGGGGATGATGAGGCCTGCAAATCTCCGCTGATGGATACGCAAAGTCTGAAGTCTCTGGTTAATGGCGGCGAGCGCGACGCGTCATTATCGACACTCTCCGCTTCGCGTTCGGCAACCATCCGAGGCAATTTGGCCCTCGTTGGGATAAACGTGTAAAAGCCGCCTGTTTGTCCTGAGCGAAGGCGACACTTTTGCGACAGGACCTCCGCCGCATCGACGGGATCCCAACACAGCGGGGAGAAGGTCAGCTCAGCGGGAAGAAACGACGCCTGCCTTGAGTCGTCGTGCTCAGACACGCAAAAACGGCTCGGCTGCGTTCTGGTTTATCACGCCTCCACCCCCCAACTCACGCCGGAAACACGTAACCATGGTGATGGGGTTCCCTGCCAAGAGAGGGCCTGTTGAAAAATTGGAACGAAACAAAGACCATGTTTCCATTATGACTTATATGCCCAAGCGGGCATTATATTGGAAAAAAAAAATGCTCGCCTCTGCAACTTGGTTGAAGCAAACGTCGGGAAGAAGCCGAGCGGCTTTGCGGCAACCCGCGTGACCCCCTCGCCCCCCTTGCTCGTTCATTATTCACGAGCGCAGTCAAAGTACTTTTGCGGACGAATTAGAAGGACGCGAGGGGTCGGAGGTCCAAAGAGGCGGACTGGAAGTCACATGTTGCCCCGATATGAATATTTCATTTCATTTCCGTCAGCGACTCTTAAAAGTTGAGCGCGCCATGTATTTATGCAAGAAAGTTGGAGTCTTCTACCTGGCCGAGAGCAGGTGGCAGCTGCTCCTCATTAGCATATGCAAATGCTCGACCATATTCGGACACGAGTTTTAGTGATGATTAGTAAAGAATGGAAAAATAGAGAAAAATGTGATCACGAGTTTCTTCTTTCCATGAATGAGGAATGGCGACGACAGGTAGATGTGCAAATATGCATGCGTTAAGAAAGAAAGAAAAAAAAAGACAAAATAAAAATCCGTCTTTGTGTCCAACACAAACACGTTGCCACAGAAACGCAGAGCTGGGCCGCAATCTTCTGCTCGGGAGAGAAAGAAAAATATCAGGAAATGATTTCTTGGCGTGTCAACAAGCGCGCAGACGGCTCGATGAATTGTGGGACTTTGGCAGGCGCTACGCTCGTTTTGCATCGGCGTGGGTAAACACGATAAAGCTCCGAAAAAGATGGGGGGGGGGGTTGAATAAATAAATAAATCAGACCCAAACAAGTCGTCTAGATTAGCGAGCTGTCACAATCCATTGTTGTTCCAAATGATGAAGACTTGAGCGAATAATCCCGGAAAATATTCTCCTCAAATTCTCTTTTTGGGGGGGGGGGAGCTTTGCTCACTTCCAAACTGCTGCTTGAATTGAGTTGACTCCACACACGATACTTATGAGTCCGAGATGTTATTGAGACAAATGCAACGTGGGCGGGCGCTGGATTTGCACTTAATTAAAATCCGCATGCTCATTAAGGCCGGTCGAGACGCTTGCGATTCATCAATTACAGCCGGCGGCTAATGACTACAGTGATGCATGGCTTTGCACGACGGCGACCAGACAACGAGGCGGCTTCGCGATTGCTTTAATGACACTTGGCTAATCCCCGCGCTTATTCCGATATTAGGAGTAAGCGTACACCGATATGAATGTTGGACGAGTCCCGCACGCAAACGTCAAGAGAGAGAAATCAGAAGTGAGACCGCATCAGACGGCGAAGCGCTGCCGTGCGATGAGCTTCACTTGGATGAATAAATGAATACGTTCACAGCACAGATCATCGCAAATGTTTCTACTCAACTTCACAAGAGATGTGTTTACACGCTAGCCATGCTCGACAGGGCCGTAGCAAGCAGTGACAGCAGACGGGGCTCTGCCCCCCCTATGTAAGACAAGGGTGGCCATTATCAGGAGTCCCTTGCATTATTTTTCCACAATTATACTCTTCAAAATGACAAATTATTTAATTAATCCAAGACAAAATGTCTCACTGTTTACAATTTTCTGATACGCTCGTATTGGCTAGCTGCTATGTCCCGCCAAGAATGTGATTCTGAGATTGTACCTGAATGCATTGACGTCTTATCCGGCGTTGGCCTCATGTCATCCTGCGAAGGAAGCAAATGAGTCAGTGAGTGAGTGAGCGAGGGTCCATCAGTAACAATGTTTACATGACCTCCATTAACTCGACAAGGATTGATCTCTTCCTCCGCCGGCTTACACGATACCATGGGTTAAGTGTGCCTTCATTGAGCTAGGCCGCCACTGCTGGGCTCATTTATTATTTATTGGCAGCTGTGTGTATCATTAGCCTGCTAGCGGCTAACGGCAAAGGCCGTTTAAAGTCGACATTTTTTGTGCAGGCAAGTTGAAACGTTTGTGTGAATTTTCAAAGCACCTTGGCGATCCTAGTTCGACTGAAAGGATCGGACGGACTAACAAGTTTGAGTGAGGCACGTCGCTCGTGTATGACTGCGCCTCCCGTCAACTTTCATCGCCGAGGCGAAGCACATGAAAGGGAATTCACTTTGCGAACGTGCGGCGTGTTGTAACGAGCCTTCGTCGGTGCGCAAATCTGATGTGATTGGTTGGAAAGGCAAATCACTTGCTTTATTCCGGAGGGTTGGATTATTTTTGTCTATTTCTTTTCTCTTCTGGCAACATCTTTAATTAAGCACACATGATAATCAATTTAATAAAGTTTCTTCATGAATAATTAAAAGTACGGCTAGGCCTTAAAATAAAATCTGATTTTTAATTTGTCTTTTTTTTTTTAATTGCCTTTGCTTAATTAAAAGAAAAATTCAATCAAGTCTGGGGTTTTTTAGAATGTTGAAAGCAGGGGGAAAATGACAAAATTAATTTTATACTCATAGTAAACTACTTCAGTAAAATTGTTAATTTTTGACAATAAATTCAACATTTTTTAAAAATATTTTCTCACCTGATTTGAGTCAGTTTGTGTGAATGTGAGCGACAACGTTCCAAATATGACGAGATTGGCGATCTGTACCGGCTTCTCAATAACTTCTCCAGCTCCCCCTGGAGAAAACAGATGAACATCAAACTTCTATATCTTCCCCAAAAAAATTAACTAGAAATTATGCGAGAAATCAAATTACTTGTGAGAAACTTTGTTGAACCTTTTTCTGATGAATCATTTATATTTAAATTCAACAAATTACTGCTATGATAATTTAATGACCATTTAAGTCACAGGTTGGCTTTTTTTTTTTTAATATATTGCCCTAAATTGTCGAGAAAAAAAAATATGTGAACACGTTTTTAATTTATAGGGACTAATTTGGCACTTGTAAAAATGCCTGTCCAGGATTTGAGATTAAATGTGTAAAAAAAAAAAATGAGCAAGGCTTTTACTCAGCAGATGGCCATTTTTTAAAAAACACCCAGGGATGGTTTTGCATAAAAACGCCTTCTGGTTCTGGAGTTATTTTTCTTTCTGTAGCCGAGCCAAATGAAAAGCCGCAACGATGCCCGCTGGAGTTCCCAAAGGCCTTTTGCGTGTGGACATTCTCTCGTAGCTTTAGCTTTGTAGTTAAATTACTCCAGGGAATTTTGAAACTAGCTTTCATCAGCCAAGTCTGCACTATCGATTTTTTTTTTTTTCCCTAGAGGCTATCTGGAGGCGGGAGAGAAAAAATATCAACTTTAACGTTTCCTTAACATTCATTTAAAGGTAAAGAGTGATAAAGGTTGTCTGGTTGCCGGAAGAGATATAAGGCAGGATGCCCGCCGTAAGCTTTATCAAAGTCTCCAAGTCAGTCGGAAGAAACTTGAGCCAATCTCCTCTCCAAGCGCAAGAAAACACAAAAGCTGACATTTCCGTTGAAGGCCGACAGATTAGAAGATTTGAGATGGACAACGGAGGCCCTGTGAATTGCCGGGAGACGCACGAATGATCGCGTTTGATGACCATTTCGTGTGGAGAATATCAACCACCGGAAGTCTAAATTAAATGTGACTGTTTCGATGGCTGGGCACAACTTCAATGACAAGAAAAGAAAAAAAAAAGTCCTAAATATGTTGCTGTCAGTGTTAATCACCATCAGTTTACATTCCTCTGCCTTGCAATTTTTTTTTTCTTTTCCTGCCTTATTGACTCGACCTCTTCTGGTTGACTTTTGATTCCGAGCGGTGTCCCAATACTTATGCCCACATACTTTATGTATGCAGCCTGCTGCCTCGGTGACATAAAAGCAAATTTAAACAGCAGCATGCTAAAAGCTTTGGCATGCATTCTGCATGCTGCGGCGGTGTTAAAAAATGCAAACCCCATCAAAGATTCTCCTGCCTCTTCTTGAGCCTCCATGCAAAATCTGACGCCTATTTTTAGAAACATGTTCCTCAACACGGTTCTCTCGGAGCGTGACTTTGCGTTGCGTCCGAGGTCCTCGCGTTGGCAACTTGCTGTTTTCCTGCATCTATTCTTTTTCCTTCTTCGGCGGTCAAATAGCGTCCTCTCGCACTGATCGATAAGGAGCTCATCGGAGTGACTCCTCGCCCTCGGGCAAAGTGCTGAGGCGAGGCCCGCCGGGCCGCTGACGCTCCATCTTGTCACATCGATCTATTTGGGAGAGACCGGGAGCGTCAGCTTGTGGATGGAAAAAGTCCACTTTTGAGGACACGTGACCTTCGTCAAAGGTCAGGCGAGCCAGAGGCCTATCCCGTAATTGGTGTCAAGGAAGTACGAGGGGAGCGGATTCATCTCCATTGAGGCATCAAAATCAAGGAGGAGCTAAATTTAGCCTGGGGTGTTAGCGGAACTCCCGGCGAGACTTCAGGGGGGATTTCAGGTCAACGGCCCGTTTGGTGTCCTGGGAATCCTTGGCACACTGATTATTTATGACCCGTGCACGTTGGCTTACATCACTGACATGTCATCGTGGATGAATAATTCAAACGACGACATGATCCATTAAGAGGAGGCCAGGGAGAGGATAATACGTGCACATACTGCACATCGGGAAGTCTCCACAGTATTTAGTTTGCGCTGATGGATTCGCCCGCGCCTTGAAGGTTAAAAAAAAAAAAAAAAAAAAAAAAGGACCAATTGATTTGTTGCCTATCGATCATTTGTTGCATTCCGCCCGGCAACAGCGACAGCTTAACACGAGTTTAATCCACGACGTTTCATCTTGAAAATGAACAAAACCTTCCAGGAAGTTCTTTCTGCACTGTGGAATGCACCGAGCTGTTGAAAAGGTCTTGTTTTTTTGTCTGCGGGTGCCCTCGAGCCAAAAATGTCAGCAGGATTTTTTTTTTTCTTCCGAGATGGATGCGTTGCCTTTGGATAGATGGAAGCGGCGCCAAGTCAGATTGAAAAGCTTTTTGACATTTACGAGGTCTGATTTGAAGGTGCCTTGATTTGTTTCGGTTTTTACCATTATAATAATGTCATCTTAATTTGAAATGATTTTCCGCATCATTACTTGGTCACAAACGAAGATCCCTGTTTTGTTTTTTTAATCTTCGGTGTCGATTACAAGCGTGCACACAGACGATATTTCTATTCAGTCACATCGCTGCTTGGTTGCCATGGTTACAAAAACCTGGAAAGGAGGCTTTACAATTTACTATGAATTATGTAAAAGCGTAACGAACGGGATGTTTGCACATTAGTGCGCTTTTCTTTGTGAAATGAAAAAAAAAACATTACAATAAGAAACTCAATGACAAAAGATTAGACCTTAACGTCTGCCTGGTAGTAAAGATGGCCGCATATTAATATTTGCTGCTCTCTGGTGGGCAATTTGCCCCCCCACACATAGTTTGTATGACATCCTGGGAAAGTTCTCCACCCATTTTCCTTCATCCTCAAAGTCTCATTTTTTTTTCCAGTGTTCAATATTATTTTGCTGTTATCATACAGGCCACACATTAGGAAGCAATTGTCATGAGAAGGATTACCTGAAAACAGTGCACGAGGACAAATCTGGATGGGGACCAGTCCAGGATGTGATCTGCATTTAATCCCTAAATTAGAATTCACGGATTAAAACAAATCAAGAAGCTTCTGCAAATTCAAACATTGGAATTACTCAAATTTGTACCTGTGATTGGCTGGCGACCAGTCGCGGCTGTGCTCCACCTCTTACCACGAGTCATCCGTGACCCTCATGAGCGCAAATACGACACTCGACAAGAGTGAGTTTGAAAAATACTGTAGATATATATATTTGTTTATATATACAAGATCACAAGACAACTAGTTAACAACTTCCCTTAAAATCAAACCATTTCAGCCCTTTTAATGGCGACAGCGGATACGCCGGAATAAACGAGAACAAGAATAATAAATATGAAGTATCAACATGAAATGCTACAAAAGCGGCCGTGGCTGGGGACCCACACACTGATCATGCTGAGACGTGCCCCTACTGGCGCTGCCGGGCGTTGCGGACCCCCCCCTAAACTTCTCCCGGCTCATCGGAGAAACGCTAACTAGCATCTAATCCCATCTGAATGCTTTTCAGTCTTAAAGTCAAAAAACATAGCCACGCGTTGTCCTCTGTGGAGGCCTCTCTTCTGGGGCCCCAACCCGATCAGTACTTATTGATCCCGAAGAGGCGGACGCCGTGCAGTTGCGGCAGCTTGGGAATGAGCACGGTGAGCAGCGACACCGTGTTGACCACAAAGTGCACGCGGTCGTATTTGGTGTAAAAGCTGGTGAGGATGTACCTGCGCCAAACACAACAGCAAAGACCAATCGATTATCAAATGACCGGGCGTACGGAATTCCGAGGTGTCATTATCAGATAATATAACACGATAATATTTAAAGTTACAAAAACATGGAGTGATGATGTAATGGAATGAAAAAGATGTGATCACAGTTTGCATCAACAGACTGGCCATTGCGCTGCTGTCCGCCCTTGGCCACCTGGGGGCAGTATAAGACAGACAGATGTAAATGGTCATTTTGTCCTTAAAATTTGAGACACATCTACTGGCGCATGTGTGAGTAGGAAGTCGTAAAAAAAAAGTGTTGCAGCCAGCACTGTTTGGGCTGGGCACCAGGATTATCATAATGTGTATTTTAATCAGAAAAATAGAACTCCACATTGCTGTGCTGTATGAAAACATGAGTGGTGACATAAAGAAAATGTAAACATATTTTTTTCCCTTACAGGACGATGGGGGTGATGGTGAGGAACTTGCGCGAGGCAGTGAACTGCACGCCGTAGTCCATCTGCTCCCAGTGCGTGAGCAGGCGGGCCTTGCCCTGGTCGGGGGTCTCGAAGGGCGTCCCTTTGACGGTGTGCAGGAGTAGGTACATGCACTGGAGTTTTTCACAAAAACACAATGACATCATTGAAACGACTGCCTGGGAACACATGAGATGTTTGGTGTTGAAGAAAGACAAGGTAGGCCTACCAGGTTGTGAATCAGATTGGTGAGGGTCCACACCACGGGCACGCTGGCGAACGGGATGCTGAGCAGGATGACGTGCAACAGGCCGATGCCCAGGATGTACGACAGCCACATGCCGCGGCTGTTCATCACACGCGTGTTGGGGTTCACCTCGCTGTGTGCCGTACCCACGTTCATGGTGGCGTCACCTGCTGCCACCTACAAGGAAAAGTGCAGGAGTTGAAACTACTAAATGTACAAAACACCAAAGGCCAAGAGCTGGGAAGATCAGAACTTCAAGGCGGTCATGCTGACCACTCATCTACAACATATGACTCAAAATGCCAAAAATATACTAAACAAATAGTGTCCGAGTGGGTTATTTATACACCATCCTTTGTAGTTAGGACTATTATGACAACTGTGGTGGGCGTGTCCCTAAACCCAAACTAGTAATTAGCCAAGCAGAAGGCAGCGTTTAAGATGGTTGACAAAATGATACTCAAGTATCATATCAAACCAAAAAGTAAACAATAGAGCTTAACTTGTCGGCAGCTAGCTAAAATGGCTACACGGCTCCTTAGCTTTTCACAAAGCAGACAAAAATGGCTCCGACACCAACCTGAGCAGGTTCCGTTATCCCGGCGTCGGTTTCGGCGAGGCTCTGGTTTACGGAACGACCGCTCGCATCTTTTCGGTGACCAGAGCGAAGTGTTTAAAAACGTTAACGAAACAGCTAAAAACACAAATACAAGACTGTTTCTTTTCTGTCGTTTTTTCCCCAGCACAGCTGACAACACGGCGCTGTTTAGCGGCCTGACGTCATCTCTAATCGCCCCCGCGCCGCGGTCAGAGTTCAGCCTCTAAAGTTCCGCCCATGCCTCGCTCTAGTCTGTGATTGGTTGGTTTGGCTCAAACGGAAGGCTCCGCATTGAGCAGGTTGACCCGTTATGCCCCTACGTCAGTGTAAACGCCATGTTGGATGTGTCAAATCTGCTCATAAACTATTGTGAGTGCACAATGGCGCTTATATTACACAAACATTAATACATTTGAGAATATTTTCCAGAATGAATCACATGATCCACTGTTTCTCCATATGTCCCCTTAAGTAAAAAATAATAAAAAAAGGGTTCATGGCTGGCTCCCAAGTTCACACTTGATCTGAGCAAACAATGGGAGGCCTCGTCCAACTGTGCCAGGGGCCAAAAATAAAGTAAACAACCCAAAAAAAGATGAGTGACAGCTGAGCGGCTTTCATCATCAACAGGGTCATGTTCCAGATAAGCACCGCCCCCTGTACTAATCCAGGCTCGATGGCCCAAGGCCAAAGGTCGACTGTGTTCTGCTGGCATGCGATGTTATGTGACACCCGGAGCCCTGGGCATACATCTGAGCTTTCAATTCCTCACAAGTTAGGACAATGTTTTGATTTGTTTTTTAACACTACAGTGAATCACGAGTATCTCCTCAAGCAACATGTACTTTTTTTTTTTTCTTTGGGTTCACATGAAGCAAATTTGCAATATTATTGTATTAGATTTAAAGCAGTAATGGTCGAACTGGGACATGACGAGGAGGAAATGGCAGAAAAGCAAACAAAGTTGACTGCGTTCCTCTTTCCTTTTCATCCGACTTAAGCGCATCACCAGAAAAGACGATATAATGACTTTTGGGCAAAAAACGTTGCTTTGGCGCCATCCTCGGGTTAAATATTGCACTGCATGTGAAATTGTCTATTCTAAAATCTCTGAACCTACAGATAGAATAACACTCAGTTCTTACATATTTGGTTCTTTAAATTATTGTTGTAGTTTATCTATATTCTTCTTCTTCTTTTCCTTTCGGCCACAGTTTCCATCTCACCCTATCCTGTGAATCCTCTTCTCTCACCCCAACTAACTTCATGTCCTCTTTCATTCCATCCGTAAATAAATAATTTGTAAACGAGAATGTTTCTGAAAGTCAGCTTGACTTTAATAAAAGTTTAGAAAAGTGTTAAAAAATGCAAAAAAAAAGTGTTTCAAAAATTCAATCTGGAAGATAAACATCCATTGGCTGGTTAAATTACAGCTTCTTTTTTTTTACCCAATCACTTGAAGCACAAAGTTTAAATTCTTGACACATTTATACATTCAAAAAAAAAAAACAGCAGGAGGATACTGAGCCGCAGTTTCATCAAGATTTTCTGAACAAAATCATCCACATTTCCTACCTTTGACACATGCACTTTAAAAAAAACAACTATTAATATAATAAAGGAATTTTTAATTTTTTGAAACATATAAAAACAATATGGGGTACTACTGAGTATAAGCTGCCTTTACATTATTGTAAACTGTTAGTAAAGTCCACTTTGTTTCCACATCAACCCAATTTGAGCAAAAAAAAAAAAAACCTCAAAGTCCCCAAATCTAGAGGAAGGTGTTGAAGACTAGTGTCTTCAGACTAGTCCGTCTCAAACTGTTCCTGTTTGCCATTTTGGAACATCTCCCAAAGATGAAGAAAGGGAGCCATCGAGTGGGCCTCTTGTTTTTGTGAAAGTTCAAGAAGGAGGCGGAACAACGTTGCACCAGCTCCACGCCGATGGCGTACTGCCCCGGCGCCCATTGACACACACGCACCACGGTCACCGAGGTCACGAAGCCGCACTTGTGTGGTGGTGCCACGCCACGAAAGATGCATTCCTGTGGTTGGGCTGGTGTGCTTCTCTCCCACACAACACTGGCCTCCTCTGCTATGCTCATGCCACTGAGGTTGCACAAGGCCCGGAGGCATACCTCCTCTAAGGCCTCGTTGCCGGGGAATCGCAGGAGGACAGCGACCAGACGAGGTACCGCCCCTTTGCGTAGTAACAGTTTCTGATGCTTACCTGATGAGAAACAGAATAAACATATATTTATCTTCTCAATGTACTTTTTACTCTCCATACTCACAGCTGTCAAAAGACATGCGAGTGATGGCCTGGACCGCATGCCTCAGAAGATCCTGGTCCACACTAGTCAGCACGGACAGCAGAGCCGTAACCAGACCAGCATCTCCAAAACCTTTCCGTATCACCGCTTGACATAAATGAAAGAAAATGTCCATTTAAATGTCCCCAAGAAGTGGTACTGGATAAACTGGTCATTATGGTGCTCGTCTCGTGAATAGACTTACATTCCTTGGCAAGTTCAGCTACCAGTTGCGCGGTTAGCAGCGCCAGGGGCCCTCTTTCCCTCAGCAACAGCGCCAAAACCGGAAGAATCCCGCTGATCACGACTTGCTCGGCGGCGCCTTTGTCTGGAGCGATGAAAATCTTATTGTGATGAATGAACTTCCATTGGCTGAAGGAATCTTTTAAATTTGTGTCAAGACTCACTCCTCTCCTGGATGTTCACCAGCACTGTGCACAAGTGAGGCTTCAGCTCAGCTTCAATCCGTTCGAAACCCAGCACCCTGATGGCACCCAATGCGTTGTTCAGGTTCTCTATGGCAGGGGAGGATGAGAAATCCTCCATCTTTTTATTTGACAAATTATATCAAACATTAAGGACCACACTCACCGTTCGGCGTGGAGGGTTGCAGACGACCGCTTTTGTGTTGATCCCTGTTAGCACACTGGTACGTAAATGTGAGCGGCATGGTGGAATGTCCCATCGTGGCTTTTTGTTATTCCAACAATCTCCCTCTTCACGTTTCCAGCCCTGCTTGAAAAGCGTTTGGCGTTCCACGACGGCTCGTTCAGTCCTGTTGGGTTTAATGCAAATCCCCGCCCCACTCAAAGCTCCTCTTGTACCATCTGTGCACGATGTGCGTGTACGGTTGAGGTATTAGCAGCTTGGCTGCTGGTATTTTGACAGACCTAAAACCTCCCCATGGTGCTTTGGACACTTCTGGGCAACGTGAGAGTAAGCATGTCATGCTAATTAATTTAAAAAAAAATATTACAAGAATATCTTTATGGTTTGCTACCAATTCTTAATACACACAGAGAAACCTGGATTTGAACATAAAGTAAATACAAATACTACAGATATTTTTTGAATCTTTTTGGTCCTTCCTGAGAACAATCTGATAAATGTAAACACGATGACATGTCAAGACGGTGTGGAGCCACCAAGACCGGTGGAAACAGTCTCATAGCCGACAGACACCAAAGTTAGCACGTTGCCTTGCATGCCTTCCGTCTTGCAGGGCTCCACCTCGGTTGTATTTTCCTGCTGGACCTTCTTCTTTCCTCTGGTTCGTCCTTTGCTTTTTGAGATGACCTTCCCTTGCTCCTTGACGGCGAGGCTGGTCTTGTGACACCGGCGTTGTCGCCGGCGGATGCGGTGAGTGGGCGCGGCAGATTCCGGATGCTCGGCGGCGGAACCGGAGAGGATGCGGATCTGATGTTTGATTGCCGTGACGATCATGTCCAGGGCAACGTCAAGCATTCCCAGACCGAGGCCGTGCGTCGCGCTGTCGAAGGCGCCGCTGTTGACCGGGTCCTTGAAACATTTACGCATGTCCTCCAGGTGATTCCTGCATGGAGACAAGATACTTCTGGTACTTTCCTATTCCGTTTCAAAATATCAGCGCCTGAAAATAATTACTTGGTCTCGATGATTTTGGACCAGTGTTGGACTGTGTTTGTTTCAGGGATGAGCTGTTTGGCCATGTTGCCGTAGTCAATGTAGTCATGGGAGAAGTCCTTCATGTCGTCACACAATGCTCTGGTGTCACCTGACGACAAATACACAGAGTCAAGGCGTGTTTCCTCCACGTCATCTACCAATTTCATCTTTTCACCTTCTGTGAGTTTGGAGAAGGATGAGGAAACAGAGGTAGTCGTGCTAGGTGTGAGGCCAAGGACGCTCAGGGACTCCAGCAGCGTCTTCTTGCTAGCTGGACCTCGGCTCACTCGCGTGTAGGCGGCCAACGAGCGCAGGGACATCTTCTCCGGAGCCTGGAGACGGCGCTTGATTTCATCGTAGGAGATGAGATGTTTCCCTGAAATTGGAGGACCGTGACTAAGGGGTCATTTTAATCGGAAAGTTTTCTGAGGAGCTACTTACTAGCCTTGGATCCTTTCATGTTAGGATCCAGGAGTGATGACACCTCCGCAAAGGGCATCTGTGTGGAGAACTCTGAAGTGGTACTGGAGTTCTGTGGCTGGATGGCTTCCTCAGTCTGTAATGTGGCAGACACCTGCATCTGAGTCTGGAGATGAGGCTGGATGGCATGCATCTCCACCTGGGTGGTCTCCAATGGGACCTGATCTTGTGGAGGAGGCAGGACCAGCGTGTTTTCAGGTAAACTCTGCAGACTCATCCCCCCCTGGGTCATCATTTGGTCTGAGGACACTTGAAATATTCCCATGACTGGCTTCACCATGGTGAAAAGCATGTTGCCCTGAGCATCCAGGCCCACCACCCTTGTAGATTGCTCCATCTTGTCACCGAATCAGTGGATCAGGTAGTAAGTAGCTTGCAATTTAACTGTTTACTTTGTTGTTATATTTGGAGGAGGTTCATCGTCAATTTGGGTATGAGCAGATGTTTCCTGGAAGATAAAGTGCATATTGTAAACATTATACAACTTTATTTCACACTTTCTCTCATGCATGTGTGCACATGGGCACACATCATCTGTAGTTTAAAAGGGAATGATGTCACGAGAAGAACAGAAAAACATATCGTGGCTTTTTATCGTTTCCACTTTCGAAGCATTTCAAAATGGCTGCCACCTGCGCGTTGTTTTATTTGGTACTATGGTACGGACAGAATCGTTCCTGAGCAGCGTTTGGTGGTTCTGAACGTGGTCTGAAAAACTGGACGTGCACCATCGCTCTACCAGTCAGTGACGGTAGTTCCACTCACCGACTTTCTCGTTTAAGAATCCACTGATCCTAGAACGGTCCTGGTCGAGTCAAGCGACATTTTGCTTTCTTCTCTGCTGCCTCGTCGGCGGGTTGCAAATCAGCTCTACTTGCGCCACTCCCGGATACGATTAATCCCGACGCTCATTGGCTGGATGACACGTCAGTCATTTAGAAAGTGGCTTGCGATTGGCTCAGAAAATATAAACAAAGTTAATACGTATATAGACCAATAAATATTGAATATATAATAAACAAAATTAGAAATAAAATTGAATGTGATTCAATCACAGAATATTTTGATACATGGTACAAAATAATTAAAAATAATGTCTAATTAACCTTAAGGTCAAAAAGACCCATATTAGAATCATTGTGTTTTTAAAACCATTTTGGCGAGTAATTCACTTCTATGATATTAGATATTATATTTAGAACCACACAAAAATGATTTAATGTTTGCAATGTCTTCATTTTGAACTTTTTAACTTCTTTGAAAAAGAAAATTACCTAGAACAGTCATAGAAAAATGTGAACGTAGTGAATGTCCATTGTGTGCGTGTGTGAAAAACATGTTCTTTTTAGGAATAGGTACCTGGAATATGATTTTTACTATGAAGATATTTTTTTTAATAAACAACCTCACCAGCTGATTTTTAAAAAAAAAAATATTATTATTATTATTATTAGAAGATCAGATCCTTATTTTTCGAGCAGCACCCAGTATTTGTTTTATAATGTCACACATTTTCTCTTTTGTCACTTAAGGCTAAATAAAGAAGAATAAAATAAAGTAGAATGTGAAATGTTTTTTTTCCTCTCCAATTTATTTTGGTAGTCATTAAAAAATGTACAAAAGAAAGCACAGAAAATGGAAATGAAATAAAAACAGCAAGGCAACTGTTAAAGAATGAAAACGAATAAATAAATGAAAACGAAAACACAATAACTGAGGCGGCACAATCGAATAGTAATTAACAAAGAAGTCCTGCAATTGCGACAATAAAGAAACACAATTTTTTTTTTTTTTTTTTTTAAACACATGAAGACAACAAGACACAAAATGGACACGTAATGATCTTTGGTGTCTGTAGGCAGGATGATGAGTTCTCTGTCACCATCCAGACTTCCTGGTTTGTGCATCTCGCATTGTTCAAGTGAAAATAACGCTCAGTGTCGGCGTGGTCGCTGCTGGCTCCCTATTGCGGTGTTGGTGGTGGTGATGTAGAGGGGCGGCTGAGGTTGCCGCAGAAAGGGGATGCGCTTCAGGTTATTTGCCTGGACTGCAGGGATCTCCGAATTTGGGCCTGCACAGGAAGGACGTTCTTAAAAAACACTTTTAACGTCATGGTTACTGTAGACGTACCTGCTTGCTGGCTGCCATTTGGTACCCTGACTTTGGCAAGAGGCGGGACTCTGAACTGGGGGCGGAGCACGGGAACCTGTGACTGACCACTGACGTGGAGGTGAGCATCTGACGTGCTGTCCAAAGGGCGGAATCTTGCCGCTGTGTTTGTTTTGGATTGAGGCACCTGTGAGAAAAGGATCATGTTTATAGTCATATATTTATATTTCTGTTTGTGCTGCATTCACTCACTGCTTGTCCTGTGACCTCAAAAGAGCGGGAGCGCCTCTTCTTACGGCGCGCCTCAAAGTCGGAGTCTCGCGGTGTTTGGTTTTTGCCGGTGAGCTTGCGGTGCCGTGTCCAGGTGGTCTGGAGGCCGGGCCCCTCGCCGGTGCTGCTGGAGAGGTTGTCGTCGGAGGTGGCGTGCCGGAGCTCTGGGCTGGGCTGTCTGCCACGCCGCACCGGCAGACCCCTGGGGGCCGTGTCGCCGCCAAAGAGGCTACTCTTCTGCGTGGCACGCTCCATGGGGGAGGGGGCGGGCGGCAAGCGCAAGGACTCCACCTCGCGAGCTTTGAAGCGCCGCCGCGCCGCCTTCACCGAAATATTCTGGACACCTTTGAGGATCCGCTGCCTCTCTTCAAAAAGTAACGGGAAAAGTTTGTTGGGATTGTTTTTGAAACTTCACCTGGTGACTTACCATTTCGGGAAAGCGGGGCGTCAACACCCGCCTCGCTGCTCTCCGGAGATGAATCCAGCTGGCTGCTAACGCTGTGGCTGAGGTGAGAGTAGCTCAGCGAGCTGACCGGCACCAGCGGCTGCAACTGTGCCGACAGATGGCGCCGTTGAGTTCAAACAACAATTTGTTACCCATCTCCTCTCACTCACCTCTCTGTTGCCCTTCCCGTTGATGTGTATGGGAGGAGGGGTCATCACGGCTGATATTTTCATGTGGCGTGCATGAGCGATGTTTTTGAAAACTCTCTCGCTGTCCCTGACACCAGAGAAGAAAAAACATCAAAATCCCGATACCTTGTTACCATTGTCGACAAGTCCTTACTGTTCAGTTTCAGGCAGAATGGGGGGCAACGTGTGGCGACGAAGTTTGACGTGTCTTTCGTCGGGGTGGATGCAATCCTGGTCTGAGTCCACGTCTTGAACGGTGTCACGAGCCTGAGGAGCCAGGCCGATCTTGGGTAGGGAGCCCACCTGGAAACATGGGGTATCCTTCAAACTATTACAGTGACTCTTGCGTCAGGATCTTTTTTTTTTTTTCAGTTTTTGTATCTACCTTAACGGTGTGGCTCGTGGTGACGTTCTCAAGAGCCGCAGCACGATCCAGTTTCCTCTCATCTCGTTCTCTGGCATACATATCATAGAGCTCCTGTAGTTGGGGCGGCAATAGCAGACTGTGCTCTAGAAAGACAACACGGGTCAGTCAGTAGACCTTAACCAGTCGAGATAGCGGTTGGTACTAACCATCAATGAACTGCCGCTGCTGTTGGATGAGCTCGTCGCAAAGGTGCCGATGCATCTCAAAGCGGCGGACCACAAAATTCTTCTGCCGGATCACATTGTCCTTCAGCAGAGCGTGCGATTGTAACTCGGCGTTCTCGATCTCCAGCTCGTGGACTTTGCACAGGAGGCCAAGCACTTCGCGCTGCTCCTCCGAGCTCACCCGTCGGGGTAGCAGTTCCTCCAGTTGCCGGGCCTGGTCGCGGAGCTCCAGGAAGCGGCGCTCCAGTTGCGCCTAGACAAAAAAAACAACCCCATCAGCCATTAAATAAATAAATAATTGAATTGAATGCAATAAAAAAAAGGAGATGTTTTGAAGACCTTTTGTTTGTGGAGCTTCTTCTGCTCCGTCATGAGGGTCACTAGGTTCTCTTTGGCTATGGCCACCTCCTCTGTCTCAGTGACATCCGGCGGAGACTCCGGTGAGTCGGACTCCTTCTCGCTGTCGTCCTTGCTGACGCTTTCCTTTCGCTTTTCCGCTCTCCACTTCCGTCGTCGCCTGCTGCGTTCATGCTCCCAGCTGAAGACAAGACTGAATAGGTGAGGAATTCTCCGCAGCGTTTTTTTTTTTAGTTCAGGAAAATCTTACTCTGCAATGGTGAGCAGCTGCTTGGAGGTGTCCATCTGGATCTCCGTGTTGCTGGTCTCTAGCTCCATTAGGTTTCTGCGGATATCCATCTGCTGGCGGAAGGCCTCCAGGAGCTGCTCCCTCAGCTGGTCCATTTCTGCCCGACTCTGCTGGCAGGCGTGTGCCTGGACCTCGGCTGTGAGAGGATGATAACTGGAACATCAAATCCAAACTTGTTTTCTGATAAGAGGAGATTGAGCAGCTTCACCTTGCACGTTACGGATGTCGGTCCTCTCGGAGGTGAGCTGGCGGCTCGCCTGGTCGGCCATCTTCTTTTTGAGTCTCTCGATCTCGCAGCGAAGGTCCGAGATGATGTTGGTGTACTGAGCAATGTGGTAGGACACGTTGATCAGGTTCTTCTTCACCTGGGGCACACAAAACCATAAGAATTTAATTTAATTTAATTTAATTTAATTTAATTTAATTTAATTTAATTTAATTTAATTTAATTTAATTTAATTTAATTTAATTTCACAGCAGTGCGATCAACTTGTTTTTCAAAGCAGACCAATAGAGGGCGCTATTGCTAAAATTTTAAATACTATATTTCCATTTTGTCAGCTCACCCGCGTGCGAATACTTTTAGCTCGGTCGGCGTACGTCAGCGTGTTGCGGGACTCCTCAAAAGCTACCGAGGCGGGACTGATGTGGGCGATCATGACGGTTCGGCTATTACCCCCCAACGAGTCCTGTCAATCAAAGACATCATCAATCAACAGAAGCCCCCCCCCCCCCCCCCCCTTCAAAATGCCTCCATCATAATCAATACCTTAAGCAGTCTGGTCAGCTTGCTGTCTCGATAGTTGACGTACTTGTTACCGTTCTTGTCGCTCAACGCGTTGATGCAGTTGCCCAACGCCAAGAGGGAGCGGTTGATGTGGGCGCCCTCTTTTAACCTCTGACCTCGATTCTGGGTCTGATTGACAGGCGGATGTGAGTCAGCGTAGAAAAAAAACTATAACAAACACACACACCATCCACACACCTGCGCTGCTCGCTCAGAGCCGGCCAGGTCGATCATGAAGAGTCGAGCAAAGCGGACCTCCTGCAGAACGTCCCGGCAGCGACTCTGCTGCTTGACGGCCACCTGCAGCACGGCGTGAGAGCGTGACGACGTCTGGTTGGCCGCCGTGGGCTCCTGCGTACGCTGCTTATTCCCCTTCATCAGGAGCTCCATAATCTGTGACACAAACACACACACTTGTGAAATTCCACAAATTGTGCAGTGTGCGAAAAGAACGGGAATGACCTCCTGAGCGTTAATGGTGGACACTTCGGTGATGCCCGCCACCTGAATCTCGCCTTTGGAATCCTCTCTGAGGTCCAAGAAGCCTGAAGATGGGTTGAGCAGGTCTCTTATCATCTCGTTGTAGATCTACAATCATACGTAGTTCATATTATTTTTATTTTTCCAACTCCTATATGAAAATGGTGTGACTATAGATATATATTATTATCTGCATTTATGTGTGGAGGCTGTAAAAAAGCTTTCAAGCTCTTTACTGCCTAGAAACAGCAGATCTAGAATCATCCGCCAGCCGAGTTTTTTTTTTTTTTTTAATAACCCACTTTGCCGGAAGGCAGATTCAATAACAGGCGCCTAATGACAGCGTCAAATACCGAGAAGACTCCACTCGATGGGAGTAATCATCTGTTCACGGAAAAATGACACAGCTTTCTACAAAAGTATTGGGACGTGGCGCTTTATCAATTGGTGTGGATTAAAAGTGACATTAATCCCACCTCCAGATAAGACATGGAGACGCTGTACATCATGTCGTCGCTGGTTTCCTCAATGGCCCGGAAGAGGTCGTTGAGGGTTCGGACGTAGATGCCGGGCTCCTTGTCGGTACCCAGCATTGTGTATGTTTTCCCGCAACCTGGACAGGACCCACAAAAAAAGTATAATATTTTTCTATCCAAGAATCCATCCACTTTCTAGCACTAACCTGTGGGTCCGTAGGCGAACACAGTGGCATTGTAGCCTGAAATGAGGCCCTCGATCAGACCCTTGGTGGTGGCGCGGTAGACCTCCTCCTGCACACGGAGCAAATGTTTCATTAAGCAAAAACTTTTCTTTTTGGTTATTTTTTTGGACTCACTTGACTGGTCGAGTAATCAAAGGCAACATCAAAAACGTATGTCTTTTCCCTGGAACGGTTGGCCCGCAGGACATCATCGGGATCCTCCATGGGGTCCATCAGGATTACCATCTAATTTGAGGAGTAAATGGAGAAATAAAACAAGCCAAACATTTTTTAAAAACATTTTTTGTGGGTTGACTCGCAACAGACAACAAAATGCTTCTAAACAAAATGGCTGACTTGAGAAATGAAATGGGTGTCTAAAACAGGTTTTTCTGAGCTACAAATTTTAATAAATGTATAAATAATTACAAAAACACAATATATGATACTTATATTAATATATATGAATAAAATAACAATTAAAAAATAAATATTTTGGACATATTCTTTTTTTTTTTGTGTGGGTTTACTTGCAATAGACCCCAAAATGTTTTTAAACAAAATGGCGGACTTCAGGCATGGCTCCTATAGACCGTTTTGCTTTACAAGAAGACGTAATGCGGTTGTTTTGGTAACACACACACACACACACACACACACACACACACACACACACACACACACACACACACACACACACACACACACACACACACACACACACACACACACGCACACACACACACACACCCAGAGGAGTGATGATGCAATGCTTCCAAATTTAACTCCCAGGCTCCTTGTATGGACGAGGAGGCTGTCGGGGTGATAACACGTCTCCTCCCATTTATCGTTTATTGAGTTACAGAAGCTGCAGAGGCTCCGCCCACCAAACACCAGCTGTTTGGTAAGAACCCTTACAATCAATATTTTGTCACACAGAACAACAAAACACCGGCATTTTTTTTTCTCGGGTTGAATCCTGCAATTTACGAACTAAACAAAAATGGAATTGAAAGCGAAAATGACTCCTAGTGGATTCAGTCAACAATTACCGAGATAACGTTCTTTCACGCACAAAATCACTGGACGTCATCAAATTTATTGCTCGCATTTGTGTGTCCTCTTTATGACACCGGCCTCCGAGGTCACGGGGTCGTCGGCTTTTACCAGCGTGTGCCGGCAAGATTAAGACAAGCGCTTTTGTATGTATGTGCGCACGCCACGTCCATTTGTCACCGTGGAGACGGCGTGTTTTCTGTGAAATGTAAAATTGGAATTTCAAGATAATTGCGTTAGAGCTGCAGCGATACCCTGAAGACGATTATAAGACGATTAGGAAAAGCTTTTTTTTATTTTTAAAGATAATCCGCTCTTATTTGCAAAAAAGGGAGAAAGCACGACATTCGTCATCGTCCACCTTTTTCCGAAATGCAACCAAAGCGTCGGAAAGTTATCGCTTATCTGCCAGCTGCCCTCGGTGTGCCCTCCCGCCAATGCCAGCCTGGATCTTCTTACAGGTGAAGTGTCGTCTGGCCGCTGTTATATAAGAAGTCTGTCTGCCTTGGCACACACGACGCACGGCTCAACCCGACGCACGGACGAGACCAAGGTGACATTGTGAAAATTTTTCATAAGAGACCAAGAACTCATCGTGACAATTGCCATGCTCCTCATCCGTCACGATGAGGGCTGAAGTTTGTGTTTGATGAGAGTGCCACTACACTCCTGAGCCCCCTTCAGGGTCCCACTTGACTCCCCCCCTCGTTAACCCTCCCACTCTCGCTGGTTGAGCCGTATAAAATACTTGAAACAACCGGGCGAGGTTTTCAATCTGTCACGAGAGGGTGTGCACACTTGTGCAACCACATCTCAAGTTTTCTTTTCTCACCATTAACGGGAATTTTTTGAACTAGGTCACCAAAAGTCAAGTTGTGCCACCTGAAGATTTCTTCTTTTCTTAACGACTCTGCCTTGAAAAGCTCTTTTGTTGTCAAAACGAGCGTGTCCATTATCCACCATGATGAACTTCTCACTTTGAAAAGATAATGACGGATCATCAGCCATAATGGCTGTCCCATCCCAAGCCAATTTTGTTATTTAAAAAAATAATATGATGATACAAGAAATAGAATAAAAGATCAAATGAGCAGTATTGGGTGAAGGGGTAAATAAAAAACACAATACAAAAATATATAAATGTAATAAATAACAAAAACAAGTAACATGAATAAAATAATTAACAAAAAAATGCAAAAATGACACAAATATAAATATGTTATTTAAAAAAATATATGATAATACAAGAAATAGAATTAAAGATCAAATGAGCAGTATTGGGAGAGAAATAATGGGAAATAAAATATATATATATATATAAGTGTAATAAATAACAAAAACAAATCGCATAAATAAAAATTATTGATAAAAAAATGTAAAAATGATGTAAATATAAAATAACAAATAATAATAGCATCATCATCTCCCTATTTTTCTCACGTGAGGAGGCATGCCGAGTGTCAGGGAGAAGAAAAAACCCCACAAACAATGGCCCTAACCTTGTCTGGGCGTCTCCATGGCGACAAGGCCCGGGCCATAAAGCCTCCCCCCGACTCCGTGCCTCTATCAAAGCCTGAAGACCAGTTTGACAAGCTTTCCAAAACATTACAAACACATGTGATCAATTCATCACGTCTTTGGTGAAGCAGCATGTGGTTTGTCATCGCAAACATACAATTGTGCACGTTTCAACACCCCAAATACATTTTATACGACCTCATTCATAAATCTTTGCGACTACTACATCTCAACTGTTGCTCAGCGAGCGTCGATTTGGTGAGAGCAGCTGGCAAGGCAGCTTAATTAACCTGAGCCGCAAGACGTTCCAATCAGCTCATCTCGTCGTTGTGCTCTCTGCCAAGACAGCAAGCTCTAGTGGCGACCCCCACCCCCCCTTCACACACCCCACCCTAATCTGTCTGAGCGCTACCTGCACGCCATATGGTCATCGTGGACTTTGTAAACAAACCTGAGGTGTCGGGTTTTATTTAGTACAAAGTCCACAACCTTGAGCCGCCTCGTGATTGGCAAACTTCCTGCACAATTGTCTTTTTTTTTGCATCAATTCACTACTCGTGCTGCTCCTTCTTGTAGACACACATTGGCCACTTGGTGGCAGTATAATCCCACCAGAGCTTCAGAGAGAAGAAGAGCTTCACAACCGAACGTTGTGATTTTAGTCATTTCACAATAGATCTCGAACGTTGTTGTTATGACCCTCTCCTCTATATTCATACCAAGCCCACCGACGGATTCCCTTAATCCGCACCACTTAAGTAGCCTCTCCATATCTTTCGGTTTCAATGAGGGCGTAAGCGAATATGCACGCGAGAGCCGAGTCAGCACCAACGGGGGCTCTCTTATCCCCCCGTGTCGTTGTTTTTGTTGATGGTACAGATGATGATGTCATGGTGCTTATGTTGTCCGTGGGCTTGACTCTAATTGAATTACAATCCAGGATGTAGACAAACAGGCCTGATCCCGGGAGGAGGTGAGATTATCCTTTTTGGAAGTGCTCTCCAGGCCATAAGATGATGATGTTATCCAAGACTCCAAAAAAGCTTCAGGGCCGAAACTGAAGGGGGCGCCGAGGGACAGCTGATATTTGTTTATATCAATGACAGTTTAGGGATCTTACCGATCGGCATGCTTCTAGCAAGTTTGTTTTTTTGTCAAAAGCCCCTAGGTGGTTTGGAAACGCCCTTGATGATGATATCACCATGTCAACTGTTGCCATGCCCGGCGCCATTACGCTACTCGCGCCAGTCACGATGCTTATTAGCACCGCCGCCACATCATCCGCAGTAATTACGCTAGCACCCTGAACGAGGGCCACCAGGGGGATAGTGTGAAATTCACAACACGGCACCCCGGTCTTGTGTGATGACAGTGTAGCAGTTCACGTCGCCTGTTCTAGAAAGAGAAAACTCAGGAACTACATTTTTAGTCGACCCACAAAAAAGTCCTAAAAAGCCAAAAAGTCACAAAATGTCGGCCATTTTGTTTTAAAGACTCACATCCTACATGATTTGTCACTTGTCACCAATTGTGACATCACATGAGTTCTAGAAAGAGAGAACTCAGGAACTGCATTTTTTTTTTTTTTTTTACAAGTCGACCCACAAAAAAGTCCTAAAAAGCCATAACCAAAAACTCACAGGAAGTCGTCCATTTTGTTTTAAAGACTCACATCCTAAATGATTTTTCACTTATCACCAAATGTGACATTTGAGGTCTTGGCTGACATCTTATCCTTGCACCCTGACGTAAGATGACCTCCATGCCTCCTTCGTCATGCAGAAACCCTCCTGACCTCCACACACACACACACACACACACACACACACACATCAAAACTCAATGCTCTCACCTGTTCATCGAGCCTGTGCGCCACGATGGTCGCAGTCTCCTCCTGCTCGCCATCGCTGAGCGGCCGAATCCTCAAGGCCACCTAAACACACACAAATAATCAATAATGACAAACGCTAATTTCTTGTAAGTACAAAAAAATAAACAAACACAACTCATACACAATTGTTTCCAATTTCACAAAACAATTGAAGCAAATGGGAGCTAGAATGACGTTAGTTAAAATTAGACGGCTATTTATTTATTCACGGTGTGTTTGTATACGTGTGTGGCGTCATTCCACTTGTGGTCAGTAGAAAGTGTGTTGGGACAAGAGAGGCTCAGTTACGGCTAACACAAGCGCTTTAATAATTCACGGCGGTGCCACGGCCCGCTGCGCCTACCATTAATCATGCTCCAATTTATTTGCATTTTTGGTATTTATGCAAAGTGCTACTTTTTTTTAATTATTGTATTTTTGTAAGGCTATGTGGGAAAGTATATAAAATTTGTGACAAAGTGACAAAATTATTAAATGAATACATTCGGTTGTATTCTGATTAGCTCAAGATTGAGCAAATTTTTGCATCATATTAATTTCTTAAAATGAACAGAAGATCCAGATCAGATGTGTTTCATTTTTAATTATTTCCCTAATAATTTTTCTCAATTTAATTGTATTGTTTATAATTCATTTTTTATAAAATCAATAAGTATGCTTAAAAAACATCTTATAATAGAAATAAACTTGACTTGACTTGACTTAATGAAGTTGTGCACTCACCGTGAGTTGGTGCTCCTTCGACTCTCCGGTGTCCTTCATGCTCACTTCGCGTCACTCACAGCCAAGCTTCGAGTGCATCACTCCGGATTCCCGACCACCATGCAACCCCCCCTTCTCCACCTGCAGCGCCCCACCCGGACCTCCTTTTGGCTTGAACTCAGCTTCACGTCCGTCCCGCGCCGACCCCTCTCCTGCAACCAGTCGGTCGTCCAAGACGCGGCTCTCCGCTGGTTGACCCGGCACCGGGTCACCTTCGCCTCCTGCCTGCTTTTGCTTGACTGGTGTTGACGACTCACTGTGCGTGCGCATGCACGTGAGCGCGTCTCAGTGAAGGCGCACGTCGCCATTGGAGACATGGACATTATAAGCAACAGTGACACCTAGTGGCAGTCATATTGCATAATATTTGCTGGCTTATTATACCTTTAATTATTAAGAATTTTGGGAAGACAAACTGACATTTCAGATACACACACAGTATCTAAAAACATATTTATTTAACACACAAATGGACACAAAATCTTTTTGGCCCCACACAGAATTAGGCATCGTGCCTGAACACAGTGTGACATGCTGAAACAAAACTGCATTAATTATTATTATTATTATTATTACTCATGTTAATTCTTATTAGCCAACGCTTTCAAGAAACCGTTTACCTGAACGTGGTGGTTCTGATGTCATACAAAAGGGCAGTTAGTTGATATGCAAAGAAAAATATACATGAATGGCCCTTCAGTGAGTAGTAAAAACAAATAAAATTATATTTAAAAATGGCACAAGGATTAAAAAAATAAGTTGTACAAATCATTTACAAGCGTCTACACGTCGTGTCCGGCAGTTTGCACACATGATGAGTGTAGAGAATTAAAAGACACATATTCTAACAACTGAGAAGAAAAAGCATGTGAAAATTTTACTTTTTTTAATGCACCTTGCTTGTTATTAAAAATGTTGAGCTCTTCAGGCTTCATGATTGGCCTTTTATTTATTTTTTGGAGGGGTGAGGGGGGGGGGGACAAAAATGTGCACATTTGTGTCTTTCCTCACGTTTCAACGTCCATGAATTGTCTTCCCACCTTAGTTTCATGCTCACAACACAAAGGTGGCACTTCCCTGAAGAAAAAGTCTACAACTTCACATTTGGAAGTCGTTGCCAAAATGCCGACGTTGCTCCTCGGTCATGGACAGATAGGTGGCCCTCATGCTGGGAGAATACTACCAGGAAACAAAATGACACCATGAGTGGATATACTTGCTATAATAGTACAAACTGAACTTTAAAAAAAAATAAAACATATTATTATTAGTCGTGAAAGCTTAAAAAATAATAGTTTTGTCTTTGTTGAACCTGCTGAAGGTAATACAAATAAACACAATTATTTTATAATAATTCCAATTTGCACATTCGTATATTCATCCACCAGGTGGCGACATTTGTATTGCAAAGCATGTAGAAAGCCTTGCTGCTCAACTGAGAAGTTCGCGTCACGATAGATCAGAATGGAAATTATATTATTCATATAATAACAAAATACCAATAAGTGTGATCGTCATGCATAGTACAGCGACCCCCGGTGGCCATGCAAGGGGGGGCGGGAGAAGGAAGGGATGGAAGAGTAGAATGTAAACAAGACTTACTCGGACTCTACATGGCTGAGAGTATATCTTCAAAAGTTGATTGAAAAAAATGGAGAAGAAGAGAAATGACGGACGAACAAGCAAAAAAAAAAAAAAAAAGAAGCAAAAGAAGCTGTTAGCCAAAAAGCAACAAGCACAAAGAAGCATAGTTTGGAGAAGCAAAGCAGAATGCATGGCGAAGAGAGAGCAGATTGCGACGAAATAGATTAAAATAACTTCTTTTTCGTGACTGGATAAGAAAACGGAACCGATGTTGCTATATCTGAGTGAAAAAAAAACATTGTGGTCGTCTCCCAGGAGAGTTTGACGCTAAACGATGTTCACCTTGCCATGAAATTTTAACCACGTTACTTCCCCTCCGCTCCATCTGCAAGTGTCCGCTTGCACGGAAAAAGGGACCCGACTTACCGAGGGTGGCGGCGAGCCTCGTCCAATCAGAGGAACGTTCTCAAAGCGAGGATTCCCACCGAACAGAGCCGTCTGATTCCTGAGAGGGGAAAAACAGTCAAAGAACATCACCATCATCAACGGTTTGGACGTGCTCACATATAGTCGCCCATGGGGGTTCCGGACAGCGGGGGGGCGGGGGGCTGCAGGCTGTTCTGGCTGCCCATGCTACTGCTATAGCTGCAGAAGCTGTGCACGGTGGTGTGGTTCCGGTTCTGCGAGCCCATTCGGTTCCGCCGTGGGTTGAAGGGGTCCTCCTCGTCCATGTCGTCGTAGTCTTGCTCGCTGAGGGCGATGGGGTGGATTATTTCTACAGCTATGTTGACCTCGTTGACCTTTGGACTGACCTATTTGCAATCTGTCTCCACGCTCTGGGGATGGCGCAGAGCATGATGGTGAAGGCACAAGCCGTCAGCACGGAGAAGAGGCACAGGTAGAGCACGCCCTCCACGCCATCGTAACACACGCCCACCATGGCGTCTAGGTAGTCCTGCAAACATCGTGCCGTTACGTTTGCCGCGCTACCCTCCCTCCTCGTTTTTCGCATGGTTGCACCTTGTTGAGCCCCCTGCAGTCCAACAACGCTGTCAGCTGGTGCAGGCTGGCCTCGGACGAGTTGAGAACACGCTGGATGCCCACGAGGTCTCTCTGCGGTGGAAAACATCACTGCTGGTGCCAAATGTGTGTGTTCCTCTGTGTGTGTGTGTGTTACCTCCGCTGTGGGGAAGAGCGGCACGGCAAACTGCAGTAAACCCTGGATCTGGATCTGCATGGTGGTCAGAGATCTCTGGAAAAGTGTCAGAGGCTGCAAACAAGAGAGTATTTGTTTAAAAAAAAAAAATAAATAGATTAACTATTATGATGCGTACCTGCTGGTAAGGGTTGGTCAGCGTCTGGTTGCAGTAAATGTAGTAATGAACGATTTCTGCAACAAAATGACGAGTCAGCATTATCGAGTTGAGGTTTTGTCTGGGCGTTATTTTTATCCGTACCTGTGCCGACGACGCCTTTGATTTGACTCATGATGAACTTGTCAGGCGCCACGCAAAAGTCGCTCGTGCCCTAAAAAGAATGTCAAAACTGAAAGCCTGACTTCTCTACCCAAATGTTTTTCAAAAATCTATTCAGATTGACACTTAGTTACGATGCTACATGACTAGCATGCAAAGCGACAATTAGCATACCGACTAGATAAGCACGCTCCCATGGCGACGCTAAACGTGCACGCTTCAACTGACGAGACCTTTTCTCCTCGTTTCCGTGGTTACGCGTGGATCCCGCATTTGCCCGTAGGCACCAGTTAAAAGTCAAACAATTTGCATTTTTTTAAAAAAATTAATAAATAAACTTTAAACAGATGGCATGCCGGGCAAACTCACCACGGCGGCGGCCAATTCGGCTCCGAGCGAGGCCCAGCTGAGTATCAACGTCAGCACCCCGGACAGCATCATCCTGATTGGATGTTCAAAAACATATATAGATTCAAAGCGAGGTAGGGCGGACTAACGAAGCTAGCAAAAATGAGAAAATGATGAGAGTGAAGAAAAATCTACAAGATCAAGCTCAGATTTGGCACTTGGTCATTTCCTGTGGTGGTAAAACAGTGATGTCACTAGCCAGTTGTGATAATAATAAAAAAATAAAATAAAAAAAAGAAATGCAGCTGTTCTCTGCACCCTCAAGGACAAACGATGAGCTCATGTAAGTGAAAGAACCATTAAAACAGGAAGCCCGAGTCCATCGGACGATAACTCGAGGTCAATGGCGTGCTAATGACACTGTTGGGGAGGAATTGGGTGATGCTAGCTGGAGAGTTGAATTCATCCCTTGACGAAGGGGCTTGGAGATAAACGTGGGGTGGCGCCGGTTTGTGTTGTGGTTAGTAGGCCGTGCGTAGTTGAGCGATTGAGGGCGACAGGGGGATGCGTGGCTGGATGGACGGACGTTCCGGTGGATTTCACGCCCCTGTGAACTCTCTCCCCAAAGGAAGCGAGCGTTGCGCATCGGTGACTCGGCTACGCACGCTGCTAACTAGAGGCTAAGTGAAGGGTGTAAGCTAGCTGCCTCTACAGTGATGGAGACTATAAACAACAAAAGTGGTATCGGCGGTTTCTATAAGTACCCAATACTGGTATCAACCCAATACTCGCCCATCCGAGTGTTGGACTCACGTGGTGAGCAGCCAGCGAGACTGCTTGGCGAGTCCCAGACAAGCTAGCAGGCAGATGATGAGGTCAAGAATGAGGAGCAGCAGGTAGGCCAGCCACCTGTAGTACTCAACGCTGGCTGAGAGTTTGGCCACGGACGCCAGGTCCATGTCGGCCTGGGTCCAATCCGGCAGGCCCACCAGCTGCTTGATGACGTTGTCGGCCATCTGCTGCATGAACTGCAGCGTCTGCACGTAGTCGCCGCGCGTGGCGAAGATCTCGTCCAGCCGGGCCAGGTGCTGTTGTAGCCCGCTCTTCATGTTGCTCATGGTGGTGCTCACCTGCAGCTCACGACGTAAAAAAAACAACAGCAACACCACGATAAGATGGATGGTTCACGCCTGGAGCCACATGCTGCTTCACCAGACATCATTATCCGGCCACATGTAGCAGCGGTGAGATTGATATGATGTTTACCGGCGTGTGCCGGCGGCTAATGACCCTTTCAAGGAGGACGGCAAATGACCAAATTTACTCGACCCAAGCGCTTTCCGGACTTTAATTATTACGCCTGACTTTGCTCGGAGGGAGCGCTTGTTTACGAGGAAACGGCGAGACGCGATAATTAAAAAGGCTACTTAGCGCCTAATGGAAAGGCCGCTCGTATTGTTGTGTGAGGTATTACTTGCTATTCTCGTCGTGTAATTATAAAATAAATAGATGTAAATATAATTTAACACAAATGGTCATTCTTCTCAGCGCTCATTTTCTTAAGAGCCATAGAGTCAATTGATGGTGGGCTGATGTTTTGAATTGCGCTGTCGCCCTCTCGTGGTGAAAGTCTGAAGCACATGCTTAATCGTAAATATAAATATATTTTGTATTAGCATTTATAATGGTTTTATATTTATATTTATACTGGCTTGGTCCATAATACCTCCGCTGCCCAGAAAAGAAACCGAAGCTCACAAATCAGTCATAGTTGCCGGTCCGATTGGAAATAGTGCAAGAAATTACAAAAGTGTTTGACAAACAACCCGATTCTCGCGGATGGATCCAAGTTTCCCAGTGGATTAACATCCGAACGTGGTGATTGAAGCAATAATTGGCAGCGTGTCAGGTCCGGGCGCAAAGCAATTTAGGGGGAGTGATTTTTATCTCTAAAAGTCGTAAACAAACAAAGAAGATAAAGAAAGCCGAAACGTCAAGTCAATCGATGAAACCGGGCTGATTCTTTTCTAATTTTCCAGGGATGCTCCCCCCCATACCTTCACTTCCAAGAGAGTTCATCAACATATCTTCCAGACTGTGGCCAATCAAGGTCTTGCCTCCTTCATAGCAGGTCTACAAAGAAGTCCGGCCTCCGTTCCCCCTCTTGTTTCCTGGGGGGAACCGGGGCACACTGGGCTCTTTGTCTCGCTCGAGAAGAACTTCTTAACAGTCTATGGACCGCGTGCGTGCGATGCCGTCCCTTCAGGGAAGCACGGAGCATGGGATTCCCAAATAAAGAACGTCACATCTAATTATGGGTGAAGTTCACACAAGCTGTTTTGTGCTTTTGCTCCATTGACAAAAAAAAAGGGTGGGGGGCGTCGGTGGGTTTTGGTTCTAAGCGTTCTCATTTGGAGAAAAATGGCTACCGCTAGGCTGCACCTACCAAGTTGTCCACGCCGCCCAACGTGTTGTTGGCGTTGTACAGCGAGTACGTCAGCTGGTAGATGCCGTCGTTGGTTTCGCTGTTGCCGTAGAAACCCACGCCCACGGCAACGCTGCGAGAGAAACACAATGATCTGTTTTTATTTGTCATTTTGAATTGACAAGCACAATGGCTTTTATTATGACTATATTTGTATATATGTAGAAATATTTTTGAACTCACGGATGTAACATCGATAAATCACAATATTTTTGGAGTCGAAAATGAAAGCCATAAAGAATTGCTTCCACTTTTGTTCATCTGCTTTTATGCACATCCTAAAAATGCTCAGGCTTAACTCCAGGCAAAAGTCGTTATTCAAGATTTTTTTTTCTTAATCCATCACTTTTTTTGCCTGGTGCGTGCTTTCCTAGCCGGAGTCTAAGCCAAAGAGAAAGAACATCACAGACAGTGCACAACGGCGAGGGATGACAATGCAGAAAAAGAATTTCGGAAAAAAACTCGGTACAGGCTAACACGAATCGACTCGGGAGGCTTGAGGAAATATTTAAGTTTTGACCCAAACTGCCAGCCTTCATGTGTCAATACTAAAATTGCTTTTAAAAATAGAGATTTTGCTATCTTTTTTTTTTTTACTACCATTCATTTTTTTAAAATCTGAATGAAACTATGATAAATTTCGGCCCGCCACAAAAATGAGTTTGATACCCCTGCGCCAAAGCAACTCAGCAATTACCAGCAGCAAATTGATGCGTAATTTATTATCGCTGCTTTTACATGCCGCATCTTTAAAGGTCACAGAGAAAAGTAGAAGGGCGGCATTAAACGACAAAAAAAAAACCATCTGAAAACGCAAAGCACGAACGAAACGTACAACATGACCGTCACATGGTTTCAAGCGGGGCCTCCGCCGCACAACTTTCAATTAGCTACTTTGGACAAAAGAGAGAGAGCGAGAAAGAACGAGCGGGATGATGGAGCCGCTCATCTTTTGTGTGAACACAAAACGCATTTTCATTCTCTGGTGTGAGCTCACAGCTGCCATTGTTGATTCCGGAGGTGTACCTAATGAAGCGTCCAGTATGGTTGAACATCATTTTAATCAGACCGTGCATTTGAGGTGTTTGTAAATCGAGGAGGAAATAGAATCAAGTACCAAGTAAGGAGGCCCGCGGCAACGGCCGACCAGGTGACGCAGCACGACGTCGGCTTCTTGGTATCCTCGTCGGCGCCGTCGTCATCCTTGCGGCGGCAGCACAGGCAGCTCAGGTAGACGGCCAAACACAGCAGGTTGACGCCCAGCGCCGTCGCCGCCACGCATCCAAGAAACAGCAGAGACTGAACGAGACCAAAAACCAAACCTGGTTCATCATTCAAATCAAAAGTTTTTTAATTAACTCATCAAGGTTGGGTTTATTTTTTTTGACTTTGTTGGAAGAATACAGCGGCGGTAAAAAAATCCATCGGGATTTCTTTGTGTGAGTTACAGTAATGATCAGTGAGGAAGACAGCCAGCCGTGATCATCTCCACATCTGAGGGGGGCTCCCAGAAACAAGGCCAAGTGCTTACTGGGGGGGCTCTCATCTTCCCTGCCAGCATCTTCGCCTCCAGCTGGCGAGCAGTCGCTGCTCTTCAGCAGCTCTGCTCTTCCTACAAATCCCCCCGTCGACACCCTCCCCTTCCTCTTCGTCCCACCTTCTGTGAAAGACGGGACGAAAATAGATCGTCCAATGCGAGCAGATGGGTTGAGCACCACCCCCCACCCCCCGCCCTTGTTACATTTCCTTTCTCGTGCGTCTAACATTATTTGCCGAGCCATATGTTCCCATGGTGAGTGTCATGCATCCTGTAGAAGAGTCGAGCTGGATTAAAACCCCCAAATAGCGAGAATCCGCTGGATTACGCCGGCCCGAAAGTGAGAAAGAAAAGACAAGGAGATTTGAAAGCAGAAGAACCGCGGAAGCTCGTTTCTGCTCCATCTGTCTCATTTCACGGCTATGATGTCGACCTCGTCGACTTTCAACATAAATCAGTCTTGCAAATGAGAGGGAATTAAACGCCCTTTGTGTTATATTGTGGGTCTAATTGACCCATAAAAACCTTTTGTGGGGAATATATAAATATCCATGCATCCGTTTTCTTGTCCCCACGGGGGTCATGGGCGTGCTGGAGGCTATCCCAGCAGGCATCGGGGGACACCCTGAACTGGTTGCCAGCCAGTTATCAATCGGCCTACCAAGTATGTTTTTGGGAGGAAACCGGAGTGCCTGGAAAAAACTCACGCGGGCACGGGGAGAACATGCAAACTCCACACAGAGAGGGTAGAATCGAACCCGCACCCTCCTAACTGTGAGGCGGAGAATATATAAATATATATATATTAAAATGCATTTGCAATTTGCATAAAAATGCAGCGGGTCATATTGACCCGTTAAATAAATATGACAGCATGCACCTCAATGGAAATAATCTCAATTTTATTTTTAGCTTAAAATTAGTCTCTCAGCTTGACATCTGGACTTTAGCTTGTCTAACCGCCGCTTCTCTTTGCCCAACGCAAACATGCAACGGGTCACATAGACCCATAAAACAAACACGAGGGCAGCCCAACGAGACTGTAAGGTTAAAAAAAGGATTTAGTGTGGAAGGAGAACTTTGGGTTAAACATTGAGTGCATCGCCATGGTAACGCGCAGCTCGCCGAGTGAAAAGGGGAACCAGAAATGTCTATTTAAATGGAGCAGCATGTGACGGGCCCGCTTCAATGGCCGTCTTGTGATTCCCCGCAGCCAAGGGGATGCGGAGAAAGAAGGGAATGTGATGGGATGGAGCTCTCTTTGGAGCTGATCTCAGCTGTCAAAAGAATAGTTGACATCCTCTTTGTTGTTGTTCGGGAGAAGAAGAAAAAAAAACTATTTTCGAAGGACAATTCCCAAGTCGTTGATGTTAGCAACGGTTCTTTTCTCCAGCTTGTAATGGCTTGTAAATTATGTAGCAGGAAAGGATGTGCTAGCAAAGTGCAGAGACGGACACGGCCCAGACGCCATCCTGCATGGAGCACTTACAAGAATTCCGACCTTCCGTTAACTTTCACTACACCATACGTATTTTAGTATCACACATTTAATAAGCTAGTGAAATCAATACTTAAGAAGTGATGATCATCAATACATAAGCACGCCATCTGCTACGTGGCTTAAGTCGCTTGCAAGTGGAATAGCACCAGTGCTAAATCTGTGACGAGAAGAGCGGCAAGTGCGGACAGTGACGTTCCCTATGTATGACGGGAGCTAAACGAGTGGCGAGTGGGTCATAGAAAAAGCACGGCTGCGGAATTCCCCTCTCTTTTTTTTTAGTCACGGGAAAGTCCCGAAATTCAATTTCACGTAATTATAAAATTGGGCAGTTAGCTGTCCTAAAAATGTCATGCAATATTGGGTACTTGTGGAGACTCCCGATACCAGCCACCGATACTATGGCGGAAAACTCGCCAGTAGTTGCCACCAGTAAAGTGCTAGATGGTAATATCTGCTCACATTTTTTATTTGTCTCTTAAAGTGCAGTATGACATCATCACTACAGGCCACAAGAGATGTAAAGCTCCTTCTACAAGTGAGTGACAAATGGACTCTAACTGCCATCATTACGAGGAAAACTGCCCCTGCCCTTCCTCCAATCATCAGTCTCAGCTCTCGTCATCCTCTGCGACGCTCCGCTCGATGCCTCGGGGGAGGAGGGACGGTACGAGGGTCTTTTTTTTTTCCGGCACAGTGCGCTCGTCCGGGATGCCATTAAGTCCCAGTGAAGCAAGCGTGCTCGAGTTGGGGGAGGAAGGAAGTCGGAAGGAAGGAAATGTTAGCTTCAATGCGACACGATTTGTTAAGCGTAATTTAACAATTTCGATTTTTTTTGGAAGGAGATTCTTTCTAGGAACGTTGACAAATCTCCCGCGACCCACACACTGTGACCTGGGGGGGAAGGGGGGGGGGTCTACAACAAAAGAACAGGCAGAGATACAACCCAGCCCCCATCAATGGAGTGGACCTTTTTGTTGGTTTTGCCTCAGGAGGTCGAAGGGTTGTTTTGCTCCTCGTAGCCACCACAGAAAAAGATGCTAAGGCTCGTGGTTGGCCTTCAAATAAAGTTTCCAATCTCATTTTAAATTTTATTCCTAGTTCCTATTCCTTGAGGGCCTTCCAACTGGAATCACAAGGCATCAAGAATTTAAAAAGTGTATTCAATTGTTGCTTGCAAACCAAAACAAATCAAAATGACATCAGAATTCTAAAGGAATGTAAATGAACATTTGGAGCAATACTACATTGTCCTAAAGGTTAGACAAATGTTTCCTCAATTTAGAAGTTTTATTTTGAATTTTAAATCTTTTTTTAATTTGGGAGAAAAAAAATCCGCGATGTCGTGAAGCCGCGATAAACGAAACGCGAAGTAGCGAGGGATCGCTGTAGTAGTGGGATCATGCCTTGCTCGTTAGCTGTGAGCTAAGTTGCATTAATAAAAAAAAAAAAAAAAAAAACATTGTTGGGAACTTGACTAAATGGGAAGTGAAATGACTTCCAACATCTTCTTTTTGTAGAACAGCAACTTTAGGCATCCCTGCAGTCATGTGACCCTCTGCTATGTTTTTCCCCTCTTAAATTGAATTGAGGGCCCTTATTAAGTAAAACAAAAAACAATAACGTCACATGGTGCACTGCCTTGGCTATTATACAATACAATGTGCATTATACCAGTGGAGACACAATATTAGGGACACCAGTCTGTTTTATGTTTATTGGGATAAGGTTTCAAATTTTGTTTTGTTCATATTTATACCCTCAAAATATGATTCTTTACAGAGAATAACGATCATATTTCATACCAGTAGTTTACATTCAGGTATTGGACATGTTAAATTTATGGCAAGTTGGAAATCATGATTACATTTTGAACTGGGGGGAAAAATAGCGTTACTGTGTGCACAGGTGTACCTAATGTACTGTCCGGTTTGTGGGTGTGGATATTCTACTGGTACCCCGGCACTGACCTGCTGGTAGTTCTCATCGTCGGGCTTGAAGCTGTTGCCCACGGGCTGCAACCTCAGGTTGACGTGCGGGAAATTGTGCAGCCAGTAAGTCCACCACGGCGCGATGTAATCCACGCGTGCAGAAGACATCCCTGAGAGATGCAATGTAATAAACCAGCACCCCAAAAAGTTCAAAGCCCCTTGTCAGTCTTGTCTCGGATGAGACAAAGGCGGGGATGTAAACATGCTTCGTGCGTGGTGGTGAAGACACGCACTTCTCCTCCACGGGAGTCCAAAACACACAGGAGAATGTTCTGGTCCGGCTGAATCCCACACTTGTTCGGAAATAACGAGGAGCGATGAGCTTTTGTATCTCGTGTTTGGATCCACGATGCGCGTCCACCAACCAGCAGGAGCGCGCATCGTAACACGCTTTGAGGCGAAACACGTGACGCGATAGGGGAGTTTCACGGACTACAGACGAGGTGCTTCATTTGGGCAAATTGTAAGAAATGTGTTACTTTGCTGCTATCTAGCGGACAACTACGAAAATGACATCAATTGCCACCGTTCAAAAAATGGCAGTTTGCCTTGATTCTTTGGTGCCCTCCAGCGGACAAAAGAGGACATGACAGTCAATTTAAAAACATTGCTGCGGGGCGTTTATTTACAAGTTAATTCACTTTCTGAACTCGTGTTTTTATATTTAGCAGCATAAAAATGGAAATACAAATATATTCTCTTGCAGGCCAATTTATTTTTTTTCTGTATCCAGTATAGTTGCCGACTCCAAATCACCTCAGTGTGAAACTAATAATTATATTTTATTACACCAACACAAAATAACATCAGAGCAGACAGAACCACACAAATATCTTGAGTTTTCCAATGTTTATTACAATTTTCTGTACATAACAAATTTACTTCAGCTCCTTGACAGCCAGACCTGCAAAGAAAAAAAAAAAAGGTGAGCTCAACCAATGTGATGGAACAAAGTCATTTTGTGCTCATTAACACTAACCGGGAGGAAGTGACTGCTTGAGCTTCTCGGCCTTCTCCTTGTCAGTGATGACCAGCGTGTACAGATATCTGCTGCAGCGCACCTTGAACTTGACATTGTCTTTGTTCTTCTTGATCTTTACGGCTGTGGGCACACACAAAAACGTTTATAATCTCAAACAGGCTTTAAAGAAGCAGCACTTGTAATTGTGGGTTTTAAACATTGTGTTCTATACATACACTTAGCATCCTTCCTCCTGGCTGTGAGCAGGAAATCTTTGATTTCTTCAATCTTGCGAGGCTGCAATTAAAAAACATTAAATTAAGGGGACATCTGTGACATTTTATTTCTCAAAGAACATAATGTAAAGTCATGGATGTCAGTGGACCGGTGGAACTGAGCTTTCTGTGAAAGTCCGAAAGTCAGCACTTGGTCCGTTATTACTCTGGCAAGTTTGAAAATGCATCACGGGCACAGCAGCCTGAGATGTTTGGACGGCTTGCTCTTGATTAGATTGCTGGAACATTTTTTTTTTTCTAGAAACATAACTATCACTGATTTTAAAAATGTGAGAGCTAATAGGAAAGTAACAATGGGTGTTTTGCAGGTTGACAGACCAGCCTGTGCTGTCGCGTAAGGATGACGTCATACAACACACAAGACGCCATGGATTAGCTCGAGTGTTAGCTTCGGTTTATTGCCGCTGGACTAAACGATGATAGTCTCGCCTAAATCTGAAATTATATTCCCGTTCATGCACCCCACTTTGAGCTAATACAAGTTTAAAAATGACATTTTGGGTTCCTTACCATGGCGCCGTGTCAGCGGACTGCACGCTGGGGGAAGAACAGAAAAGACACGGAGTCAGACAATCGGCCACAATTTAGCACACAAACGATTTATGGAAGAAATGGATGGGTCAAAATGTGGCTAAGGAAAGGTGTTTTTAGACGATATAAACGTGGGGATGTCGTGTGTTTTGGTATAAAGGGATGGATGAAGATTGTAAATGGATGTTTGTGTGAGAATGTTGCTCTCACCCGTATTAGCAAAGAGAAGATGAAAAAGAGGCGGTACTTCCGGTATAGCGCAGTTTTAATAGCGCAGTAAGGCGAGCGCAGAGGGTCAAAAAATACTTTTTGAAGGTAATGGCGATAAATACAAAGTTGTTTTCCCTTTTCACATATAATAGCTGCAATTAATATTATTGTAGTAATCTTATTTAATTGAAAAATCTTCAATTTACATTACCACAACATAAATATTTGGATTTAAAGTCAGAATTGTTCTCAGAATTCTGACTTTAAAATGAGAATTCCCACTTTAAAGCCAGAAGTCTGAGAATAAAGTCAGAATTCTCACTTTAAATTTAGAATTCTGAGAGTAAAGTCAGAATTCTTACTTCATAGTCAGAATTCTGACTTTTTTTTCAGAATTCTGACTTTAAAGTGAGAATTCTCATTTTTTAATCAGAATTCTTTAAGTCAAATTCTGAGAAAAAAGTCAGAATCCTGTCACCCCCTTTTTTTTTTCTTCACTGGCCCTAATCCTCTTCCGTAGAAAAGCATACTAAAAAATGTTATAATTTAAAAAAAAAAAAAAAGTAAATTAAATTATCTCAAAGTAAGGGGTGGAGCCTACGACACCAAAATAAAAACAAACAAAACGGTAATCTCGCTTCTGATTTGTCTCGCGATACTCAAGTTAGGCGGTAGTAATGGTTAGCGGAGCAGCTGGCGTCACTGTCAAGATTCCCGGGTTCTGTCAGGTTTGTAAATCGCGGTCGTTCTGGTCACCGGAAACACATTAAGGGATACCTTTGGTCATTAGCCATATTAACATTTGTTCTATTCTACAAATATGGCTTAATCAAATCCCTGAAGTTTATTAAAAACTGTCGCTGCGGGCGGGGGAATGCCCGCGATAGTCGCCGAGGCTAACGTTGCCCGGCAAGCTAGCCGCCCCTCCCCCCCCATATATTAAAAAATAATTTTCTCAACGGATTTACGTGATTTACGAAAAAACTTTCGACGGAATAATAATAATTACTCACATTACCCTTAAATTTCAACATAATAGATTTCTTATAAAGGTAGTATATAGGCCTAATTGGGGCGCCCCAAAACGGAATCAATTTTGTGACGTCATAACCGGGGCGCCATATTTCTTCCCCAGGCAGCAAAAGTGCCTGTCAAGCGGCAATGTTTCAGGCTATATATCTCTTGTCCCTAAAAGGTGTTGTGTTATTTCTTTTTTGATATTGTGCATTTACTTGATACTAAATCAGTGTCTGCGTTATACAGGTTGACCAAAGGTACCCTTTAAGGTTGTCCTGGACGTCACTATGCTGTGTGCAAAGCTTGAAATCCCACTGTGAGGCCACATTGAGACTGAAGACGGTAACTTTTTTTCAATTTTGTGTCAAAATAATCACCGGAAATCAAATCCCGTCAGAAGGAAATGCCACTAAATGCCACATTGCTGAGCCCACCAGATCCAGGATGAGCTGCTTGAGGCTTCAGCATCCATCTTGCATTGTAAGGTAAAAACTGCAAGTACAATATATTGCAATACTTACAGATGAGGACAAAGAACTGTCAAAAATGAGAGTCGGTTGGTTGCTAATTCTTTGAACGTTGTAATTTTGCCACAAAGAGGCTTCAGAGCTCCACACCCTGTATAACAGATTGCATAGAAATGCTTCAAGCTACCCAAGATGACCTTCCAGAATGATTCAGATGATGACTGAAAAGTTCTCGACAGACTGAAGAATTGATGAAAAAATAACGATGCATCTGTCTCGTATGACATTGAGATAACTGATGCTGAATATACTGAGCTGACTCAGCACATCCGAAGGAAAACGAATCGTGCCAACTTTCCCACATTGATGTGAATACTTGACCAGGTGCCCATCGGCCATTTTACCAAATATCAACAGTCTCTGTTGAGGCTCATTATAACACCAACCTTTGACCTCTCGCAGCATTCAGAGACTTTTCTCTGCATCAAACAGAAGCCTTACCCACCTGCGATAATCCATGCAGAACAAATGCATCAATAATTTGATGCTTGAGAAATGATTGACAGCTCTGATGATGATGATGATGATGATGATGATGATGATGATGACATAATCAAAGTCTTGAACACAAAGCCGAAAAGACTTCTGTAATGGTAAGTCAGTATTTTTTGTCTAACAAAAGAGCTACATTTAATTTTAGTCAGAGTTATTTCAATATACAATGTCAGGACAGGAGAAAGAAAAAATGAATAAATACAAATAAAATTAAATCAGGCACACCCTGATTTTCCAGGCCTTGCCCATTAGCCATATGCTGGTTCCACAGAGCATCTTTAAAACTCTTAAAGATACCCTGTTGTGTTTTCTAAAAGGTTGCAATTATGCTTCTTGACACGAGAGGGCAGTATTGAAATGCATTTTTTTCCCAGCTCAAATGAGGCAAAAGTGTTACGTTTTGATGTCATAAAAAATGAAAATAATCAGGAACTTAGCTAAAAATGCAAATGAGATAATTTTAGCCATCATGTGTGAAGTTCAATTCAATTTTTAAAACTGACATGCTATAGAAACTTAAAATGGAATATAGTCCTTGTAGAAATCATTTGGGGGAGCTGTGGCTTCATTTTGTGAATTCTGCAAGCCATGCCTGTTTTGAGTGTTATTTTTGAACAAACATTTGCTGAGTAAATGAGTCAGCCTGCTGCAGCCAAACATGAAAATAATAATTATGACCATTACTTCCCCCGCACGGGGACACCAATCAAGAAGTTCACTTGATATTCTTCAGCAGACATTTTGCTTCCAATTTTGTTAATGCAGATCAAAATGCACGGCCAGTGAGTCCTAATACTCCATTTGGATAAAAAGTAAACAAACACTCATATGTGCCCGTCAAGGGAAATGAAGCTTACTTGTGATTTCCTCTCACTTTGTCAATATTTGAAGCACCCCGCCTTGAAGAGCACAAAGCAAATAAGCGTCTGATTTTTGGCAAGCTGGCGAGATTGTAGTCAGTATGTTTTCCATACAAACTTAAGGCGTGACGAGAAGAGGGAAATAAAACGATAAACTCCATAAGCAAGGTTGAAAATAGATTCTCCGTCTCATTTCTCCAATGGGCCCCGCAGCCACATTGGCACTTAATCAGGGTACTTAGAGAACTTATCTCTCTTTGTGATATCACCCGTTGCCCTAAGAATTCATATTAACATCTTTTGCTTTTTTTTCATCGTTGCCTCCAGCGACCAAGAGAAGCTTGAAGGTGTATTAAAGGGGGGTGGGGGGGCTAATGATCCAATTGAAACGAAAACAGCGAGCTATTAAGTAACTGCTTGGACATACCAAGTGTGAAAAAGCTGCGGAAAATTTGAGCCCCCTTTTTTCACGTACAAATAGTACCTAAAAAATTGATTTGAGTACTGTAATAATTTGTGCTTTACTGTAGCTAATTAGTTAGCATAGCGTAAGGATATGCAGTTTTAGCGTGGGAAAACTTGACCTACTTTTATCACTGACATGGCAAAATAGACGTTTTGTACGGTGTCAATTGCCGTGACCCCCCCAGCGAGATGCGACTAAAGAGTCGAGAGGCTGAAGTAGCCTCGGATGTCGGACGGGCATTATAATTGCCCCTCAACCGAGCGCTGTCCCACCCGATCTAAGTCTCTCCTCAGAGCTGCTGTGACAGGTGCATGGCTTCTCCATGAATTATGGAACACCCCCGTGGGGCAAACGGTGGTCCGAAATGCAGCGAAGGGCCCGGTAGCCTTCATCCGTGTGACATCCTTCATTCCATACAAATTCAAGTGACAGCGCGGCTGTCCTTTGTTAGTTTGCTGCCAAGGTCGAAGTCTTCAAATTTGAAAAACCGCATCGAGACAAACTTCGAAATAAACCCACAAGTCATTTAAAAAAATTGACCTTGCTCCTAAATATGTATGCCATTCTAGAAATAGAAAAACAAAGATCTGCAAAGTTTAACCACACATGGAGGGAAACTGTTTATAATGAAATGATCGTACAGTCAAGCTATGCTAACAGAATGCTACGTAATAATCAGTGATGCTCAAAGGGGAAGTTTTGGTTACACGGTGTTGTCGTGGTTGAACGTGCAGGCTGGGGAGGTGATTAAAAAGCCATTAGCCCAATGATTCTGGCAGGTAATTCACCAAGCAGTCATCAGAAAACCCAGTTAGCGTCCAGGAGAGGCGAAAGAAATGACTCAAGAAGAAATTATATCAAATTGCTAGTGCGCCAAAAAAAAAAAAAAAAATCCCCTCCTGCTAAATCACTGTCATTCCCTAAGATTTCATTTTATATCACCTGGCAGGCAATGTAACGACAAACTCGTACGTTCAATGGAATCATAACACAAGAGCGCAAGGCCGGGGAAAAAAAAAAGTCTTTGAGCCGTGACGCTTATTGCGTTGATGTGATTTTTCTAATGTGTATTCGTACTCTACATTGACCAGCATCTCTGCTTCTGTTCTAATCTATTTCCATTCACGCCTTATTTGCTTCCATCTTTCACTCCGAGCTCCATTATCTTTGGCAATTGCCTCCCGCTGTTTGACAATATGAGGCCGTCAGCCAAAACGTGCGACGCCGTCGTGGCGCAGCGGAATCTTTCGCGCGGTCACGCCGCTGTTATGCCATATTTCCCGACATGTTTGTAATAAATACACCGGAGGCGGGACTTCTCGGTAGTTAGAAGCACAGGGACGGCAATAAAGCCAAGACAAGTTAAAAAGATCAAATACAAGATGATGATGAATTTACCGCCGCTCGACAGCTAGAGTAAACTCATCCCAAAGTGTTAGTGGTTAGCTTAAAGCTAATTGCTTGAACTCACAGAGCAATTGGCAGCGTTCTGTTTCAGATATCTCTCAAAGCCCCGAGGCTGAGCTTCTTCTCTCCGTCTCCTTTATTTATTTATTTCTTCCAAGTGTCTCGTCTGGGCCAATTAGAGCTGCTGTAATTCATAACTTTGACTTTTTTTTATATTCCACATCCTTCTCACTGGCTCGCTCTGGACTTTGAAGGTGGAGTCCAAGCAGCTCACTCGCCGTCTTTGAATTATATTCCAAAAAATGCCCCCAAGATTTCAGCAGTGACGTTATTGAAAGCCGCAATGACAAAACTCTCACGACAATTAGTATGGCGACCAAGCTACGCCTTGCCGCCTTATCGCCTGAATCCCACATAGTATTCATTATCTCCTCTTCTTATTGCACGTCGGCGCTCGCTATCTTCACTCCCATTAACGCCGTGCCTGTAATTGCATTAGCGGCGACAAAAGAGGGATACACACGTGTGTTGCGTGCTCTGCGCGCTAAGTCGCTAGTTGAATTTTAATTGTTTTGGTGGGGGGGACAATTTTTGTCAATATTTGTCCCTGGGTGGCGCATTTCAAATCCGACTATCAGCTCAGCCCGATCGATCATGTTTGATGCTAGAACTCTTTGGAGCACAAACGCAAAATCCCCGAGCTGCTAGCGTTCTCATTTTCAACCGAGCTCAACTTCTAAACGATCACCACTTTGTAAGTCGACTAAAGCTCGTATTTACAGGTAAGGCGGCTTTTCACCAAAACGCCGCTTTTCTTAAGATACTCGCCCCGAAGCGGCGCTGCTTTGCCTTGCCCGTGACCGCACGTATTTCCAAGGTCCAATCGGATTAGAGACAGTGAGATGGTAGAATTGAAATAGTCGGTACGGCGAAATGGCTCGTGATCCTCAGACGGCATTAACCCGGCCCACTGTGGAGGCACCGTGGTGCTGCTGGAGTGTGGAAGAGATCATCGAGTGGGCGAGAGAAAGGGGGGGGGGTCCTCCTCTGTGGTGCCATTGTGATCCGGCTAGATCAGTCTGAGGAATCCCCGCAGATCGCTTACTGGGAGGCAATCGGAGGAGAGCGCGAGTCTGGCCTTTTCAACAGATGAACTCAGTCACAGAATTTTGGACAGGTGCTCGTAAGCTAGGCTACAGCGCCGCTCTGTCCCCCAGCCGTCCTTGAAATCGTTCCATCGGCAGGACAACTCGTTTCCTCTTTGCGCGGATATCGATGCCCCGCTGAGACTAATTTCTCCATGAGAATAAAAAGCATAGATATTAGCATGAGGCGCGCCGCCGCGTGTTGACTCTCCAGACGATTCCCTGCCAGTTGTTCCCCCCGCGGCGTCCGCCAGACGCCATTTTTATCTCCCAAATATCCGAGTAATAGAAAAAGGACTCAATTGCACGCCGAGGGGGCTGACGTATGAAAGCACCTCACTTGACCGAGACTTATTACCGGCGCTTTGGTGAAGTGATGTCTTCTCGATATTGCGTCTGATAAGATGGCAATTTCAATAAGAGGCTTGGCCGCCTTGTGCACTCCCCCCGGGCTGGGAGGCCGGACTAAAAGGGATATATTTCACCAGGGCCAACTTGATCAAATTAGCATTTGCAAAAAGTGAGATCAAAGCAGTGTTGCCAGGGCTTCCTTCACGTAAGAACTTTGCTCCATTTTGAAGGCGGGGAAGGTAGTCTCATGGTCGGAGTCACATCTATTTTCCACCTCGAAAGAAGATGCTGCAGTCTTTATTGTACTCCGTGACGGGGGCCGCGGGCATTTTGGCGATGTGCACAGCCCCAAATTAAGATGACAGGCCTGATGGTGAACAGATCACACAGCTTATCAAACCCAAGATAGTGTGTGTGTGTGTGTGTGTGGAATGACAAACTCACAGAATGTGTGCAACGGGGTCCGCCACAGACGTCTGTATCACGCTCGTCTATAGCTGAAGTGAGCCGTCGCACATGTGTCAACAGTGACGGCGTAGAAAAGACGGCATAAGTCAGAAAAATGTCATGCGCAAAATACATTATTGGCTTGTTTGCTTTCAAAATCCCAAAAATTGATCTCATCATATTTTCCATTTAGAAATGGAAAGGCAAATTCCTAAAAGGTAAAAAGAAAAACAAAATCACAGCCAGTGTGGGTTTCGTGTAACTAACAAATCCAATTAAAAAATGACAAGCTAAGAAACCGAATGACAGATTCATGATAAGATAAATTAACCGGCAAATTTGGACTTACTCAAATTTTCACGCTGCCGTCAAATGGCAGCAATAAACAGTAAGAATGGCGATATGTTTTTTTTTCTTTCTTACATCATCTGCACTGAAAAAAAAAACACTGAATCAGAGTCAGTGTTGCTTTTTGTGAAACCAAAGAAATCCCATTGTCTCCGAGCGAGTCCACATGGTCTAATTACCCAGCTCCAACTGACAACAACAAAACGCACACCCGCGTGACCCGTTTTCTCCAACCAAAAAAAAAAGAACTTTTTTGCAAACTCTCAGCTGGCGTCGAAACTTGGATCATCAGACAGCTGTATAATTAATCGCCAAAGCCAAGAGGAATTTATTAGAGCGTAAAGGTCACGCTGAGATTTGGGTATATTTTTATATATATATATATTTTTTTTTTGTGGTGGGGCAAGACGAGAAAAATAAAACCAGTCCATCTTATCACATATGCATTGTCTTGTGATAGCGGCGAAATCACATCAGGAATAAACACAGTATGAATTTTTAAGAGCTGATTTCCATTCTTGCCGTCCACTGACCTCTGCTAATCTGCAGAGGTGAATATGAATTTTTTTTCTTCCTTTTTTTTTTTTGCGAGACGCACCCGAGAGGCACAGGTGTTGAATAGGAGCATATGTATATTTCATTAGCGAGCCGCATTTTGATTTGATGCGCCTCGCCGTTATTAAATGCCGTCCACATTGACGCGGCAACAAAGCAAAATGAAGCTAGCCGTTAATCCCAGGTGAAGAATTTTCATTTTTTTTTATACTGGTGGTCACTCGACGAGATTTACCCAAGAGGGTCTTATGGAATGAAAAACTTAGAGCATAAAACAGTTTCCCAAACTATGGAAATTGGCCTTGGATGCGCGGCGGCAGCGCTGACGTCGGATCCTTGACATATTGATCTGCGTTTAGTTGAGATGCAGCACTTCATGCGCTGTGGGCGAAGTGGATGTCTTATTAACGGCCGTTCCAGCGCCAAGGTCTTTCAGGGATACATATTAACATTGGCCTCTACATTATAACGCATGCAAAGAAAATAAATAACTAAAAGAAGTCAAGTTTGTTGTTATGACGGCGTCTGTGCAGACTATTCAATTCGGCAAGGACGTGCTTGAAGTTGATGTCAAAGGTGATTCCAGTGACGCACAAAAAAGATAATTATCACCATAATTACATATATCAATCAGCATGTGTGTGCGCTTATATAAAATTGAAAGTTAGCAAACTAGCTAACCAAATTAGCACCTTAACTTTTTTTTTTTTTTTTTGCTGCGGTAAGTGAGTTTAAGCTGAAAGTGCTCTCGTGCAAGCTACAACAAAGGTCAAGCGTGTGAATTATTAAAAGTCTTTTTCTGGCCTCGGTGACACACTCCGTCGTTTCCAAGACAATTTGCTCGCCGCCATGTGTTTTTCAATCACGTTTTGATACCTTCAGGGATTCATTACTGCTCGAGATTCCTCGCCGCTCGCACTCCGCCCTCGGAGCCTCGTTGAATTTTTTACAAGCCCGCCACATCTGCCCATGTTTCCGCTGCCTTTAAATTGGTGGCGCTCAGCGTTAGCTTGCATGCACGCTTTTGTATCTATACATAATAAATGCAGCGAGATGCGAACGCGTCTTTCGGCTTTGTTTTCCGGACGGACTCAAAGTCATCGCTATTTGACATCTCTCCTTTCTGTCCTCTTTGCATTACAAGTGTAAAAACAAGCTAATCGCTATTATTATCCACCGGTAATTACCCGCCATCCGAGCTGGCTAGCAAACGAAGCCGCTCGTTCGGAATTGAATAGCCAGAGCGCATCTATGTGGCGATTGATTGATTCACGCGCTTGGCAAAGGCGCGAGAGCCAATCATTACTGTCGAGTGGCTGAGCGATGACCTCTTTGCACGTTGTCATACGCGATGCATAAATGCATGCGCATTACCTGCAAATGCGATCGTGACAAACGATCGCCCGTTTGCCTCTTTGCAATGTGACGGGGTGAAGGAAAGACACACAACTCGATAATATCCGCCTAACAATTACAACAACCAATGAGATGTTTCAATCTCGTTATTTATCCTTGTCGAGGAAATCATAAAGAGTAAAAACATGAATTCATTTTTTTTTTCTCCCCCATTTATTCAGACGCCATTATGACTTCAGATTTGTTTCCCGTGTGAGGACGTAAAAATTTATTTCTACAATACATTCAAGGTTGGAAGTAGTAGCCTGAAGGTCACTAGCTTAATGGAGCTTGTTCATGAAGATCTGTTTACAATGTTTAGTAAAGGCCTTCTATTGTATTGAGTTGTTCATTCCACATCGTATTGTGAGTCTGTTCGGTCGCCGCATCAACGAGGAATGTCAAGGATTGCGATGTCCAATAATTTGTTTAATTAGCGTCAATAATGCAATGCAAGGCTCTTCCTGTTGGGGCCAATACCTACAAAATGGCTGCTTCAAAGCAAAATGGCCAATTTGTCTTAAATATAAAAGTCTCCATTTCAAAACACATTGGCGATTTGTCCTCTGGTAAGAGTTCCAGGTACTTGAAGACCAACGTGGATGTTTCAAATGGAGTTGCTAACATCTCTTACAAGTGTGTGTTAATTCGCATTGACGTTACGGATAATTGCTAGCGAGCGTTCCCTCTTTCTCCTTTAAAGTAAACGTCAGTCATCATTAGCAGGCTCATTTGTCCAGTCCCCTCGCCAGCCCCGACAGCGGCTCGCTGACCCTTGCTCTCGGAGCACCCGAGCGACCCTTTCAAGACGGCTTATCGCTTATGAAAAATGACTTCTTAAGAAACCCGATGTGACACATTATCTCAATATTAAACGGGACTCTGAGCGAATAATAAGTTTGCCTTATTAATGGAGGTGCGAGAGAGGCTAAAGGAGCTGCCAAGCCAAGTTAAATGCCGCCGTCAATCCCGCCGCCGCCGGCCTGCCGCAACGTCTCACCTTGCCTGGCATCACGCTATTTATAGAAGCATCAGTGTCCCAGACCCGATGCCAGGTCATTTTCTTCAGAAACGTCGTCCACACAAACCGCAGATGAGAACGATCAAAAAGTCACCTTTAACCCTTTCGCAGTGTCCGTCAAAGTCCGACCCCGAGTAGTCCCATTAAGCTAACACCTCATGCTAGCTTGTATCTCAAACGCTCATACCTATTTTCAGAAGACAATGAAATATTATTGGTTAGTCTAAATGTCAATCACCAAGATAGAAAAGCATCGCAGAACTCCCGGGGATCGTCAATCTTAGGTCTACCCCGAGGCCGACCTCCTAAATATCTCACCGGGGAGTCGTCCTCCGCCCTCTGCCTGAGGCTGCCGACCTTTTTCCAAAGGTCACTTGAATCATTCAGTGTACTCGGCCGGGGAAAGAACGTGCACCCACGATGTAGTAATCGTGACCTGGGGTCGGAAGTCAACATGATCAATATTCAATACTCCTTGAACTTGACGTCGAGTGACGCTTGATTGATAGCCACATTAGCGTCAATGTTAGCGCAGAAACCGACATTGTTTCCAAAATGAAACCCGGGCATCCGGAACACGTCTGATCTCACGCCGACGCTTGTCGGAGCCCGGCGAATTAGACTCAAAGATAAGAGAAGAATTAGCAGTTCATTTGCGGCAGAATTAATCTGTTTCCAGCGCCAATCAAAAGCCGCAAGCGGTGTCATTGTCGCCGCTATCTCGCCTCCCCAGATAGTCGCGGGTCACTCGGTAGGATAAGATTTTTAATTTGGTCACAATGACGGCAGTATCTCGAGCGATGACACACACAATGGGAGTCTTTGTCGCGGCGAGGGGGCTCGCTCGCAAAATGGCAAGCTACCGTCTCGGGAGAAAAATCAGACGGCGGCGCGGTCGTCTTTTCACGCCGACGAAGGCCACACAACAGCACGAGTGTAATTGCAGCAGCAGCCGTTTGATAGCCCGGAATTTAATCGCGGATCATTAATGCGCTGCCATTTAAAACGCCTCGGCATCTCCGGAATATAGAGAAGGTGACATTTAAAAAGCCCCCAGTTCTCCGACCGATGCCAAATATTTTGCAAGTCGCTGCAAATCAATTCGCTGATGAGTTGCCTTGAGATATGAACGGCACAATTACAACGGGGGAATTAGCCGCAAATGAATATCCACTTTGGCAAGGAAGCGCCGCCGGCTGCTGTTTTTCCTCCATTGACATTTTCTACAACTTTTCACGTCGAGAGCCGAGACCTCGTACCTTACATTAAACAAAACATTCAGCCTCGCCTCATACATAACAAACGCTCGGCGCCGCAGAAAACAAAGACGGCAATTTCATTCGCCAACACGTTTCCTGCCTCTCAATGTCAGCTTCGCTCCTGCTGCGGATCGAATCAGGAAATGATGTCGGTACAGCGCACCTGAGGGATATTGCAGACACTCATTCAAAATAATGCGTTTGAGAGATTTAAAAAGATGGGGTGGGCAAACATCCGAGGCCGTTTGCTTAGTTGGGAGGAAAAACAGTCCCTCGACACATGGGCCTGGATTCGATTGACTTTAATGAAAAACAAACAAAAGGAAAACTACTCACGAATTACAAAAATGCTCTAAAATGAATTCGCTAAGACCGACTGGCAACACGCGACCGTTCCTTTTCCTCCAGGGAGCTACTCGATACAAAAATAAGGCAAAGGACGACTCCCAGGAGTCTTTCAGAAATCAGTCGGAGAAATTCAAATTTAGAGGCGCGACAAATCAGCAATGACCTTTTTTTCGTACAGCGCCGACGTTAACGACGCGCTCTCGCGCAACGCGACTAGGCTGCGCATCCGTTACCTGCAAACTTTACCCGCTCATCAATTATGCCGATTTGTTAGCGCCGCTCGAATTCTCCCTATTAGCGTGCCGCGGCGGCAAACAAAATGCATTAAGATTAATTCCAAGCACCTGCCACAGAAGAGGGCGAGCCTTCATCGTGTCGGGTCGAGGATTAAAGCAGAATTGATGGCGTACGTGGGCGGGGAAATAAGTACATACACGGGCAGAGGCCACAACGGCGCGATTTACCAGGCTGAGTTACCGCGGCAAACCTTTGGACGCGTTTTAATTAGCAAGCATTTAACGGCGTTTTTCACGTCGAGTAAGGGGGGGGGTGATGAATTGCATAATTAAAGGGCTCACCGTGTAAATCAACCACGGGGACAGGAGCGGAGAAGCTAATTACACATGCGGCATTGTTCCAGTGTTTTGGACACCTGTTGAATGTATGGATAGCGAGGGGGAATAGTTTTAGCATGCTAATCAAGCTGCAGACGTGAAATGAATGTATTTCTCCAAAAGTCATGATTTAAAATGTTTACATAAATATGAAATAATATGAGGTTGAACGCTGAAAGGTGGCAGTTCTTGGGCGTTCCTCAAGGGTCACTACTTTGACCCCTTCCGTTTAGCCTGTGTATGCTACCCTCATTTGGTTGAAATTCTAAATGTAAAAAACAAATTATTGTCTCGAGAAGCTCGTCAAGACACAGTATGTTCTCTCAGCCTTGGCTCAGTTTTTTTTCTTTGGAATATTTTCTGACAGTGGTTCTAAAGTGCCCTGGACCAGATTGCTACCGATTGCCTCGAGGCCGTCGCAGACGTATTCGCTTAGCAAAGTCCCGCCGACGCAGCACACGAATCACTCCACTAAACAGACTGTGACGCCTAATGTCCCATTCCCTCTAAACGACCCGTCGTCTGTTTTACATGCCACCGTAGCGCAGCTAAACACCTGCCGAGCACTCGGGACGACGCTCGCTACAAGCGCGTGGCTTTACCTAGCCGCTCTCCATTAAGACGCCCAGCATGTCTAATCGAACCCAGCGAACGCCATTGACGCTGACTAAAGGTCATTTCAGGATTGGAGGACATTGTGTCTTTAAAGACTCTAATGTGTGTACATTTGTATTGCCCAACCTTAATGGACTAATTGGGCGAAGGGGTTGACTTCGATTTAAATGTATTAAAATGTTTTTTTTCCCATGGCCTAAAAACAACCGACACCCCTATTAAATTAGTCTCAGTCAGCAATTAATCCACATTCCTTAAAAAAATGAGGTCTTCCGTTCACGAGAGACCCTTTAAGACTTCCAGCGTTCAGCCGGCGAGGGAGATACAAGCAGTCAGAGGGGGAAATTAGACGAGCCGTGTTCCGAGAGTCGACCTGAAGTGGAAGACTTTGCGCAAATATCACAGCGTGACAAATCACAGGCGTTCTCGTTACGGCGGCGGCGAGATGAGTCATGCGCTCACACTTCCTGTCACTTGCTCTGAAGCTGAGGAGATGATAAAGAAACAGAAATGTGCTCATATTTGACGTCTTAATTTTTTCGTTTTTCGTTTTCAGGAATATTCATTCCAAGCTGTTTCCATGTCGGTAGCTGCCGTTAGCTTGTGGAAGAAAAATGAAAATAAACATAGCTTGGCTGCCATTTTTGTCTTATCAGAGTTAACACAATAAGGATGCAACCAAAATAAATAAAGTATGTTAATAGTCTTTAATCGTGCCAAACATCAAATGCTTCACAGGCGAGCGGTGTTAATTGGTTTTCTTTTCAGTGAACTTCACAAAAAGTCGTCTGAAAATTCCCAGGAGATCTTTTATGGTTAAATAACTGCTCAACATACTTCTTTAATAAGCAAACCTAAAATAATATTCGTCTCGCCTCACTCTCTTAAATATTAAGCTCTGTCCAGCGGCTATCTAGACAAACTGTCGTGTACAAACTATCGAAAGTCCAAGTAAAGCGAGCTGACCGAAGCCGCCAATCAAAATCCCGCACTTTGAATGGAGCCTGAGGGCTTTGATATCAAACACTTTCCAAAAGCACGTCGCTTAAATGAAGGCAAGACGAGATTGTCTATGCCTTCACCAATTTGAATTGACTCATTCTGAGACTTGTTACGGAGGTTTGAAAAACGCTTTTTTTCGAAAAAAATAAATAAAAACAGCACAATGATAAATGTGCAGCGTTGCCCCCTCGAGTGGCACTTTGATATCGGGCTAGAATTTGATGTTGCTGACTTCAATAATTATGCTAATGTATATTTTCACCCTGATTAAAATGCCTGTCACATAAAACACAATGTGGCCTTTTAGCCTGAGTCAGTTTTAGGATTAACGTCATCTCCCTCGCCCGTATGCCGGTTTCAATTACCGCCCTCGAAATTGCCCGGCGGGCCGCCGCACCTTCCGCCGGCGACAATCTCCATCTCCCGAAAATTGCGCGACGCGAAATCTCGTCACATCTTTAAAGGAGGAAGTTGATTGGAAAATATGCGGGATTGAATTTGGGTTATACCGGGGGCATCTCTCCCGTCACCACTTGGGATAATTATGGGATGCCAAGAGTGCTGTTTATCTGCAATATTTGTTGTGTCGTCGCTTTTTCCGTTAAAGGACACTTTATTAGGTACAACGGAAAATGACTTTTTCAAATCCAAATGTTGGGTGGTACAGAACTCAAGACAAGAAGTTAAATTATTAATAATTTCAATTTATTAGTATTATAAATATTTTTTTTTTGTACCGGAAAAAGATCCTTAACGTGTTGTTGCAGCGGTTGCCAGGAAGCAGACGTCTGTTGTCGTCAGCGGAATGAATATAAGCGCACACGCAGCCCCCGCCACAATGTTCGTAATCTGCATTGCCGACGTGGACCCCGCACCCCGGGCCGCGATCATAAACCCCTCGAGGCCGTCGAGCGGCTGATAGGATTTGGAGTGACATTGGCGATGCAAGTGCGGATGCATATAGATCATTTCATTGTAGAGGACATCACATTGACTCGCAAATTCCTGCGGCGCATCTTAAAAGTGCTTGGCAAAACAATCCCTGCCATTGCCCTGGCTTCTTCTTCCTCTTCTTCCTCACAGGTGTCAATGTAGCGCATGATGTCGCAGACAGGTGGAGTGTATCTGTGTGTGTGCAGTGGGTGTGTGTAAAGGTTACATAAATAAAGCGGTCCTCCTCTTTTGGGCCACTTTGCAGCTCCCTCCCCAGGCCCGTGACAGCTTCATAGATTAAACCCGGAGAGCTCCAAAGTGCTGCTTAGTATTCCTGTGAGGACGCGCTAAACACGCGCGGTTGCTCGGGTGTCGCTGCCTCCGCATTACCATCAACCCCCCCCCTAAAAAAAAGAGAGAAAAACAGAGGAAAAATTTATTCAATCTGTGACCGAGCTCCTGTAGGCAATTGAAACTGGGAAAAATAACAGGTCATCCCAAAGCCCTCTGAGTCACACGATGAAAAGAAAGCAGAAGATATTAAAAAAAAAAAACTGTTTGATTCCACGTCAATCGATAAAGAAGTGACCACCTGTTGATTTAGTCTTCTTGTCAACAATTCCTCTCTCAAGTCGGAATTCACGCCAGCGTGCTCATTTGTGCCCCGAGAGACCAATTAAACTTAAGCCGGTCACGCTCTGGATTTAAATTTAAAGCGCACCCTCGGCATTCCGTCACGCGTGGTCCTGATGCTGCGGGTGCTTCCTCTTGTGCGCTAACACGCTACAAGCGGGGGCTCCCCCCCCCCCACCCCGTCATTTAAAGCACACACAGGTCTGCCCTGTGAACTCACTCGAGTCTAACAAATGCAGCTCTGGAATCTCATCCGGTGCCGGCAAAGGTGCCGTGTAAATGTGTGTGTGTGTGCGCTACAGTAATGTGATTTTATTTGTCTTTAGAGAGGCTCCGGCTTGTATATGAGGTGGCATAATGGGGTCACAGTAGATGTGCACACCAGGCCGAGGCTCTTATTTCACAAGCGGCGAGATGGAATGTGCAGGGCTAGCTCAGGGGTCTGACTAATGAATTTTCTCCATGGGTAGCCCCTCCCCCCCTCCCTCACCTCGAACCCAACCCCGTCCTCCTCCTCCGCCACCTTCCCGAACTCCACCAGGATATTAAAAGGTGTCAGGCCCCTGCACTGCGGCAGTAATGATACGACGAGGCGGCGCGGCCGAGCGAATGAGCTCGAGCGAATGAAGACTGACGGATGGAGATGACAAATCTAAGTGCGCCGCCCGCCGCCTGTCAATCACACAATTAAGTTTTTTTTTCGGAGACGGGAAGGACGGGAGGAAGGTGTTCTGTGTTGATGAAATCTTTTTTGGGGCCCGAAAGTACAGTCGGGGCCCCAATTATTCGACAATCCGACTCCTCCAATAAAGTGTCGGCAGGCAAAAGAAAACCGGATTTGTTATCTGATGCTAAAGTGAGGCGTAAAAAGGGAGTGTGTTAAGCAGCCGCTTGAAGCAAGCGCTAATTAAAAAGCTTTATTAGCGTGTGCAGAAGGAGCAGCGCACTCGATTAGTCACATGGCGTCTTGATTTGCATTCAAGCAAACTACTTTTGCTATCGTGAAGGACGTTTAGTCACTGTTTTTTCGAATCGTTAGTGCTTTATCGCTGCGTCGGTGACTTGCAACAGGTGATAAAATAAAAATGTTATCGTGGCTTGGACCTTTAATCTAAAAGTGCAGAAAAGAATCCATTAGAAGTTGAATCGCACATTCTTAAGGAAAATAAATACATAAATAAATTAAATGTTATACAAAAGATCAACAGAAAGTATAAAAATGACAATCTCAAAAAATTTAAATATGTAAAATAGTAAGCAAATAAAAGACAATCAGCAAAAAATACCATGCAAACATTTTTGGGGAAAAAAATAAAAACAATATAAACTGGAAATAAAGTCAAGGAAAACACGTGAAAATAAAATAAAAAAAAAAGAATGCTCAATAACAAAATCTGACATTTAAGAGACAAATCATAAATAGAAAGAAGAAAACAATTTGTGAGCAAAACCACTGAGCACAGGATGAAATTTCCGAAATACTAAACAAGTAAAAATGCGGTATGGTTTCTCCGTAGATTCATGAAAAGAGATTAACATCTAACTTTCAAAGAGTTGAAAATGGAGCAAATCCGATCTTGATTGGCAGCTTGCTCCAAGAGCATCCCCATTTAAAACGAGGCTATCCTTCCACAAATGGATAAAAATGACATTCCGTGTTATTCCCGTCCTTAATGTGTCATGTGCGCCGTAGCGCGGCCACCATTCCCATTGTTGGAAACGAGCAGCGGAGAAGTGTTGACAGTTCCTTTGAGTTCTTGCCTCTCATTAATGTCTAAATTGTCTAGCGGGCAGGTTGCGTTTGTGCGAGTCGGCGCCGTTGTGGGGGTGGTGTCGACTCGCCAGCATCACTCGGCCAGATGGCGAGAGGAAGCAGCTGTGACTAATGGCCGTGCGGATGAGCCAGAGCGCCGCGTGGCAATGTCACAACCTTGGAATTGGAGCTTGGGATTGAAGGAAGTGCGATGGAAGACGATAACGCGCCGCACGCAAACATCCGGAATCCACTCCCCGGTGTTTGGCTTCTATCTGCATCCCCGAAGCGCCTCCTGCCGCCGTCCCGTCTTTCATCTCCCGCGATTCACCCAGTAAAACTTCTTGGCGGTATCTCAGAGCAGAAAACAGCTACTGTAACTTCGGCAAACGGCGGCCGACCGGCTCGTGGCTCATGATGTGCGTTTTGGCAGGAAGCGAGCGACGGCGGGAACAAATGGCGTTTGGTGGTGGGACGAATTTGTAGCTAGGCCAGCTTAGGTTCGGTTCATGATTTAATTCCGCTTTTTTCTTCTCTCTTTTATACTTTTGCCATTCTATACCAGCGGCCTTTAGGTGGTGGAGGAGGCCAAGCACGGATGCACTCAAGCACACAGAACTCGCCACTCGTCTCGCGGGAGACGCGTGTTGACACTTGCGCCGTAGATAAGGAGCACTCGACGCTATTAGCGCTCAGGTAGAGAGGCGGTTGGGCAGAGAGGCGATGAGGGAGATTATTTGGCCAAATATTGGCGTCATGCTTGTCACCCTCGGACCCCGCGATGGCTCAATCCCATTATGGTGGATTAAAGTGGAAAATATTTTGATGGAGCTCATTATAGATCGTCTCCTCTTGTTCCATACTGGGAAACCTCCATTGGTCGGTTTGAAAACTTCCACTATTTCTATTTCACTACTTTATTCGAATCTTACTGTCTACAAAACGATCCCCATCGAGTAGTGATTAGGTTAGCCGAAATGCTCGGCGGACTGAAGGGACGGGCGGCTAACAGGCTTCCGCCGACAGTGACGAACGAGCCATCCGGGCTTCTGATCGTTTGTCATTCAGGACTACGGAGAGTTCCATTCATCAAAAACAATTGCAGCCCTTCCATAATACCCAAGCGATGGAAATCGGTTCACCAACTCGATTCTAGTTTCCCCCCCCAATGAGCGCAGAATAAATCGCATCACTGGAATAATCCACAAAGTGTCGCGTGTTGGTCCACTTAGTGTAAATTGCTTTAAAGAGCTTATTGGTACTTTCGTTAGAGTCGGCCGCTGAGATTCCTGGTGCTGGAACACCTGGAAGCCAGATAACGGAATCCCACACGTCGCAGCGGGAATCTTATCTCGCCGTTTGCCGGCCACACGGACGGCGGGTTAATTAACTAGCGGTTGACGTCCGTCGCTTCCAATGCAGCCGAAGTCCAGATGGACATTCGTCCACAGGTTGGAGTGCGAGCTGAGTTCCAATAAAAGTTTTCTTGGGGAAATGGGGAAAGCATCAACGAGCTTGGCAGGAAGTCAGTTTGACAAATAATTATGATTTAAGCTTCCATTGATCTAATGGAAACGGCCATTACAGTTTGATTGGGTACAAATAAAGTCTGGGTGAAGCAGCATGTGGCTCATTGTCACCAAGTCTTTTCCCAATCTCATCTGGCGGCCACGGCCATTATAGTTTGATTGGGTACAAATAAAGTCTGGGTGAAGCAGCATGTGGCTCATTGTCACCAAGTCTTTTCCCAATCTCGTCTGGCGGCCACGAGGCGCCTCGTATTTGTTTTGATCGTGACAGCGATAAACCTTGAAAGTCACAGCAGCTCATTAGAGGATAAGTTTATCATCGCCCGGGACGCTTCTCCGCTGACGCCTCGGAGACGTTTGATTTGATGGGGGGGAAAAACAAATATTTTTCGTCCCTTTTCTCCTCTCATGCTTACGCAACGCACGGTTCGTTACATAACCTCAAAGTTTCACGCAGAAGTGAGAAGTCTGTTTTTTTGTTTTTTGTTTTCCCCCCCTGCAAAGTTGACTTCCACAAGTTTGTCACTGCAAGTCTCGGGAGATAACGTTTTACCCCCACATGTACCGCTTTGCTAGTTTTAAGGAAACTTTCACTCAAAGTCAACTTTATGCGATATTGACGATATCAAGCCTCACGTTTTTTTCGGCTGTAGGTCGCTAAGCGGATCGGCACTTATTTGAAATGCATTTGTGACCCCCCAAAAAAAAAAGATGCTCTCAATTTCCATTCTAATGGCGCAAAGTGATTACAAGGTTTGCCACATGCATGACATTTCATAGACGGCCTCCGTCGCAAAGGCCAACAGCTGCTCCGCCTTGGTAGCGTCCATGAATCATGCTGATGGGCGACAGATGCATTTTCCTGGCCCAAATGAAATGGAAGTCAAGCAAAAAAAAAAAAAAAAAACAACAAAAACAGGCAGGATGGACGCTTTTATTACGAAGCGAAACGCTTGGGAAACACGGAGAGTGCAAAATTGCATCAGGAACGATCTGCAGGACGCACTGGCGAGTGCAATAATGGCCGTCTCCGATTACACGAGATGGGCTAAAGAGTTTAGCGGAAGAGTGCCAAATAACCAGAGCTGGAGAAAAGTTTTAGGAGAGGAGAGCTGTCCAATATGCCACCAAACGAGTTTGATAACTCAGCAGCCGCGTTGCGTCGGCAGCACTGAACCAGTTGTTGATTCTGTCACGTAGGCTGTCCGCTGACTCCACCGCGCCAATGTCGACGAGCGCCCTCCCCGAATCTCCGACCAGATGTTCTGGCGGTACGAGTTGGAGGACGCGCCAAATATTTGGGATAAATTAGTAAAGACAACATGACCCCCCCCCCAAAGTGTCGCTGCCTTGGCAAAAATCGGCGGCGTGATTAGCAATTGGCTGTTGGAGAGGATGAAGGCCCTCTTGTGGGAGGGGTTGGTATTACGGTTACGTAGACGTCGTGTTAAGTCTGTGAAACGAGCTCGTGAGATTTATTCAAGTTGAGAGCTGGACAATTTAGCTAAAGTGACGTGTTGGGTGCGTGCAGACGGCGGCGTTTCTGAAACTCAGACGACCATTTGAATAGTCTGCCCCGAAGGGGGCCGCTGCCCCTAATTCCTTCCTAACCACTGGCAAAATGGGAAGACGAGCGGGAATTTACATTTTAATGTGGCTGTCCCGATCACTTTGGCCAAAGCAGCAAACGAGCCATAATGACAGGAAACAACAATCAACTTGTTGGGAAATAATCCTGAAAAAAAAGTTCCTCCCCGTTTTCAAGTTGGCTTGACAAAATTCTGGCAACAGAAAATCGGTTTAGTTTTGATGAACGACGCTCCACTTTTATTTTGCAGGACATTTAAGGACAGTTAAAAATTGATGACGATGCAAATCCATATTTTCTTCCGTTGTCCTCCTTTGCCAACTTTTGCTTCACCGCCGCAATAACCTTGGGAGAAGACGCGGTAAACATTGTCATTAATTGCAACGACGGTCTAATTATAAAAATCTTTTTCCTGAAGGACGACTGAATTTGTTACGTCTGGGATAAAAAAAAAAAAAAAAAGCAAATCCCAAAGCAACAACTAAGAGGACAGGGAGGCAGTGCTGCTGCTGTATTTTTTTTTTCCCATCTTTTTTTTCTTTATATAAAAAAAAAAAAGCCATGCAATCATTATTCTTTTCACTGTGTAGCTGCGGCATGAAAATATTCCCTCCATAGAGCAACAACAAAGGCTCTGTCTTTTTTCCCGTGTGTGTGTGTGTGTGTGTCTGTGTGTGTGTGTGTGACTTCACTGCATAGCTCCACCGAGAGGACGGCAGCAATTTGAGAGCAGCAGGCAGGGACTTGATTGGCTCTTATTGCTATTTAAAGTGCTCGCTCACTCGCCGAGGCCCGCAATCGAGCGTCACCATTCAATACGTCCAATTTTAGCAGGCCGCGTAGCGTCGCGTCGGATATCGACAGATTGCCCCCGGAGAAGTCCTCACGGAGCATCATCGAGTAGTTTGTCCCGGACGACCGTTCGGAGCCGCTCCGTCCTCCGCCAAGGCCGAAACATTGGAAACACTTAAAAAAAAAAAAAAAAAAAGCGATTGCTGTTCCACTCCAGTCCTGTGGAAGGAAAAATGACCACAGGAGTGGTTGCCAGTTGATTGTAGTTTTTCCCCCCAAAAAAAACAGGACTGATGAAAAAGCAACATCATGAGCAAAATGTTTGGCTAGAAAAACATTCAGAAAAACTAAATAATACAATAATAAAATAATCATAATTCTTATGGGGGGAAAATCATAAAAATAGTGTCACAGGAAGTGACATTTACCTCGGTAGATTTCTCGCCCGACCTTTGGAGAGCAATCCCTGCACATGGACAAAAATTAGTCCAAATGTCTTTGATTACACGTAAACATCGAATCCAAAATCTGTGTTGATTTTGACCAGTGGAGTGGAAAAAAAAAATAGCTTTCCAATGTGCCTCCATTGTTTTGCCATAAAAGCTAATCGTGTAGCGCTATATTAGCTCGTCATTACGCGCGCTAAACATCACACTGACATCCTTTGCCACCGCCATGATGATAATGACGATACGGAATTGTTTCGGGGATGTCAAGTTGACACGCAGTGGCGGTCCAGGCGCGGTGACGGGAAATTGGAACGGCGGGGGTTGGCGCCGTCGCTTAATGTGGCATCTGTCGCGCAAACCTCGGCGTCCAGCTGGAACAAAAAAGCCTCTGACCACGCAAGCACAAAAATCTAACAACCAGAAGGTGACTTTTTAGCATTAGCGGCGCTTTTCTACTCACCCGTGTTTTACTTGCAATGACACAACGTTGTTGTTTTTTTTTGTTGTTTTTTTCTCCACGCGCTCGCAAAAGCTCTCAGATGGATGGAAGCAGCACGTCGCCGCCATCTTAATGGATTTTTGATTTATGCAATATTTAGACGACGGCGTTTGGTTGTGATGCGGCGGGCCGCTTCTCTCTTTCACTCTCGACGGAACTAAATTCCATTAGCAGGTAAAAGCCCGGCGCGATAAACGGCCGACTTGTTTTGTTTGCGCGCGGCGTAATGTACGCGCCGTGTCAAGAAGTTTTTATTTGTCTTGCTCGGGCAAAGTGATACGCCGCTGCTTTTATTGTTTTGTCTGTTGTGCTCGTGAAATGGATCATCTTAAAATGAAACGGCCCTAAAAAAAAAAAAAAAAAAAGACAACTGCCGTGAATTGTGTTCTTATCAGGAGATATACTCGGAAAAGGAAAATGGAAGTGTGAGTGGACTTATTGTTTTTTCATAAGATGGACCAAGATGGTGGACAAGGCTGTCAGTACGTCCTCACACAATGTTCCCATCGAGCAAACGTATCCATGGAGATGAAATGTCTTTTTTTTTTTTTTTTTTTCTACCTCACACTAACTAGACTTTATAAAAATAAAAAAATTCCATCATGCCGCGAGAAAGAAAGTGTTTAGAGTACTAGCGGGGTGGGGAGGAAAAGTTTCCCCAAGTTCGAAAGGTTGCGGTAAACTTTGCGAGCCTTTTAAGCACACCTCCAGTGTGCCGTCTTTTTGCATTTTACACGTCCTCGGCGGCAGTTAAGTGAAAATAACTATCTTTTTACGGCGGCGTAATGAACGCGCATCTGTGCTAGCCGCGGCTATTGTGTTGTTATATTTCCGGGAAGACAAAACACGCGTTTGTTTAACATCCAACCGAGTCACTCGAGGCCCGGGGAAAGACTTCCGCGGCGGAATCTCGCCGTGTTCATTTCACGGGTGTAATGAAGCGTCGCTTTTTGTTGCGTTTTTTTTTTTTTACGCGACAAATTGCGTGGCGTCTGGCGGTGGCCCAAGTCAATCACGGCCAGCGCCAGCTGCGCTTCTTGGCGACAGGAAGGTAATTAAAGCGACCTGAGAAATGGAGGTGCGTTTCATCCACAACGCCACCTGACCGCCTCTCACAACGCATCACGAAATTTGTGTCATCCGTCCAAAATCTCAGCAACTTTGACCTTTCACCTCCGTCAAACGAGCCGACGGGACCGCCTCCTGTCATCTATCCATCTCCGCACTTGAACATATTGACATTTGTGAGGTGCTCGGCAGTAATTGTCAACCACGCGGCGACTCCTCTCGTTTGTTTCCGTGACATTTCGCCTTTGCCTGATTGTCTGTTTAACGCAGGGGAAAGCAAAATTAATTGGAGTGCGGCCCTAATCTGTCTGCTTGAAATGTCACCCCTTTATTGTGACGCCGCCGTCGACATGTCGGCCGCATGAGAAGGGGAGAAAATTAAGAGAAATGCAAAATTACAAGAAGGAACAAAGAAAAAGGTCTGTGAAGGCTTTGACCTTTGTGGCAAACGTTCCAAACTTGTCCGCTTTACTTTTGAACGGAAACGGTCACAATGTTAATTGCTGACATTTGCGCCCGGGATTTGCTGATTAAACTTCTACACTCAACACTAGTCCGCTTAATTTAACATAAAATGTGGTAACACTCATCTTGCTCCATCCTGGAGTAAAATACTAAATTGAACCATTCGGTTCTGGAATGATTCTGAATCGGATTCATTCTGGTCTAGAGCATAACCAAAAGTGGAACGTATCTATTCTGGGATCAATTCTAAAGTGGACCATTCCTAAAGTGGACCATTCCATTCCAAGAAGGAAAAAACCCCAAAACACAGCATGGATGGACCCTTCTGTTTTTAGATGTAACCTCATGTGGAACGTTCCATCCATCCATCCATCCATCCATCCATCCATCCATCCATCCATCCATCCATCCATCCATCCATCCATCCATCCATCCATCCATCCATCCATCCATCCATCCATCCATCCATCCATCCATCCATCCATCCATCCATCCATCCATCCATCCATACCCATACCCCCATACCCATACCCCCATACCCATACACCCATACCCATACACCCATACCCATACCCATACCCCCATACCCATACCCCCATACCCATACCCCCATACCCATACCCCCATACCCATACCCCCATACCCATACCCATACCCCCATACCCATACCCATCCTCTTCCGCTTATCCGGGGTCGGTTCGCGGGGGCAGCAGCTTCAGGAGGGACTCCCAGACTTCCCTCTCCCCAGCCACTTCATCCAGCTCATCCCGGGGGATCCCAAGGCGTTCCCAGGCCAGCTGAAAGACATACTCTCTCCAGCGCGTCCTGGGTCGTCCCCGGGGTCTCCTACCGGTGGGACATGCCCGGAACACCTCCCCAGGGAGGCGTCCAGGAGGCATCCTGATGAGATGCCCGAGCCACCTCATCTGGCTCCTCTCAACGTGGAGGAGTAGCGACTCTACTCCGAGTCTCTCCCGGATATAGCTTCTCACCCTCGGAACGAATGGAACGTTCCATTCTTGACTAAATTGGACCATTTCATTCTGAACTACAGTCCCCAAACGGAACATTGTGTCCTGTAATAGCATAAAATATGCATTATTTTTGCAAAAAAAAAAAACCTGGATGACAGTGTTAAATTTTCTATCCTTGGACATTGGGAACCAGAAAAACAATCCGTTCTTTTAATTTTGTCACATGACATGGCTCTGTGCCACATGCTGCATCACCAAGCCAAAAGATATTATTATATGCTCTGCTCTGACCATTTTTTTTTTTTTTTTAATGATCTTTCTCGTCTTGCCGCGACTGCCACAAGGTCAGGATCAAACCGATGCGGACCATGAATTAGTTTTATGTTCCCTGACAGCAAATCCATCTGAGATCATTGACGCCGCCTTCCCACAATCCTCCTCGACAACAAGTTGCTCTCGTCGGCGCTGTCACTCTTCTCCAAGCTTGGTTTTAAATCATCCAAGTGTGCCACTTTATCATCTGCCGGCTGTTTTTATTTATTTTTTTTATACGTGTGAAATTGGAAAGAAGGCACGGCGGCGGCAGATTGAAAACGCAAAAACAAAAGCCTTTTTTTTTTTTCCCCCCCATTATATTTTATTCAAAAGTACAATCCACCTCACAAGATTTGCATGAAAAACAATTATATATTAAGAAATTCTTCTTTACATACTAAACAGCCCACCCTCACCAACTCTTTCTCATGATGGATGGACGATGGCATTTGGCATACCAGAAGCAATGGATCCCTTTCAAGATGTCAAAAGATCCCGGAAAAGTAAGATTGGAGATTCTGGAAAAAAAATGCAAAATGTGAGCAGCAGTCAACTTTTTCCCGCAATTTTTTTTTGTCCCATTATATCCCCTGCAATGTCCCAGCGGGTCCTATTTCTGTCCTGCTTTGTCCTGCCGTGTCCCCATGATATCATTCCGCCTCATAACATCCCAGCATATCCTTTTATGTACCTATTATATTCCTTAATATCCTAAAATGTTCCTCATCATGTCCCATTACGTCATATATTGTCCCATAATGTCCCCTATTGCATCTCATAGTGCCCCTTTATTATTTATGTCCACATTTGGTCTCATCACGAGTCCTTGCGTCCCATCGGGACCGATTGACTAAGAACCCAAACATTTTGGGATGTCCCCATCCTACCTTAATTGTCTCCTTTCGTACGACCAAATACGGATAATACTTACACACGAAAAAACGGAGACACATTCCGCACATGGCGATAACGCTGGAGATCTGCAGCGCCCGGCCGCACTCAGGGCTCATGAGGCAGTTCCCTGTCTTCCGGCAGCATTTGGGGCACTTGCTGCCTCCATCGTGGTCGTCCCTGGTCTCAGACGTATGGACTCTCTGAGACTGAGTCTGGTATGTCTCGTTTTCGTGCATTTTAGGCTGGCCCTCTTGCATCGAGTAGGCCTGCGGCTGGGCCATATACACCTGAGGCTGAGCGGCGTACATCTGAGGCTGGTGCATCTCAGGCTGGGCCATATACATCTGAGGCTGGGCAGCATACATCTGAGGTTGGGCCTGGTACATTTGAGGTTGGGCGGCGTACATCTGAGGTTGATTAAAGTACACCTGAGGCTGGTCCGTGTACGCAGGGGGGGTGTCCAACTTCGCGCCCTCGCCGTAAATGGCAGCCATTGCGCCGATTATTAGCAAAATCAAATGTGTGAAAAGCCTGAAAGAAAGAAAATAAATAAATAATTGAAATAAATAAATAAGCAAGTAAATAAAAGAAATTTAAAAAAAATCATGACTCAAAAAGCCTAACCCTAACCCGGATTATTTTTTTTTCAATTTATGAAAAGCATAGCTGTAGTTTCCACACCCCTCCATGACGGTACCCATGTGTCATCATGTTTTTGTTTTCAATTTGTTGACAAGGAAGTGTTTATTCAGGCATGCCATTGTCCTGCGTATCTAGTTCAAATTTTTTGAAATTTTTTTTTAGTTGAAACGCCTTAACCCAGAATTCAACCCGCCGGGTATTTTACAACTCTCAAGTGCGAATCGTGAATATTTTCGCCTCCTTTACGATCACATTAGCCAGTGAAGTCAGATTGATTCTTCCACACTAATGAACATTCCCTTTACTGCTTTCCCCGGCAGACGCCATCCGATATTCTGCGATAACCCAGATTTGGAAATAATAACATTTTCGACGCACGGGGGGAAGGAGAGGGGTCCTGTATTTGTTCCAGCCGAGGCTAAATTCGATTGTCGGTATCCACGGGGGGGGCCACGGGAGCATTTTAAGTGCACCTCCTCCCAGCTTTGGAAAGTTGGCGGCTTTTCAATCATAAGTAATGAAATTCCATCAGCCACCCTCGGAGGAAGCAGGGGAAAGACCCATTAAGAGAAGCAGGGAGACGGAAGTCGTGCTCTTACCCTTTGCGTTGTCGCTTTCAATCTCTTCTCTCCACACCTCAGACACTCGAGACACTTTTGGAGCCCAACGGGCGTGGCACCGAGTTTTACCGGTTCTCCAGGTGAGCGCTTTCGAGGCGGAGTTGTCGAATCTAATTTGCTTTCACAAGACACAACACGTAAAGCAGTTCGATACAAAAGAACGCCACGCCGTTATTTGCCGTCTTCTTGCAAAGCAAAAAAAAAAAAAAAATCCTAGAATAAAACTTTCCATTTTGACATGTTATTAGCATAAATCCTGCAGATTCATTAGCACAACACATACAAATGCAATCAAGCCTCCATAAATAAATAAATAAATAAGTAAACACGGAATAATTAATGTTTGATTGGTCGGAAAATTCAATTTAGAGGTGGGACAGAAAAGGGGGGGGGAAATAGAAACAGAATGGCATCGCCGACTGAGCAGCTCTTTTGTTTTTCAATAATTCCAATTTAAATGGCAGTATTAGGTGTGTTTGAAAAACAATTGGATTCTTACAAGCAACCACAGGGGACAATCATATTCTGTTAGCGTCGAAAAAAGACGGCGAGCAGAAAATGTACGTTTGCCCTTCCCTGCTGCTTATGGGAACGTTTTTATTGATATTGTTTACTGACACCACCGGGGTCCTACTGCGATATTAATTTTACACTCCTCTCATTGAAAGTTTCTCATTTTAAACCCATTGTGATGAAAGTCACAGCGTGCCGCTTCCTTTTTTTTTTTTTTTTTTTTTCGTGCAAAATGTCAGGTCAGTCAGGACTGCTTGACGAGCCGTGTCAGAAAAGTCCCAGGACCGATGTCATAAAACGTTATATAACATAGGAACCTTTCCATAGGCTATTCCTGGCCTTTTGTTTTATGTTGCCTCCATAAAAAAAAAAAAAAGTTCTTGCTTGCAACTGCGGCTGACAAGCGCGTGGCATGTAAAGATGGAAGGCAGGCACTTTTGTCGTCTGATGCCGCTGTGCTCGCTGCACACGGCAAAAACTTAAAGACAGCAGGTGCGCCATCAAGCAGAATAATTCATCGTCTTCTCTCACCTACTTTTTGTGTGTGTGTGTGCGTATTTCCATATCCGACCGTCACGTTTGTACCAGATAAGGCAAGATATTGTCTGCTCGGGCAGCGATAACGACGACAAAAATGGAGATAACGCAGTAGCGCCTTTGCATTTTGTTTACTGTATGGTGAGCCACATGCTGCTTCACCCAGATTTTGCTCCCCCTGTCAATCAGCGAAGAAATCATTTTTTCATCGCTTCACTTCAGTAAATAAGCGTTACATTTTATTTTAATATAAAACACACATTCAATTACATTTATAATATTCAAAGGTGGCGTCTGCTGCGCTGCGTCAGCTTAATTGAAAAATTGAGATTATTACTTTTTTTTTTCCTTTTGTCTGTCACGCTGTAACGCGTTTGTGTCAGAGCGCCTCGGATGTTTTAATAAACACGAAACTCTTTATGAAATTATACGCCGCGTTCCCTGACGCCTCTTAACCGACTCGCGCATTTGCCAATCTCTGGTGATTTTCCACTGGCAATTTTGACTTTTGTTCTTCCGCCTTTTTTCTACTCGTCTTAAAAAACAAAAAGAACATTTTATTTTGGCGGGGTGTCAAGTATGTGTTGGATTCCATCTTAATGGGCAGATGCTCTGCTGTGTCACCTGTTTGACAAAGGTGGGATGAAGTCGCAATAAGGTAATGTGGTGGTGGGTCGGGGGGGGCGAGGCGGGGGGGGGGGGGGCTGATCAGCACATTTGTGGGCTTTTCCACGTTACACACTCTCCCTGGGAGCCAGTTTTAATTAAATTGAATTGGACACGCTTTGATCGGCAGCCTGCAGCCATTGTCAAACGCTCACGCCATAAATCTTTTGCACTTTCCGAGACGCATCTCGGCCTAAAGAAAATTTCATACAAAAATTGACCGTACATTGGAATAACAATATTGAATTGAAAATGATTTTTATTAATCAACCAAAGATGGCAGCATATCATCATGGTTGCTCCGTGGCTAAAGGTAATTTACCACCTGACTTTGTGTAAGGCATCCCTATATAATAACCTCGCCGTCAGCATTTGTGCCTATATGGGGAGGCGGGTCAGCACGTTTAAAAAAAAAAAAAAAAAAAAAAATGAAATATAGCATCAGTCAAGGGTGCGGTATAAACCTGACCACTTTTTTTTTTTTTTTTTTTTTAATTTGGATTGGCAAGCCATCTGCCAGCAGGGTAATATTTTACCCACAAGTCGTTTTCGAAGTATTCCTACTCCGCACTCGAGTGCCTCTCCATCATGCTTGTCCGAAGGGATTTTTATTGAAGAACACTGAGATGGGATTGGATGCCGCGTGCGTGTGTGCGTGAGTGATTTTATTGCCGCAGCAGGGAGGCTGTGTCGCTAGGTTACAATAAAATATGTTCATTTATTTGTTGTCACAGACTCGCCGTTTGACTCCTGACGGATTTCTCGATTTCTCCCACACTTGCCGTTCTCTTTCAAAATTCACCCGGTGGCCTCCAACTTGTGCCTCTGATCGACCCACCCGCGTCCTTCTTTCGTTGGCTAATATCCGACCACCTGTGGATTCACTGAGAGTATACAAAAGAAAGCTCGTCTTAATTGTAGCAAGAAAGAAGATGGCGGGGGTCCTTCAGAATGATTTGTTTTTTTGTGTCAGAGCTGAATTCGTTCAAGGACCGAGTGATCTACGGCAAGTGCGAATCCTCAAGGTGTCAAAAAGATGCTCCGCCGACGACCCAGGGTCGTGTTTTTTTTTTTCTTCTTCTCCTTTTGAGTGTAAATCTTATGCCCTCCTGCTCTGCTCTTTCCTCGCGCCCTTGGTCTTTTCTCCGTCTCGGCCGATAAAGAGGCACAATTTATATCCGCGGGTGAGCAAAATTAAATAGACCTGGCACAAAGTGAAGATAAATGGCCAAAACACATTTTTCCACTTTGCTTATTTCCGCAGCTTTTTTTTTTTCTTTTTTTTTAAAAAGCTGTTAGACTGGCAATAATATACAGTCGCTCGATAATAACAACACGTTTTGGGGCACACAAAGGGACTGCCGGCTGGGTTTGTACCTGCCCCCCCTCTTTTAGTCACACTTCACTTAAATTAACAGATTTTGTGTGGGCATCACACAAAAAGCAGCACATGTTGCTCCAAAAAAAAATACAGAAAGCGAAAACTTCATTGCCAATAACACTTTGGGGGCAAATCAGTTAAAATTGGAAGTCAATGTTTTGTACTATATTTACATTTTTTACCGTATTGGCCCGACTATAAGATGGTGTTTTTTGCATTGATAAGTGGGGGGGTCGTCTTACATTTGGGGTCTAGACATTATACATAACGCTAGAGGGCGCTATATATCTTTAAAGTGAATGCTGAACTTAACTCCCCAGGCCAAAGCAAACCCCTGTCAGGAAGAAGAAAAAATAAAAATAGCAGTAGCACGAAGAAGAAGAATAAAAAATAGCGGTAAGAAAGAAAAGGGAAGAAAATAAGAGATAACAGAAAGTGGAGAAACGTAGCGACAATTTGGAGAAAAGAGGGTTGAAGCTTGGCTAGGTTTTTTCAAACTCAGGGTTGTCTTATATTCAGGCCAATACGGTATTATTGGGCCGCGAACATACATAGCATGGGAGTGGCAAACAAGCGGCGAGCGTCAAATTAACACAACAGGGCAGAAATTGGAAGTTGCTCTTACAGCCGCGTGACAATACCGGCAAACCCTCACCCCAAAAGGGACTTTTTGATTTGTAAACCTTCAAGGGGTTTCTCGCCGCTCTCTCCCAATTTAGGCCTGACCTTTTGCGGGGCGCTCTCGACGAAATAACTTCAACTCCGGGAGTGACGCAATTAGTGTCCACATGGAACATCTGGTTCTACCGGGCCGGCTCCCGCCCCGTTCCGACGCGGGCCGCTTGTTTCGCTCCTTAATTTACCGAGGCCACCCGCGCGACTATTTATAGAGCTCGCCATGAAAAAAAAAAAAATGCAAATGAGGTCCGCTCGTAAATAACAAAAAAGATATACGGTGGCGTAATTGGAAACAGGTAGAGGGCGCTCACTTGTTATTGATGATCCCGCCTCACGTGCCCTTCTCACTCGGCCGAGAGCGCCGAGTGCCTTCGAGGACAACTAATTTATGTTGGGTGACAAGATGGGAGGGGGGGAGCATATACATCAAATAAAATGGAGGAGCAGCCGCCTGGAGCAAGAGGTGCTAATAAGTGAGGTAGCCAGCCCCTCCCCCCCGCCCCCGCCCCACAGATTGATTAACAGGTGACAACGACGCGGCCTGTCAATCACGCTCGGAATAACTGGAAACGATTGTATGTTTATGATCATGAGGCGGCTCCTCGTTAGTTTAACTGCGACACGTTTGACACGCCGTACTTGAATGAAGCGGCCGGCCGTATGTCTCCACGTCATTTTTTTTACGTTTTTAGTCTCGTGTTAAAATTGAAAAAAAAACAATTTTATGATGTCATCGGGAGGGCCATCTGTCTAATGAAGTGCGACATCCAAGCACATGGCGAATTTGCATGAGCCGCTCACGCTGCGTTTGTGAAAAAAAACGATCACATGGTTCATCAGGAAAAATCGTTTCTATCTGGCCTGTCACTTCATTTCACTCTGAACGATTAAGATTTCTTTCTTTTATTCATTCGACCACTTTTTTGGTCGTTCTTTCCTCGCACAAGGACCAAATCTCTCACATGTATCGACCGCCGTCCCTAAAGGCGGCGTATTGTGTCACATGGCGGGTCAATCTGTTTGCAGGCCGGCGATGAGCATTAAGACCGGCGTGTCCCCCCCCCTCCCCTGTCCATTTTCCGCGTTTAACCGGAGCTTGACAAAGCATCCACCTCCAGGTGTAATATCCCGAGAGGCCTTCTCTTCCTCTTCCAAAAATATGAGCGATGCCCAACTAGCCGCCTGTGTCACTCCAGCTCGTTGGCGGCGGGAGTGGCGTAGCGCTCTTCATCACTTCTGAACAGAATGAGATTTCCTCAGAGACGCGGCGCCGCCTCCGCCATCTCATCCTTTTTGCGCCCGGGTCCCGGACGTCACCTCCGATGGCCGGCGGCTCATCACAAGGCCCGCTTGTTGTGGACATATGTCACCTGAGACGCAGGGACAAGTGTCTGAAGCCTCAAGGGGGACGAAGAACGTCTCACATGTCCTCCTTGTGTTTTATTTCATTCCTTTGTGATTGATGGTGGACAATTTCTTTAGCTTCGTGCTTTTTAATGGAGTGGCTTTACGGGGAAAATTGGCTGGAGAAGCTCGTACAGGGGGATCCGGAGTTTATGATGGAGCTTATGGACAGGAAGCAGGGAAATAGTTTGCGTAATAGTGTAAAGGAATTGGATTTGTCCCTGAGAAGTGTTTTTGTCCATTTTTTTTGTGTCCAGAAAGCTTTCACCATCTTCAGTTATTCATTCGCAGCTTACGACGAATCAGCGTAGGTTGGTCAAAAAAAATGTTTACAGAAAATCTTTTTTGTCCGACTCTGGATTTCATCAGCCTTTAACACACACAACACGGTTCACGCTGTGACCTTGTCGAGCTATGAGTTATGAGACTTTTATGTTTTATGGCCAGTCATCAAACTTCTCCATTGTGCCGTGCCCACACGCCATCGTGGAAAAGTCCAATTCTCTGCAAATTAGTGTCGCCCATCTGTATAGTGCCGAAAAATTTGGAAGCCATCGGACAAATTATGAAATAACTTGTTAACGACTCCAATTTTTTTAAGGCTCCAAATTTCGAGACACATCCGTCCATGTCGATTTCATCCGTGGCACATTTGAAGCCTTGGTAATGTGTCAGACTGTTAGCTTTTTTTTTTTTTTTTGTGCTGACACCTCCATCATGCGGCGCCTGGCGGGGTGATGACAGAATGACAGAACGTCGTCAGAAACCATCTGTGTCCGGTCATGAAGGCCAATGACAAACGTCCATCACCTGATTAGTTTGAGACCAAAAGAAATGGCTTTCTTGGAGGCAGATTTGTCTTTGGAAACGCTTAACGAGCCCCAAAATGGCCGCCGTGTTCGAACCCCAATCGGTAGAATCGTTCTCTGATTGACCTTCATCAAAGGAACATCGTTTTGGCCGCTCTTACACGGGGAATTATTTGGCGCTCAAGAGCCCAAACGATCCGAGGCATTGATTAACAGCGGCCCGGCCGAGACCCGCGGCGGTTATTACCAACTCCGTCACGCCATTTTTAATGGAAACCAGGCGGGGATGAAGGCATGCATCATCAGCACCAGCACGCTTCTGAATGATTTATCAACAGCGATTTTGGCGCGGGAACCCGTGCGTTTCGTTTAACGAGCGAGTTTGAGCGCGGCGGTGGGGAATTAATAAGCAAATAATTGGCGACAAAGCGGCACGTCATTGCCGTGAAATATGGCGGCCGAGAAGCGCTGTGTCACGCTCACCCGCCGCTTACGATTGGCGGCAGGGGTCAGCGGCTGTTGTCAAACTGAGAGCGTCTTCTTCTAGCAGCCCATTCCCGTAAAGATCTCCAAAATATTGCGGGAAACGTTTTCCGTGACTCACACTAGAGGTTTTAGTTGCCCTTTTTCACAATCAACCCAATATGTGTTCATTTTGTCCATTTTTCTCGGCTTGGCAATTAAGATGCCAGATTGAAAGGGAAAACTTGATTTGCTTTTAAGAGCAAGAAATAAGAAGTCAGTCTCACTCGAGTGAGAAATGACTGGAACAACAGCCCACGGTTATTTCATTCGTTCGTTCATTCGTTCGTTCGTTCGTTTATTTATTTGTTATTTATTTGTGCGCCGAATGGTAAGCAGATACGCAGTAGCTTTTTTTAATCGCTGAAAAAATGATTGAAAACAAATCCGACTTCCCGATGCGGACCAAAGTCCGAAACGGGTTGTGCAGATCCGGCGTGTGTGTGTGTGTTCCTTTTAAAGGGACGAACGCCGGCGAATACAAATTGCAAAGTGACTTACGAAGGTTTAAAAGCAGCTCTCATTAAGCTCTCGCCCTGTGACCTTCCCAAAGTACTGACGGCAACCCCGATCGACTATCTGTCGGTGATTCATGCTTAATTTTGACACTTCACGCATAATAAATATATAGATTAAAACATCACGCATAAAAGAAACTCCAATGTTAAAACCCGTTAGCTTTTGATCCAGCTAGCATGTTAACTTTTCACACACCGTTGTCGAACGAAGAGACCAAATCTGCAAAATCTTTCCAACTAACTCGAAAATTGCTCAGTTTGAAGAGTGGCCTGGTGGGAAGGGAGGGTAAGAACATCGGAGAGTGCACTTGACCCTCAAAGCACCCCCCCGATAAAAGGCCTTAATGGTAGCACGCAGCGGAGCTCCAGGCTGCTACGCAACCGCCGCCACTTGCCAACGTGGGTAGTCAATCAAAGTTTCCGACTGCGGTTTTAATGCCCGACGCTTGGAAACCAGGTGATACGGTTTCTTCAACAGAAGAAATTCCCGTGTATGTTTGAGCGTGTATGTAATCACGCTTGTCGCCCATCCCTCTCCTCCTCCTTCTTAGCCTCCCCCCTTTATTTATTTACCCCGGTCTCATCCCATCGAGCGGGAGATCAGTCTGCGGAAAGGGCAGCTCGCCAAGCCGGCTCTCTGTGACAGAGGGATGCATTACGGCATTAAGACGCCTGCGAGGAGAGAGGAGGGGGAAAAAAAAAAAAAATCAATCATGCACGCTCGCTTGCATTAGCGAAGGGCACCTCTCTCTGCTGCCTCCACCTGGCTCGGATTGTTTGCCACTTCGTCCCGCCATTAGCCTCGTAAAGACGAGCGCATCTGAAAAATCGTCCCCCCCCCGTCCCGACTTGTGCTAGACAAATGGCTGCCGTTTAATTGTTGGCCGGCGCTCATCCGTTTTCCTGCCTCGTCCGTCTTTTTCAATCATCCATCCCGGGAGGACGCTCGCATGTTTGCCCGTCAAACGGCGACGGCGGATAAATTTGCCTGCTGTCGGCGGGATGACCGAGCATATCGACGTCGTGGTTGGCCTTGTGTGATTTTTGGGCCAAACTGAAGTTTGAAGAAATAATTTTTCATCACACTCAACGCCGAGTCGACTGACAGAGACGTTCAAGGCGGATAATTACCGTCAATGACACTTAAGTGCGAGACCTTGCGAAATATTTGAACCATGTCAGAAGAAAAAAAAAAAAAATACGCTTTTTAATCATCTCCCCATGTCTTCTGAATTGCCTTGAAACCGCTTCATGGCTTAATTCTCAATAATGCCGCAGCCGAGATGAAGTGGCACGGAAACAGCTTCAAAGTGTAAAAAGTCAAACATCCTTCAAAATCTGAAATATTTATTCAGACGCTGCGCCGGTTACTATGGCGACAGTATCGTTTATGACAATCGACAGAAGGCTCGTTCAAACATTACTTCGTCGTTTAAGGCTTCAAATTTACTCCGCGGTAAATTTAGCTTTTGTGTTTGATCCTAAACTGAAATGATTTTTATTTTTGTTTTTGTTTTGACTTGACCACACTGATGAATAATTGCAGTATTTGCCAGCCCGGTATTATCAGCATGATGCCGACACGCTCTTTTGTTTACAACTGTAGTCCCGAGAGAGAAGACCGGCAGATCCGGAGAACATCTTATCTGTGTTGGTTGTAGAACACACCATTTTATATATTGTATCGAGCAGCTCCGTAAGATAAGATGGAGTCGATACAGCGGCGGCGGCGGCGGTTCGTGGCGGCTTCGCTCCTCTGCTTTTGGCTCAAACACTTTATTCATCCCAACATTAACGATCGGCCTTTTTATTTACTTCTACGCCGGTCTTTTCTCTTTTGTTTTACGCTTTTAATTAAATCGTTTTATGCGGGAAAACGATAAGGGGTTGATTCTAGACGCCAACTTATTTTTTTGTAACGGCTGCTAAATATTCCTCCGGCGTCCCGCAAGCATGTTGCGGTTTCCACGCAGGCGGCACCGGGTGAAATCGTCAGCCGTGTAGCTGTCAAGATTGCGCTTGAAGATGATCGGACAAGATGACCCGACTAGGGGGAGGGAGGGGGAGCGCCGAAGTGACAGCGACTAGCCCCGGAGTGATGAGGTGACTCGTGTGTGTGTGTTTGTCAAACATGACAAAAGGGGAGTAACATGGTTTCAAAATCGAAATTTTGTTTCATGCAATTAAAAAAAACACCTTCCATTATCCTCGAGCGTAATTATGAAGAAATCGTCGGTATCCCATCAGCCCGCCGTCGCCATTCAAATAGGATTGGATCTGCTTCTTGTCAAAATGATGGCACTGAAAATGTAAAATGAAAAATTGCAAGTGCTCTGTATGACCTCGGGAGGAGCACAAAATGGATGCCCCCCCCCCTCCTGCATCATTCGTTCTCCAACATAGCGAGACAATATTTGGAAGATGGCCAACGTGAGTGGCATTTATTTCAAATTCCACGACACGCCAAGACGTTTTAATTAGGTGTAAGGCATCGCAATTTGACTGAGCGCAATCTCACTAATTATGCATCCATGTCACCATTCATCACAGCCGGCTTGGCATTTAATTAGTCGCCGATCTACAAACGAGCCATTATTAACGTCCAAATCAAATAAACCCCAGCTAAAAAAAAAAGCTTACATCTGCAAAAAAAAAAATCCTAACTTTACTTTCCGCATGACTTTCTTCTCACACCATCTGGCTGCTCTATTTTTTTTTATTTTTTTTTTAAACAGGCGATCTCAAATGCCTACTGGCCTCTCCAAAGGGCTTTCAAAGGTTATGAGCTCATTAATTGGAAAGGGCTGAAGACGAAACCTCTATTTACTGTCTGTAATACGCACTCTGTTTACCCGCCGCTGCCGCCGCTCTATTTGAGCGCCCCCTGAAATGGGAACGCGGCTTCTTCACACACTTCCGCGCTGGCCGCCATTATTTCTCTTGATGGCGTAAAGGCCTTCTGTCTGTTTGATAACCTCGGACTGTCCCGTTGTCGTTCGACGTCTTCTCCCGCCGCTAGTTAAGATCCAGCCTCTGTCAGATGGCACCAAATTCCACACGGTGTCAAGAGCCCTTTTGTTTTTTTTCCTGACAGAACTAATCAAGCCCCCCTGGATGAAAAGTGTCCGCGGCGGGTTGTTCATCCTGCCGAAGCACGTAATTTTCTCCACCCTTCTGTGTGATTCAGCTCCTCCTTTAAAGTCTGCTTTTTGTGACGGGGCGTAAAAAATAAAGGCGTGCGGTAAACACTCTCAAATGTTTCAGACAGGGTGGGGGGGGAGAAGTCGGGAGGGTTCGCGGCGGATGTCTTCTTTGTTTGCGGACAATTGGTCATACTTCCTTCCGTATTTTCACACTCACCGCCATCTTCGGTATTCCAGTCGTCTTCACGCTTTGGGTTATAATTGCTTATTGACCTGGCAAATCCATACATCCATTTTTCGTTGGCTTATCGGGAGGCGAGCAACTTTAGCAGTCCGGACTTCCCTTCCGGGGTAATCCCAACGTGGTCTGTTGGGTCTCCACTTGGGTCTCATCGCTCTACCAAGCGCGATCTTCAACAGCTAATCGATGTTAATCTTTGCCGGTTACGATTGGGTTTTTCTAGTTAACGGACGGCGGGCGTCGCTTTGCTCTCGGCGGGGGGGGGCCGAGCGATGTCGTTGAAAACAAAAAATCACATCAAACAAGTGGCAATGGCCCTGTCAGCAAAAGGAGCCATCATGGCGCCGTTTTATATGCGGCACCTTTGACTCGCCTCGCCTGCTCAATAAATAAGATACGGGGCTCGACATTCAATTTTAGAGGAATGCACCTGAGTGATAAAGCTGAGTTATGAATCAGACTACATTCACAGCAGAAGAGCGGCAAGGGGTATGACTGATTGCGGGACATTTCAAATTCACCCTCGCCGTGCGATGATAAAGCGCAGCGTGGACGCACGGCGCGGCACGGCACGCCCCTCCCTTTTTTTTTGTCAGCCGTTGTTTTGCAGCAAACGCCGCCGCCGTGACTTATTCGCCTTCCCGCTTATTTGCTTTCACCGTGCGCACGTCCCTGTCGCCATTTTCCAAAGGTGAAATTACGCTGAGCCCAGCAGGAAAGTAATGAAGGCACAGCAAGGCAATAAGGAGCTCGCCGTGAGCTTGCTTTACAGAATCAACTATTCCAGAGTTCAAGAGGCGCCGGCCGGGCTGACTCAAAGCAATGCTGGAAGAAGCCAAATCCCACCAGGTGGAAGGAGACAAATTGGCAAACGGATAAATCACCGGTCGGAGAGTTGCTCCCTCTTCAAAATTCGATGCAAATTCTCCAAAAGGCTTTCCCCGTCCGTGCACATTAATCCCGTTCGCAGCTTGAATTAAAAATTCCTTTGGTTGCACCGCCTGGCCTGGCCTGAGGTGGTTCCACCCGCACTCTTAACGCTCTCCACATAATCACAACGTTGCCGCCGCTGAGCAGGAAGTGAAATGCTGGCTAAAAATGTGAATTAGTGCCCGCTGGCCTGATTTATACGCCGCCCCGCAAGGATCGGCGTCTAATCCCAGCCTCAGCTGCTCTCGCAGGCCTCTGCCGGTGGGGTGGCAAGTGTGCTGCTGAGATGCCGCCGCAGCAGCCAAATTGGAGGCTTTTGCTATTCCCCCCCCCCCAAGTTATTTCTTTATTTATTCCCACTGAATGTGCAGCATAGCACCTCCTAGTAAAACAGTCGCTGCAATGATCGTCCCGTTTTTTAGCTGCCATTTTTTTCCCCCCCGAGCGCATTTAATAGGCAGTTGTTATGCCTCCGCAGCAACCTCCCGAGAGAAACATTGTGTGTGCATGTTCCTGGATACTCAGTACCTGCGCTGTAAATAAAAACTGTCAGCCTCCATAGTTTTATCTGTTTATCTCTTAACCCCGCAAGGTTCGTCCCCACCTGAGCTTCACTCACCCGCTGACTCGAATAGGCTCGGTTCAATATGTCTTTAATTAGCTACGCCGAAGCTACAAAAAAAAAAAAAAATGGACGCCGATTCCAATAGCAAGCAGCAATTGATTGCGGTCTAAAGCAATTAAGGTGTCACGCAGCTAGCTAGCGCCACGCCGGCGGCGTCGGCAATGCCACTTTTCTGGAATCAATTTGTCGTTTTCAGGGACTAAAATATCAAATGGAGTCGATTCGCAGCAAGGTATTGAATAAGGGCTAGCCAGTAATGTAATTGTTGTTTAATTCAAATGGAGAAAAAAAAAACAAAAAAAAAGAAAGGCGCCTTTCACTATGTGCGTGTGCGCTAATGGGCTCAGGCTGACACTTATTACGTACAGCGTATCGGTAATGTGTCCAGCGAAATAAAAGGTCCATTTTATAGATTTAAGCTTTGTCTTGGAACTTCCCCCAGCTATAATTCATTGCATAATAAAACACCGAGCAGGTCATTTGGACTCGGGAGAAGAAGCCATCATGAAAACATTTTCACGCCTTCTTGGTGTTCTCCTGAATGAACACGGTGTTAGCCCCATCCCAGAATTTGGTCCACCATCTTGAAGAGAATGAAGCCAATTTGCAGTCCTGTGCATCATCACACGATCCCAGCCGGCGCTCTGGCTGTACCTCGGAGGCTGCTAATGCACTTTCACTCTTTCCCCATTACCTTTTAAGGGGGGGGTTGTTTACTGTTTCATAACGGAAATTGGATTAAAAACAATGAAATTTGGCCGACGTTCCGGAGAGTGCAAAGTCTCCGAAGTGGACTTTTTAAATAAACAAAATGGACGCTGAAAACCGTTAGCACCTTTAAACTTCTCATTCTCCAATTGCCCCAGATGTCCAATATACGCTTCCAGGTCCATTCATCTCTATAAACTGTGACGCCCCGGGCCAAATGTATAGGCGGCGTTCCCAATTTTCCGCTCTTCCTTTTGACGGCATCACGCGGAGCAAACTGTATCTCGTCGGCAATAACGTTAAGCGCTCGTTGATTCATGCGCCGCAGTCGCGACATGACACGAATTGCCTCCATCAAACGGAGAAAGGACGTCACCCTTGCTCCATTCTTGCTCGGCGCTTATTCAATCACAAGCTAATCAACTCCATTTTCTTCTGGACTGTGATAAATTGTAGTTCATCAAGGCGCTCTGCCATGATGGTCACATCGCTTCGGGGGGGGGGTTGCTCGGTGAGGGCGTCGGAAATATTCCAACTGTTCGTGTCTCGGGGGGGGATCGAGATGAGAGTATGAGGCCATCACTTCAATAAACTCCCCCCCCATTGCGTAATGCAATCAGCATTTATCAGCTTGTTTTCTCGTATAATGGCCGACTGTCCAATCGTATCATCTCCTCCATACATCGATTCCCCCCCCCTCCTCGACCTCCCCACCACAACACTCAAATGTTTTCAGCAGCGTGTTATGCGTCTACTGGAGGCAGAATTTGTGAAGTGTGACAAAATGTCTTCCAACTAGACGGCCAGAGGTCCTCAAGGGGGTCATCCTCTTGGCCCGAAACTCCTCCGACATCACGTCGAGTCAGTTTGCCTCGGATCCAAACGCCGACTCTTGTTTAACGCCAGACGCATCTCTAAACTCCCGCTGTCGTTCCAACCCGGGCCAGCAGGAGCCCTCATTTTCCAAAGCGTCATTAATCTTACTTTCCCCTCAGCCTGTCCTCCTACTCTCGCAGGGTGGCCTCCCCCGGGCGCTCATTTAGCTCCCCTTTACTGTACAGACCTCACTCCAGTCACCTCCAGATGTACTCTGCTCTTTCTCCGTATCGAGAGCGAGAGAGGAAAATGGTGTTGAGACTTTATCATGACTCAGCACATTCGTACATGCAAATTTCGTACTGTCAAATTAATTTCCCGTATCAGCAATTGTATGGCTGTGTCTTACATTCAGCTCATATTTATATAAAAAGAATCAAAGTAGCATTAAAGGAGTCACTATGCCTCCATGTGACAACAACCGGCCCAGAATTTTTCTTTCTTGCAAAGAGGCCTATCGAGATTTTTTTTTAGACTGAATTTCACAAGGTGTGCGCACACTTTCCTACCTTGGCAGGAGTAGCGAGGCGTGACTCTTTTAATACTCTTCAACTTTGCTCTCTTATGCCTCCCAGAACAAAGTTTTATCGCATTAATTGCCAGCGGACACCTTTTAGCTGACAGACGGAAGTGAACTCCGAGGGAAACGGCACATGTGCTTTTATTTTATGATAAAGCTCTAATGATGTGTCGTGTTTTCGCGACCCGCCTTCCTGATGGTTTCAGCGCTTGGGCGCGTCGGAGAAATGAGAGTGACCGCTGTTTTGCTATCATACTGTCGAAAAGTATTTTTGCAAATGGAGTCACCCGCACTTTGAAATAGTCTAGCTTTTTTTTTTTTCGGACGACGAAAATGAAAATATGAATCCAGAGCGAGCGGAATAATTTGTCCCAATGAGCCAGTCGTCTGCGCTCAGGTAGCGGGTCTGATTTTTACTCGGATCATTACTCCCATGCTAATTATCCCAATGACTTCTGTGCCCTAGAGTAATGCTAGCAATAATACATGAGCACCTATCCGGTGGTTTAAATCCCTCTCTTTTCTACTTCCAAGGCCATTTTGAAAGCTAATTAATGCACACGAACTGTTTGCTTTGCACCGAGCTGAGAAATGTGCTTTAATAGTCTCCTCGGGGCAACAGTCGGCCGCCGCTTCACAATAACTGTAATTATTAAATAAAGTGAAGGTCAGCGGGAGGGAGCAAGCGACCGCTGCTCGACGTGTCTGCCGTCGCACCCGAGAAACAACAAGTGCCGCCGCCACTTTATTGTTCTCAAGCTACCGATATTTAGAATTGGCGGTTGAGTAAATGCGTTTAGGGGGGGAGGAGGCGGTTGTTGTTGTTTCAACACATATTATTATTGACTATCCTCGCCAAGCTTTGTTTAATAATTAGAGTTATTGTGGGCGGGCGGTTTTGTGGTTGACGATCATTAAAAAGCGATTGAAGTCTGCAAAAAGCTGGAGGCTCTCGCGCTCTCTCTAAATGAGACTGATTAATTCTCCCAAAGCGTTTGATGACCGCACGGCAACGAAGGTGACACCCATGGTAGAGCTGCAGGAATTTACGGCAAGTAAACCGTGTCGTAGCAATCTCCCATAGTTTTTATTTTTCAAGGGCCATGGTGATAATTTCAAAAACACTCAACTCCTACTATGAAGCATTTGACTACAAGTAGGGTGCTTTTGAGATTGTTTTTTTTCTGGCACCGAAGCTCTTATTCAAGGTAAAGTACGTTATTAGTTGCTAACCCTTGAAGTATGTCAAGTTTAGCACCGGGTACAATCTAAAGGGTTCACACAGAGAATCAGAACATTCCAGCACGGTGCCTTGTGTAACAAGATGTATTTCGCTGCGTTCCCCGCACAGCGAGGGGAGAAATTGTCAGACGCAAAAGCCGACGAGCCTCGAGGCCTCGCAGCAGGTGACGTGCACAAACGAAAGAAATAATTGGTAAATAGTCCCGCGTATTCGCTTTTTAAGCAACGACGTCAGAAGCGCGTGACAGCTCAAATGCGACAAAGTCGGATGACGGTTTGTATTTCGGAACGGAGCGGCAGTTCGGAGACTGGAGCAAAACGTTCCAAACGTTGCTCACATTGATTTTGTCGTGTTCTCCGTCGCCATTCATTTTTTAAGCCCTCTTGTTTGCTCTGTGCCTCGGGGCCGGCGCTTTAATAAACTTGGTGATGGCGTACCCGCTCTTGTCGCCTTCTCGATGATCGAGATGAATAAATGAAGAGGTAGGGAGCGGGGGGGGAGGCACCTTCGCCACCGCCGCCTCATGTTTCCGACGCTTTCGTATCGCTTCCCCCAGCTGTATTTATTCCACTTCTGACAGGAAGCGTAATCCTGAGTGACTAATAGACAGGTGCGGCGACGGAAAAGCCGACTTGCGCGTCATACCGGCGGCGAGGCGAGGATGAAGAAATCATTCCTATCAAACACACAACAATAGAGATCACCAGTAGATTTACCCGACTAGTTCACTTTTGATTTCAGGGGTTAGTTCTAAGCCAGGGTCAGAGATTCAATACACAAATCCATGGCGGTGTTTGTACATACATGCATGAACATGTTTGTACACGTTTTTTTTTTTTTCCGGTCTGGGAATTCGCCGCGCGGCAGCCGCTGGCTTCTCCTCTCCGCACAAAAAAAAAAAAATCAATCATGCATTCTCATTATCGGCCTTCGTTGGTCACCGCAGACACAGGCGTGATGGCCGCCCGCGTGCGAACCGCTCATTAGAAGTGACACCTCCGCGTGTTTTTTTTTTTTTTTCTTTCTGTAGCCGACATTTTGACTTGTTATGGCAGCTAACAGCAAAAAGTATTTTAGGCTGACGCGTGGATCTGATACATGTAAATGCGGCGGGTCAAAATCTTTTTTTTTTTTTTTGGGTTAAAAACAAAAAAATCCTGACTGCCAGGCTGCTCTATTTCTACTTGTGCATTTTTTATTACGACTTATTTTGACCTTTGCGATGCCGTGATGTTTCTCAACGATCGTAAAATTCTCAAATCTTCTGGATTTCAAATTTGAGTTAGGACATCAAAATAAATGAGTTTTCCACCCATATTTTGGTATCTGTGTTTTTGAGGTTCTATCAGCTCCTCCTGCTTGTTGTTGAAGAAATGTCAAGCTCATTAATAACTTGACAAACTTGTAAAATTGCCTTCCAACTTTCCACAGGCTACTGTTTAATTAAACCGCTGAGCAGATGGCGCCTTTTGGAAAGCGTCTCCAATGGCGGCATATGCATGAGGAGTCATTAAACTTGACTCTGGTGAACCTCGAGAGTCGCACCTCCTTCTCCCCTTCTTCCTCTTCCTCCTCACCGTCAAACTGATAATTGTCACCACGCCCGGTAAACACGCCGACTGGATTCGTTCCAGTGAGCGGAAAAAAGGAGGAGGATCAATTTGCGTGCATCCCGGCTGATGGAAGAGCTTAACAATTTCTCTCGTCAAACAAAACCACCAATACTGACTCAGCCTTAAAAGGAACTTTCTTATATCGGCAGCGCTAAGGGAAATAAAAAAAAGAACCCAGAGCTATGCTAAAGTGCAGAGGACGATTAATGTGAACGGCCGTCATTTTAAAATGAACTCAGAAAACCTGGACGCGTTTTATCTCGAAAACTGCACACTGGACTCGAGGACACCATTTCAAAGTAATTCAAGGAATTTTTCTTTGTTGAGGGTTAAATAAGAGTAGTAAAAAAGGTCGTATTCGGATTTGCCATGAAATGAATAACCTTGCATAGAAACCTTGCTTTAAAAAAAAAATGGCTAAAAATTTAACAAGGTCCAATGTGTAATTAAGAAACGTACTTTCAGCGCCCGCCGGGCAAGACACAAAAGCTGATGAACGCGTGATGTCGAGACAAACTGGCTTGGAAATATTTAAAGATACACTAATGATGAACCACATGCTGCTTCACCATGATCACATGACGTATGTAAATTAGCAGCGGTGGGGGCGATGAAACAGCCGGCTCGACGTCATCCCGCTTTAATTGACACGTGGCGGAAAGCCAAGCTCGCTCCCTCGGATCCCACCTGAGCCCTCACCTTGTCACTTTTTGACTTTATTAGCCAGCCGGCTTCTGGAAATAGCCGCAATATTTGGATTCGTCTTAAAAAAAAAATCGATATTTTTCCACCACGCCCCTTCAAGTTATCATCAAACAGGCCAGTTTGCATATTCATCTGGCATTTTCCATTTATTTATTTCTTCTATTTGACTATTGAGGCCATCTGTCTCTCACATGCTGTTTCCTCTCGCCACTTTTGAATCCACCACTTTACGACGCCGCGTCGCCATCTGCCAAAAGTCGTGTTTTGAACGTGACGATGCACCGTCGCTGTCATGTATGCAGATTTAAACGAGATTTAAATCACGACTAGGGACGGGAAATCAACCCCCTCCTCGTTATACGGAGAAGAATTTCCATGCAAACATTTCAAAGTCCTTTTTTTTTGCATAATCTCTCCTCTCCTGAGGGATGCCAGTTCTAGAATGCGTTTCCATTCTTGGCCTCTAAGTGTCAGCATTCCCCGCTTTGCCGCCCGCCGCCGCCGCTCTCCATCTTCATGTGTGCTCATAAAGGAGTCGGGCTCGTAGTCAGCAGACGCACACGCACGCCGCCGCGTAGCCACACAGCCGGCCGGGCTCTCCTCCTTCTCCTCCTCCCCCGGCACGCTCCGAGAGGACCCTTGTGACCGTGTCGTCCGCTCCCTCTACTCCCTCCTCCTCCTCTTCCTCCGAACGCTTGTCTCAAAGTGCTTTCGCCGAGCGTGACAGCGCAGAAGTTTGGTCCGGGGGATGCGCGCGGCTCTCCAGCCGGTTCCCGAGGCTCCGTCTACCCGCGGGCTGCTGTGACCTCACCAAGGACGGCGCAAGTTCAAAGCCCCTGGAAATGGACCTCCAACTGGAACCATCTAATTAATTTCAAGAATTTTTTTTTTTTTTGGGGGGGAGGAATTGCACAGGGCGAACTGGACATTGTTGGACCACTATTTAAGCGTTCATCAACATCTCCGTTTCCAGGCTACCATCAGCACAAGCGGCACTTGTTGTCTTCTGCGCGGCTGTCTTGTGGGACCATGTCGCCTGGCTCTTGGAGCTCATCGATGTGGCACGCCACGTGGATATTATCTCTCCTCTTCGGCACCCGCTGCACGCTTGGTCAAGGTAAGCAGCAAAGGGAGGGGGGATAGGGGTGAGGGGTGGGGGGGGCAAACAGACATTAGTAAATCTCACATGACTGACTAACAGGTGCATTTTGACCTTTACAAAAATGAAAGTATCTCACATTGTTTCTCAAACTGTTTAAAGAATTAGTCCAGAATACATTTAGGTGATGATTTAAGGTGTCTGATCTTCTCCACAACTCACCTCGGATGTTCGGATTAGGCTGGGTATTACGTTTCAAGATAGACTCGATGGTTCTCGCTAAAAAAAAAACAAAAAAAACAAACAAGGCGGATAGCCGCGAGGGCACGTCCGAGCGGCTGACATTTACAGGAGCCGGGTAATCGCGTGTGCTCAGGATTAACAGTCCCGACATTGCCCGATTCCTTAGCTTTCCGCTCAGGCGCTCTCTTAACCAAGCACCCAGGAGATGTTTTATTTTGGCCCGTGGTTGAAAGTGACCCCGCGTGGGAGAGAACGTTTTTTTTTTTTTTTTAACGATCAACCAAGTGAAACGCTTTTTTAACGACGGGAGAACGGCCTTGGAGAGCCATCAAGTCTCGCCAAGCGGAGACGGATGGCCTCATCCGGTCTTTAAATACTACAGAGTCCATGATTTTAGTTGAATTCAATATCAGGGTCATTGCTCCGACTTGGCTTTCGGGTTCTGTTGGGTAGTTTCCAGGTGTGGTGGTCTCTGTTAGGTTTATTTTGGGACTTGGAATCTTGTTGGGCAGACATAGCCATGCTAATAGATAAGCCCTCCAGGCCTCTTTGGGAAAAGTACTCCAAGGCCCTTTTTTATTATCATCCTTGAGGGAATTCTTTAATTTTTTATTTATTTTTTACAAACTCGGACATGCAGGTCTTCTGTTGGCTTGCTTGACTAAGTTGTCGATACTGATGTAAGAACCTAATCCCTTTTTTGAAAACTCTTACTGAAGCTTAAAAGCCAAATCGAAAGGACGCGTCTCAATGTCTCTTTTAAAATGAACCTCATTGAGTTCTTCAAGTCGTCATTTGTTAGCACGATACCAACGTCTTTTTTCTTTTTTTATTTGATAATAAAAGCGACGAGACCTCCCTGCCAGCCATCAGACGTCACCGGCGGATGTGATTTCTTTGATTTGTCACTCCTTGTAATTGACAGCAGGGTGATGTCTGCTTTCTCAGAGCACCTGTGTCCTGGAAAAAAAAAAAAAAATCTTTGCTGCCAGCACTTTGGGAATGAGTTTTCGCTCCTCATCTCTGGAAGGGGGTAAAAGAAAACCTCTCGAAAAAGTTGACTTGTATAGTCCGACTGGTCATGTTTTGACCATGTGAACTTAACTCGTAGCTTCAGGTAGAGCACATGTACCAATTTGACCTTCAACCTTTGCTAGCTCAACTGTTTTTTTAGTACGTTGGATGGAATTCAAAATCAATAGTACTCTGCTGCTTTCGCTTGTATAAAAAAAAAAAAAAACAATCTGTTAAGAGCTTGAAGGGATTCTCAATAGTGACAAACTTATGATCGAAAATCCGCCGGCGAGGAATGTTGTCTCGGATTGCAAACCGGTAAATTTGGAAATACCAAATAGAATAACGAGAACACCACCGCCGAACGTCGAGAAGTACTTAGTGTCCAGAACTTCCTGCCACAAAAGTCCCTTTCATAATTGAATGTGGCAGGTGCAGATAAGGTCAGAGCAAAATGGCGGCGCCATCTAGCTCATCGGAGGGTTCGCCCGAATGACAAAGGTGCAGAATAATCAATGTCATTCCCCCCCCCCCCCCCCCCCCTTTCAAACGATCTGCCCAGCGTCTTCCTAATTTCCTCATTGCATGGCGAGCCGCTTCTCATTTGCCGTGCCGACACGCGGGGGGGGGGGAGTTTCCATCCCGCGTAACTCACCGGAAATGACTGACCGATTTGATGAATCGATTTGGAACAGTGCAATTTTCTCTTGTCAGTTGAGCTAAAAATTCACAAATCTCTCGATATAGTACATTTGGGGAAAATATGATTCAGCAGACTTTTGATGTTTCCTTTTGCTATTAGCTACAAGATCTTCCCGAGTTTTGCTTTTATTTACTCGCAGCGACAAATGCGCAATTGCCGCTCGCGTTTCATGCTACATTTCGCGGAGGTGGCGGAGGTTGAAAAGCACCTTTTGTACTTAAGCCTTGTTTTGCTACAGCTGCTTGACTTCATATTTTTTTAATTCTCTTTGATATGTTAAAAGTAAAATGCTAATATTGTGTATTCTGCTCCGCTTTTGAAGCTGCTGGCGCTTTTTTTTTTTGTTTTCTTTTTTTCCCGCTAGCGCTAACAATGTAAACTCATTTGAAGGAATCTTGTCAAGTCACATTTTCCAGTATTTGACTTATTCTCTGCTTAATGACTCGATACTCTCCAAAAGTCCACATTAGCATCTGGAAGCCTTCAGCAGTGATGTCATCACGCGCCTTTCCAAAAAAAAAAAAAAAATGCCCGACTTGAACTTTCAGGCTTTAATGCGTGCTGCGACCAGCAGGGTGGTCGACGGCCTCACCCCTGGTTAAATGAACCAGAAAGCGAGCTGGAGCCTCGGCGGGAGGGGGGGCGTTCATGCAGATCTGCGCCTGTCTATAATCTAAATCCGGGAATCTCGGGAGGTCACCTTGTGAACCTTATGATTGCACGGGAGGTGTTTTATAAAATGTCAACGTGTGTCTAATTTGCGGCTTAGCTTAGCCTCGTCGTCGGCAGCATACTTACCAAAGGTTGCATCTACCTATTCATAATCCGTTCCAAACCATTTATGTTTGGTAACACATGATTGGAGGGGTTAATTGTTGACGTTTAATTGTGGTTGTCACTATACATCGTTGGCATTGATAGAGATGATTTTTTTTTTTTGCATCATTTGCAGGGGTTACAATTTGGCACTCGATGATGATGTCATCAGAGGGTACTGATCACACGGCGTTTTTTTTTTTGCCTTTCCCCCACGACAGTTGGATTAATCAGACGTAGCCATATGCAAACGTGTTGCAATTACGCCGCAATCCGAACACGGCAAACAGCTGTCGTCATGTTCCGAAAAAGACAGAGGACATTCCAAATTGCCTTCGCTTTGATTTGTACGGCGCTTTGATTTGGCAAGAGATTGTGTTTTACGCAGTCCTAAAGATAAGTGATAAGTCTTTTATCGCTTCCAGGTGGTTGCGAATGATGTCCGTTTTTCTTTTTGAGATGAAAGGAACTGCTTTGAAAATCATGTTTTTAGTCCTTGCTCAGTAAAAAGTCTTTTTTTTTTTCCTTTTGAGATTCTGACAACTTTTTAAGCGTCCCTTTTCTTGTTTGCAAAACCCGCTGTTAACCGCTAACAATATTTCACCCGCTAAAAGCTCCGCGCTGCCGGGACTCATTCTTCATTTCGTCAATGTTTCGACACTTTTGCTTTTAAAACGTGACTTGTGCTTTGACTTTTCACAAATGAGTCATTTTCAAGGTTTGAATCATGCTTGGGAGTTGTTCAAATGCAAATGTTTTTCTATTAGTCGAGGCGTAAGTGACACATTCTGACACTTCATTGTTTTCTTTTTAATTTCCAAACGAAAGAAAAAAAAACATCAAGACTTCTATAAGTGCTTACATTTTGAACCAATTTAATATCTATTTTCTTCGTGCGGCTGGCTTTGCGGAAAAACAAAACTAGGCTGTATTATGTTTGCTAATACCCCGTGCTAATTTCTTTCGATTCGTCAAATTAGCGTCGCACGTGACCACTTAGCGCTCGGAGTGGTTGTCGCTTAATGGGGGTGACCTCACGATAACGGGAGGTGTCAGCGTGAGAGGCGGCTGATTAGTCGCGTGACCTTACCTGACCTCGGACGCGGCACGCTAACAGCTAGCTCGGAGGCAACGACGGCCGCAGCGTAACGCCGTAGCTAGCAGATGCCGGCAGTCACGCGCGCAAAAAGATAATCACTCTCTCAGGGCTGAGCCGAGCGGGCAGGAAGTGCTCCATCCGTCTTTTCTCCCGTCAATACTTACAATTTTAATTACACCTGAGTGCTGTCAGCCCGCCAAACCGGCAGGCAGCAGCTATTGATTCACATGCTGGCTAATTGATTAATTACGTTCAAGGGGACACTTTTCCCTTCAGCTCCATCCTTTGGATATTGCCGGCAAGTTATTTTGTTGTTGTGTTTTTTGTCGCTTCATTTCATGTGTTGCCCAAGTAGAGTGTGCCAAGAAAGTTCGGCCAAGAAAAGTTTCGAGACCATCTTTTTACCTCATAACTTGGAAATCTTCCAAAATCAATAAAGATTTTAGAGGTGCTTTTCAAATGTATAAAATAGCGGTTATTACCCCAAAAAAAAATATATATATCACAAAAGATTCATTTTTGAAAATCGTCCTGCTGGTCGAATCGTCATCAAAGTTCTCATCCTGTCCAAAAAGACATCCGACTCCATCGTCCCTCATCCCGCTCTTTCTCGTTGTTTACTTAATCAATGTGGGCCATTCTTCCTTCCCTCGGGCCGCCTTGAGGTTCTTTCGACGCAACCGTCTCGGAAAAGACAAAGCGGCGATCAAAGCCCGCCGACGTCGTTCGAGCGTCTCTGATGTTTTGATTACGGCGTCTGTCAGTTGTTCTCTATCCCTCTTGCGGTATGATTAACGATTCGGACCACGCTTCCGTACGCTCTCCCAGCCCGAGGCCCTTGCGCTGCGTGAAAAACCGAGACTGCCGCCGGCGTAGCGCCAACAAGTCCTCACTTTACCCCTTTCAAATATTTCGATTCTCGTCAATGTATTCACCCTCGGACACAAAAGATTTTGCCTGCTCGATAATCCCGAATCAAGGCTGCTTCAAAAACTTCTCCGAGGATCGTCCAAGTGTGCTTTGACGCCGTTTCGTTACACATCCGTGCGGAGGCGGCGATAGATTGAGGTAGACCGTCAACAGGAGGGGGAGGGGTTAGCGCCCAGGGATCCGTAAAGGATGAAAAGGGGTCTTGGCAGGAGTCTTACGGGGCTAATAAAGTGAAGTTCTCTCAGATTAGTTAGCTAATAGAGCTGTAACATCTTGCCGCCAGGCTGCTGCCGACCATAATAAGGAACGGGAGGCCCTGACGGATTACCTGCTGTGAAGACGCCCCCCCCACCCACCACCTCATATCTAACATCACCAATTTGCATTTGTGCCTTTCACATTTTATTTTTTCCACAGGCCTGCTTCTGCACCTGCAATCTTGAGCTTTGTCTTTTTGCAAAGCTCTCCAAAGCAAGTGAGCCAAATAGAACTTAAGTAGCTGCCAGACATTCTTCTCCTCCTCCTCCTCCTTCTTCTTCTTCTACTTCTTGATGAGCGTATCAAAGCCACTCATCTGTCCTACTTCCTTTTCTGGTCCACTTTCATGACAAGAAACCTTTCGAGTCCTTCCCTTAATGATTGCACTCTTATTTCCGCTCTTGCTATAATGGAGCTCTTTCCTTTCCTAGAAAACCTTTCCAACGTTCCTTCAACTTGGCCATCTTTTGATCTCGGAGCATGAGCGACATGCTCTGTTGACGTCACCACCCAAATGTTAGTTCTGTATTTGATTTTGAGTTGGCGCAATGTCTTACTATTGTGGAAATGGACCAAAGAATGAAATTATGGAGCACAAATGTTTGTTACCTCTTTGCACTCTTCTTTTTTATTTGCACCGGGAAAAAAACAAAACAAATGTTCTTTCGAAGCCGCTTAATTTTACTGTCTGTACAATTTTCTTCACGGAAGAGCAACAGATGACTCAATACGTTCGCTCAGTAAAAATGATAAAATGTTAACCGAATGATCCTTTTATTGCAATTTTTTTTTTTTTTTACCAGACTTGTGGGGGTTGGGGAATAAAAAATCAAAACGGAATGTAATATCGCGGCTACGAGGAGAAAGCGTAAATCATTCGGCGGCTCGCAAATACATTAGACGATATTAGAAGATCAAGTGATTGGAGGATAAAGTGGAATGAAATGGGAGGGGGGGGGGAGTAGGGCAATCAGACTTTTCAGTATCTCTGAAATAATTTACACCGCAGTTCCCACAATGACAAATCCCTTCTCTTCCATTCTCCTGAAAAGTGTGTCAATGACATCTTCCGCCGCATAATGAATTCACTGTGCAAAGACGTTCCTTTTCTTTTTCCTCCCTATATTTAGCTCATCCTTTATCTGAAAGCGCCAGCGATCGTCTTATTAGCCCGGATTACGTCTGATCGGGGAGCTCTTAAGCTGTTTTGCGCTTTATCAAAGTGACATTAATTGAGAGAGTTTGGAGACGTCCGCCGGCCCGAGATTCCCGTCTCGTTGACCCCCGTCCACTTCACCTTGATTCATGAGGTCTGATTGGCAAACGAACAACCTCCTGTTTAATTTCACTCTACTTGTGTGTGTTTACACCAATTCCCGCAAAACAAATATTTCCCGGCTGCCCGCCCGGCCGACCGGTTGGCTGGCACCTTCGGGGATCGCCGCTCGCCCTTAATGAGGGTATCGCAGTCGATACGCGGGACGACTACTTAAAGCAAACACATTTGCGCTTCCCCACGGGCTGTTATTTCCATTAGGACCTCATGAAATGGCTTTTTGTTTACTCATTAATATGTGCTTTCGCTAGCCGCCGCGTAATTTGTTAGCGGGAGTGGGAGGGCCGAGGCGGGGGAGCTGTCGGCGCCGAGCTGCGTGGGCGATGATTGCGTTGCCCTCTGCCCTCCAAAGACACGTCCGGCGAATTGATTTATGGAGAAGGAATAGAAAATGCACAGGAACTCGCCGATGCTTCCTCCCGATCCGCCGATTAATAGAAATGACTCACCCCGGAGAGCTTTTTCCAACGCAGCGGGGGAACAAAATGGTTGACTTCCTTGTTTGGGGAATTTTTTTTACACGTCGTGATAGATTTATAGAACATTCCATCCAACGCCCCAACAGTTGGTAAAGCAAACATTGCCCGCAGCTTGGTCCAAAATATTCAAAGCCTCGTTTGCATTCTGGTCCGAGAAGACCATTTCATGAAGCGCCGCTCGCCTACTCCGAGGCTCGTTGTTGACTTGTCATTTTTGGCTGGGCTTGCCACCCTTCTGCTCGCTCGCCTTGACTCCAATTACGCTGTCAGGGTGCGAGACGGTGTTAAGTCTCGGCTCGCCGAATACACACACGCGCCTACGACGGGGGGTTCTAACCCCGCGTTCCACCGCACGCAACCCAGTGGCCTCGTGTTTTTATTACAGTGGTGTCCAGGACACAGTCTGGCTCGCCTTGTTATGTTCTTCCAAGTAGATAAGTCGAGGAAGCGTCCGTTTGAAAAACAACTCAAGAGTTGGCTTATTTTTGGTCCACTGCTCATTAGAGCGTCTCTCGGCCCTGCGCTTAACTGACCCGTCGAGCTCCTCGGTAACGCCTCTCTCCAAAATATGCCGCTGTCACCCTCTGATGAAATCGCCCTAACGATATAAAGCCCTGGCGTATCTTTTTATCATTTCTTCATCTTTTTTTTAACCATCCTTGTGTGCAATGTGTCTTTTTATTTTCCACATCTTTGCTCCCCCCCTCACCCACCATCCACCCTCGTATGCTGAGGTCAGTAATGAGCCGCTCTGGTTTCGCTTTCCTGCCACAGGCATATTTTCTTTCTCCGCACGCACGACATCATCATCCTCCTTCCTTGCTTTCTCTTCTCCCACTTTTAAGAATGAGCCCCCCCCTCGTGCGGTCCTCATCTGTCTCGCCCGTGTGAAATATGGATGAGCGCTTGTACACTTGCCCTCCGGCTAGTCACGGGCGGCATCACCCGTGGCCTCCCAGGCCAGAATGTTAAATTGAGAGGCGGTCCCTTTCCAGGAAGTGGACCAAAACAAATGTTCATTTATGCTACCTGCACTAAAATAAATGAACGTCACTTTGAAACCTCCCTCCTCACGCCCGCCGCTAACTGAACCACGATGGCCTATTCGGTGGCTGAGAAACGAGGGGCGAAAAAAAAGCGGAGGGATATTTTCCCTCCGATCGTGGCGCGCTCTTGCGGTTTGGATGCCGGCCCACTAATTGAAACAAGAGGCCGCGACGTTGGCTAAGCCGCAGCTGTTGTAACTCTTTGCTCGCGCACTCGAGCATTCTCCACTCTTGTTTTGGACTGCCCGGGCTCTGAGGGCACGGTGATTAAAAAACCTTTTGTTTGCAATTTGGTCTGCCCAATGTGGGGCGGGGGGGTATTGTGTCAAATCATCGAAGGTGAGCCGCCACTGTACGCCAACAAAGCCGCCATTGTTATTCATTCGAGGCAGAACCATCGGAGTGACAAGATTATATATATATTTTTAAAATTGAGTCAACGTGCGTCCTCATCTCAAAGCGACACAAGTAAATTGACAATGAAATTGTTGTACGAATTGTAATTAACCTCGCAGCTGTCATGTGTCACAATGTCCGCAATAAGAATATCCACACTTTATTTTCTTCTTATGTTTGTCTATTCAAGAATCCCCCCACCCCTCTCCACTGTCACTCATGATTAAAACAATAGTAAAGAATAATTCGATTAGCCGCAATGTGTGTCCGCAGATCCATTCAAATATCTCCGGACATATTTATGACATTTTAAAATAACGTTCCCGTCTGTTCTTCTCCAATCCAAACAACCTGCCATCCAAAAGCGTACGACCTTGAAGACATCCTGTTTGGTCTGGCTCCACGGTGTTAAATAAACACGGGCAAAAAGACACTAGCTTGACCGCAACTGAGGAATGTTACATGTCGTTTTAGCTGCGTCGCATTTGGAGGAGTCGGCCTCCGTTTAACGGAAAACAGCCGTGTCTTTTGTAAGTCTTCGGATTGCACGCGTCAGGGGACGAATGTGTTTGAGATGTTAATGATAGCAACCCAAGGCTTATTTGCGTTTGACCCCCACGGTGTGTTTGTACTTGGCACCGGCGCAGTGGTGTGTTTTGACGGAGTCTTCTGCTAAGATACTCCCAACGCCAGATGGAACGGCCCGTGGGAATGTAGCTAGTCTGACGCCATGTGCCGCGGCGCCCGCTCTGCCCCTCGGCCGTCCTCGCTCGGCGGTGGTCATCCAGGCGTACGTTGGCCTGCCAATTAAAGACAAGCTGGTGGTCAGGCCGGAAGCTTCATCGCGTCTTCCTCTTCACATCTCATACCTTACTGCTTTGCTCATGTCCGTGGTTATAAAAGTTTCGTCATTTCCTGGGTCCGAAAAAAAACATGTTGAAACTCACAGCTTTAAGTATTGCGACAAGATGGCTTTATCCAGAAGGTTCTCCGAGTTCCCTCACCTGGATTATAACAGAGGTCAGAGGCTTTGCGGGCTGAGCCGAAGTTTAGCGAGAGAGGAGAAAGAGCCAAGTCATCGGATTGTCGAACGAGGCGGAATGTCAGGGGGGATTCGTTAGCAGGCGCGTTAGCAAGCGCGTTAACCACCTGCCTCTGTTGCACCAAACTCTCCAGTCACCATATGGAGAAGACAGATGCGACAAAGACATCAAATGCGTTTGCATCCAGGAGGGGCTCGCCTTGGAGACTTTTGTTGGTAGTTGAGACGAAACAACCATTTCGCTCCCAAAACCGTCACGTTGAATTGTTCTTAATATTTCGTCTGCGGTTATCTGATGGAAAATTCCGATGTCACGAGCTACAGGCTCATGTGACTTGAGAAACTTTGAGCTCAAGGCCAATTATATGGATAGAGTCATTCTTTTTAAATCGAAGGCAAAGGAGCTCTGATCAAATCCCAGTGCAATTTCCTGGAATAATAGCTCCTTTCACTAAGTGACATTCATTAGCAGAGGGAACCTTGGAGCATCCTCGCCCTTTCCCGAGCCACCCTTTTCCGGGTTATTTGCAGCCCGAGACGGCCATACATTAAAGAAACCGAGTCGGTTTTCCAATTACGCTCACTTTCATGCCATCAAACGTCGGAGGCGGCCTTGAAACGAAATCGCAAGCTGCGCGGCGGCCTTGGTGACAAATCTTATGTGCGTGTCCTCAGAAGGCATATTTAATCATCAACTACCTTGATGTTGCCGCCGCCGCTAAAAACGGAGCAGAGGAGCCCTGCAATATACAGCGCGTGTATTTTTCACTCCGACTCATTCCGGGATCTTACCTTTCTACCAAATTGGCTCATCCCGGACCTAACCGAGCATTTTTGGGCTATTTATTGAGCTCTTTATCATTTTCACAGGCAGCTTAAAATGCGTGATGACGTCAGCTAGCCCAGAAAAATTGCTCTTCAGCATGAAAGTACAGAACCCTACTTTTTTTTTTTTTTTCGTCAGCCTGCTGGAATATTTTACCACAGAGAGTGCCTTCAAATTAAGTGCTAAAGGCTTCCTTTTCCAGCTCCTCCGGGTGCGGCGCGTGGGAGCATCAGCCCCTTTTTTTTTATAAGCAAGCGCCGAGCAAAGATGTTTTTTGAAGACGACGCATCTTGTGATGTGATCTGCTCCCATTGTGCCTCTTCACTCCTGCAAGTTCTCCACCCCGCTTCCCCTAAGGCAAAACTCCTAGAGTGGAGCACATATTTGTTTATGGATGAGAGACGACATCATACATTTGCATCCTCTCCGCTCTGACTTCTCTCCTCCTCGTGTTGCGAAACACCGCTTGATTGATGGACGCCTCAAACGCGGCGGACCGTGACAACAACCATTGGCTAACCCACCGTTTGTTTTTCCATAATTACATGACCATCTATGAAAAGATAAACAATTGGGAAATAACTGTGGAAAGTATAAACCAAAGAGAGGTTCAGGGTTCGGCTATCAAAGCCAGTTTTTGAGCAAACACACAAAACAAAGACCCCGATGCGCATCATGCGGAGCAATGAGCTATCGCAGGAAGTAGCGCTTCGCTTCCTCCGAGGTTCCCGTGGCGAGATATTTCCGCCTCTTGACTGTCAAACAAAGCGCAAGTGTTCAATTAGTGCCTCCGATGGCACGGCGGGCTTTATCAGCGAAGCGCTGATCCGGAATGGGCACCGTTCCGATGGATGAAACCCAAAGACAACAAACATCGGAAAATGTTCCTGACATCGTGCTTCTGGCCACACGTTTGTCAGAGTTCCTACAGGTGGTACCACAAGGTCCAAACATGGGTTGGAACATATTGAGTTACTTGGCGCTCGCCCGCGGCCTCTGGCCACATCGCTCCCGCTGTCTTTCCCGGCAGGAAAATAATATTCCAGCCTTTGACGGCCACCGGCACGCTCGGAAAGCAACGGGCAGCTGGAGGGCCAAATGAGGGCTATTCATCACCATAAAGCCATTTTATGGAACTTGATGCATATGCTGATGCATCTGCAGCTCGCTAACATTCTGCTCTTGATACTCGGGCATCTTGTCGTTTTTTTTTTTTAAATCACATTTTCGGGAGATATTCCAAAATCATACAGGCGTGTTCCCGTTATCTTTTGGAGTATTCCCGGGCTAAGGCTCGGGATCTTTTGTTAAATCCTTCAAAGGTAGAGCAGGATTTCAGTTCCTTGCCAAAAGAGTATTTCTGGTTCATTGAGTTTTTTTTATTTTTACAGGATTTTTTTGTTAGAATTCCAAAGACAAAGGATTTTGACGCCTCACCAAAATACATCTTCCTGATCGTGCGTGTATCTTTTGTTAGATATTCTTAAGAAGAAACGGAATTTCAGACATGCTTCTGTTACCTTGAGATAAATCGAGAGATGCTTTCTCAAGACAAAACAAAATTTAAACTCCTCCCCAGAGACATGTTCTTGTTACCCTTTGAGTTTTTTTTTTTTTAGGAATAAAACTAGGGATCATTTGTGAGATATCAAGCCCTCATCGTCAGATTTACCAGATGTCCAAAGACAAAAAGGATTTTTTTTTTTTTTACCAACCGCAGTGTTCCAGTTATTTTTTCATCTTTTGTTAGCTATTCCAAAGCTGAATTTAAACTTCCTTTTTCAGGCATTCTTACATTGTTCTGCTCTGCAATCATCTCCTCACTGAGGTTTTGGGCTTGCTGTTTTAAGGTTTTGCTTGGTTTCGAGGTCTCCATCTCCAAAGCCCTTACAAGGGGGGAGTGCAGGAGCAACCCTGTTATTTCATTTCCATATATAGTCACACAGCTCCACCGCAACGTTCAAGCCAGACTGGCTGTCTAGCGCCGGACCGGGGTGTGGTTCCCTCGACGACGGGTCAATCGCCCTGGCTTTCTCTTCTGGCAGTTTGGAAAGACCAGGCGTTTATAAAGTCGCTCCCGCCGCAGCCACCACTATATCAGGCGCAGGATGTTGTGGCGTGAAACGTCAGCCTGCTGAATATCAAGCGGGGCTTGAGTCACCAACCTCCCTGCTCTGTCAAGATGGACACAAATCAAGCAATCCTCGAGCCCGCCTTGTTGTTGATATCGTCTTTTCAAACATGTTCAGCGACGGATAAGGAGCGACAATCCTCTTTTGGTGCAGGTAGATCCGGAGTGACAGGTGGAGAGCTTCCCCGGAGACCGGAGGCTCTCCGAAATTTAGACACGGATGAGCTGACCCCAACACGGAAACCCTGGTCGCACATCTCGCTTACAAACCGCGTCTGCTCGCGAGCTGTTTACCCAGGCCAGAACATCGAGGAAGAAAGAAAGGAGATGAAAGTAACCACGACAGACATGAAAGTGCGTGGCTTGATTGACACTCGTTTTTTTTTTTTAGTCGCGCTGCGTTCTTAGACTCGAAGAATTAATTAACATCAAATAATTCTGACGCTTCTTTTAAGAAGATGAGTGCGAGGAAAAAGCTTCCCGCTCTCTATCTGTACAGCAGCCTGGTATTATGAATTTTTCGGGGGAAACAAAGGAGCTCCCGTCACCTGGAATTTGCACTTCCTCTCCATTTTTACTCGAGATGCCTCGTAACCTTCCACGATTCCTCGGTAGCGACGGTCACGATTGGCGGTTTATTAGTGAAAGTCTTCTTTTAATTTATCCAGGAGTTGCCTAAGTAGGTTGCAACCTTCACTGTTAGCCCAATCCAGCATGCTTGCGTGTTGTGAACAATCTCGGTTAGGGTTAGGGTTAGGGTTAGGGGGGGCTTCTTGACGACATCAGGCATCAAGTGCCAACTGGGTATTAAGACGGATGCGGCATCAAGGGTTTTGGCTCAGTTGACTTACTCCCTCCCTGAATCAGAGCAGCTCGTGCTCATCAGTCAGTCACGCGGCAACAGCTGGGGCCTTATTGTGGCTCTTATGCGTCGGGAGCCCCCCCTGGATCAACCCCCAGCCCCCTGTTCTTTTGACATATGCCGCCGTCACAAAGGCCTTCTCGGTTTACATAGCGTGTGTGACTATTTTACGGGCCAGACATTCCAGAAAGTTGTGCCCACAACATCCCGCCAGCCAAAGCAGTCGTTTCCCCATCCCGTCATTCTTGGGGTCACCTGGTGTTTGGATGAAAGATTTCCAGGCGGACCACCCTGGAGGGAGGTTGCCACAGACCGACCTCCGACTCGGCCGTTTCATCTTCAGACGGAACAACCCCTTGATGAACCTCTCTTGGAACTTAAAGACAAGATCTGCACTCCCAAATTTTGTATCCCTGCCTACATGTTTTGCAAACCTCCTAAAAAAAACATCTGTAATGGAAACTAATTTTAGCTTAAGTGCCCCACTAGACCTCATTTCACCCGGAGTTTGTTTGTTGTTGACTTTGAGCAGCTTTTAAGGTAAAATCCGGAAACTTACAGACCTCTAAGTACTTCTACTAGCTTTTACTTTCTGTTTTTCTTTCCTATTCCCGTCTTCAACTCAAACAAATGACTTTTGTTGATATGGAAGAATGGAGCGGAAATCTTAGCTTCCAACGTTTGCATTTGTGCCTGACAGATGTTACTTCCTATTTTTTTTTTCAATTTTTAACTCTAGTTTTACACGAGGACAGCATCAATAAATCACCCGAGCTCTGCGCTTGTACAAACACTGCGATAAAATATTATTCCCCGACGCGCCGCTTTTGTTGTGATCAACGGAAAGACCGGAAAGCTGCTGCTAATTACTCACGAGCGCGCGTGAAACATTACATCCATAAATAAACATATTTATTTACACGCCATGCGACTTAATTACTCGCCGCTTAAAATGTATTGTTAGCGTGTTTGTCGACTTTATTTGTAACACTCCTCAGCATTTCAATTAGGCTTTAATAATCATAATAAAAACTCCAGGTTGCAGGACGTTCATTAATGGCACACTTCGGTGAATCTATTAATATCGAAATGACTTTATGAATTTCTAACGAGCGGCGTTCAATTAAAACATTTCATTGGGCAAAATTAGGAGAACTTTGTTGAGTTGCACCACTTGATCATCGGCGTAAACACGCGCACAGATTTAAAAGAAGACATAAAAAGGCGAATCCTGCTGTTTAATCATTTAAAAGCTCCGACAGGAATGAAATGAAATATCTGGGACGAATGAAAAATCAATCAAAAAGCTGTCGCGGGTGGGCGAGGGGGGGGGAGGGGAGGGGAGGGGGGGGGGGGCGTTCGGAGGCTTTGTTATTCACTTTCCAGCGACTCGCTCTGATCCTCCAAAACACAAATCTGACTAATATGAAAGTCTCCAAAGTTTTTAAGCTTCCAAATACAAACTGGCCCTTCCCTCGACGATGAGCTGGACCGAAGCCGTCGATGCCTAATACGAAAGATCAATATGATTACCTTGCGCAAAATAAAAGTTTTAAGCAGTCGCCGATCCCCGGTGTTTTAAATGTGCGACACGGCCTGCCCTCGGCGCCGGAGATAAATTGCACGGCTAAGCCGATTAGCACTCGACCCCTCTAGCTCGAGACGTTTCCCGTATTCCCTAAAAGAACGCCATCGAGGAAATGGCGGAATGAATCACGCCACGTGTTGTGACATCATCAATCTCCGGGCCGCCGACGAGAATGCGGCATTAATTGACGTGGGCCGCAATTAGAAGGCGACGCCGCGGATGCGACAGCTAGCTAATCTAGCGACGTGGAATGTTTAGCATGGGGTTAAAATGGAGGATGTTAATGAGCTGGAAGAAATGCAACGGGGAGGCTTTTTAAAGTCGAGCACAACTATTCGTTTTAATCACGCTATTGCAACGTCGATGATGAAGATGGCACAAAATGGAAGTTGTTCTGGCGTGATTTCTTCTTATTTGCATCACTCGCCAATCTGCTTGGCATAGCATGAAAGAGCCACGGTGGGTGTGAAAAAAAAAAAAAAGAAACGAAAGCTTGATTGGAGTACAGAATTCAACGCCAGGGCTTAATCATCTCCCCAGGTAGCTGCTAACTTTGGGCTAGCTGATTGAATTAGCCTGTCGAGTAGAAAGGTTGTCCGCCAGCGGGACCAATCGGCCTCCTGCTTGGCTTTAATGTAGCTCGGCGAGGCGGATGCAAATGTCATCATTAGGAGCCATTGTTGGTGTTTCGACAAACCGGTAGAGAAGACGTATGAAACGTTCACAGCGGCCATCTTGGGAGATGATCTGATAATAAAAAGACGAGGGAACAAAAAGGACTGTTGTTGCTAAGCTGCGCGAGCGCCCGCAACAAATGTTCCCGGCGCGAGGAATGCGGCTGACCACCGAGGTCGCTCGCTGCCGACCTTTGCAATTGGATCCCGGCTGCCATTTTGTGGGCTCGCTCTTACCGTAGCAGCCTTTGTGCCATTTATTGTCCAAGCAATCAGAAACATTATCGTACAGAATCAAGTCATCAGCACCCTCTTATGCAACTTTGCTTCCTTTTGTCACATCTCAGACATATAATCATCATCTCTGGAATTACACCCTGACACGTTTTGAGCGACATATTTTACTCCCACGCTACTTTTTCTTCTTTTTCTCCGGTCTGGCCTTCATAATTACTTTTGATACCTTTGCGCTGTTCTTTGTCGGATGGCATTCTTGCTTGGTCACATTTTTTCCAAGGCGTACCTGTTAGCCATCTCAGGGTCGCGGCTGGCCAATTGTCGGAAATCTCATCTCCTCGAAGCTCGTTTGCTTCTCGTCATTTCTTTTTCTCTTTTACGAGTTTAATCAAGCGCTAGCGAAGACGGATTGGACACACGTCTGGCTGCCTCGGCCGTGGCGTATGTGTTGTTGCGTAGCATTAGCATAGCGCTCATTTACCTTGCGCCGCCGAATCATTCCAGGTAATTCAATCTATATGTAAAACACCCGTGCTACCCGCTGACAGCTTGCCTCAGCCGTTTCGCCCCAGAGAGCTCTTAGGTGCCATAATTAGAACCCGCAATTGGGACAAAAGTGTGCCACCTCAGCAAGGAAGTGCACTTTACTGGGTCACCACTGACGGCTGCCAGCTTTTGTTTCATGCCCGCAAGATAACAAGAAGTACAAAGCCGCCGATGTCTCGCTTGTCGAAACCTCTGAATCATTGCGCGAATCGATTCGTGACTCAACTCGGCTGTGCTCACGCCCGCAACGGCGCAAAAGGCCTTTTGTTTTTTTTTTTACATTCACCACAGTGATTCAGATTTAAATTTAGAACGCGCCTCTCACTACACTCGCGCTTGGCACACAAATAGAGCCACTTATCTCATTATCAGCAAAAATTCCTTCACAAGTTATCTGCCATTCCCGAAACGCCTCCTCCATAATGTCCAACTTCAAATTCCCACGGATTCGTCTACACTGATCATTACACTTGCTGCAAAAAATTTTAAATATTCAAAACAACTATCCCTTTGAGATTAGCAAAGACGGCCAAACCATAGCTCGGGTCGTCCGTGTAAATGACAGCGAGCTCTATTTGAACCAACTGACTCATTCGGCAAGCGACGGCGCTCTTATTTATAGCCGCTCGCTTTTCCATGTAAAGTCCATTGTTTATTTTCAACTTCTACTTCTCCCCCCCCCCCCCCCCCCCCCCCCCCCCCCCCCCCCTCATGAATAATTGACGCCGTTCATCCATAATTTAAGAAAGCAGGCAGAGATTTACACGGCTATTTGTGTCGCTGACTTTTGTTTGGTGGCATATTCAATAATTGTTTAATATATCAAATTGACTGCAAGCGGCGAGCGCCGCACCGCGCCGCTTGATGCCACTTCTACTTTTCCGACTTGTCGGAGGTTTCGCCGGAGGGGTGGGGTGGGGTGTCTCCCTCCTCTTCATGCGCTTCCTCTTCGTTTTCCTTCTCTTTCAACAGCCTGCTAGTCACTTTGTTGACATTGCGCGGGGGCCCGGCGCTATCGCTGTTTCAGATTAGCACCGGCGTGTATCTTTTTCTTTTCCCTCCACAGACTTCCTCGTGTGCGAGAGCATTCAAAGATTGCCAACGTTAATAATTCCATAGGAGGCCCAACGTGTTATTCAAGAGTTCCCAATAAAACTTGCGTCACGCCGAAAGCATTTTTTTTTTTTGGCGTTTTTCCATTCAGTTACTTTCTTCGTATTTTGACAGAAGGATGAGAATTCTCACAGCTGGGAATTGCGGTAACCAAACAACCACAATCCCTGACAGTGTCGTACATATATTGAATGTCTGGAGGTGCTTCTGGTCAAGTTTGCTCTGCGGATAAGAAATCCAATTGATGTTTGGACACCAGGTGTCAGGGTGAAGTACGTCTCCACTTAGCCACACAATCAGCATGCACGACGGCGTTACGCGCGTTATAGTTTTAGCCTCATCCTCAAATGTGATTTACGCTGATGCTCCTCGAGCGGCAAATTTATGGGCCGTCACCCGCTTAAACGTCTGCTTTGTCAGCAGTGAGTCACCGTCATGTTTTGTGAGTCACAGGAAATCAGCTCGTAATGCCTTCCAGCGATTCATCTTTGCTTGTCTTCGAATTTAAACAGGAAAGAATGATGATTTTATTTTTTTGCTTCTTTGTTCGTGTCATGTTTGAGTTAACGCCTTCAGGCAATTTTCTCAATCGTGTGGAAAAGCCTTGACTCCTATGTTTTACGTTTGAGGACTTTAACGGGAATTCTGGAAAAAAAAAATTACGATAAGACGCCCCCGATTCAGCCGCATCTGTCACCTCACGCTGCCAAAACATGATGTTATCTCATCTTGGCCGTGGTCCCCGACGGTGTCACTGAACACCTGGCCTGCGCAAAAAAAAACAAAAAACATTTTGCACAGCTAGTCGAGGGAAGCGCCACCCCCGCTCTTTAGACTGAAACCCCGCAGGGGTCCAAAATGACTCGCCGCGGGAAAGTGTGGGACATTTGGAGACTACACAAGGCGTGAAGATAGGTGGAAGGATTACGACATGGAAGTCCAAACATATCAGGAACACAAAGCAGTCTTGCAAGATAACATTGTAGCATCGAGACAGGTTTTTTTATGTCCCGACGCTCCCAAGCTTACCTGGAGGTTTCAGCTACAGCCCGCCAGCTATGTCAAGATAAATGAGAAAGGCTTTGAAAAGTGAAGGGGGCCAAGTTGGGAGATAGGTCCGAGAAGGGGATCAAAGGAGCGTGGAAGAATTGTCAGAAAAGAACCTTGGAGGGTGAGGAGTGATGAGTTTAAGACAGCTGCTGCATCATTAGTGGATTAGGATCCATCGTGCAAGACCGGGTCCGCTTCCCACGGACACGGTCAAGCAGCTGGCCGCGAGTCATCTCGCATTCATCACCTCTAGAGGTTTTTCTCACCATTCTTTGTCGGAATTGTCCTTTTCAAATCTTCCTTTGCTTCTCCCGTCATCCGTCTCTAATTGCCGCCAACCTCGCACATCATTTGCCTGTGTGTCGTAAAAAGAGAGGGGGGCGAAAAAAAAACGGCGGAACCTCACGCAAGGGAGCCATAACCGTTTTCTGGCCTATATGCTTTTTTTATGGCCGCGTTTAGAGCCTTCATAAATACACGGCAAAGCATTAGGGAGCGCAGAGTGCGTGCCAAATCACTAGCCGGACACGTGTTGGCTTCTTCTCCTCAGGTCATCGTACTTGTTCACTGTCAGGACAAGTTTTCAAGCCTGGATTTGAATTTCAAATTTCAAAACAGGGTGAGACTCTAAAAATAGGATTTCTGAATCAGTTTAGGGTTCGAAAGTCGACTTTCAAGACTTGATTGAGTTTTCAAAGGTTTGAAAAAAAAAATGGAGCTTACTTCCCATGGGTATAAATATAAATCACAGATTGGGTCCCCTGTAAACTGCATCTCGGGGGGGAAAAAAAAAAAAAACACCGAAAAGAAAAACACCGAAGTCTCACACGTGTAAACACATTTGCACTCGGCTCCATTTGTCTTACTGCCAAAGTTGATTACATACTGGAAGGGTCACGGGTAAACACACATCATTGTTTAGCATAACACACATTGTTGTGCGTCCGCCGCAAGGTCGACCGACTTCCCTCCCTTCGAGAAGAAGGAAAAAAAAAAAAAAGCCTCGGCAGCCCTTTCCCTCCGCAAATCACAACAACAAAGTGGGAGTTTAGCCGCAATGTTCTCTGACCTCACCGACGAGTTATCCCATAAAAAATGCAAGACTCGCATGCGTGCGGCCACTTACCGCCAACACGATTGCGCTCAAGTTTACCAAATTGCTTTGAATTATTTCTGTTCCCGAGTTTGTTTGAGAACGTTTCTCAAGTGACAAAGCTGAGAAGGAGTCAGTCATGGGAAAAGATGGAGACTGCTCGGCCGTGCCGGCGAGTTCAAAGCTCCGGTCCCAATCAAGCGGCGATGGCGTCAGATGATGCTCAACCTTCCCGCCGGGGCTAGCTTTTAGCTGATTATGAGTATCTCTCCCGCTTGCGGCTCACCGGGGCGTCTTCACTCATCTCGCCTCGGCTGGGCGGCTCGCTGAATACTAAGCACCCGATGCTGTCGGGTAGCTTTTATCCTGATTATCTGAAACTCAGGTGGCAAACATAAGGCCCGGGGGCCCAGATGCGGCCCAGCACATGTGGCCAAACCACAATCTGTACCAACCATCGGTCTTTTTCCGGGGCCTTGTCCAAAAAACGTTAAGGTGAAGTTCTCCATGAATATTTTAAATGGAAGAAACGTGACGGGATGAATGTTTTTTTTCTGAAATCCTTTGTATACCTTCAGGCTCCGATCCATACGAAGAATCCAATAGTTGACCTTCTATTGTTTTTTTTAACTCCTTCCTTCGGGCCAAATCCTTTTAAGCAAGCAACCGTGGTTGTTGTTGTTGTTTTTTTTTTAAAGGTAACATTTCGACGAAAAATCCGAGAGGGATTTCCGAGGAGTTCCAACTTGCTCGTTGAGTTACCAAATTATACGGCGACAATCCCAGCGGTGTCCCTCTGTCACCTCACATTATAGAAAGTCTAATCTTCTATAATTAGAGATTAGAATGATAATCAAGAAGAATATTTTCATGTTGATCCAAGCCGGCAGGCAGGCAGGCGGTAGAAGGCTGCAGGAAGACTGCGGCAGTCTCATTACTCCACCAGGGCCTCGGAGGAGACAGTGACATGGTGCCCGCATGTGTGATTCATCGAGCGTGTTCCCCACCTCGCTTTTTATTCAGTCCTCTAGATTATAGGCCAGACTAATGCTTTGTCACTCCCACTTGTACCGTCCTGCGGGCACGACGTGATTGAACATCCGACGCTCCGTTGTCCCTCCAAGGTGTACTCCTGCCTTACCTTTCAGCTCCTCTTATTATTATTACACTCTCGCAGGACTTGAATGATGCCACGTGTCATCCTCGGCCGGCCACTGGATGAATGAATGAATCCAAGTCCTGTTTTTTTTTGTTTGTGATTTACATAATCGTATGAGCAAAATGCCAGGCCGTAGTGGACCAAACTAGATCAAAGTAGCATTTCGCCTTGTAGCATAGGAGGCTAAATCCATTAGCTTGCCGTGAAGGGTGTCTCTCAAAGATTTGTGGATGCCTTCAGCATGTCACTATGGTGTCGCCCTTCCCCACCCCACCCGCCGCCCCCTGCGGACACGTTTGATGTGCCGCTATCTCATTTGGCACTTCCTCATAAACTCCTCGCTCGGGGCAACAAAAAGACATTTTACCGCATACCCGTTTGTCTTCTCCCCTCCCGGGGTCGCAGTTGCGGCGGGTGTCCGTCCGTCACCGACGACGGAGGACCCCGGGCCCAAACCGTTTTTTTGCTAATGCTCATCATTTCAAATTTGAATGACAAACATCAATAATCATCTGAATTTGAAGCTCTTCTGTAAGCGCAAGCCCTTCCCGCTTGTCAATATTCCGTCAGCCTATTCATACAAATATTTCAGAGTATTCCGCAGTTTGGGAATAAATTATTGCTATCACCCGCCGCGCGTGATCAGTCAAGCTGTCAGCGCAAAACTGATAAAAATGCCCCAAGACATCGTTTTAAAATGGCGCCCGTGCTGAGATAAATGACATGCGAGAAAGGCATTGTTTTTCCTTCAAAAAAGAAATACATTTTAAAAAACAAGTCGGGGGTGGAAAAAAAATATTATATGCAAATGGTCATTAGTCTGAGGCAGTAATTAATTTCCTAACTGCATGGAATAATAACAAATTTGTGGATGTACTGATTGATGTTCAGGTGAAGTCATGGACATGATTGATTTTTGACAGATGGATGATGGAGGGAGAGATAGATGTTTATGTTTGGGCAGATAAGATGGAGAGATCAATGGGAAGGACGGACGTGGGGTTGCACAGACGGCAAGTCATGGAAAAGATGATTGATGAACGGAAGGACGAAATTAAAGAAACAATGAAGGAATGGGAAAAAAAAACGATGAAAAGTGTTTGTTTGAACGGTAGCCAGAGTGGGAACGCCACTTCTTCTTCATCTCATCCAAGTTGGTTCAGTCAGTTCAAAAGCCCCGTTTGGCTTTTCAGCGTCGTCTCTGGAGTGTTCTTTGAAACTTCCCTCCAGTCTCGTACGACTTCATCTCGCTTTTCACCTGAGTCGAACGGCGACAAAGGCGGGGATGGCCCGGAAAAAAAGGGAAGCGCCCACTCCTGCGTTTCATCTGCTTGTTTGTCGTCGGCAATCGGAGGAAGATGATGAAACGGCCGCATGGTATGGATTGTGTACTTTGTTGTGCGAACACGAGGAACATGAAAGAGCCGCTCTGACCCGCATCGCAGCGAGTGTTTGTTTTCCGCGCATTGATCGAGCCGCGTGCGGCCGCTCCCGGCGCCTTTCATCCCGATGATAGGCTGCAGGGGTGGAACAAACACATGAACGGCTCCACAAACAAGCCTTCGCCTGCGTTCGCCGCCGTACGCCGGGGCCCTGCTCCAGGGTGTTCTCCTTAATGGCGCACGAAAAGTACTTTGAAGAAACTTTTGGTCGGGTAACAAGTGACCGTCATCGGTCGTACCTGTCGGAAATTTCAAATTGTTGCGCGTCAAAATGAACAGCTTAATGAACTCTTCCGAATCACTTGCGGGATTTTTCCGCCACAATGCGACCGCGGGGAGACGCGATACCGCCGCGGTCATTTATCAGCAAATCTAGGCGCTTAAACATCGTGGGAGTTGAGTGGCTGGAATGTGGAACAAGAGAAACTACAAGGTAGGAAAGAAAAAAAAAAAGCCAGGCCATTAATTAAACATAAACGCCAAGCATGAGGAGTTTCACTCTTGTTTGTAATTGTGAATATTTGATGAGGCCAAAGAAAAATTCGCTTAGCGCGCGGGCATATGCTAACGGTTAGTGGGAAGGTTCCTCCGTGAAAAACACAAAGGCAGAAGAGTGAATGGATTCCATTTTGCATTAGGAAGGAAAAGGAGCAATTCTTTGTCATTTTTGAAGGGATGGCACAATGTTCTTTGGTGTGACAACTTCTTTAACATTTCGGGGGAGGGGGCTTCAATTCTTCTCCCTCACCACCTTTTCCTGTTAATTAACCCCGGGGATGAACGACAGAAGAAGCCGTGTCTCCACCCCGCCGTCACAACGGCGACATTGTGCGACATTAAGCCGTCTTCTCCACCCTCCTCCTCCTCCGCCCATGAGTTGTCACTTCATTCAATCCGAGTCGGGCTGAGTAAACTCGCGTCCGACCTCCCGCCGCTGCCGCCGTTTGACTTTTACGCAAATCACAACTGGCTTTTTTATTATTATTTGTTTTTTTTTGTAATGTTCCTCCTGATGATGATTGTTTTCGGTCCTCGCTCGTTTGGCGCTCGCCTCGGGGGCCATTTTCTTGTTTGTCCGAGGCCCACGCGTGAATATTACATGCAGGCGATCGCAACACCAAAGAAGAGGATACAACAACGGGAAGGGGAAGTCAACTGGACGGGAAATGGGGAAACCCAAGTAACAATTGTTTGCTATTTTTTATTTTGTGGTATGAAAGACAAACTACAGTCTTTCCAAATTGTTCTTCAGACTGAATAACAGACTGAAAATCCAAAATGGCCTCCAGAGCTCATTTTATGCTGCTTGTTAAACGTGGACCTTTTCTTAGATATTAAACTCTCCTTTTACACGGTCTGTAAAATCGACTTTTTATCCACGGAATTGGGGCAGACGAGACTTAAACAGTGCTGCGGGAAAGATTGGGCTCAACACGGACGTCGGGGGAATGTTGATTTTTGCCGGGCGGGCGGTACCCACGTGCGGCGCCGCGCTCGCACTGAGGGTTCCTTGTTTCCCGAGGTGGGAGACCAATGAGTTTGTTTGCCAGCGTTTGTTAAGTTGAGTAGGTCACGCTATCAAATCGAAACTTGGATTGAAAACTTCGATCAGATTTTTTTTTGGACTCTGTCGCGCCGCTCTGGTCGCCCACGTTCAGCATCCTCGGGAATGTTAATTAAAAAAAAAAACGAAAACGAGGCGTTCAGTTATCGGTAGCGTCGCGTGTTCCCACCCACTCGGATGGATTCGATGCTTTGCCGCGTGTGTGAAATCTAATTAAAGTCGCTTCATTTCGCGAGCCGCGTATCACCTTGCGAACGCCGTACACATTTTCACACGGCGTGTTTCTTGGCTCCTTTTTCTGCCCGCCCTTTTTCCCTATTTTTATTCTTTTATTGGTCTCAATATAAAAACTTCATTGTCAGCGTGTTTGCATGGCGGTTGTACCTTGCCAGGGAATTTGAAACCACCCCCCCAAAAAAATTAGTTTAGTTCCCCTTTAACTGACTCCAGAAGAAAACCTTTTTTGTACTTCCCCCTAATAAACTTTACTGACTTCATACTGACTGTCTCCCTGTGAAAGACTTTTTTTCTTGACTTTAAATGACACCCACAGTAGAAGATGGAGGTCAAAATGGTCCTGCAAATTTCCTCGCTTTGGAAGTAGCATCAAAGGTGTAACAGATTTTTTTTTTTTTGGGCTAAACGGAAACCGAAAGCATCGTCGCTGCCAGACAAGAGTTCACTTTGGGTACTCCTGCTGCTTGTGCAAAGCTTGCTGGGAGAGTTGGAGTGGTTTGGAATGATAGCTGGCTTAGACGTACGTCGTTTTTAAGGAATTGGATTCTTGAAAGCAGGCGGCTGGCTGCCTTTTCCGCATTTTGTCGAGAATATGGCCGAAGATGATGGGAGGTGTGTCAGAAGGGGAGGGGAGGAGGAGGGGCAGTGCCCCCAGCCAATCAGCAACATCGAAACCGTTAAGGCTAACCGCCGTAACTTTTGCGACATCATCTGTAAAGCCGAACATTGGAGGTTGCGTTCCGTGCGTCTGCTCGATACCAGGTGGCTTATGTAACAGTTCATTACATTCCTTCTCCGTGGGAAAAGCTACGGCGGACACCTCCAGATCAGTCACGTCAGGAGCTCGGATGAATCCTCTTCCATCTTTTATGGGACATTAGAGCGAGCGGGGAGATGACCCAATTTGAATGCATATGTTTGACGCACGCACGAGGAGGCTAATCGCCGCGCTCGAGAAGGAGCCGCCAGCTGTAGCCGCGTATCTCGGGCTAAATCTTGTGTATTTTCACATGAATAAGCCGCAGCTTGATTACCGCACACTTCTATTAACAAGGCTCGTTCACTCTTGATGAAATCTGCCTTCGTCTCGTTGCCCACGCCGCGTCCCGGCAGATTTTTTTAATTTGCTCGCCGTAGACGCGCCCTCGTATGCCTGGTCTAGAAAGCAGAGGCGAACACGCCGACTTGCGCAATTGAGATGCTCTCGCGACGTTCACGGCGACGTTCCCGCCCCTTTCTCGACGTGCCGCCTCTGCGGACGTTGCCTTTTTAATTAGCGCTTCGCTAACGGCCTTTGGCAGCAGACCGCCTGTTTCTGGGCCTCGTGTGGGCGCGCTTGTTTGTGTGTGGGCTTCTGCCTTTGGACTAATTTATATGTAGTTTGTTATGACGGCCTAGCACGTAAAATATTCCGCTTTTTCCGTGACGAAAATGGTTCAAATGAGTAATTGTGTTACTACAACAGCTGTGGTGAAAGCGTAATCTAAATAAAGATGTAATGAATTGTTGAGATGTATTCTGAAATGGCTGCTTAGGGTGATTCGAAATGTTTTCATGTAGCCAGATAGAGATAAATATAAACAACATAAATAATAAAAAAGCCGTATGTTGTCTATTCATCACAATTAAGAATTATTGTGTTAGCATTTTGTTAGCATTGGATAAAATGCCAATAAGTTAAGGCATTTAAAAAATTTTAAACTCACAAATGTTAGCATTAGCATTTGTGTGTCATACATGTCTATTACAATAAAAAAATATGCAAATTTTGATCAAATTATTTTGTTAGCATTTTGTTAGCATTGGACAAAATGCCAACAAGTTACTGACACATTTGAATCATTTTAAATGTTAGCATTAACATTTTTGCAATTGTTTTGATAAAAGGCATTATGTGAGAAACGAATCTAATAATTCGTCACTGAACATCGCGGCCACGCGAGATGTTTACGTGAAATTAAATTCGTGTCGTCCGGCCGTGTACAACGTTTGCCCTGTGCATTCTAATTGTAAATGAGTTGCTCGCACAACACAAACGCGGCGGCGAGCATCCGCACGTCAACAGATGTTCCCTTGCATAATTGTCTCATGAAAAAATATTTGTGTACACACTCGTCAGAATACAGGAGGCTTCGAACATGAATAATGGATGACGCACTTTTGGATGCCGAGTACCTGAGATTCGTGCAGATGTCCGTGTTTATCCCCCCCCCTCACCCACCACACCGACGCAACGCTTACTCTGATCCAATTAAGTAAGACGCTGTGCTTTTCTTCACGTTGAGTGCCTGAATGAAAGCAAAGAAAATAAACAAACTAGCCAAAGAAAAATCCAAACAGATGTACGAATTCAACACGAATAAATTATTATCCATACAATTGTTTGTACAATTAAAGTTAAATGCTAATTCCAACTCCTCTGCTTGAACCCTAACCCGAACCAAAAGGCAAATTCAGCTTATCCACTTTATTTTTTTTTTTCGCTTTTAGTTTTGAGTGTAGAAAAGTACATAATGATGTTCCCCCGTGATGTTCTCGTGTTCCCGTTCTAAACTTGGCATCCTTATGCCCCGGAGCGCATCTCTTTAATTTGACGCACTGTTTTCGCTAAAAGCTGCCGAGACGCGCTCCATTTAAAGGTACAGCGCGTGTCGTTTATGGCTGCGACTCAGCGTGGCTTCGTTTTGTGTATTTTTATTGCATCATCAGTAGTTGATGATCACAGTATTCTTCTGGATGATCCCAATGTTTTCAATTCGAGGTATTTTTTTTTTCCGCCTTCCTCGCTGTGCATCGGGTCCACCCGGGAAACTGAAAAGATGAAAGAAACACTCTCCATCCCTCATCTCGTCTTCCCCGGCCGGCTCATCGTTGTTGAGCTCCCCCCCACCCACCCACCCCAAACCCCCTCAGCCTACCTGACTTCCTTTTTCATGCACAATTATTAGCCTTTGGAGTTCTACTGGCAATTCGCATCTCTCCACTGATGGAGTTAGACGTAAAGCACCCCCCACCCCCCCACCCCCCACCAGCTCCCCTCTCGTCTCGGAAATAATATGTCTTTTGCGAGGTGATGTCAGCCGGTGTCTTTTAATAAAGAAATTGTTTGTGAGAGGCAACATGAGATGAGAGGCATGTTGATTTAGTGCAGTGCCAATTCTAATCTTTATTTTCTCTCCTTTTTTCATTCCCCCTCCGGTGCTGCTCGCTGCAAAATAAAGGTAAGAACTCTTTTTTTCCTCATACGATTATTTTCATTTGTACCTTTTGTGACTTCAAAGAAGGAAGTCAGGCGGTAGCTTTAAGGCCGTCTATACAAGATTATATGGATAATTACTTAAAGGAAGCAATTAGCACAATTAGAGAAAGACATTTTTGACATTTATGTAAAAGGCAGAATATTACTTGACCGGGAATGAAAATAAGTCAGTTCAGAGCCTTTTCACATCTCCCCGAAAAAAATATCTATTTTTTTTTTTACCTGGTCCATATGAGACACGCAATGTTTTTTTTTTTATTATTCCAATTTGAATTGGCCTTACTCGATTGTCCTTAACCCTAACCCTATCGCCTCACATCGGATGTAGTCTAGCAAAAGGAAAACTCTTGATGGAGTGTAAACAACATCGGTAATGACCTTCTCTGCTGTGATGGTAGTCAAAGCAAACTGTGGGAGGGTTTTTTTTTTTTTTTTTTGTGGGCGGCATTGAACCAGCAGCGTACGTCGTGAGGCATATCCAGATCGTCTGATTTGCGAACATTGCTTTGGTCGCCGTCACTCTCGCAGCCCTCCCGCCGCTCGCGCGACACGGCTGACATTTGCCTTTGATGCACTTGTCAGAAAATATCACAAGCTCACCCTCCGCTGCATTTTAGCCCATCTGAGCGTCTTACAAGTCTCTCCCCCTCTCTCTCTCTCGTCTAGTCCGCTCATTAAACGGACTAATTGATTGCTGGCCGAGACCATAGCCAGCTAGCCAGTGTATCAATTATTAATTTGCATGAATAGATTAATCGGGGAGATTGTGTTCAGCGTTTAACTTGTGGAAGCAATTAGGGAGCTTCTGTCTGACCGATGAGGAGCTCAGGCAAAAAAAAAAAAAAAAAAAACAGTGCTACATGTTATAAGAGCAAGTCTCAATGGGCTGGTCAGTTTTGGGAAACGGCAGCAGTATAATTAGGCAGATATGAACATTAGTGATTAAAAACCCAGACTTCAGAGTCCTAATGGTCACCGTTTTGACAAACGACACGTCAGTCGGATGCGCCTATTGATCGGGCCCTACGATTGATGTCCGCCGTTCAGGCATTGTGTTGGGAAATGACGAGTAGGCTGAAGTTGTGAGCGGCGGCAGGCTCTTTAGCTTACCTCGCTAACTGGCGGCGCAATACTAACAGAACGTCCGCTTCCAATCGAACGGCCGTTAACTGCCACCGAGACGCTTCCTCCCATTCACGTAATCAGCGTCCCTCGGTAAATACACTTTTCCCCCCACTCTCTTCTGTTCAATTCGTTTGGGCTAATGCGCGGCGGTTGGGTCGCGTTTCCGCGGCTAGCACGGCGGCATCCCCGAGAAATTGAGACAAGATGAAAAGAGATCATTTCATCTGGCTCGGCCTAATATTGCCGAGCGAGGGAGAGAAAGACAAATCAAGAATATGGAAATCAAATTGGCCATTTGGCATGCCAGCCCGGGTTTCTTCTATCACACACGGAGCAGAAGTAAAGTACAATGTGTCCCATATTTGGTTTCCGAGCTTAAGAAGCCAGATGAGGCTTTGAACTTCGCACTTTTTAATCCACGTGCGCGGCGGTCGAGGTCAGTCGGAAAGTAGCGGCAAATGACAAAACGCCAGCTCCTTTTTGGCGGCACTTGTGCAGGGTTATGCTTGCATCTGGTGGCGGAATGCAGAAAAAGAAATAAACAGCAGTGATTTGGTTTGTCATCTTGGCTTAAACCGCAAACATTTTAAAAATACTTAACAGTCTGGATTGCTTAAAAAAAATTTGAATGAGCGGTCAAACCGCTACCATGACTCCTAGTGTTTACCTTCTTTTGTATCGTTTCCTCGCATATCGTAACAACATTGCAGGATTAACGGTCACCCTTGGCGCCGCAGGATGTTTGCAGCCTGAGCGCTGGATAACAACAACAACAAAAAAAGTCAATATGATTTATAGACCGGTATTGTTGTAGTTAATGTCGCCACTTGATGAGCGCTCAGAGAGGAGCGCCTTTGTTGTCGAGCCGGCCATGACTAAAGCTTGGCTATTACACGCTATGACTTCATCCTCACACACACACCTGTCCACTTCACAAGCTAAGCCAATTAGCATCGCTGCAATGTTGCCTTCACCTCCCTGTCATTAGTCTCAGTCAAACACAAGGCAAAGACAAGATCTGTGTGTGTGGCCCGAATAATTCCGGCTATTGATTGGAACCCCACCCCCCCGCCCCCCTCGCCCTCCTTCCCTCAAGAGAGAGCTTGTTGAAGTCTCCCTGCCGCAGGAAGCGAAAACAACAAGGCCGTACTCCAACGCGACATACACCTTCATTACGCAAGACTTCTCTTAATGAGACGAATCCAATGGCGAGACTCAAACTAGGTTGCCTCTTCCCATTTTTCTGCCACTTTTCCCTCTCATCTTTTTTTTTTTTTTGCCTCCTTTTAACTGCTGTAATTTATGCGGGGAACGATAAATAGCGTATCAATGCCAGCGCAGTGGTATGGGCCGGGCATACCACGCCACCCCCGGCTCTGGGGTGGGGAGGGAGGGGTAAGTAGGTCACGCTAGTGTGTGTGTTTGTGGAGATTTAAGTGTGCTCGCGGGTCAAATGCAAAGCGGGCTAGGACAGAAGGGAAGGTGGCGCCGTGTTTAATCACAAGCCAGCACTTCCTTTCAATAAGCTTCCAGTTCTGAGGAATCCGGTTCGGAAAAGCACCGCCGCTATCTCCAGTTTTTTTTTCTCCCCAAAACTTTTTGGATGTGCTCCTTTTTTTTTTCCTTCTTCCTTTCTCATCCCGCGGTTGTTTCGGCAACTCTTCAAAGCCTTCTTCTGATTGAGCCGGTTAGCTGGGAGCAACGTTGCCTTCTGCACGACCTCCAGAAAAGCGGTGCTGGCGTATGGAGGAAAGCGGACCGTCCTGCGCCAATTAGTGCTTACGTTAACCCCTCCCCCTCCTTTTTGTTATTGCTAATGACTGTGGGCGAGTACCCCTTCCAAACACTACAATCATTTCCATCTCTTATAAAACGCGGCAATGTCCTGTGTGAAAAGCACAGGCTAATAAATAGCTGTCCTACTTTGGGGTCATAGGTCAATTTGCCAGGAACCTCGTATCAAAGGGGCTATTGTGGGGAGGTCGTATGCAAATAACCAAGTATAGTGAGTCATGGAAATGTACCAGACCAGGCTGCTTCATAATAATCGTAACCATAATAATTTATTTGTCTTTTGGCTAGCTTAGGTGAAGCAGCATGTGACTCAGTTGAGTTATTTGATTTTGATGTTGACACTTATGGGCATTTGACTCCATTTCCCTGATTGATCCATTGTTTAATGGGGTTAATGGGATTAGATGACGTCTTGCCAAATGTTGGGAACTTCTCTTCCTTTGCCAGTTTCGGTACGGAGTAAAGCGAACCCGTGGACGGCAATGATTTATTTGCCTCAGTTGATCAATAATTAACTCCACACAATTTGATTGTTTTTCCGTAAATGTCAACTACTCAAACCAAAATGAAATACCATCACATTCATATTTCCTAAATAGATCGACTTTTCGGTTCTTTCAAAGAGCTTCAGGAATGATTGGCTGATTTTGAAGTGGGCTTAATCAATTTTTCGGCGTGTGGGCGTTTCCTCTAATCAGCGATGTGCTTCTTTTTTTTTACCCCCATTTTAAAATATTGAATTAATTTCTTTTCTCAGCATCTCTTGAGAGCAGAAACATGATTTCTGCTTTTAATTAGTTCCTCCTCCCCCGCCAAGTTGCGAGTAACAGTTGCGGGGTTAATGAACAGACGAGTATTTAGTGTTTTATATTCGGCTTTATTCCACATTCTCAGGGAAATGAGCTCAGCGAGAAGTCTTTGTGTTTGAAGATTTTTTTTTGTGGGTCCGCTCATAATAGACATTTTGATGCACGACGGCGACACTTCCCACAATAAATCAAGTCCGGTTCAATTTTAAATGTGCGATTTCACCGAATTCCAATAAATCCTGCGGCTGAGGCTTTCCTTCCCAAAGTGCTTTTTAGTGGTGTGCTGAAAATCCCTCCTGCTCCAAAAATGAACAAAATGACCCGTTGCTAAGTATACACGCGGATTCTTGTCTTTTTTGTTTGTTTTCAGCGCTCTTGAAATTGTTTGAAAAAACTCAACCTTGAGATTTTCTTTTCTTTACCTTGGTGTGTGGTGAAATTTGATGACTGGTCATTTGCGGGTCAATTTGGCCTATGACCGATTACGAGCGTAATGAGATAATAAGGCGGCGAACGACGGCCAATAAGGATTAATGTCATAACGGCCGATATCATTGCTACCCTTGATTAATCCCCGCCAAACCCCTTTGCCGGGATTAGAAGGAGGAAACGCGGCGGCAGCAACCTGCCGCACGCCATCACTCCAGCCAAGACGCTGTTAAAACAGCAGATATTTCCTCCCATATACTTTGCTGGCTCGCTCCATTCATTATTTATGATCTATTCCAAATTACATTATCTTTCACCGAGCCTCAATTACGCCTTGCCCGGCGGCGGCGAGTTTGATTCACCATCCGAGAGTTGGAGAAAGATCCGGCCGCGGAACCTCATTTTCACCCCCTCCCCGTTCGTTCCCTCGCCCATTTTTAGACATCCAAACCTGACAAGTTAATTGATTGGACGTATGGAATTAAATATTCATGCGAGCGTGCAGAAATATACTCTGCAAATTGTACAAAGGGGGAGGGGGGGGGGTGATTGATAAGAGCTGAGGTGCGCATAATCAAGCCAGCCAATGTTTAGCGTCCGTAATTAGATTCGTATAAAAAGAAAAAAAAAGTCATTTGATCAAATATTTAGATGAAGGAAGTTTACCAAGGAAACTCAGATTTTGTTCTACTATATGATTTTTGAAGTTGTCTCAAAAGAAAAAGAAATCAAAGACCTTCCTTCACTTGACAGCAGCTCCAGGGAGCAAAAAAAAAGTTTGAAATTACCTTAATCTTCAGCGAGCGCACTTACAAATTGGACTCATCGGAACGTCGTGCTGTCAAAACTTGTCCCTTCAATGGTGCAAAAAAGTGACTTGTGTCATGTAGTTGACTAAAATTGATTGGAGGGGGAATAAAGAAGAAATGCTACTAGCAAACTCCGCTCGCATATTTTTTTTTGTCCACATAAAAGGCGCCAACGCAGAAGCTAGCATCCCCCGAGCTAGCGCTATGTCCCTCCCGATGGAAATGTCAACAGACAAACGTGCCTTTGTCGAACTCGGTGTTTAGGGTTTATTTCTGTCCTCCGTTTCCCGATGAACTGTAAACAAGCGGACTATTTAAGAAATTTCGTTTTAGAAATTTGAACCTTCGAAAAAAGCAACTCTCGACGTTTCCTAGAGTTTATTACAGTAATAAAGAAAATGTTTGCCACGACAATTTGACTGACAAACACGGTTTCTGCTCTCCCTTCCTCTTATGAATATTTGACATCTTTTTTTTTTTTTTTTCCCGAGTAATAAGTGACGAGCAGTAAGCCGGCGCGGGAGCCGTGCGTCTGTCGAATTCCACAAAAGGGAATCATTAATACACGGCTGACAACGTTATGGATGTGCCGGCTGATGTCTCCTCATATAGTCGTGCATTATTTAACGCAAGCTCTTTAAGTTTTTATGACGTCGGATGCGCATGGCATATTGTCCGTTGTCAACTTTTTTTTTTTTCTTAAGCCTTTTCTCCGCCCAAGGCGCTTCTCTTTTTTTCCTTCTATCACCCCAGACGTATTTTTAGTTCCTTCCCCAAAGGCCTCGGTTCCGCCTGTCAGGTAAGACGAGGGCGGGATTTCTTTCAAATCGTGTGTGACCTTTTCCTCGTTTCTCCTCACCTACCTTAAGAGTGGACGGCAAATATCACGGCCAAACTGAGCTGTGATCCTTTTTTTTTTTTTTTTGCCGGCATTGCATAATGAGGAAACTTCATCACTTCCTTCTGACTGAGTCTTAAGGAGGACTTCATCAAAAATTCTTCCCATCATTTGTCCGTGAAAGGAAAAACGCTGCGTCCTCACTTTTTTTTTTTTTACACAGAAGCTTTCGGGCTTCACATCAACAGGCTCCCCCCCTCCCCTCCTCCGTCTCCCACCCATGATTACACTCGGACCGCCGTGTCTCTCACTTATCGTGTGAAAGTGAGCCAGTCGCTCCTTTCTGGCTGTGAGAAAATGCATCATATGTGCTTTTCTTCCCCTTTATGCTAATTACACGCATCCATTTGCCGGTTAGCTTCGGGGGAGCCGTCTCCTCCCTTAATCCCGCCGTTGGCTTTTTTAATACCTCGTACACTCGAGCTCCTTACCTTTTACTTCCTCTGCTGTGAGAAGCACGTCATGCATTTCATGTTAGCCAGGAGGCGGAGTGGAAACTCACCGGGTCATGTTGGGGTTATTTGTAATTATCTGTCAGTCAGCATTTATTTGTGAATAAGCTTGCTTGATGTTTAGAGCGACACTATTAAATATCTATATATCGCCGCAGATGAATTATTGCCTTGGCTGCTGGACAGCTGTTCATTAAAAAAAAAAAAAAACCTTTTCAGCAATTAATTGTTGCTCACTGATTGGGCTATCACATCCCCGGCTGGCCAGTAACTAAAAGGAATTGCATGAAAGCGTCTCTTAAATTGGAGTCTAATTAAAAGGAGTCTGCACCCGCAAGAGTATTTCTTTTTTGAAAGAAGAAAGACAAAAAAAAAAAGGGAAGGAAATTACAGTGCGCTAACACCTACAAGACGAACTGGTAATTATGAATCAAGCTTCTCTCGTCTTTTAATCAAGTCGATAAAGGCCAGACGTAATTTAGAGACATAAGAGGGGTGAGACTTGGGAAGAAATCGGACCCTCACGTTTTTTTGTCCACACACTACTGTCCTGAATGTCCAATATCCTGTTTTTTTTTCTTCTTCTGTTCACCTCCATCTCTCTAATTTCCTGTCTACCTGTAGCCGCCCGGATCACTTCCTGGCTGTGATTGATTTACGCTCATAATGCTGTGTCATGATAGCGTAAGGCAATGTTATTGCAGAAAGAGACACGTGGCGGGATTAGACGGGTAAAACTTTAAAACGGAACCCCTCCCCCCACACATCGTGACCCCATGTGACCTTTAGACATAGCCCGCTGCCAACCGTCCCGCATTCCCAGCTCCTTATCCCAACTTGCTGACACGGCTCAATGTGTCGGGGCTGATGGATGGCCCCCCTTGCTCAGAAGGGTGTTGTCCGGTCCGGTCTACTTCCCGGAACCTCGTATTGGTTATTTACGATTGAATCCAACCTGATCTACTCTGCTGCTCAAATAGTCACTTTTGCGGCGCGACACAAAGCACACCGCCGAGTCCTCTGCCGCTAACGGTATCCAGATGACGCTGAGGTCGGAGGGGGGGGGGGGGAACTTCCGCACAAAATGACTTCAAGATGAATCCAGCGTTAGCGAACACTTGAAAGGATTTCAAAGAGAAGCTAAGTCAGTGCAGGTTTACACGTTGAACCACACAAAAAAAAATAAAACACCAAGCTCCATTATGTCTCGGGCTAAAAATAGCAACGTATACGTGCTGTTTGGACGGCGGCCGTTGACAGACGAGGCGTTGCCGTGCCCCGGAGGAGGCCATGTGTTGAGCAGACACGGCTTCGTAGGCTATTTGAAGCTGTGAGTGACGACCGCAAAAATGTCTCTCGGCGTGGACAAAAGTAAACCGTCGCGTTCCGACAAACAGGAAGCGGAGGAATATAGGACGTGCCGGGATTATTACGATTTTGTAAACTCCAATAAAGTGAGTCCTTTCAAGAGTAACGATACAGCCAAGCCAGGCAGATAATCATTTTGGCTCGGTGTTATTCTCAAACGGCTTGTGAACAATTGTCGACTCGACTTTGTATCATTAAAATACTTCAGTGGCGAGACTCCGGCTCACCAACGAGGAACAAACAGGCGAGCGGATGGCATCCAGAATCCCGTGTCTGTGTGTCTGTGTGTGTGTGTGCTCGCATGTGTGTGTCTTTGTGACGAGGGGCGGGCTCTTTATATGGACATGGCACTCTTTTGTACATGACTGCAGCGAGCTTGTTTTCAATGAGCCCAAACATGGCCATGAAGGATGCTTGTCCCAGATAACATGCATACATTACAGGCATGTACACACACACACACACAGTGTGGTGCCTGCCCGTGATGTGATCTTGAAACTCTTGAGTCCATGTCATTGGAAAATCAATATGCTGCTTGCTTTTTCATCCAATTAATTACAGACTGCTGGACTGGCTATATGCAATGTGTGTGTGTGTGTGTGTGTGTGTGTGTCTATGCGGCAGTATCAATCTGTTTATCCGTTGTTCATCCATCTGCTTCTGTCATTAAAATTCCTTTTTACCTTGACTCGGGCGCACGTTTAATCCCACCATGGAGAAATAAACAATTGTAATCCCGTTGAATACTAGGCGGCTTATGATGATGTCACACGGACACACAAAAACACACACTTGAGGAAGTGAACAATGGCACTTTTTGTGTTACCGGATTAGCCCTAAAGCGCGTGACGTCCCAGAGGTCCATCCTCGTGGATCCTTCAGGTCCCGCTTTACACCTGCACAATGGAGTCATGCAGAAACGCGGTCACGCTGTTCCAGAAAACGTAGAGGTCGCAGTAGCTGTCGCAAATATTTTCAACATGGCGCTTTTAACAAGATAAGTTTCCATGTTGAGATGACCTGGCACTTGACAGTAAATAAATATTCCCCGCTCGTGGAACTGACTGTGGCATGACCCGGTCCGCAAAGAGTTCAGCGGTCACATGTAAATTGGAAATCAATCCGAAGTCCTCGATCACGGCCGTCATTAATTACTGCCAGCCGAGCGGACCGAGGGAGTCAGTTTGGGGGGGCGAACGGCGAGGGGAGGTCATCGATAAGACAGTTCCAGCGATAAAGTGAAAGACGGCTGAGGTCAGAAACTCACTGGATTCAAAATAACCTTGCACAATGAGCCATGTGTGAAGACAAATATTTTATTCCCCGCCCCTCCCCCATGCGGTATGATCATTTGCAGTCAAGGTCAAAGAAACCAATCAGTTCCACTACAAACTGCGACGACACGAAACCCGCATTCAGAACGTGGATGGAATCACCGGAAGCATTCCGAGCCAGGAATTGTGTTGCGTTTGTGGGCCGACAAGTAAGAACCCTTTGGCACCAGAAAAAATCCGTTTTTGCTACCTGCTATTTGTAGGCCATAGAGACCGAAAGTCCTGCAAGGGAATCACTTGTACTCTGGAGTCCATAAGAAGCTCAAAGGGATCCGTTGCGGTTGTCTCAAAGCCGTTTCCTTTGTCGCGGTTCTCGGATGATCTCCTTTGAAGTTTCCAATCGTAACAGCTTTCAATCGCTCTTCAGTCCCTTCCTACAATCACCAGCAATCGGCCTCTAATATTTCAAGCGTGTTTGACAGTCGGGCTTTATTTGGCTTTGGCGGTTTCATTGTTGCCGCTCTTTCATCTCCCAAAGATTCCCACTGGGATTCAAACGCTACTGGCATTTTCGTCCCAGCCGTTTGTCGACGATCATCTCTCCGACGGGAAATAGCGCTCAGATACAGGCAGATGTTTGCCCGTTCCCGAGAGAGTGAGAGAATGGAAATGGATATTCCCATCTGAGAAGAACGTCTATCTCGCCCCAACTGATGTTTCTGCGATCGTAAGGGATGACGACGTCTCTTCAGTCCGCCTGTCCAAATCTTCTGACTTAAGTCTTCTAATTTCCAGCAGCTTTTCTAGCAATCTCTTGTCAGGCTGACAGAAAGGAAAGCGTTCTTCTGAGTTTCGCCGTCACGCTTGGGAATATAGTATGCTGATGGACTGCTCTCCTGGGAGTTTTCGCTTCATTGCCTTCTTCCAGACGGCTTGTTTGTTTTTCCAAGTCTGGATGTGGGCCAGGTCACCCCCTATCACTTTCCCCCAGGCTCTATACAAGGTGCCCATTAATGGCCTCCTCGTTCTTCTTGGGTTATGACGTACCCATAATTTCAATTCTTAACGGTATGCGGATGGACCGGCCTGATTCGATTCCATCGCTCCCTTCAGGCGTCCTGGTTTATCCGCCTCTCCGGAGGGGGAGGGCGGAGGCCACCCCCTGGATCATTCCTCCCTTTTTAAGTGCTTTTACCTTCGGGCAGACATGATCAGGCCGTGACCAATAGCCGCAGTAGTCGGGACACTTTGCGTTAAATTCCAGCTCATAAAAGTCGGCTAGATTGTAAATACATAACTCTTTATAGGCATAAGTCACTTAGTGCCTGAAATAGAGCAATATTTTTTCATGAAAGCTAACACTTGGCTTCTTTACGGTTGCCTGAAGGCTTTCCAGCAGAAATACTTGTGGAGCCTTCCCGCTGAGATACGCTTGGGCGGGCCGCAACGTTAAGACTTGAGTTTTTCCTTGAGGCTGTCAATTGTCGCGCTGGGTGATATTGATCTCCTAATGTTATTGTTGTAAAAGAAATGTTGGAAAGGAGGAAACCTGAAGAGGTTCGGCGCTCCATTCAGGTCGCCTTCCATAGAAGCGTTCGCTGAAATCTCCTGATTTGAGTGTTGAAGTGTTTCCGGGTTTCTACTTTAGTGGTTCGAGGCTTGTTAAGGAAAAATTCTCGGAAACTCTTCTTGGCGTTGGTGTTAATTACACCCCGGTAGCCTCCTGTGGCTTTGTCTCTGGCAGAGCGTGTTAATTGAAACTCCCCCGTCCTCTCGAGAGGGAACAATTAACCTCAACCGGCACCTGCGACGGCTCAATTAAACCACCTTTACTCCAGTCAGCTGATCTTTTAATCAGTTTTCAAATGTTAGTCCGAGCCGCTTGTTTTCCGAGCCAGCGAATATGACGGCGGTTGACTCCGACGTGACGCAGCGTAACGTCTCTGTCAAGCTGACATTGAGCGATTTCGATTTGTCTCGCCGCGTCACCGCCTCCTCTCCCCTTCTCCCACCTGCCAGCGTTTCATTTGCCTCCAGTTTCTCTTATTGAATGAGAGTCCTTCAAAAAAAGAAGAACAAGGAAAAGGTCATCAGAGAGGCTGAAAGAAAGACTGTACAGAGACAGACTAATCAGACCAAAGCCGTGTAAGCACTTGTTCTCCTGTAGGGTGTTTTGTTTTTTTCTCCGATGGCTTAAGTCCAAAAATTCACCGGGGAGTTGGTCTGGCAATGTTGATTAGGCCGATTAGGGATCAGTCTGTCAACACGATAGAACCGATTCATCTGGAAAGGTTTTCATCCTGCCTGGTTTCAGGATCAGGCCTGCAGATTTGAATTCACGTCGTGTCATTTAAAGAAAATGACTAGAATGTAGCGTCGTAAAGAAATCCGCTTTCCCGGGCTGGACCATCCCTTTCGTAGATCAGCGAGATGTCCTCCAGATAACAGGGCCCACATGCACGGGCGAGGCAGCTAATAACTCTTGCTGATAGCTCCCTTTCTCTAGCGCCGAGATAATATCAGATTGGATTCCTTGTAAGCTCGTAGGCAGGCCACCGTCATTACATATTGTATCTTTATGTATGAAGATGAAACGGGGTTTTGGATTTCAAATCAGTCGATTTGCATCAGGAAAAACCGCGCGGTCACCTAACGAGTCGACTCGGATCCCGCCGACTCGTAGCGAGCGCCTCGGGGGACGTGGAGCCCGCCGCCTAAAAGCACCCTCATCAACTCATTGCTTTTAATAGATGCAAACGTGCTTCAGTGTGGCGAGCGGCTTTATCGCCGTGCTTTATCGCCCGCGCCCGTTTAGCGCATCCCCGCCGGTTGCCGTCCATGAATCTGGTCAGGCTTTACACACTGTACGCTGTTAATCGCCTTTCCAAATAAAAGAATGTCGTCTAACGGAATATCGAGCTGGGTTTTTATTCTGGCTACTATATCACAAGCACTCTGTTGTCTGCGCTCTGTAAAACTCCGTCCCCCCTAGGGGTTTCAACCGTCCCCCCTAGGGGTTTCAATTAGGGAATCAAATCGAAGTGAGGGTTTTGAACCTTCGTTTGCGTTTTAAATTCGGGTTCAAATTGTGATTCTTTTGCGGTATCCCGGGAAGATCGGGTCTAGTTGTGGAGTCTGCGGAATTGCATCCACGTGATCTTTACTCGGCGTCCTCTGGCTGCCAGCCCTTGTTTGCGCTGGCCCGCCGCAGAGTATACTCGGAAACTGTACACGTACCCGCCGCTTCCTCTGTTTGTCAAATATTAGCGAGGGCGAGAACACACCGTGGCAGCTTGAATGGAAGTCGGGATTGAAAGTCGAGCACTGAGTCATCGCAACTGATGATTTGTAGTCATCAAAGTGATCTGACTCATACATACCAGGGGAAGCCTTTCAAATGAGTTAAGCTTTCAAATTCAGTTTCGAATTTCACATTTCACACAGGTAAAGTTTGAAAAAGCAATTCGAAGCCTGTTAGTGTTTCAAAAAGGTATTACAAGCAAGGGTCAAGGTTTCAAATTGAGGTTTAAAGCACGGGGGGCAGCGTTTCAAATTCAGGAGTTCATACAAGGGTGAGTTTTTCAAATGAAGGTTGCAAACCACGTTGAGGCTGACCGGCCCAAACGGACAGGGTCATTATTCAAATGGAGGATTATTCCAACGGTGGGCTTTACCGGCACCGTGCTACCCCGCCCTTCCTTTTGGTCTTGTTGTTGCTCTCCGCATCACGAGCCTCCAACCGCCCAGCCCACCCCCTCCCTCCTAGTCCGAGCTCCCACCGGACTCCGCCTTTCAATTGGATTACAATAAGACCCGATGAGAAGACATATGGCTCCTCCCGCCGAGACTTAATAAAAGTAAAAGTGGACTAATCTGGCAACCCCACAGGGATAGAAGCGCCCTCCCTCCACGCTTTCATCAGCCCGATGGATTTGGAGCTGCGGCCCACCGGCATGTCCACTAACTGTGGGGGAGGGGGCAACCCCAATTTATCGCTTTGAATGCTCTCCTTTAAATGTAGCCAATTGTAAATAGTTCAAAATGGCTCTTTGTGGAGCCGGGTAAAAGCGCAGACGTAGATTTTTTTTTTGCGAGGCTTCCCTCCATTAAAGTGCTTCGCAAAGCGGGCGTAAATCACGCCGCCGCCGTATTTGCTCATCTTGAAATATCCGACTGTGTGCGGCGCATCTCGTCGCCCTCATCTGCAGTCTTACCTATGCAACCCTGCGTCGCCAGGATGACGGCCAGCCAACAATAAACATTTCCGCCGACAAGGACGGTCGTCTCTTTACTGAGCGAGTACAAGCCTCGCTGGCAGACGTGGTCGCCTTGTCACCCGGCCGTTCCTCCCCTCCCCTCCCTTTCCCTTGCCCCCCCGTTTAATGGTCACGTCAACCTTGGACTCCACGTCGTGCCTCTCTTCGTCAAAGTGGAGCAAAGAAGCCATTTTGTGTCCCTTTTAGTGCAAGCGTAATTCTCAAAATGACTCAGACACTTTTAGAAGAGAGATGACCATTGATAAGGTGTCAGCTTGTGACACAAAACTTTATTACTGTACTGTCACAGTCTTGGAGCAAGTGCAACCTTGGCTAACTCAGTTGCTTTTTGGTTTAAAAAAAAATCTCAAATCATAAAACATGTCTGTATTAGCCCCGCCTCCGAGTCTGTATTAGCCCCGCCTCCGATGACACAGCATTGTTGATATCATGAGTCATCTACGGATTTTTTTTAAATGTCAATCAACGATAGCGTACAAGTCGGACAATCAAGTTAACAGCACGTTTTTATCAGCCTTGCGCAAAATCATTTCTGCAGCGACTTCAAATGAAATTGGGTTATCCGCGCATTAAATTGCCGCTTTAAAACTTCAAAAAGGTTCCGTCACGCCTGCGGTGAAACGCCGTGAAATTACCTGCTCAGTTACCCCCCGCACTACCTTTTTCACCCAATCCGGTGCCCTTTATTAGAAAAAGACGATTTTTCCAAATTTCTCTCCGCGATAATGAAGTAGCTCGTTATTTAGCACAACTGTACGATTTTGAGCGACGCCAACCGGTTTGCCGTTTTACGACTGATTGAAATCCTTGAAAATAAACGCCCCCGCGAGCAACATGGACGCCGGGGCGACGTTAACAGCTGCCGGGGGTTGTGCGGTGACACACGTCACCCGACAAGCATATCAAAGTCCAAACATGTGGCCGACGGCGGCGAGGCTAGTAGATGGAAGCGACGCTAATCTGGCAAGCGAGACGGGAACTAAATCTACCTCTACAAAAACACACGCATACTCTGAATGGTCGCCTGCAGCAGCGGCACATTGACCCCCTCGGTGTAGCCGCTCTGGCACTATTGATGGATGACGCTGTAGCACAGTATGAGTCACGCTAGACAATCTTTGTGTGTGTTTTTTTTTTTTCTGGCCTGTGTACTTCCTTGACAAGCTGCACATATTTGGCTGAATACAAAGAATTTACCACCCCCATACAAGAAAAAAGCATTTTTGCTGCTGATTTGAAAGACTTTGGCTTTTTTTTTATCGGAGTGTAATCGTTCCTCGGTGAAGCAGCATGTGGCCCATTAGCCGATGTTATTATTTTGCATGGTCCTGATCCAAGTAACAATCGGATGCTTGTGATCACTGCGTGAGTCCGCATTCTTCTGCTCCATACTTTTTCTCATTTGGACAATGAAGCTGCCCTTTCGCGTCGGTGACTACATTGTCGAGTCAACACACTTTTGTGTGTGTTGTTAACCGAGACCTGCAACGATTGTCAGCGGACATACCGTTTGCGGCTATTTTTAACCAAACGCGGGAGATTGTCGACTCCTCGCCGAGGGAAGTGGGTCAGAGCCCATTCTGTGGGATTAAGAAAAAACAAAAGTCTTGCGTTTAGCTTTTGTACTCGAGTTCCTTAAGACCCCGTTTTACGCTTTCCGTCTACTCATTTGAAGTTATCGCTCAGCCACAGCTCAGAATCGCTTTGCATCGTCGGAGCGGAAATTTATATTTCAGTCAGAAAACCTTGTATGCAACTTTTTTGCTAGGAATGACTTAGCTAGAGCTGAAACAATTCATCGACAACTAATGAATTTAATCGCTAATGATATTTGAGTCAATTTAATTTGGATTGATTCAACAATAATTATCTGGTTTCTGTCATTCCCCGAGCAAAACGATTATCTTTGTGTTGAGTGGGGTAAAATAAAAAAATAAAAAAGTCCACGATTTGCCTTGGTGGCTCATTTAAAATGAAGTGGCTGGCCCAATTTGACTCCCAGGCTTTGACTTCAACATCTATGTTTTAAAGGAATCGTTTTGACTGACAGGTGACTTGGTGAATAATTATTATTTGATTTCCTCCTGCCTCATACGCTGTCAATTTTCTCCCTGGTCCCTTCTTGGACGCTCACGGCGATGGTCGGATTGATCCAGACTTTCTCGTCTCTGCCCGCTGCAGAGTAATCAATCATCAGGCTGGTGAGGCGTGATGGGTTGAGGTAGGGAGGACTTGGTCGCTCGAGGCTCAACAATGTTGCGAGGCCGAACGAATGTTATTTTTTTTGTTTCGGCTAGAAAATTTCGGTCGGCGCTAAAGTGTCCGTGGGAAAACCTTGAATACAGTCTTTCCTTTTACTTGCAAGTGTTGCATGGTGGAAAAACACACGAGTATCAATATCTAAATTCACCGAGACATGGTGGACGCGCGAGAAGCAAGAAATTTTTGTGTTCTGACTGAGAAGTGTTACTCATATTTCAAAAATTCTCTAAGGTGAAGGAAGAGTGATAGGTCGATATGGAATAAATTAGTCGAGGTGTCCGTGGAAAGTGAATAAGCAAGACGCCGGGCCTGGGAATTGTTATCTATTCTTTGCAAGAAGGAAAAATTGTATGAATCAGACACATGAAATGTAGAACTCAAGGTCTTGTGACTGACAAAGTCAGCTGATCATTTTTTTTTTCCCGGTTGGCACAATCGTAGACGAGATCGATTCACTCGCCCGTGCTAAGCGCTAAGCTACGCAGCGGTGTCACCGAGTACGATTGCCTGTTCTCATAGTCGCGTAAAAATAAAGGCAAACGAGCGAAATCTTTCATAACCGGCGGAGGGGGAACACAAACAAGTGTCGTATTTTACCTACTGCTCCTGATCTCCCCCCCCCCTCCCCTCCCCCACTTTGCTCCGCCTTTGTTATTAGCCTTTCTGTCGGCGTTATGACTAAAAGCATCGGGAGAACACATACCACTTCACAAAGATGATAAAAGCGATAGCGAGTGAATCACGCTCGCTTCTCTCGAGCGGCGTCTCGGGAGACTCACGCGGCCCGCAGCGCGTCGCCGCCAAGATGGAATCCGCCGCTGCATTCAAACAAATATTCATCAAAAAGGACATGAAAGTTTCCTCTGCTAACCTCGCCGAACCAGTCTGCCTTTGAGATGAGCCGAGACGGGACTTTAAAAGACGGCGACGCGGGCGGCTTTACCTTCTCGGGAAAACGGCGGTGACGATGTTCGGGGTTGTCCGTTCCACTTATATCTGAACAAACTAGCTCGGTCCCGCTAGGCTAGATGGATCGGAGCAAGAACATCGGGGGAGCTTTTAGGGGCCTCTCGACCTGCAGCTAGCGGGATAATGGCCCTCTCACTGTAGTTCACCATCGCGGGGCATTAGGCTGTCACGCACCCCCCCTCCCCCTCTCTGCCTCCGTCATCCAGCTACGCATGTCAACGCGGAGCCATTAGGTTTTTGCGGCACCTTCAGAGGGAGGCTTCATTGTCAGCCTCTTGCTGTCGCCATTAATAACTCTCACCGTTCCATCTCTAGCTCCTTAGCGCCACTTTTTCTTTCTCACTCGCTCCCGGCTGACAGAACGAGAGAAGCTGAGTCAAGGCCCGGCGCTCTCCCTTGGAAGCGTGCCCGGACGGACACAAAACGCAATCTTTACAACAAATAAGCTAAAAAAAAAAAAGGGGGGGGGGGTTCAGTTGGGTTTTTTTTTTTTTCGCAGCAAGATTACTCAAGAAGCAACGCTGGCACTTGCAAAGAAGGAAATCATTCAAGCAACCTGGCAATTAAATACGAGAGCCCTGTTATTATTTTTGCTTCTCAAATACGTGTGTGGGAGCAAATATTGATAAATGAAGGTACAGCAGCGCACTCATGGGAGAAACAGGTCAATAGCAGCCGCCCCGCTCGCTCGGCCATGTGTGTGTGTCTCTTAATAAGCAGAGTTTGCTGGAAGAAATGTGCTCATTACGACTTTGGAGTAAGTCACACTTCATATTCATAAATGGAGAAAGCGCACATCAAGACTTTTAATGAGATGTGTGACTTGATGTATTCCGATTAGATTTTTCTTGCTGCTGGAGGGCTGGCAGCTTTATTCATTTGGTTATTTGTTAGGATGTTTGTTTGATTTTTTTTAAATAAAATAGCTTTTTGTCGATTTACTGTTTTCAATTCATCTAGCCACTTGAGCACCGTTCTGAAACAAAGCGAGATTGAGAAGGCCACAGCCCAGACAACTATTTTTTTTTTTTATATATATATATTTTTTGGTTGAGAGCAAGCTCGCCTTGGCAGGACCGGTGCAACGGCGGTGGATTCTTGAAATGTAAAATAGCAAAAAAGGCTATTTGTCTCGATCAAAATGATGGCGGGAAACTGGGGAACAGGAGTTCAAATGTAATCGGACATTTGTTTCCTTCGTTTCAATAGACACATTTTGGTTTCTTATCCAGCCGTCCAACTTCTGACTTCTTCCAATTGATACCAAACCACCAAGCTAGAACACGTCGCAAAAGCCCGAGATGGCATATTGGATTTTTTTTCTAAGCTGCGGTAGGTTCGTTGTTATCTCCCGGAGCAGATTGTGCATCTGGGATGGAAGGGGGGGGGGGGGGGGGGGGGGATAGAAAGGCAAAGCTCATTCATCACAATTGGCTTTATTGTCAAAAAGGCCCGGCGACAAATGGAACTTATATATGGCGAGAGTGGAGTAGTTTTAATAGACAATTGTAGTTTTTTTTTTTTAACCCTCTGAGGAACTGTAAAATAAATTACGTTTGTGCTTATAAAAAAAAATAAAAATTCGAAAGACATTGCAGAGCGCAATAAAGCGCCGGCCCCGCCAGTCCAAATATTAGGTACACGTGAATCAATTGAGTTGTGTCGTTTTGTTTTTAGTGCGTCGCGTAAAAGGAAAATTAGCGCGTAGCCACGGGGGTTAATGATGAATTAACACGAGGGGGGGGGGCTAGTGCGCCGAGGTCTGCACCAATCAGGGGCTTCGCTGTCCCCACTCAAGGTCGCTTGTGAGAAGATCCAGCGTGACGTCATCGGGGTGGGGGGGGGCTGTTCTATAACTCCTGACATACCACCTTTTTGTGCTGACCGTTGTGTTTATGTATGTGTGTGTGTGTGTGTTCGTTTTGGCCAGCCCACGTAGCAAAAATGTGTGTGTACGGGTGTTTGGTGTGACTTTGGTAATATTTAGACAACCTCTACATCCCCCGGTCCAAACCCCAAACGGAGCGTTTCCAGATGGGAGGCAGCTCGTAAACCACCGACGTCCGTCTCGTTCAGCCGCACGCACACACACACGCGCACACACAGGATGACGTGCAGATGGACAATGGCTGGATAAAGGCGCGCTATACTTTGCTCCTAAAATAGAAGCAGAAGATAAGAGCCAGGAAAAGTGAGCGGTTTGGGCTTTTGCAGGGAGACAAAGCGCTATTGTAGCTAAGACGTCGGGGAGTTTGGTGGCAAAGTCACACAAGCTCCAAAAGTGATTCACGTTCTTCTCCGAACGTAGCGCGACTCATATGGAAGCTAATCCAAACCACATTACTCCAAATTCGCCTGTTGAACATTACGTTAGCCCTCGTTTTTGCTTCATCAGCACATTTTTTTTTCCAAATGAAAGACCCCCGCTAACCAAATGTGAATGAAATTAGGATGTGAATGTTTGTTGTGATTTTACAAGTTGTAACGTTGCTAAGCAGTGACCTCAGCTGCTACATCACTCGCAGCCTACAAAAATGATATTTTTTGTTACGCTAACACATACGGGCAAAAGTATTAAAAAAACATCTTAATCAAATAAAAATCCCAAAGTATGATGAGCTTCAAAATCCACTTTCCCCCTCAATGTTGGAATCAGGACAACTGCCATCCAATTGTCTCTGGTAAAAGCTTCTTATCAGGATGGAAAGAAGCTGAATTACTCACGGCCATCTGCCAACCATTGACTTTAAAGTCCATTTGGCACAATGATGCTCGTACGCATTGTTCACAAATATTGAATGATGTCTTGCTGGTGTTGTTTACACTTCACCGTCCATTAAGTAGGTTTGATTTTAAATAAGAGTAAGCTAGCTAAAAAAACAAACAAACGATTGATTGGTCAAGCTTCGTGCCAGCAGTTATCAACATGTGGCAAGCAGTCAACAGGAAATGGCGGTTTACGGGGAAAAAAAATAAAAAAGTCCAAGCATGCTATTCCGTTTTCTGCTCTCGAATTACTTTTGTATCACGAGACAATCAATTAGGGTTTGCGCCGCTAACCGCAGCCTCGGAGACAAAATAACCGCTGCATCCAAACTCAGCGCCAATATGGATTAACCCGGCATCTGTTGAGGCTGTCAAATCTGGCAGAGATTAAAAAGTGCCACAAACACATGGGCACAAGATGTAATCTCATCAAGCGATTACAATCTGCGGAACACAAATATTGTAAGAGGCTAGAAAACATTGGAGGGGGAATCATTTTGGGATTTTTCTTTCAGTGCATTTGAGGAGCAGACGTCACTGTTCCGACTTTTGTTAGTATTTGTTGGGAAAGAGCAAAAAAAAAAGCAGTTTAAATTCATCAAACCACCATTTCTGACACTGTCAACCTTTTAAAAAAAGCAGCATAGAGAGTTTGTAAATTGCAACAACCGGGAGGCCAAATGTTAAAACGTCAATTAACTTACAGGAACAAAATACAAAGCAGGGTGACCTCAGATGCTGAAAAGAAAAACAACCAAAGTGTCGGGCTGGCTTCCAGTAAAAAAAACGAGAGCAGTCGAAGTCAGTCGAGGTCTTGAAAAATGTGCTAAATCGATTCACCGAAAACACTCCAATTATATCGTCAGGAAAAAACATGGCAGTTAATCAAAGCGGAGTAAACATTAACCTCTGACCTTACCCTCGCCTTCACCCCTGACCGTTAGCCGATATCTTGGCTTGGCCGTCGTTTGACTGAACTATTCTCGTTCCTTTTTCGATTGTTGATTACGATTCTTTTAAGGTGCGGGGCTAACATAGCTGAGTTGCAATATACTATAACTACAACTTTCTCCACAATCTACCTGCTAATTTGTTTATAATCGCTTTCTTTCCACTGAAATGCAACTTTGTTTTGCTTTACCTGTTATCTCCACTTGCACGGTTTATCACAGCATACTTTCGTGATAACAATACTTAAGAAGTCTATCTTTGTATTTACTCCAACAGAGGCAAGGATTAGTGACTTAGAGCAGCCATGATAGGACAGTGTTTAGCCGCGATAGCTAGCCGGCGGCAGCTCATGTGGCGCAAGCTAGCTTGGCGTCTACCCACCGCAGTTCCCACGCAGCGGGGAACGAGGGGGGGGTGGTCCAGTGTGTCTGCACCGTTTGCTGGCCCATCTGCTGGCAGCTGCTCAGATATGCTTGCAGACATTTTCAAACTGAGCCAGATGCAATCATCAACAAGCTTTATCACCAAACCCTAAAACCCTAATACCTCTAAAAAAAATAATATATCTGCCTCACCCCAATATCAAATATGTTTAACATATACCCACCGCTAATTAGCCGCTAATTATTCGAGCAAGTGTAAACAATGGCGGCAGATGGCAAAAAGTGTCCCATTAGCGCTAATGACCTTGAGCAGCGTGAGCCTCCCTCATTATGTCACAATAGTATTAAATCACACGCGCATGTATGAAGATGAGTCACCGTCGCGCTCCTGACGTTCGAGAACATTCCATAGGTACCGAATGAGGTTAAAACCCGGTCAAAGTGGATGAGGAGAATAGTTCGAATTGGTCAGCGAAAAGAGTCAAAGGGTCCGCCTACTCTCAGGACACGGCGCAATCGCCGGGTGGTTGTGAAACTAAATGGATTTCTGAGAAGGCCTTTTAAGTGCCGGTTTCGAGAAATGTTTTTTAAGTCAGCGTTTCAAAAGAGGGCGTCACGTTGGTGGCATTACACTTGTTTGCTTTCTCTCGGGTGATTAGATGGAGAGCATCTGCCTGGTCCCCTTCTGCTAATGCTAATTGCTACACATTCCATGCACTAATTAGTCGCCACTTTGTTTCTTCAGCTTATTGGAACATAACGTTAGCATGTTTTCCTAATAGCGCTCGGCACAGCGGGTTCCCTCTTGCCGGATGTAATGAAAACGCCGGTGCGCGGTAATTGGGTCTGTCATTTTCCCCCCCCCCCCGACGACGGTCCCCGGCGACCAATGAACACACTCCGAATTACTTCCACAAGTGCTTCCCGTCTCGGGTGTATCGGAAGAAAGCGCGAACGGCGAGTCATTGTCGTGGCGCTTTTTCCGTTGAGAAATTGATTGAACGATAGAGCGAAGGAAATAGAAACGTATGCGTAGGTCGAGACACGGCTGAGCAAAGACCCATCAAAGGCGAAGCGGGAGCGGTAAGAGCACTATGGAAACGGAAGTGCTTTGTTGGAGCTCACATGTGAGACTTGAATGGCAAAGGCCAAGCAGCGAGCGGGTTCTTTTCTTTTGAAGGAACTTAGCCCTTCATCTCACGCCCACCCCTCCTCACTAAAGGCCATTGTGCCCTTTCTCGTACAATGCCCGCGCTGTTTTTTTTTTTTTTTTTTTTACCCAGAGATTGCATCCCGGGACTCTGAGCCACATTGTGAAATTGAAAGAAGAACAGGTGTAAAAAAATAAAATAAAATATGCGATGTCTTTTTGCCCTCCATCTGAAAAGTCCATCGGGCACAGAGTTCATGAATAGTCAAAAAGCAGTCGGTCCGTCGCTGAATATTTCAGTGGGCTGCACTTGGTTAGGTACTTTGAGGTCGCCGGCTGAATCCAAACAGCTCGTCCGACACGACGGAAGATACGGCGCGGAAAGCAAATGAGTTTGAAATGTCACAAAAGCAAAATAAGGAGATAACAATGTGGCGGTACGATGCGTTTTTGTCAAATTAGCATTTTTGTGACATTACCAAACACGTAAACTGACTTTGTCACTGTCAAATCCGCCGTGGGAACGGACAGGCCACGTTGTAAACAGCGAGACTATTCGGGGCACGTGTGTCGCACACAAAGACGGGGCCCAATTGGCCTGTCAATCACCCGCGGCTCACCTGTCGCCGCCAGTCACGCGGCGACGGACAGCGCTGACCTTCAACCACGAATATAAAGACGCTCAACCTCGGGGACGCTAGATTTACACGGCAGGGCTGAGGGACAAATTCCAGACATCATGTCATTCTTATACCAATATACCATATTTATATATTTATTTCATCAACCAAATCTTCAATATCATGTCTTTATTTATTTAATTATATTTTACATTTAATTTTTTTTATTTGATTTAGCTCGTTTTAGTCTGAAGCGCAGACATGGAGAAAAAAAACATCTTTTCTTCCTCCGTGAGATAAAAATAACATCTTGTTTTTCTTTTTCTTCTTCTTCCACCAACCCTCTCAGCAGGCTCGTTAAATAAGTCACCTATATGTCGACCACGCGGCAATTTCAAGTTGCGGCGGATTGGCAGGCCTCCTTCAGGGCTTCTGCGGCAATATATGCAGCCTGATGGAATACATAGTGCCCTTATATCAATCAAATAGAAACGGGAAAAAAAAAGATATTCCGTGAAGTGATGGAAGGGAGGAGTAGTTGGCAGTCGTGGCTGAGGGGGAGTCAGGAGTGTCCACTTTAAGTCGGGGGGGGGCACCTCGCAAGTGACGGGTAGCGGCGTGCTGTCATCCCTGATGCTGCTGTCAGTCAAGGAGGTGGCAAACAATGGACGGGAGACTCCGAGCGCGGGAAAATGAGCTGACACCTGTCTTGACGTATGACACCTGCGCCGATGTCTAAAAAAAAAAAAAATATTCTCCTCCTAAAAAAAGAATTGCAGAGAGCATATGCAACCGGCGTCACCATGACAAATACAAAATGTTTACTCGAGAACACAAGCAACCTTTGTTTTAGCCGCTTAGCTTAGCTTAAAAGCTCAACGGCAAGATGCGCCGCATCCCGTTTGCAATGACGACAAAAACATTGAGCTACTTTATGACTGGTATTGATAAACGAGTACAAAATAATCCTCCTTCAACCCATGTCGTTACGTAATTGAAAAGGCAAGATTGCGCAATTCCGCCATAACCCTGCGTATGATTGGAGCCACTAAAATTGTCAACCCAAATAAATGTAAGAACGTCTCCTATTGTATATATAGTATAAAAACTGTTCAGATATTTAAAAATCAAATATTGAAATCAAATATTGATTGAAAAAATGAATGGTAATAAAAATTGCTAATAATACCTCTATTTTTCAAATTGACATGAATTCGATGCACAATTTCGCGGGCCACCTAAAATGATGTGCCGGGCCATATCTGGCCCCCGGGCCTTTACTTTGACACCCGTGCTTTCGTGACTACTATTTTATGTGTTGGATTGGTGGCTAAAGCGAGTTGAAATAAAAACGTCCATACTCACAAATTGAAAATAGCAATTTAATTCATTTGGATACATAATTAAATTAGCTCTGTCAGGCTTTTGTACATTTGCCAGTTTCACAGTGAGACAAGTACTTGTCCTTCCCTTGTGACCTCACTCATGTTGGTTTTGGTATTTACAGTCCAGCATGCTTCTTTGTTCCATATTCCAGTCTGTGTGCTTCCCATGGATTTATTTTTATTTTTTTTTCCCTCTATCTTTTATTCGCATCATGCTCGGAGCATTAACCCTTGCTGGCAATGTTTTGTATGCTTGATTACATGCATGTGATATATTGTATAAAATATGTGATGTTGTTTGATAAGATGGTAAACAAGCTAAAAAACAACAAAACGGCACTTGTAGAGGCAAGTTGGAAGAAAAATTACTTATTGTAGCAAAGATAGCCTTGAGATTTTTGCCGCTATGCTAACATCACATGCCCGGGCACATGCTGAATGAAGCGAGACGTTTACGAAATTAGATCCTTGTTATGCGGGGTCAGTGTGCTCGGGCAGGAACACAAAATAAAAGCTTGGCGTAGATTTTTTTTTTTTTTTTCGGCATCACCCGAACGAGAAATGCGACTTACTTCCGATTGTTTGATTCCCAAAGATTCCAAGCAGGACCTTATTGATCGAGTGTGCGTTTGCAGCCAACAAAAAAAAGTTTGAGAGTCGTGACCTGTCTGCTGAAACGTCGAGAATAGAGAACTTTCTTGTTCGGACTTGGTGTTACAAGAAAGCAAGATCCCCCCCCCCCCCCCCCCCCTATTGATTTTGGATAAAGTTGTGCCGATGTGGACAAAAAGGCTTTGGACAAAAGTCGTGACCGGTCTCGAAAATTCAGACCCTTAAAGCCAGTTTCACTTGGCAACATGATATTATTGAATTTACAAAAAAAAAAAAAAAAAAAGCCACACCTGGCAGAAAGACACAAGAATTGTGTTCATTGTCGACATTTTCTGGCGTCTTTTAACGTCAAATCTATTCAAAGAATTTTTTTGTTTTTTTACAACACTTATAGAAATTGGGACTTTTTGAAATGCGTCATTGTTTCAAATGTCCTTGTTGGTTTCCAGCTTTTGTATATGTGTGTGTGAGTGTGTGTGTGTTTGTTGTCATTGTGATGGTTTTATTGGAAGATTTGTTGTTGATCCAGCGCTCACGGGCTTCATTGTGTCCCACAATGCTTGAATTCAGGGAGGAAAAAAAAAAGCAGCGGCTTATTCTCCTCAATATGCTGTGCTCGGCACTCCATCACTCTTTTTTTTTTATTTTTTTTTATTTTATTTTTTACCCGCTTTTATGGGTCATTTGGGAAATTAAATGAGCTTGAACACTGAATCATATACGAAGGAGAAAATAGAAGACAATTACGGTGAAATGAATGGCGCATTGATTGGTTTACTTTGCGATACAATCACTTTTATTTTCTTGCACTCTTCTCCGTCTCTTTTATGGCCTCGGCCTTCGAGCTTGTTTGCGTGAGAGAAAAAGGTGAGAGTGCGCGTCGTTGCTGAAAGTTACCTTAAATTGCACATTTTACTCTTAATTGACAAAAAACATTCAGAGAGCAAGGCTACCTCGCTGAACTTGGGAGGTGAAAAGATTTGAGTCAAGGTAGTGATTAGCCGCCAGGCCTCTTGGGAAGGAAGGGCAGGAAACCTCGTTGGAGCGTGTGTGTGTGTGCGCTGTGTGTGGCCTCATCGTGAGCGTCCCTGTGGGACGAGGCAAACATCAGCAAAACATGTAAACGTTCATGCTGACAGGCAATAAAAACAATCATTACCCATCATGCTTTGCAACTGCGGGTGTAATAGATTTGGATTTTTTTTTTTTTTTTCAAAAATGCTATGTTTTGAGTTTTTGTAATTTTAATATGTCTTTTTTCGTTGTGTGTAATATGCGCAAAAAAGTATTCATTGCCAACTAGTGTGTGTGTGTTTGTGTAGCTTCAAACTTTCACTTTGTTAGTGCGTTTGTTGTTGACGTGTTTTGACCAGAGGCCAATCATTTCACGTGGCATCTTGCTGCCAGTTTGCCGCCATAATTTATGCATGACTTCAGATATTTTTATTTTTTTGTACTTTTGCCCTCACCTGTACTCTAAACAGCCTCTGGATATATTTTCCCTTATTTATTTTCGGATTTGTTTGTATCTTTACAAAGAAGAACACGTTAAACAGATGACGAGGGCGACGTGCAACATTTTAGCATTTTTCACGTGACAGCCTCTTCAAAGTTCCCAAAAAGTTGCCTTTGTCTGCTGTGTTGGCTTTTTTTCCGCCTCAACGCGCGCATAAACGCCGGCTTTCCAGTCGTTCCCTAAAGGGCAACGGTGTTCCTCCCGGGGCCCGTCGCTCCCGGACAATGCATTCATTTTTCATCCTCAGCCTGGGGGCGAGCAAACCGCTCAAAACGTTAGCATGCTAGCAACACAGGTCTTCCTTTACGTTCCGAGTTGCACCTTCGAAAAGTCTTACAAATAGACTCATTATTTTCATAAATGAATTATTGATGAATTCATTCTTAATGAATTTTCACCAGAGGGCAAACATTTGTACCTGCCGTTGTTCTCGATAATGAGCTTTAATTGACCGAGGCCACACACACTTGCCCACGGGAGCGTCCTCTGGCTCCAGCGACGCCCAATATGCAAATGAGCCTCATTATGCATAAATACAACGCTGCCCCACGCTAGTGGACTGTCGAGGGCGCTGTGTGGCTTTGTGTCGTGATGACAGCCAAATGTGCGTTAATCAATTATTTGTTGTTCCTCAGAGTGTCTCACTTCTAATGGACTTCCTAATGAGCATAGCCAGTCCAGATAGTTATCAGTGATCAATGATGTCGTCGGCCTCTCGAATTGCCTGGTGTGGGAGGGCGACGTCTTCCCTCGTGCCCCCCCCTCGCCCCTTTTCCCGGATCGTTATAAATATGTATCCACTTGCCACAAGTCAGACCTGAAGTGAAGTGTCATCCGGTGAATATGGATGGCGGTTATGAATATTTATTGTTGACTTATTGAGATGTGTCGCGCACTTTTGAAGGGCAACATATGCCTATTCGGCGCCTCGCTGTTTATCTTCGACTGTTTATTCCATGCTCTGAAAATGGCATAAATTATAAGGCGGTTTGCAATTTGAGACTTTCACCGACGCAGTTTTAAAACCAGAACAAGATGCAACATTCGGTCTCGGTTAAGGAATCTGCGGCTCATTATCCAAGGTCATCACTCTGTTCAAACTGTTGCGTGATGAATTATTCAATATGGAGGAGGAAAAAAAATGTTGATAATCTATAAGGTCTATTATACGAGCCTCTTTGTACTCTTGACTGTAAATCACGAAAATAATAAGCCGTAATACACAGCCGGGCCTCGCCAAAGCGCCACGGTAATAAATACACGTCTGGCTTTGACACATTGATTTTAAATTGATGTAAAAAGATGATTGCTTGCGCTCGCTTATATTCTCTTTACTGCTAATTCTTTTTTTTTTTTTTCCTCCAACTCACTCACGCTGTGCCGTCTTGGCTTCTACCAGGCCCCTCCTCCTCCTCCTTCTTGTCACACCAAAGTGCCGGAGCAAAATATAAGCACAATAGATCATCCTGACAGTTTAATTTCGCCGCTTGATTATCAGTCAATTTGATAATTATATCATGCAGCCATCCAATTAATAGCTTCTATATTTACAATGATCATCAAGTGAGCTCTCTGCGGCGTTCATCAATGCTGAGATATGAGCATCTCCGGGGAGCTTGACAGTGCGGGCGCCTCCTTGATTGAGATGTGAGGAGGGGGGGGAGGAAAAAAAAAAAAGGGTGCATTGCTTCCGCTCCGATCTCGGACGCTCTGCAGCGTATTTTTAACACCCGGATTTTTTTTTTTTTTTCATTCCAGATGACGTGCCGCCGTACTTCAAAACGGAGCCGGTGCGCAGTCAGCTGCATTTGGAGCGCAACCGGCTGGTCCTGACCTGCATGGCCGAGGGCAGCTGGCCTCTGGAGTTCAAGTGGATCCACAACAGCACCGAGCTGACCCGCTTCTCTCTGGAGTACAGGTGAGCAAATCACAAAAGGTTCATTTCGAAAGGGTTAAACGTCTCCCGGATCGGCGACCCAAAAATTTGGTTGGCTTTTGAGGAAGACCCACAAAAACAACCTCAAAGCTTCATAAGCTGCTCATTATGGGATGTCACACATTCTACAAACCCCTATCTTGCCCTCCTGACGCCTCCATCATTCTACCACATGGCATGATAAATGTGTGGATGTCTTTTCTGTGTGTGTGTGTGTGTGTGTGTGTGTGTGTGTGTGTGTGTGTGTGTGTGTGTGTGTTAAGGGTCGGCAGATAAACCGTCTTTAACGGTAACTGGAAGATTGTTATCGTGCAGCCAACACGGGCTTATCTCACTAAGCTGGCTGCATGTTTGTGTGTGTTTGTGAGGCACACACACACACACACACACACACACGCTCGCAGAGTCTTGATCATACAGTATATGGGAAAAAAAAAAAGATGCCAGCCTCGGCGAGTTGATGATGTCTTGCAGATCTCCAGAGGCTGATAAGAGCAGAGTGACACGCGAGTGTGAGGAGAAGTGGTCCGAGTGTACTCGAGAGGGAAGCGCACAACACGCTCGCCGCGCCGTCACACTTTCAACCCGACACAGCGGCATGTCCAGAAGGAAAAACCGATAATGTCAAACGGCGTTGGGGTTTGCTCGTTTTATTTTGTTAGTTGCTGAGTAGCGTGTCACATGACTAGTCAGTCAGTACATCAATAGGAGCGTAGTAGATTTGTTTTGGCCACCACCAAATATAAGAAATAACTTCGAAGAGCCACTTCTCGCAAAATACGTAGGCGCGACGAGGAAGTCGACGCGAGCCGGCGGAGTGTCGGCGAATCTAATCAATGCGGTGGCAAAATTAAATTGCGTGACATTGAAGAAGTGACGGCTTCTCCGACTTGACTTTTTATCGGGATGACGCACCTTCCCGTCACCGCTGTCTGCCTTTTTTTGAAATGTGTAAATTAGTTTTGGCCAAGGAATACAATTGCGAGAGAAAACGACAATCGAGCGGGAACAAGCGTGGCAATGCGACTGACACTTTGACCGCGATGGTAATAGAGCGCCGCTTGCTGTTTTGATTGATCCGCACCGACTAAATCAAACTCTACGTGGCGCTAGATTCGTCTCCAAGGCATGACTAAAAACAATTTCCTCGCACGCGAACTAAACTGACTGTCCGTTGCAAATATTTTGCAGATGTTGTAATTTCATGGCTGCTCTGAGCAAATTAAACTCGGCCCCAAATATAATACACGGATAGAGGAAGTGTTACGCCGCTTATGGGCGACAAGGAGTAAATAATAATAAGATTATAAAAAAGAGAATGAAAACTAAATAGTAAAAATAATAATATAAAAAAATAAAATAAATGCACGATGAGGAGTAAATAAAAATAATATTGTAAAAAATAATAAAAATAATGATATAAAAAATGAAATAAAATAATAGTTTGCTTTGAGTTCCTGTTGGCAATCTATTTATGTCTCCAAGCCAACGAGATCCTGACTGGTCCAAGACCCCCACGCCCCCCCCCTCGCCACCAAGTGGTTCAAGCGCACAAACGTGAGCATAGAGCAAGTTTCCCCCGGCGCTAATTGGATGTTGCTGGCCGCTCCTTGCCCTCCTCATAGCGAGGCCACCGCTCATCTCATTTAACGAGCCACAATAACAACACAATCAATGTGACTGCACTGGAGGGAGTGTGTGTGTGTGTGTGTATTGTGTACATAGACTTTCTGAAATACTTTTCCAAGAAAAGGCTCTTTTGCATGCAACGAACGTGCACGTCGTAATGTTGCTTTATGTGGCTACAAAAATTTGAGGCGTCCTGTGTAAAATGGCCTCAATTATCAAATTGCTCAGTTGCTTGGACGAGGATAAACCGCATGCTGCTTCACCTTATTACCCAAAAACACTCTATTCTATGCCGATTCACTGATATGTAATCGAAGTGTGTTGAACAGCGGTCCCAAAGTTGTTCATTTCCCTCCGTCATCTTTTTCCCATCTCTGTCCGACGCCACCACATCCTCTCATCTCAGCTGTGCGGAGGCTAATTAGCCAAGATGTGACGGAGAGCGTCGCGTTCCGGAACATCGATCAATCTCTGTCTCGCGCCGTCATCTCCCGCTGAGTGGACCCTATCACCTGGCCCTTCCCTTCCATTTTCCCTTCCCACCTGCCACTTTCCCTCCCGCCGATGCCGCCACCTGCTCGCCAAAGGTTAATTGTATTCATTATGAGAGAAGTGAGAGAGAGGGAGGAAGCGGTGCCCGGCGTCGGAGAGGTTAAACTCGCTCCATGATGGGTCTTCTTACCTGTAGGCTTTTAAAACGTATCCCTAAAAAAATAACTCGGACGTTAGCGTCGAGTACACGAAAGATTTCGCTAATGCTAACAAGCTCTGGCACAAAATGGCCGACTTGTTGTGTCTGTTTTGCTGTCACTGGAAGGTGTCCCAATAGTTTTGTCTATCGCCTTCGCCAGCTTGTATGCGCATTTTTTCAACTTTTAATTGCCTCTTCAGATTTAGAAATGTCGTTTTTACGCCGGCGCCTTCGTTTTAAAGACACCCTGCGATCAATGCCACCACCATGATGGAAGGCGGGGGAAGATGAGCCACCTTTTCACCTTCCGGAACAACTTTCCCCCCCCCCCCCTCTTGACAAACCACATCATGCGAGAGTGACTCCCAATTAAAAGGCGTACAAAGACTCGCTCGCTGCTAATTCAGCTGCAAACTGTTTGCGTGACCTCCATACCAGCCTGCTTTTCTCCGACCCCAGCCGCACTCCCATTAACAATTTACAAGGTTTTGACGCTTGCCTCCCTCCAATTAACAGCTTAAATGAGAGAAATTCTGCAACCTCTTCGCAGCTCAGCTCCTCTCCTGGCGCCAGACTTGCAAGAAAGTCAAAGACATCATTGATTAGCAGCATTAATGCGCATGAAAGGGATGCAATTGCGTTGCGAGGTCAAGGTCAACTACTGTCGTCTTCACCGCTTGTATTTGCATAAATGACATTTTGGTGTGTTTTTTGTTTGTGTGTTCTTGAGAGGGAAGGGGGGGCGGTCCACACTGTGGAACCCCCAAGAGAATCATTATCATTGGAGTAAACAGTAGCTGCTAAGCTCTGCTGTCCTCTGCGCCCTTGCTCATCCATTAGATGGTCTTAAGTGTGTTGTTTGTGTGCGTGTGCACTGCAGAATAAATCCAGAAGATTCTACGTGTGTCCAGTTTTTGACGTGTGTGTTTGTGGCAGGTACCTGATCCCGTCGCTGGACCGCTCCCATGCCGGCTTCTACCGCTGCATTGTTCGCAATCGCGTGGGAGCACTACTGCAGCGTCGCACTGAAGTGCAAGTGGCTTGTAAGTATCACAGAGTGCTTTTGTGCACACACACACACACACACACACACACACACACACACACACACGGTGTTTGATTGACAGTGCATTAAGGAGCGAGTGGGTAGGCAGATGTTGCCGCTGAAGGATGTACCTGCCACACAGCTGTTGCGCTCATTATTATGACGATGATTACGATTATTACGTGACTGATATTGTTGTTTTTGTCGTTTGTGTCACGGCGTAACGGCGCCCCGACAACATCTGTCATCAGCGGAAAGGGAAACCGCAAACTTAGTTCCCTGGTCTCGTTAGTGAGGTGTAACAAAGTTTTCCCGCCTTCCCAGACAGAGCACAGCGCTTGTTTACGCGTTATTATTGTCAGGCCGATCCGACTTTCAAGATTCAAGTTAGGCTTTTAAATTGGTACAGTGATCCCTGGTTTATAATTGGTTCCAAAAACCACCCGCGATAAGTGAAATCCGCGAAGTCACCAACAGGAAGTACTGGGCAGGCTAATGAGTTAGATGCTAATTCGCGATCATGCTAACACGCGAAAATTGTCTTCTAAAGGAATGTAAATGACATTTGGAGCAATACTACATTGTCCTAAAGGTTAGACACATGTTTCCTCAATTTAGAAGTTTTATTTTGACTTTTAAATGTTTTTTGAATTTGGAAAAATAATCCGCGATGTCGTGAAGCCGCGATAAATGAAACGTGAAGTAGCTAGGGGTCACTGTATTTCATTTGGGTTTTAAATAAAGGTATGTCATTTTGGTTTCCGAGTCAAGGTTTGCATCACAGAGGAGCGGTGACCATGGCAACAGCAACGGCGCTGTCCATCAACGCCGACGCAGACTGACCTTTCTTTTTGTCTGATTTCTCCTCGCAGTCATGGGCAGCTTTGAGGAGGGCGAGCGCGACCAGTCGGTCTCGCAGGGCGAGGGCGCCGTCATCCCGGCGCCTCGCATCCGTAGCTTCCCGCAACCCCAAGTCACGTGGTACCGGGACGGACGCAAGATCCCACCCAGCAGTCGCATGTGAGTTTATTTTTCCCTCTTTGGCCTTGACTCGCTCATATTAGAACACAAAACCAGGCTTGTGGTAACTTGTTTGAGTTTCACTTTGTTTTGTTCATTTTCTTTTTTTTTGCCCTCATTCGGTTTCCGCCACAACACATGAGCAAAAAAAAAAAAAAAAAGCCACTTTGGCTCCAGGAGAAATGGAATTGCCCTCTTTTGTTCCCCATCTTGGGTTTTGAAAGAGAACCGAGCCAGCTACTTTCATCTCAGCTCGCCCCCACCCCTCCTTGTCTGTCTTCATTTTGGCCTCCAATTTGGAGGTTGGTGTTTCTTCGGCGAGGCGCCGTCAATATCTGCCGGTCAGATCCCAGAACGCCCTCTGATGGGATTATTTTTCCCTTTTTGCTCCTTTCAAACGGGAAAGGACAACAGGAGCAACAGCACCTGATAAAAAAAAAAACATCAGTGAGTTTGCAGCTCATACTCTGCGTGACATGTACAGTCCTGATAATATTTTTTTATGTTTTGATATCAATATAGCGATATTCTGGCTAAGCATTTTTATTTTCATTTACAGTATTTTTATTTGGATTGTATTGTTTCATCCTGCGGTTTCTTATTTAATTATTTATTATTGTTATTATTATTTATTTTGATATTATTTTAATTATTTTCTTATTTAATCATTTATTATTTTTATATTATTTTGATTCTTTTCTTATTTAATTATTTATCATTTTTATATTATTTTGATTCTTTTCTTATTTAAATATTTTTTTAATGACAGCACTATTTCTGTTGGAAGTTCGCACACATGCACACGCACACACACACACACTCATCCTTCCCGCAATCTCCTCATCACATCTGCATTTGTCGGGAGTGGGAGATGACCTTGCCCTGGGTTGAAGTGAATGCTCCTTATCAGCTCTTCATCCTCATCCTCATCAGCATCATGCATAACGATTGGCCGGCTCGGAATGACAATGAAGCTTTTAAAGACGTTTTGATGATGTCACCACCCGGGTCGCTTTTGGCAACTGCTTGTGTCATATTTTCTCTCACCAGAAAATGAACATACAAATAATGTGGTAAAACAATTATAATTTTTTTTGATGACGCACCGAATGGAAAAATAATGTACTTTCCGCTTTGAATGACACTCGCCACCCGGCACCTTATTTCCCTCCCTCCTCAGGTGTCATAACTTTCATTTGCAGACTCCCCGAGGGTCTTCATCACATCGTCCAAAGGTAGCAGACGAAATATAATTTGATAAATCCCGACATGGACAAAGCGTGCTTTTCAAGTTTCATCCTAGCAGACGAAAAATATCACGGCTCGCCTCCGGGCCGTCCATCGTTGTTTTTGTAAACGGCGTCCGTCACACAATTAGCACACGCTAACTGATTTGCTCCGATTATCATACGATTCGCTCCACTTATGATGCAATTCATTCCGATTCGATCATTTCGCCGCAGTGTGTTGTAATTAAATTTATTATCGTAGCACACCTCCTGATTTCTTTTACTGGAGGATCTCGGAAGCATGTGAACTCATAGCCGGATGTCATTTTGCGCTAGCCCGATCATCCTGCAAGCTGACAGCCACTTTGGGTGACCGTTTGAGTGTAACTACTCCGCCTGTGACACACGAGGTCTTCTGCCACGCTCATATTTTCCCTCCGTGGAGGTTGGAGTCATACCTCAGCGGCTTGATTGACGGCCGCAACGCTTTACAAACGAGGTCAAGGGAGGGCTTGGAGGCGTCTTTGTTTTGATGTAGGGGAGGGGGGGAGGCGAGGCATTTACCAGTAAAGCCCATCGCTCTTCTTTGAGCCGGACGACTTTCCCTCCTTTTTGCATTCACTTTGCCTGATTTGTTGTGCAATTTGGGAGCGACTTAATGTACTGTATAATAAGAAGCTCGGGCGAGCACATTTGTTCAGAATTGTCAGGCTTTTTGCCGGGAAAAGGGAATACATAACTGACCTATCAACAGCTAGGCATGGATTTTTTTTTTCCCTCCTCCCACCCACGCTCCCTCCTCGCAAAGATGGAACCAAAGACCAAGTGGGACCTTTGACTAATCTGCTGCAGTGTCTGATCAATTAATGGCCCTCGTTGGTTCCTGTCACTTGGCTATAGATTGGACATTAGTCAAAAGGAGACAGCGAATCGCCGGGAATCTTCCTCTGAGGGGAGAGATTCCCGTCGACATACTCTCCGGCAAGCAGACCTTGTTTGTTGCCATTGTTGTTTTGGGGCACATCGAATTATAATACAAAGGATTCCAAAATTGCTTCACTTACATTATGTGATTCGTTCGAATCGTACCGTTGACTCCCATTAGATTCAATTATGACTCGATAGAAGTCACTCGGGTGATTTAATATGATACATTCCAGTAGTTTACGATTGAATAGAAATCACGGCAATTAAAAATCCAACTATTGCACAATAATGTCTGTATTTCTTGGTATTTGCTTTCCTTAATGTAACCTCACTCCTCCATCCTCACGCTTGCATTCCCAGGCAACAAATGGCAGCCGCCGACCTCACCGCAGCAGCGAGCGAGGGTCGGTCAATCGGGGGGGGCGGGGTTCAAGTGGCTCGCGCGTCGGCACCGAGGCCGTTGTAGCGCGTACAAAGAAAGGGAGCAAAAGTACTCGGTACTCAGCGGGCCGGCGGATGGAAAATGACGGTGAAAGAGAAAAGGAAGCGCTTTGTGAAAAATCTCACCGCAAGGGTGCCGAACTTTGATTTGCACCTCGGTATTCTCTTGTTGCGCTTCGTATCGGAAGCGATCTCGGCGATGATGAAGTCACGCAGCAAACAAAGCCGCAAGGTCAAAACGTTGTGAATGAAAAGTTGATTTAACGAAGCTACGCGCTACATCGCCGATCGCTTGTTCCTTCCTCGTCCTTCGTACGTTCAACAGCTTTTGCTTCCGTCCTGTTTGCGTCATCATTCCTGCCCTGAAGAAGCGCCATTCCGCTGGAGCGCCTTCCCTTGGCACGCTCGCAAGCAACTCGGCCGCTTTTATTTATTTTTTGCTGCAAACGCCAGTTGTGCCAGAAGCGACAAACAAAAGCGTCACACTTAATCAGCTTCGCAAATTCCGAGTCGGCTCTTCGGGTAATTCCCGCCGTCTTTAACTGCCAGGTAAAAAAAAAAAAGTCCCAAATTGAGTCTCACCCCGTTTTCCAAAAGGTCACCTGTGGACGCTTCCTTTCTGCTCACATCCCCAAAGAGCTCAATAATTTATAGACACTATGTCGCCAGCCAGACCACATTAAATATTTATCGTAGATCATAAGCGGGGGCCGTAGAGACCCCTTTGTCCGTCCCTTTAAGGGGGGAGTCCCCAGATAAAAAGAAAAGTAATGATTTTTGATTATTTTATTCCCTCACCAAAAAAAAATTGCTCTTGTCAAAGGTTTCACACCGACACGCAACAAGCGGCGATAATTGCGCCACTTGTGGAGAACAAGCTGTCAAGTTTTGTTCCGGTGATGAAAATAGCACCCTTGCGTTAAAATAAACACACGGCACGGGGTGCTAAGGGCAGACACTTTGAATCCCAGCCGGAAATGTTGATTGAACATTCGAGGCGGAGGATGTGAAAATTCAAATGTTTCACAAACTAGCTGTTTTTTTTTTTTTATTTATTTATTTTATAGTCGATTATTTTAGCATTCATGACATTCAACTGCTTTTTCAGCACTTGTCGTTTGCAATTTTCTTCTGCGGAATTTTTTGGGAAGGATTTTTGAATGTCAGGTTAGAGCCAGTATTGATTTCAAGTGCCATCTGGCAAGAAGACGGCAGATAAATGAGGCAGGAGAATGGCGAATGCGAGCGACAGTAGTCTGGCAGCCCCATTGTGTTGCTGATTTTCAACTCAAAATTTTAGCTACCGCTTTAGAACGTGAAAGTCAGATCCCAGGGATGTTCAAAGTACTCACCGGTACCGATACAAAGTACCGATACCACAGTTGCCAAAAATTGCCCATTCAGTATATCCGTAAAATCCGCCGATTAAGTTTTTGCGCCGCACTATCATGTTTCATAACGCTTATCGGAGGAGGACGTCGATATTTACTCCGTGCTCTGTCCGCCGACACATTGTTTACGCTCTCTTGATCAATATGGCTAATGCGGCTTGAAGAGCGTAATTATGGCGCTAAAATGTTTAATGTGTTTCGTGGCCTCTGGATGAAAACATCAAATGTAGTTTAGCTCTCATCCTTTTTAAGCTTCAACCAGTATTGAAATATTCTTGAACTATTTTCGATATGTTTTGTTTCCCAGTGCCATCACACTTGACAATACGCTGGTCATCCTGTCCACCGTGGCGCCAGACGCCGGCCGCTACTACGTCCAGGCGGTCAACGATAAGAATGGCGAGAACAAGACCAGCCAGCCCATCACCCTCTCGGTGGAGAGTGAGTGGCCACACACACACATGCGCAGTCAGCCTGTTATGCCCTAAAAGTGCGACAGCTCGGGTTTGGCTCCTTACCCGCCAGGCGGTGGGACGAAGGCCAGTTTGGAACGGCTGCCAAGTCTCAAAACCTCCCGACAGGAATGCCGGCCGGCTCCTGGAGCATAGCTGACAATTTGCCACTTCCCAGAAGCGAGCTCATGTCAGGAAGCTGCAGGCGGGATTATTGGCCACTCGTCCGTCTTTTTCCTTCTCTCCCTTTTAATTCCTGCCAAATTACGGGACTCCCCACTTTGTGATCCGTGGAGGATTGTAATCGGCGTTTGAGCATTCTTGATACATTCATGATTTCTGTTCCAATCCCCAAAATGGTTGCATATGCTAAAATGGAAGACTATCAGTAAACGGCAGCATGTGTCTGCGTGTAGATGTCGGCGGCCCGGCGGACCCCATCGCCCCCACCATCATCATCCCGCCCCGGAACACCAGCGTCGTCACGGGAACGTCCGAAGTCACCATGGAGTGCGTGGCCAACGCCAGGTGAAGACGCTTAAAGAAAAAAAAAAAAAACGTGGCAAATAACTCATCACTTTTTAGGCCTCTCATCAAATTGAGCATCACTTGGCGGAAGAACGGCGTTGCCATCAACAGCGGCCTCAGCGACTTCAGCCGTCGGCTGACCATCCTCAGCCCCCTAGTGGCGGACGCCGGCTACTACGAGTGCGAGGCTGTGCTTCGCAGTAGCAGCGTGCCGTCCGTCAGCGCCGGCGCATATTTGCACGTGCTTGGTGAGCCACGCCCACTTAAGTCATTAAGTCGTTTTTTTTTTTTTTTTGCTACCCAACCAACCGTCCACTTGCTGAAATTCAATGCCGCGGTTCTGTAGCCAAAAGTGAAACCGCCGTTAAGCCGGCTGCCCCCGGCGAAAGCATTTGAATGCCCGAGTCGCTTTTGAACGCTTTGATAGCGTCAAGGTTGCGATGCCATTCAAAGAGCAAGGTGCGCTTAACTTTTTCCCTTTGAATGCCGCCGACTGACACCGGCCCAGCCTCCCCTGCTGCCCGTTTGAAGGTTACAGCCCAAAAAAAATATCCAAGCGGAATACCAAATGTCTCTCCATCTGACTTTTGACGCCGTCTTATTTCTTTGTTTTTGCTATCCCCACTGGGCTTCCTCACCCTTCCAATTAAATCTGTCAGTTCTCGTTTGAAACTTTGCCGATTGCTGCGGCGGGATTTGGGATTACATCAGCGTGGCTTCCATTCTCGTGTCTTCTCCCAGAGCCGCCGCAGTTCATCAAAGAGCCTGAGAAGCACATCACGGCCGAGATGGAGAAGGTGGTGGACATTCCCTGTCAAGCGCGAGGTGTGCAAGAATTTTCTTTTTTTTTTTCTTTTCCATCAATACTGGCTTACCACTAAAGAGCGCCCCCCACAGGTGTGCCCCAACCTGATATCGTTTGGTACAAGGACGCCACGCCCATCGACCCGGTCAAAACGCCGCGGTACCGGGTGCTGACAGGCGGCAGCTTGCAGGTCAACGGCCTCCTGCCCGACGACACCGGCATGTTCCAGTGTTTCGCCAGGAACGCGGCCGGCGAGGTCCAGACCAACACGTACCTCGCCGTCACCAGTAGGTCCCCATTTTTGCTCAAATTGGAATTCAAAAATGATCACGAGTGACATTTTACGCCGCTTGCATCTTTTGAGATGCACAATTTGGATGGCGTTGCCGTTCTATGAATTTCTAAACCGCTTCAATTCAGCGATTCAGTCCGCGAAAGACGTTCCTTTGTCGACATCCGGTATGAGTTGTGTGTTTGGCGCGGCGTGAAGGTGAAGAATAGTGAAGGACACTCAAACGCAAACTGGAAATCAAAAGGCAGGCGCTCACAGTTCTCTGAACGAAATTTCCTCTCGCCATGTTTGACTTATTCCTTGTGCAGGTATCGCTCCCAATATCACAGCCGGACCCTCGGACAGCACCGTGATTGACGGAATGTCCATCATCCTGCACTGCGAGACTTCAGGCGCTCCGAGGCCAGCTATCACCTGGCAAAAAGGTTTGCACAAACACACACACGTGGATGTACACACCCGGGGGATTAGAACGTATGCTATCTATTACACACGGGAGGATAGTTTGTGGCGGCTTACTGGCTAAAGCCGGCTTGGATCCTAAGGTTTATCCCGCACCGGGCTTTTCTTGTTTTGCATCACAATGAGGATAAACATGTCCCGGTTTCTCCTTGTGATCCACTTCTCGCTCCGGTTCCGCTCAGGCTTTCCATTCAACTCGTCGGTCCTGTTTGATATTTTTCCTCAAATCTTTTTCAACCCCGGACTTCACATTTAAAATAATAATTGCAGCCGAGTCAAAAAATGTATGCCACACAGTTTGCAAAAGTCTTGACACCCCGGTTGCCTCATCAGGGGAGCGTGTTCTGGCGAGCGGTTCTGTGCAGCTGCCCCGCTTCACCCTGCTGGAGTCGGGCAGCCTTCTCATCTCGCCCTCGCACATCTCCGACGCCGGCACGTACACTTGCATGGCCAGCAACTCCCGTGGCATCGACGAGGCGTCCGCCGACCTCGTGGTCTGGGGTAAGTAAGCGCAAGAGCGTTGTTGCTTCTCGTAGTTCCGGCACGTTGTCTCATCTCTGCCGCGCCGCCTCCTCAGCTCGAACCCGGATCACGACACCCCCGCAGGACCAGAGCATCATCAAAGGCACCAAGGCCGCGCTGACCTGCGGTGTCACGCACGATCCCAGCGTGAATGTCAGGTAAGCCGACGCATTCAAACGGCTTTATTCAGCGGGCGACCTGCTGAGGCGGATGTTATAAAGCCCTGCGGAATCAAGTAACTCCACAGTTCAGCGCTGAACAAAAGTGAGCAAACGCGAGACCCGCGGTGTTTACCGCTACATCTTGTTCGCAACGCGCTATGCAGCCATAAAGTAGTACGGAACGCAACCCTGCAAGGTCACAAATAAAATAAATATTTTTTTTTTTTTTATCATGAAAAAAGTCATCAAATCCCCTCAAGGAACAAAATGCACTCGAATTGTTCAAATCTGAAAAGGAGATTGACATCGTGTTGCTTGTTATGAAATCGTCCTCGCGCAGGCACGTGTGGGAAAAAGAGGGCGTGGCCATCAACGCGCACGCCATCCCCCGCGTGCAACAGGACGCCGACGGCACCCTGCACATCTCCCAGACGTGGTCGGGCGACATCGGCACCTACACTTGCCGCGTCACCTCGGTGGGCGGCAACGATTCCCGCAGCGCCCACCTCCGCGTCAGGTGACTATTACCTGGGTCATCGGATTAAGTCGCCAGGTAATTGTAGGTCATTTGCGTTCATGTCACAGACAGCTGCCTCACGCGCCCGAGAACCCCACGGCTGTGCTGAGCGGCTCGGAGCGGCGGGCCATCGACTTGACCTGGGCCAAGGCCTTCGACGGCAACAGCCCGCTCATGCGTTACATCCTGGAGGTGTCTGAGAACAGTAGGTCACTCTCGGCCTAGTTTCCAAACGACATCTTGAATCAAAACTCGTCGCAGTAAATAAACAGAACACTTAAAAAAAAAAAAAAAAATCCTCAAAGCTAGTCTTATTTTGTGTTTCAAGCCGTCACGCCGTTGTGTCGTCACCCCCTGTTAGCGCATCGTGTGCCCTACCAGGAAGTTGAAAAAGAATTTAAGATCAGTACTGGTCATTAAGGGCGTCCATCACTTTTGCTATTGGGTGGGGGGGGGACAAAGTGCCTTGACACAAAAGCGGCGTCGTTGCGTGAGAGTTGTTGAATATTCTCGCTGATGTGCGCACAGCAGGCTCATCGGCACGACGCTCACTTGCTAAGAGGCGTGAGGCATGTCGTCAGAAAACTAACTTTATTCGAAAAGGAGTTCAACTCTAAATATACATATTTGCCTTGATTCTCATCTGAGCTGTTTCCCCCCCCTCACATTTGAACTTTATTTCTCAAAATAATTCAGCTTGATTGGCAAAACGTGTATTGTTTTTAATTAAAAACTCATTTTGTGAAAAATTAACCTCAGTAACCTCCCAAAATAATATTACTAGTACGGGCTACTATTTTTTATTTTTTTTTAAATAATAATGTTTTTATTTTTGTAAATCTTTTTAACCAAATTATGTTTTAAAAAAATGTGCTTAAAAAGGCAGGAAAACAATAACTCAGTGTCGATGATGTGTCATTTGCAGACGCTCCCTGGGCCATCCTACTGGCCAGCATCGAACCCGAACTGTCCGCGGTGACAGTCAGTGGCCTGATCCCGGCGCGCTCCTACCAATTCCGCCTGTGCGCTGTCAACGACGTGGGCAAGGGCCAGTTCAGCAAGGAGACGGAGCGGTGAGCTGCCATCCCATAATGTACTCATAAAGGTTAACGGACTTAGAGTGGAAAACTTTGCAGTAAATAGCCAAGCCTGTTTCCATGGCAACCGCTTTGACTGATCCTTTCAGTCATGAGTCGGTGACACACACAAACAAACAAACAAAACACGCTTGTACTTGTAAACACGCCGCAGTGAACCCACGAGACAAAAAAAAAACAATTTAGTCTGACGTAGTTGTCATCTCGAGTTTTTAAAATCGTAAAAATGTAAAAGGTAAACTAGTTTTAAATCAAGGATATGTAATTATTACTTTCAATTACAATTGTAGTCTTTTTGAGAGGGGAAGTAAAAACAAACACGAGAGAACGTATTGCACAAGTCTACACACCCCTTTTGCACCCAGGCATGTTTGGAAGTCATCAATCACATTCAAAATGGAGTTCATTGGCGCATCTGCTCTCCGTTAAGGTGCTTTTGATGAATTACAGTTGGTCTGTTTTCTTCGTTGGCTTTTCCGGACATTTATTAGCTTTAGAAGAGAAGCCTTAACGTTTTCACATTTGGAACTCTTCAGAACCTTGACCAAGCTGTGTGTTGTAGCGTGTCGTTGCCGGAGGAGCCCCCCAGCGCTGCTCCTCAGAACGTCATCGCCAGCGGTCGTACCAACCAGTCCATCATGATCCAGTGGCAGCCGCCGCCTGAGAGCCACCAGAACGGCATCTTGCGAGGCTACACGGTCCGGTAAGACGGAGACTTTCATTTACTGCTCAATTTCATTTGAGGGGCAAGTGACTGTTTTTTTACTTTTGGGGTGGGGGGTTCAATGGGTGGTAGCCACCCACCGTTTTTTTTTTTTTTATGGAAATTGTTTATAGCTTATACACACTTAATCATTTTCAGGAGGTTCAAACAAGTTTCATTTTGTTGGTGCTTTGTCTCCCCCTAGCAGGGAGTCTGTGGTACTGCACAGCGTCACTCTGTCATGTATTTTTATCAGGTACCGCCTGACGGGGCTGCCAGTGGACTATCAGATCAAGAACATCTCCAGCCCGGACGTGACCACGCTGCTGCTGGAGGACCTCATTATTTGGACCAACTACGAAATTGAGGTGGCCGCTTACAACGGGGCGGGCCTGGGAGCCTTCAGCCACAAAGTCACAGAGTGGACCCTGCAAGGAGGTAATGGGAGACTCTGTCTATTCAGCTATCGATCGATCGAGGTGGATCCATTTTTTTCTTGCCACTCCAGTGCCCACTATCGCCCCGGGCAACGTGCAGGCCGAGGCCGTCAACTCCACAGCGATCCGCTTTACCTGGATCGCGCCCAACCCGCAGTTCATCAACGGCATCAACCAGGGCTACAAGGTCAGCGGGCGTTCAAATTCATAAATCGACGTGAATGTTGAGAATCAAAACGTCATCCAAAACCTCAGCTGCATGCGTGGGAGCCCGGCAAGGAACGTGAGAGCGTGATGGTGACGGCGCGGCCTAACTTCCAAGACGGTGTTCACGTGGGCTACGTGACGGGCCTGAAGAAGTTCAGCAACTACTACACCTCAGCGTTGTGCTTCACCACGCCGGGCGACGGACCTCGCAGCCCTCCCAAACTTGTTATGACGCATGAGGACAGTAAGTCTTCTTTTTTTTATGATTTTCACTTTTCCCACAAAAAAAAAAAGCTAAGCGTGTGTTTTTGCATTCAGCGCCAGGCGCCGTGGGCCACCTGAGCTTCACCGAGATTCTTGACACATCGCTCAAAGTTAGCTGGAGCGAACCCAGCGAGAAGAACGGCATTCTCACCGGTACGCATGCACGCACACACGCACACACACGAGCGTTTTCTGATGTGTGTGACCAACATTGTGTAGGCTACCGCATCTCATGGGAGGAGTTCAACCGCACCAACACGAGGGTCACCCACTACCTGCCGAGCGTCACTCTGGAGTATCGCGTCACCGGCCTCACCGCGCTCACCACGTACACCATCGAGGTGGCCGCCATGACATCCAAGGGACAAGGCCTGCTTTCATCCTCCACCATCTCCTCGGGCGTCCCACCAGGTCAGTCAACCAGCCGCCAATGCTCATTTGCTGTATTTTATTATCTGAACTTCCCGATACCTCCCAGAGCTTCCTGGCCCGCCCACCAACATCGCCATCTCCAACATTGGCCCGCGCTCCGTCAACCTGCTCTTCAAGCCGGGATACGACGGCAAGACCTCCATTTCCCGCTGGCACGTGGAGGCCCAGGTGAGCTCGCTGGCATTTCTGGATTGTGTTTGTCACGTTAATACCATATTGGTGGACTTAGGTGGGTGTCGTGGGAGACAATGAGGACTGGGTGACGGTCCACCAGGTGTCCAATCTACCCGACGCTCGCTCCCTGGAGGTTCCTGACCTCAATCCGTACACCTTCTACAGGTGGGAACGCACCACACATGGCTTGGGTTTCAGGCCAGGTTCTAGATCTCAAGCGTCTTGATCTTAATTGTGTGTGTCATTCTAATTGACTGGCCAGGTTCCGCATGCGTCAGGTGAACATCGTGGGCAGCAGCCCCCCGAGTCAAGCCTCCAGGAAGATCCAAACGCTTCCAGCCCCTCCGGACGTCGCTCCGGCCAACGTCACGCTGCGCACGGCCAGTGAGACCAGCCTGTGGTTGAGATGGATGGTAACTAGATGAGATGAGATATTTAACAAGTTTGGAGACTCTCATTCACGTTTCACTCCCTCGCTCGCTCACCAGCCTCTACCCGAGTGGGAGTATAACGGTAACGCGGAACAAGTGGGCTACAGAGTGCAGTACTCCAAGGCGGGCTCGTCGGGTCGCCCGCTCACCCAGGCCATATCGGACCGCCTGGAGAGAGAATTTACCATCGAGGATCTAGAGGAATGGACCGAGTACGAGGTGAGGGTGCAGGCCCTCAATGGCATCGGGCTCGGACCGTGGAGCCAGCCAATCAAAGGCCGGACCCGGGAGTCAGGTGAGGCTAGTTACTTGTTTGTCTTTAATATGTGCTTCGCATTTTTGTTCATTTTTGAAATGTTTGTTGTCCAGTGCCATCCTGCGGGCCCACCAATGTGTCCGCCTTTGCCACCACCTCCAGCAGCGTTTTGGTGCGCTGGTCAGAAGTACCCGAGCCAGACCGAAATGGACTCATTTTAGGCTACAAGGTCTGCTCAAGGTTTATTTTTTTATGTGACTGAGATACAGCTGGGTGACAGCTCCATGCAATTTCTCCACCATTTGGCAGGTGGTGTACAAAGAGAAGGACTCGGATAACGGCCCCCGGTTCTGGATGGTGGAAGGCAACGCCACGCATAGCGTCCATCTAACGGGTCTGGGCAAATACGTCCTGTACGAGATCCAGGTGCTGGCGTTCACCCGCGTAGGAGACGGGCGGCCAAGCTCTCCGGCCATCTTTCAGAGAACTCTGGACGACGGTAGGGTTCTTCTCTTCTTCTGCCATTACTGTGTGGATATTGAAAGGTGATGTCATCTCCCTCCCGCAGTGCCTGGACCACCAATGGGGATCCTGTTTCCGGAGGTGCGCACCACTTCGGTGCGTCTGATTTGGCAATCACCCTTGCAACCCAACGGGATTATCCTGGGTGAGGAAGGATTTTTTATTTACATTAGGGAAGCACTTTTAATGAAACTGGCTATGCTCTTTCTAGCGTACCAGATCACGTACCACCTCAACTCCACCAACGGCAACAGCGCCACGGTGGACGTGCTCAGCCCCAGCGCCCGCCAGTACACCGTCTATGGCCTGAAACCCGAGTGCGTGTACATGTTCCGCATCACGGCGCAGACGCGCAAGGGCTGGGGCAAGGCGGCCGAGGCGCTGGTGGTCACCACTGAGAAAAGAGGTAACGTGAGGTCAAGGGTTTTCATCGGAAAGAAAAATCATATCTTGCTCATCTTTTGCCCCAAGCTCGTCCGCAGCCCACCAGCCGCCCCAGCGTGCCTCAGAAGGACGTGCGCGCCCGGCGCGTCCTGCTGTCGTGGGAGCCCGGTAGCGACGGCCTCTCGCCCGTGCGCTACTATACCGTACAGCTGCGCCAGCTCCCCGACAACAACTGGACCGTGCACTCGGCCTCCGTCAACCACGACACCACCTCCTATGTCGTCTCCAGGTTGTCCCCCAAAAAGTTCATAGCATTTTTTTGGGGGGGTACTCAAGCCCAAATGTGATGATGTGCTTTGTGTCGCCAAGGCTGAAGCCCTTCACGTCCTATCAGTTCCGTGTGAAAGCCACCAACGATATCGGCGACAGTGAATACAGCGAGGAGAGCGACGCCATCACCACCTTGCAGGATGGTAGGCGGTGCGCCAAAAGTAAGCGGTTGAGCCAAATGCAACTCAGTCCACTCCATTATTCGCTCTCCCGCCAGCGCCGGACGAAGCGCCGGTCATCTTCTCGGTCACGCCCCACACCACCACGTCAGTGCTGATTCGCTGGAAGGTAATAGAAGCTGAATACTTTTTATTTATTTAAATTTCAATTGAATTTTTAATTTATTTTGAATTTAGCTTTTAATTATTTTTTAGGTGGCTAATTTTTATTGTAGCATGTTTTTCATTTAAAATCTAAGCAGAGTAATGAAATTATGTTTGCATCATTTAAAATGAGCTATTTATGTAATTCAATTTGCCATTAGCATTTTTTTCCAATGACAAAGGGGGCGCTTGTTTTCTCACCCTTCCCTCCTGGCAGCCTCCCCCTGAGGAGAAGATCAACGGCATCCTGCTGGGCTTCCGCATCCGCTACAGAGAGCTGCTGTACGACCGTCTCCGGGGTTACGCCCTCCACGCCATCAACAGTATGTCAGCTTGGGCCGAGCTCACGGGTGAGACTAAAACAAAGGGCTGCGTTTAAACGATTGGCCGCTAGGTGGCAGAAGGCCTCTCCTCACTGTGCTGTGTGGAAAATCTCAACGTCATCAAATATTTCACCTACAGCACCCTACAGCATCCGCAATCTGAGCGACGCCTCTCTGACTCAGTTCGAGCTGGACAGTAAGTTTCACAGCAACGAAAAAAAATGTATTGATCAAAGTTTTGATGAGTCGTATTTGGTGCCGCAGAGCTGAGCAAGCACAAGCGCTACGAGATCCGCATGAGCGTGTACAACGCCGTGGGCGAGGGGCCCACCAGCCCGCCCCAGGAGGTTTTTGTCGGAGAAGCAGGTGTGTGCGTGCAATTTATAAAATCAGAGGTGGGCAAACTTTGGTGAGGTGTAGCAAGGTGCCCACTTCGGCTCCATATCATTCAAGCTAATGTCGGTTCCTAATAATGTGGTATGATGGCGTTTAGTTCCCACAGCGCCGCCGCAAAACGTGGCCGTTCAGTCGGCCACCGCCACCCAGCTGGACGTCACGTGGGACCCGCCGCCACTCAGCGCTCAAAACGGCGACATCCAAGGCTACAAGGTAAAAAAACAAAATGATGTCAAAAAGCTCAAATTCATCCATAATGTAACTCATCCCACCAAGGTCTACTTTTGGGAGTCCCAGCGAAAGAACGAGACGGAGCGTCTACGGACCCTGTTCATGCCCGAGGGAGGCGTGAAGCTGAAGAACCTGACCGGCTACACCAGCTACATGATTAGCGTGGCCCCCTTTAACGCCGCCGGGGACGGACCACGCAGCCCCGCCATCAGAGGGCGCACCCAACAAGCAGGTAAATCCACCTTGTTCCCTCGAGGGAAGTTTCAAAAGCTTGACTGCGTTGGCGTTTCAGCCCCCAGCGCCCCCAGCTTCATCCACTTCAGCGAGCTCACCACCTCTTCAGTCAACGTGTCGTGGGGCGAGCCCGCCCTGCCCAACGGCATCATCGAGGGCTACCGTCTGGTCTACGAGCCCTGCGCACCCGCCGACGGTATAAATGTTATAAAAATAAATCCAGAGCCAACCTTTCTGGATCTCAAGTTCCGTAATTGTGTTCACGCAGAGTCTTCGGTGGCCTGCGCCGACTGTCTCCACTCCCCCTCCTCCCCCCCGGGCGTCAGTCGGACCGTCATGATGGACGTGAAGGCCGGCGGCCCGCTCTGGGTCAAGCTGAAGGACCTGGCCGACGGCGCCACGTACAACTTCCGCATCCGCGCCAGGACCTTTGTGTACGGGCCCGAAGTGGAGGCCAACATCACCACCGGCCCTGGGGAAGGTAAGTCAAATTTGGATCCTTTTTGTTGAACTAAAACGCTTCAATGGTTTTTGGGATGGCTTCGCAGGAGCACCAGGACCCCCAGGGGACCCCTTTATCACTCGCTATGGATCAGCGCTGACCATCCACTGGACCAGCGGGGACCCGGGGCGCGCTCCAATTACACGTTACGTCATCGAGGCCAGGCCTTCTGGTGAGATTTTAGTGTCACCATCCGCCGCCACCCTGGGCCGTATTGATCAGCCTGGACCTTTTTTTTTTTTTTCTTCAGATGAAGGTCTGTGGGACATCCTGATCAAGGACATCCCCAAGGAAGTGACGTCGCACACGTTCAACATGGACATGCTGAAGCAAGGCGTCAGCTACGACTTCCGGGTAATCGGCGTCAACGATTACGGCTACGGCTCGCCGAGCCTTCCCACTCCTTCCATATCTGGTGAGTGCCTTTCTGCCAAGTGTCTTGAAATGAAAGAAAACACATTTTTATTTATTTATATTTATTTTACACCAGCCCAAAAAGTGGCCCCCTTCTACGAGGAGTGGTGGTTCCTGGTGGTGGTCGCCCTGGTGGGTCTTATTTTCATCCTCCTGCTGGTTTTCATCCTCATTATCCGAGGACAGAGCAAGAAATATGCAAAGAAGTCAGAATCAGGTGAGGCCCTTCCCGCACGGTAGCCAGGTTGCTTTACGACTTTTGCCCTCGGGAAAAAAAAATCCAACATTTTTGCTCTCATGTTGATTTTATTTAACGAGCAGTTAACTCCTCCATAAATCCGTCCCAAACCAGATGTCGGTGAAAAGATTCAGTCGGGCAAGGTCGGAACTTGTTCGTTGGAACTTGGCGTGCGTTTGGCCTCGCTCAGCATTTCTTGGGTGGTGTTGCCCCAGCAGGGTCACTTCCTGCCCGTCTAGTTGACTGAAAAATCTCGCTCCTGACACAAATGCCTCCGTGTCAGGCTTTGGTGTTTTTTATTTTTCCTCACATACTTGTGTGTAACCGCCAGTTGACCTTAAGTCACCCCAGAGCGACCGCGGCGTTCGCCAAGAATGTTTTTAACCTCTAACACACGGGGTTAGATTTTATTGCCCATCATAAGCTTCATTCTCCAATTTGTAAACATCTTTTTTCTTGCTTATGCAAGTTCTCCTCTTGCTCGCCACGAGAGAAGACAACATCTCTAACGGTCTCGTCTCGCCCCGGGCCTGTGGTCACACAGTGTCTCTGTACGTATGCCCAGGCAACAACGCCAACTGCAACGCGCTGACACACGGCGACATGGTGAGCCTAGACGAGGGCCGCTTCCCCGCCCTGGAGCTCAACAACCGCCGGCTGTCCGTCAAGAACTCCTTCTGCCGGAAGAACGGCGTCTACACCAGGTCGGTCGGTGCCACGGCACTTGGGAATCCCCCCCGGCGATTACGGATTAACGTCTTGATCTGCCGCCTCAGCCGCCGGATCCCAATTCAAACAAGGCTCTTAATCCTGCCGTAGTCCGGCTAATTCTGAGGCGTGTCGGACAGGAGGGCGGTGTTTACGACTGGTTTCGTTCCGATTAGTGAGGGCTTCAAACGCAGCGGGAAGTTCAGATCTTGGCATCTCGTTGACATTGTAGATGTTTGCCCACTTTCTTCATCATCAAGTGGGATGGAGGGAAGGACGGATGGTCAATTTTGTGTTTTTACTCATGCCACTTCTCCACATGCAGCTGGGAAAAGTCAACACGTGTCAGAGGAGACGGGGGAAGGGGGTGAAGGTTAGGTTTGTTTAGCAGGACCACCTGAAGGGGGCCTTTCTTCCCTGCTCAGTGCTTTTGGTGGTCAGCAGTTGAGATCTGATTTATGAAGCTCACCAAATGTTTTTTTTTTAATGCAGGTCTCCTCCCAGGCCAAGTCCAGGCAGTCTCAACTACTCCGACGAAGACGTGAGCACAAAGTATAACGACTTGATCCCCGTGGAGAGCAGCAGCCTGACGGAGAAACCCTCTGAAATCTCGGACTCGCAGGTACTCCACTCTTTTTTTTAAAATAGAATTATGATTTTCATCACGTCCGTGTGCGCACGCCACTCTGCATTGTCAGCACTGCAGTATTTTGTGTTATCTTTTTTTTTTTTCCCTGTCATTCAGCACAAGTTTGTCGGCACACAAAAGGGATGTTTGCGCCGTTGTGGGAGCAAACACTGTGAAAATATATTGTGTTTATTTACATCTGCTGAGCCAGAGTGGCCATCAATTCCATCTCTCTCTCTCTCTCTCTCTCTCTCATCTTTATTCCCATTTCCCACACACCGTGTTATTTTGGAATATTTTATTCCCATATGTCTTATATTATATTTGTTCCTGTTTATGTCAGGCCCTGGATGTCTCTCATTTTCTTTCTGTGGTGAAATATCTTGCGCTCTGGTTAGCCGAATGACCAAGGGTCAAGGTGGAGGAATTGTTTTGGGGGAACATTCTTGGTATGAACTCCGCAGCCCCCCCACCCCCCTAAATCTTCTCTCGTCGCCCCTCCCTCCCCCCCCCTCCTCTCTCCAAATGGGCTTCTCACTCTTCCCCACAATGAGTCGTCTCAGAAAGGAACTTTCGACGCTTTCCCTCGGCGTTTCACCAACCTGGCTGACGTTCCTGCTTTTTGCATTTTCCATATCCAAAATTTCCCAAATGATCTCGGAGGGTTTTCCCCGAACGAAGTCTCGTCTTTTGAATCCCGCTTCTCCCTTGACACTTTTTGTTGCGTGCCTTTTTTAGACATGAGCATTCGCCGTGGAGCAAATAGAGATGATCTCACTTCTGAGTCACACACACACACACACACACACGCTGTAGAGATTCACTTTAATGGAAATTACATCACGTTTGTGCCGTGATGAAGTAAATCGTCCCTCTCCCTTATTCAAATAGTCTAGCACTATAATCCAACCCAGTGGAAAATATTTTTATTAAAAACAATTTGGGCTTCGGGTGACCCCTGCGGTGTCGACGGCAACCCCCTACCGCTTCTATAATCCATAACTCGGCAAGACAAAGGACTGAGCGAGCCGCTATGGTGATTTTTGGGATGAGATGGGATGGGGGAAGGGCCGCTTGCCAGATCAGGCTGTTAGGCGGCGGGGGCTGGGAAAGTTTACAGCAGTACTTGGGTTTCAAAGTTGCTCCGCCCACTTCCGTGAAGGGTACTTGACCTCATCGTCCCATTCTTTTTAAATGTCTCACCCATCCCAACCTGTTTAAAATAATAACTAGTTGCCGGTTAATCAAAAGGAAAGTCTGTGTCCTTGTGTTACTATAGTAATGTGCTGTTTCAAAAAAAAAAAATGTTTTGTTCACCTATAGGAGGCGCTGGTGTTTTCATACGGAACAGGTGGTCTTCATACACTTCCCCTGCATTTGGTGAGGTTCCTGTCGGCTGCCTGCTTTTGTTTGTTTTCAAGTGTTTGTAGCCAGACCGGTTCCTCTCACTAGTTCCCATCCAATTCCAGACTTCTTTTGTGTACCGACCCGGTTTGGGTGTAAAGATCCCGAGCGGCGGTCCAGTTGTTGAACGTCTCTGGTGTCATCTTTCCTTTTTTTGGGATGCACGCTTCGGTCATCTTTATCAATCATGCTTTGACCATCTCTGATCGTTCTTGGCGTCCATTGTGATGTGTTTGAAGGGTGCTTTCACATACCTGTGGACATTCCTTGTTCAGTTTTGGGCTGTTCAAATTCCAAACATGCCAAGAATGCGTCACATCTGCCCCTTTGACATCACTATCTTCTTTTGTTTGTAAACAGGAAGATGATTTTGCATTGGCTGGAGGGAAAAAAAAAAAGTCATAGGTTGTTTGGAAACCACGTCCGAGCTGCTCCGTCGCGAGTGTGAAAGCACCCAAAGTGTGCATGTTTGTGTGATTTACATTTGCTCCAAACGAGGGTCCCAATAATTCATCGTTAGCTATAGCGCCGCTAATCACTCCGCAAGAAAATAAACGCCGCCATTTTCTCTCTGGCAGGGCAGCGATAGCGAGTATGAGGTGGACGCCAACCGCCAGAAGACGCACTCCTTCGTCAACCACTACATCAGCGACCCCACCTACTACAACTCGTGGCGCCGCCAGCAGAAGGGCATCTCCCGGGCGCAGGCCTACAGCTACGCCGAGTCGGAGCCGGGCGAGCCGGACCACGGCGCCCCTCCGCCCCAGCTGCCCCCTCTGCCGCCTCTGCCGCCCCAACTCAGCTCGCCCAGCCCCCAGCCCCAGGCGCAGCCACAGCAGCAGGCACAGGGACAGCCGCCCGGCCAGGGTAGCCTGTTCAGGCCCAAGGGCAGCCGGACTCCCACCCCGTGCCAGCAGAGCGCCAAGCCACCTGGCCAGCAGGGCGCCCTCTACAGGCCACCCAGCAGCCTGGCCCCAGGCTCACGGGCCCCCATTGCGGGCTTCTCTTCCTTTGTGTGAGAATTGCCCGGAAGAAAAAAAAACTAAGGAAATTTCTGGAAGTTTCCACTCCGCTTCTTGATTGTTTTGTTCTTTTACCATCGTTTAAATCCTGATGGTATTCCAACACTTCATCTTGAGACTTTCTAAATCCAAGACACGTGATGAAGCAACACACGTTTTGTTTGCATGACTTCTTATCATTTGTTTTTTTTTTTCATTTTGTTTTCATAGGTGGAACAGGCCCCAAAGCTCGCAGGAGCCCCTTTTTATGTGAGAATTATCAGAAATGGACAAAGGAAATTTCCTTAAGTCTCCACGTGGACGTTGGTGTGAGTTGCACTTTTTTTTTTTTTCCACATTTCATACTTTTTACAAACGCCTTCAGCTGGGGACGCTTTTTGGCACGTGGTGATGATACGTCCATTGCACTTACACTTCGTCTTAGCATTATGACTTTTTTTTTTTCTTTTTAGAATCGCCTTCAATTTTTTGACCCGTGATTTATTCCACATGTTTTGGGTGTTTTAGTTTTTTTCCTCACACTTTCAGAAACGCTTTCAATTCCAAACCTTCTGAAACAGTTTCTCAAACCGCTATTCGTGCTTTGTGAACATCGCTTCTCCTATTTTTTTTTTATTTATGGCACTTTTAGGACTGCCTTCAACTTTCTGACACGTGGTGACGATCGGTTGTCATTCTTTTGTTTGCATAACTCATCATTTTTATTTCCAGCACTTCTTCAACTTGGAACTTTTTGCACCATATTTGAACACATCATACATCTACCACACTTTTTGTTGTATATTTTTTTTTTGCATGACTAATTTCATTTTTTTCCCCTCTCTCGTTTGCACACGCTGAAATGGTACTACCTTTGTATGTCGTACAAAGTCACAAGAATCCTTGAATACACATATACATAGAGACATACTTATGTATATATATAATATGAAGTTATATATTATATATATGTACCTAGAGGACTTAGTCAGTGCTCACTCGGCATTGATGGTGACTGAAATAGTTTTGGAGGAAAAATTGCTGTTGATTGTATGAAACTTGCAAATGTTTTGTGTGTGTGTGGAGAAACAATCAAGTAGCATGTCAAAGATCAGCTGGACTCATATTTATGAGTGATTAATTTCTACCTTGAGTCCATATTCCAACGGATGCCTTTCATTCCATGGATGACATCTGTCAGAGAATTGGGGATATTTACTGGATGCTTTTGTGGATATTCCAACTTGGAATAGCTTTGGAATCAACGGCGGGCACTCGAAAACCAAGGATTTTCTCTTTTATGGCCCTTTTCACTTCCCTTGCCAATTGATGATGTCAGCGCATCGCCTCGCCATCAATTAAGCCGCTGGTTTGTCTCTATTGCTTTGTTTCTGTGTGTGTGTACACAGGTGTGTGTGTGTACGTTTGTTAGCACACGTCCCAAGCTTTACAGATCATTCACTGTGTGTGTGTGGTTTGTGTGAGTGAGCACGACAAACTGTAAACCTCCCTGGACACTTGTAATGATGCTACAGTGAAAACTCGACGGTTAGTTTGTTCGAACAAAGTCATTGAATTGTCATTATTTTTGTTTGTATTTTTTTCCTGTGGGGTGATTTTGTTTCATATGCGATAAAAGCTTACCACGCAGAAGAATGAATATATGATCACAGTACATTTCAGAAATAAATTATTTTTCAATGTTTAGTCGGGCAGGTGTAAATGTTGGTAAAAAAATATATATATATGCTAATATTTTTGTTGTTGTCACTAAGTATGAAAAATACACGCATAGACATTTTTAAAACTGAATTGGTCGAGACAATAGTCACTAATAGTGTACAGTAATCTCTCGTTTATAGCGGATAATTGGTTCCAAAAAACACCTGTGCTAACACGCAAAAACGGACTTCTAAAGGAATGTAAACGAACATTTGGAGCAAGACTACATTGTCCTAAAGGTTAGACACATGTTTCCTCAATTTAGACGTTTTATTTTGACTTTTAAATGTTTTTTTAATTTGGAAAAAAAAAATCCACGATGTAGTGAAGCCGCGATAAACGAAACGCGAAGTAGCGAGGGCTCACTATTATTTTGTTGAAATGAAAAGTGAAATTTATGTTTCCAAATTCATTCTTTTTAATTTGTTTAACATCTATTTTTGTGTTGTACATTGTTAGGTTACGGATTCTAGTTATTGATCTGACTCCAAATTGCGATCAACACTTAACACATAAATTGCTATGTCCTAATCCACACACTGGCGCACCTAACAATTTTGCGAGTTCGTTCTGTCAAAGAGAAGACCAGTAGATCAATCAGACCAAATTTACCAATTATTTATTCCTGACAGAGCGCACTAATACAGGCCTGGGTCCCGGGTCCCTCACACTAAAACTCGTGCGTTTTTGTGACCACCAAAAGACGACACATTCTTCCGGGTTGCCCAGTTTTAAAGAAACACAATATGAATATTAAAGCATGCAAAATATTGTGAGATGATTGGTCGATGGCCATCTCCTCCCCGGTCCAGGTGTCGCTGAGGTCAGACAGTTGGGTTTTTCCCTCGAAGGCCGGTCTCATAGACGTGCTGTTGTTCTTGTTCCTAACCGACCTTGAGATGGTCTCCTCCGGTACTCCCTATCCGGGCCTATTCCACAACACTTTGAAGAAAACAAGTTCATGCAGTTTGTCTGCACATTCCTCGCCCCCCACCAATCCACACGAGCACTCTAATACTAGATATTAATATGATTATAAGTTTAACGCAACCTTAAAACATATGTTTGCAAACTGCCGAAAGCACATTTTCCTTTATTCCCTCTCATGACCTCATTTATGAGGTCATCACCCGTTACCCTAGCAAACAGCTACCAGCGCGCTGTCGATCCTTCCTTCCCCCCGCTGCTCATGTTGAGTCACCAGGGCATATTGGCCCATCGGTGGCAACGGGCCAACGGTTTTCTCGATCAACCGGACAGTGAGTGACCTAATACATGGAATACAACAACAATCGCATAAAATCATAATTGTAATAAAAATAGCTACAGCAACAAGCACAGACATGATGAGGCCTTTCCAGCTTCCGAACGTTTTCATCCAATCAGACCAAATATCGGTGTGTACGCCTGAATGATCTTTCATCTTTTTGTTCAGTGTCCTTAGTCCTTCCAACGCCCTGGTCAGTCGGCCTCCTGGTGCCGTGTTGTTTGGGATGAAAGTACAACATGCATCACCAAACATTCCACACACACCATGTTCCTTAGCCAATAGCATGTCCAACGCAATTCTATTTTGGAACGCCATTAACGACGTTGCAGCCAATTGTTCATGAACTGCGGCAAATGATTCAGCTGTATAATTACCCAGTCGTTGGACATTGTAATGAACGTAATTAATACGGTCTACATTTTTACTGGGGGTGATCCATAGGAAGATACTTTCGAATCCCGAGGACACTTGATTAGCGAGTTTATACTTATCTGGCACACCCCGGGGCACTCCTATAGTGCCAATATATGTTGGATGGTCGTCGCTCAACCACGGGGGCAAAATGTCTCTTTTGGCTCGCTTCAGGAGCCCCGCCAGTGGGGACTCCAGGTTCCAATTGAGATTCTGTATTTCAATGGGGACAACCACCACAGGCATTATCAACGACACGAGGGCACAGATACCTGATGCATTCTTCGGCAAGCGATCCTATAATTTGTCATCTCCACACCACAACCAGATGTCACTGGTCTTCCTCTGCTCCTTCCATCATTGCTGGGTGAATTCTGGCATGTCCTGTTAAAGCTTGAAAGCAAGTGAATTTGGAAAAAAATTTGTATATCACAATTACAAATTGAAACCTACTCACCCATTTCTATTTTACCACTCTCCCCCTTTGACACATTCACCCAATGTGTCATTACGTATCAAAAGGAACCTGCAAAGCGTCCCCTCTCATCACCACACTCATTGTAGCCAGGCCCGCGGAACCTCTAGTTACCATCTGGGCCCCGGGACCATCACCCCAAGTCCTTGAAACTTGACTGTCCACCACACACACTCGGCAACACAAACAAAAATCATCGCACTCCTGTCAGTGAGCTTATAGCCCGGCTGACAGCGGACATTTGTACACACAAAAACAGACATCAAGTATCAAAATTAAAACAGTCATAAAATGAATCCTGGCGCCCGCGGATCATGTCCTGAAAACCACGTCATCAACAAGTTCATCATAAAAACCAAAAGGGCAAGGGTTAACATATTCTTGTAAATCCAACACAAACTTTCCACGAATGCAATCGACAACCTGCAAGAATGAAAACAAGTTACGCAAGCAACGCGCAATCCGTTCCTTGGCTGGTGGCTGATGCTGCAAAAAAAAAAAAAAAAAAAAAAATCAAGTCACACAGAAAAACAAAGCAGAGCGTGCTATTGTCGCAAACACGTTCAAGCGTCAAACAATTGGTCACTGTCCACCTAGTCCGTCACCCCGTCGGGTGAGCTCAAAGTCGTCACACGTCAAATCGCTCAAAGTCTTGCTGTTCGATACTAGTTCTGTCTTGTCTGACCATATCACTGAAATGGGCCTTCTCCATCACATCGTTTTGTTGTCGATGGTGCCCCTGATTTGATCATTGAGCCATGGTTCCGGTCAGAACTCATCACTTACCAGTTCCAGACCCTCCAGTCTGTACCACCCCTTCAGGTGAGAGGAATTTTATCCTCAATTGCAAACACATCACCCCAACTTCAGACCTCTCTGGCCAATCATATTGCGCACACACAGTCATAGATGATCACATGCGCACGCACCCATCCACACACTCGCAGACACACACATCCGTCTCTATCACTCAGCTCTCCTCCCACACTAAGCAAAGTTAGTATGTTAGTGTGCAGGCAAACATTGACTCCTAATAGTAACTCTTCACATTTGGACATACTTGTCAACATGACCTATTGTAAAATCTCCAATTCAATTTTCCATAAACTCGCCCATCAGATTCATCTCAAATTGTCATATATGTCTATCTGGGGGGAGACGACTGTGGGACCCGCGTGTCAGGGGAGCCTCCATAACCTCAGATTGCTCCTACAAACTCGATCTCTATTAATTGTCCTAATTAAATTCAATAAAGATGGGTCCGACTATTCCCTCTGGATTTTTACATCATCATTTGGCTCTCCCCCTTTTTCCTGTTGTCTAGCTCAAATATGTTTCTCAGTCTGCTTCTCTTTATTGCCCCTCTTGGCGAGTCTAACTCGCCCCTTTTTCTCTTCCTAAAAATCCTGCCTGTCACACCATTCAGCACCTCTCCCTAGAATGGGCAGTTTTTAATGTAATTTACGTCATTGCTGTCCAGATCTTCTATCCTCAATCTCCCTTGCTGTCAATCCCTGTTAAAATGCCAAAATGCCCCTGTTTCTCTTGACCGAATCCACTTTAGTCCAAATGTCCTATTCTAAAATGTATCTAACTCGACTTCTACTTCTTAAGCCTGACGAGCCAAAATATCAGATCTCGCTCTTGTTTCTTACCGTTTTAGCCTATTTGTTTTATCCAAATCTGTTCAATCTCTGACTATGATGCTTTTCTCTGTAGCTCTACGCATTCTTCAATTTTTATCAAATCTCCTCAGTTCTGTCAAACTTAGTGCACAATGAAGCTCCTGTCCACCTTGACCCAAGCTTCACCCAGTTTGGTAACGCCACAGCAAGGAGTGCGATTTGACCGTCGGACACTTCCAACACCCCTGCGTCCCAGAGGCCACACAGAGTGTCTTCCATGCCTTGGTCCGCCTCTTTCGGCCAACGATATTGAGGCCGTTTGATAGGCTGCGTCTCATCCATTTGGAGATCAATAGGGGCCACCTAATGACAAAACCCGACATCAAATGGACTCTGGGACCACAGTGTGTCGGGCAAGGCCGCCAGCATTACTTCAGCGTCCTCATGATCAGTTAACTCCCTACCGTGTGTGCGGGACACCAACATCATCTCCAGCAATCCTGTGTCTGCCATGGGTTGTTTAATTTGGTATGCATTCTGAGACTCAGACCAGTACAAATTAGGAATGTGAGTTTTCCGCCAATCGGTCTGTTGCAACAACTGCTTGGCCATTGAGCCCAATTGTCTGGCCTCGTGTCCTGGGGCAAGAGCCAGCGAAATGTGTGGCACCCCTTTCTCTGTCATTTTGAACCACTGCATTTGTTCATATGTCAATTCAGTTGCCGCTGCGACTCCCTCTTTACCAATCAAAATGCACGATGAAGTTAAATCCCACATGTGCCCTTCAATTTCTTCAAACAAATCCCGATATACATCATCACTTTTTCGGTCATAAAATAGAGTGCAATGCAAAGGATCAACAGGTGGGTGGTATGGCGCCAGTGAGCAGATCCAGGGCTTCCACAGTAAGTAGGTCGAGAACACACCGCCACCAGCAGGGGTCTCTGGCTCCAGCCTGGTCCAGTAGATGGTTGCAGTTTCTGCTTCTGCCGGTAGGGGCGCCATCAGCACTGACCATGTTGTTGTAGCTGCTGTGAGCACTGGATGCTGATGTCATCTGGAAATTGAATAATCACTCCCTCTGGCCCACACAGAATTCTGGCTTGAACGGCTGACAGCAAGTCCCTTCCCATCAAATTGATCGGAGTGTCTGTGGAACGGATGTATTTGTACCACAGTCTACACCCTGTCCGGGTGATCACAGTTTCAAGTGGTTTGGTAAAAGGCAGAGTACGTGGTTGTCCCGAGAAGCCGACTAAAGTTGTTGTTTTCTTTGACAGTGAGGATACAGGAAGGGCAGTGTTTATTGATGAATAAGTTGCTCCTGTGTCCACCGGCATCTTCACAGGTTTTTCTTTCCACTGTCACATGAAGCATTGGCTCCGCCGGGCCACTGCTTTCCTGGCTCCCTGGGCAGCCCTATTCAAATTGTCCACACCAGAGATCATCATGTTGGTAGTACTGACCTCCGTGCGTTTGTGGGCGGGTGGCTCCGCGCGGTCGATACTGTGGGCATTCTTTTGCCCAGTGGTCGGTTTCGCCGCAGATGAAACATGCGTTGGGCGAATGGGGTTTGTATGCTGCCCTCCCCGGGTAAGCAGGTGCACTCCCTCCCCGGCCTCTGTATCCGCCCCGGAACTGGCCCCTTCCGCGCCCCACCACCTGAAGAGCCTGTGACATTTGCATTTCCTTTTTCTGTGATTTAGACTGTTTAGCTTCACCATGCATTTTTGCCAACTGTAATTTCAACAACTGTTTAGATAATGCGTCTGTCTCGTTTTCAACTTTAGCTTGTGACTCAGTGAACATTCTGCAGTGATGCAAAACATGACGTTTAAATCGTTCTTCGGCACAAACCAGAATGTCAGGATCTGACATTAGCTGCTTCTTCACATCTGGCGGAAGTCCATCCAGCAGCGCCGTTCGGAAGAGCACCTCTGCCTCGTGCGTGAGAGCCGGATGTCGACCTGTGGTTTCAATCCAACTCTCCACACATGTTACATAATGTTGTGCAGGTGACATTTTCACATCATAAGGAAACATAGTGGGGGCCAGATCGGTGGGTTGTGGGAAAGTCAATTTAATGTTTTCAAACAGGGGCGCTGCTACTTGTGGCAAGGGCACCTCCCTCCCCAGTCTCGCTGTGCCTGCTGCTTCCTCAGTTGCCTGCAGTTGCACCAGGGAGCATGCTCCTGCCAACATCTAGCGCATGTCACCGAGTGTACAGCTCTGCCCACTCATCAGAGCCAAAAATTTGTTCAGCCACACCTTGCCTCCTCTGTGAAGTGGGGGCATATTTTCCATTATCGTGGTCACATCACGGAGCACCATGGGCTCGTAGTGCTGACCGCCCGATGTGGTCACCAGCGGACACATCAATTCATTTTTCTGCACCTCGGCCTGTGTCATCTGTCCCTGACCACTCCGCAAATTATATTTTCTCCGTGTCTCTCTCTCTCTCTCTCTGTTGCCCATTTTAACATCTGCGCTTCCTGTCTACGCTGCTCATCGGCTTGATCAATTTTCTTTTTTAGCTCCTCATTCTCGGCAGTAAGTCTATGCCAGCTTTCTCCTTTTGTCACATTGGACGGTTGAGGGCTCGGACCGGGGGTGGAGGTGTCCACGCGGGATGTGTCCACGCGGGATGTGTCCCCCTCCCGGGCCCGTCGCCTCTCTTTATTTACTGCTTGTTCAATCAACTGTACAATACTCTGATCCGCCCTTTCGCCTTCGCCCTCGACATCCACTACCATCCTACCACCCAACGTCACCACCGGATCCATTACTCCGGGGTCGCCGTACGGCGGCGGTCCAACATAGCTCACTCCGAGTTTCGGGGCACTCGGGTGTGTCACATCATGCAAAGATGGATAAATGCCCTTGTATTCATTTCTTTCCTTGTCTATTTTCACCGCTTTCTCTACCCTTCTTTCTCATGCTCTTGTTAGCCTGCCATTGTCCAAATCAAAAATGTTTTTTTCTTTTAACTGTCTTTCTTTTGAACCTCTAAATCGCTCGTGTTGCTAACCTAACCTAACCTAACCTTAAAGAAAGGACAAACAGATTACTCCCAATAGCTCCTCATTATTTACGAGTTAGCCCCCCTTTCTTGAACATTCTCTGATCCATGCCGTCTTCCTCCTCACACTGTGTGGATGCAGCACACAGGGTGTGCACATAAACGCACACACCGAGCGCGCACACAACCGCACGTACACACACACACACACACACACACGCATACGCACGCACGCACAATCCATCTCTCATGTAGCTTCTTTGCCACTTTCTATCGGTCAATACCACTCACAATTTGCGCTTCCACATCAGCATATACATTCCTTCAATCTCACTGCTTCAAACATTCACTGAGAAACTCACACTGTCCCTGCCCCGCCCGGGCTATAGCACCCCCCGTGCGAGGGGGTCGCGGCATCAATGTTGACCGGTTACAGGCTGGCCATTTCCTGCAACAATCATGATGCCGGCCCACCGCCCGCACGAGCATAGCACAGGCCCACGCGCACAGCCCAGACCCGCGACTACGCGCGAGTGCAGGCACGCTCATCAGTCGCAACCTCTCAAAGGGCAGGCCAACTTTGCTGTTGCGCCCTTCATCATGTTCACATTCGACATCTTTCAATGTCTTCTACACAACATTTGTTGTCTCTTATTCTCATCCTATCAAGCCACCGTTCTAGTAACTTTCTGTCACACACCTTATTTTCTCTACTGCCACACCTTGCTCATCTTAGTTTCTCTAACCAACTTAACTTAAACACACCATTCTTCCATAGAACACACATCACTCACACACACTCATATACACACCCACTCATGAGGATCCTCTGCGCGCACACACACTCTCCCCCCAATTTGGTTCATTTTGGATGTTTTAGCGGTCTGATCTCTCACAGGAGGAACTGTTACCACCGGATATTTTTTGAGGAGGCCTCACTTCCCCTCGGGGATCTCTTTATTAACCCCAGCTATTTGAATACGATCGTCACCGCACCCTTGTCCGCCACGACGAAGCACTAGGTCCCTGACCTATCCTTAGTACGCGTAAGTCCCTGACTTTACCGTACACGTTACACACGTAAGTTCCAAACTTATTCACCGTATGTATCTTAACTTCATGCACACCTTATTTGATCTGAACGACAGTCTCCTCTTAAATTTCCTCTTTCAATTTGCAGCATTTTGACTTATAGTAACAGGTATTCTGCTTACCTTATCGGTGATGAGCTCAGGGTTTAGGAGACGTCGTACCAGCTCAACGTTGTGCGCTTATTCCAAACGGTTCGCCGACCGGGAGACAGTGTCCCTGACACTGTCCGGTGTCTTGGCTAAAGACCACGAGTTGTCAATTACCCTTCTCTTGACATCACGTCCGCGGTCACCAAGAAATTGTTAGGTTACGGATTCTAGTTATTGATCTGACTCCAAATTGCGATCAACACTTAACACATAAATTGCTATGTCCTAATCCACACACTGGCGCACCTAACAATTTTGCGAGTTCGTTCTGTCAAAGAGAAGACCAGTAGATCAATCAGACCAAATTTACCAATTATTTATTCCTGACAGAGCGCACTAATACAGGCCTGGGTCCCGGGTCCCTCACACTAAAACTCGTGCGTTTTTGTGACCACCAAAAGACGACACATTCTTCCGGGTTGCCCAGTTTTAAAGAAACACAATATGAATATTAAAGCATGCAAAATATTGTGAGATGATTGGTCGATGGCCATCTCCTCCCCGGTCCAGGTGTCGCTGAGGTCAGACAGTTGGGTTTTTCCCTCGAAGGCCGGTCTCATAGACGTGCTGTTGTTCTTGTTCCTAACCGACCTTGAGATGGTCTCCTCCGGTACTCCCTATCCGGGCCTATTCCACAACACTTTGAAGAAAACAAGTTCATGCAGTTTGTCTGCACATTCCTCGCCCCCCACCAATCCACACGAGCACTCTAATACTAGATATTAATATGATTATAAGTTTAACGCAACCTTAAAACATATGTTTGCAAACTGCCGAAAGCACATTTTCCTTTAACATGTATAAGAATTGCAATATCTATCATTTGAAAGTGAACAAAACATCTGTGTGCAAATGTAAACCACTCTGAGGCATTAGCTTCCATGTTAGCTGCTAGCTTCCTGACGCCAAAATAAGTGCATGTCCCTTTAAGAGCACAGCGGGGGCGGGGTCACGCTGCGGGGAGGCCTGGGGAGGGACGCGGTCGCAGTGACATACACAAGCGAAGAGAAGACGCCAAACAACGCACGTCGACAATCGCTGCTGCTCCCACCGAGGAACCGCGTCCACCTCGTCCACCTCGTCTCTTCGATCTACTAGCTTCACTTTTCAACGAGCCGTGAACTCGGACCGTGAAAGTTTCCCTCGGGACGCCAGCGGAAGGTAATAACTTGTTTATCTTCCACGCTGCTTGTTAGCAGAACTTTAACGACCGCAAAACGACGCGTGTGGTAACTTGAGTTGCAATTTAGTTTTCGGTAATTAAATGTCACTTTTATTCCAACGTCATTGCCAGTAAATCTCATCGCTCCCACGGCCGTAGGAAGACAATGAACCCATCCATAAGCCCCCTTTGACCCCCCCCCCTCGTTATATCCCATGAGTCAGGACAACATTGTTGTATTTAAAAACAACAAAAATTCAAATGTACCTCTTAAAGTCGACAAATGAAAAGAACCTCTTTGAAGTAAATCATTTAAATGAAGCATGACGCGTTAACCGGATGACCTGAGATGCAAACAGTGGAGGTAATCTGTTTTTGTGATCTTACTGAGTCTTGTTTGATATATTTATAGTGCTTTTACGGCATGACTTATCATGCAGGGTTTTCCAAAGTAGAGTAAGTTTTCCCCGAAGAGCGGAATCTGATTTAATCAGAGGCAGATGGGCTGGAAGACTCACTTCCCCCAGCTTATTATGTAACTTGTAATGCTTTACATACAAGTACAGCAAGATTACATCCAGACATACTACATTATCCAAGGAGATCATTTCTCACTTTGACAATAGAAGGTTGTTTGCTATGTCAAACATTATTGCAGTAGAAGTCGTCACTATTATTGATTGCATTTTCAAATTCATAGACTTGATTATTTGCGTCCTCGAATGTGGGAAAAGCGAAGGCAAGTATTTGTCTTGAGGGGTTTGTTTGTATACCCCCCCTTTACACTGGCATAGTATTTGTTTTGATATACTTAAGCTTGTTATGCTGAAAGACAGCACACAAAAAGTCAACAGACCATGAAATTGGAAATATGCTGGTCTGGTCTGAAGTTTTGCTTTGGCTTTCAAGTGTCCTTCAAAGACACATTTATTGTTCAAAGGCTACTAAATTTGAAGGATGGGCGTTAAATAAATGGTTCAAATCTTTCCATCATTCCATTCACTGCTCCCGAGGAAATTGATATCTCTTCTTAAGCCATGATAGTACGAATGATTTTTCCTTCTCTGAGTAGGCTTTTCTTTTACAGCTCAGTCTTTTTTTTTTTTTTTAAGGAAGCTTGCTCGCTGATCACATGAGAAGCTCTAGATTGAGAAGAGGGAGTATTCATTCATGTTCTGAATCCCAGTAGTAGGCAGACCTATTAGGGTTTTTGTTTTTTTTAAGAATAGCTTAATGAAAGTAAAGTTAATTATTACTGTGCAGTTGAGGTATTTCTTCCTGGATGCATATTTGCAGTGTTCTTCATGTACAGTAAATGTTAGGAGTGTTCTTTTGTGATAAGTCAACAGTCAATTGATTTTAAAAAGTCTTAATTTCCACCAAACTTTTTTAGCTGCTGGAATATTTGTCGTATCTTTCGATCAGATGTGTTGACTGACGGGCGTTGGCGATCCAGGCCCTTTAGTTGACATCCACACCTCGAAACCAACTTGTTTTGCTTTCTTGCTTAATAATTGGCGTACCAAATGTCAAATTAAGCGGTGTTATTTTCCCCAGTGTCGTGCTAACCTACATAAAAGGCAAGTGTTATGTCTGTCGTCTTGGTTACACTTTTGTTTCCCCCATTGAGGCTTTTAGTAAACCTTCCCCGGTGACCCTTGAACCCTCTTACTCGTTTGCTGCCATTGGCAAACTTTGGACTTTGTGTCCCCCCCTTCAGCTTGTCAATGGATGTTGCTATCTGGACAAAGTTATAGGACATGTCTGTGCCACTGATAAAATTGCCAAAAGCCGTTGACCCGTTTGTTTATCTCGCCGGAACCTTTCATCTTGTTTCCTCAAGACCTTCCCTGCAATTTCATTTTACAGGCCAAACAAACTAGCTACTACTAGCGACACCCTCCATCCACCCCTCCCGTCGTAGAAATTCATTCTGCTTTGTTTTGCTGTTCCAGCAGCTCCGATAGTTAATTCAATGACTTGGCCCCCGAGGGGCCCTCGCATGAATGCTCACCATTTGTCAAAAGAGCCGCGGCGAGGGACCCGGTGTGCGGGCGCTCGCCATAATCCCTGCGCAGAAGCTGTAATGAGAGTTCACTGCCCCCACCCCCCCACCCCCCTCCTCAATCTGTGCTCTTTTCTTGGGCTATCGTACAACTGAATTGTCCGGTAGGTCCAGGGAGAAGAGTTTTTTTTGGGGGGAGGGGGTCCCGCAAATTGAGGGTTTTATGATCCAGAAACTCCGTCGCCCGTTTTTGGCCTGGACACGACACGGATGCCCACCCCACTCAGCACAGCACAGCACAGGACACCAAACACTTTGTCCAGTCATGCAGGAATAAGCGCTTCATAAAAGGCCAGCTTGGCTGGAAACACAGAGAAATCATTTTCAAGCCTGTCAGGTGGCGATTGTGTCCCACCGAGCGTTCGGGAAAGCGGCCAAAAAAAAAGCCTTTTGGAGTCCGCTGGAGGACAGTGAGCCAGCGGTTTGCGATTGGGTGGGGTACGGAGGAGTCAACCCCCCCCCCCCTCGACACTTTATTTGCTAACATAACCCCTCGCCGCCAGCCTGATCATGCAAAACATGGCGCACGTGCGTATCCGGCGTAGCTTTTGCATGCCTGGATCATGAAGAGGTTCACGTTAGACTTGTTCACCTCTCCGGAAAGAGAGAGTCACACCCGCGTGAATAAGCACGCTCCGCTTATTATCTTTAAATTTCCATTGTCTGGTTACTTTGACACATGCTTTGGTGGCACCAAGGTTCCCGTCGGACATGAAGGCCAACCAGAAGAACGGGTTCTTTTGAATCTCATTAATGAGCAGGAACAAACCATAAATGGTGTTGTTGCTCTCAACGATACGATTGTGTCATGATTGAGAAACATTCTCCATCTCCCTAAGATGGCGCTTGTTGTTTTGAACCACACTTGACATCGGTCAACTGGAGACAAATTAAATTCCCCTTTGTCAGAGGCCAGGCCCCGCTGACGAAACGGCTGTTGTTGTACTCAAGCCGCAGAAGTTAATTTGCATGTCAATGTTGCGGACCAAGGCTGTCGGACAAAGAGCAGCGCTGTGGCTTGTTTGCTGGAGGTTAAATAAAGCCAAGGTTGTCTGCGTAGAGAGTCTATGTCGGGAGATTTTACGATGATGCTGCCTCATGACTAGCGTGGGATTGTTTATGGCGGGTGCCGCGAGCATTACGCAAGCACGGCGGATGAGAGTTGTGATGTCATGGAGTGGAGCTGAGGCGAGGTGACGGTGATGCCCTTAATCATTCATGGCCTCTCTCCCTCCGTCACCGCTCGTCTCCGCTTGAGTTGGTGTCATGTGGCTGGCGCTGCGGGCGCTCGGTTACGTAAAAGCTTTTCTCTCTTCTGGTAACAAAGAAAGTCTATGAAACTCACCTGCCATGAAACCATTTTTGTTAGAATGACAACAATGTCTTTGTCTTTCCATCGCAATTTATTTTCTTTCTCTTTTTCAGGTGATTTGCTGTCCGACGCCAAATATCCACTTCTGATCTCTGGGAGGAGCTGAAGATAATTGTCAGGACAATTCTGGTTTGATAAGGTAAACGTTACTGGGAAGGTCGTGTTTCACACTTTCGAAAAATGCCTCGTTAAAAACCTTTTATTCTGTCTTTTATTTCTACTGTAGTAACTACCATCAGTAGGCTAACACGAATTATCATTTACATTTGCGTAAAGTTGCTCAGGGGCTACGCTAACAACGCTAGCTATTATCAAGGCTGAGCCCTCTGGGTGTCCCGCAATCAAGCTAATGTTTTTATTATTGTGCCCCCCCCCCCCCCCCTCCCTCCCCCTCAGTTATGTATGCGTGGGCTCCAGCCCATGCTCGAAAAAAAAACACAAAGCCCCGTTTTTCCCGTCAGTAACACTTGCACATTTGCACAATGGTGGCACACACACACACGAGTGGGCCTTCAAATCTCTCGAGTGAGCGTTTTATGAGCCAGGAGTCAGTGGCCCGCTAATACCCCTAAATCGTATTTATATTAGCCGCCCGCAGGCTTTAATTTGTCAGCGCTTGCCCTCTGAGTTTTTTTTTTGTGAGCAGGTACTGAAACAACAAGTCAAAGAAGTTCTGCAGGCTAAGCAGATACAAGGCAGGCGGGTGGAAATGTAACAAATCTGGACGTAGCGAAGCGCACGGCTCTGTAAGACGATCCAAAGAAATGCCGCTCCGCTTCTTTTTTTTTTTTTTCCCCTCTCGGAGCCTTCCGGCTCCAAGCATCCTGCCGGTTACGCAACAGACGAGGGGCCCAAAGTGGGAGCTTGCGAGCACCGGCCACCTCTGAACGTTTTTAGAAAGAAACGGAGCAATCCAAGGAAGGACGTTTGTCAGACGACATGGGGTTCTTTTCACGAGTTACGCAACATTCTGACAAACCAATCAAAAGTCTTTTTGTGTGGAACACAACATGAGGAAAAAGATGTGCTATGAATTATTGGCATAACTCACTGTTTTTCTTCACAGGCTGATCCAACTTTGTGAGGACCAAAATGATCGGCCACATGATTAAGCACGTGCAGTGTCTTTGACGAAGACCCCCCCCCCCCCCCCCCCCCCCCCCCCCCCCCCCGACCCCCAAAAGGTTCCAGAAGATTCCTGCGTTCTTGAAAGGCAATCAACTCCCTCCATCATGCCGATCCTCAAACAGCTGGTACACTCCAACCAGTCCAAGCGACGTTCTCGCGCCGACCTGACGGCGGAGATGATCAGCGCTCCTCTGGGTGACTTTCGGCACACCATGCACGTGGGGCGCGGCGGTGACGCCTTCGGGGACACGTCCTTCCTCAGCACGCGCTCGGCCGAGCCCCCCGAAGCCAAGCACGACTTGCCGGGATCCAAGCCGTCGCTGCTGGCCCGCACCTTCCGCGGCAGCAAGCGCTCACACTCCGTTAATCGTGGGGACCGCTACGACTACAATGCGGCCGCGCCGCCCACCGCCTCAGCCGCCTTTGTGAAGAACGCCACTTCAATGCCGTACCTCAACCACCACGAGGGTGGCGGCAGAAGCCAGGCGACGGGCGGGCCGGCGGCCATCGCCACCTTCGACGCGGAGTTTGACGAGCGCCACTTCGGCGAGCTCGCCGAGCTGCCGCCGTCCCAGCCCAAAAGCGGCGGCATGAAGCACGCAGAGTCCATGATGTCCTTCCACGTGGACTTGGGGCCCTCCATGCTGGGCGACATCCTGAGCGTGATGGAGAAGAAGGACTCTGAGGACGACGACCTCGGCTACGAGGAAGGCAAAGGCAGCGAGGGCCACGGCTCGCCGGCGCACATCCCGCTCATAGACGAGGCCCCGCCCGTCGAGGAGCGCCGGCCGCCCGCCAGGCCCCCCCGCATGATGATCTACCAGCAGAAAGTCATGGTGGCGCCCTACAGCCCCGAGCTTCCCACCAGGAACAACCACCAGCACCTGGACAGCTGCTCCGTGTCCAGCGCCGGTTCTACCACCGAGGATAAAACGCCGTATCTCCACCACAACGACACGGACAGCGCCAAGTACAGCTCGCCGCGCGACGACGACTTCTCTTACATGGACGATGACGACGACGAGATCCGAGTTTAAGGCCGGGCGCCGTCGCGTCTTCGAGGATGAACTCAATCCTCTACTCGGCCATCGGGCTGCGGTTACGGCATCCAATACTGTCACTCATCCATCAACGACTCTGGGGAGCTGGTGGGCTTCTGCGGTTGATTGCCATGTTGAAACAGGAAGTGGAAGTTGTGGCTGAGAATGTGATCAAGAAGACTGAAGGTGAGAGGCTTGGCTCTGGCCTCCCCTCCAGCCTTTTCTGTGTGGGTGAGGTTTTCCATCTTTCTTCTTCCCGCATGAAAAAACACAGACGCGGTAGGTTCATGTGAAGACTCGAGATTGTCTTTTGAAGGTGAGTTTGTCTAAATGTGCTGGCGACCACCTTTGCCAGCTGCGATAGGGTTCAGCCCACCTGCGACCCGACTGAAGACTGACATCTAAAAGTGTCCACAGGCTGTCCCATTTTTAGTTTTAGTCCTCAAAACTAGGGCACTTAAAAAGGGGGATTAAAAAAAAGGCACACAAAAAAAGGGCTGGGTATGTGTTTGGGTGATAGCCAAGTAGACGTCGTTAGCTAACGCAAAGCAGAACGGCCTCCGACAGGAATCTCCTCCCCAAAAAAAATGACGTCGTCGTGACAGTGTTTGCTTCCTGTGAGCACAGGATTTAACAGACCAGAACGGACGTCGTGTGGAGGTGGTTAACGTGCTATGCACTTGTTACTCAGACCACAATTTTAGGTACACCTGCACCCAAAAACAATATCTTCATGTCTGTCAGTCGAATTTAAAAAAAAAATATATGACCTAATTTATTGATTTTGTCGATTGCATAATACTAATCTATCGAGCAATGTGCCACAGTAATTTATTCCAAGATATGAGCTATTCTTTTTGTAGTAATGAGTTTGTAGTTTTGCAATTTGCAGATTTAAAAGAAAAAGGAAATATTTTTAGCAAATGCCACAGCAATGTAAGTGAAAAAAAAAATTGAATAATTGGTACTTTATTTATATCCATTTTTTTATGATTGGAGTTTACATATTTGGGAATAGAGTTAAAATAGCATTATTTGATAAATGCAATAAACCAAGAATTAAACATAGATATATCACTAAATAATAGGGAATGTGTTATGAATGCATAATGTGGTGCAGGTGTATCCAATCGTGTCGTACGTTTGCCAAGTTTATTTTAATAATCATTTTGTCGCTAACACTAGCTGCAAGTCACTTTTCTTCTGTCTTTTGAGATGAAATTTCATATCACTTTTTTTTTTATATGTATATATATATAAATATAGGTACATATACTTTTGTGAGGTAAAAGGGTCAAATGTTCACATGCCTATCATCCACTGCAGAATTTTGAGATTTGTTGCGTTATATTGCACCAAATTGCTGTGAAATGCCATCTAAACTGCGTGGATTTTTTTTTGTTGTTGTTTCTTTGCAAGTGAGGTGGTGGGGGTGGAGTTATATTAAAAATACAAACGTCTGTAAAAGTATGTTTTCATACCAAGTTTGTGTCATCTTTCTGCTACTTTACCGCAAAATAACTAATCTACTCTTTGTTTTCAGTATAAGAGTAGGCTGATGAAATGGTGGAAATTAAGTCATCTGTGTGTCTTACTTCGGATTGAACGGTGTGATGTAAGAAGTTTTGCATTCTCTCCGAATTATAAGTATCACGCATTGGGTCAGATACTGTATCGTTGAATTGTGAGGAACAAGCAGCAGATATCTTTCCAGTGACCTTACAAGACTGTCACAATTAAACAAGAAACGCCTAATTTTGAAAAAAAACTTGGAGGTTATTATTAAAGAAAGTGACAATGTTTCTTAGACTGGATAAATGCAAAAAGTGAAATTGCTCAATTTTATAATACATGTAGTAAAACTGTTTTCACCGTTTCTACCAATAGCAAAATATTTTTGTGACCCTGTACCTACCAATGTAATTGATGTTTATATTTGGTTTGTTAAAAGGACCCCCATTTCATGCTTCAACACAATTGTTATTCACGGGACGCTGGCGCCCTCTGCTGGAGGTCACGTCACACTAAAATCCGAGAGACGCCAAATTTCATCATAAGAGGCCCGTCATCATAAGAGGCCGCTAGATGGCGCTAGTGTGCAAAGTGCGGCTCGCCCAGCAAGTGTAGAAGAAGGTTGTCTTGGATTGGATTGGGGACGTGACGTCCGGCATTCAGGTGAATTGAAGACCGGTGTGCACGAGAGGAGTTATCAAATACAGGTGAAGCAAGATGGCGGGCGACAGCGCGGCATTCTCTCAGGTAAGCGAGCAAATGTTTCTCACGACGGAATGCACATCACTATTATAAAACTGCAGACGACCATTGGCTGCCAGGTCGAAGTAGCTGTCTGGTGAGAGACATGGACTCTTGCTCGGTAAGGACTTGGTTCGATCCCAGATGTGATTAAATGCATCTTGCCCTTTTTGTGATTTTCTTCTTCGTTTGGTTTTACGGCGAGATGGCACCAGCTTCAATGGGCATTACCGACACCTACTGGTTGAAGTCATGTGAACTTTTTAGAACAGCGAACTGCGCATGCGCCGCGGCGTTTTCGGACAAACACGAGCCGCACAGGTAGTGAACAGCTGGATCGCAAAGACCAACTCGCTGTTTTTTTTGGGGTCAGAAATAACATTAACGGTTGCAACAAATCACTGCTGCTTTGGTGTCTGTCGGAGCGACTCGCGTATGCTGATCGGGATCATATGAGGGGAGTTTTCTTCATATCTTTCCCAAAGCCGTGGAAGAACCGAGAGAAATGCTTTCGCTGGGTAGAAGCTTGTAAACGGCAGGGATTTACAGTACCTAATGTCACCAAAGACATATATATGCATATATATATAATTGACAATCTCAAAGCATCCCCTGATCTTAAGCTCCCAAGAGAGCAAGGAAAAACTTGAAAAAACCCTACTAAAAGAACGAAATAGTCGTATCATTTTATTTCGTCGTATTTATATATTTATCATAAATGTATTATTTATTCATATAAAAATATTTCTGACAAAAAAGCGCAAAAAAGTTTGGGGACCACTGATTGGGAACTATTCGCTTGTGAGCTACTCCATAAAACCACATGTATTCTAGGCAGAATGAGCGAGGCTTCCATAGTGTAGTGGTTAGTGCTTTGGACTCTCACCCCAGCGGCCCGTGTTCGAATCTCAGTGTGGTAAAAATTTTATCATAGAAAGTTTGCAACACAGTTGCTCGTGTGCTGCCCCATATAACCATACACCTCCCTAAAGCTTAGTGTTAGAGCTAGGCTTAGGGTTAGAGCTGGGGATAGGGTTAGAGCTGGGGATAGGGTTAGAGCTAGGGTTAGAGCTAGGGTTAGGGTTAGAGCTAGGGTTAGGGTTAGACTAGGGTTGGGGCTAGGGTTAGAGCTAGGGTTAGGCTAGGGCGAGGGTTAGAGCTAGGGTTAGGGTTAGAGCTAGGGTTAGGGCTAGAGCTCGGGTTAGGGTTAGAGCTAGAGCTAGGGTTAGGGCTAGAGCTAGGGTTAGGGTTAGAGCTAGGGTTAGAGCTGGAGCTAGGGTTAGGGTTAGAGCTAGGGCTAGGGTTAGGGTTAGAGCTAGGGTTAGAGCTAGGGTTAGGGTTAGAGCTAGGGTTAGGGTTAGAGCTAGGGTTAGGGTTAGAGCTAGGACTAGGGTTAGGGTTAGAGTTAGAGCTAGGGTTAGAGCTGGAGCTGGAGCTAGGGTTAGAGCTAGAGCTGGAGCTAGGGTTAGGGTTAGAGCTAGGGTTAGGGTTAGAGCTAGTGCTAGAGCTAGAGCTAGGGTTAGGGTTAGAGCTAGAGCTAGGGTTAGAGCTAGAGCTAGGGTTAGGGTTAGAGCTAGAGCTAGGGTTAGGGTTAGAGCTAGGGTTAGGGTTAGAGCTAGAGCTAGGGTTAGAGCTAGAGCTAGGGTTAGGGTTAGAGCTAGAGCTAGGGTTAGGGTTAGAGCTAGAGCTAGAGCTAGGGTTAGAGTTAGAGCTAGGGCTAGGGTTAGAGCTAGAGCTAGGGTTAGAGCTAGAGCTAGTGTTAGGGTTAGAGCTAGAGCTAGGGTTAGGGTTAGAGCTAGGGTTAGGGTTAGACTAGCGTTAGGGTTAGAGTTAGAGCTAGGGTTAGGGTTAGAGCTAGGGTTAGGGCTAGGGTTAGAGCTAGGGTTAGCGTTAGGGTTAGAGCTAGAGCTAGGGTTAGCGTTAGGGTTAGAGTTAGAGCTAGGGTTAGGGTTAGAACTAGGGTTAGGGTTAGAACTAGGGTTAGGGTTAGGGCTAGGGCTAGGGTTAGGGTTAGAGCTAGAGCTAGGGTTAGGGTTAGGGTTAGGGTTAGAGCTAGAGCTAGGGTTAGCGTTAGGGTTAGAGTTAGAGCTAGGGTTAGAGTTAGAGCTAGGGTTAGGGTTAGAGCTAGGGTTAGAGCTAGAGCTAGGGTTAGGGTTAGAGCTAGGGTTAGGGTTAGAGCTAGGGCTAGGGTTAGAGCTAGAGTTAGGGTTAGAGCTAGGGTTAGAGTTAGAGCTAGGGTTAGGGTTAGAGCTAGGGTTAGAGCTAGAGCTAGGGCTAGGGTTAGAGCTAGGGTTAGGGTTAGAGCTAGGGCTAGGGTTAGAGCTAGAGTTAGGGTTAGAGCTAGGGTTAGAGCTAGAGCTGGAGCTAGGGTTAGGGTTAGAGCTAGGGTTAGGGTTAGAGCTAGAGCTAGGGTTAGAGCTAGGGTTAGGGTTAGAGCTAGAGCTAGGGTTAGGGTTAGAGCTAGAGCTAGGGCTAGGGTTAGAGCTAGAGCTAGGGTTAAGGTTAGAGCTGGAGCTAGGGTTAGGGTTAGCGTTAGAGCTAGGGCTAGGGTTAGGGTTAGAGCTAGAGCTAGGGTTAGAGCTAGGGTTAGGGCTAGAGCTAGGGTTAGAGCTAGGGTTAGGGTTAGAGCTAGAGCTAGGGTTAGAGCTAGGGTTAGAGCTGGAGCCAGGGTTAGAGCTAGAGCTAGGGTTAGGGTTAGAGCTAGGGTTAGGGTTAGGGTTAGAGCTAGAGCTAGGGTTAGAGCTAGAGCTAGGGTTAGGGTTAGAGCTAGAGCTAGGGTTAGGGCTAGAACTAGGGTTAGGGTTAGGGTTAGGGCTAGAGCTCGGGTTAGGGTTAGAGCTAGAGCTAGGGTTAGGGCTAGAGCTAGGGTTAGGGTTAGAGCTAGGGTTAGAGCTGGAGCTGGAGCTAGGGTTAGGGTTAGAGCTAGGGCTAGGGTTAGGGTTAGAGCTAGGGTTAGAGCTAGAGCTAGGGTTAGGGTTAGAGCTAGGGTTAGGGTTAGAGCTAGGGTTAGGGTTAGAGCTAGGACTAGGGTTAGGGTTAGGGTTAGAGTTAGAGCTAGGGTTAGAGCTAGAGCTGGAGCTGGAGCTAGGGTTAGAGCTAGAGCTGGAGCTAGGGTTAGGGTTAGAGCTAGGGTTAGGGTTAGAGCTAGTGCTAGAGCTAGAGCTAGGGTTAGGGTTAGGGTTAGAGCTAGAGCTAGGGTTAGAGCTAGAGCTAGGGTTAGAGCTAGAGCTAGAGCTAGGGTTAGGGTTAGGGTTAGAGCTAGGGTTAGGGTTAGAGCTAGAGCTAGGGTTAGAGCTAGAGCTAGGGTTAGGGTTAGAGCTAGAGCTAGAGCTAGGGTTAGGGTTAGAGCTAGAGCTAGGGTTAGAGTTAGAGCTAGGGCTAGGGTTAGAGCTAGCGCTAGGGTTAGAGCTAGAGCTAGTGTTAGGGTTAGAGCTAGAGCTAGGGTTAGGGTTAGAGCTAGGGTTAGGGTTAGGGTTAGACTAGCGTTAGGGTTAGAGTTAGAGCTAGGATTAGGGTTAGAGCTGGAGCTAGGGTTAGGGTTAGCGTTAGAGCTAGGGCTAGGGTTAGGGTTAGAGCTAGAGCTAGGGTTAGAGCTAGGGTTAGGGCTAGAGCTAGGGTTAGAGCTAGGGTTAGGGTTAGAGCTAGAGCTAGGGTTAGAGCTAGGGTTAGAGCTGGAGCCAGGGTTAGAGCTAGAGCTAGGGTTAGGGTTAGAGCTAGGGTTAGGGTTAGGGTTAGAGCTAGAGCTAGGGTTAGAGCTAGAGCTAGGGTTAGGGTTAGAGCTAGAACTAGGGTTAGGGCTAGAACTAGGGTTAGGGTTAGGGCTAGAGCTCGGGTTAGGGTTAGAGCTAGAGCTAGGGTTAGGGCTAGAGCTAGGGTTAGGGTTAGAGCTAGGGTTAGAGCTGGAGCTGGAGCTAGGGTTAGGGTTAGAGCTAGGGCTAGGGTTAGGGTTAGAGCTAGGGTTAGAGCTAGAGCTAGGGTTAGGGTTAGAGCTAGGGTTAGGGTTAGAGCTAGGACTAGGGTTAGGGTTAGGGTTAGAGTTAGAGCTAGGGTTAGAGCTAGAGCTGGAGCTGGAGCTAGGGTTAGAGCTAGAGCTGGAGCTAGGGTTAGGGTTAGAGCTAGGGTTAGGGTTAGAGCTAGTGCTAGAGCTAGAGCTAGGGTTAGGGTTAGAGCTAGAGCTAGGGTTAGAGCTAGAGCTAGGGTTAGGGTTAGAGCTAGAGCTAGGGTTAGAGTTAGAGCTAGGGCTAGGGTTAGAGCTAGCGCTAGGGTTAGAGCTAGAGCTAGTGTTAGGGTTAGAGCTAGAGCTAGGGTTAGGGTTAGAGGTAGGGTTAGGGTTAGGGTTAGACTAGCGTTAGGGTTAGAGTTAGAGCTAGGGTTAGGGTTAGAGCTAGGGTTAGGGTTAGGGCTAGGGCTAGGGTTAGAGCTAGGGTTAACGTTAGGGTTAGAGCTAGAGCTAGGGTTAGCGTTAGGGTTAGAGTTAGAGCTAGGGTTAGGGTTAGAGCTAGGGTTAGGGTTAGAACTAGGGTTAGGGCTAGGGCTAGGGTTAGGGTTAGAGCTAGAGCTAGGGTTAGAGTTAGGGTTAGAGCTAGAGCTAACTCTAACCCTAACGCTAACCCTAGCTCTAGCTCTAACCCTAACGCTAACCCTAGCTCTAACCCTAGCCCTAGCTCTAACTCTAACCCTAGCTCTAGCTCTAACCCTAACCCTAGCTCTAGCCCTAACCCTAGCTCTAGCTCTAACCCTAACCCTAGCTCTAGCCCTAACCCTAACCCTAGCTTTAACCCTAACCCTAGCTCTAACTCTAACCCTAACCCTAGTCTAACCCTAACCCTAGCTCTAACCCTAACCCTAGCTCTAGCTCTAACCCTAACACTAGCTCTAGCTCTAACCCTAGCTCTAGCTCTAACCCTAGCCCTAGCTCTAACTCTAACCCTAGCTCTAGCTCTAACCCTAACCCTAACCCTAGCTCTAGCTCTAACCCTAACCCTAGCTCTAGCTCTAACCCTAGCTCTAGCTCTAGCTCTAACCCTAACCCTAGCTCTAGCTCTAACCCTAACCCTAGCTCTAACCCTAACCCTAGCTCTAACCCTAGCTCTAGCTCTAACCCTAACCCTAGCTCTAACCCTAACCCTAGCTCCAGCTCTAGCTCTAACCCTAGCTCTAACCCTAACTCTAGCTCTAACCCTAGCCCTAGCTCTAACCCTAACCCTAGCTCTAACCCTAACCCTAGCTCTAGCTCTAACCCTAACCCTAGCTCTAACCCTAACCCTAGCTCTAACTCTAACCCTAGCTCTAGCTCTAACTCCAACCCTAGCCCTCACCCTAGCTCTAGCTCTAACTCTAACCCTAGCCCTAACCCTAACTCTAACCCTAACCCTAACCCTACCTCTAACCCTAACCCTAGCTCTAGCTCTAACCCTAACCCTCGCTCCAACCCTAACCCTAGCTCTAGCTCTAACCCTAGCCCTAACCCTATCCATCTAACCCTAGCTCTAACCCTAGCTCTAACCCTAACCCTAGCTCTAACCCTAATCCTAACTCTAGCTCTAACCCTAACCCTAGCTCTAGCTCTAACCCTAGCTCTAACCCTAACCCTAGCTCTAACCCTAGCCCTAACCCTAGTCTAACCCTAACCCTAGCTCAAACCCTAACCCTAGCTCTAGCTCTAACCCTAACCCTAACCCTAGCTCTAACCCTAACCCTAACTCTAGCTCTAACCCTAGCTCCAGCTCTAACCCTAACCCTAGCTCTAGCTCTAACCCTAACCCTAGCTCTAACCCTATCCATCTAACCCTAACTCTAGCTCTAACCCTAACCCTAGCTCTAACCATAGCTCTAACCCTAACCCTAACTCTAACCCTAACCCTAGCTCTAACCCTAACCCTAACCCTAGCTCTAGCTCTAACCCTAACCCTAACTCTAGCTCTAACCCTAGCTCCAGCTCTAACCCTAACCCTAGCTCTAGCTCTAACCCTAACCCTAGCTCTAACCCTATCCATCTAACCCTAACTCTAGCTCTAACCCTAACCCTAGCTCTAACCATAGCCCTAACCCTAACCCTAACTCTAACCCTAGCCCTAACCCTAACTCAAACCCTAACCCTAGCTCTAACCCTAACCCTAACCCTAGCTCTAGCGCTAACCCTAACCTTAACCCTAACCCTAGCTCTAGCTCTAACCCTAGCCCTAACCCTAACTCTAACCCTAACCCTAACCCTAGCTCTAACCCTAACCCTAACCCTAGCTCTAGCTCTAACCCTAACCCTAGCTCCAACCCTAACCCTAGCTCTAGCTCTAACCCTGACCCTAGCCCTAACCCTATCCATCTAACCCTAGCTCTAACCCTAGCTCTAACCCTAACCCTAGCTCTAACCCTAATCCTAGCTCTAGCTCTAACCCTAGCTCTAACCCTAACCCTAGCTCTAGCTCTAACCCTAGCTCTAACCCTAACCCTAGCTCTAACCCTAGCCCTAACCCTAGTCTAACCCTAACCCTAGCTCAAACCCTAACCCTAGCTCTAGCTCTAACCCTAACCCTAGCCCTAACCCTAACCCTAGCCCTAACCCTAACTCTAACCCTAACCCTAACCCTAGCTCTAACCCTAACCGTAGCTCTAGCTCTAACCCTAACCCTAGCTCCAACCCTAACCCTAGCTCTAGCTCTAACCCTAACCCTAGCCCTAACCCTATCCATCTAACCCTAGCTCTAACCCTAGCTCTAACCCTAACCCTAGCTCTAACCCTAATACTAGCTCTAGCTCTAACCCTAGCTCTAACCCTAACCCTAGCTCTAGCTCTAACCCTTGCTCTAACCCTAACCCTAGCTCTAACCCTAGCCCTAACCCTAGTCTAACCCTAACCCTAGCTCAAACCCTAACCCTAGCTCTAGCTCTAACCCTAAACCTAGCTCTAACCCTAACTCTAGCTCTAACCCTAGCTCCAGCTCTAACCCTAACCCTAGCTCTAGCTCTAACCCTAACCCTAGCTCTAACCCTATCCATCTAACCCTAACTCTAGCTCTAACCCTAACCCTAGCTCTAACCATAGCTCTAACCCTAACCCTAACTCTAACCCTAGCCCTAACCCTAACTCTAACCCTAACCCTAACCCTAACCCTAGCTCTAACCCTAACCCTAGCTCTAGCTCTAACCCTAACCCTAGCTCTAGCTCTAACTCTAACCCTAGCCCTAACTCTAACCCTAACCCTAACCCTAGCTCTAACCCTAACCCTAGCCCTAGCTCTAACCCTAACCCTAGCTCCAACCCTAACCCTAGCTCTAGCTCTAACCCTAGCCCTAACCCTATCCATCTAACCCTAGCTCTAACCCTAGCTCTAACCCTAACCCTAGCGCTAACCCTAATCCTAGCTCTAGCTCTAACCCTAGCTCTAACCCTAACCCTAGCTCTAGCTCTAACCCTAGCTCTAACCCTAACCCTAGCTCTAACCCTAGCCCTAACCCTAGTCTAACCCTAACCCTAGCTCAAACCCTAACCCTAGCTCTAGCTCTAACCCTAACCCTAGCCCTAACCCTAACTCTAGCTCTAACCCTAGCTCCAGCTCTAACCCTAACCCTAGCTCTAGCTCTAACCCTAACTCTAGCTCTAACCCTATCCATCTAACCCTAACTCTAGCTCTAACCCTAGCTCTAACCCTAACCCTAGCTCTAGCTCTAACCCTAGCTCTAGCTCTAACCCTAACGCTAACCCTAGCTCTAACCCTAACCCTAGCTCTAGCTCTAACCCTAACCCTAGCTCCAGCTCTAGCTCTAACCCTAGCTCTAACTCTAACCCTAGCTCTAACCCTAACCCTAGCTCTAACCCTATCCATCTAACCCTAACCCTAGCTCTAACCCTAGCTCTAGCTCTAACCCTAAACCTAGCTCTAGCTCTAACCCTAACCCTAGCTCTAACCCTAGCTCTAGCCCTAACCCTAGCTCTAACCCTAGCTCTAGCTCTAACCCTAACCCTAGCTCTAACCCTAGCTCTAGCCCTAACCCTAGCTCCAACCCTAGCTCTAGCTCTAACCCTAACCCTAGCTCTAACCCTAACCCTAGCTCTAGCTCTAGCTCTAACCCTAGCTCTAGCTCTAACCGTAACCCTAGCTCTAACCCTAACCCTAGCTCTAGCTCTAACCCTAGCTCTAACCCTAGCTCTAGCTCTAACCCTAACCCTAGCCCTAGCTCTAACGCTAACCCTAGCTCTAGCTCTAGCCCTAACCCTAGTCTAACCCTAACCCTAGCTCTAACCCTAGCTCTAACCTTAACCCTAGCTCTAACCCTAGCTCTAACCCTAGCTCTAGCTCTAACCCTAACCCTAGCCCTAACCCTAGTCTAACCCTAACCCTAGCTCTAACCCTAGCTCTAACCCTAACCCTAACCCTAACCCTAGCTCCAGCTCTAACCCAAACCTTACCTCTAACCCTAGCTCTAGCCCTAACCCTAGCTCTAGCTCTTACCCTAACTCTAGCTCTAATCCTAACTCTAAACCTAGCTCTAACCCTAGCTCTAACACTAAGCTTTAGGGAGGTGTACGTATGGTTATATGGACAGCACACGAGCAACTGTGTTGCAAATTTTCTATGATAAAATGTTTAGTCCACACTGAGATTCGAACACGGGTCGCCGGGGTGAGAGTCCAGAGCACTACCACTACACTATGGAAGCCTCGCTCATTTTACATGGAATATATATGGTTTTATGGAGTAGCTCACAAGCGAATAGTATAGATCAGTGGTCCCCAATCTTTTTTGCGCCACGGACCGGCCTTTATATGAATAAACAATACATTTATGATAAATATATAAATACGACGAAATAAAATGATACGATTATTTCGTTCTTTTAGTAGGGTTTTTTCGAGTTTTTCCTTGCTCTCTTGGGAGCTTAAGATCAGGGGATGCTTTGAGATTAATTGTCAATTATATATATATATGCATATATATGTCTTTGGTGACATTAGGTACTGTAAATCCCTGCCGTTTACAAGCTTCTACCCAGCGAAAGCATTTCTCTCGGTTCTTCCACGGCTTTGGGAAAGATATGAAGAAAACCCCCCTCATATGATCCCGGTCAGCATATCGCGAGTCGCTCCGGCAGACACCAAAGCAGCAGTGATTTGTTGCAACCGTTAATGTTATTTCTGACCCCCCAAAAAATAGCGAGTTGGTCCTTTGCGGTCCAGCTATTCACTACCTGTGTGGCTCTTGTGTTTGTCCGAAAACGCCGCGGCCACGGCGCATGCGCAGTTCACTGTTCTAAAAAGTTCATATGACCAGTAGGTGTCGGTAATGCCCATTGAAGCTGGTGCCACCTCGCTGTAAAACACAACAAAGAAGAAATTGACGTCACGTGAACGTGTTGCGTCTCCCTCCTGGCGTGGACTATGTAAACTAGAATGTCGATTTACGATTTGCCAAGGAAAGAAAGAACCACTCACTGAAACACCACTTCTTCTATGCGCGTTTTCTCCTAGCTAACGGGTAACTTTATTGCATGAAGGGATGCGCCGTTCTGCAACAACGGGGAGATTATGCTTCTCTTTGGGTAATCTTGATTTTATAACACTTATAGTAGCTTTTAAATAACGTGTATGCATATATACGCCTAAATATTGTTTCCAATATATCTACTGCAATTTCACATTGGACTGCTGGTTTGAAATTTCCTTTTAATATTATTATTTTTAATAAACATTTATGTTAAAACTTGTCTGGTGTTTTATTCCTTGTTTTTATATTCGCCAATTAAAACAAATGTTATATACCAACAATATGTGTATATATCTACTGCAATTTCACATTAGATTGCTGGTTTGAAATGTACTTTTATTATTCTTATTATTTCTATAAACATTAAAAACCTGTTCAAACTTGTCTGGTGTTTTATTCCTTTTTTTTATTTTCTTGGGCATGAAAACAAAAAATTGACATTTGGTTAACTGCGTTATATGAAAATGTGTTTTACGTTGTGTAATATGTGTTGGTGTCCCCCAAAATAAAGAGCAAGTGTCAAGCTCTAGTCCTCGGGGCCGCGTTCCAACATGTTTTCCAAATAACCCTCGTTAAACGCACCTGCGTGAAAACATTTAGCTTCTTTCACGTTCTGCGGGAGCTAAAAGTTTTCACGCAGGTGCACTTAACGAGGGAATTACACGGACACTCCATTAGGTACACCACCATTTTCAAGTGTCCCCAATAACAGGCCACTTTATTAGGGAAATATCATGGTCAAAGGTCACGTGTCAAGCTCTAGTCCTCTGGGCCGCGTTCCAACATGTTTTACAAGTGACCCTCGTTAAGCGCACCTGCGTGAAAACTTTTAGCTTCTTTCACGTTCAAAAGGAGCTAAAAGTTTTCACGCAGGTGCACTTAACGAGGGAATCACACGGACACTCCATTAGGTACACCGCCATTTTCAAGTGTACCCAATAACAGGCCACTTTATTAGGGAAATATGGTCAAAGGCCACGTGTCAAGCTCTGGGCCGCGTTCTAACATGTTTTCCAAGTGACCCTCGTTAAGCGCACCTGCGTGAAAACTTTTAGCTTCTTTCACGTTCAAAAGGAGCTAAAACTTTTCACGCAGGTGCACTTAACGAGGGAATCACACTGACACTCCATTAGGTACACCGCCATTTTCAAGTGTACCCAATAACAGGCCACTTTATTAGGGAAATATGGTCAAAGGTCACGTGTCAAGCTCTAGTCCTCTGGGCCGCGTTCCAACATGTTTTCCAAGTCACCCTCGTTAAGCGCACCTGCGTGAAAACTTTTAGCTTCTTTCACGTTCTGCGGGAGCTAAAAGTTTTCACGCAGGTGCACTTAACGAGAGAATCACACAGACAATCCATTAGGTACACTGCTATTTTCAAGTGTACCTAATAACAGGCCACTTTATTAGGGAAATATCATGGTCAAAGGTTACATCTGTCAAGCTCTAGTCCTCTGGGCTGTGTTCCAACATGTTTTCCAAGTTACCCTCGTTAAGCGCACCTGCGTGAAAACTTTTAGCTTCTTTCACGTTCAAAAGGAGCTAAAAGTTTTCACGCAGGTGCACTTAACGAGAGAATCACACGGACACTCCATTAGGTACACCGCCATTTTCAAGTGTACCTAATAACAGGCCACTTTATGAGGGAAATATCATGGTCAAAGGTCACAGGTGTCAAGCTGTAGTCCTTGGGGCTGGGATCCAATATGTTTTCCAAGTGATCCTCGTTAAACACACACAACCGATTCTAAAGATTCAGTTCACTTATAGGAACTGGAATGCACATCACTACTACAAAACAGTGCAAGCAATTGTAGGCTGCCCATCGAAATAGCCGACTGGTTAGTGGCTCGGGCTCTTGTTCGGTAAGAACTTGGTTCGATCCCAGGTACGACAATATACCTGGAAGTGCTTTCCTTGTGAAATTAACCCTTTATTTATTTATTCTTTAAAAAAAAAAAAAGTTTACCTCGTCTAGTGTCCATGAGGTGTACCTACACATATTGTCATATAAAGCAGTTAACCAAATTTTAATCGGCGAATATAAAAACAAGGAATAAAACACCAGACAAGTTTTAACATAAATGTTTATTAAAAATAATATTAAAAGTACATTTCAAACCAGCAATCCAATGTGAAATTACAGAAGATATATTGGATAACAATATTTAGGTGTATATATGCATACACGGTATTTAAAAACTACTATAAGTGTTATACTACGATACAAGTGTTTACCAGCTCAGTGGCCGAAGAGGAGAGTGTCCGCCCTGAGATTGGGAGGTTGGGGTTTCAAACCCCGGCCGGGTCATACCAGTGACCATTATAACAATGGTACTCATTTCTTCCCTGCTTGGCACTCAGTGTAAGGGGTTGAAATGGGGCTCCGCTGCTGCTCACGATCTTTAACTTATAAAATAAGATTATCCAAAGAGCAGCATTATCTCCCCGTTTTTGCATAACGGCGCATCCCTTCATGCAATAAAGTTAGCCGTTAGCTTGGAGAAAACGTGCATAAAAGAAGTGGTGTTTCAGTGAGTGGTTCTTTCTTTCCTTGGCAAATCGTAAATCGACATTCTGACTTACATAGTCCACGCCAGGAGGGAGACGCAACACTTTCACTGACTGATCCGGCGGGAAGGAAGGCAGTTCACTCGTTGACTCGTTCGCGAACGGGAAAGCGAATCACTCACTCACAGATTCGTTCGTTGGTGAGCGGGAAAAACAATTCACGACTCGTTCGTGAACGGGAAGTGACGTCATTTTCTTCTTAGTTTTGTTTTACGGCGAGGTGCCACCAGCTTCGATGGGCATTGCTGACACCTACTGGTTGAAGTCATATGAACTGAAAAAAGAACGAATCACTGTAGAAAGTGATTCGTTCACTCTTTCACTGAAAGGATTCGTTCCTTTCAACGAATCGTTCACTCACGAGCCAACACTACTACTTAGCACGAATGTACTAACGCTTGTCAATTTCGCCAAGTGCAACACTATTACTACTTCAATTCACATTCGGTTTATTTTGCCTAGTACGACACTTACATTTGAAATTTTTGGTCATACCTGACTTCCTTGCAAGATGGAATACATTTTCTTGAAACATTACTATATGCTGACGGTACGCTGCGCAATTGTCCAACCGTTTGATCAGTGACGTCACGTCCGTCAATTCAAACCAATCTTCTTCTCCTGCTTGCCGGACGGCGCTTTGCACGCTAGCGCCGCCTGGTGACCAGTCATGACGGCTTTGGTGTACCCTGGAAAGAAATTGGCAACCATGCCATCAATGGACAATACAGTACGTCGTTTGTAAGCACCGTGCTGTCGCCGTCTGCTGGTCACTATATGAAATGCGGACGGTTACAATCTAGGGAACTGGTTTTCTGTTTGTAAAGATGCATTAAGCTGTCAAGGTGGAGAAAAATATATTCTTTTAGCTCAATTGAGTAACATTTTCCAATAATGCGAATAAATATTTTGGTTTAATAATGACAGTTTATTAATAATTTAATGGCGCTTTTACTTTCTGTAATTCCATATTTAGTTAATGAATTAAACTACTAATGACATTTTAATATTTGATACTATATTAATTTAACTGTGGCACTTTTGCATGCAAATTACAGATGGGGTAAAGTCGACATCGATATACTCGTGAGATAAAATCATGACACTACAGTGTGTGTATTGAACAGGGGAAGGCAGCTGACTGAGTAGTAGGCGGCGAGATACACCCTGAACTGGTTGCCAGCCAATCGCAGGGCACACAGACAGACAAACAACCAGTCACACTCACAAACCTAGCTACAGACAATCATGAGTTTCCAATTGGCCCATCTTGCATGTTTTTTGAAATGTAGGAGGAAACCGGAGGCATGTGGGCACGAGGGGAGGGGGGGCATGCATACGCTGCACAAGAACAGCGCCGGAATGGAACCAGCACCTCCCAACAGTGAGGCGGACGTGCTATCCAGTGCTCTGCTTTCTGCGAGAACATTAGTAGGGTTCAGCATTAACAAAAACTTAAATTAGTAAGTAGACTAGTAGTAACTAGAGTCAAGTCCATCACTTTGAGTGAACTTCACACAAACTACAATGAGGTATTTGACGGTTTTCACACAAGAGGTGTGTGATGTGAGCAGTCTTTCAGCACCCACAAACACCTAAAAAAGTTTAGGTTGTTTGGCTTTTGGGAATACATGTCAGGAATCTGTTCTATTGTTTACAAAAGAGTGGTTAATCCTAAACTATCATTTACAAAAGGCAGGTAATCCGATCCACTCCGGCACCACAAACCGTTCGGCTCATTGTTTGGGAAGAGTAACTTGCACACAAAGCACTGAAAAACGGAACCGTTGGGCCCCAAACGTTTAGATTCCGCTCACTTGAAAAGGTTAGCTTGCCCCCAAGTGTCCAATTTTTTGGGAGTGGAGTATACATTTTATGTTTCTTGATACAGGCACTGAAGAGTCGCTGGGAAAGCAGGCCGCATGAGGAAGGTGAAGTGACTCGAGAACGTTTAGAAGATGCGAGGAAGTCACGAGTCAGCGGTATGAGCGGTACGAGTGAGAGGCGACCTTAAAGGAACGAGCCCATGTCCAAGCCCATGAAGCCGTTAGCATCCAAGTTAAACGTGGAGGTGTCGTCGTAAGCGTGATGGTTCTGGTGCAACTTCTCATGGTGCCTCAGGTTGGACTTGTTGGAGAAGCTTCTGGCGCACAGCGCACAGGAGAAGGGCTTCTCTTTGCTGTGGATCCTCCGGTGACATATGAGCTGCGTGGACACGCGGAAGGCCTTGCCGCACTCCAGGCACTGGTAGCGCTTTGGTTCCGTGTGAATACGGCGGTGGTTCTTGAGGGCCATCAGGTTGGAGAATTCCTTGTGGCAAGCGCTGCAGGTGAAGGAGCCCGTTTTGTGGCTGTTCTTGTGGTTGAGGAGAGAGCCGGCGTGGCGGTAAGTGCGGCCGCAGTGCTCGCACACGTGGCTCTTCCCCGCCTGGTCGCCGGCGTTTTCGGGAGAACGGGACAAAGGCTCGGTCCAGCTAAGGCCGTTAGCCTCGAGTTCACCCGAGCTGCCAACGTTGGAGCGATCCTTGGAGTGAACCTCCATGTGGCTCTGCAAGTGTGTGATGAGGCAGAAGGTCTTGCCGCATTCCGGGCAGCAATGGCGCCTCATCTGGGAGTGCATCTGGAGAGCCAGGGGGTCCGGGAAGGTCTGCAGACAAAGGCCGCAGTGGTGGAGGTTTTCAGAGTGAGTTTTCTTGTGGTTGAGGAGGGAGCCGGCGTGGCGGTACGAGCGCCCGCAAAGATCGCACCTGGGGTGGTGGCAACAGACGGATATCACGCTCACAACCTGGTGCACGTGACATTTGCTAGCAGGCTTGCTCATTGTAATGGAAGAACTCACCTGAAGCACTTGTCCTGGCTCTCTTCTGGCTGCGTCCCGTCCTCTCCACGACCCCTTTGGCAGCGGTGCCTCTTGAGTCCGGACCTTCCCCGGAAGCTCTTCCCGCACGCCGGACAGCTGAAGCGGGCGTTGGCGCGGTTGTGGACCTTCTGATGGTTGTGCAGGATGCTGGCGAGGCGGAAGGCCTTCCCGCACGTCAAACACGCATATTTCTTCTGCTGCGTGTGGATGCGAGTGTGGTTGCGCAGCGCCATGGGGTTGCTGAAGGGCTTGGCGCAGAAGGTGCAGGAGAAGTGTCCCGTCTTGTGCGTGTTCTTGTGGTTGAGGAGGCTGCCCGCGTGCCGATAGCTACGGTGGCAAATGTTGCAGGAGAACGCACGCTCTTCGTCGTGACTCGCCGGGGAGCGGTCGCAGGCGTGGGCTGCCAGTTGGTCACGGGACTGAAACGTCTCTTTACATCGTATGCACTTTGGAGCTCGAGACCTCGAGCTCCGCCCGCCGCCCTTCCGGGAGTCCCCGCAGATGTGAGCCACTAGCTGCCATTTTCCACGGAAGCCTTTCCCGCACTTTTGGCAAGAATGTTTCCGACTGGCAAAGTGCGTGCGCAAGTGGTTCTTGACGGCCAGTTGATTGGTGTAAGCTTTGTTGCAGATAGAACAATAATAGTGGCCTGTCTTGTGGGACTTTTTGTGGTTGACCAGACTGCCGGCGTGGCGATACGTGCGCCCGCACTGCTCGCATGCAAAGGGTCGCCTGTCGCCCGTGCGCTCCGATGTGACCGCGGCGTTGGCCGCTTGCGTCGTTCGTTCCGGCGCTTCACGGGCGGCCTCGGCCTCAGAATTGTTCATCTGCATCAGGGCCTGGATCTGTTTGTTCAGCTCTTTGATCTTGGCTCGGTTCTCCTTGTGCCTCCGGAGGTGGATCAAAAGCTGCTTCTGGATTTTGAAGGCTTTGCCGCACTCGTCGCAAGTATGCCTGCAGGTGGGAGATGAAATTAGACTTGTTTACATCTCAAAGTAAAACAAACACATTTGGTTACCACACTGAGTATGGAGCACGCTGCACAGTAGAACATAACTTAAACCTTGTCGAAAACGATAAAAACCCACTAAGACCACACGCACGTTAAGGTGGAGTGTCTGAGTTGCACGTGTACTTTACCGCTTGATGTCAAAGTGGGACCTCTGGTGGTTCTTAAGAGCCAATAGGTTGTAAAAGCGTTTCTGACACACGCTGCACTTGAACACTCCCGTTTTGTGAGACTTCTTGTGGTTGAGGAGAGAACCCGAGTGTCTGTACGAGCGGCCGCACTGATCGCATCTGTGCTGACGGTCCTCCAATTGGTCCCTGACGTGGTGCCGGGCTTGGTGCTGCAAGTTCTTCGCTTTTACTTCCACTTCCTCGCCGCTTTCTGCCGCTGCCGATTCCTCTTCTTTCTTCTCCGCCGCGCAATTGTGGCTTTCCAGATGATGGTCGTCGGCGCAGAAGGTTCCACAGCGACCGCAGATGACGCTTTGCGTCTCCTCCTCGCACGCTTGGCCCTCACTCGCGCCGACGCCGTCTTCGTCTCGGTGCTTGACGTGCTCGAGCTGATGGGCGAGCAAGTCCTGCCTGCTGGCGAAACTTTCGCCGCAGGAACTGCAGATCATCATCTCCTCCGGTTCCTCGTCTCTGGCCTCCTCCTGGGAGGACAAGGACGAGGGTCCCGAGCTGGCGGCGGCGCACCGGGACTGCGTGTGACCTCGGAGATGGCTCCTGAGGGCCTGCATGCTGCTGTAGCTGTTTCCGCAAATGGAACACTGAAAAAGGTCGCCGTCGTCTTCTTCGGCGATGCCGCTCAGCTGCTCGCCGCTCAGATTTTCTTTGAAGCTCTGCTCAAAGTAACTCTGACGAGGGGTCTCGTTCAGTCCTTGAAACTGCGCGACGGTGTCCTCAAAGTTCCCGTCGGCGTTGTGGTCCCCGCTCGGGTGCTGCTGTTGAAGCAGAGGGCACGAGTGCGCCATGATCCCGGCGATGTCCGCAAAAGAGTCCCCGCAGTCGGCGCACATGTGCCTCTGCGTGGAAAGCTCGGCGTGAGGTGGCCGCACGCTCGCATCTGGAGCCGAGTCCTGACGATCGAGGTACGTGCCGAGTCCGAGATGAGGATCGTCGTTGTCCTCCGCATCCTGTGTTGAGAAGAAAAGCCCCTGGTCGCTGACTGGAGAAAATTGTTCAGAGGCGAGCCAGTCCCCCGCTCCGTTGGGGTTGAATGAGGATTTGTGACCTTTGTGTAGGCGGAGGTGACTCTTGAGCGCAGCCAGGTGCGGGTACTTCTTCCTGCAAATGGAGCACTGGTAAATCCCCACCTGATGTGAGCGCTTGTGGTTGATAAGGCTTCCGGAGTGGCGGTAGCTCTTGCCGCAGATCTGACACCTGAAGGGCCGCTCGTCCGAATCGGCCGCGGAAGCGTCGTCCTTTCCGGACGCATTCGGAAGCGGATTGTGAATTCCGGGGTCCACGAGCGGGGGTTGTCCCTGAGAGCAGTCGGAAGACGGTGTTTGATTACTGTTTGAATACATGTGACCGCGCGGCGGGTCAAAACCTTGACAATTATCGACCGATGGCAAGGGAGCGAGATCGTTAGGAGCTGCGTAAAAGCTGGATTGAGGCGAGGTAATGTTGTTGTAGGTCATATGGTGGCTCTCTGCTGTGTTGTCCTCCAGGCCAAAGGTTGCCGACGAAGAGTTGTGCATTTGGATGTGCTCCTGGAACTCCTCCTCACTAGGGAACACAACCTGACACAAATGGCAGAAGTTGACGGGACCGTCCGGACTCTTTGGAGAAAACTGCTCCTGTGTGGAGTTAGCGCAGAAGCCGGACGCTGAGCTACTGCCTCCGCCGCGGCCGCTTCGGATTTTGTGTGTCCTCTGGTGGCTGTAGAGCGCGGCCATGTTGTTGAAGAGTTTGAAGCAGACGGTGCACTCAAATATTCCCACCTGGTGAGTCTTCTTGTGGTTGCTCAAGCTTCGGAGGTGAATGTAAGTCTTGTCACACAGGTCGCACTTGAACGGCCGGCCGTCGGCGTCATCGGACGAGTCACACTGCGGTTGGTTGTGATCAACGAGGCCGTTCTCCGCGTGGATGGACTGGTTGTTCCAATGATTATTTGCCATGTCTTCATACTCCTCGTCCTCCGTCTTTGATTGCGAGACACGGTGAGCCCGCTCGTGCGTAGCGAGTTGCGTCGCCAGGCGGAAAGCCTTGCCGCATCGCGAACAGGAGTACTTTTTGTGAGCCGTGTGACTCCGCATATGACTTTTCAAAGCCAAAGCGTTTGAGTTCTCTTTGCCGCACAAATGGCACTCAAACAATCCCACGTCGTGAGCCTTTTTGTGATTGGCGAGGCTGCCGGCATGTCTGTAGCCACGTCCGCATTCGTCACATTTGAACTTGCGCTCCTCGTCCTGCTCCAGGTGAGCGTCCGTGTGCTCTACAAGTGTGGCCATGTCAGCCCGCACTGTTGGCACGGGAAACCTGCCGTCCGAGCGCCGTCATGCGCAGTCGTGACGATGAAGACCAAAATAAGTGCACCAGGTTGGCAGGAGGGGAATACATTAGATGCCTTTCTTGTCCATACACAATGGAGAACAGTCGTTTAGGTCAGGAGGGTGTCCAGAGTGAAGAAGATAAATCCTGCCTTTGGGGGAGGAGACAAACATATTAACTCTTCATACAAATTTAAATGTAACAGAAGCAACCTATTAGGATTAACATAAAGTGCTTACTTTAGATTAATTCAGTAAAATACTGTACACTCAGATTAAAACAATATTTTATTGTAAAATTTACTTTTTCGCTGTAGTATTCCTAAAATACACTGTAAATTAATTGCATGATTGCTATTTATTTAAAAAAATATATAAACAGCAAGACTATATAGTGATTAGGGAGTAAGTCAATGATTCACATCCGGTAACTCTTTGCACTGTCAGGCTAATTACATTAGCCGTGTCAATAAACCAGGACGGTCTTAACCCCGCTATTAAACTAATGCAGAAAATGGCGGTTGGACATAAATGTACTCTTTTCGAAAAGTGTGCAAACAAGTATTATTTGAGTGCAGGTCAATGGGTTGCGATAGTTAGTACCAACGTTAGCAGCGCGACAGGCTAGCAACATCTCAGCTAACAAAACAAACATTGCAACAAAAAGAGACAGGAAGCCGAACGTCAGCAATAATAAATAAAATAAAGCAAATACCTCCATTATCGACTCCACGCACATTCCAGGAGACATTTGCCCACTCGTTATCTGACGGAAGAACTTATTTTGAGATGTATAACGATCCACAGGGACTCCCTTCTTCCAATTGTCTTATTCTTCCACACTGCTCTTGTTGCTAGGGAACAGGAAATGTGCAGCCGCAAAATACTTCCGTCACTTCATCGACCACATTTTAGTAATAACGCACGTTCCATTATTTTCAACCGTGTTTCAACTGTACGTTTTCATTTTTTGTAAATAATAATGTGATAATGGGATGCAAAGGAATCACCGAATTAAATGTTTGCATGTTAGACTTATTTTTAAAAATAAATTCAGCACAGTCCATGTGACGTCTAAACTCCCGCATGTCAAACTTCATCAATTTGTATTAAACTTTTAAGTACAAAACATTTGCATTTAATCATTTGTTTGCTTTCACTCATTTATTTAGCAATATTTTTTTTATTAATGTGCAATTCCAATCACTAATATACAGCAGCCTGTCACGCCCCCCAACATTTTAAACGCCAAAAATTCAACTCGAGTATATTTAAAAATAAAGACAAAATTATTATTATTCCATATTTTGCATTGTAAACACAAGTTACTCCACTTTTGGCAGTCGAAACTGTCCGTCATCATGGTCCTAGCGCCGTCCCACTGTCACTGTCAGCCAGTCAAAACGGACCACCGTGGTACGACAACAACTCCAGTCGAGTCGGGACTCGTTTTTTTCTTTCTTTCTTCCGAGCACTATCAACCCACAACGAATGCCCTGCTGCAGGTGAGGCTGTCATTCGTCCAACTAAAATAATACAAAATCTGAAAACAAGCTGATGCCGTCGAGAGAAGTGGGTGCAGGCGGTCCTAAAGCCAGCCATTTTGAGTTGAATTAAATTAGCAAGCGTGCTAACGCGGGCGAGACATGCACGTAGTATTAATAATTTATATGCACGATTGCATGCATTCAAAACTGACACCTAACATCGCATGTTGTCGTGATCGTCAGCAGCAACAACAAAAACAAACATTTGCGGCTTTACGTTGCTGACTTCCTGTCGTCGAGGTGGTTAGCTTATTGTCCCTAAGGTCCTAATGCCAGCCATTTTGTGTATGTATGCATATATGTATGCACATATGTATATGTATTAGTCTATACTTCTTCAAAAATTAATATACACACACCAACATATGTGTGTAAGTTAGTTTTTGAGGAGGTTTAGACAAGATTTTGGTCATTGCATTACTGGTATATTTTATTTCTCATGTAAAATGTCTGCCTTGGCTTCCTAAAGGTTGGGAAATTCTCATCTAATTGATCTTCAGAAAGATGGCTACCTTGCAGGCTGGGAGCCCACCACCTTCAAATCAACAAAGCCCTCCCGCCCAAGATGAGCACAACCAACAAGAGGAAGCGGTGGCGAGGGACACGCCCGTGAAGAAACGGGGCAGAGGCCGTCCCCCGAAATCCAAACCGTCCTTCAAGTGCTCGTCCTGCACCGAGTCCTTCCGGAGCGTGTCGGCGCTGCGCGAGCACAAGCTCTCGGCGCACGGCAAGGAGTGTTCGTCTCCTCTCCACGCGTGTCCGCAGTGTCAAAAGATCTTCTCCAGCAAGGCTCTTCTTTCCAAACACGAGAGCACGCACTCGGCCCAGCGGCCCTTCCAGTGTCCCGACTGCCACAAGGCGTACAAGACGCCCACCGAGCTGCGCAACCACAGTCGCTCACACACGGGCGAGAAGCCCTTCGTGTGCTCCGAGTGCGGCAAGGCCTTCATGCAGGCCATCTGCTTGCGCATCCACATGACGCAGCATAACGGCGAGCGGCCCCACTCCTGCCGCCAGTGCTCCAAGAGCTACCCCACTCTGTCCAAACTCAAGGTGCACATGCGCTCTCACACCGGGGAGAAGCCGTACTTTTGCGGCGAGTGCGGCAAGAGTTTCGCCGACCCCTCCGTGTTCCGCAAGCACCGACGCAACCACCAGGGCCATCGGCCGTACTCCTGCAAGGACTGCGGCAAAACCTACACGGAGGTGAAGGACCTGAAGAACCACGAGCGCTCGCACACGGGCGAGAAGCCCTTCCTGTGCGCCGACTGCGGCAAGGCCTTCTCCCGCTCGTCCTCGTTGGTCTGCCACCAGCGCATCCACTCCCAGAAAAAGCCGTATCAATGCGAGCAGTGCGGGAAAAGCTTCACGCAGCTGTCCTCCTACCAGTCTCATCTTCGCACGCACTCCGGCGAGAAGCCCTACTTGTGCCCGCAGTGCGGCAAGATGTTCTCCGACCCGTCCAGTTTCCGCCGGCACCAGCGAGTCCACCTGGGTTTCAAGCCCTACCCGTGCGACAAATGCTCCAAAAGATTCCGACAGCCGGCCGATCTAGCCATGCATGAACGGGTCCACTCCGGGGAGCGACCTTACAAATGTCAGAGCTGCGACAAGGCCTTCGTGGCCTCCTGGGACCTGCGGCGGCATTTGCTGGTGCACACGGGTCTACGGCCCTTCTCGTGCAGCGAGTGCGACAAGTCTTTCGCCGAGCGTTCCAGCCTCAACAAGCACCGCCGCGTGCACTCCGGAGAGCGCCCCTTCAAGTGCGGCGAGTGCCTCAAGTCGTACGTGGTGTCCTCCAGCCTGCGCAAACATGAGAGGACTCACTTGGCTGAGCAGGCGCAACAACAGCAGCAACAGCAGCAGAGGCGAGCGCAGGACGAGACGGAGGCGGCCGGCTTCGCGACTCTGCCGCAGTTTTCCTGCGCTCACTGCGACGCCACCTTCGGCACCTGGGAGGAAGTGCAGGCGCACGAGAACCTCCACGCCGTCCAGAGGGCCCCGGGCCCGACGGCGGGCTCGCACACCTGCTCCGCCTGCCCGGCGGAGTTCGCCCTGGCGGCGGAGCTGCGGGAGCACGAGAAGCAGCATCCCAAGGCCAGGCCTCACGCGTGCGACAGCTGCGGCAAAGCTTTTCTCAACCGGGCAGGCCTGCGCAAGCACCAGAAGATCCACTCCAGCAATAAACCTCATACCTGTGACCAGTGCGGGAAAGCTTTCCTGTTCCCCGCCTACCTCCGCAAGCACTTACGGACCCATGGCAGCGCTTCACAGTCCGACTTGAACATCATCCACACCGACCCGCTGCCTTCGCCTCCCCCTACCGATCCATCTCCTGGCCCCGCGGAGTCCAGCGGCATCTCCTTGACCGTTCCTGTCAGTGTGTCCGCTGATACTTTTCACGCTTTGCCAGAATATTTGATCAAGGAAGAAGAACTTTAAATAAGTGGCCTTAAATTGAGTTAGTTTTTTGGACTGAATCATTTATGGTCAAAGAAAAATCTTAAATGTAAACTGAGATGGAATTGGGAATTGAGGGTTATTTAATGCAAAGGCACAATTATTTGGTTTTGTCGAAGCAGACAAGCATGCAAAAAAGACAGCTCTTCTTCATGCTACCTTAATTGTTCAATTTTTGGTAAATGGACAGTTGGACGGACGTCGTCACCAGAATATAGGTTTTCTCACAAAACGTGATGTGCAAAAATAAAAAATAAATGAAATATAAAAAGTGACCAAAGCTGACAATAAAATGAATGTTTTTCAAGCGGCTCTGAGTATGCTGCGTTACCTTTTCTTTCTCCATTACGGCTTGATTTCCTCTTTAAAATCAAGATTGTCATTTACTAGGCTAGAAAAATGCACTTTTTCCCGTCAACTCACTCCTAGCGGAAAGCTAGGTGACGTCATCGACCACACCTGACAAGGTGAACCGGTGTCCAAAGTGTCCTCGTTGAGCCGTTAGCGTGCCTTTCAGTATTTGGACCGCTTTAAAAAGCGAAGGTTCCGATCATTCTTGATCATGATGGTCTTCCTATTGCTCTGCTTCATGGTGTACAGCAACGCTGCACCAGCATCTGTCAGAGACTAGCGGGAGGGGGGGGGCGGAGTTAGAGAAGATACCTGCAGGAATTCAAAGAGCATTGAGATGTTTTGATGTCGTTTACCTGTGAGTCAGAGACGACAGATTTGGCCTGGGAAATGAAAGAAACGTTTAGGTGATTAACAATGAATCCAAAAACAACATCAGCGGCGGCAAAAACAGACCCTGGTGAAGTTATGGATGTTGTTGTATATCGGCTCCATGGTGCTGACCCATTCTTTGTATGTCTCTCTGTCCTCGGCGCTGCGGTTGTGCTCTCTGGAGACACCCAAGATGTCACTTGAGGGAAAACAAAGTCAGCTCCCATACTCACATCACTTTCTCGATGAGCTTCTTCTGCTGCTCGCTTTCCCGCCGAGCGTCCGGGAAGCGCCCTCGGACGGCCAGAGCGGCGCTGGCCTGTGAGGAGTTGAGCTGAATGATGGGCAGCGAAAGAGAGGACAGCACCACCAAGCTGAGGAGGAGGAAAGCACATTGGGTTGCCTTTTGGAATCATTTAAATATCGTTCCCAGATGAAGGCGTGAGCTCACTTTTCACTCGTGACGCGTCGGGTCATGGTGAACACTCGCAGCATCGTCTGGCCGTTCTTCTGTGTGTATCGGAGTTGCAGCTGGACGGACACGGTGGACGCTGGAACCCATATTGAGTTAAACAATTGGTCCAATCCTTTTTTTTTGCCCATCTGACATTCGTCTTCTCTTACCTTCTGTCTCACTAGCCACGAATTGGAACGTGATCTCTTCTTCCGGGTGCACGTTCCCCACATTTCGGAGCGCTTTGTGTGTCGCCTCCTTCTCTCCTCTCATTCGCCTGTTGCACGTAAATGTTACAGGAGGACGAAAACAACAACAAGCAAGAGGAGGCATCTTACATCGGTTTGGGCAGAATCAAGGTGACGGTGCATTTGGTGGCTATGGTGGTGTTCTCAATGATCTGCTCAAACTCGGATTGGAGCATTTTGGGATTTGTGATCACCACCTGATGGAGTGAGAAGATGAGACATTGTGGGGAACAAAAGAGAAATAATAACGGTCCGATGTGTTACTTTTCCTCCCGTGCGATCGGCGAGTCGACCCAGCTCATCCAGCCTGCAGTCGGTTCCCTCTATCGAGAGCACTGACACGGTCACACTAATCAAAGAGGCATAGTTCACCATTATTATCGCATTTATTGAACCCAAATGTACCATGACTTGGATTATTTTCAAAATGACCCCTGATTGGCTGCATCTTCCCCCAGTTCTTGGTAGAAGATGGTGGATGAGAGGAGAGCGCGTGCATCGTTGTCGTCCACCTCCAGATTGCCTAACGTCGTATTAGCCTTCCCGTCTGTGCAGATGATCACCTTTTCACAAATGGAGTTCATATCATTTGTTGGATTGGAGAGGAACATAAGTTGTGGCTGATAGGCACCTTGGAGCCCGGGTGTCTGGAGGCCATTGTGATGGCCACGAGAGCCGCTGGGCCCAATGCTGTAGTGCCCACTGCAGACAAACTTTGGAGGAAAAACACAATAGGATTAACTTTTTTTTTTTTTTTGCCAAATGACTAGTAATGATGCTTCTTTGTACCCCTTGACTTGTTGGTCCAGGAAGTTCTTGGTGTATGACAGCGGCGGCGGAGTGGGGAACAAAGACGCGGCCGCTTTTAGATGCTCGCTGTCCATCAGGTCATCCCCACTCAGGACATGTGATGGGAAATCTCCGTATCCGTGTACTGTCACCTACAGTAGATAAAATAAAAATAACTGTCTTAATTGCTTTATTTTTAACCCAGCACTACCCAGTTATACTTCTTCACACCACTAGAGGGAGCCCAAGACCACATTTTGAGAAACATTGAACTAAAAGTTTCTGGATTTGTTTTTTGTCTGTCCATCTATGAGAAGATTGCTTTTATTTGTACCTCATAGTTGAAGGTGATGAGCCCCACGGGTGTGTCGGACTGTTGTTTGCGCAGCTTTTGAACACAAAGCAAAACAGCTTCCTGGACAAACTGAAAAGAACACAATTAATATTCCACAAACATATGCCATCCATTTTTTTTTTCTGCAAAGATATTACAAAAATAAAAAGGCTGGAAAATCAGAATTTTACAGAACGCTCCAATGCAGCATTTTTTTTAAGATAAATATAATTCCTTGATGAATATGTTTTTTGGACACCATCATACCTCCAGGCGTGATCTGTGGACACACTCCTCTCCTGCCAACACCTTAACAAGACAAGAACATCATCAGAATCTGTGACTGTCAGATTTCGATATATTTTACTGTGTACCTGGGAGGTGATGCTCATGGAGGCCGAGATGTCGATGCAGAAGATGAGCAGAGGCTGCGAGGCGCTTTGGAGTTTATCGGCCGGGCTCAGCAAGAACAGGCCGTGCTGCAAGCCGTTACTCGGGATGCTACGTTGCTCAGGCGGCTCGCAGAAGTAACAACTGTTTATCTGCAGTGAAAGGTATCATTGCCATGCCGTTCAAAAAGTGACAAGACTTAGAAGCACGGCCTACCACGTTGTCGTAGATGGGCTCCAGCACCGAGCCACACTGAGTGCAGGATCTGAGTTTCCCCTGGGTGTGCTCCACTGGAAAAATGACAAGCATCGTCAGTGCAGACCAAAACAATGAGGATAAAAGTTGACTGACCTTTTTCCGAGAGCAGCTTTCCCAAACTGACAAGGATCACGTTGGGGTTTCCCGGCAGTGGCTCGTTGTCTTCCGTGGATGCTGTGGAGCAGCGAGGGAAAAGTCCTTGAGTAGAAGTAAAGATCCACTCCGATACAGCGATGAAGTCTGTGGATTGGTTGCCTTGCAAAGCCACAAATTCCGATCTGTACCTGGAGGTGGGGTCACTGGCGGGGGGCACAGAAGCGTTTTTTCACTGGGGCAAGATTCGGGCAGGAGCACCAAATACTCCGGCATGTTCGTGAAGAAAGGACGAGGTGGAAGACAAGGGGCGGAAGCTGCGGGAAATTTTTTTTAGTCATGTGCCCAACTCCTAACAAAATGTCATGTTTGCTTACGTATCACCCGGCCAGGGGAGTTTCCATCGAGCCCGGCACCTTCCGGTGCACTTGGCGAGCTGTCTGCGTACCGAGATGACTCTGAATTGTCTTCGTTGTCGTAAAGATGCCGCTCGCTGGGAGAAGGCGAGCGGCTGCCTGCCGCCGGTCTCAGGTGAGGTGGAAGTAAAGCTGTGGGAAAGCCGCGGACGGAGACAAATTGCTTTTTGGTCTTTGGTGTAGGTGTCATCGTGAATGACATGCTAACGCTAACACCACCTGTCTTGCGGGTGGGCGTTATCGGCTTCGATTTTTCCCCAACGTCAGCGTTGTCATATAAAATGGACGTCGACACCGCCCGCTCCTTCGCTTTGCTCTTCTCCGGCTCCTTGCTGACCTTGACCTCGACGGGCGGCGGAGGGGGCGCTCTGAGAGGCCGAGTCCAGCTGACGGGAGGTAGGAGCGCTGTAAGGAACGCAAAAAAAAAAAAAGAGATTAGGCCTTTGTGTTCCTTAAAGGCCCGTGAAGCCCGCATGACTCACATGGAAGGATTTTGGCTTATCTAAGAGAAAACATTTGTTATGAAACGATGACAGAAAACAAACTCATGAACAAATGTGGCTATGCTACAAAGAGGAAAAAACATTTTTTGACTCAAAATTTTATCATTTCAAGGATTTTCAGAAAAACGGAGATAATTTAATTCTAATTAAAATCTAGAAAAGTCCAACCCAGCGGCGCCTGGAAAGCAGACTTTAAACCGATGATGATTTTCCAATCCCACCTGAGCGTTTGAAGACTTGTTGGTTGTCCTTTGGAACCACCGGTGGAGGTACGTAAATATAATCACAAGCAAATTCCATCGCGATCAAGCAGGCCTAGCCAATGAAATCACAACAGTTCAGCAAAATGGAGTCACCTTGAGGCAGTCCAGCGTGACAAAGCTGACAACGTCAAACCCCAAAACAAATAATGTATCACTTACTCATGGAGGGGGGTAAGCAAGCAATGTGCTCGGAGACATGGAAGCTTCCTTCCAAGTGTTGTAGCAGCGAGTGATAGCTTCTCGGCGACGTGATCGTCAAGACATCTCGCCAAACCGGTCGGGCGGCCTGTCTTTCTGCAAAACTACACACGGCGCCCCGTCATCATATTTGATCAATCACGTGATGCCTAACGCCAGTTAAATATTTGTGAATGGAAAGTGCAGAAAAGGGGGGGGGGGGGGGGAGTCAAGATCAAGAAGCTGGAGTAGATGGAAAACAGGATGCTTTTATTTGACAAATGTCAGGGTTCCCCAAAACACTTCAAGACCCAAACTTGGTTTCTCAAAATACATAAAGTAGAATAACATGACCTGTACATAACCTAAACATCCAAAATCGAGCTGTCTTGCTGATGTTTGCAAAAAAATTCACATTCGTTGGCTCAATTTGGGAAAACCTGCTCGACGGTAAACATCGACGTTGTGCCACTGTCACACACTTGTATTGTTTTGAATCTTATTCACCTGCAGGGGGCTTCCAAGTTCTCTCTTCATTTGATAGTACAAGCAGAATTTAAAAGCAAACCTATTTCTTGTGTGTGCACGCGACATTGCTTCAGGACATAATATCACTCGACGAGTACGGCGTAATTGGCCGGGTAGAAACCTTCCTTCCCTCCGCTCAGGATCCCTCGGCACCAGCCCTGGTCGTCCTCCTCCTCCACCTTCAGGAACTCCTCACCTGGAATCACAAGCGGCATTGTATCAATAACACTCACGGGCATGAATTCTTTATCCCTCGCAAAGAACGACACTTTCTGCAGATTTCTGGAAATCCTCTTTATCCGTGTGTGTCACCTGTTTTAAAGGAGAGCTCATCCCCCTCCTCCCCCGTGTAGTCATACAGAGCTCGAACCTTCACGCCTCCGATCATCACTCTAATAATAAAGGGTCATAAGAAACGGGGAGATATCGAGAAACCACTTTTGGGATGGCTTCGACTTACGGCTGGCCTTCTTTGCTTTTCTGCTCTCTCTTCTTTCTTTTCAGCTTCTTCACCGGTGGGACCCACTCCTGCAAAAATACTTTTGTTATTTGTGATTCGGGGCAGGGCTTCAATACCTGTCTGGGTTCCGTACCTGGATTTTTGGCCAGTTGGTGAGCATGCCAGGCCCGTGATTGTTCTTCCACCATTTGAGATCCTCTTCCTCGTTGATGGCCATCAAGGCTTGGTGGAGGTCGTTGTACACTTCCTTTATGCTGATGTAAACAAACACGTTTGTCAAAAGCAATAAATAAAACGTCTGGAAGATGGTCGTCTCTTCACTTCTCATTGTTGGTGACGTCGAGGTGTCTGTGGATGGACAGGAAGGCCTGCTTCAAGAAGCTGATGCGTTTCCTCTCTTCCTCCTGCGACTGCTCAAAGATCACCTCCATCTCCTCCATGTAGCGCGGCGTGTAGCTCGTCACGTCCTCCAGGATTTTCTCGTAGCGCTCCCGAGCCTGCGGATCGGCCACAAGAAGCACAGTGAAGTACAGCGTGTCTGAGTTTTTATTTTTTTTAAAAGCAATCACCTTTTCCTTAGCGTCGGTCGCGACCTCTCTGGCCTCCGCCACCTTCTGCTTTTTCTCTGGACTGATATTTTCAACTTCGTTGACTTGTTTCTCTTTGTCCATGGCGCTCTGTTCCTTCTGACAACACTTGTGGTAGGTGGCCCGGGCCTTCTCCAGCTGTACAACACATACATTTGCAAATAAACATTCATATAAAAATAATAGACCTGTCAAAAATGATAATCCATCGTTCAGTGCAACAACAACAAAAAAAAGATCTCATGGACCTTGCTCAGCCTCTTGTTCCACGGTTTCTGCGCTCGTGAAAAACTAGCGTTGTTGTCGTGGCTTTCCCGGAGGCCGCAAAAGAGTTTCTTGGGGAACGTATCCCTCTGCCAGGTCTTGACCCGGACGCCTTCCTCGGCCACGAGGGACTCCGAGATGGTCAAATGGAGAGCGGACAGGCGCTCGGTAGAGGTGAAGAAGCTCTGCCAGGCCGCCATCAGCGAACCGTAGAGGGGCCCTGACGGGAAAAAAAAACAGTGACCAAGTAGGAGCGGCACAATGTCCATTGAATTGAAGCAAGATCTGAAGCTGCTTTATATATATAAAAAAATACATATATGGGAAAAAAGCTCTGCGTCTGTCTTACTCACGAGAATCCATGATGGCCTTCCACTTGGCACTCCACTGCCTGAGCTGCTGGGCGTACTGCTTTTCCACCGCGGCCCTCTCGGCGAAGCAGGCCACCAGGTCGTTGCAGGCCCGGTAGGACTGCTGGGTTCTGTGCACCGTCGGTACGTAATTCCCAGGCTGGAAGAACAACACAGCGATTTGCACGGGTTGCATGCTAGCCAACGCATCGCTTGAAGTTTTATGGGTGGAGTTTTCACGGCGGATGCAAAAACGTACCATCCAGAAGCTGCGTTTGGCGAAGTCTTGAGTGGGTTCTGGGGGGAGGCTCGCCATGATGGTGGCTGTCTCGCGTTCGCTGTTGTGCGAGAGTTGCAAGGCTGTTTTTTGTCGGCTGAGGCATGCCGGTGATTATCATGCAACTGGTTGGACGCCTCGACTGTGTCATTAGTCTGTCATCAACACAGCTGATCTGAAAACGGAGTTTCGCTTTGTCTACACAAAGCTATTATTCAGTTGTGGAAATACTAGAAGGTCAATTTTAAATTTAGAAAATATATTAAGGTAAACAAATGTGATTGAAACAACCCGTTACTTAGAACTTCCTGTGCTTGTGTTCCAGTGCCAGACTGGAATTCAAGAGAGGAGGAGGGAGGGGGGGGGGGGGGGGGGCACAGTAGGAATAGAACAGCTGCTCCTGCATTCTTCCCCAAAATAAACAGCAGTGAAAGGTCATCTTTCCATTTGCTCTGATTAATACAGAAAGCCCACGTCCGAGTTCTTTTTAACCAAATAGGGCTGTAAATGAAAGCAAATTGTGGCAAAAGCAACAGTCTTCATGCACGCAGATTGTCTCACGTGTGAGTAATGCAAAAAGTGACTAACCACGCCTCAGCACCACGAGCCATGACTGCACCTATTTGTCATGCAGCCAGTCAGTCGTCACACTTGGTACTAGACGTCGTGTTTTTCTCGCTGAGACTTACTAGCCGGCTGTATCTACACCTCGAAAATGCTTTTCGGATAGTCCATTAGTTTAGGTGCTTTAGAGCGCCTCGTTGTTGGCTACAAGTGCACATCTAAAGCGTGATGGGGGAACGAAGAGGATGAGCAGTCAGTCACGGCCGTTGGCACTTATACGTTATCTGTGAATCACCACTGATTACACAAGACTAGTTACCCGAAACTCTGCCTCTCAGGCCTACCCCCCACCCCTTCCCGGACCGCCTTACCCTGACCCCATTTTCCCTCACTTAAAGTCACACACACCCCAAAGAGTCACACAAGTCTTACCTTTAACTTGATGTGTCCTTTCTTCTGCTTGCCCCTCACTTGAAGTCCATCCCTGGCATCACCTCAGTCCTCTTTGACTATCATGTCTCCAGCCTCGAGGAATAACCCCTGAAACTCCAGCCCCCCCCCCATTGCCCCTCCTCCTGTCACTCTCTATATGGTGCTAATGGGATGCCCAAGTGTCATTTTGACTGCGGAGGCATGTGAGCTTATTAGACAGTAGGTGACATCCAAAAAAGTATTCACATTTTGATAATCGTTGCAAAGAACAATGAGCAGAATAAAGACATGATCATTTCCGTATTTATTTCAACACAGTTTAACTTCTATGGCATTTAAAATGTCACTTTATATATTTTGTTAAACTCTGCATACGTACACTCATACTGTATGTGGTCATATTCATGATACATTTCACTAGACCTAAAATATTTTAGAAATCATGTTCTGGTACGTAGTGCGTCCTACACTACTCGGCTTCAAAGTCGTGTTTTTGTTACTAACATCAATAAGAGGTGTCAGCTTCACTAAGGTCGTCACTGGGTGGGGGTGGGGGGGAGCGATAGCGTCAACACAAATCTCCAAACAAAACAACACGCGGCCACACTATTTGGAAGACAAAGATTCTTCAAAATGGTTACGCTGACTTAAAATTTCAAGATGAGCTTTGGAATGATTCTCAAACTTTTGGGATATTTTGAGGAACCCCACATATTCTAAGCAAAAAAATAATAATAATACCATGTGCTATATATAGTTTTTAAATGTCATAGAATATTTATAAAAAAGACTAATTTTGAGGCAAAAAAAATGATGATAAATTCCTATTTTGGGTGAAATGTCATAAGAATAAATTAAGAATGACATGCGGAGATATTCCAGAACTTACCAAAGCTGTATTTTGTCGGGATAAAAAGTCATAGCCAGCTTGAGAACCACCGACATATCGTTTGTTGGGCCAGATTGCGCAAAACGGGATTGTCAGCAAGTAGCAGCAACGGCAAACTCTAAAACTTTTTGAACAGATAATGAGCAGATTGAAAAAGGGGTGAAAGTTCAAGAGGTGAAGCCCTAAAAAGCCCTTTGTGATCACGGCACCTGGAGATTTTCACAATGTGGCACATGAACCATTGACTTCTGTATGGCACTCATTAAAAATGAAAAAATATGAGGAAAAAAATAATATTGCTGTGACAATATTACAAGACACAAATGACATTAGCCGCTAAAAAATATGGCAGACAACAGCTGTTGCGTTTACGTTCGTGTGGGAATTTTGGCATCTACCCGTCAAAAGTCTTGCCTTTATTCTCTCGTTGGCGTTCCGACTTATTTTCCTCGCAAATTTCTTTACAATTTTCCGCCTTGCTACAAAATAAACGCAAGCGTCTTCCACAAGCGACTCCAAGTGAGCGATTTGAGTTTGCGGCTAGTACAAACCTTATCCTGGCTAATAGTGAATCCTATTAAACATGAAATCTATATTTAGTGCTCGCAAGTAACACGCATACAAAGCTTATTATTAGGAAACCCTTAAAAATGGTGGATTAAAAACAACCCCAAAACATTGTTTTGCACAAATCACCCACATTTTTCTTTTTTTTTTTTTGCAAAACAACTCAAAGTTAGGTCAATGGGTCAGTCCAATTTTTAACCCAGCACTTTTAAAAGTGAGAGAATTTTGGGGGGCTTATGGCAGATAGATAAAACTAACTACTATTATACTTTCTTCATCTACAAAAAAATAATAAATCCTCTGTTGTGCTCAGACTTTGGCCTTGTAGCGCAACAAAGTAATGTCACGATGAGGTCCTTGTGTTTCTGGCAACATTTGAGTTGTGTTTACACTTTAAGCATCTTTTTCAAGTCAGACTGGCATTTACTCAGCGGTTGCAGCAGATGGTGTGAGAATCCATCTGTCCTTGCATGTGTGCGTTTTGCTGCCTATTATAATAATTCTGATATACAGTGAACCCAAGCTATATCGCTTTTAATATGTTCTTAGTATAGATCATGTATGTGTGTGGAACGTACCTGGTTCGATAAAGCGGGGGTTCACTGTATACTTCATTTCAGCACCGTGTTTTGAACCAGGACTCATTACGCTCACCAGACAGCCTGACAAAGTGTGCTGAAGTCCACTGTGGTCCTCTTCCAGATCTTCTGTTCATGTTGCTTTGCCAAGTCACACATTTTTTTTTGTTGTCATCTTTCAATCACCCCGTCACTCTCAATCTGTGTCTCTGGGGGAAGGAGTGACATGCCTGGGGAGAGAAGGAGGGCAAATCAACAGCGAAGGGGAAATTAAAAGTGGGCTGATAAAAGTCACGTGTAGCGGGCGTGGTGGGATTGATGAACCATAACTATAAATTGTATACATGTGATGAAGAAAAGTGGCGACTCAGCTTTTCCTTCCTCTGTGACCTGCGACCCTGCCACGTTTTGGTCTTCCCTCACCTGTCAGTGAGTTTCTTCAGCGCCCTCTCGATGTTCATTCGATGCCCCACGCGCGTCACCCCGAGGTCCAAGAAGTCGTCCTTGGTAAGCGAAGGCAAATGAGATCCGTCGATTTCATTATCGATAAAGCGCTCTATGTGTTCGCCCAGGTTCAGGTAAGCCAACCAGTCGGCCACGTCGTACTTGGTCCAGTAGGGCAGCGGCTTGAGGGCGAAGGGTTTGCTCGGCGGGGGCGGGGTGAGATGGGGGTAGTTGAGGCAGGACGGGCTCGGGGGCAGGCGCAACGGCGACGAGGCGCCGGAGAGGTAATGCATGGGGGAGATGGAGTGGGAGACCAGCATCGGGTTTGGACTCGGCGCGCCCGACGGGGAGAAAAGCGGCGGGGTCGAGTAGGGGTCGCCGAGAGGGAGGCCGGGAGAGGGAGGGGTGAGGGGTCCTGGGAATTCAAAAGGGTTGCTGTAGACCGGAGTACTGGGAAAGATGGGCAGGGAGGACGGTCGGGGAGGGGTGGAGCTGGGCTGCTCGTTGTTGTAGATGAGCGGACTGGGGGCGCGGCGTCGAGAAACGGCGGATCGCATCTCCTTGGAAGGGCTGCACTGGAAATCGAAAGTCTGCCGCCGCATCTTGGAGCGGTGCTTGGGCGACGTCGGGTACGGGCAGAAGGTTGGCGAGTGGGGAGGGTGCGAGTGAACCGGGGAGGTGGGCATCTGCGGAGAAGGCGAACGGGTCCAGTTGCGTTGTCCCGCCACCTGCGGGGACGGGGATACGGAGGGGGAGGGCGGCAGATTGGGTTGATGGTGTTGAGGCGAGGGAGGCGGCAAGGGGGAGGTGGAGCGGCCGGTGGGGGGGCTGTGAAAGACGTCGCCGAAATCTGCCGAGTACCTAAAGGACAAGATTGAAAGTTCAAATCAGTGAGTCACAACAGCGATTGAGTGCCACACATCAGGATAAGCCGGGAACTTTTAGCTTTCTAATATTTCCGAACAGAGTGATAATATCAAGAGATACCAAAAAAAAAAAAAGGTTAGGAATTCCTTCTAACCTGTTCATGGTGGGTGATTTGGGGGCTTGGCTCCAGTCGTCCATGCTCCTCATGCTACTCATCTGATGAAGCTTGGAGCTCAGCTCATTGATGATGCTGGCCTTCACACCCGAGAGGGGCGAGTGAAGCCTGCGTGCGTCCAAAGGCACGCCGGGTCTTTGGAGCTGCTCGTGCTCGCCCACCTCGCCCCAACCCGTCGAGCGAGCCTCCATCGGCCTGTCTAAGCAGGCTGCCAAGGTAGCGGTAAAGTCGTGCTCCGCTTTGGGCCTATTTTGCAAAAGTTTGCTTTCATCAGGTAGGGCTCCTCCGTCCATCCGGATATTGTCTGGGATGTTTTGCCTGTGCAGTTGTAAAGGTGCAGGGTTGGTGCTGTTTTGCCTTCGTAGCGCAACAGGCAGGACCTTGCCCACTGCCTCCTTATAGTGAGTCATCTTTGGAAAGGCGGGGTTGGCCAATTTAGCGCTCTGTACCTCAAATGTTTGTCCACCGGAGTAAGCTGAAGGTGGATCTTTTCGTCCCTCGCAGAATGAGCCATATCCTCCGATGCCGCTCCTGTCCACTCCTTTGAGAGTCGTCAATCCCAACATGTCGATATGGTGGTCGCTGCTGCTGTGACTGTCCAGCTCTTCGATCCCGGAATCCAACACGCCGTCCTGCCATTCTCCGCCCTTGGCAGGGTGATGAATATGGTCGGCATACGGTCGGCTCCCCGCGCTGAAGCCGACCTTGGTGCCTCCCGCCTTCGCGCTGTAGTCGGAGGCCGTGGAGGTCGTGGCGGCCGCGCTGGCCGCGGTGGTGGTGGCGTAAGTCACGGTGGTGGCGAGGGCGGCTGTGCCCCTGTCGTGCGCGGTGGCGTCGTTGGAGCCGCTGTAATAGGAGTGAGGGAGGGACATGGGTTGGGGTCTGTGCAGGTCGGCGGAGGGCAGAGCAGGGGACGGCAGAGACGGCGAGAGAGCCGACTGAGTCAGGGTGGCCACCTCGCTGTCGTAGGAGGTGAGGCTCGAGGTGGCGGAGTCGCCGCCCTGCGAACACGTTTGCGGAACGCTCGGGCTCTTAGGAGACGGCAGAGGGGGCGGCGGCGGAGCGGCCCATCGTTGACTCGTGTTTTGATAGTGCTGGTAATCCTTCACTCTTTCATTCTTGCCGTTGGCAAACTGCAACGGAGGCGGCAAAGGGTCAGCAAAGACAAACTCCTCGTCGACATCTATCGAGGGCGCCGGTGGGGGCAGAACCATTATTCCCGGATTTTGCTCTTTTGTCTCGGCCGTGGCGTCGGGCGCCGAGGGGACGGTGTACTGAGGGATGTAGCTGGTGCTTTCCATCTGCAGGAAGGACGGCCGGCGGGGGGCGGCCTGAGACGGGGGTGGTGGAGGCTGTGTGGGTGGAACCGCTCTGCCCCCGTGGGTCTCTCTCTCTCCTTCCCCGGAGTTCGGAGGGGAATACTGACTGTTTCTCTCCTCTGAGAAACGAACTCTCAGGCCTTCTCGATGTCCTACGTCCTTGTCTCGCTCCATCTTCTCCCCTCCTCCCCCCACGCGTAAGATTCTCGGCGACTGAGGCCGGCTTTGAGATGCGGGCGAGGTGACGGTGGAGGTCAAGTGAAGGGAAACGGGCGACGTGTAAGTGGATTGTGTCTGGGTTGCGAAAATGGAAGGCGTGGGGGTCTGGTTGGGGGTGGTGAAAGCTCCCACTGTGGACAGCTGCCGACCAAAATGTCTCTCCTCTCGGCGAGTCCTGCGGTCATCCTTCAGGGCCCTTTCCCTCGCCGCCAGCGCCAGTCCAAGTGGAGAGGAGGGATCCAGAACCTTCCCGGTGAGCGGGTGGATGAAAGTCGTGGCTGGCTGCGAACCATACATGGACGGCGCCGATTTGGGTTGTCCGTCCTGACTGAGGATGGGAGAAGAATACTCGGGCAGGCCAAAGGCCGGAGGCATGCTGCTGGAATAGTGGACATAATTGTCTCCGGAAAACATGCCCTCATCGATGGACTTGGAGGGTCGCAGCCGAGGGCTCGGTACTTCTATCTGCGAGCTCTGCAATGGCTGAAATCTCGCGTTGAGCGCTTCCCCGCTTTCGCCCCCTCCCGCCTCCCCCTGGATGTCCTCCTCGGACGAGAGAAAAAAAGACGCGCTTTTTCTTCTCATGTCACGGAAACGTTCCCTCTCCCTACGCGCGCCTCCGCCTCCATAAGTCGTTGCGAATGTTGAGGAGTGGTCTACGTTCTCCAGGTTTTGCTTTAGAGAAAGGGGAGGAGCGGCAGTTGACTGAGGCAGGGTGGATGAAGGCGGCTGAGCGGACGTGGAGGTGAGAGGTGACGGAAGAGTGGAGTTGGGGCTTTCCGGGGAGGCTTGAGGAGAGGCGTGGTCCTCGGCGTCCTGCGGGACTTCAGCCTCCGTGCTGCTACCCTGGCTGCTTCGACCGCTGCTGCTGGTGGAAGGCGCTTTGACGATGATGGTGGGGATGGGGATGGACGTCTTCTCTTTGGCTGCGCCGCCTTTCCCACGATGCTGCCGCAGCCCATCCTCAACTTTGGACTGTTTAGTCAGAGCGCCGCGACCTCCCCTCCGGCCCGCGCCTCTGCCAGGCCCTCCTCCGCCTTGCTCCCTCGCGGCTCCCTGTGAATGATGGGGCAGGTTTTGTTGGGTTTTAGGTTTCGCGCTTGTCGGTGGTGTAGCGCTACTGTAGCCTCTTCTTAAGCCCCCCATCTTGCCGCCGGCGCCGCCACCACCACCTCGCCTGGGCGCCTCTTGCTGCTCCCTGGTGCTCAGTCCTTCTGATTGTCTGCGGAGAGTGGAGACCATCACCTGCTGGTTGATCCCGCCTCCTCTTTCCCAACTTGACTGATTAGGATGCCCCGGTTGGGACTGGAGCTGGAAGTGGGCTTGAGATACGGGCGGTATGGGCATGGCGGGCCCCCTCCCAGGATGGGGGCCGGCGGATAACGGCGGCTCGGGTGCCGATGTGTTTGGGGGTGGGGGGATTTCTTCCGGACCTGGCACCGACAAGCTACGAGCCAACTTCATCGCCGGCGGGTGAAGGTACTGCCGCTCCTCTTCAGTTATACCTGAGTACGGCGCAGGCAGTCACAAAGAAAATGGAATTAATTTATTGCCATTCTAGATTTTTGTCTTGACATTTGGCCTTACCGATAGATTTCTGACGAATCATGACTGCGTGCTGGGCTGGTTGAAAGTGGGCTTGGTTGTAGGTAAAACCAGGTCTGGCGTTTACTCCGGATTGCAGCTCATATGTTGCCTTGGGGTACACAAGAGCAAAATAGAATCGTGGAAAGCCAAACAATTTCAAGACATGAAAAAACATTCAGCCAGTCTACTGCTGCACCAGGCAACAGAATGGATGAATGGACAGAGCCTGACTCAGACTTTAGCAAACGTGTGGGTGGCTCATTGTCAATCATTTTCAAGCGCCGTGAGGGCAGCGGAGCATCCCCACACAACTAAAAGACAAAGAAAGGCCGCATGATTAAATCTGAGCAGAGCAGAAACTCGCTCCGCAGGAAGAGGAAGACACCAGATGCCCAACTGGAGAAAAAGCGGTAGAAAATACCTCATTGGCGACATTGGGAGCGATACTCTTGCTCCGGTCCCTCTTGCCTCCGTGACCTCTCTGGCCTTGGTTGTCAGATGTAATGGTGTGTTGGGCAGCGGCCAAGATTTCATCCAGTTTATCTTATTTGAAAAACAAAAAGCACTTCTTGATGTTAAAAGACTCCATGACCAAAGAATGTTTCTTACTCAGTGCCATCTGATAGACTGTCCTCTTCCTATCAGGACCCTGCGAGGAATCGTAATCTGCGAGAAAAAAAAAAAAAGAGAAGCTAGCATCAAACGGCTCTTAATTAAGGCCCAGGGGCTGATGGAGTCAACGATAAAGCCCGATGTTCACCTGCTTTCTTTTTCCACGGAGAGGCAGCTGGAGCATACATAATCGGGGAAAATATAAATTAGGTGCAAATACATACAAGCGGCGTGTCGGTGGGTTGGTGTGGCAGATGAAGGGATGGAATACATACGCAGGAAGACACAAGATGGTGGTGATGGGGACGCTAATGACAATGAGAGCGCACGCTTTGGTGATTCTCCCACCTTTGTCCACTTTAGAGCAGCACATTTGGTCGAGGGGGAGGAGAAAAGTGAATTAGTAAGCATCAAACAAACAAGTTAGTGAGCTTTGATTTCTTGTCACCTTTCTTCTTTACAAGGAAATAGCTGTGAAAATGTAACAAAATAATTTCGCAATTACGATAATCTTGGATGCTCCTCGTGATCTTACCCATGTCCTCCAGCTCTGATGTCATTGACTTGGAGCGCAGGGCGATGGCGGGAGGGGTCAGTCTTTTCGACTGCTGCGGGGCTGCGGAGGGAGAAGAAGCCGGCCATTTGATGCCGCGTGAACAGGCAACAGAAATATGGCGCTAACCTTTCTTTCGAGCGGTATCCTCCAGCTCGGGGTTTCTGGCAACCATGACAACCTTCACCATCAGACTGTTGCCGCCCTGCCGGATGGTGTTGACAACCTGCCGGTGTCCCACTTTCACCACATTCTGGCCATTCACCTGAAATCATCAACATTGAAATAAATAAATGAAAATATTGCACAATTTCAAGTCGAGCACACCTCGATGAGGAAATCCCCCATCCTCAGGCCGGCCCTCCACGCCACGCCCCCCTCATCGACCGATTCCAGGTACTGCAGCGCGGGGAACGCTGGCGTCGGAGTGAATTCCTCTATGGGAGTTTGAGCTGTGGAGAATCAGGCAGAAAAGATGAGTGTGAGTAGACCCGAAAAACGATTGAGTGATTTCTTTTTTGCGCACCTTTGGCTCCCCTAAGAACGAAACCGAATCCCTCATTGTCTTTCTTCTGCAGGAGTGCTGTCTTCTCCTTAATGATGTAGTCACTGCGAGGGACACAGAGGAGTCATTTGACTTCTGCTGCGGGAGGAAAGTAATTTTGTCAATTTGAGAGAGAGAGAGAAAGAGAGGGGGGGGATAGTTGAACTGCATCACATTATGAAAGCAGAGTGCAGCAAAAGAAAGGTCGGTGGCAAAATAAACAGCGGCCGTGCACAATGAGAGCGTGAGTGACACGGGATGCCATTCCGTACTAATCCCGTCTCCGAGTTAAACGCAAAATACGAGCGCCGACTTCCTAATGGCAAGGATGCAGCCTCGGCGACCGCGCAACACGGCGACCGCTCATATATACGTTCGATTATGACTCTTTGTCCTCCGAGGGTTGTTGAAGAATAGTCACAACTTGAGCACGGAACCAAAGACGATCGCTACTTTCCCTCACTGAGGTCCGTCCCTCGCGCGCCAACGCTTCGCCGCCTTCCAGCCATCTGCTCCTCACACCTCATTCCTTTTTCTCTCACCCTGTCCTCCATCATGCGTTCCCTCTCTGAAGATCAAAGTAACATGGAGTGGGCGGACCGATGCATTGGGCTCTTTGCGCATACACTTGTACGAAGGGGGGGGGAGGCGGCCGGGTGACGCCGTTCCTCCAGGTGTTTCCGACGTTTGCTCACTCGTGTTTACTTTCACCACTGGCTAATTTGGACCACAGAAAAAAAAGAATTAAAATTTTAACTGTTCATCTGCTGAGCATGATGTAGGGGGGACAGTGTGATGTCACAAGTGACACACACACACACACGCACATCGGATGGAGATGTATCAAATATTCAGCCAACGCACATAGGTGTTATTGGCATAGCATCAGAAGCACCTTGAATGCAAAGGCGTATTAAATACACAAAATAAAATTGAATGTCATCCAACACACCTCATCAATTATACAACGGCTCTTTAAATAGCCAGCTCCCTATGAATGAGAATCGGCTTCAAGGTAATAACCAGTCAAAGAGAACGCGATACACCCACATTGTCTGACTGAAACGCATTAACGTGTGCTCTCGTCGCACACACACACACACACAAAATCACAGAGTTCCAAGACGAGGCAAATTGGCATGCGGCAGCGTCTAGCATCTATAGCCACTTTACACGACACGGAAAATGTCAGAGCCACGCACAAACGGAACGATGACAAGCGCGCGGGCACATCAATTTCGGTGTTGGGAAGAAAAACAAAAAAACGACACGGCCTGTCGGTAGCGTGCTCTACCTCTCCCCTCTCTCCATTGTCCTCGCCTCACATCCATAGCCAGCCAAGGAAGGAGGAAACAGCCGCTACCTGTAAATGAACCGCAAGCTCCTGTTTCCGAGGCCCACTGACGGCCACGGAGGAGAGAAAGCGAGAGAGAGCGCTCTCTCTCGCCGCATCCCCCCATTGCCATGTCCCCCCCTCCCTCCCTCCCTCGCTCATTGCACTCCCTCCTCCTCCTCCATCCTTGCATCTAACCAACGGGAGCTCAGGCAACCAGAGTGGGGGGAGAGAAAGCGGAAGAAGAGGAGTGCGCAGGTCCGTGCGAGAAGCTGTTTGAGCTTTTAATAAATATGGGTCCACAATTGTCTGCTCTTTGCCTCTACAAGTTTCACACTCTGAGAAATCGATGAGGATGATGTCTCGTGAGAGTTCATGGGAAAAAAAAATTCAAAATACTAGTAGCACTTTACTAGCAGTCTTTTGTAACAGCACGAGACAATAAAGGAGTTTGACAATCTGAGATTTCGATTCGTCTGTGTGCGGGATGGGTGACGATAACGAGACAGGATGCGCAAATGTACGCTCGGCTGAGTCACAGATTGGCGAAGAGCTGATTCCCGGCCGAGACGTAGACACGGGCGCAAACGCACCTGCCAACCTTCGCGTCGCTCACAAACACTTGTCGTTGCTATGTGGAATCATATTTGACAATCTCCCAGAGAGACAAAACATGTACCGGATCACCTCGTTCCCGATGAAGCACCACTCCACCGCCGCTCTACAATAACACAAGTACAATAAAAAGCCACAAAGGAAAAAAAATCCCAATTTGAGTTCAATTTAAATCGTTCAGCCCTAAGAGGATAAAGGCCAAGAGGTAGGCTCCTCACACCGGCCAGGGATTCTCAGCCTGCACATGACTCATCACCATGATGTACATATTTACTCACAAAGACATATTCAGACGCACGACGACTCCAAAGCAAATCATGCCCGGCCTTATGTCACTAAAATAAAAATAAAGCCGGAAACAACATGGCTGCGTTCGCTGGAAAAAAGAAAAACAATAGAGAGAAGGCGCCGATTGGGGATGTCACACCGACATAACAGCACAGCGGGTGAAACAAGTGGGCTTGCTCAAACACGCCGCGTTTCCTTCCTCGCCGCTAATAAATCACATCCACCATGTTCCACAAGTCCTCACAAGTTCCTATTTTTTAAACATTTGCTCAAAAAGTAACTGCTTTTTTTGGGGGGGGTTTAATTGGGGGAAAAAGCAGGACCAGATGCAAAGGAAATCTTACCTGGGGCCATCGTTGCCATCGTAGGCGCCGACTGTCACGTTCCGGAAAAGCTTCCTCTTGGCTTTCCCGCTCTGCGTCTCTGCAAGGCACACGTGCGACCAGCGCGGAAGCTCCATTTACATTTCATCGCTTTGGCCACCGAAAGCATAACGCTACCCAGAGGGAGCATATAACCTAGCAACCCGTAGCGTCCGAGAGCTAGCCAATTATTTTTCATATAAGCAATGTGAACTGGCAAAATATCTCCATCCGCTTGCCTTCACACTTAGGGTTAGAAGTTTGACAGTTTTTCATCACGGCTGGACGAATCAATTAATTTATTGGCGCGCTATCCAATCCGACATCTTACCTGGTCGATTGTCCTTGTTGGCAGGTGCCACTTCCTCCACGCAGTCCGAGGGGAACCACCCGGTGCGACCCTTAACCGTTCCTTCCCAGTATCCTCCTTCTCCGACGCTTAACACTGCCGAGGAACACGTACGTCGGGTACATCACGACGGCTTCTTTAATCTCGATTCTCACCTTTAACTTTGTCGCCTTTGTTGAGCGGCAGGAGTCTTTCCCCGCTGGCGGTGTGCGCCCGGGTGGCTACGTAAACCCGCCCTGGCACGGCGCTGTACATTCGCTTCATTTGGCCACTCCCGCCGCCTGCAGGGGTCGCTCTGCGGACAAAATGACAATCTCTGAGATGCGTGAATATTTCTACTATATCGAGGCCAGAGCTAGCGGATTTATTTCTACAACTTGCTAGAACGTTCATGAGCTGCTCCATGTGACATTCTCGCGGTTATAATTAGTTGGAAAATATAAGTGGGACAACTAAAGCTCAGCGCAGTTTATAAACGGAAGCTAAAGGACCTGATTAGATGGAGAAAGCCGTGGGTCTCGGCGGGCTCCTTACCCCTGCCTGCCTCGTGGCTGCCGATGCCTTTCCTCGGTGTCACTCTGGCCTCCTCTCCCTCGTGAAGGAGAACGCGTTCGGTTTCTGGGGCTGCTCGTGCTTCGTAAGCCGACCGAGGCCCTACGCTGGCCCTGCGGAAGCGACAAAGACGACGGTAGACTCGAGCGTTTTTGAGTCGTTAAGAGGAACTTTCGATACCTGAGCTGGGTTGGGAGTGGTTGCGGCCTTGTTGGGAACGACCGCAGGGTCGGAGTGTGTCATGGTGCTGTCGCTGTTAGCTCGTAGTAACGGGTGGGACTGGAGCGAGGGAAGCGGCAGTGTAAGGGCACTTCCTTTTCTCTTGGGGACATATTTGGGCGACTCCAAAAAGGGAACTAAAAAGAAAAAGGAGAAGATGACCGTGATGGATTGAAACCGAGAAAAAAAAACTCACCTATGTCGGAGTCTTTGTGGTTTTTGATGATTTCTCCGAGTTCAAAGTTACCGGACATTACAGCCAGCTGCAAATGGAAAGAAATTTAAAAATAAAGAACCGATCCAAGTGGGGGCAAACAGGGATTGGCAGCTTACCTGAAAAGGGGTTTGACCATGTTTGTTCTTGGCCTCCCGATTTGCTCCCCTGTACAGAAGAACCCGGACACAGCTTTCCTGATGGAGGGACAATCTCAGCATTAGCACTTTTTTTTTCTTTTTAATTAAATCAAGGGATTTGTGCTACTTACTTTGTTGTACAGGGCAGAAATGTGAAGTGCGGTATTCCCTGAGGCATTCTGAGAGGAGGTATCTGCCCCGTAAAACAGAAGATGCTCCAAATGTTGGGCAAAGCCGTTCTGGCAAGCCTTTCCAAGTCAAAAAAAGTGGCATATAGATACACACATACACACACGCGCGGTGTTAAATTCGACAAACGCCGTATGTGAAATAACATTTAGAAAAACAGCAGGCTAGAATCTCCAAAATGTGTTTTTACAACAGGGTCAGCTTAATTAAAGTGACACAGACAAAACATTAATTAGAGAGAAATGAGCTTTCAGCACACTGAGATGTTTCCTCCAATTTTCCTGCAAAGACTAAAATAATCGCACGACATGTGCAAAGTAAAGCGATGGGGAGGGGTGGAGGACGAAGCGGAGCAAACCAAAATAAAATACCATGACAACGAGCTCGCAGCACACATTCATCAGAGTGGCGCGCAGACATAATGGAAGCAAGCGATGGGGCTGCATCTAAGCGCACACGCAGATGGCTGCTACACATTAGCTGTAATTAGCACGAGATGAGTCACGTTTCCAACAGCAAACGAGTCTTAAAACGTCCCCTGTATTATGTCCAGGGTGAGCCTTGATTGGCTCCGCTCGGTGGTGAGCTGATGCTATGAAAGGTACCTTATGGATTTCTTCCATTCCAAATTCTTCTTCATCCCTGTGCTATTGGGAGGAAGAAGAGATTGCGGAAAGATGAGTGCATGTGTGAAGGACAGCAGAGTAGAATGTTGAAGCACATTCGAAGATTTACTTAAGTATGTAAAAAAAGATATAAGGCAAGAATCCACATGAAAATGGACACATAGGGTGAATATCAAGAGGCAAGTTCCCCCCCCTGAGGAGTACCTGATGGGACTCATCCCAACCGTTCTCATCTCTGGTCCCCAACTTGGCCCGGTAATAAAGCAAAGTCTCGCAGCAGGAGGTGTCGCCCCCTGTCAGGACGGTGTGGTACAGCGGGGTTAGGCCATAGCGGTCTTTGCAGTTTGGTGAGCTTCCCAGTGAGAGGAGAGCCTGGCAAGCGAGGAAAACCATGAATGAACCGGCAGGTAGACACTTTTTTGACGTCACCTTGGGGTTCTTACCAGGAGCCCGGTATGATTGTGAACCCTGACAGCTTTGTGCATGGCAGTCGTGCCATCCTTGCTTCGGAAGTCCAAATGAGCTCCGCCCTGAACCAGAGCCCTGATGCCCTCCACCGGCAGGCCTGACTGTGCTGCCACAGTCAGGGGGGTCTCTAGCTCACAGAAAATAAAGATGTAAGGGTCATCTTAACAATGAGTGGCCAATGATTGGTAACCTCACCTCCGCTCTCCGGGTCGTGAAAATTGGGATCGAGACCTCTATCGAGGACCTTGAGCATTTTGTCCAGTGCTCCGGTTTGAACGTAATCCATGAACTTTTTCAGACTGGCCTGAGAAGATGGCAGGGAACGTGAGTAGAAATAATCATTTTTCCACAAGTCACTGACTAATTTACTAACCTTTGAGCAAAGCTTGGAAATAGCTTTTTCATCCAGATTTGTCTGCTTGTAGACTCTAGTTTTGTATCTAAACTGAGAAACGGAAAAAAGGTTATCAGTTTCACCAGCAGAGGGCAGTGTGAGATCATTGTGTATACACGTCACAGTTAGTATTAGCTTCTTATTATTTTCACATTTAACATTTTGATAGTTTTTTGGCAGCTACTTTTTTTTTTTAATCAAAAGTAAAATCCACCTGGGAAATCAAGTCTAAATTGCCAAATCATCCAATTGGAACTGGCTTAACAATGTCGACTTGTTTACTACCTCCAGGTAAGGCACGCCTTTCTCAAAGGACTGCGAGTATTCCCGCAAGGTCCTCTCTTCCTCCAAGAATTTGGCGTCACGGCCTTCTCCGGCCGGCTGAAAGAGGCCATAGTTATAGACGTCCCACAAGGTCTCGGTGAGGGAACTGATGATCTGCTGCTTGGCGTTCCACACCGTGCAGTCCTGGTCAAACTGGACACACCTCTGCAAGACATGTCAAAGGTCTCTCTTATGCCGCAACAATAAATCAAATGATTCAAATACTCATTTATGTTGTTAAGATCCATCTAGGGCAAATTAGAAGAAAGCAACATCATATTGCCGAGCTAAATGAGGTCCACGTGGAATAGGAATTGCTTAACGTTCAATAATTCATTCTCTGCTAAGACAAATAAGAATCGAGGTCAAAAGTCTCCCTTATGGTGAATTTGTGCAGCAGTCGAGTGGAAAAAGAGCAAAAGACATCCACCTGAGACACACTGGCCTCAAAAAAAAAAAAAAAAAAAAAAAAAAAAAAAAAGGTTATAACGACAAACGTGTGGAAGTGCAAACCAGCTCAAGCCGCTTGTATTTGCGGGAAGTACAAATTGCAGAGCTCAGCGCAATTCATGCTCAAACCGCCAACTGACCTCTGCCACCCTCAGCCGCGAACATGATCATCCCAAGCAACTCTATTGGCATGGCAACCGCTTCATTAGAGCAGGCAGGCCCCCGTTGCCGTAGCGATATCTTCACCGCCCCAAGGGGTTCGGACACAGGACGCATACGATTATATTGTAGGATATATTATTTGTGCTTGATGCACCCGTCTCTATTTCGTCATGTTCCGGAAGGTTTAGGTAGGTTCTGTAAAGTGCATTCCATATCTGGTCCCATCTCTCCCCAAACTCATTAAAATCCAATTAGATGATTAGCAATTACGGCCACATTGAGGGCAGATTAGCTGACATGTAGAACAGCCAGCGTGTAAGGGAGATAGCGGGTGGAGGAGGGGGCGAGTCGTGCTTGTCAATTCTCACCTGACACTTTGGCACAAGCGAGAAATGCTGAGTGTGAATTGGAGAAGAAAAAAAAACACAAACAACAACATTCATACCTGACCCTTGGGTAGATGTTTACATGTCTGCCTGCCGTCACAGGCGGATGAAGTCAAGCTCATTATTTTCTCTCCCTACCTTCTGGGAATCATCACTTGCCAGAACGGCAACACTGTCAAACCAGTTGTGGTTTCAACAAGACATTCGAAATGTCTGCTTTTGGATTGGATTTGACGTTTCTTATTTAGTTTCTTTTTAAGTGCAAATGATTACGCAATAAAAAGAGTTGGTTATTGCTTTGGCTCCATCAGAGTCGTTGCAATGATTGACCTACTGTTTGCTTGATGTCAGGAATGCCGATGCGGAGCAGAATCATGGTCAAGAAGGTTTCCTCCATGGGCCCCATGGTGGTCATACTGCGCTCCATCAGGGCTCTTCTCTTATGAGTTGCGTTGGAGCCTGCGTGATGCTGATTGGCCGCCGCGCCTTGGTGCTGCGTCTTATTGGCTGTTTGATGACGAAGGGTGGCTTGATTGGCCGCGTAAGCGACCCCTCGGTTCCCCGACCTGGCGGGCCGCTCCGTCTTCTGCTTTCCGGCCGCGTCGCCGAGTTTGCCTTCCCGGGATTGTCGTCCTCCTGTCATCGCCTTCTCCACCGGGTCGCCTAACCCTCCGTTGTCAGGTCCACTTTCCCGTTGCCAGGTTTCTCTGCCCTGCTCCTCGTCCTCCTCCTCCTCATCCTCCGGGTCGCTGTCATCCTGAGCGGGATAAAAGCGCTGGTTATTTCCCAGCATGGTCGGCGGCGCAGGGGTCACTGCGGAGAAGGCCGAGTGACATAGCTGTCGTGACGATAAAACACGGCTGGCATCATTCTTATGAAACATGCTGTGGAGGACAAGCAGAGAAATGAGTCAGTTTACAGTTATGGCAGGTCAACCTGGCAACACACGGCTTGGTGATGGAAATCCATAACTTATTTAAATTGCTTTCAAATAAATGAGGCTTAATATATGGCAGAATTTTTTTTGGAGGTCTTGCAGATGATCTAAGATAAGATGAAATGAATGATAATGATAAGAAATCAGCAAACAAGGATCTGGAGAAGATAAATCAAAGCTCAAGTAGAGGCTCGTTTTTCAATTTATATTTCATTTCAAGATGAATGATTCTTTAATCACAAGGTGCCATTAAGATGCTTGTTAGCACTGTCAGGGTTTGGAGGGGGGGGGTGATTTATGAACAAAATCTCATCTAATATTGGATGGAGACGTTCACTCAGCGAGATAAGAGACGTAAAAAAAAAGAGCCGAGAGATTCGGCAGGAGAGCTAATTGGCATGCCAAAGTGAACAGGAGAGCTGCGGTTTGCATAAAGCTGACTAATCCGATTTGGGTGCGGAAAGGCGAGCGAGAGGACAACAGGATGAATGAGAAGCAAAATTAAAAAAAATCAAACGCCTCACTACATTTGTTTGGCTCCTTTGTTGGACCAAAAAATATATAAAATGGCCTCTAAAGAGATGGGCGTTAATTGAAAATGCCAACTAGGAAGTGATTCATCACGATGATGGAGATGGATGCGTTCGTTCGGAACGCTGAGAGATTTGTGACAAGAATGACGCACGTGAACGGATTTTTCCGCTCCTCCGAAGGTAATATTCGGTTTGACGCCATACACCGGAAAAGGATCTGTCGACATATTTCCTCATTTTTTCAATTTCTCTATCGGTTATGTAGGACAGCACGAGTGTATAGATATATTTTCAGTGTGTCAGTCCCCGGAAAGTAGAATTGGAGATCATCCAAGGAACAGATTGTCCCACTTTTTTTTTTTTTTTACGTCTCTCTAAAGTAGAGCGGCCAAGTTGTGTCCTCTATATTGCTCTCCTTCTCTGGCTTCTTGCCCTTCGGCTTCCCCTCACGCCGCCAGTGATGAGGAGCAATCAAGAGCACTCCAGCCCCGATCAATCAGCGTTCGGACACGATGAGTCACTCGAGCGCCTGGAGTGGGGCCCGCTGTTTTTGTTTTATCGACGATGACGTCACAAGTGCTTGAGGCAATGACGCAAATGACAAAAGGGAGTTCTACTTATGTAACAATTAAGGAGATAAAAGCGCGTGATCACGTGTTATTTTCTCATTAATGTGTATGCACTTTAGCCACCAGAGGGCAGTGTAATACAGACAGAATGCTTACAAAGATGCAGTAGCAGTAGATAAAGAATATATGCCTGTTTGTATTGTTGATATAACATTTCTTACACAAGCTTTGTCTATGACCAGGATCCCAAAAGACCTTTTTTAATTGTTTCCACCCAAAGATGGAATAATCTGTCATATCTAACAAAACAAAGCTAATCTTGCTTCGCGGTAATTACACGGATGATTGCATTTGTTAGCCCCGGATGTACTGATGGAAATAAACATGCGTTGCCCTCCGGCTCAGTCTTCCACATCCTCACCTTGGCAAGGAGAGTTATTTTTAGGCAAAAGGCTCACCTGCCAAGTGATACTCAGCTAGTAGCCACGCGCATATGAGAGACAGAGGCTCATCTGCATCTGTCTTGTGTTAAAAAAAAAAAAAAAAAAGACGTGTATGGCAGGCCAGTAAGTGCAAGCTTGGCTGGCCGTCTCGTGTTGATAAAAATGGGCTGTCTTTCCCTTCAGACTGGATATAATTGGGTCAGCAGGATGGGGCGCCGAGGGCCTCGTTTGGGCTAAACTTGGCTGAATCTGCTGGGGGGACCTCGATGTGGATCACAATTGAGGGTTGAGATCCTGTTTACTATTTGTCCCAATATTTTGGTTACATTTGTGTGATCCAATTTGGAATGATGGTTAAATTAGTCTCCGGCATATCAAGCTGCCACAAGATGGCGCCGCTATGTGTTTTTATAATTGACAGAGTTTTGGCTTTAGTGAAAATCTTTTTTTTTTCCCCTGAATCGACTAAAAAGCAGTAAATTTAAACAGCCACAAATCATGGCAGTGACAGATTCACTTACCTGGCCTGCCAACTCACAAAAACGTAAGCCTGAGTGACAACAATCAGCAAGATGCTAATACGAGCTGTTAGACACGGCCTCCAGACCGAGGACTGCGCCGCAGTGACTGTCAGGCTCCATTACGGTCCGCACACCTAGCGTGTCACGTCACGTCATGAAATGCAAGGAAACGTTTATCAGCGTCATTTAATATTGGTAGCAGCGTTTGGCAAACTTTGAATTTTCCACACCTAAAAGTTGCCGTTAAAGCCAATCAAGAGAAGTGTGAATAAACAATGCGGTCGCTCTCCTTCTACATACGGCTCCTCACATGTTGAGGAAGCAGGTTGCCATGGTAACACAGGCTGAAACTAACATGAAAGTGAGGCACTGGACTGGATGCGGCCACTAACACTTATCACAACTGTGCTAACACAGTATTATCGTTTCTTTCAATATTTGTACGACTGGTAGAAAATCTTTAAAGCCACATACGGCTATTGCCATGGCAACCCTGGATTGCTTGTAAAGCTTCAATTGAAATTAAAAGAAATTGTTTGAGCAGATAATTGCTAAATGAAGAAATATTTTTTTTTTTCATATATGTTTTTACCAATGTGCTTAAAAGAAAATGACACCATCTGGCAAGGAGCTGCTGCGAGCCACAGCTCGAGTATAAATGCTCACGCGCAGGCTAACCTTATTCTTTCTTTTAATTCAATTTGCTTTTTCTTTTCTGGTGTTCCAGCCTGAAATAAGAAGCCCCCCCCCCCCCCCCCCCCAGTCAGTAAAAAGTAAAGCCTGTCTGCCTCAATTTAACAGTGGATGTGCAGTTTGCCGTTTTTATGGCTGACGGCGTCCCCCCCCACACCCCTGGGAAGTGGAGCGGTACACGATGGACGAGGCAGAAACAGCAAGCGCCTCCTTTGCTCTTAATGAGCGCAACAAGGAGGCGCTTAATAGTTCATTAAAAATGATACTGGAGGATAATTCTTATGTTTAAAGCGCCTTTCTGTGTGAATGGGTGTTTTCCTCTGATAGTCTTTGTCGTTCCACCCAGCTTTAATCCCTCAGTGAGAGCCAGTGAGGGAGCATCGCGGCGTGATTTTTCTTTTATATATATTTTTTTAATTTGCATTTCTTCTCGACGGGGCTGCAGGTTGCCACTAATAAGACCAGACTGTTCCACAGCAGTTAGCTGTCACTGGAAATATTGGCTTGCCCGCAGCATTGCTATACCACATAGGTGGCGCTGTGGAGATATTTTTCTTACGGAAAGACGGTGCTAAGATGCTATTAAGAGTTTTTGATTTTTCAACCTATTGCTCTCTTCTGCGTCTATAGCTTTTTAATCTTCTGTGTGACAATCTCATTGCATATAATCACTCAACTCGCGTTCTCGGCCGTCCCCTTCCTTCTATTTTGATCAATTGCTGCGTGTGTTTGAGGAGGCTATTAATCTCAGTGGGCAGGCTGCACTCTAAATTGCCCCATTTGTTTGGATTTTTTTTCTTCTTTTCTTTCCGACTAAATCCCCAGAGAAGCGCTTCTGTGAGAAGAAAAAAAAAATTGCTTTTGAAGCCAATTTTGCTTGTTGTGCATTCCAGCGTGTGGTCTTAGGAGGCTTTGCAAAGTCAATTAGATTGTACAATACAGAAACGCAGCACTCATGTTACACTTTTCTGCCTATGCATGCATGTATGTTTATTTGTTATTAGGCCGCAGTGGGAAAAAACAAAGTATAAAGTCGTACAAGGGTCATTGGAAGTTTGGAATAATACAACGATAAAGCTGGAGGTCACTAGGAAAAAAGAACTTTGAGGTAGTTTTCACAATAGCTGAATCATCTATGTTTATTTTATTTTTTGAATTATGCCTTTGTGAAAACTGGTTGGTGGAGCCAAAAATGTTGGCAAAATGTCAATGATGTCATCGATTATCATCACATATAGTCAACCACAAAAATTACCAAAGACTTTTCTTTAAAGTCTCTGTCCCGATTTACTTGCGGTGCCCACCCATAAAAAACGTGAATTGGCCCCAAGAGGACTCGTTCTCCCTCCCGCTCGGTCACATGTTCTAGCGACTTACTCTCAGCAAAAAAATAAATACATATAACATGAAAACATTTGACATCACTTCAAAACATAAATGAGACGTAAATAAATACCTTTCACTTGTGCCGTAGTTCAGGTCGTATCCACAAAGATCGCCTTGACAGCAAAGACAAAAAAAATAAAGAAATTAAAAAAAATATATATCCACTTGATTAGTTGAGGGACAACAAGAACATTTTTGAGAGCACTTATTCCTTATTTCAAGCCTTCCGGTGAGTAAATGTGCATCGGCGTGAAGCAAGCAGCCTGAGCTACGAGATTGTGCAGTCTGTCTCTTTTTCACTCTCCTTCACACACACTCAGATTCACACGCACACACACACTTTCACCTCTTCATTGGCCCAGTATAGTGCTGGCTGGCGCTCTCTTTCTCTCCTCTCTGTACTGATGCCCTACCATCATACTCATTATTTATTACGCATCGCTGGATCAATCAAACACAAGCATTTGGTGTGTTTTCATTCTGATCATTTCTCCGGCTGTGTTTTCCCCATCAACTCAAGATTTTAGTTTTTTTCTTTAATCAATTGTTTGTTTTAATTACGGATTCCATTGGCGAGCCCTTTGACAATGTTTACCATTAAGTTAGCAAATTTTCAAGGGACGAAAGGAGCAAACTAGTTTTGAATAATGTTATAATTTGCTTTTTTTTTTTCAAGTGGAAGAACAGGTTCAAATCATCCTCCACGTGTGATTTTATTTCAAGGGCATTATCAGCCAGGCGTATTTTTAAGAAGCCGGCTGAAAGCCACCCTTATGATTACTTAACGCCGGCTTTTAGAGCTTCTCAACGGTAGATGGACAGCCAAAGCGGGAAGGGGAAGCTGCAGAAAATACATTAACTGGCCCCAAAGTACACTCATGAGAACGTGGAACCTGCAATATGTGGCCTCTTAAGGGCAGAAGAACATCTCTGTGCTGACCCTTCATAAATGCACGAGTGGCTTTTCTCTTTTAATGGAGTACTTATTGTTTGGGTCTATTACACATACAATTTGTTCCTGATAAAAAGCAAAACATGCCCAATAGATATGACGAGTATTTTTAAGGAAGATTAACATATATCGCATTTTAATTAGTGTCTTTTAAAATAACGCTCTTGTATTTGTTTTATTTCAAAAGTTTTACTTAACTGCAGATTTGGAACACTCCATCGTGGCACGTTCTGGTTCAATCGGCCAATCAGATTCAAAGCCGTGAGTGGGCTGGGAATCTGGAACATACCAAGGTACCGTTAGTACGATGCTGACCTCTGCTGGCCGGAAGGAGAACCTGCAATTGAGCACAGGATTTTTTTTAATTATTCATAAATACAGGGGATGTAAATTGAAATGAAGTGAATGCTATGTTAAGTCAATGTTATGATTGTGTACTTGTATTATCAGCATCAATGGTGTGTCAACTACACTCGACAGATTAAACACTGTCAACTTCCTCCTGCCAGATGGATGTGCAGGATAATCCCATTGATTTTGCTGCCCAGAGCAAGACAGTAAGGTGAGACGCTGAGCCGCAGCGTAAGTGCCATCAAAATCTATCCCCCCCCCCGCCCACTCTCGCATATCCATTTCCTTCAGTTTGTCGATCAGTTTGCTGTCTCGGGAGCAGATAAAACCCAGCCCATATTCCGGCCACACCTGAAAAGAAGCGGAAAGATGAGAAATGAGAAGGTCCCATCGGAGTGCATTGCTGTGCAGGACGGGTCACTTCGAATTATTGCGTAAGGAAAACAAATGAAGCGCAAAATGGTAAAAACTAACTTTTAATAGTGCACTCAGACCTACAAATCCAAAATGTCAAACAGGTTATATGATTAAATGTCGCTATATTGGCACAAGATGTCTTAAAATTGTGCACATGGAGGCAAATCAATCCCCTCACAGCCGTTCATCGAAACAACTTGACTTTTTTTTTTGTATTGCTTGAGGCATGGAAATAAAACACACCTCCCGTTTGTTGTGTTAGAAATGTCTACAATAAATAAACACAGGCCTCCTAAGGCCTAAGACACGATGCAACCACACGTAAACACACATTGACTAATGTCCACCGTGCAGTCTGCCTCAACCACGTGGAAGAGACCATTTGAAAGTTCCGCTTGCCACCAAGTGAAGAAGTTGCTGTAAACATTACCAGCACGGTTCCTCTTTAAGTCAGCTCCCCATCTCCGCCGTAAAGGTAATTGTTGGTTCCGGCCGGCTGCACATACTCCTCTGTTTTGTCCCAATCCGACACCCAGCCACCTCCAGAACCCCCGTTGGGGTCAGCCCCCTGGTCGGTGGCGCCGTAGCCGCCGCTCGTACGGTATAACTCCTCGGTCTCGTTGGCCAACTCGTCCTCGTCCAGGATGCCGCACTTCTCGTCGTTCAGCTGCTCCGGTTCGGCCCAGGCTTGCTTCTCTCCGGATGCAAAGAGGCCTTGGAGACACGATAAAAACAATTCCAATGGGGGAAAAAAATCCTTTGAGAATCTGACCGAGGGGCAACAAAGATTATCAGCACCAAATCCTAATTATAGAATGTGACGATCGGAAGAAACGAGGTGTCGCAGGCACATACCATAAAATATAACGCCTCCGTAATGAACAAGAGAGGCGATGAGAAAGACACCTTGCCACTCTTCCCGCGTCTACAAGTAAAAATAAAAGAGCTTGAGAAGAAATGTTCGTGCAAAGTCTGACAAATCCACGGCAAATACCTTATGTTTTGTCATGGCACCGACTATGAGCGGGCAAACCATACCGGACAGTGTGCCCACCCCATTGGAGATGCCCATGAGGATGCTGGCATAGCGTGGAGCAATGTCCAAGTGGTTAACATTGAATCCTGGACCAATTAAAAAAAAATATTTAATCAGTTGCTTTTATTTGAGTACTTGGATGACTTTACCTGATATTGCAAATCCTGAAAATCCCACGGCCATAACCAAGAAGGAGATAGCCACACCCTTTGTGTGTGAGAAGCCCACCACCAGCAGCAGTGTGGCCTCCATGCCAAAGCCTGGAAGAAAAAAAGAAACGTCTATATTATTGTTGGCGATGACCTCAAGTCAGTTCCTGCGCACTGAACTGTATGCACAATGCCAATGTTCTCCATTTCACCACACTATTGATTCCTTCCGCTGTTTAAAAATAACACATACCGAGTCACGGTGCTCTCAGCAAAAAAAACATCCACATGGTGGACAATAAATGTCCAAAGTTTTGAAAGTATGCTGAGAAAAATACCTAAATAGTCCCCCGGCGTTTAAAAAAAAAAAAAAAGACAAACTACAGTTGGCTTGCTTTCCTTACCGCCACAGTTCATGAGTTTTCTGACATTGGTCGTGGTCATGATGTGGTTGCAACGCAGGTAGTCGGCGAGCTGGCCTCCGATTGGCACAATAATGGTCATGACCAGGTGGGGAAGAGCTGACACTATTCCCACCTGCATTGACCACACACAAATAAATCGCCAAAGTACTCAGACTTTGTGCTAAAGTGAATTTTTTCACATCAAGAGCTCACCTTGCTAATCTCGAAGCCAAACACCTCCTCAAAGTAGGCAGGCTGGCTGATGAGGAGCAAATAGAAGGTCCAGCTCCTGCAGAAGTTTGCCACAATGATGGCGTACACGGGCATGGATGTGAAAAAGGCCCTCCAGGGTGTTTTGAATTTCTGGAGCACAGCGGAAGCGGATCATCCGTCGGCTGACAAGCACGAGGAGAAGAACGTTACGATATACTCACCGACACCGAATGTTGAGCTGACTCGCCGATGCTCTCCTCGATGTATTTCCTCTCCTCCTCCGTGATGGTGGGATGGGCAGCGGGACTTTCATAAGACACCATGATCCAGAAGCAGTACCACATGATGCCAAAAGTTCCTGGCAGGCAGAAGGTCAAAAAGTGAAGATTTGATTGGTCTTGAAAAAAATATGTTGACTCAATGGACTGGCTTACCGTAGACATAGAAGACTGAGGACCATCCTGAGTACTGGACCAGGATTCCAGCCAATGGCATGGCAATCACGGCACCAGCATAAGAACCTTCAAATAGAACATCGGTGAATCAATCCAAATACACGTCCTTAACATAAATAACTACTTTCCTATTGGCCGAAGCTTGGGCGCCATTTTATCTAAACAGAACAATGAATGAGGTGTACCACAAAAGGCTGTCGTAGCCAGGCGACTTCTTTCGAGTGGAGGCGCCCATTTGGCCCAAATGCCGTGACAGGCCGGGTAGGACACCCCCTGGAGGACGACAAGGGAAGACAGATTGAGTATGAATATGGTGATAGATGGCAAGATTGGTTGACTGCAGATCACCTCCACAAGGCCTTGAAACACCCTGACAATGATGACGCAGCCAAAATGCATCCGAGCTGCCGATGGGATGAGCATGTTGAGGAAAGAAGTGGCCACAATGGCAAATCCAAACACCCTGAAAAGGAAAGAGGAGAAGAAGGAAGAAGATAATCTAGCAAGACAAAGTCCTTCAGAGATATGCCATCGCGGGGCTAACCTGTTAGCGGCAAACTTTTGACAGATGAACCCTCCAGGAATTTGCGTCACGATGTAACCCCAGAAGAAGGAACCGTGGATCATTCCGACCGTCTCCGGATCCCAATCGAACTGCGCTTTCTGTAAAGACACAGGGGTTACTTACAAGGCCGCCGCATGGTGTTAAGATGGCATCTCCTGGCTCTGCTTACCACGATGATCTCCTTGTCGTCCCTGTAGACGGTGTGGCTGTTGACCATGCTGACGATGGCCACGCCTAAGTTGCAGCGGATGCCGAAGGAGATGCAGAAACCGATGCCGGAGAGGATGGCGATGATGTAGCGGCGGGGCAGGCCGAAGCACGTGCAGTCCACCACCGGCAGCTCCTTCTCCTCCACCAGCTCCGGCCGACCCTCGGCCGACAGCTCGATGGTCTCGCCATTCTCCTGCTTCTTCTCCAGAGCCCTGTGAACAAAAAAGTAGATCTAATAAAAGTCCTTATTGAAAGCAGTGACATGCAAAACACAAAGAGGTTCAAACGTGAGCTCTTTGAGTTCTTGCAGTCAAGTATTAATAGATTTTCTCAAGTATGAATTATTAATATCTCAGAAAGCCTTGGACTATTTTTGTCTTTTTTTTTCTCCATCTTGACTATTTTTTTTTTCTCAACGTCGCTGACACACACACACAGTTTTACAACATCCAGCTGTTTATTTCATATGTACAATGTTTTTTTTTTTGTTTTTTTTTCCACTATGGCGCTTTGGCTTTACCATGAATTAAAGACAATCCGCTGTAATCCTTGCAGGTTACTTTACCTGAGCTTGTTGCTCTCCTATGAGGACACGGTTTGGAGGCTTGTCAAACGCTTGCAAGAATGATACAATATTGTATTTGTGATTTATTTAAAAAAAATAATTTGACTAGTCAAGGAACTTCAATCCTAATCATTAGATTTTTGTGTGTATAATTCATAATGTTTCCAAGCTACTTTAAAAAAAAATGGGGTTATTTAAGTTAATGATTCAAAACTGAGGAAGTTAAGATTCTCAACTTGTGAAAGTGTGAGTACTTTGTATAATGAGACCTACGTTGACTTAAGACCCGGCCTGCTTCCTTCATCCGGGTGTGGCGTGCAGCTGGGAGCGTGTTACGCACGAAAGCGAGAGCGGCGGCACGTGGACCGCAGGACCAAGTGTCCACTGACCTAATCTCGAGGCCTGCTAGGGGAAGGGCTTAGGTACACCGTGACGAGTTATACCGGGGCGGGGCAAGGTGTACGGGGGGGGGGGATTTACGTGGCTCGACAGCTTGGAGAAGAGAGAGGCTATTTCTGGATAGGATTTAAGTGTTTAGACACTAGATCAAATCCCGAACAGAAAGAAAGAAAAGGGAAGTCCACAAACAACTCAGCGGAAACACTCGCTCCCGCCCACAATGGGTCGGACGGCCGTGTTCCAATATTGGATCAGAAGCGGAAAAAGTACACTCTGCTTAAGTAGGTGGACAGATTTTTTTGGGGAAAAGTATCACAAGTTAGTCTCCGCTTGATCTCAAGCGCATCCTCCTGACAACAGCGGTACTGCTAATAATAGCGTCAGACTTTTTGTTGTTGGTGTCGATTGCATGAGGAGAGGGTTGGAGCTGTCCGAACCATTTTAAATTTGATTATTCTTCGCTCCTTTAAGCTATTGCATGACTGCTAAGTCATTAATTATTGATGGCGGTTTCCCGGGTGCTATACATGACATTGAGCGGTCCTGCAATAGAGACTCAAGAAAACATGATCTCACTTTCCCTGTGGAAATTTTGAAATATTGCCAATGTTCCTCTGCGGTTGTTTTATTGTTTATAATTAATATCAATGTGTGGACATTAGTGTATATGATTTTTTTTGGTACCTACCCATATATTTTGCCCAGAGTTTTGGCAGCCACAGCCTTAAACCTGTCCGGCCGGATCTCCATCCTCACTCGTCCAGCCCGTGCGCGCTTCCCAACAGCTTAGTCCTGTGCTGGTGCGCACGCTTCTTGGATCCCACTAACACATCCGAACTTCAAAAAAAATAAATTAGTTTAAAAAAAAAAAAAAATTAAAACACACACTTTGAAAGCAGATGAAACACCCACCTCTAGCTGCCTTGGAGTAAAATTGATTTAAAAAACATTGTCCAAGTGTCCTCAGTTTTGTGAAGATGGAAAATCAAAAGAAATGATTACGTTCTGGGGAGGTGGGATGCCCACAGGAGGCAATTTGGGACGGAAGTCATGGCTGATGGCAGTCTCTCTCTCTCGCCTTCGCCTGAGTCCAGATTACCGCAGCCTAATCTCCCCGAGTGAGTGGGACCGCTAGAGTCCCAGGTATAGCTCCCCCCTCCCTCCCCGCCTCCTCCCCACACACACACGCCATGGAGCGGCGCACCATGAATGGAAGGAGAGAAAAAAAATGGGAGTGAAGCGAGGAAGCACTGGGTGGGGTGGGAAGAAATATAATTTAAATGCAACAGCAGACATTTTGCATTGCGTAAAAAAAAAACTAATACTAGGAGCAATGAATAAATCATTAAAATGTGGAAATGATCATTTGCTATGGAATCTTGTTTATTTGGACTACAAATACACAAAAATCTTCACAACATGGGTTTATGTACTGATTAAGTCAACATGCCCACCACCTACTGAGAGTATACTTGCTATTCAGATACAACTCTGCTGCAGGTCTTTGGCCGAGATGGTTCTGAGGGAACGTGAGGAAGAACAGGAGGAAGAGGCAAAGCGGGGAGGAAAAGGCATGGAGGAAGGAGGCGGGGACAGATAAGGGGGGACAGAGATGACAGAGGGCGTGTCCGAAAGGGAACCATAGCCGGTTCCGCCCCGCATGTCCGCCTCACCGGCGGCTTGAAAACACATCGAAGGCGAGCCAGTCAGATCTAGACAAATTTTTTTTAAAAATAACTTCTACTGGAAACATTTGCATTTACCAGACAATGTCATTTATATGGTACCTGAGTCTTCAAGTTGGGTGTGGAGGTAAGGTTGTTTGCTGTAGAACTTGCTGTAGATGCAGTACACAACAGCCATGAAGGTGCACGTTCCAGCTGCCGCCACAATGAAGATGCCCACCTTGCTGTTGCCTTGGTCTACATGGGCATCTTATTGGTTTGAGGGAGGGATTTTCTGTTATTTTCCTTAGTCCTAATTTCACTCCTGACATTTGAGATGACCTAAAAAAAATTCTACTCCAGCCATCTGTTCATTCTGGACTCACGTGTTAGTTTTGGGTCGACATGGCTGGTCTCTTGGTTCCGAAGTGCAGCCAGGATCTGAGCCGGCGGAGGGAGCGCCGCCGGGTCCTTGTGGGTGTGGAGGCTGCAGCTCACGGCAGGCAGTAGTAGTAAAAGCGAAAAAAGGTCTGCCATGAAGATCGACTAGAGGTGCACTGACAAGCAAGCCCTTTCAATAATATATTTGGTCTAAAAGGAATGGTGAGGATTGTGCCTACCTGAGGTGGGAGCTGGTTTCGGTCGCCGTCCTATCTGACTTGGCGAGGCAAAGCACATCCAAGACAACCGAGCTCCCAAGACACGCATTTCCACATGGGACACACACACACGGATGGTCTCCCACACAACAAGCAAACAAACATGTAAGCAGTTTAAAAGCACAGACTCCATTTTGTGTCTCCTTTAAATGTCTCACTCGCAGGTTTGGAAGAACACAAAATTGTTATAAAACAGTTCAAAGAACCACTTTAATGAGAAACATGTTTTCATAACAATGTTACATAAAAGGCATTACTCTATTTTCTGTACATCTTTGAAAATAATTCACAAGAAATGTGTAAACTGTACATGGCACATTATTTTTTTCCCTGTAAAAAGGCACTTTCCATTTGTATACTGGCATCAATAAATCACTTTTGTTCATAACTTTCTCACCTGTACACCAAACACCTTCCAAACAATACCAAGGCAAAACAGACGTAGAAAATATCACAAACCTACAACAATTCAATACGGCACACATTGGAATTTGTCTGCTGGTGTCCATCTGAAAAACAAACTCTTGACCTGTGGAATGAAATTGACTTGACAGATGCCTTGAAAAATAAATACGCTTCTTAACTTGAAAATTTCCTGAAAGGTCGAAGCGGACAGGTTGATCTCGCCAACGACTGAACAACTCACATTGAGTTTCCGCATAGATCCTGAAATTTAGGCTCAGAAATGTAGTACTGCAATATCAACCATTTCGTGTAATAAAAATATAAACGTTACCTTTGGGCCGGTCCTGTTGTCGTGATACAAAACACGATTGCGAATAAGCGAGATCAGTTTGAACCCGAATCGCGGTGCCATGGGCCGACGTCGGTCATGTCGTTCAGGGGGGTTTCACACTTGGTGCTAACAACTCTGTACTCATTGAGTGTTACCATGCCGGAGCGAGGCTGTCTTAACTTCCTGTCCCGGTGAAGCGTGTAGAAGAAGCCGATCGGCACGGGCAGCATTGCAAAGATGATCAGCGAGGCTAAGACGGCCAGAGCCCAGCCTGGGTAGGGCACGGCAATCTCGGAAGTCTGGGAAATGAAAAAAATTAAGGCTTTAACTCATATTTAGTAAGCCTCATTCTGTAACCCCAACGGCTAGGATAATTTGGAAGCTTTTGGAGAACAGACGAGAATCCTTACCAGCCATGATTGTTTGACCTAATTAATATCAAGAGGAAATCAGTGATGCTGCGTACCGTTTCTTTATTCCACACCATGTAAGTTGGCGTTTTGATGAACATGCGAACGCATGTGGCCGCCAGCAGTGTCAACATAGCCAGCTGACAAATATACTTCCACAGGTACTTGTAGACCACAGAGGGACGCCAACCCAGCATTTCCTCGATGTCGTCCAGAAACCTTTGAAGGGTGAAAAAAAAAATAATACACTGAGACGTGAAGATGACTTTTGCCGCATTTTCCTCACCTGTCCGCTCCGTACAGCCAAGACACGCTGAAATTCTCAAACACCACCACGATGATGAGCGGCAAGGTGGCCGAGTAATCGTCAAACATCATGACAAAGTAGTTCCCGCAACGCTGAGTGAAGAGCAGGCCGATCAGGAAGCCGACGAGGCAGCTCAAGACTAAACGGGAAACGGTCGAGATGATATCGATGTGCGTTTCCGACGACGGGAGGAGGCCAAGCGCGACTTCACCTGTGAGTTTGGTTTTGTTGTTTGCCAGAGTCTTGAAGCGGTCGGTGAGCGGCGCCAGGATGCCTTCCATGGTGCCGAACATGGTGCTGAGGCCCAAGTTGAGCAGCATGAGGAAGAAGAGCGCAGACCAGAAGGGGCTGCCGGGCAACAGCGACATGGCCTCTGTGAAGACGATAAAAACCAGGCCAGTCCCCTGCACCCCCTGAAAACACACATTGGACATTTTAAGGGTGCGAGACTAAAACCAATCATGGCATTTAAGTTCAAAAACTGCACCTTCTCCATCTCCTTTTCCGGGTTACAGTCAGTTAAGTTGCCCGGGATGTGGCTTCCGTGTTGTTTGAACCAGTCGCGGTACGCGACCAGGCCCAAAGAGCCGAGGTCCGAGTGGTTGAAGCTTGGCAACATGTTTTGGTCCACGAGTCCGTTTTGGACCTGCACCAACAGCAGCTTCAGGTTACTGAGGAAAGACAAAAATAAACTCAACCAAAAATGTAAACACAGCACTTTTATGTATTTTGATTCGAGTCGAACGTACCTCACAACGCACTCCGCGGTTATCTTATTGGCACGGAAGCCGAGCACGGCAAACACCACCAGGGTGGCCAGCACCGACGTGAAGAAGTTGATGAAAGACACGGTGTAGGCGTCACGGTGGCAGTTGTTGTTTCGGGGATTGTAAGAGGAGTAAGCGATAATGGAACCGAAACCCAGACCCAGAGCGAAGAAGACCTGCGTGGCCGCCTGCCGCCACACCTGCATGTCTCCCCAGATCGCCAACTGGAAGAGCCAACGACCGCATTTAGGTTACAATGTTGAACAAAAGAAATCTTTATAATCTGCCGTTACCTTGGGGTAGAACATGTAGGTGATTCCATCCAAGGCCCCTTCAAGGAGAAGACCTCGCACCAGGAAGCAGAATAGCACCACGTAGGGAAAGATGGAGGAGAAGTACATCACCTAAGAAGTTTCAAAGCAACAAGACGACATCACAAAAGCATGTTGAGGTGCAGAAAATTCCAGTGGTTTGCTTTTATGAAGTGTTAAAGGACCTTGACGGAGGTCTTGATCCCCTTGAACATTCCCAAGCAAACTATGACCCAGGCGGCCAGAAGACAGCCCACGATGTACGGGTTGAAGGAGCCCACATCATTGATGCTGTCCGTGATGTTTAGCGCTTTACGGTACCAGAAGTAGGACGTGGTGGAGTTGGCCTTACATTCACTATCTGAAAAGACAACAAAATGATGAGGATGTGTTTCCTCAATTATCATCCGACATGAGAACTGCATTTACCTGTTGCGTTGACCTCCTCTGGACATGTCGTCCATGGTAAAGGTGACTGAAAGGAGTTGCCAAGGTAGAAAAGGCTCCATGCCAGGATTACGTTATAGTAGAGCGCCACAAAGAAGCAAACCTGAGAGAGCACGATTGTTTAACCGTGGACAAATTTGGCATGAGACATTACGTTTATCGTGAACGTTTTGAACTGACCACACAGCTGGAGTAGCCAATTCCCACAAGCCTGGGCGAGATGGACTTCCATACTCCGATGCTTCCCTGTCTGATGGCCTGACCGGCAGCCAGCTCCAGGAAGAACAAGGGAATACCCACAAGAACCATCATCAGCACGTAGAGCAACAAAAAAGATCCTGTGGACATATGACAAATAAATCAGTCTAAATAATAAAATGACTTTGAAAAATGAATATATATTCTCACCCCCTCCATTTTGATGGCACAAATATGGAAACCTCCAGACATTGCCAAGCCCAACGCTGAATCCTACTTGGGCCAGAAAGTACTCAATTTTACTGTTCCAGCCTGCTCGGGCGTTAGGCTCAGCAGCATCTGGGTTCTCTTCTTGGAAGCTGGTCTCCACCTCAGAGAGGTGTTTCTCCATCTTTGAAGACAACACAAGACACACTTGTATCTGTAGTTTAAAAATGCAAGTTCACCATAATTATCCAAGTAAACATTTAGGTGGTAATTGCTGTCAAACGTTTGACAACAAAGCACTGAACTATTTTAAGACAGAAAATACTTGTGGTAATTATATGCTTCCAAGTTATTAGATAAAAGTCGGTTTTAAGCGGATGTTAATGTGACGAAGTTAAAAAATGTCTATTGTGCGACTGACGTCATTTCGCGGTATTTATTATCTAAGCATCTTACTAACAATACAAAACAAAACAAAACAAAAACGTCAATTCCCCCTCTACGGTTATAAAATGTACTAAAACTAACCTGAGCAGTCGTTAATGTAGTTTATGTATGAGTCCAGGAGTAGAAATGTGGAAAATATTGACGATAGAAATCTTGAAGAGGACGCACATGCGGCTAGTTTTGAGCTCGATAGAAGAGACACCGACGTCAGTGAAATAATATACTGAATAGACCGCTACAATAACAATAACATAAACACTGTTGAGATAAAATACTGTACAATAATGTAAACCACAACCGTAGAACGACTACCGCATTTTTCTATCCGTGCTCACCGCGTGTAAACCTCGCCTACGTGCTGCGTTCACTGACATTTTTGGCTGTCGGCATATTTATTAGAATCAAGCAAAAAAAAAAAAAATCGTTTACCTGAAAGTATTTGATAGTCATCCGCCTCAAAGGCTTCCGATTTTTCTGTTTTATTATACTTATAGCAATTAGTTCGACTATACGTTGTTGAAAGTTAACACAAAGCGTTCTTGCCTAAAATCCTACGCACGCTTGGGCACTGAAGGCAACACAACTCGCATTAAAGTCCTCGCCCACGTGCTGCGTTCACTGATATTGGCTTGCGAACAGAAATCGTCATAAACGGTTTAAAAAACAAAACAAAAGAAACAATACAGGAAGACGTGATCAGAAAAGCCGTGATTTATTATAATTCCCTGTCCAAACGGCATTGAATTTTTAATTGCCACTTAAACTTAGTAGCAATTAAGTTACCTCAAACCGAAAGTTCAAATTTACGTGTTTTTGAAGGCAGCACAATACACAACATCAGAATACAATTATATTACGTAAGTGGGTAAACAAATTAATCACATTAACGCAAGTATCGGAGGGGGGATTTTTTTTTTTTTTAAAGAATGCATGTATCAAAACAAAGTATTTCACAATGACAACACATTTATTTTCTACGATTCCAAAACGTCCACTTTTTTTTTTACTGTTATAAGTAACGTAAAGGAAAGTTCTCTAACATCCTTTGAAATTCGTCAGTTTTTAAAACAATCCAATCCTTTTTATAAACTACTTTTCTTAGGGGAAAATACACTAATACGTAAACTGACGCAATAATAGGCTTCTATTACCACGTCCGATCATAGGGACTATTGAGATTATCCATATAAAAGAAACGTCCTAAAATCGATTTTCTTGAGATTGGGAGGCTTTTACGTGACGCAAAAGTGAATTTCACGGAGCGCACTGTCTACATCGTCACACACGCTGCCACGTATGCCGCTTTTAAAGTCAAAACAGCGCACAAAAACATTAAGGCATTGCCAAAAAAACGCACCGCATGACGTACGTGAACTGTCATGAATACTTGCAAGTGTTAACAGGTCGTAAATACCTTATTCGTGGAAAGAATTTGCGGCTAAATGTCCTTAAAAACTAAAGTTGACGCTTCTTTGCTGCTACTTGAGCCAACTCCGCCTATCTCCTTCATTGGTCCATTATGGGGGCTCGTTGTAAAAAAGTGACACTTACTAAACAACTTGCATAGAAAAGCGCAATACAAATCGAATGTACTATAAATTATTATTATTTCCCTCAAGACAGTGGATGGAAGAACCGAAATGGACAGCTGAGGTCATCTAGTGCACATCACACCATATTAAAGCAAACAGAATGCAAACACGCCTCCTGAAACTTTGTTTTGCAATGAATTAATTTGCAAAATTATAATACAAATGTCCCTCCGGATTGTACATTTGCTACCTCGGACGTGTTTTGCTAGTCAAATACAGGTTTTACGATGGGAAATCAATCAAAGGACATTAAAAGTGTGCAGTGAGGGATCATCAAGTAAATTATGGGATTTAATTTACGCTAATATGATTATTGACAGTGATATTAGAACAATTCGAGGCACATCCACTAGAGGGCAGTAGTTCAATTCACATGATTATCATTAATACAGTAGTAAAAACATTGGGTTGGCTTTAAAGCATATAAAGACAGTTTAAGTTCTAAGATTTTTATTACTCGTACGATTCACGCAAATGTTTTACTTTTACTACAGATAAATATTGGCTCTCAATAGCAGTTATCAGCCAAGGATTAGAATAAAAGAATAAAGTTAACCTATAAAGGTTTAAAGTTCCTTACTGTATTTTTGATGCACTCTGAAGATCCACTTGTAAACCAAATGTCAAAGTTTTGATGATTTGTATTTAGATCAATAAAGTTTTGCAAAACACACTTTTCATATTCTCGTCATAGCGTCATCACTTTCCTCCCGTCTATGTCGCCCCTGGCTACAACAACCGCACGTACACATGTGTCAACACAACACACAAGATGAGTCGACAATTCCAGTGAAGGCGGGCTGGGCAGGGTTGGAAATGTAAAAGTTGACACACCTCTCCTTCTGCTCAAAGCATTCAGGGGAGTGTCCTACCTGCACTTGCAGCAGGTATATTTTTCATTTAATAACACGGACGTCGTTTTTTAAGGTCCGGAATCATGCTATAGAAGTGTGTCGGCTTTGGTAAGTTTGAGAATATATTTTGAAATAGTCAGGCATGTTATGGTTGAGTTGAACATGTACAGTAATAACATATGGTGGGTCATTGATCCATTTCTAGCCAGAGGTGCTTTGATAGTATAGCAAAAAAAAATGGAAAACCATCCATGTCATTGTTGTCTTTGTACCTTAAGTGTTTGGCGGGTGGATTAGCTGGAATCAACCATGATGACGTCCACACCTTTAAAAGCAAAGACAAAAACGTGTTAAAATTTCAAACCGGCAAAACAATGCATGAGGAACCATCTACGGGAAGGGATAATATGTTTTTGTCTCATCCTTTTGGTTTGGAAATGTGGAATCGCAGTGTCAATATTTTGGAACTTGTATTTTTAAAACAACAGCCTTAGGGAAGCCTACTTAGCTTAATGCTAATAAATATTAAAATGCTACTGACATGCTAATAGTTTAGCATAAACAATTGCAGTTTTGGAAGCAATGTGGAGCATTAAACACAAACGGTGGCGCAACACATGTTGAAGGAACTTTACTCACTTTACGCTCGGCGAAGAAGGACTATCTTACTTGCGGCTAAATTTCTGTCAGTCTGCATTACACTGCCTCCAAGTGGCCTTTGCCATTTTTGTATGAATCAAAATGGCCTCAATTTGAACGCTGTGGACTGGAAATTGAAATGAGTCCCCCAAAATATGAGCTGAGGGTCTTGGTAATTTCATAGCAATGTCTGCTAAAGTGCCCGGAGAAGAAAGTTTGAGTGATACTAATCAGTGAGCGATACCAGCAATTCTAGTGCAGTACTGATGATCACGTAAAATAGGGTGGATAGGAAAATCCTGTGATGCCGTCGGACCGGTTGGGTCACTCACGGCGTGCGCGGTGTCAGACCTGGTGACAGAATCATTAAGAGATGAGAGAGAAGCGACTGAGGGAATGCAGTTTGCAGCATGGAGTTTTGAAGATATGAATGAATCAATGACGTCGGTTAATTCAATAAATTTTTTATAGTTGCGTAATGTTATGCAAAAAAGCACCGGTGCCAAATACAGACGGGATTTCAAAGTAGAACACGAGATACTAGAAGTTCAAATTTCCCCTGCAAATTCCTCGGAACATTAATTTAGTCTTTATTAACTGTTCATTGTTTTGCCACCAAGTGGAAAATGTATTGATGCTTAGGAAAAAGTAGCGCTTTGACGCTGTTTTGTTGATACCAAGGAATGATTTTGGCTCGGAGCCCAATTAAACAGACCCTTAAATGACTCTTATGTAACAATGTTCTCATTCTTAGCCAATGACACATGAAGAGAAGGACAAAGGATGACAAACATCAAACGCTATTTTGTCAAGGTACGTCTTATAACACAAGTCTCCATGTGAGATTGTGTGTGGAATGACTCATTTGTCCTTTCTGATGTTTGTCCAGCACCTGATCACCTTCTCCCTCCAGAGAGGAGATGTGAAGACCGTGGAGGAGGCCCAGTCTCGGCTCCTCCAGCTAGCTCGGGGCAACAAGTTGTGGAGTCAACACATGCTACTGGATCTCGGCTCTGATGCCGTTTATCTCAGAGACATTCAGACTAAGGCGGGTAGATAAAATATTCGAGTTATCTTACGCTAGATGTGCGAAACTTACTTAGAAAACAAAGCCCCGCAAAATCGATTAAACCGAGCTCAGGGCTTACCTTTAGAAGTGTTGCAGGTGGAACTTTTTTTATACATCTTCCGAAACGGCAACGAGGCTGAAAATGAGCACAACAAAAAAATGTCTCCTTAAGATTATCATTTTGGTATGCAGGAGGAGCTGGAGAAGTATTACTTGGACTCCATCTTCCGCTGCGAGTCGGTTAACGCTGAGGAGCTCTTCCCGTCGGTCCTTCTCCTGGTGTGCCAAAGCCCCAATGAGAAGAAACCAGATGTTCTCTTCTTCAACTGTGAGGACATGAAGGTGGGGAGCAATAAATGGCCAGCGTGTTTTCAGCTGAGCGGCTCAGCTTTTTATTTTTAGTTTTGCATTCGCGCAGGCAGAGCAAGTCTGCGACAACATCACGAAGGCCGTTTCCAAGTCGGGCCAGAGTAAGACCAGTTCTGATTCAATCAGGTACAGTCAATGATCTAAATGTCCTCATGAGTGTAATTGTCATTTTTTTTCTGGTAATGAACAGCAACAATTGGCTACAAAGGTTAATTTGACTTCCTTAGCCAAGCCTGTTTGCGAGAAGAAAAAAAAAAACTATCGTAAAATCCATTTTTAGACCGCCCCCAATGTGATTGAGAAGACTGTCGTGGTTACGCATTGTGCTTAGGGGTCAGTGAAGACAAAAAGAGCCCACCTCCTGCCGCCATTATGCTGACTCAAAGCGGCGCTACAGTTACCATCGGTGCGTGTGCGCCGGAGAGGGAGGGCAGTGTAAACAGCTGTAAGAGAGCAACCTGTTCTACCGGTTCCCACATAACTGGAGAAGGTGTGACAGAGACAGCTCGGCCATTGTGGAGAAAGGCGCAAGTTGCAGCGGAGAGGATGACCTCGCAGTAGTTTCAGGGTGCTTGGTTTTGGATTACCCTCTGAGATATTTTCCAAAGACAAGCAGAGGGACTCGTTAACCGGGTAAGAAAGATTGACGCGGTTACTTCCGGGTAGGGAAGTCATTCAAATGCGGGAAGTGATTTCTGGTAGTTATTTGCATCCACACTGCACGAAGACGACAAAAATAAAGCTAACTATTTTGCCTTTTAAATTTTAAATGACATGCGTGCTTTTGAGTTGATAATAGTGACTCCCAATCACTGTCAATCATTGGCCCCAGTATTATAATTGATTTAATTAAAAAAAAAAAAAGAGAGCGCTTGTTAATTAATACCAGCGGCATATAGGCACAGAGCAGAAATTCCAGATAACCTGTGTATCCACCTCTTGTCATTCAGAGAACATAAAGGTCACAATGAGTTTGTACATTTGTGAGGAAACTGAGAAGACATCAGCATTATGTTAGTTGATATACTTTTGTGAGATTTTATATATTTTTTTAATATTTTAGTAAAGGTTGTTGTCAGAACTCGGAATTACAGAGTGCTGAGTCAGCAGCCACCATGGTCGTCAAGTTTTAATGCTTACCTTCTCCCCCGAAGGTTTTCTCACGACATGATGGACCCCTACGGCATTCCGAGCCATCCGATCACGCACGCTCCCAATGCCCCGCCAATCAACCCCCCGCCTTACCCCGGACGAAGAGGTCAGAAAGGCATCTTCATTCATACGGGTTTAGGTGATACTGGAATGGTAAAATGGAAGTGAATGAATGACATCTGACCTCTCTCACGGCAGCCAACGGAGGCCCAGACGTGTCGTTGCTTCGAGCCGAGCGAGAAGTGGTACGCCTCCGCCTTTTTTCACGACGGTCTCGTCTCGGGGCACCCGTTGAAAGAGCCGCTTTGTCTTCTCCAGGACATCCTCAATCACTGCTTCGATGACATCGAGAGTTTCATGTCCAAGCTGCAGCAGACCGCCGAGGCCGCCATCGTGCTCAACCAGAGGAAGAAGAAGAAGAAAAGCAAAAAGCAGAGCGCTGAAGGTAAAATGACTTTGCTTCATCGGTCGCTATTTTAGTATTTTTGTTTGCCACATCTGATCATTTGTTCAAGCAGAAGATCTGCTCACGGTGAAAGCCAGACCGCCACCCGAAGAGGAATTTGTCGATATCTTCCAGAAATTCAAATATTGCTTCAGTCTATTGGTCTGTACTCCACCATGTCTATTTTTTTTTGGTTTTCTTCTTGCTTTTTGATCGACGTGTTCTTCTGCGTAGGCCCGTTTGAAATCAACCATAGCCAATCCTTCTTCTGAGGACCTTGTTCATCACGTATTTAAACCTCTGGATATGGTGAGTGCATCATCCTCAAACTTGACTGTACATAATATTATTACTCATTTTAATTAGTATATTTATATATTATAATACCTGCAAGAGAATCATCGTTTTAATTACCGAATATGTGAGTGAAACACCCCAGCAATTTGCCTCTGGCTGTTCCTCACGTGTTCGTGCAAACTATATAAGCGATGTAAGCGAATGAGATAAAGCTATGGAGATGACACATTTCACGTGCTAAGCAAAAACAAATCGTCGTAACCTTTGCCCGACCGTGATTCATGCTATTATTCACTAATGCTATATATTTAGCCGCTAGTGCGTAATTGTATGAAAAGAGTGTTCGTGTGTGAACCCAGCGTGGTGCTTATCAGAGCGTGCATGTGAACAGTGGTTTGTTTGTCTTATCTGGGTGTGTCCAGATGGTGAAGACGACAGGGGGGCCGGCTCTGGCGGCCTCCGTGTCCAGCCCCGCCTTGACCGGCGCTGCCGTGACGTTGCTGCAAGAGAACCTGAACGTGGAGGAGAGGACACTGTGGACGTCCCTGGGTCCAAATTGGACGCACGCTCGGTAGGTGCAGCTTGTTGTCCGACGTCGTCGGGGGGCTGATAAGCAGGGAGATTATTCATTTGGAGTTAGAAATACAGAAGTGCCTTGAGATAAGAATTTCATTACCGCAAGTCTTTTCCCACTGGCAAGGGTCCTTCTGATGTGCAACCCTTGGCCAGCTGGGGGCGGTATAATACAGGCATGCAGATAAATATCTTTCACAATACTAAGGTGAATTTCTGATACCAATTCTCTTTGTATGCCATCAGCTCGGAGCTCAGAGGGCCCATCGCTCCATACACGCCTGTGTTCCTGGACGGCTGGAAGCCCGACAAGTTCTGGGCGGACGGGCAGGTCTGGGAGGATCCGGTGGAGTCGCAGCACACACATGAAGCCCTCCGGCTCAAACAAGAGGTACAGAATGCTGCGTAAGGCTTATGTGCATTGAACTTAGAAGAGTTTGAGATTTGATTTGTTGTGTCCGAAATACTTTATGACCTACATGGGCATTATAAGCCTTGTCACCACCATCCATCTTTACTTTCCACAACGTCATCTGTTTTTGACAGCAGGAGCAACAGCAGGTCAACAGCCACATCGGTGATGAAATGTAAGTCCACCAAGACATGATCTGCAAAATAATTTGCAAAAAAATCTCATATCATAATCCCCCCCGACAGAGACACGGGAGGTTCTCCAGAGTCTGAAAAAGTCTACAGCTGCAGTTATGACTTCATCGCCAGGAACAACACTGAGCTTTCAGTGCAACAAGGGGAGACGCTTGAGGTACTTTGAACACCGGAGGAGAGCCCACCACTCAAGTTGCTCACCATCTGGCGGTTCTGTTTTCTCTGACAGGTGCTGGAGTCGTCCAAGCGCTGGTGGAAGTGCCGCAATCGCTTCAACCAGGTGGGCTTCGTTCCCTTCAACATCTTGGAGCCAGTTACTCACGCGGAGAGTCCCGTCACTGTCAAGCCGCCCACAGTAAGGCCTCGACGTAAATGTCATACCTGACGGGTAAGACTGTGACGTCACACCAAATATTCCTTAGATCCCCCAGGCTCCGCCCCCGCCTCCCATGGCCAAGACTTTCATCCCAACCGCACCCAGCCAGCCCATTGCGCGCCCGAACCTCTCCGCACGTGTTCCGCAGAGTGCGCCCACCTACAGCCAGCATGCTCCTGCAGCAGAGGACGATAAAGGTAGATGCCATGTTAGGAGAAACCTTCGGCACCTGCTGATGTGCATTGTCGTTTCCAGTTATGATGGTGAATGACGAGCTGCTACTGAGGCTGACGAACGGAAAGGCCGTCAACAGCAAGCCTCTGATCATCCCTCGATCGGCAGAAACCTCCCTTCCTCTCGACTACCATTCCACACCTGAGGAAGTGGCGTCTTGGCTCGCTGGGAAAGGCTTCAGTGAACCGTGAGTGCTTTTTTTTTTTTTTTTTTTACACGGTTCATGAAACTAGACTAAACAAAGTTGGTTTTGCTTTGGCGCTATCTGGTGGCCACTTAGAACCATAGCCCTGGAAAAAAAAAAAGACTTCAGGCATGGCAGCTCACCTGAGTTCTTGTGCTCCCTCAGGACGGTGACGTGTTTGGGGGTCTTGACAGGCGCTCAACTCTTCTCGCTCAGCAAAGACGAGCTGCGTGAAGTTATTCCAGATGAAGGCGCTCGGGTGTACAGCCAGATGGCGGTTCAGCGAGCACTTCTGGAGGTGACCTGGAATTCATTCCCTGCACATTATCTACATTGCTTCTTGGTCCTAACGGCATCTGTTGTTTCTCCCAGGATGCTCGGAGGGCCACAGAGCTGGAGGCTGTCATGGAGAAGCAGAAAATGAAGGTGGATCTGAAATTGGAGAGCAGCACATTGTGAGCGGAGGCCTCACAGATGGACTTTATAGCATAGCATGATTATTATTACAATAATATATACAGTACATACCTGAAAATAGTGTGCTGCCAAGCTCCTGCCTGTGAAGAGCACTGTGCCACATTTCTGTTTTGTATTTAACGCAAGTACATATATCGCTAACTTATATAGTTCAATGTAGATTTTACCGTAATATTGAGTAAATTAAATGCAAGACTTTATTCAAATACAATGAAAAGTACACTCTTATGACCAACACTTTGTAAGAATAACACCAGAAAATCTTTGACACAACTGAGATTTTACTGTCTGAACCCAATCTACTCAAATTTGAGTGTTAGGAAAGCAACCCAGCATTGATTTGGGGAACTTAAGAAATGATCAAAATGCAATAATGCCTTTAATATGATTTCATTGAGAACAGATTTTTTTTTTAAATGAACCCCAGAGGAACCAGATGACACTTTTGTAAACCGACGCAGCCGTTACAATCTGTTTGCATGTAATTACAAAGCAGTTTATTTCTTTTAAATGGCGTGTACAACATTTCTTCTTCACTTGCCGACACTAACTCAAATGAGCTTTCTATAAATGCTGAATGTTTGGATTTTTAAATCAGTTAACAAATGACTAACTCGCAAACATTTCCAACATTTTTTTTTTTTTTTTTTAAACCCCCACTCGACCACTTTTTAATTTACTCGGTACGTACTGCCCCCCTTGAAAAGAAATTAGACTACACTGGAGGAGAAAACATGGTTGAGGTGTGAAGGGACTTAGGTGTTTCTAAAAATTTGAACGAGGGAACAGTAAACTAAAGCACACATTCCATAGTCAGATCCTGTATCGTAAAAGAAACGGATTAAAATAATATTGACAAATGTATGAGGTCTCTGACGTCACTGTTCATTGGATAAAGGAAGGCCACCAAATTACGAAGGCGTAACAAAAGGTGGCTTGACATATGAGAGATTTAATATTGAATGGAGATTTTTTTTTTTTTGTGAGTCAAAGTAAAGAAAAGCGAGTCTAGGGGACTACAAGAACACAAACGGACAACAAGGTGGTGGGTGTTATGTGAGATGGGCGTTGGCCTTCACGGGTCTTCTCTGTCGTCTGCTCTGCGAGAGTCCGAGCGCCCGTTGACGCCGTCCCGCCGCTCGCGGCCTTGCGACTTGTCTCTGGATGAGTGCTCGCGGTCTCTGGATGACCTGCCAGGAAAGGATTTTAATAGTTGGCCACCAACTTCCAAAAGATCAGTTGAGATGGGTTGTACTTGTGTCTGGAGGCGTGCTCGTGGCTGTGACGTTGGCCTCGGCTTCGGGAGCGGGACCTCTGTCGCCTCTTCCTGTCCCTGGAGCGAGAGCGCGAGCGGCGCTTGTCTCGGGACGAGGAACGCGAGCGGCGCCTCCTCCGGTCGCGAGAACCAGATCTAAAAAAAAAGACGTTTGAGAACAAGCCATTCCTGTCCAAGCGGGATTTCTTTGAGTCGCTTACCTTTTGTGTTCCCTGCTGCGGGATCTCGTCCTAGGAAGGGAACACAAAGAAGTTCAAGAAGAATAAAGTATGCAAAAAGCACAAAGCCATTGTAACATTGGCACTCCCTTACCGCTTTTTCATCTTTTCCTCCTTCTCCCTTTCTTCCCGTCTCTTGAGCCGATCCTGGTTTCGTTTTTCCTGCTTGTCCACAACGGTTTTCTGATGACAAAAAAAGTTGTGACTTCGTGAAAGGAGCCTTCTTGAGTAACGTGAAGAGCTTCACGGGCACACACGCACCTTGAGCTGGTCCAGCTTCTCTCTGATCTGGATGAAGCCCAGGTGGAGCTTGCCGCCAAAGTGGTCGGCCAGACGGCGGTCGTTGTCGTGGAGGCCCAGATAAGCCGAGCACACCTCGCAAACGCGAAGCTTTTGCTGTTGGAAACTGGAGGCCGGCATGGAGTTTCTATATTCCTCCTGGAAGATGACGCAAAGATGGGAACGCGGGAGCAGAAGCATAAATTCATCAGTTGATTTATTGAAAAACATGCATTTGATTTTAAAACCGCCACAGCCTCACCTCTGCATCCTTCTTCCTACTGCGGACCTTCTCCACTTCCTGTAGCACCTTCTGGGATTCCTCCACGTTTCCCTCCGCTCCGAGTTGCTCGGCCTTTGCCAGGAGCTTCCCAATTTCCTCGTTCAACTCGTGGACCTTCTCCGCCTGCGGCACCCATTAACAGCAGCTTGAGGAAAACCTGACACTGCACTCTTTTTTTTTTTATAAAAACAAACCTTGGCCGCCACTTCAGCACTGATCTCCTCTTGAGTCTCGGCCAGACGTTTCTTGGCCAGTTCCGTTCTGCGGTCGCAGTCGGCGATGAAGGACTCCAAGTGGTCCACGGCCTTTGGAAGGAGAAGAGCCACAGGTCGGTCACATTAAAAGCAAAACGGAACAAAAGAAACAAGACGTGCGCGGAGAGTTATTTTCCTCGTGGCGACGTCACTTACATCCAGCTCAAAAAAGAGCTCTCGCTCCTTGGAGGCAATTTCATAGTCTGCTCGAAGCGCCAGGTCGTGGATCTTGGTGCACTCTCCCAGGTCCATGCGCTAAATATACAACATGTAAGTTTAAGAATAAATTTAAACAATAAAAATCTCGACACTTACGGTTCCAGACAGGATGTCATGCGGGCAGCAGTCGAGGAGGTGACTTTTGCAGACTCGCTCGTCCGAGTACTTGACCCTCTGCCGCGTCTCGTCCCCTGAAAGAGTCCAGAAGGCATCCTGTGAGAAAAACCTCATGTACTAATAAGGGCCAAGCTTCAGCTTATCTGACTTCCTCGTTTACAATGTATAGCACCTGCGTCACAATAGCTGCCTTCGCTCGGTCTGAGCCCAAAACTACCACAAGAACGTCGTCTTGGTCATTAGCGTGTCAAATGAGTAATTCAAGAAACGTTGCCTCTGTTGGCGTAAGTGTGAAGTTACACGAGGCAATGTGTGGCCTCATTGTGACTTACCCAGGCCTCAAAGATTATATCACAAGAGCAGAACCTCAAGTCTCAGTTGAGCTTGTTTTAAGGCTCCGTGTCCTCATGGGCATCGTTCGGTACGTTTTACGTGGCACGTCAACACATAGGTTACAAATGCAAATCACGTATTCCCGGCCGAGCCATTTACAGACATGAAACATTGACAGAAAGTAGGTTTATACACACTGCGATCTGCACCACATACTGTACCCTTCTGCATCTTCAAGCCTTCAGCTGCAGAATTTTAAACCGGCTGTGGGAAAGTAAAAAAGGGAACAGTTTTCTTGCCAAACCTGTGGTAAGAAGTTGGGAGTCATACAAGAGTCAGAGCGAAAATGATGTGTGTAAAGTGTTTGTCTCGTCTGAGTAAAAAAAATAAATAAAAAAGATGTCAACTGGTTTCTGCTGAGAAGTGGTTTTTTTAAGTGTTCATTCAGCATGACCAGATAGCAGCTTAGCACTACACCAAATTTCATACCTTAAAAAAAAAAAAAGAAAACAGGCTACAATGACTTCCGGCAAACATATACTGTTTGGATATTGATCATAACAGCTTTAAAAATTATGTGTGACTCACGGCTCGATGAACATGAGGCTTTTCTGCAACTCCTTTGCAGATTGATGTAGGCTGGCAAAGATACACTGAACCTTAATGAATAAAATAAAGGGGCCACAATTGTTCAGTTTGTATGCAACATAGGCATGGGAAGAATTTGCTGATAATTTCATCACACGCGCACACACATACATTCATTAACACTTATGACGACAACCCACGTGTGACTGTTAGGGTGAATCTCTATTTTAATAACGCAGGCCAGCAATGTGCTTTAAGCCTACTGTGAGACTCAGCGAGAAATTTCTGTGGTGATGTTTGTATCCAAATGGTGGATAATTCCATTTTGATTTCATTTCAATCTGACGCAAAATCCGATGCTACACTTCTTCATCGGCTTGATAGAAACTAACAATACTTTTTTTATGACCATCTACCAGATGTAATGGCATCATCAAGTATCAGCAAGTACTCAAGTCAAGTGTTAGCACTTGTACTCAATCCGAAACAATTAGATCATTCGTACATTCTACTGTAGTATCTGTGACCATCCTTTGGATGGCTTTATAGAAGAATAGACCAGACCCTGAAGGTCATGAAAGCTTGGTTTCTTAGTTTTGTCTAGAAGTGTGCAATCTAAAGAGTGTGTAGTCTATATATGTATTTGATAAATAAATGGAGAAAAGATCCAAGAAAAAGTATATTAATTTCAAGGAAAAACATGATACATATTGTTATTGGAGTATAAAATCCCTATAAGGAGTAAAATCGTGACACTTTGAATCTAATTTTAACTATTTTTTAATCCATACGTTCACATTTTTGTCAGTTTTACAAGTGTTCGGTCTCTCTCGCGCTCCATCGTGAGTCAATTGAAACTAGCCATAGCTGAAAAAACATTTATAAAACACGGCAGGGGGTCGTTCTTGATAACTCGGTTTTATTGAAAAAGACAAGGTCCATGGATACAAACATGAAACCGTGTGACGTACGCAGGTAGACATGAAGTTGAGCCCTTGTTTGCATTCACGCAGGCCTGCCCATCACAAGCCAACACAAGCCTGCCTCACCACTGGCTCCATCTTGGCTAGCGCGCTCAAGCTAACTGGGCTAGCCTAGCATGCAAACGGCGACTCACCATCCCTCGCCGTTCCCATCAGCTGGTCGAGCAAAGCTCGCATTTGAGCTTGGGCGGACATTGTTGCTGATTCTTTCGTCGAAAACTAAAAAGCAGGTAAAAAAATGGTGCTTCCCAATTAATTGTAGATGTGAAAAATAGACATTCGGTCGAGTATCGCCGTTACCAGACGTTCTCGAGTTTTTTTTATTAATAGAGGAAATCACGTCAAATCCCGTGTCCAAGTTCCGCGAGATGGACCAATAGAAGCGTGCGAGAACAGGAATATTGTCCAATCAAACTGGAGTTTACTGTGTGTACTTCCATCCAATCAAAGCGGCGCTTTGGAAACCTATTTTATTTTTGTCCTAATTTTGCTTTCAGGCAATATCTCTAAAACAGATCTACAAATTAATTGTGTAAGGCGTTGCCCTGGAAATTTAAAATTTGGCTGTTTGAATTAATATGATTGCCAAATATACATTATCATGAATCTTTAAGTTTTTATAATAACCGCAATAGCACGTCGTACCCGATAGACAAATTCGGGGTTAAATTTCAGAGGGTAGTGATTTTTTTTTTCCCTGCTTGGGTTCGAGTGACAAGCCTGTCTTTGAGCTAAACATTCGCGAGACGACGCTTGAAGGTGAGTCAAAACATATCGATTTCAACTAAATCCTCGTTTATATGACGGAACCTTTCGTGGTTACTCGTATTGCAGCTGTCGTGCAATAAAAAAGGCAGGGAAACCTTGGCGATTTTGCTCAACAAGTTAACCAACTGTAGAAACGAGAACTTTTCCATGCTAAAAACTCCACAAAACGAGCCTCGTTGCCGTGATTTATCACCAGAGCAGCTTTTCTACTAACTAGGTATTCCAAATTTGCAATATGAAACAATTGATCTCTTGTACCCCTGTATTATAAAATACTGGTTGAGCTAGTCCTAGCTTGTTGTCTTTAGAAGCATCTGGAGTGACTTGGCTTGCATCAATAGGCTCACATTTAAAAAGGTAGACGCAGCAGAAATAGCTGGAAATGCCACATCGTCCTTGGTTATTTTTTTAATGGCAGTGTTGCTGCAATGCCGCAGAGTGACGAAATGAATTTTGCTTGTCTCAGATTTATGCAGTGATGCACCAATAGGACAATGGAGACGACGGACAGTCCCACTGAGGGTGATCCCCTGAAGAGCGGAGAAGACGGCGTGGAGACGGCAACGCCGCCAGCGACAGAACTCAAGCGAGGCTACAAGGAAGTGCTGGGGCTTTCCAAACTCACCCACTGGCGGACGGCCGTCTTCTTCCTCTCGTTGTTCCTCTGCCTCACAGTGGTCTTTGCCTTCTCCTTTATTATCCCCTGTCCTGTCAGACCGCAGTATCTTGCTTCCTGGAATAGGACATTTATTGACGCGGGTGTGTATATTCTCAATTATTGATGGTATAATAATTTGGGATTCAAGGATCTTCTCTTTTGCCGTAGAAACGTATGACGTTTTAGTGTTTGAAGATACGAGCAAAGACAAGGTGAAGGATGTCCTGCTTGTGGTCAAGAGCACCGAAGTTAGTCTGAACAATACATGTGGGAATGCTGGTAAGATGATCTTATAGCCTAAATGATTGCAATCAACAATTTAAAGAAGACAAATGAGAGAATTACTTTGGGCCTTTCCGCAGGTCTGCCGTCACCATGCGTGTTCATGATGGCAGTGGATGGGACAGACGGAGAAACCTTGTGGGATCGCCCGCTGGATCCTGACTTCCACTGGGCCCAGTGTGGCCTGGACACAAACACGGGAGAGGAATGGGACTGTCTGCTGTTCCATTCCGACCGGCTGTCAGCGCTGGATAAATCCAACGGTAATGGTGATCACCTTTGAATCGAGAGGTTGAGTGAAAAACAGTGGGCAGAAATAGTCCCGTGATGTGTGTGTGTGTCCTCAGGTGAGGTCAGGTGGCAGCAGCCTCAGCCTCCTGGTTTGCAAAGCAGCCTGCCCGTGCTCAGTGTTCCGGATCTGGATGGGGACAAGGTCAGCGAGATAGCCTTAGTGGCATCTGATAGCACCAAGGTAAATAATATTACACTCAATCAATGTGTGTTTGTGTTCACCAACAACAGCCAACTAATTTTTTTTTTTTATACCTGTAGACTCAGCTGGTGTTCATCTCGGGGAAGACAGGCATCCAGATTGGATCAACGGTGGCTCTGAACACCACAGAAACATCCGCTCATCTTCTCCATAAGAATGGGGATGGCACTTTGTGTCTGCTGCTTCAAAACGGTTTGTGAATACAGTGAACTATTATTATTATTTTTCCAACACACCAACAGAATGCAAAATAACTTACAAAGTTTTGACTCGCTGTTTGCACGCTTGTAATATTTCGCTTGTGTATTTTCCAGACACCGGCTTGTACAGACTGGCCCTGTGGAGGATTGCCAAAGAAGCCCAAAAAGGGCTTGAGGCGGGCTTAAAGGTGAAGAAACAAATGAAGAGGGAAGCCGCGGCCGCATCTAGATCGGTACCAGTTTACGAGTAAGGAGCCGCGACCGCACTCGCATGGCACGTCCGCCGTTCTAACTCGAGCGGCTTTTTATGTAGGTCTGACTTGCTGAGGCGTGTGGTGAGAACAGACACGGCGCCGTCATCCAACTTGATCCTGGTGACGGGCAGTGATGTGGTTTTAATAGATGGAAAGACACTGCAGCCTTTGTGGAAGTTCAACACCACCTCAGTCTTCAGGTAACTAGTTTGTATTCATACAATACACATGTGCGCCCTCTGGTGGTTTGCAAAAAAAACTAAATTAAATGATCACACTAAAACACTTTTTTTTTTTTATTCCAGTAGTTTGATTGCATTTAACAACTGTGTTAGAATTAGTTTGACTCAGGTTTGAATTTTAGATAAAAAGTACCCCCCCTCCTTCCCTCTGTGATGTCATCAATTTAGGGAGCCTGGCTTTGGTCACTTCAATAAAGATGGCGTACTTGATATTGCGCTTGAGGAGGACATGGACAACTCCACCAAGAGGGCAAGTTAAAAAAAAATTGATGTGGGACTACTTTGTGCCCCAAAGTCTTATAACAGCTAACCTCAGAACAAATAAAATTATACTTTACCTGTTGCAGCTTGGTCAGGAATTTAACTCCTTGCCTCTTGCTCGCAGGTGGTGATCCTGGACGGGAAGTCCGGTGACGTGCTGTGGGAAGTGGAGCTCCTGTCCGGCGCCAATTCACCTGGACCCACCACCATACACACCACCAACTCCATTTCCATCTTTGTGTTCTGGGGGCTGCTGCCCACTCAGGCCAACTCCTCTGTAAGTCTCCTGTGAGAAAAAAAATCTTCACAATGCTCACTGTACGTCTTCTTTCAGGTTCCCGGCGAACGTCGTTGTTACATGCTGTATCCTCTCTACTCCAACGTGCTGCTCGAGTCTGAAAAAATGACGGACCATATTGTTACATTTAAAGGTATCGCGTTGTGTGGTGACATGTTGTCGAATGATTGTCGACAAATGACGTTTTTTTACGGCAGCAACGTTGATGGAGAGAGGACGCCACGCCGCCTTCATCCTGCTGTCGGGTCCCGACGCCAAGGACACGGAAGGCACGGTGGTTCTCAGTAAGTGGAAGCTGAAGAGCGACGTGCCTGGGAGCAAGGTGATCCCCATCGGCCGCAGCGAGGCCGCCGACACGGACGCCGACATCAAAGAGGCCTTTAGCCGACTGCGCTTCAGCGATAACTGAATCGATCGTCGACTGTTTGGATTTTTTTGCCGCTTTTCCGTTCATTCCTACTGTGTCAAGTGTTTGTTTTGCAGGCTGTGAATTTGCATAGATAACACACAGTTAGCCTGATAGTGTAATTGCCTTGGCCTCTCTTCAGGAAACAGGAAAAAGCAAATTTAACCAAATATTTTTATTACATTTGCGTGACGGCAAGTTAAAAAATAACGTATTAGGCTAAGGTGGTTTGCGTCTAAACTGCTGTTTTCCCTGACAGTCATGCTGCCTGCTGAGAAGTCATCACAACTCTTGCTGTATTTTAACTTCTTGCACTTTCTTTCAGCAATGCAATTGTTTCTTTTCCACTTATAAAAAAACTTGAGTATCGTGCAGATATATGCAATTGTTTCACACTAGTGCTTCAAAGGTTAGTAGAGGTTAATTACTGTAATATTTAATACTAGAACAGCCTTAAACGTGAACATTTTCAACTTGAACTATTCCGCCGATTCTTACAGGTCTGCTCTGTGTGGTTTTTCAACATTCACTGAGGCAGTGAGTTCTTGCAGTGTGGTTGTAGCGCCTTATCAATCAGATTTACATTATATTTGAGATTTATATTCATAGGAAAATATTTGTTTTGCTGTATATTTATATTGGAAATTGTGTTTCTTTTAAGACAAGCTGGGGTTTCTCCTAAAGTTAAAATTTGTTTACTATTAAAAGGATTTCTAAACATCTGGAACTGTCTCGTGAGTCCACCCATCCTGCACACAGCTTAAAATAAGATACAGTAATATTGTAAAAAAATAAAGAACTGCGATACAGGTTGACCTTAAAGGTTATTGCTGGGGCACTGTACTTTACCGCACATGCGCAGTTGACCGCGAAACTTGTACATGTGTGTGTTGGTTTCAGTCACGTACAACTCGGCATCATATCATAGTCTAATGAAACCTAGTAAAGTATGGCATTAAATTATTCAGCTACTACAGCATGGCATTAAATTACTCAGAATTCCAATATTATATAAAAATGTACTGTTGAAAAGGAAACACACTAAATTCCTAATGCGGCATAATTATTAACTTGTCGCGCACTTCCGTATTGGGAGACGTTCAAAGACCTGTGCGACAATATGAAATTACAGTAAAAGAATGTAAAGAGCGGTAACCAATTTGAATTCCATGACCCCCTTGTGGGCTTTATGACGTCGCTAACGGAGCCGGCTGCCGGTAGATAGGGCTCAATGTGACCCGGTTTGTCCGCCATACCGTCAGCGTGGTGCCGCACGGTCGCTCACGTCATCATTGTCTGCGGGGACGCGCGTTTATCATTTCATTAGAACGATAAGGCTTCACCTCCGAGCGGACGTAAAGTCAGCAGAGAGCAAAAAACACCGACATTTTAGGTAATTTTAATGCATTTTTTTAAATATATATGCCATGTAAGAGAATGTATGAGAGCATACAAGATTTATTTTTAAGCAATTATTTCCCGACGTGTCTTTCATGTCCTAATGCTAATACCTTAATTATTATTTTTATATTTTGTAACTTTCGATTTATAATTCTATGGTTTGCATGCTGTTTATCATGAGTCATGTTGTAGTTGCGACATTTTTATTGCTACACTTTTTGATAAAGAGGAATTAGACTGATTTGCTCTTTAGGCAGCCATTTTCCATGATCGACAGTGTATTTATTTGGGCTATAACTGTCTGCAGTGCCAAATACAAAATATTTGATTTTGGGGGCTTTTTCTAGCCCTCCAAGAATTTACAGGTGCATCAGCATTTATCAGAATAGTTTAGATTAAAAGTACTTAAAAGTATCTGAACACCTGAGTGCACTTTTAGCATGTTGATGCATTTAACAAAAATTATGTTGTTTAAAGTCAAACGTAAAGATGGCTGAGGACATCAAGAAAAAACTCGAGAACTATCGCACCGCTCCATTTGATGCCAGGTTCCCCAACCAGAACCAGACCAGGAACTGCTGGTCCAACTACCTAGGTAAGGCTTCAAGGTCACAAATATATTGACAAATATTCTTGTCATGAGTCTTATTAATAGCCAAGCTGTATTGTTGTTAAATGTCTATTAATAGACTTCCATCGCTGCCAGAAAGCTCTGGATGCAAAAGGTGTGGACAATGCCCCGTGCGAGTGGTACCGGAGGGTCTACGAGTCTCTCTGCCCTATGTCCTGGGTAAAGAACATTTTTATAATAAAGTAGAGAAAAAGACATCAATTAAATATTTTTTCTATCAGATAAAAATGATGCAAAATTAAGGTCAAATCAGGGATTGCGCAACTAAACTTTACAACTGCAAAGCAAAAAAAAAAAAGTCATATTTGATATTGCGTGTCTTAGGTCGAGGAGTGGGACGAGCAGAGAGAAGAGGGGACATTCCCAGGAAAAATCTGAAGACCACCATCAACATTGATCGATGAGAATGTGTTTAACAGTGGTTGGAGAATGTGTTGCACCTTCGGCAACTTTACTGACCCAAAATGCGCATTCCTTACAGTCAATATCAAAAAAATGTATATAATAAATATATTATATACCTATTTCACTTTTACTCTTTAATCATACACTGTCTACTACCTGGGGGGGGGGGGACAAAATGACATCCAGTGCACATTATATACATTTTATTGGTCTTTGAAATAAGCCTACACTTAATATACAGCGGCAAGATTAGAAAAATAACTTTATTCCCCCCCAAAAAACACTAAATTCCACTCATACAATAATCCTCACCCCATGCTGAGTTATGACTCACGTCACACATACCGAAATGAAATACATCTGAGTGTATTTTATATACAAGGAGTGATACAATTTGTGGCTCATTTACTCCTTTGTGAGACTTGCCCACGTGACGGTGGCGGATTTGAAATGTATATTGTATGACAAAGTACCGATGTAAAAGTGAGGATCGTCGAAATTTGAGGTAAAAGTAGTTACTGCATATTAGAAGTTGCCGGTATTGGCGCTGATTGAAAATCCAAGCTGAGAAATATAAAGAAAGCCGACCAAATAACTTGCGGTCACTTAAAGTCGTAGAATTGGATAGCAACTTTAGTAAAGGTCACTTGCATTTCAACTACTTCTAGACATGACGTTCAGCTCAAGCTAGCGTTTGGCGAAACAACACTACAAAGCTACTATTACCGTATTTCCTCAAATAGTGGGCCCAATTCAATTTGTTTTGAAAAATGTCCAGGTTGAGAAAAAAAGAACAACTGTAGTTTTACACACTGCTGTTTATACATTTCTCCTCTAAAATATATATTTTTAAAGGGACTATATTTTGTAGAATTGACATTATCCAGCATTAGCTTTGGCTTGAGACCCCTAGAAAGTATTTCATATGAACATTTCATAACGCCTCATTTGAAATTGCCACATCTGTATGAGGAAAACGATTTTTGAAGCATGTGCGTTTCATATTCAATACAAAGAGCCCACATGTATAAACAACTACTAGCTACCAACAAGTGTGTGCATAGCATTACGTTTGTTTAGGCAAAAAACTAGGCATACCAGTGGATTAAAATTGGGAATAATGAATTGGACTGGCTATTTATTATACTGACGTATTTACACTGCACAGGCAGAGTACAGGCACATTAATTATAAGGCTGGTAAAAAGCAGCCTGACGGGTTTATTTATTAGCCTGGCACGGAGGGAGCTGCTGACAGTTTGTAAAGAAGTAATCCAACCAGAAAGTGGAATACACTTAATGTGTGTACGTGTGTGTGTGCAGCAAACCCGTTGTGATCAGTGCAAAACGTGTCCTCTTCAATGCGGCTCATGCAGGTCACATGGGGTGAAAAAAAAGGAGACAGCCGCTTTCACCCACTCCAAGTCTTAAGTGGGTCATAAATCAGTACCTCCTCTGTCCGTGTTTCCCAATGTCAGTCATGCAGGTTTTAGGCCGAAGAGCTGAAATGAGGGGGCAAACATTATTAGTGAGCTGAGTTAACCTTAATGTTACTAAATGTTTTTTTTTTTTTGTGATCAAACACTAATGGTATTGCTCTGGCGCCATCTAGTGGAGTCTTGATGCCAGGGAGCCAATTTGAAATGAGGCTTTTCATTAATTAAAAAACTGGGGATGTGTTCAAAATGATCACAACACACATCTTCCACCATTTAAAATGTCTCTGTTGAAGCCCAAATCAAGTTTTGCAGCTTAGCAACATTTGCATAGGGGTGTGTCGACTTTTCCTATCCACTGTACGGCGTGTGAAAACCGCTCACCTGGGTCTGCTGCCTGCTTTTTCTTGTTGTGATGGACAATCTGATTCTCATTGGTCATCTTCACATCCTGGTCCTCCACGTAATTACTACGACAAAATTAGATGAAGGGAATCCCATTGTGAGTCTGTTGTTGAAAGCTCAGGAAAAATACTGACGCCAAGTAGGAGGCATGGGGGAGAGAAGGTCAGGGAACACGGATTTGGAGCATGGTAGGAGTGGGAGATCACCAAGTGAGGGGACATTCAAAGGCACCGGGGTAATCTTCAGTGTGATGGGGTAACCACAAGGGGGAGCTCTATAGCATTACTCACTGTTTGTGGTGCCTGCTGCCATGGGGGCTGAAGTGGAGAATTATACATTTATTCAATCAAACTGCATTGGCTAACTACCAAAGGTCTGCTAGCCTAATTCTTTAACATGCGTCAATAAGTAAATCTATTTTTTAAATTTAATCTGCAGGAATTCTGTGAGTAGAAAATGTGCGGAAAAGGGTAACATGCATGTTGACATGCAGCGTATACAAAATGAATTGCACTGTCCGTTAAATCAGTTATGGAGGCCAAAATATAGACACAAAATTAGCGGCACTGCAGACCTGATGACGGTGTTCCTTTCGCGGTGCGCGACGTAGGCGTTGTCGGTGAAGAGGATGGTGTGGTAAGGCACCACCACGTCGCACGTGGGCACGATTCCGCGGCTGATGTGGCTCACGCTGTCCAAGACGCCGTTGTACACCAGGAGGTCGTCCACCAGCAGCTACACACAAACATGAAGCTCAGCGTTGTCTCGTCTGTGTGATTAATAACAACAAACTTAGGAGGCTCACCCCAAATTCCTTAACTCCTCTGTGAGGGGTCTTGGAGTAGTTCCACAGTTTGATCATGGATACGGTCACCGGCTGATCAAAGATGACGTACACGCGGTTCACCTGCACGCGAACAAGAGCGACATTAGCAAAAAAAATTTTCGTGTTCTTCTAATGACACCCTCACCAGTCCAGGGAGCACTGGAGCTAGCCACATGTGTCTCCCATCCTGCGTGCTGTTGATGCCATCTATTAATTTATCCGGAGTCCTCACGTCATCGCTCACGTTGTCGAGTACGTTAACGCTGTCTGGGAAAGCGGCAATGTCTGGCGGATGTTGAGGAGGGGCGAGGCCGGAATTGAATTTTGAAATTAAATTAGCAGTGGAGGGAAAAACAATATCTCCAATTTGAAATGAAAGGATACTATTGTCACTGAGGCTGATCTTCTCATGATTCTGGTTGTAGAACTCCAGGCCATTCAGGCCGATGTAGTAAGGGTCTCCCCAGGTGGTTAGCAGCTGCAGCTGAAAAATGACTGGCAGGTAAAAAAAAAAATAAAATCAAGGAATACAACATAACACAGATTGAAGTTTTGCAGTCATGTGTGCCTTTTACGACACATCGGATACATCCGCACGGCATGATGGGAGCTTCGTAGTCCATGCTGGCTTGTTCTGCTTTCTTCACGCCTCGCCTAAAGTGAATCAAGGTCAATTGTGTCAACTTCTCTTATCATAAGACAAAGACACGCGGACGATTTCGTACTTGCTGAGGTGCTCTTCGGAAATTTTGCTGTCGGCGGGTGCCTGGAGGTAGTCCACAAAGAGGATCTCCTGGGCAAAGTCAAAGTGACAGTTGCCTGGGCCTTTCCTAATAAGGAAGCCCTCAACTGGGGAGATGGCCAGGTTGTCCATGATCACGTGGATCACCTTCACCTAGGTAAAAAAAAAAAAATAATAATAATTCATGACCTTCTGGTGTTAGATGTTATGATGTCTCACCCCTCTGTAGGAATCCTCAGCCGATTTGTTGTAGTTCCAGATGCGGAGTCCGGCGATGGTCTGCGCCTGGGGGAAGGTGATGGTCACGGTGTGAGGCTCTCCATACGAAAAAGGGATCAGCCACATGTGTTGGTCATCGGTGGTGATGTTCTGGCCGTCTATAAGCCTAGGAAGAAAAACCAAAAGGCAATTCATGCATTGGAGTTATGACGAGGTCTTCAGTTTTTACACAAAGACAGACATACTTATCGAGGGTGCGTGAGTCATGCCCGTATTCGGGCAGGTCATTGAGGTCCATGGGTGAGGCGGTCAAGATGCCGAGGTCCAAGGGTAAGCCCTCCCCGTCTTTCCCGACCACCTCCAAGCCCGTCAGGCCCATGTAGTGCGAGTCCCCCCACGTGGATACCAGCTCCAGACGAAGGCCTGGCGGGGGTTAAAAGCGAGACGTCAGGGAGGGCAATTTGAGATGATGGAGTAAAAATGTTCAGAAGGTGCACTCACACTTTCCAGTGTACATCCCAGGAATTTGCTCCATGTTTTCCAAATCGTTCACGGTGGCGTTGAGCTGAAGTTTGATCTGGGAGAAAAGGTCATGTAAAACTCGAAAACAAGACACTCCTGATAGGAACTTTCTGGCAACTGAGCATTATGATAAACTTACGGCAAGGTCCTCCTCTCGGAAGCCGGCCTGGGTGAAAGGTCTTTCCTCTCCCTCTCCGTCGGCAGTGCGCGGCCTGTGCAGCTCCTCCTCGTGCACCGGATTCTCCGATCCTTCGCTTTCGCCGAGGAAAGTTTCGTCAAAGCGGGACATGGCCTCCAGGATGTCGTCATCGGTAGTGAACAGAATGGTGTCCCCGAATTGATCCAATCCTGAGTTCAAATTAAGTAAAAATCAGTCCACCAAGAAATATACAGAAAGAAATTGTGACTCAATTTATAAGCAATTAAATTTGACCAATGTTTTGACTTGAAACGAAAAGACAAAATTCGATACCTCCCGAAAGAGTCCCGGAAGCTTTGGCAATCTCGCCCCTGAAGATGCACCTCCCGTCGAGCATCATCTCCACCTCCTTGACACCTCGGAAAGAGTGAATGCGCGACTTGTTGTAATTCCACACACGGATCATGGCCACCTGGTAGGTGTGTCCGAATTCCAGGAAGATGGTGTGGCTCCGGCCGGGCGTGAACGGGGCGAGCCACAGGTGCATGTCGTCCTGCGTGCGATGGACGCCGTCCGTCAGGTTGGAGACCACGCGGGGGTCCTTGCCGTACGCGGGGAGTATGTTGATGTCGGGGGGGTCGGCGCTGATGTGAGCGGGTCGGACGGGCTCGCCGCTGGAGCTGAACACTTCCAAGCCGTTCAGGCCAACGTAGTGGCGGTCCCCCCAGGTGGACAGAATGTTGATGAGCAACCTTTGGCCCTTGGGCAGCACCGGGATCTCAAATTCTTCCTCCTGCTCCAAGAAGGAATCCGCATCAGGGCCCTCGCACGGGAACCGCCGTGCGGTCGAGGAGGAAGGCGGGCTGGCGGGAGCGGCCGAGGGGTTAACGGGGACGACGGGGGAGCCTCGGCTGCGCTGCAGCTGGAAGTCGTCAAATATGTCCCCTTCGAAGCCCATGTTGGAGATGCGGCCGCGTTGGCACTGGTTGAACTTGGTGAGGGAGTCCCACGACTCCATGAGGGTGTCATCCGGGTGGCTGTGCCCGAGGGGCCTTGGCGTGCGCTGCCTCCTGCTGGCGTTGGCCGATAGCGTCGGCTCTACAGAGTACACATACGTTCTGACATTTTTCCAATTCTGTAAAAAAAAAAAAAAATGTCCCAATGGGCGTCCTCACCTGCATTTGATTTCATGTGTTGCTCCTCTGTCTGCCGATTTCTTAAAGAACTCCTTCGGCCGCTGATGGGCCGCTCGTGCTTTTGCTCGCCGAGCTCGTCGAGCAGGTCGGAGTTGAGGTCCAGAGATTCGGTTTTCCACGGCGCCCCATTGGCCGCTCTCTCGCCTCCCCTGCACACCCGACCGGGGTTACACGGCAGCTCCGGAAGCAATGACGCCGCCGTCGACGAGGCGGAGGCCGGGGATGGCGATTTGGGCTCGGCGAGCGGCTGCTGAGGCACCAGCCAGCGCGGCCGCTCCCTGCCGGCCTCGCACCCCTCCGGAGCGGCTCTCTTCAGGGGCTGCAACCACTGGGGGGTCATCCGCAAAGACGACGGCTGCATGGTGACCGTCTGCGCTGGCTCGTCAAAGGAGTTCCTTTGCGCGGAGGAGCGCCGGGCGGAGATGGGGGGAAGAGGGGCGTGCGAGCTCTCCTGAGTGTTCATCATATCCTGACTTGACGCTTCTGACGGCGGCAGAGCAGAAGTGAGCTGCTGGCGTGCGCCGCTGTCATCGTGTCGTTGGGGGCTGGCTCCCCGGAGATTGTATCCCGACGATGAAGGGCTGGAAAACAAGGACTCTGACGCTTGGAAGTCCTGGAGCTCGATGGTGTTGCTGTAGTCGAAGACCTGGTTCCCGCAGCCCCGCTCCAGCTCGCCCTCGAACACCAGCGTGCTGTTGAGGTACAGCTTTATATGACGTGCACCGATGTCAAGTTCCTGGAAAGAAACATATAAAAGTCAGGGGGGGGGGGGATCATTTTAGGCGATGACAGTAAGTTCTATTTATAGTGCTTTCATACACTGCAAAACTGAAATCTAACCAAGACTTCGGATTTTCTCAAGACTTTATGCGCTAAATGAGTGCCACAAGCTAGCACTAAGTAGCCGTCATGGATAACGCCATGGCTGACACCCAGCTAAATCCGACTGATCCTCCTGGCGGAGAACCCACAGGCATCCAAGAACATTCCCAACGATATCTCCTTACCAGACGTGGTCACTCGGGATGTGTTAATCTTTAAGAGGATAAAAAAAAAAATGCAAAAGCAATACCCATTGGGCGGCACCGTACGTACCCCTGAATGAACAATGAAGATGAGAGGACACACGACCACGTTGCCTCTTACACTAATCTTCAGGGCTAATCTCTCTGTGCTCCACATTTGGGAGCGACTGAGTGGCAGTTCCGACAGCCACTGCTTGAATAGAACTGCAATCTGACGTAGCGGGACGGAGCGGATCATCCACCCGCGCCAATCCGAAAGTCCGGCAGCGCAACGACAGGAAAGCCACAAGGTACTCACGTTAAGGCTTCTGTTGTAGTTCCAGATTTTGATGCGCGATATGCCAAAGTCTGAAGAGCGCTCCGTGTTACGGATGATGAAGTAGAGCTGGATGGGAGGGTGGAAGGGGCAGGTCCACATGTGGCGCTCCTTGTTCGTCTAGAAGCCCGCCAGAACACACCCAAATCAGTCAACGGCCGTATATTTTTCGATTTGTGGATTTACAATTTTAAAACCTACCTATAGAACGTCATAATCAATCTCTATGATCAAACTGTTCGCACATGAGGCTGGTAGACCGACCTTCGCCTTGCCATTGACGAGCGCCGCCAGATTCCCGGGGTAGTCGGCGTTCCTGATGTCAAGGTCGTGCGGCGACACGTAAAGCTTCTTGTTGCCGGGCCCGAAAAACTGCAGCTCGGTCAGGCCCACCAGCAACTCGTGGCCCCAGTTGGACAGGAGCTCCATCGTGACGTACACGGCGGGGAGGACGTCGGACGAGCGTCTCGGCTGCTGTGACAACACATGGGGGTCAAGGACTCCTGACTCAGCGTTATTCGAAAAGGAGGTTTTAGAACTCACCGGCGGTTTGGTGCAGTCTGTTTTGACACCCTGAGGTATGCTGAAGGTGGGTGCACTTTCCAGCTCCTCCAAGGCCTTGAGCAGTTTGTGCTGCTCCCTGAAACACAACATGGCAATCTGCTGCGTCCTTCTCTCTCAAATCATCGTCATCGTGCTCAGGAGGGAAAATAAAACACGTTTTGATTCACGTGGTTTCTATAAATAGCACACTTTTATGCTTTCAACCTTCTTTTTCTCCACGGTTTTTCAAGTGGCATGGCATTTAGGAGCTTTACTAGTTAGTATCTTAACTTGGGACTCTGTGGGGCTCCTTGCAAAAATGTACACCCCCCCGCCCCACTAACCTGGATCCCATGAGTGTGATTCTCTGCATGGCCACATTGACACCGCTCTCTTCTTTGTTGCTGCTGTTACGATGCACTAAGCCGTTCATCATTTGCTGCCCTCTGCCCTGGATCAAGTGAAGCGGAATGAGACACACACACACACACACACACACACACACACGCAAAGCTTTTGGGTTAGTCGCCAGCCAAATCTGTCACTGGATTAAAAACATCAACATGCGTAAAGTGACTAGGATACAGTGAGAATGAGTACAAGGTCGTGAACGGGGGTGGGGGTGTGTTTGGGGCGATGCTGACCATGTTGCGAGAGAAAAGATCGGGACTCGTGTTTTCTCTCTGGATGGCCTCACACACCCCACGGGCGACCTCGTCCGGGTCTTGCTCGTCGGTGAAAGCCCTCCTGGCTGTTGAGAGGGGCCTCTCAGCTTGACTTCCTGCCCCTTAAAACATATATTTGGGTTTTACAGTGAAACCTTGAGATATAAATTGAATTTGGTGTGTCAATTTGACTTACTCGGACTCCCCCAGCTGTCTTTCGAAGGCGGCATGTCTAACGTTTTGCTCTTGACCAGCATCGGCTTGACGGGTATGAAGGCGTCACTGTTTTCCTTCCGCTTTGCAGACAATGAACGCTCAAGTTTACGACCTAGGGGAAAAAAAAAGGGGAAGAAAAGAATTTCAGGCTTGGTTGAAAGTCTCCAAAATGTATGGACTTAGTAGCGGTGGCCCGTTTAACTTCAGTTAACAGATTTCAAATTGAATATTCCTAATTCGTCCTGCATGACATCACCATTTGTTGTTGCTCTGATTGGCTGCTGAGAGCAAAACTGCGTGAGGCCCACCTGTAGGTGCCGGTCCAAAGTCCAGGACAATGAGGTTTCCCGGGTCAAAGTGGCGATGTGTGCTGCCGGGCCGAGGATTGGAGGAAGACTTGGAGGAGGACACGGCAAGTCCCAGTTCATCGAGACTCTCGGTGCTTTCGTCGCGCTCGATTTGCTCCTCCACCCACTCCTCGTCGGACTCCTCGCCCGCTGAGCCGCGGCTGCTCCGCCGCATGCTGTTCTCCAGGCTGCGCCTCAAAACCTAAATACAAGGGATTTTGTTTTTCATCAAGTATTCAAGTACAGATGGTCTACTTCAGCATATCTGTACACCGACCTTGACTTCCTCGAGATTGAGAAGCACTTTTTCGCCGTGCTCCTGGCTGGCTTGTCCTGCTTGGTTGTGGGTCCCGGAGGTGAAGGAGCGTGAAAGCGCACAGGTGTCCCTCGGGGAGCAGTGAGCGCGAGGCGAGCGTGGGCTGGAGCTCTGTGCGAGTGGTGTGGATTGGATTTGAAAAAGTGAGGGGGGGTTGGGGGGAAACAACAGAGATGGAGAGCTGCTAAATCGTACAGACAGCTGCAGCTGACACATTGCCCCTCCCCGTAAAAAAAAAAAAAAAATGGTGGACATCATACCTCCATATCTACACTTTCATAAGTCTCAAAATCATCAGGGTAGCATTTTGCTGAGCATATCTTCAAGCTTGGTCCGTTCTCTGCCCGTATTATGACTGTCTTCTCCTGCGTGGACATTGAAAAAAAAAATCAGGGTTGGATTTCAAAACATATGGATCAATAATGCAGATAAATGTCAGGCGTGTACCTGTGTCCATTCTTTCCTCTGGACTTTTCCGGGGGCGGTGCGGCTTCTCTTCTTGTGACCGGGCTCCGAATCTTCACTTAGCTGGTGGGCGCTTCGACAGACATCTGCTGATGAGTCACAGCACGAGAAAGGGAACATGAAGAGCGTGCGGCGCAGATGGAACTCTGCAATTACGCATGCAGATGGTCCGCTGCACATACGAGGGGGCACGGGAAAGCTGCTGCCGGCTATAACTGTCACTATCATTTATTCAGTGTACGCCGGGCACGTGATTGCGCAACGCTAACTGGATGGAAAATGTATAGTCATAAAGACTATTAATGATGATTACATAATATGATAACCTAATCTAAATAATTACTTAAAAACTAGCAGTTGAAAAAAAAAAGAAATGGAACTGTCTGTGCCTAAAATATACTGTATTAAATAATAAAAAAAATCGTAGAATTTGAACATTTAATTCGGCCATTCTGTTGAGTACCACTAGAGGGAGCCCATGTACCACTCGTGCTCATACTGCACGTTAATTATTAATTACTTTAACTCATTAAAACATATTTTATGGAGTCTGTGAACATGCACGTGCCTCTAAAGGGCCAGGTGGGATGGCGTGAGTGGCTCCTTGCGAGCTGTGGCTGACAGCAGCTTCAGCATTAGTGTGTTTACTGCTCTCCCGGTGCTTTGGCGACTGAGGTTCTCCTTTCCCACATGTGAGGGTATTACAGAAATCAGTCACGCCTGTTTTGATATGTTTTTGTTTGAGCAGAAACTACAAACCTGCTGTACATGGAGTCCTCCAAACAGGCGTGGAGGCGCCGGGCTTGTGGTTGGGGTTTTTGTGCTGCTTCTTGCAGGACTCGGCATTGGCTCCGTTGAAGTAAATAGAAAAGCCTTGCTCGAGTCTTTCCAGTTCAATCTCTCTGGAGCATTTGGCTTTGAGGCGGTTCAGGATCCTGTGGAACACAATAGAACTTTCCATACCACCATAATGAAATAAAATGAGGAATGATTTAAAAAAAAAATACTTCTGATGCAAACTTTCTCAAAACAAAGGGCCAATCATTGTTTTTGCAGTGTTAATCAAAAACCGAAAGTCACGGAGGAGTTAAACATCACGGTGAAATTCAATGCGCGTCTCCTTGACACTTCACCTGTTTTTGTGCTGTAACTCGATTAAATATTCATCGGCGTTCTCGTCCGCAGCGGCAGTGAGCTTCCTTCCTTGGCATGCTTCGGTCTCCTTCAAGTGCACACACAATGCAAATATGGCAGGAAGGCTGACATCAGTTGTTGCACACACTTAATAACCATTTTTTTTGCTGCCAAAACCTATTTTAGAATGTTATTGAGAGGAGCAGCCATTTATACACGTGCACCACTATGCAGCATTAGAAGGAAAGAAAATCCCAAGACCCTTACTTGTGATTTACTACAGGCTACTGCATCTGTCAAAGGGCAGGGAGAAGAAGACAAGCCAAGGAAGGAAGAGGAACATAGAACAGTGGTTAAATGCCAGCAGTTCAGACAGCGAGGGAAAGTGTTGCATAAATAAATCTGTGACAGGCTGCGAATTTGCCTCGATGAGACACTGCACCGATCGAACGTGGCCTACCTCGTTTTTATAATCCATAGTGCAGCGGCGGACAGTCGAGAAGATGCTGTGTCCACATAACCTCGTGGTGCGTTTCGGTGCCGTCGGAAAAAGCAAATCGTCCCGCCTAACCTTGGTTGCACCACGAGGGGAGACCTCCACTTCCCCGAGGGTTGCGTTCACCGCATGTTGACATTAATGGAAAGCTGCAGTGGGGAAACCTTTAATTTAGACAATTTATGAAAGGTGACTTTCAGTACGATTACAGAATTTCCGTGTTTCATTGAACACAACTACGATGTGTCATTATATAGACGCCTTTATTATAGGCCTATGTGATGATCACAGTACGTCTTTGTTGGAAGTTTAGACTTAAAAACAATACATTTTGCTGCATGACATTTTACACTTTATAAATACATCCTAAACAAAACCATTCGTTGTTAAAACATCTTTTTCATTGGTTTCCAGGTTGCATCTATTTTCAACCCGAGTCGAGCATTCTTCAGATTTTTTTTCCCGCCCCTGCCTAGCAACAGGACACAAACATCTGCTAAATTGTGATATTAAATGACGTTACGTTGAAACGGACACATCTGGGTAACACGTAACTAGCAAGCTAACTGCCCCTGTCAATAAAAGCGGCACACAGTTGGAAACAGCGACATACACTAAATACACATAGGTTGACAGTACGATTAATTAACCTATAAAAGAACAGGAAGTGTTAAAACTGACACACTCGGCAATGTAAATAAGTTAGCATATCATGCTAATAATGTACTGAGATACTAGCAGCTAGCACTCACCGAATGAAAACCGAACGCCTTCCGGATAAAATTCCTCAACATTTCAGACAAAATGTAGTTATAGGAACAACTTACCGTCGAGGTGATAAAAAAATAAAATACTAGTTGTTAGCTAAGTGTTTTTCCTCGTGCATCCGCTATGTTGTGATGCCCGGTTACCAGGAGGCACTCGACCAATCAGGAGAGACGCATGCGTCAAAGACACGCCCCCAAAAGCCGTCAAATCAAAACACGCCCAGCGTCAGTAGTCAGAAGTTGAACACTGTTTATTAATTAGAAATCAATACAGTTTATATAAACGAAGGGATAGACTGAGGTCTGAAATAAAACCGTTGTGGTCGTAAACTAAACAGATCAGGTTATGGTCTCCCTCTTTCAGTACAATAGCAGACTCATTAACGCCAGAGTATGGAAAGCTGAAAATTGAGCATCCTTGACTTCACCTGGAGGGTTGTTTAAGTTGTGAATTAAAAAAAATAATTTTACTAGTGAGTACATGGTCCTTAATCTGGGGGGAAAATGCTCAAGCAGCTTTCCATACTCTAGTTTATTCATCTACTTTGTGAGGGTCTTTAATTGATTTATTGCGGCTGACAGACAGCATTGCAGTTTAGCGACATTACAGCAACCAGCATGCCATAGTTTTGTGCAATATTAGAACTTTGTGCACTCTTTGCGTGTTTGTGTACAGGCCATCAAATCCGAAGCGCCTGGAGGTAAACAATATTCATCTTTCAAAAGCAACAGAGATCGAGCGAGCGTCGTCTTGACTGGAAACGGACGAGACTCGGGGTAACTTCAGCTCGTTTGGGATTTCAAGTAAAAGCCAGCGTCATTGTGTTTTGACACACTTGGCCGCTTTGTGAAAGGAAACGAACGTTGAGGAGAAATCGGGTGTGGAAAAATGTGGGTCTCTTACCATGGAAGCTGGATTTGCAGTGAGTGAAAACGTCAAAGGAATTCCGTCCGTATAGAAAATGCCCATGGAAAATAATTGTATGTTTGTTTGCCAAAAGTGGCCAAGGCAAGGCAAGTGCAACTAATCTGCCGTCACAGCACTGCAAGATAGAAGCAAATAAAACCCACATTAGACTAATCGGGATGAGCCTTACGTTTCCAAACATTATTTGACATTTCCCTTTTTTTTTTTTTTTCAAATACAAACCACGTCAGCAATCACCAGATTCAAATGACGGTGCCTTGAGATACAAATTAAAAGCAATTCTGTGACCATGCTTGGAAATCAAAATTAGTCAACCTTTGCAGCGGATTAATTCAAATTTGGGTCAGCAAACAGCGCTCAAATTTGACGTTTTTGCTCACGTGCAAGCTAAAAAAAAAAAATCCGAATGTCTGCTCGTGTCTCAAGGCACCGCTGTAATTTCTAAAACAGGAATGAGGGATAAATGTTATAGCTCTTTGCTTTTTTTTGTTTCTGAACAAAGCCTTCAACAGGTGCAAGTAAAAAGGTCACTTTAAAAAAAATGCAAGGGGAAGAAGAGCAATAACTTAAATAGAAGTGCTTGAAATGTCAGTTCACAGAGCCCTTTCCAAAACCTAAAAAAAAAACAAAAAAAAACAGCAAAACTGGAATCCCATCCCAAGAAAACTGCTCAGCTGTGTGATGATACCAACATCCATCCGATGGTTGACTTCCAAGCCCAAGTTTCTCTCGGGTCAGCGGCCCCCCCACGTCTGTGATCCGCGGCCGCCGCCCGTTTCAAGCCTGTCCGCGCTGAGCGGGCACTCGTCCTCGGCGAGCGCGCCGCCCTCTTCGCCCGGCGCCCGTTCCTCCTCTCGTTTCCTGCGCTCCAACTCCCACTCGACAAAAGTGTCGAAGAGGCTGGGCCAGGCCTCGTCCTCGCTGTAGTTGCTCAGGTCGGGCCCGATGGCCTGCGTGAAGTTGAGGAACATGTTCCACGTGTCCCGGGAGATCCCCCGGATGCCCGAGGGGTTCTCGGACAGGAAGTCCAGCCAGTGCTCCAAGATGGAGGGCATGTGCTGGGTGAAAACCAGGCGCCACAGCGCGATGGCGATGTCGCGCTGCAGCGAGCGTTGGCCCTCGTCGGCGTCCAGGCCGAACTGGAAGGTGAAACGGTACAGGTCCTTGAAGTTCTCCTCGCCCTGAGCATCCAGCAGCATGCATGGGAAGCGGGAGCAGATGCCTTCGAGGGTGTCCGCCTGGATGGCCTTGCAGCCCTCCACAAACTCTTTCCTGGTCACACCCGACAGGGAACAATAACTCAGTCAGTCAACACAAGGAACGCAACAAAATGCTTTTTCTACTGAAACAAAGAAACAAACAGAGGAAGTGTTTGGAATCTAAAAGTCTACACACCCCTCTTTAAGTGGAAGCAAAAGCATTTGAAGCATTATAAAGTTCAGGCTGTCTGCTGACTGCCTTTTACGAAATGTCTCTAGCATGAGAATTAAAACTCAAAGGGTAATAAACACAGCCTTGCTGTCCGTTTCCCAGAAATTATGAAATGCACTTCCTTTTGAGCGGTCACTTTAGAAACAGCCATTCGAGTCTGTGATTCATTTTGATGACATTTTTTTCTTCTTGCTTTTACTGTAAAATGTCAATGACTGCATTTGTGAATCACTCTTTGTGCAATTCAAAGAAAATGTACATATTAACTTGCATAAATATCAGTAAACATGTTGATGTGTGTGTTATCTTGAGGATTTGGTTACGCAAGAGCCAAGCTTAAAATCATGACTCAAGCGGAAGGCTATTCTATTCAGATGAAGCCCACGCCGACATTGGCAGGATACATTTCCTGAGTTACCGTAAAACAAAACGCCCCCCCCCTCACCTTGTAAACTTGCACATGGTGGCCGCTTGGAACTTCCAGGCGAGAACCAGCACGCGAAACTCGGCCGGGTCCACGCACAGGTCGTTGCAGAAGCGCTCCATCCCTTCCTCCAAGATGGCGTCCTCTTGCTCGTCCTTGTAGCAGGAGAAGAGCTCCTCAATGTGCTTGACGGAAAGCCCGTCCCCATCTAGACTGTCCTCCTTGCGCGGTTCTCCCATCAAGGCCGAGATAATGGGCGTCTCCACGGAAACCTCCGGGGCCTTGGTGCCATTAGGGAGCTCGCCGCCGGGTTTGCCGCCAGCCTCCTCCTTGTTGGCTCCGGCGCTACCCATGCAGCTGCTTTTCTTGTGCGACTTGGAGCCGCTCTCCTTGTCGCCACTCTTGCTGCCGAGCGAGGACGTCGGGTTCTTGCACTTGGTGATGCACTGGCCCATGTCTTTCTGCCGGCTCGCCCGTCTCTCGATCCTCCTCCACCCTTCAGTCCCCGTCCGAACCGCCTAGACACCTCTGCTCTGGCCCATCTGGATGTCTCAACATGCCCTCAAACCTTCAACGATATCACACAAATATTTCCTACCTCAATATTTTAACTCGAGTACATCAATCCCTCTCGTAATAGCAATACCTGTGCCAAATATACCGCGATCCAGTTCTTGTACTGCCAGTTGTCAAAACCTGAAAGACAAAACAGCATGTTCATGACATCAGCGTGAAAGAAAACAAATGAACACAACGGTTTGATCGTAGCTTACTTACAGACAATCCATCACACTGCATTGGCCACAAATCACAGTCGCTCTCTATGCTTCCCCATCATTGTGACCTTGATGTCCGTGTCAGAAAGACAATCTAATGTCACAAACAAAAACATAAGAACCCATATATACTTTCCAGCTACTCAAAAATCTCATACGCAAGATTATACTAAGCTAATGTTACACAGAGTTTGGTTTTGGAAGCTACACAGATACACTTGCATTGCTCTGGGCATGTACAGACATCTCCCCCTGAGTGCACTGATCACAAGTCCACCCAACACCTTTTTGCCATAAAAAACACTATGATATATTTATTATGATTTAATAATCACCCTCTAAAATCAAAGTTTAACATAATGCAACAGAAAAATAAGTTACATGGTCATTTTCTATTCTCTCTGCAAGTTGTTTTTCCTCAGGCGCTGTTTTTTTTTGTGTAAAAACAGGAACAAAAATAACTTTTGTACTATACTGCTTGTAGATATAAATGTGCATTTATTTAAGAAATTGGGTTTTTTGTTGTGCAGAAATTACCTAGCAACAAAGCGATACAGTTTCAGTTTGCCAGACACAGCGGAACATTTTGAACAGTTTGTGTTTGTAAACAAGCAGTTTGTTAATAATATCAAGTAAAGACGTAAACTATCCAGCGACCAATTTGGGGCCCGAACGATTTCGCCTCGGTAGACTAAAAGTTAGCTATCGGCTAAGCTAAGTCTGTCGATTAAGACAGTGTCACAAACTTACCTTTTCTGAAGTTCCAATGGTGTGGAATCGGATAAACATCCCACCCGTTAGATACCCGTGATAATAAAAACGATAACAAAAAGGCCGATACGACCAGAAAAGAAGTGAAGTCGTGACAAACTCGTCGCGTTAACTCAACATTAGCTCGCCTAGCTAGCAAGCAGCTAAAAAAGAACTTGTAAAATGTAGCCCGCTCGTGAAAAACAGAGCGAAGTTAAACGTTTAACGTTTAAGACGTGTCATTCTATTTGCACGAAAAGTATAGTTGGGACATCGAAGGGAGTTGAGAGACTCCAACGAAATTTACGGTGGACAATTTCTTTGTGCTTCCCCCTTTTGGAGGAGCTTCTTTACGGGCATTTCAATGCATCACTTCCTCCCTGATCCAAGTGGCTGAAACAGCTGATCTTCACCCCAGCGCCAATGACGATTATCCTTTAATTCTGTGAAACGACAACGATCGTAAATATGGAATTACACCCGTAATAAAATAATAAATACAAAACGACTGAATGACATGTTCAGTCGATGGAACATTCAAGAGCGCCTTAAGAGATTATGTTGTGCTGTGGAATCTATCAAATATTATTTTACACTTCGAATCATTGATAAAACGACAAATATTTACTCATATTTCCCCAAAATGTATCAGAAGCAATTAATTTACGTAAACGGATTCTTTAGTGCCCTCAACAGTTTTTTTATGTTTGATAATTGAGGGGCGACCATGACGTCATTACTACGCGACGGCAATTTGAGCCACTCAAACCAGGCAGCTTCACCTTACAAGGAGCACTCAAGATCACTTTTCAAAGGTAATCCTATCATTTATCAGTATTTAATTGTATTCTAAATTCTATTAAATTTAATTGTGAGTGCATCAGAAAAAAAGTGTTAGCGTGTTGTGCTGTATGTTTCTGCGACATCAACAGCGAATTACTCGCTATTGAATAATAAACAAAACTAAAACGTAACTTACAGAAAATAAGCAAAATGTAACATTTCCAAGATTCTACATCAAAAGTAATATACAATAACATGTTTCACAATAACAATGTTTCACAACTCCCATCCACATAAGCGCCTGATGTTATTATTAAACAGTCTTATAGCGACATCTAGTGTAAGTGATTGGATTTGCAGGGTTTAAGGCAGACAGTGTTAAAACCTTTTAATAAATAATTTGATATCAGAGTTGTTACTCTCTGTAAAATTGGAACGTTTAAAAAGAAAATAATGATAAAGAATTACAGTTACATATTTTACACCAAACAAAAATGCCATAAAAAACGTTTTTACTGAAATATTGATGTGTGGTGGACAAGCTTGTTCTGCCTGGCATAGATAGAGGGACAAAAAAGATTTTTAGGACATCTGTCAATAACTCCCATTTTTATGCAGATCCCTGTGACATTTCGTCCCAGTTTGACTCCAAATGACAGCCTCCACTCAGAGGACAGTGTTGTCGCTCTACATGCGGGTGTTTCGCGTTGCACGAACATGGCAAGCCCAAAGCGGAGTGGCAAGTGACACGCTATCTGAGAGAAATTATATCCTTCAGGAGGCACGCACGTTATTCAGACAGAACCAGCAGGTGAGAGCATCCTGTGCGGCGTAGTCGTTGGGACAAATCGCTGATTGTTGTGTTTTGCATCTTTGCAGATTACCGATCAAGAAGCAATAAAGAAATGTATCAATGAATGTGAAGCGAGGATAGAAATCGGTAAAAGGCATATTCACAGTTTGCACGTTTTAGCTTCAATCAGTACTAAAGTACTAATCCACAGTTTTATCTCACAGGCCTACATTACAGAATCCCATATCCAAGAGCTGTAAGTATTTTTTTTTTTTCCCTTCCTTCACTGAACTTGTGATGGATTGTGTTTTCTTTCCACCTCGCAGTCGTACCTGCCCCAAATGGGACTGGCCACTCAGAAGGGGAGGAAGCTGCGAGCACAGCAGCGCCTAAGAAAGCAGGCCAAGCCGATTTATTTAGAGTCACACGAGGAGACCTGACGCTCTACCCGAGCTACCGGAGAACCAAACTCTCGAGGGTGGCGTCACGAGCCCATCTCATGAGGTCCATGTCTTACATGGACCCTGCATTAGTCATGATTAAGACACTTCCAGTCTTTTTGTTATTTTCTTCACTTAACATGGCACATTGTGCTGTATTCACAGTTAATTTATTATTCTGTTTTTCAAAAGAGGACAATTGCAAATGTGTTATTTTATTACTTTTAATAAAGTTCATGTGAGGAACTAAATGCTGAATGACAGCAACTATCAAGAACTGTTTTTATAAATATAAATACCAATATAAATATACACATACATGTAAGACTATTATTTATATTATATTAATTATATTATATTATACAATATTATGCAATATTTATTTTATTTATTTATGTTTATTTTGTATATTTTTTATTTTATTAGACTTTATTATATCGTATTATTTTATAATGGTTTAATCATGTGCTTCAGACTATAACCACGAGAGGGCGACAGCGCAATTCAAAATATCAATTCACCATCAATTTACATGGTTTCGCAGTCCAGTGGCTTACGTGTACGTGTATTTTTGCCCCGCAGCATGGCTCTTAAAAAAATGGGCGCTGAGAAGAACGACGTATTCATATTTATTGTGAAATAAACTAAATCCACCTTGTACGCCAAAGCCCAATTTCCTGTCTGCCCAAATAATATCTTCACCTCCATGAAAATACAACCTACCCAAAATGTTTCTAATGTCATATGATAAATACTGATACACTCAAAGGTGACAAAGGCTAAAGAATCATGCAGGAACTATACAGCGAATATGATAAGGTAATTAGAGACTTTTAAATAGCTAATCCGTCTCCTCCTCATCTTTCTCGGTCAACTTCCCTTAAGGATTTCCATGCAGATCACATTCTTAGTTGGCCCGACTACACTTGAAGTCATCGTTAAATGAATATCAGGTTTGCTTTCACTTTAGTAGCAACATATTAGGCTGTCCCAAATACACTTTTTATTCCCACTGCATATCCCAAATATTTCAAAACAATAAGGCGTCAATAATCCATGATCAAGTGGAAGGTGTGCCGATTATTTAGCATGGTGTCTGTTAGCAGAGGCCCCGAATTAGCTCCTTCCATAATCACTTTCAGTTTTGTAAGGTCAAAGACGACAACACTTCAACGCACGAAAATATTAGCGAGAGTCTTGTGTAAGAGTTATCGGACAAGGAGTGCATAATACGCACCAACCTGGGTGTTGGATCGCAGTGGGCGTCTTCTCCGTAACTTGAAGAAGCCATGAAATATTGAGTAATCCTCCTTTTTGTAAACAAACATATTTGCCGTGTGAGTAAGAAGCAGTTTGTCGTGAGGAACGATTAGCGAATGTCATTTCAAGGAAGATTTGACAAAAAAGTATTTGCTATCTTGTATGCGTCAGTATATGTTGTTGGAATTGATAGATAAAAACAATTCACAAAGAAACTCTGTCTATTATTAAATTCTGTATTTTTTTACAGCTTGACACACAGGGAAGGATTCAGATAGAGGCATTAGTGCAAAGGTGCGATTCAATTAAAGTGATCAAGCACAATCATTTCTTTTATTGCACGAGATGCATGCGAGTTGGATGGAAAACTCATTAAAGCGGGCAGATGAATAATGGAGCAGGGCGTGTTGGGCTTAGCTTCGTTTACATTTCGGTCGGGGCCGGTTTCGGTCGGGGCGGAGAGGAGGGCGAGCGGAATTGCCCGTGTGTGTCAGCAGCACCACGATGTGAAAGTGAGGAGCCTCACTGAAAAGCCTCATTAGGCCAAAATGGAAAAAAGGTTCGGCGGCCAGATAGCGAACTGGCAGGCACAAAATGAAAGATGACCTAATTGAAACAGAACCACGGTGATATAAAATCAAGAGACTGTAAAAGTAAGCCCGTTTTGTGACACAAAATAAAGTATCGAGTAATCGCGGAGGCTGCTGATGTTAACCAACCGATACTACACCGTCGAGTGAGTCCTCCTCGACAGTAGTTGGCGCTATACTCGTACTGGTATCGGTATTGATTATCCCACAAGTCTCATTCCATAATTTTATTTCTTTATTATTGTTTATTTTCTGTATCCACAAAGCAGCTCATCGCAAGCCCCACACACACACACACAGCAGCTCATTTCGATTCATGCGGCCATGCATCTTCCTCCGAGGTGGCAGGGAGGTGTAAATTAATAATCGCAGGTCGGAAAAGTGTGATCATCTCCACATCCTTTAAATGTGCCTTGTTACAAGAGACAAGGCTATAATGTGCTGATCTAATTTTAGCTACCGGGTCTAAAAAGATGTTGGTAATTCACTCGGCACATTAGCATTTCTATGGCAAGGTCGCGGGGCTTTAATTGCTCGTCAAATGACGCCAAGCTTCTTTGCTTTTGGTTTACGTTTGCCCGAGTCAACCTTAATAGCTGCGAGCCGTCACGTCAAATCAGTCTGAAGAACCGTCTGACTGCAGTTCGTCCCTCTCAATAAAGGTCACTCTCAGCGGACACAACATTAGGTACACCTTTTTGAGTTGTCACGAGTCGGCGAGACAGCTCGTGCGGAAGCCAAACAAATTGGTAAGCCCGCAGAGGTCACGGGGATACCGTCCTGAGCTCAAGACTAAAAATAACCTCCAGTCGCTGCTAATTAGCAAAGTAATTTGATTAGATAGCTTGATTGGAACGAAATGGACAGCAGGATTCATGCGAGAAACGGACGGGAGGATTCAGGAGCATACAGCAAGATTTATTTTTTGTCCAGCTAGTATTATATTAACTTCGTTATATTAATTTTCATGCTAATTATGAACTAAGAAACGACAAGTCAAGGTTAGCATAAATAATGGCCGCCAAGTCGAACTGTTCGTTTGACCCACGGGAGCCATCTTTAATTCACCGCCGCAAACGAGGAAGTTCCTCCCGCTGCACTTGGGGACTCTCACTTCCTTCACAGCACAGTGGTCAGCTCAATAAAAGCACTTTGTCCGTCCTCGGGGAGGACGCTTGAGCAAACGCAAAAGTGACGCCTTCGTTTTGCACAAAAACAAAGAAGCAAAGCGGGTTAGAAACGACATTCGTCTGACACAGTTAAGTGAAATTGGTCGATTGTCTCAGTTGGGGGGGCAAAAGTTCCTCGGAGGCCTCAACCGCCATGACTGCTCCAAACTCATCCCAGCTCAAATTATCAATCCCGATTAGCTAAAATGCTCGCCGGCTTCTTCATTAAGTCCACTTGCACAATGGAGAAACCGCTGACGTGGCAAAACTGACATCAAATTCTCCAGTGTCCAATGAAAGAGGGGCAGATGGAGTTACAGGTGAGGACAAAACCTCCGAGGGTGTTCTCAAGTCCTCCGCTTACTGACGAGCGTATTGTCACGTTAATAACATTTAGTGTAACGGAGAAGACGGACTGGGGCGGGGACGCTGTCAATTTGTGAGGTCGGCGCTGACGCGAGCGCTCAACGAGGAGGCTCTTTGGCCTAATGAAAGCGTTCGTCTCCCCTGGTGGATAATGTTGAGACTGCAGATGAGATGAAGTCGGGCAACAGGAGACGATATAAACATGACAAGTGTTTAGTCGGCTGCTACGAGCGGTCGGCGTTCCCACGATGAAAACGACGTTTCGCACAACTACTTCTCACTTCTTTGTCCACACGCCCACAGCAAGAGCTGTTAAAGAGGAAAAAAAAAATAAAGCTTCGAGAAATCTTACAGGGTCACTACTAAACAACGTAAACACATCATCCCCATCCATTATCGGCCATTTTGTTTTTCCGTCGTCTTATGAATGGCTTCTTAACTCCTGCCTCCAAAAAAGCCTGGAGCTGAAGGAGAAAGTGGCATTCGACCATATGCTTGGAGAAAAAGCGCCATATGCGCCACTAGTTAATTCATGTCGTTATTGTTATGATTATTTTCGTAAGCATCTCAACATACCAGAGACACGCTCCAATGTTTTTTTTCGATTCAGCGGTCGGCACTGCGTGACGCTTACATGTGAGGGCCTGTTGTTCCCCAATCTGACAAATGAATGCGTGTTACTGTCGGAATGGAAAAAAATTATATTCATATATATATATAAATAATGAGCGCTGCCGTCGGGGGTAATAAAAGGTCCGCTGCCGGGAAATTTCGGATAAAATTAGCGCTTTGCTGTGCCGAGCCGAGCGGGACGGACAGATGGAAGACGGGCACCCCGGGAGTGGAAACCTGCTACAAATAGTCGCTCGTGCACACGTTCGGCCATGAAAAGTTTCAACGCCCACACGGACAGAAAGTATCCATCTCCGGATCGGGTGGAAGATTTCATCTACATCAAGAACAAGAGGCCCGCTTCACAAGTTTCTCCGCCAGTGTGAGCGCAACCATATCACATTCCTAATCCCTGCTGACAAGATGTCGTGCAAAAAAAAAAAAAAAAAAAGGCAATAAAACAACACCCTTTTGCATACCGAGACAACGAGGCGCTCTCCAGCTGCCGTCACCTTCAAATATAAAAATGTCGGTGACCGGTAGCCCCTCCTCTTTCGCCATTGGTCTGAAAATAGTCCGAATGTGTTATACCTGTAGCCATGGCAGCGACAGTGATTCCCACTTAGCCACCTCCGTGGGAGGCAAAACCTTCTCATTGAGACGCTAGCTTACATAAGCAGGTCCGGACTAGGGGGATGTGAGGACCTTGTGATCTTTCGTTCTCCTCATTCCGGCCCGCCTGACAATACCTGTTGGCGACACAAAGCTTTCAAGGGTCGCTTTGAGCTCCCATTAGTTGATGTCCTCAGCTCGAAACACAATGGGCGGGTGATGATCACACATTGGTAAAATCAGTGGTGGAGAGAAGAAGGGGGGGGCTGAGGGGGGGGGGGGTACACTGATGAATCATTAGTGATAAAACTGAGGCTGAGCCACCATGGCTGGATTTAGAAAGCTCACACTCATTGTCACACTCACTATTTGACTGATGACTTGCCCTCTGAAGCTCCAAGGATGTCACACTTTGGTGGGGTGTGCCATACACGAGGGAATAGGGGATTTTTTTTTTTTGGGTCTCGAAATATTACAAATGGTGACCTGAAACGAAAAGGTGGCGAATAAGCTCTTCTCAAGAAAGGCGAGATAACGAGAGCAGATGGGCTTAGGAAAATCTGTCGTCTTAATTTTATGTGGGAAGTCTTTGTTTAAGGAAAAAAAAAAAATGGACAGGCTTCTATTTACTTTGAGATTCACGTGTGGTCGGACACAACGGAGGGATTGTCAGCCTCCGTTTTCTGAGGGATGCTTCAAGTTGATGTCAACTGGTGGTGCCATGATGGAGGGAGGGGCGGAGGGTAGAGATAGAGAGAAGGAGAAGAGAGAGGTAGGCTGCAAATGGCAGCTCCTGTGACACTTGGGGAAGGCGCGAGGGAGGGGGAGAGAAAGGAGAGAGAGGGAGGCAGTCCAACGAGATCAGATCGCAAAGATTGATAGAGAGAGATGTTCACTTCATAAGCGGTCGGGAACTCTCAGACTCGGCATCACAGAAGTTAACACGTGAAGGATTGAACGGATATAAAAGTCATCTTTTTTTTTTTATGCAACTCGTTTTCTTTCGTGGATTTTCCCGATCCGATCCTCCGCCTTTTTTCCGACCAAGGATGAAGAACCGGAAAGAGAGCCCAAGCCTACTGATGCTCAGGATGATGGAGCGCTTGATTCGGGAAGTGGACTAAAATAAAAAAGATGCTTTCTTTTCATTCTACATGCGGCCTGGCGGACGACTGGTAAAAAGAAAGGTAAGAAATGAAAATGAAGCCTGTTCAATCAGTTTCCATGCAGCAAATAATTCATCCAGCATTTTAGGCACTCATCTCCCAAGTGGACCATTTCGAGTGATTCAATGCAACAAACTTGTGTAACACCTGAGAGCTGAGTGTTTTTTTTTTCATATTTTTCTCGAATGGCATAAACAAAGCAAATGAAGAGCCGAATGCAGCGCGGCCTGATAGCCTCATGACCTCATCCTGCTTTTCATCTCTGCCCACTTTTAGTGGCCGAGGTGGGTTGACATTAAAAAAAAAAATAAAGGATCCAATTTTATTTAAACGAGTATAGTCGGTAAAAAATATTATTTCAAATGATGAGGGGGTCTTGCGTCATCCCATAAATAAAGACCTTTAGAATAAAAAATAAATAAAATTAAATAAAGAGCTCAGGAATGATCATCGAAAGGAGAGTCAGGTGTTGAATCGGCAGACCGGCGACAGGTGCATCTTGCAAAAAAAAAAAAAATCCCTCATACCCGACAACATACAATTCAACAGCTGCTGCAATGACACGAGGTGACTCAGTTCTTGAATAAGCACTTCTCACCAGAACCTCTCTTAGGGGGCCACCTGCGACGAGACCCCGTGGAGGGGCGGAGTCAGACTGAATCTCAAAAACGATTCAATGAGCCACATATATGTGACGACATGTTCAAACGCTGTGGCTTATAATCGAAAAATACCTGCGGGTCACTTGAGAAGACCCTAAAAATCCACCTGACCCGAGCCCGCCTGGGGCTCTTCCTTCAACAATAACCTCGTGGTAGCAGCTCATCTCAGTTTCCTCGCTCGTTGAAGTGCCCTCTCCCTCTCCACTTCATTATCCTCCCGATCGCCGCCATTGTTGTGCTCAGCCAATTATGCGTTCTGTTCATCCTAATCAGCGGTTTCGGCTCTCCTCGCGGAAGCTGCTCTCAAAGCCCCCCGAGAACAGGCTAGGAAGACTCGACAATAATTTATTTTTACAGTCCAGCTCAGGTTGAGAAACACTGAATTGGATTTTAAAGAGCATACCAAGATGCAGGGGTGCAGGTGATCAGTCGAGATGACACAAGTAATTATCTAATGATCCCAAAGACTCCCAGAGGGGTTTTACTTTCATTCAGGCAATAGAGTGGACACCCGACACTGCGACAGAGTGGGGAGGGCTGCTCAGGTCACTCATTGACAAGGCCAAGTCCAGTCGTCATCCAGCATCTTCATCTGGGGGGCACAACCGGACCTGATCCGAGTAGAAGCCCCCCCCTTTGGGAAAGCGGAGATCCGGATTTGGGCAATTTTGGCCCACCGGGCATGTGGGATTTGGGAGTGCACATGAGTGATCCCTTCAGGGCCCAAATCAGGGAGACACAGGCGGTAAAATCTGTTTGTACCCATGGGGGGGCGGATTTTGGTCTCTCGTGGGTAGAAGCCCCTTGACCTGAGGTTGAAAATCCAGCATGACATCATTCCAACACTTTGAATATAATCATTCAGGTCATGAAGAAATGCAACGGGAGGCTGATATAAATGTTACGCATCCTTCCAAAATGATAAATACGCCAAGTTGTACACAATGGGGTCAAGTAGAGTCCCCCCTCAGCCCCGCCCCCTCCCTCCATCCCAGCATGCGGCATCTGCTACTGCGTGTCCACGGAATAAGTGGCACACATAGCGGCCCGTTGGGAGTTAACGTAAGTGTGCACAGTTGGATCGGCTGCAAAGGACAATAAGCAATTGGGGACGGCAAAAAAAAAAAATTGGGATTTGTCACATCTGCACAGAATGCAGCTGATGCACCGTAAAAAAAAAAAAAAAATTGGGGTAAAACAAATGATGAAACAATGTTTCCTTCTAGGGACCGGATTCCACCACAAGCATCCCTCCCAGCTTCCCGCCCGAGTAAAATGCGACGTTCCGAGTGATCGAGCGGCGAGGGGTCTCGAGGACTCCATGGCCGGCCGGTTTGCCCCCATCCCGCAGCCGGACGTGGCGGGAGTATGAGCGTGGGCAGGATCAACCGCTACAGCATCGTGTCCTCGGAGGAGGAGGGCCTCCGTCTCACGACCATGCACGGCATGAACGGTTTTGGCAACGGCAAGATCCACACGCGCCGCAAATGCCGCAGCCGCTTCGTTAAAAAAAACGGCCAGTGCAATGTGCAGTTTGCCAACATGGACGAAAAGTCGCAGCGCTACCTGGCGGACATCTTCACCACCTGCGTGGACATTCGCTGGCGGTGGATGCTGGTGGTCTTCACGCTGGTCTTTGTCTTATCTTGGCTTGCTTTCGGCTTGGCCTTCTGGGTTATCGCTTTGCTCCACGGGGATCTGGATAACCCAGCTGGAGACGACAACTTCACCCCGTGCGTCCTGCAAGTCAACGGATTCGTGGCCGCCTTCCTCTTCTCCATCGAAACGCAGTCCACTATCGGCTACGGCTACCGCTGCGTCACCGAGGAATGCCCGGTGGCCGTCTTCATGGTGGTGTTCCAGTCCATAGTGGGTTGCATCATCGACTGCTTCATGATCGGCGCCATCATGGCCAAGATGGCCAGGCCCAAGAAGCGAGCGCAGACGCTCTTGTTCAGCCACAACGCCGTCATTGCCATGCGGGATGGAAAACTGTGTCTCATGTGGCGGGTGGGGAACCTCCGCAAGAGCCACATTGTGGAGGCCCACGTCAGGGCGCAGCTCATCAAGCCTCGCATCACCGACGAAGGAGAATACATCCCCCTGGACCAGATCGACATCGACGTGGGCTTCGACAAAGGCCTGGACAGGATCTTCTTGGTTTCCCCCATCACCATCCTCCACGAGATCGACGAGACCAGCCCCCTTTTTGGGATCAGCAAACAAGACCTGGAGACGTCTGACTTTGAGGTTGTGGTGATCTTGGAGGGCATGGTGGAAGCCACGGCCATGACCGCTCAAGCGCGCAGTTCCTACGTAGCCTCCGAGATCCTTTGGGGACACAGGTTTGAGCCCGTCTTGTTTGAAGAGAAGAACCTCTACAAGGTGGATTACGCTCACTTCCACAAAACCTACGAGGTGCCGTCCACCCCCCGATGCAGTGCCAAGGAAATGTTGGAGAGCAAATTTCTCGTTCCCACTTCCAACTCCTTCTGCTATGAAAACGAGCTGGCTTTTCTCAACCGGGAAGAGGAGGAAGAGGAGGAGGAGGATCTCGGCGGCGGCAATATGGCCCTGGCAAACCTCAGTCCGGACCGGAACAGCCGGCACGAGTTCGAACGCTTACAAGCCGCCAGGACTCTGGATCAAAGGTCTTATCGGAGAGAATCGGAAATATAACCGATGCGGAACGATGCAACGTGCCATAGGAAACTCTTGAAAGAGAAAAATGGACGTATTATAAAAAGTATGCAGCTTAAGAAATGGCGGCGAGGAATGAGCACAATCATGGAAACGTCTTCTTCCTTTGTGGAAACTTGAATCTTTTTTTTTTTTTTTTTCACGCGGTCACTTTGAGTGTGTAAACAAAACTAATGAGCTATATAACCAATTGTTGGATTGAAGGTGTAAATACATTTCTTAGTTATGGTCTAGTTTGTGTGCTGTCTCAAAGTTAGGAAAGTAGAATACATTCCATCAACTTTTTTGCTTCTATTCGTATTGCTTGCATCATTTATCAAATTGAAGATGCAGCTGTGATTTGAAGAAGGCGACATTTCAAAATAAGCACCTTAATATGTCATTTTTCACTTTCAGACTTTTCCCCTTATTTCCTATTTTTTATTTGATTCTAGAAGTTTCAAAACAACCTTAACTATAACAACCCCACCACCTACTTTTTTTCATGATGTATTTCCTCCTCAAAAATTAATCTATGCATATTATTCATAACAGCAGGAGGAAAAATAAAACCCTATTAAATAATTGATTATATTAAAAAATATTGAATTTTATTGGACTAAATCTTGGGTAGAAGCAATAAACACAGAAGCACACCTTTGATTTTGTTTCCTCGCGGCTTTTTAAAAAAAAATAGTGCACAGTTTCCAGAGCCAGTATGCTGCTATGTTTTCACGATAAATAAAAATGTTGTAGTGTCCAATTTAGGCCACAAGAGGGCAGTACAAGACTAGATTACTGTACATTCCTTTTCTTTGACATACGTACTTCCAACAGCGAAATAATGCTCGAACACAATGCAAAGAAAAGAAAATATATCTGACATTAGATTAGAAAGTACTTTTGAGTGTCGGGCAATAATATGAAAAGTCTTTTTATAAGAATATATTTGATATATCTAAGGAACTGAAAGCTCAGGAAAGGACCTTGAAAAATTGGTCGCGTCGGTTTAGAATGTTTTTATTTCTTGTCAGCCCTTCCATTGATCAAGTGATGATTTTCTTTGTAAAATGTAAAATTATGACACCATTTTTTTCTGAGAATAAGCACACATTGCCTTCTGGGAAGGATTTAAATGCTTTGTCTCGACACCTTATCAACAAAGAATGGCCGAAATGTGGATTTGATGTATTTTATCATTTTTCTTTGATAGTTGAATTTAAATTTCACACATTTTCAAATGATATATTTCTCTTAAAGGGATGATTGGAAAATAACTTTGACCTCTGTAGAAGTCTTCCTATGCCCAGTAAATTGCATACCGGGCTTTTGATTTTCATTCAGTCACATAAATCCAATAAAATAAAGTGGGGGAAAAAAATGTGTTTGCTGTTTGCGTGTTTATTCTTTTGCAACTAATTCAACGGCCAACGTGGTTGCTAAGGTGATACATCACCATGAAGGGTGCTTTAAGATTGATGTCAACACAGCCAAATGATTCCATGGTCTCAGGCCAATTATTCAAGAAGGCTCATCAATTAATCACGATGACACACAAGCAACCCCGCTAGGCAAAGCTGAACTCAACAAGAGGATTCGACAGATCAATGGGTCGTCGTATCCATTTTTTTTTTTTTTTTTTGCAGAGGCCACGTTAAAGCCCTCTACTAAGTTTCATTATGTAACACTTCAGGAAAACGACGAATGAAGCTTCTGTCCGGATTAATGGTGTTAATGATAGATTCTCAGATCACTGTTGAGGAAAACGAGATGACTTTTAATAGCCGCTGTGTGATATGAAAGCGGTGTAGCGTCCACAATAATTCCACACACAGAGAGGTTCCGGACAATCAAGGGCATGTTGAGATAAACTACCCAGAAATTGAGATACAGATGGATATGGATGGCTTTTTCACAGATGTTATGAAAGTCAATTGTGGAAAAAAATACAAATTAAGGCCACTTGTTTGGATTACCTTCCATAAAGATGATCCTCATCTGGGCCAAATATAAAAGATGGATTCTAACAATTGAGTTTCTTCTTCAGAGTTTCTGAATGTGTGCTTGCTTTAAAGGTAGCAGTGCATCTTATACTGTAGGACTCAAAACACCACTAAAATGTGCAAGCAAATACAAAATGTGAAGCTTTTAGAATTACAGATTGCTGCTGCAGCACATATTGGCCATAAGATTTTCTCCCCCCCTCCTTCATATAGTCAAAGCAATAAAGAATCTATTTTAATTCATATCATAACAATTACTGTATTTGTGCTGACGCAAGCTTCAATCAACAAAAGTGCATCAGTCCAAAGCGTGAGAATGGACACGGAGATGGCACAACAGGTTCTTCTGTCAACACCCCTCTCAATTTCATCTCCCAGTGGAAGGAAAAGAGATAAGACATCTCTAAACAGTGCATCAGCTTGCCATGGCCTACCTGCCTTCACCGTGCCAGGACACAGGGGTCCATCTCCTGCCAGCAGGACGTCTCCAGTGTCAGGCAGAATAGACGCCTTTGTTGCCTCCATGGGATATCCAAGTTCTTCAAAAAGTGTCTCTGGTTTGAATAGGGTACAAAACAATGATGAGAAGAGAAGGTGACTGTTTCTTCCAAAACAACTTTTTCAAATACTACTTGTAGAAGTAGACACAACTGACATCAATCCTGTAATTGCATAAGAAGCTTCTTTGAGTAAAAAAAAAAAAAAAATCGAAATATGACTGCGTTTCCTCAATGCTTTATTGTTACCCATGTTTTTGCCAAATTTCCCAATTTCGTGGTAAAGGGCGACACTCAGCGGTCAAATGTATGAACTGTTTTGTTACTATTATCTTCAATTTAGCCAATCAGCGTAGAGGATATTGTTATCCTCTTCGACCAATGAGCGCTTGCATTACTAAAAGCAAAATGGCGTCGATCGCGCTCTATTTTTGAGTATTATTGACGCCGAGAGTTAAAAACAGATAAATGTTACGAATTTGAAAACATATCACTCAAGGTAAGGAACACATTTCGAATGAGTAATCTCGCATTATATTTATCACGTTATTATACCTCAAGAAGTTAATGAATGCAGCGAGGGATGCGCAAGCGTCCATTCAGACACAAGCTCTATTATTGTGGTTGTTGTCTCCAACTTGTTTTAGCTTTTTTCTCCTCGCCAGAATGAAGGTGGTCAACCTGAAGCAAGCCATCTTACAGGCTTGGAAGGAACGCTGGAGTGACTACCAATGGGCTATAAATATCAAGAAGAACTTTCCAAAAGGAGCAACATGGGAGTATCTCAACCTCGCAGGTTGGAACAATCATTGCTATTTACGACTGCCATTAAACATTGTGAGCATTGTATTCTTCTTTGTGTATCTTCTAGAGACATTAATGGAGCAGGCGTTGATTGGTCCATCTCCTAACCCACTTATTTTGTCCTACCTCAAATACGCCATAAGTTCACAGGTAGCTGATAAACTCTTGAAAAAGATATTGTAAATTTGCAATCTTCTGATTGTCTTCTCTCTGTCTTTAGATGGTGTCTTATTCAAGTGTGCTCATGGCCATTAGCAAGGTAAGAACCACAAGAGCCATTATCAAGTTCGTTTAAAAAAAAAATCATTGTTAAATGTGTCTCTCTTGTCATAGTTTGATGATTTTTCTCGGGATCTGTGCGTCAAGTCTCTCCTGGAGATCATGGACATGTTCTGCAATCGCCTCACGTGAGTCACTGTGATCTGAAAAGAAAAAGAAAAATTGACGTTCACTCGGTTCCCCTTTCTACGTCGTGTGGGACTCTGAAGCTGTCACGGGAAAGCGGAGGAATGCATCGGGCTGTGTCGCGCCCTCCTCGGGGTGGCCGTGTGGCTGCTGCAGGGCTGCGCCTACTATTGCGAGAAGCTGAGGGAGCCGGGTCCGTTGAGCGCCCCCGAGGGCTGTCTGTCCGAGTGCCGTGAGAGGCTACACAAACTCATGAGCAGCACCAAGAACCGAGCCCTGGTGCACATCGCCCGTCTGGAAGACCAAGGTGTCCCAATTTCGGGAGACTCTTAACCAATTTGTCACCTTGCTGCTCATGTGATGCTGATGTTTTGCTGTTCTGATTTCTTGGCGAGGTTCCTGGAGTAATGTCGAGCAAGCCATTCTTAAAGTGAGCGACGGGCTCAGCTGTATATCGAACCCAACGCTGAGGACGCAATTGGAGGAAAGCTTGTCGTTGGTGAAAGGGTACGCCTCGCTTCCTTTTTTCCTTCCTTTGTAAATGTCAACACAAAGCTCTTCGAGCTTCTCTTGACGGACGACTTTATCTTCAGCATCCCGCAAATGCTGTCCGTGCAGTGCGACCCGCTGCTCCACGCCTCCTTCCCATCCATCCACGCCTTCATCATGCTGGAAGGGACCATGAATTTAACGGGGGAGACGCAGCCCATGGTTGAGCAATTGATGATGATCAAGAGAATGCAGGTAAGAACATTTTTCAGCTGAAAAAAAAACTATTTCATAACAACTTTGATCAAATCTGTCCTCGGCAGAAAATCCCAAGTCCGTTCTTTGTGTTGGAGATCTGGAAGGCTTGTTTCACCGGACTTATCGAGTCACCAGAGGGCACCGAGGAGCTCAAATGGACCGCTTTCACCTTCCTCAAGGTGAACGCTTGACTCATTTGATGGCAAGATGAGGTCCTCTAAATAAATCAGTCTCTTCTTTCTCCATCTCTAGATTCCACAAGTTCTGCTTCGGCTGAAGAAATACCCCCAGGGTGACAAAGGACAGGTGAACGCTCTTTGGACGCTCTCCTTTTTAGAAGCTGTAAGATCTGACATTTATTTTCGCAGGACTTTACGGAGGATGTGAACGTGGCCTTTCAGTACCTACTCAAACTGACGCCACTGTTGGACAAAGCGGATCAACGATGCAAGTGAGTGTGCCACCTTCCCGTCCCGACGATGGAAAGAAGTTGTGATCCTAAACACCAAATCATTTTCCTCTTAGCTGCGACTGCTTGGGCATGTTGCTCCAGGAGTGCAACAAGCTCGGCCTCCTGTCCGACGCCAACACGGAAGTTCTCACAGCCAAACGGTACACTGTCCTCTTGTCCTAACCTTGATCTTTATATTGCAAAGTATTAATGTGCTATCACCCCCCCTCCCTCTTGTTTTCCTTTCCTACCTCGAACCTGTCGCCCAATCCGCCGCCCCCACTCCTCTGCAACTTTGATTCAGGACCGAGGACAGGAAGTTCTGCCCAAAACTGAAAACGGCAGAGAATGCAAACATCCAACCCAACCCGGGCCTCATCCTCCGAGCTGAGCCCACCGTGACAAATATTCTCAAGGTAAAGCGGGTTTTTCAATTTTTTTTTATTATGAATAGTGTACATAGTGCACATAATTAGCGTTTATATTTTGTGTTATTTCCGTTTGGCCCATTAGACGGTGGACGCCGACCACTCCAAATCTCCCGAGGGCCTTCTGGGTGTCCTCGGCCACATGTTGTCGGGCAAGAGCTTGGATCTTCTCCTGGCCGCCGCAGCAGCCACGGGGAAACTCAAGTCCTTCGCACGGAAATTTATCAAGTGAGTAACACGCGCCGGTCACTTGATTAGGTACATCTTGTTGCTTGTAAATTGTGCACAAAAGTGACGGTGTTTTTGTTGACAGGCTGAATGAGTTTCCCAAGCACATCAGTGGCGAAGGATGTGAGTACAATTACGATTAACTTTTTTTATGCGTTGGGTCCTAAAAACCTTTTCCTATCCTTCCGCAGCCAAGTCGGCATCCGTTCGGGCCCTGCTCTTCGACATCTCCTTCCTGATGCTTTGCCACGTGGTGCAGACGTACGGCTCTGAGGTCAGCACTTGTACATATGTTTTCAGTGCACAGCCACAAGATGGCGCCACAGGCGTTTTATTTCGCAAAGCTAGATCTGCTTTTGCGTCGTCTCCTTCCAACAGGTGGTCCTGTCCGACCCCAGTCCCTCAGGGGAGACACCCTTTTTTGAAACATGGCTGCAAACGTGTATGCCCGAAGAAGGGAAGATTCTGAACCCGGACCACCCGTGCTTCAGGCCCGAGCCGGGCAAAGTAGAGAGTCTGGTGACCCTGCTCAACAACTCCTCTGAGATGAAGCTTGTGTGGGTTGCAAAACTAATTTCCGGGTTAGATAGATTGCATAACAGCAAAGTCCCTTTTTTAACCCGGGCGCACGGTTGCTGAGGAAACGTTGTACTTTTTTTATTTCACATGGCTCACCCTCTAAATTTCTCTGCCTACAGTCAAGTCAAATGGCACGAAATCTGCCTCAGCACCCCGGCGGCCATTTTGGAAGTTTTGAACGCCTGGGAGAACGGCGTGCTGTCGGTGGAGGCCGTGCAGGTTTGTCCCGACTTTTTCTCTTCAGCAGGTCACACAAGTAAGCACGATGTTCTTCGGAAAGTGAGTAGTGACTGTGTGGTAAGCGTGACATCACCCAGGGTTGTCTAATTAGTGTCTCCGTTTCCTTCTTCCATTGAAGTTTTGCTATGACTCAGAGCGGATGCGCACTCTCTTCCATTCACTTGCACCTTCCTCTTTTTGACACCACTACCTCCTTTGATTGCAGAAGATCACTGACAACATTAAGGGCAAAGTTTGCAGCATGGCGATCTGCGCCGTGGCGTGGCTGGTGGCCCACGTCAGGATGCTGGGGCGGGACGAAAGAGAAAAGCCTCAGACCATGATACGGCAGCTCGTCACTCCGCTCTATGGCGAGAACACGTTGCAGTTTTACAGCGAACGGTAGAAACACATTCCTCCATCAGTATTAAAAACACAAGTCTTAATCAAATCATATTTCGCAATTGAAATGAATGGAAGGGCCATTAATGTGTTCCAGCAAAAATACCCAAATAAAATATCAACAAAAAAGGTAAAGAATGAAAATGTTCTTGACCTTCTCCTGTTGTGCTCCCCCCAGCGTGATAATAATGAGCTCCATCATGGAGCACATGTGTGCCGACGTCTTCCAGCAAACGGCGGCCATGCTGCGGCCCCCCATGGAGGGCCAGGAGCCCATACCCTACCGCAACCTGCTGCCGGCCAAGGAGCCCATCCGGGCCGCCCTCACCAAGCAGTTCCAGGCGGTGCTGCGCAAAGGCTGGGTGGACAGTCGAGCGCTGCACCTGTTCCAGAGTCTGCTCAACATGGGCGGTGTCTTTTGGTTCACCAATAATTTGGTCAAGGTAGGTGAGCCAATCCAGAACTTTCACCATGCCTAAAAATAGCCAGCGGTCATATTGATATGTGTCATCTAATTTTAGGAGCTGCTCAAGGAAACCCGCCAGGAGTGGGCCCATCGAGTGGTGGAGTTGCTTTACAGCATCTTCTGTCTGGACAGTCAGCAAATCACCCTGACCTTGCTGGGCACCATCGTGCCCAACCTGCTCACCGACTCTGCCCACTGGCACAGCCTGGTGGACCCGCCTGGCAAAGCTCTGGCCAAGTAAGACAACCATTTGTCGTTTTTCTTTTTTTTTTTTTGGTTTTGAAGCTCAGTCCCGATGCTTCCTCAGGTTGTCCGTGTGGTGCGCGCTCAGCTCCTACTCGTCCAACCATAAAGGTTCCTCCTCGGCTCATCAACGTAGAAGACAGCGAGAAGATATCGAGGTGAAGCGGGGAGTGGATGAGTCACGCCTTGTTACCGTCACGTATGTTGTGTGTCAATTACGGGGATTTTGGGGGTTTGCAGGATTACAGCAACCTCTTTCCTTTGGACGACACGCAACCCTCCAAGCTCATGCGTCTTCTCAGCTCCAATGAGGATGAGCCTGTCGCACTTTCCAGTCCAGGTTAGTAGCCAGCCATTTTGTCTAGTTCTTTCCATTTCGTGGAATTAGAGTAATTCACGCGAAATAAAAACTATCCCAAACCGAGTCACTCGTAGTGAAATTTTCTCAATGAGAAACCGAAACGTGTCTCATGAGGTTATTTTAGGAATTTCAGTCTACAGCGGACGTCTTGTGTAACGATGACATTGTGACAGCCGCAACACGCTGGTACTTCCTGGTCTCAAGGTTTCCTTTTTGGATGTATTTTGTGCACAGGAGATCGATCTATGAGCAGCTCCCTCTCCGCCTCCCAGCTCCACACTGTCAACATGAGAGAGCCGCTCAATCGCGTGCTGGGTGAGAAGATCTCATGTCAAAAATATAAACGCAGACAATTATGTAACTTTATGAGAATTTATGAGCTCCGTTTCCCTTTCCTCAGCCAACCTTTTCCTCCTCATTTCCTCCATCCTGGGCTCCAAAATGGCCGGGCCTCACACCCAGTTCGTGCATAGTTTCATGGAGGAATGCGTGGAGTGTCTGGAGCAGGGAAATCGGGGAAGCATCCTGCAGTTCATGCCCTTTACAATGGTGAGTCAGGTCAGACAAGTAGTGGACGGGGAGGGAGTTGCAGGGCGGGAACAAACCTTACTGGAAAATAGCTTATTCTTGAAAAATGAGGTTGACTCGACAGATGTTCGGAATTCCTTTGTGGTTTGTTGCATGAGTTCATTTCTCTCTCTCTCACCCCCTCCCCCTATTTTTCTGTTCCTACAGGTCTCTGAACTTGTGAAGCTTCCCGCTCTGGCCAAACCCAAAGTGGTCCTGGCCGTCACCGACTTGAGTCTGCCGCTAGGGAGGAGAGTGGCGGCCAAAGCCATCGCTGCCTTGTGACAGTAAAACGACAAAACTACCATTTTAGCGTCATCCTGAAGTTGTACTCAAAAGCAGGCCGACTAATCAAGTATTTACAATTTCGCCCATTTTTGTGTTTCGAAATGTTTGCTACTAACTTGTCAAGACATAAAAAAAAAAATAGATCCTCCTCTCTTTCCTGTCCGTTATTTAACGTTTACATCATCCCGCAGTCAGGTGCAGGGTCACATGTTTAGCGGAGTCATCACATGACTCTGAGGGAGCCTTTTCATCATCCCCTCGAGTGACGCTCGCGGTCAACACCAGTCATCCAAACGCTTACAACACTTCCTGTCGGAAAGCCGCAAGAGCCGTAAGGCACGAACATCCTTCCCCGTTGCTCCCGCTGATTCACTCAATTTACTATCTTGTTGTCCAACATCCCTTTTCAAAACAACAGAGTCAAGAGGCAGAAATTAAGAAAAGGATTTATTGAAGGACAGGTTATAAATATTATAAGCATTCATACAAAAATATTCCATAAATAATGTATAAATAATAGATAAATAATATATTGAATTGTTTTAGCAAATAAAAAAATAAATGCCTCAACACTTTAATAAATACTTAGAAAAATAATAATAAAGATTATTTCAGATTTGTCAGCAGATCGCTGTCCGTTTCCTCCTGCTGGCTCGGCTGGCTGTTGTCCAGACCCCTGAGGAAGCGATGGACATCCTGGCCCAGCGACTGGAGCTGCACCAACGTCAGGTGGGCGGCCACCTGCACCTCAAAGTCACCGTGCAGGCGCAAGGTCACGGGGCTCGGGGTTGTCTGCAGGACGTAATCTGTCTGGAGAGCTTGCAACATCTGCAGCGAGACACGTTGGGAAGACATCATCAAAGATGGCAAACTGAAAATTTGTCAATGGCTGGATCTCAACGTGAGGCCTCCATGTGAATGTTTTACCTTGCTAATTTGAACGGCGAGATCTCGGACTGTATTCATGAGGTCGGTCGCTCTCTGCTTGTTTTCTAGCTGAGGTGAGATGGAGCTCAGCAAGGCCTGGTGCTGCTGCAGGCCCTCGTGCATAAGTATCAGACTGCTCTCCTGAATCAGGCAAATGGAATGATGTTTAATTCTAATACTTTTTTGTAATAAGCACAATGATATAGAACACCAAGGGGAAAAAAATGCTCTCCTACCAAGGGAACTTTTTCCGAAGTAATTTTGATCACAGGAGCAGTTGGGAAATTGATGTTGGACGCCATTGTGCCGAGCTTGACGTTTTCGGAAGAATTCAACTTCAGAGTCTGAGGTGAGGAAACAAGTACAGACATGTTACGACAAGATTTTACTCACATTCAGTGGCCATTTTTATTTTTGAGATATGAAGTTTCATTGAAAAAAGGTTCTGTTATATTAATTTACTATATCTTAGAATACAATTTTCTAAACTATCGGTTGCCTCCATCAGTTAATTTTTTTTACAGGGTTTATCCTCATATTTTAAAAAGTTCCGTTATTTCAGTCCTTCAATTCAAGACGTGAAATTCAAATATAGAGAGAAAAAAAATACTTGTGAGGAGTCTAATTGAGTAGAAGGAATATTAAAAAAAATACTCAATATTTTATCTTTTGAGGGAAATGACAGGGATGAATCCGACGATTTAACAGAGCTCGATTATTAATGCCTAGTCGCGTTACAGTTTACAATCCAATTAGATCCGCAACCTGCTAACATTCTCATAATAAAGATAGCAGCGAGGAAAAGACGAAGAGTTTCTCACCTCGTCGTGGATGCTCGATCTGTACGCGTCAGGAATGGCAAGCAGGATCTTTTCGGTTAAAGTCCGGCTCCTCCGGACAAGCGCTTGGAATTGCGCCCCGTCAACAAGTGCGCACATGTCTGCGCAAACCTCCGGTAGAGGCGCGGCGCCGGCAATCCTGGCCATGTGGAAGAGAGCGAAAACTGCAGGAAGATAACCAAAATGTTGAGATTAACAAGGTGGAAGTCAAAAGACGTGCAGCGAAAGGCTGGAGCTGTCTTTTTCTGTTCTGCCTTCCTCCAGGCCAAAGTAGCTGCCCACTCCTAGATCGCGTAAGGGACATCTCATTTGAAACCGCATGTCAAATAAAATAAAAAAAATAATGAAATCAAAGCACACCTATATAAAACATTCCCCTTTTTTAAAAAAAGTCCGAATGACTGAAAATTTAAAATCTTAAAACACTTTGTGACCAGAAAGGGATGGCAGCGTTTTAGCCACATGACGTCATTACTCACCAATCAGGATGTCCATGGCTTCAACTGGGGGAATGTTTTTGGAGAAGTGACCTGAAGTCTCCACACTTCATTGATTAAGAACACTCAATGTCATTCGTAACGTGTATATATATGAGTGGCAAACTGGAGATTTCCTGGGCTTTCCCAATACTCGCCTCGGAGGAGCGTGTCATTGTCAGTGATTGCAGAGTTCCTTTTAAATTTGTAAGAAAAGGCCAATTTTAGAAACAGATGAGCAATATTGATATTTGGGTCACAGGGTCATTGTTCATTGTGGTCACCAAATTACCAACTTTAGCGGTGAGAAATAACAAAATACTTTTTACCTAAGTTTTTTTTCCCTTCCAGGTATCACTTGAGTATTTATTTTTTCAGCATTTTTTTACTTTAATTCCTTATATATGAAATCATTCCTTTCTACTCCTTAGTGAAATGTCAATATAGAGATTGAGATTTAAAACAGTATGTTCAATTTCATCCATTAGTCCTTCTATTTATTAGGTTGTACTGGAGCCAATCCCAGCTCATTGTAGGTGAAAAAAATAAAATAACAGAATGTCATGGGGTAGTGGGCTGATTTTGGGGGGTAGTTAGATAACTAGATGTGTAGTGGGCCACTCAAGTGATACTCAAAGCCTGCATTAAAATAAAAAACTAATAGACCTGACCAGTGCGCCCTCTTGTGGAGAGATTTATACTGCAGGCTAAACCTGAGCTGTTATGCAAATGTTTTTAATGTATGACAGCTTTTCACATCACTGTAAAATATGAATAATCCATAGTTTTAAGTTTCAATGACGTGAAACTGGATTATTTCCTGCCTCTTTGCACACAGGGTGGTAAATTTATACATGCCTGAATTAATCCTCTCCATGTCACAAAGGTGGCTAGAAGCAATTTCCCCCTGCAACCCAATCCCCAAAGAGGGTGGCGCTCCCCCATTATTTGACGTGTCACCTTATCACCGCCACTCGTGTGCACGCCATCACCCCCCAGGTGTAACAGTCACGCCGCTGCGCTAAGCTAGCATGCAACTCGAGCCTAAGGGGCAAATTTTAAATGAACCTCTACCCGGTGACATTTACGTCAAGTCTTACGACAATACTCTCATTGGGCTCCAGCTCACCTTTGACCCTGTTAGAGTAAAACCAAACATTTTGTTACATCCTTCCAGACATTGTGATGAAAAGTTATTATGTATTCTGTGCACAGACGAGCCTGGCTGCAGACGACAGCGTACGAAAACAATTCCATTCCGGAATGTGGGCAAAACAAGGTAAGATGAAGAATTGCTGCATAATTCCTCCTTTTGTGCAAATATAGTTAAGGCCCGGCTGTCAATCAATATTAGCATTTTTATTATGTTAAGCAAGTACAGTGTTTCTCTCCTGTTTGTTTTGAAATCATGCACTCCTTCGCAAACACAACTACAAAACACTTCCAGGCATCTTTTTAATGACAATATACGGATGTTGTAAAAGGGTTTGACCCAAACAAAACATGCCCCCCCCCCTCGTGAAGCATCCGAGCGCTTAAAGTGCTAAAGGGTCGCCGAGAGATGAATAATTCATGTGGGGTGCTTTGCCTCCGCTTGATTTTTCATGCAAAGAAATGTATTAGCGACAATTAGCGCAGCTAGCGCGGCTTATTAAACTTGAAAGTAAAGGCGGCTCCATCTTGATGGGCATACTGGCGTGCGTGCTACCCGGAGGCTCATCTTTTGAAATCTTGAGTACAGAGCAGTGATGAAATTCTCATTAAAGTCTCATCATGCGTAAGTGATGTTTTATTTTCCCCTCAGTGTCCGTGCGAGTTTTCTGTTTTGTTCACAGCAATTCCAGGCCCACCAAATCGTCGCCATGTTAGAAAATAGATCTGCCGAAAAAGTCGGGAAACATGGAGAGGCTAAACGACAGTACTGATGGTTGAAGACTCCTCCGACTTTGCTTGCCTGCTTGGCAGCGACTTGAGATACTCCAAATGTCTGCGGGCGTCCTCCTGGTTGGCCCTGACGTAGTAGACCAGATAAGAGATGACCATGGTGAACCAGCCAAACATGACCACCAGCATGGCCACGTCTGTAGTCCTCTTCATCACCACACACAAGTCAACGTCCGGCTCCAGGAGGAAGGCCAGACCCTGCACGCTCATTTCCTCCGGGTCCGAGGTCTGGCACACGATACCGGTGAGCGACACGGGCTCCAGGTCCACGCGGGGCATGGCCATCTGGAGGTTGCAGTCGCAATGCCAGGGGTTGTTGGTTAAATTCGCCCGAGCCCGGAGGCCTTCAAAGGAGTCAGCGTCGAAATGGGCTAACTTGTTAGCGGAAAGGTCAAGGAACTGCAACGAGGAGCTCAAGCCTCGGAAGGCGCCCGGCTGCAGGTGGCTAATGTCATTATGCGAGAGGTCCAGTTCCACCAGGTGGGACAACCCGGCGAAGGCGTTGGCCGGGATTGAGGTCAAGAGGTTAAAGTCCAAGTAGACTCGTCGCGTGTCGTTGGGGATGTCCCGCGGGATCTCGGTCAGCCGCTGATTGCTGCAGCGTACCGTCTTGCCGCCGCCGTCGCTCTCGGAGCAGTAGCAGTGTTTGGAGCAGCTGGTGGCGGCGTGGTGGAAGCAGAAGGTCATGAGTACCAGGCTGTGCAGCAGCAAGCACATGACCATGCAGTCGGCCGCCATGGGCGTCTTGTCGCATCAATCGCCGCCGAGCCTAAAGGCGGGCGCCGAACAAAACAACACGTCAGCAGTGGCGCCTGAGTTGAAGTGATTGGTACTGCTACTGTAGTCTGGATTTGTGAAGTGTCAGTTGAGAAGAAGAAAAGAGTCATTCCAGTCGTTCATTGAAAAGTACCGCGGAGTGGAGAGATGTGTTCTATTTAATTGTTTTCACGGAAAATAATCTCATTTGAAACCCAAGACTGTTTGGCTTCCCGAAACTAGGTCAATCCGAGTCGACAAAGGTGGCGTTCACGAGCTCCGCTGGGACGTCGTGCATCTCGATTGATGCGTCGCAGCGGCGAAACATCTGTACCCGTATTGCTTTTCCTGGCAAGATGACGGATCAAACGGTCCTTTCTACGCTCTTTTCCATTTAACATTCGTTCTATTTTGGTAACGCACTTGAAATGTCAGTTCTTGCAGAGCGATAGAGAATACATGCCTGTTAGATTGTCTGTCTATACGTGTTGCTCCACCATTTGTGTTCAAATATCCACATGGTTAGCATTAAACAGTAAACAGAATCATCTGAAGTTATATGCTTGACATGTCTTTTTTTTTTTCTTTGTTTTTTAGATTGGTCTTTAGTTCCGCGTCACAGAAAACCATCCAACCCGCCGCAGGTAAACTAAGACCAGCCGCACAATGTGCAACACCACAGCTCACCCGGTGGGTCTTTAATTGCTTCAAAATGTACGGTCAATGAGCACAATCCACTTAGAAAGATTAAAAAAATGTAATCGATCGCTCAGCGAGTATCAAATAACGTTTAGCTAGGTGGGGTAGAGGATACGGGTGCGCTGGCGACGATGCGATACGGTGTCCCGCGTGAGCAACACAAAGGCAAACTAGTCACGATTAATTCTGCACCCTTTTTATCTGATGATACATCATAATTAAATATTAATTGTACTTTCTGCCCTCTAGTGGCCACATTTTGAATTGTCCAGCCTGTCACTATACATCACTTGCATAGATAGAAGATAGAAGATTTTCAGGTGATAAATACAAATTGAGCGGACAAATATTGTTTTTAATGAATTGCGCCGTACTTCCGTGACGTCATTTAATTTGCATACCAAATATTTGCATCCAAAAGTTGCCTCTTAAAAAGAAGAAAGCCCGATTCCCGATTTCAAATCGGCCAAGCGGAGCCGGGAATGATGAATAAACCGCGCTGTTGTTTATCAATGAGGAGGGGGGGGGGGCACGAGGCAGCCTTGACATCATCAGGTTTTATGAAGCCACGCTGTAATCTTATTTTAAAGCTCTCAGCTCCATCCGCTCACAAAGCCCTCAATGGAGCTTCAATTTTCCAGTGATTTGAAACAAAGATGCATGGTAATTTTTCCACGGTGTCCCGTGCAATCACACGCAAGTGTTGGACTAGTCTGATAAATAATAGATGGGGATGATTGATTATGCTGCTCATCCCTCATCATACTTCAGTCAGTCCACATCAAGTGAGCACAATTCATTCAAACTCACTGCACCCATAATGCAGCACTAATGGGAAATTGAAATAGACTAATTGAACCAAACGATATTTCAAATAAAATACAATGCATGACGAATTGGTCACGCATGAAGCAGCTATGATTTTAAAAATATATATTTATATATGTGCAACACACTCACGTTTGTGGCGCTCTTCCTCTCCTCGTCATGATCCACCGCATTTTCGGATTTTTCTTACACCATTAAGCTGATTAAACTTGCTGTCGGTTGCTTTCCGCCGGAGAAGCTTCCACAGCAGTTCAAGGCTCGCCCGTTTAGTTTCCACGCAACCAGAGGAGGCAACATATTAGCTGGTGCCTGTGCGCTCCGGCGGGGAGGCGCCCCGTACCAACATGGGTGCGAAAGGCGGGCGATGCAAATGAGTCAGCGTGCACGCGCGCAGCATGATGCTTCCATGCTGGCTGCCAAATGCTTCTCGAGGGCTTTCCCCACTTTCACGGCGTTTCTTTCCTGGAGTTTCTGTCAGTATTTCAGCCTTTCTGTCAGTATTACACGCAGCAGGTGGCTGCACGGCAATGGCCACGCCCCCTTGTGGAACCCGACGCTATTTAACGCGCGCTAAATAGCGTAATGTTAAGCCTATGCTCACGTGACATGTGCCAATGTTATTGTTCTTTTCCTTCAAAGTAGACCTTTCCCTTATAAGATTCCTGTTCACGCCCTGGATGCCAAATAGAAGTGTCCAAAAAGGCTTGTTTAACCACAAAGTTGAATTGTGGTCTTGTTGCGGTCAGGTCTAAAGATTTTCCGGGACATCTACACATCCTTTATGAGGAAAAACAATCGATTGTACTAAAACAGCTGTGCTGACCCTGCAGGAGTCTGCCAGGCGGCCACTCATGAGGTCTTGGTGGAATTACAATCGATACTCCGTGTTTCCACAATGTCTTACCATGGATGATTAACTTTTTACTTTGTGTACAATTATAAATTGCCGGCATTTATGATCAATCCGAGCATTCGTCCTAATGGTGAAGATAGTTTGCAAGGTGTGCTAAAACAAGAGTTGAAAACAATTGGATTTGATGTCGGTTTGTTAGACTCGCTTTTAATCGAATCACTGTTGGCTATTTTAATCAGGCTTAATAGTCAAGAGGACATTAAAAAACATTAAGGATCAGGTTGGACTCGCGTAAAGAGAAATACGGTGAAGCTATTCCAGACTGTTCTATTTTCTATTCATTAATTGACTGGTGAATAAAAACGCTGTTTTGCTTCAGATATGAGCGACCAGACCAACGAGTTTTTCAACAAATGAGCCGCGGTGGTTTATTGCTAACAACATAATCTTCCCACTTTGGAAGATGAATCCATAGAGAACATGGATTCATTTGACAGTATAGAAACATTCCCTTGACTCTTCACACAACCTCCAGGGGGTCCTTGTCAGCCTTGGAGACCATCACGACAACATCAGCAGGAACCTTTCCGATGAGGTTCTCTCGGAACACGGACAGATAGCCTCGCTCGCTGTTGCTGTGATCACTGAGGATGACGCTGGTTCCCGTGGCAACTGCATCCAGCACCTCATGGTGGGACATTTCACCTAAAGTCATAGAATGCAAAATTAAAATTGCTCACTTTTGTTTACAGAGAAGGGAAGTCCACCCACCGGTGACGTAAAGGTCTGCTCGGACGCCATTCAGCACCGAGGCTCCCGATCCCGCACACGCAGCCACAGTGTGCACAAAGGATTCTGTGAATCAATCAAAAAGTAAGCAAAAGTTTTATTGTGATACCTAGCTTGCGTGCCGCCTCACCTTGCGTGCATCCCAGTCCGAGGGCCAAACGGACATGCCGCAAACCCAAGTGGGACTTCATTTTCTTCACAGCAGTTGCCACGGTTACCGGCTCGTCCAAAAGACTGAGTCGCCCCTGACCGTGGCCCATTCGAGGGGGCTAGAGGAAGTCAAAAAGACTAGATTGGAGGCTCTAATGTTATTTGCAAAATATTCAACACACGTGCTACTCACCATTTCTGCTTTAAGTATGCGGAGGGACTCGTCGACAGCGATGATGCGTCGTGTGATTTTGTCAAAAACTGAAGCCAGAACTGAACCGCTGCAGTATAGGCTGACTTGAGTCTTGGTGGCATCACATCTGTTGCACAGTCAAATAAAAAGTACTAAACGTGTTTGCCCAATGGTTTTATGCGTTAGGATGGGTACGGAACCTGAGAGGATCTTGTACTAATACTCCACCCAAAGCGTTCAGTTCGGCCAGGAGAACATCCAATATGTCATTTCTGCATTGGAATTCCACAATGTGACTGTAAGGCATGTCCGCATAGGCCTGATTGAGCACAGACACCTGACCGCTACCTGAAACCAAAAAGAGAACCACAAGGCGGACTCAAAAATCTCACTAAAACTCTGTTTGTTTTCCAAACCTTTGCAACTTTAGCTGCATTTTCCACCGACTCACCAAGTCCTCCGACCAGCCAGTCGTTAACTCCTCCACTAACGCTGTCCCAGGACGTGTGAGGCGAGAAGACCGCAATGCCGGCCTCCAAAGCTCGGATAGCTAATCGCTGCTTCCAGTCCTTCTGGACCAGACGTTTGATTGGTCGAAAGAGCGGGGGGTGGTAGGAGATGATGAGATTGCATTCTTCGGCCCGCGCTTCCTCCATGACTGCCTCGGTGAGGTCGTTGGTCAGCAGGATGGTTTTGATGGGCCGCGGCTCGCTTGGCTCCACGAGCAGGCCGACGTTGTCCCACGGCTCGGCCAGCGAGAGGGGCGCGAGATCCTCCAAAACCTTTACAACATCCTTGAGCTCCATCGTGCTGGGGCGGACAGCGTAATGATAGCGGGGGAGGATGGAGCGGAAACCAAAGGATGCGGGTTGAGGGATGGACCTGGTCCAAATGCGTCTGGAGCTTTGCGATAGAAATATGTTTGGAAGGGTCTTACATCCCGTCAATAGGAGGCGAGACCTGCGAGGACAGAAATGCACTTGTACCTCAAGCAGCAATTACTGAATTCATCACCAAATCTATGTATAGTCTGTCTGTGATTGTTATTACAGTGTAATACTGTAGAGTGCATTTTTTTTCCCCTATTTATTACAAAACATTGTACATTTTCTTGCAACCTTACTGGCAGTGGCAAATTTGATTTGCTAGCTATAAGGTGAAGCAATGATTCATTCGTCTTGCTTATTTGTAATAACACATATAGTCATAATCTAAATAGATATTTTAAAATAGTTTAACGACGGTGCTAAGCAGACAGGGACATGCATGCAGATATTTACTTACATGGGAAGTAGGTAGTAACACTTCCTGTTTCCGGTGACGTCACGGCAAGCTTGCATTTGATTGGTCAGTTTAATAGTTGCTGCGACACTTGATTGCTGAGATGAGACGAAAATATTTAAAAACATTTTGAACATTTTGGCAAAATCAGTGGCACTTTAAATGGCGATAGATATTTGTTTAACCCAATTTAACTTAACATATATGTGATTGGTTAAGACTGCTCATAGGCGGGTCATTTCGCTGATTGGTCCTTGAAAAAAAGTACTAGGTTCCTAGCTTTTTATTGGAGGAGCTTGTCACATGAACCTTCTCATTGGCTATTAGAAACTGGCGCCGAAAACATCGCTTTTCTTAAACATTAGGCTCCATTCTTTTTTGGTAGTCATCCTTGTGTTTTCTTGTCTTTGTTTTTATTTCACTCTAAATTAAACTCCTCATTTTTCTACAGTCGACGCCGAACGGATATCGCTAGCGAAAATGGATGTACCACTGAAGGTAACTGAGATTTAGCGGTCGAACTTGCAAGCTAAAGTTGCCGAGCGAGATTACGTTAACATTTACGTTAAAAAAAACACGCACACAAAAAAAAAATAAAAACACGGCTTGTGACGTCTAAAACGAATGATAAACAAACGCAATGCTAATGTAAGGACCTTTTGTAAAGACTTGAAAATGTATTAATTTTTTTACGGTCCAACTACTAGTTAACGATATTTGGCCAACTAATGGACAAAATGGCGCCTCCCATGTATCAAATTATAATTGTATCACAGTAAGTGTTTTGGGAAAAGCTGAAAATGAACCCTATTATCGATATTATCGCAGTTACTGTAAAAAACAAAATGACAAAAGTCACAACAGAAGAAGAGCAGGTAAAGTGGTAGATAAATCAGTGTTTGTGGTTTTCACATCTAGTTTAATTACTGTGTACATATGTGTTAACACAAGAATTAAAAATGACCTAAATCTGTGTCTTCAACAGACAAAGCTCTTAGCGAACCAACCAGTGGAAAAGGCCAAGAAGGATTCCAAAAACACATCAGTAGAAAGGATCTACCAGAAGAAGACACAGTTGGAACACATATTACTCCGACCTGATTCATACATCGGCTCAGTCGAGCCCGTCACCCAGGTAAGACTTGATTAAAGTCCCAAGATGGAACTGATGGATGCATGCACACCCACCTGCTTCCATTTTTTTCCTCAGCAAATGTGGGTTTATGATGACGACATTGGAATGAACTGCCGGGATGTGACATTCGTGCCGGGGCTTTACAAGATATTTGATGAGATTCTTGGTAAGCAAACAGCTGAAATGGTCTTAAAGGAAAATGTCAGTTGCGTATTTGCCTTCTCATCCAAGTATTCCTTTTCGTCCTTCCAGTAAATGCTGCGGACAACAAGCAGAGAGATGAGCGCATGTCCTGCATCAAAATTAACATTGACGTGTGAGTATGATACTATAACTAGCACGTACCCAGTTTACCGTGGAACACCTCAGCAGTCGCCCACCGATATATTTTTAAGAATGCATTGTGTTCATAGTTTTTTCCTCCTTTCAGCGAAAACGACACCATCAGCATCTGGAATAACGGCAAGGGAATCCCGGTGGTGGAGCACAAGGTGGAGAAAATGTTTGTGCCTGCACTCATCTTCGGGCAGCTCCTCACCTCTAGTAACTATGACGACGATGAAAAAAAAGTGACAGGTAGGTTATGCAATGCTCGGTGTTTTACTACAAACATAATTGACGCATGATTTGCTTCAGTGGGGCCATGAAATGATTTCAGGAATCATCACTTGACTTTGACTCTATAGGTGGACGTAATGGATACGGTGCCAAGCTGTGCAACATCTTCAGCACAAAGTTCACAGTTGAGACGGCCTGTCGAGAATCGAAGAAGACATTTCGACAGGTGCCCGACAAATACGACAGGCTCTTAATCTTTTCTTCAAAAGTCACTTCACACAAATTCTCATCTTTGCACAGACATGGTACGACAACATGAGCAAGGCCGGGGATGCTACCATCAAATCGTTTGACGGAGATGATTTTACTTGCATCACCTTTCGGCCCGATCTGCCCAAGTTCAAGATGAGGGTCCTGGATAAAGACACGGTGGCCCTGATGACCAGGAGGGCCTACGACATCGCTGGTAGTGCCAAGGGTGTCCGTGTGTTCTTCAACAGCAAGAGGCTACCTGTAAGGGAGCATCATGTCTTTTTTTTCTGCTCTTAATGTCACATTTTACACAACCTTTCTTGTTTACCTTGCATCGCAGATCACGGATTTCCGCAGTTACGTGAATTTATACGTGAAGGACAAAGTGAACGACGTGGGCAAAGAGCTGACGGTGGTTCATGAGATCGTGAACGGGCGCTGGGAGGTCTGCCTCACTGTGAGCGAGAAGGGATTCCAGCAAGTCAGTTTTGTCAACAGCATTGCCACGACCAAGGTACGCGCCAGATCAGGTTCCTTTTCGGTCCACATGTTTGGATACATTGCACGTGTCTTTCCAACGACTTGCTTGGGGTCGTCTGCCAACTCGGTTCTAACGTTTGTCCTCTGAACCTCAGGGCGGGAGGCACACCGATTACGTGGCCGATCAGGTGGTGAGCAAGCTCATTGATGTTGTGAACAAGAAGAAAGACAAAGGTGGTGTGACGGTCAAACCTTTCCAGGTAAACGTTTGTGTGCTCTGCATCGGTAATGGAAGGCATCGTGACCCTGATTTGTTTCCATCCCCATTTAGGTGAAAAACCACATGTGGCTGTTCGTCAACTGCCTAATTGAGAATCCCACGTTTGACTCTCAGACCAAAGAGAACATGACTCTGCAGCATAAGAGCTTTGGCTCCACTTGCGTACTCAGCGACAAGTTCATTAAACAGGTAAAGCACGGCTCGCTTCGTCCTCGCAGAGCCTCTTTCACGTTTGCTAACTCGCCTCCCTCCGTAACAGGCCACCAACTGCGGAATTGTGGAAAATATTATGAACTGGGTGAAGTTCAAAGCTCAGCTGCAGCTCAACAAGAAGTGCTCGGCAGTCAAACAGACCAAAATCAAAGGCGTGCCCAAGCTGGACGACGCCAACGACGCAGGTACCGGTTTGTCCGTCCGCCACGACTCGGCACCGCGGCCCGCTCTAACGTCCCCCGATGGCTTCGTCTTGCGGCAGGCGGCAGGAACTCTCTCGGCTGCACGCTCATCCTCACCGAGGGAGACTCGGCCAAGACTCTGGCCGTGTCTGGGCTGGGCGTGATTGGCAGAGACCGATATGGCGTCTTCCCTCTGAGAGGAAAAATTCTCAACGTACGGGAAGCTTCACACAAGCAGGTCAGGCTTCGGCGCAGTTGGGATCAAAATGAATTTGCGGCCTTTCACACATACTTTTGCATCTTGCTTATGAAAATGCATCTTCTCTGGCAGATTATGGAGAACGCCGAGATCAACAGCCTCATCAAGATCCTCGGACTGCAGTACAAAAAGAACTACAGTGACCCGGAGTCCCTCAAGACGTTGCGTTATGGCAAAGTCATGATCATGACGGATCAGGTCTGGTTTCTTCTCACGCCCCCACCAGCAAATCCGCCACTAATGTCGACTCTCGTAATGTTTGCGACAGGATCAAGACGGCTCCCACATTAAAGGTTTGTTGATCAACTTCATCCACTACAACTGGCCTTCGTTGCTGCGCCACAACTTTTTGGAAGAGTTCATCACTCCCATCATCAAAGTATGTCAACACTGCCCCCTGCTGTCTAAAACGTAGAACCCCCAATTTATTTTTTAATAAACATTTAAATGTCTTTTACAACACTTTGAGCATTGTTACCGCTTGCTCCCCAATAAAAAATGGCACAAAAAGTAAACGCGCTCGAATCAATGTTTGTAAAAAGTAAAAACAATTCTTTCATTTCCATCTTCAGGCAACACACAAGAAAACGCAGCTGTCATTCTACAGTATCCCGGAGTTCAACGAGTGGAAGGAGAGCCAGTCCAACTACAAATCTTGGAAAATCAAATACTACAAAGGTTTGTCACAAAGCCCTGTGTGGTAGTACACCAGACAAGTAAGCTTTTTTATTTTTTTTAATGGCACGGGCTCTGCCGCTCTTTCAAATCTGGTGTATGTCCAATCAGGTTTGGGAACGAGCACATCGCAGGAGGCCAAGGAGTATTTCACTGACATGCAGAGACACCGTATTCCATTTAAATACGCGGGGCCTGAAGACGATGAAGCCATCACCCTTGTAAGTTGCGGCATGATTAATTTGGCCCCAAAAAAAAAAAAAAAATCCCCCCTAAACTAATAAACTCTTGTTCGTGCTAGGCCTTTAGCAAGAAAAAAGTGGAGGAACGCAAAGACTGGCTCACCAACTTCATGATCAATAGACGCCAGCGGAAGGAGCAGAACCTGCCTGAGGTTGACCACTAACTTTCTTTTCGCGATTTTACCAAGTTTGCAAGCACTTTGAAATGACCCGTTTGCTCCGTGTCCACAGGAGTATCTCTACGGCAAGTCTACCACGTCTCTCACCTACGGCGATTTCGTCAACAAGGAGCTGGTACTCTTCTCCAACGCTGACAACGAGAGGTCCATTCCCTGCCTGGCGGACGGTCGGTTCATGTCGTCACCCTTTTCGGAAACCTGAAGTTTGGAAACGCCGCTGATCGTTCGTGTTTGTTTTGGGTTTGTCTCAGGGCTGAAGCCAGGCCAGAGGAAGGTGCTGTTTTGCTGCTTCAAACGAAACGACAAACGGGAAGTGAAGGTGGCCCAGTTGGCTGGTTCCGTGGCTGAGATGTCAGCGTATCATCACGGCGAGGTGACTGGCACGAGCTGAATTTGGCCACGTGTGGAGATATGTTTTTGCGTTTATGATCATTTTGAATGGACTGAACAAAGACTCTGTTTCTCTCGCTGGTTTCCAGACTTCTCTGATGATGACCATCGTCGGATTGGCTCAGAACTACGTGGGGAGCAACAACTTGAACTTGTTGCAGCCTCTTGGCCAATTTGGGACCAGGCTGCACGGCGGCAAGGACTCCGCCAGCCCCCGTTACATTTTCACCATGCTCAGGTCAGCAGTCGACGTTTACTTTTGGAAACGTCGCAAAATGGAACAGTGCTAGATAAATGTCTCCCAACTCTTCAGCCCTCTGGCCCGCCTTCTTTTCCCGCCGGTGGACGACAATCTGCTGAATAACAACTATGACGACAACCAGCGCGTGGAGCCCGAGTGGTACATCCCTATCATTCCCACCGTGCTGGTCAACGGCTCGGACGGGATCGGCACAGGCTGGGCCAGCAAAATCCCCAACTTCGACGTCCGGGAGATTGTCGCCAACGTTCGGCGCATGCTCAACGGAGAGGACTTGCTACCCATGGTGAGGCACTTGTTTTCCGATCTTTGTAAGGTGCCCCGCGGCCGGTGCTTATTGTTTTTGTCTTCTCCCAGCTCCCAAACTACAAAGGCTTTAAAGGGACCATTGATCAGCTGATGGAAAACCAGTACATGGTCTGCGGAGAGCTGGCCGTCCTTGACTCCACCACCATTGAGATCTCAGAGTTGCCTGTCAAAACCTGGACGCAGGTCCGTCGCCGTCGATTACAAATCACCTGGCTCAACAATCATCAAGTGCCCCATTAAAAAAAAATGGTTGTCTCTGTTCCAGACCTACAAGGAGAGTGTTCTGGAACCCATGTTGAACGGCACGGAGAAGAATCCCCCTATTATCACAGACTACAAGGAATACCACACCGACGTCACTGTCCGATTCGTGATCAAGATGACCGAAGAGAGGCTGCTGGAGATGGAGGCTGCGGGCCTCCATAAAGTCTTCAAGCTGCAAAATCCTCTCACCTGCAAGTCCATGGTATGGTACATTCGGCAATTGCGAGAGTATCGCCGTCTGTGGAGCCACTTTATTCACATGTTTGCCTTTTCAGGTTCTGTTTGACCACGCGGGCAGCCTGAAGAAGTACGACTCCGTGCTGGAAATCCTCAAGGACTTCTTCAAGTTGAGATTGTCGTACTACGACCTGAGAAAGGAATGGCTGGCGGGCATGCTGGGGGCAGAGAGCGCCAAGCTCACCAACCAGGCTCGTTTCATCCTGGAGAAAATCCAGGGCACCTTGGTCATTGGTATGTGGCTGCTACCGTGTGTGTGTGTGCGGATGAGTTTGGATTTGCTCACATGACGTGTCTTCTTGTAGAGAACAAACCAAAGAAGGAACTGATTCGCATGCTGCAGCAGATGGGTTACGACTCGGACCCAGTCAAAACTTGGAAACAGGGTAGCGGCAAGGTAAAGTCCCAGGAAGAAAGTTCTTTCGGTCTTATTTACACTTCCGTGCTATAAATAGCTTGTGGCATCATTTAGAACGAGGAGCAAGCAGAGGAGGATCAGGAGGAAGCTCCAGAGGAGGACACCAGCGGTCCTGACTACAATTACCTGCTCAGCATGCCCATGTGGTTCTTGACCAAGGAGAAGAAGGAGGAGCTGTGCAGGCAAAGAGATGCCAAGGTGAGCCTCTCGCCTGCACGCTGAATGTCATCTTTTGGTGCTTTTGCTGACTTTTCGTCCTGCCGCCACTACGCTGCAGATGACAGAGTTGAACGTGCTGAGCAACAAGACTCCGGCGAGCCTCTGGGAGGACGACCTGACTGCGTTTTTGGAAGAACTCGATGTAATCACTCTTTGAATTGCCCCCCAAAAAAACTCTCGCAAAAGAAATCATACTTTAAAAACCACGCCTTAATTTTGTGACTTAATTCTAACGTTGCTTTTTCACCTCAGCGCGTTGAAGCCAAGGAGAAGGAGGATGCCGAGATGCCCGTAGCAAAGACTTCCAAAGGCAAAGCGGCGAAGATGAAGGCCAAAGTGGTCACCCTGCCCACGCCGCAGGGTCGCCGCATCATCCCGCGCATCACCAGTGCCATGAAAGCCGAGGCGAGCAAGAAGGCCGACCTCAAGAGAAGCCGAAAAGACAAGGTCCGAGTCTTTTGGCAAGAGAGTCTCAATTTTACAGAACCAGGAACACATTTCTAAATTGTGCATTTGCAGACCGAAGACGTGAACACAAAGATAGATTTTGGGGATGGTGACCAAGAAGATGACCCGAGTCCTCCCCTGGCAAAGAAAATGAAAACAAGCTCACAGGGCAAAGGTGGGTACGGCTGCTCCACTACAGAAAAGAAATCCTTGAAATTGGATTCCATTCCATACTTATTGTGCTGTGCCTCATTTTTATTGCAGGGTCAAAGACGGGCAAGCAGACCACCCTTCAGTTCAAGCCGGTTGCCAAGAAGGCCAAGAAGAGTCTGACATCGGATGAGGAGAGTGAGAGCTGGTCTGAAAAGGAAATGGAGGTTGAGGAGGTTGCTGCACCAAGAGAGAAAATTCAACGCAAGACCAAAGGTATATATATATATATATATATATAGTGGTTATTGTTTTTGTTTTTTTGGGAAGGAGAAAGGAAGGTCTCAAAATGGCTGGCACAAAAAAAAAGATAGAAAATAACATTACTCGTCAAACCTTGCTCTCATATGCTACTTTTTATTTTCAGTCGCCAAGAAGTACATGTCTGATAGCGAAGATGAGTTTGACGACTGCGTGAAGAGTAAATCTAAAAAACGGATCGGTGCCATCAGCGATGACGACGATAGCTTTGCTCCAAACCTCGACGGCTCGAATGAAAGCGACCTGGACTCCCCAAAAGCCCCAGAGCCACCGTAAGAAGACAATAAAGAGTGGCGGTTTGATAGATTTTGCTGCCAATGTATTATTTTGTCCTCCACAGGAAGAAAGTGACAAAGGCTAAATCAACAGCCAAGAAACAACTTGGAAGCAAATCGATCGGTAAGTATCGTCTCCGGTTTTCTAACGCTTGACAATCCGGACGTTCTAATCGATGGATCGTTGACAGCTCAGTCAGACAAGCAAGAGGCTGCGCCGAAGGCTCCAGTTCAGCGCAAGACCAAAGCGGCTGCTCCAAAGAAAGCTGCAGGTTCGAAGACAGTCCACGATTGAAAATTTGCTTTCAAATGACATGGTGTTTCAATCTTTTTATTTTTTCTCGCTCTTTCTTTCAGATGTTAAGCAGCCGTCCATCATGGATGCTCTGTCCAAACAAAAACCTTCAGCGTCCAAGAGTATTCCCTCGTTCGACTCTAGCGACTCAGAGCCCAAAGTGCAGAAAGCCAAGTCGGCCCCCAAACGTAAACAAATCCAAAGTGACTCTGACAGTGACGTCGGGGACCTCGTATCCCGCCTTAAGGCCAAATCAACCGCAGTAGCAAAGGTTTGTGTCTGAAAGGGGGCGGGGTCGCTTATCATCGACACGATCGCCCACGCTAACGCTTTCTCTCCCTTGATAGAAAAAAGCAAGCAAGTGGAGCGATGAGGAAAATGCTGGTCCGGTGCCACCTCGCAACATGCTCAGCAGAGCTAAGAAGCCCGTTTGTTACGGCTTTGACTCCGATTCCGAGTCTGACTAAAACAGTGTTCATTTACTCTCATTTTGTATTTTTGTATCAACATGATTTTAGGTTGAGTTTTGAAATGTTAATGTTTAAATGTTTTTACTTGTTCTAACATTTTGGTTGCTTTACTGTTTCCAAAATAAAGTGGAAAACATAGCCTTATTAAAAATGCTTTCAGAATAAATGCATGTCTTCTGCATGTCCCATAGCTATAAATATTTTTAAATTGCCTTGCTGTGCTCTCAAACAGGCTTTTCCTGCCTGGAGGAATTCTTTCTTTGCACCGCCAGACTGTGTCATATGCGATCAGCGCCGATTAGGCCCAAACAGGAATTGAGCAAAGTGCCTCCGCCCGCTCAATTACAAGTCCTTGGACCCTCCAGTCAGCGCCTTTTCCTGTCAAGATTGGGACATTGTCAATTAGGCAAGAATTTTCAGGGGAAGAAGACAACTCTGGCCAAAAAGAGGAGTGCCGATGCTGGCGTGGACGTGAAAGGTAGGCTGATGAGTCATCAATCTCAGACAAAGCTTTCTTTTTGTTTTCTTTTTAAACCGAAAGCAAGCTAGCGTAATCTTTGACAGGACTCGGTCACATATGACATCTCTTTATTGTTTTATACCTCGGTTTTTTTTTTTTAGACCTTTGGAATATGAACCGGTGTAAAGGCTAGATGAGGGATGACTCCTTTCGGTTCTTCGCAATCGCCAGCGGAGACCAGATTGAGACAGGTGGATTCGTTGGCAGAGGACCTAAAATGGGAGAATGGAGTTTTCTTAGCGGACTCTTCGACCACCTCCAGACCCACTCGCCCATGCTGGGTCGGTTCTGGCTCTTTCTGATGTTGATCTTTAGGATCTTGATCCTGGGCACAGTGGCCAGTGACATGTTTGAAGACGAGCAGGAGGAGTTTGCCTGCAACACGCTCCAGCCGGGTTGCAAGCAGGTGTGCTACGACCAGGCCTTCCCCATCTCCCAGTACCGCTTTTGGGTCTTTCACATCGTGCTCATCGCCACGCCATCGCTGCTCTTTCTCATGTACGCCACGCATCACCACAACAAGAAGACCGGCACCTCCGAGGGGACTCAAAGCTACCGAGAAAACCGCAAATTCCAGAGGCTCTACATCGTCCACGTGGTCTTTCGCTTGGTCGCCGAGATCGGCTTTCTGGTGGGCCAGTGGTGGCTTTACGGCTTCAAGGTGGAGGCCCAATATCCCTGCGACCGCTTCCCGTGTCCCTACACCGTGGACTGCTTCACCTCGCGCCCGGCCGAGAAAACCGTCTTCCTCGTTTTCTACTTTATCGTCGGGGTCCTGTCCGCCTTCTCCAGCTGTTTGGAACTTCTCTACAGCTCCGTCAAGTGGTTCTGTTGCAGGCGAAAGCGTTTCAGCGATCCCGACGCCCACAGCTACAAACCCGGGGCACCAGCAGTGTCGGAAAGCACGCTTGGCAGCAGGAAACCAAGGATGAAGGTCCGCAAGAAGAGGAGTGGAGTAGCTTCCAATTACAGAAATGAGAAAAAGATAAACAGCGACACTTTTGTCGTGTGACTATGAGTCATGAAAACGTTGGTGGCGAAGATAACGAAACAAAAAACACGACATTAAGACTGCTGATTTAGTCTTTTATGGCTTTCACCAAGGTTGAGTTCATCGAGGTTAAGTTTCACCCTTCCTGAAAATCATTGACAACATCATTTTGGGCTGTGGCGTCGCTTATCTCAAATGTTATGTTTTGACTTTCGGTGTAACAGCGGCATCAGAGAAAAACCAACGTCCTATTTCTTGAGAAAAAAAAAACTCACAAAATGATTATCTTCCCTAGTCGAGTTGTACTGATTTTTTTTTTCTCAATTGCTGTCAAAAAAACAAAATATGCAGTTGTAGCAAAAAAATAATTTGACTTCCTCTCTTGAATATTATTTTTAAATTGCATTTTACAGGTTACCAGAAAAAGTTTCCGTCATCCATCCATCATTCATTCATTCATTCCTGCTCAGAGGCTCAGTCAAAGCAGTGAAGAGGCTTAATTTAAATTTTGGTGGGCTTAGCGGGGGAAAATAAAAACATGTTGAGTAGCAGCTATTGCTAAATTTTGCCACATTACATAACACCATTTTGTAAGTAAAGTATTAAAAAAAAAAAATGTTTCAAGTAACAAAAGATCAGAGGGCAGCCGGTTCTGAGAACTATTCGGATTATCTGAACACGCGCGATGGTTGCAGCAAAACAAAGTGGAAAGGTCGTGGATGTTTCCAGGTGACCTCTGCAAGGACTGAAAGTCCCGTCAGATGCACGCTGGCCAGAGTAGCCGCATCAGCACCCAAGCTCCATCTGAGAGGTTGCTGGGGATTAAAAAGGTCGATGCTGCGTGTTGGATGGATCAGGGTCGGGGATCAGGTTACGTCACGGGGTGTTTATCACTAATCAGTCGCTCCTGCCAAATGGAACTAAAAAACTGTTTTTGGGAGAAGTGTCAATTCTCAATACAAGTTGAGTTACTAAAAGTATTTTATTGCATCCACCACATGCCAGGTCAAGGATTTGTAACATATTAGCCGTCACATCTAATCAGCATAGTGAAGATGACAGATGTGCTCCAAATTAAATGGCTCCAAGGTCAGCCTGTCCGGGTTATTTCACCTTGCGTGCTCCCTCGTGACACTCGGATTCCATTTTCTCTCCCAAAAAAGCAATTGTGAAAGGACATCAGATGACTTTTAGAGGACTCTTATCAAACGGCCGGCCTTCTCCAATCTCTTTATCCTGACGCTCCTCCAAATCCAAGGCAGACGTGCTTCCTTAATCCAAAATGTTTCATCTGCCATAATGCATTTTTTTAGCATTTTGCAAAATCACATCACCGGAACATCCATATTATACAACCAATATTATGCAATTTGTTTTCTCGGGATGGTGGCGTGTTATAAAATTGACTGATCCTCTAAAACTACTTCATTTATTGCACCTGCATCTACTTATATGAGATATAATTGTGCCGTGGTTATCACCGACACGCTTTGTTTAGCCCTTTAAATACAGTACGCACAAAATAAACAGTAGCGTAAGGAGTTTGAACGGGATTGGACAAAATGATTCGCGGAGGTGAGTCGTCGGTTGACCTCCAAAGTCACTGATGAGACATCATCTGGACAAATTCTGTGGAAGACAGCCAAAATGAAATCAGACCAGAACGGATTACACACGTTGCAATTCATTTCAATAGGGATCTGATATTTGGTTAAATGAACTCAAGTTCACTCTGTATGTTTGTACCTTCGAAGTCTACCGTGCCGTCTCCGTTGTCATCGGCTTCTTTGACGATGGCGTCGATCTCACGCCGACTCATGTGCTCCCCCATTAACTTTATCATGGCTGACCGCAGCTCTTCCGTGGTGATCTCCCCGTCGCCGTCTGTGTCGAACTAGAAAAAAGAGACGAGCAGGTCGGGGTGCAATTTAGATGATTTTCTTTTACAATCAATGCCGATTTAAGTTTGAGGTGTGACCTCTTTAAAGGCGTTTTTTAACTCCTTCACGCCAATCATGCCGGCTGTTTCCGCCAGAAGTTTGGGTGCCATCAGATCCACAAAATCATCAAAGTCCACTCGACCACCAACTGCAGGATGAAAAGAAAAAATCTTTTCTGATGACACTATTTTAATATTGACCATGATGGTGTTACAGACAAATTTTTGTTGTTGTTAATTAATCGATGCTATGGAACTCACGGTTCATGTTGATGTTTTGGCTCAGCTCGATGAGCTCCATCTCGGTGGGCATGTAGCCCATGGTCCTCATCAGGTTTCCCAGGTCCTTACAGCTGATCAGGCCATCCTTATCCTTGTCAAATTCATTGAACGCATCACGCAGCTCTGCACAAAACAAAAAAATCCCTCAGCCGGCCGAGCGGCCACTGAACCAGAAAACCGCCGCTGAGAAAGTATGTTGATGCGGCTTACCTTCTATCTCATCATCGGCCAGGTCCCTTGACTGCACAGAAAAATAGCAAAATGTAAACAAGCATATATAGAGAGGGGCAGCTTTACAAATATACTCACGATATTTTTCCCGCCTCGCAAAAAAATGCACGCTTGTCCCAAGCTCATATCTGTCAAAGAAACCAATCGAGATGTTTATCAATCGGCATACTAAATAATAAATAACTTCTCTGACTGAAGAGTCTAACACTAACACTCACTTTCGGTTTGTGCTGTCAGCCAATCACATCATCTGCCACCTCAACTGTTTAAATCCTTTTAGTACGTCCGTCACTCCGTCCGGATGCTGCGATGATGAAGATGATGATGATGCAATGAAGGGTGCTGATGCTGCGGCCCAGTCTTGGTCATGTGCTGGGAGGAGTCAGCAGTGTGACTGCAGGACAGCGGGGCGGGCTTAAGCGAGGTGGATCAAATACTCTCTGTACTCAAGTACAAATACTTTTGTGAAGTCAACATTATTTATATAGCTTAATCACAGAAACGTCTAGAAGGGCTTCTCATGCTTGAATTTGACAGATACTCAAATTTACTGTTGATTTTTGCTTCTTTTTGAAAAAAAAAGAACTCAACGAATGAATAATTATTATTATTTTTAAACTATCCACTTAACCATCTGCGTGGATCCACATGTTAGTCTTGATTAACTGGCTAAGCTCTGTGTTTTCCCATCTGTGACCTTTCCACCTCTGCCTGCTTTCCTCTTATGTAAAAAAAGAGAATAATCTGTTGCATAAACGACATAATCCACTGGGCTATGCAATGAGTTTGCGATTTTTTTTTTTTAGTCCCCACTTAGACCAAACACACTTGGACATCCGAGAGGTCGTTCCAGGTCTCATGGGCGGTGGAAAATAAAGATATCCGTAGTTGAATAAGAGGTGATTTGATGCCAATAAGCGTTTTAACCCTAAAATAGGGGTTGGCTCACCCCATAATAATCTATATATTAATTCAATATTTTTTCCCCAAATAAAAAATAAATATTTTATGATTCTGTCACGTTTATTTCAATTCCTACATGAGTGCCAAACCGCAAACATAAGGGCCCATTGTATTGCTATTCATAGTTGAGCCACACGAGGGCAGTGTTTCCCCTAACACGGCTCAGGCTGCTTACGGCGAAGAAGACAACTTCCGCTTTCTTTTCCTCTCCCACCCGCTCCTCCGCCATCACGGTGTACTGAACAAAAACCAATGTCGAGCAAAATGGGGAGAAGGCGAACAGCGGAAGAAAGCCATTAAACCCCGTGACAGCACCCAGTGGAACATGGAGCAACCCCGCGGGGATTTATGACATCATTCCACGATGCGGACTTTCCAATTGGCTCCTAATGTCGCTAGAATCGCTAACTACCGACACCGCTAATTAGCGTGCGATTGTGATAGCGGCCGCTCTTGTCGCCGCTAGCTCCGTTAGCTTGACAACCAGCCCGCTAGCTGTCACCAGCGCACTCGATGAGCCGCTTTCATTCATGTCGCCGGCAATATTCTGTCCGATTTTCCCCGGCAGTGTCAGGATGGCGACAAGTTTGAGTATCGGTGTCTGCAGGCAAAATGCAGTTTGCTCGCGCTGAGTAGGCGCACTGGGGGTGGGTGGGTGGGGGGGGACCATAAAGGGGGAGTGAGACCTACATTTTTCCATCCAGGCCAGGTAGCTAGCTTTTGCTAGCTACAGTGGATATCAAAAGCCACGGTAAGAAAAGCATTGCAATAATTAAATTAAAACCTTTTGAGTCATCGTGTGTTCTGACGTGTTGCAGCAACATTGAACTTAAAGTGTTTAATTGATGTCTGATCATCTCATGCCCCTCGATGAGCATCAGTAATTTGCTAGTTAATGTAGCATTTTGGATTTTTATAAACTGTGTAAATCCTGACCACCCAGGCGCTGGTCATGCCTTCGAGTGTGCGGGCCGGGAGCCTGAAGGACCCGGAGGTGGCTGAGCTCTTCTGCAGGGAGGATCCTGAGAAGCTCTTCACCGACCTGCGGGAGATTGGACATGGGAGTTTTGGAGCTGTGTACTTTGTGAGTTGTGTTTCAGTGTAATCTTTTTTTCTTCCCCTCACCATTTTTTTTGCCATTCATCGTCTGTTTGACTATTAGGCCCACGACATCCGCACCAATGAAGTGGTGGCCATCAAGAAGATGTCCTACAGCGGCAAACAGTCCAATGAGGTAACAGTGGCGCTCACCAACGCATGCAAGCGTATGTCATGCCGGCTCAATCGGCACTTGTGTTTTAGAAATGGCAGGATATCATCAAGGAAGTCAAGTTCCTCCAGAAATTGCGACACCCCAACACGGTCGAGTACCACGGCTGCTACTTGAGGGAGCACACGGCATGGGTAAGCCCGCTGGTTTTTTGAAATTGTTTTACGTGTCTCGCTGGAAACGCTCTGGATGAGCCAAAAATAGCATCGTTGGCTCACATTGACGCCTCTCTCTCTTTCTGCCAGCTGGTGATGGAGTACTGCTTGGGCTCGGCTTCCGACCTTCTGGAAGGTAAGAGGGGAGGAACCCGTTGCTCACGATTCCTCGTCGGCGTACTCAAAGCTTGACATCTTGTGACATCTCTTCATTTAGTCCACAAGAAGCCCCTCCAGGAAGTGGAAATAGCCGCCATTACCCACGGTGCCCTGCAGGGTCTGGTCTATCTTCACTCGCACAACATGATTCATCGGTGCGCCGTTTTGTCAATCTGCAGTCGATTTAATTTGCTCACGTTTTAGTGCGACCTTTGTCATCATTATGCTGAGCTGTCATTTTCTCTCAGGGATGTGAAAGCGGGAAACATTTTGCTCACAGAGCCTGGTCAGGTCAAACTGGGCGACTTTGGCTCCGCCTCCATCGTCGCCCCGGCCAACTCTTTTGTAGGAACACCTTACTGGTAGGAGTTTTCATATCACGCGCGGCCTCTCGTGATCTGTCGAGGGGAAAAACGGTTCAATATTTGTCTCGTCTCCTCCGTGCAGGATGGCACCCGAGGTGATCCTGGCCATGGATGAGGGTCAGTACGACGGAAAGGTGGATGTGTGGTCACTTGGCATCACCTGCATTGAGCTGGGTAAGATAGATTTATTGTTTGCCTTGATGTCCTCATCTCACTGTCCCACTTTGTCCTCGTCTAGCCGAAAGGAAGCCTCCTCTGTTCAACATGAATGCTATGAGTGCCTTATACCACATCGCACAGAATGAAAGCCCCGTGTTGCAGTCCAGTCACTGGTAAGTATCGTGTGTGTGTGTGTCTCCAAATATTTTTATTGGCTCCTTCAAACACCAGCTTTGTCTTTTAGGTCCGATTATTTCCGCAATTTTGTGGACTCGTGCTTGCAGAAGATTGCCCAGGACAGACCTACCTCCGACGTGCTGCTCAAGGTGAACGTCGTCACAAAGCTCATTTATCGTAAGCCCTCCATTTTGTTCAACGCGTTTCTCCCTTCCAGCACCATTTCCTATGCAGAGAGCGTCCCATGACCAGCGTGATGGACCTCATCGCGCGCACCAAGGACGCTGTCCGCGAGCTGGACAACCTTCAGTACAGGAAGATGAAGAAAATCCTTTTCCACGAGGCACACAATGGGCCGGCGCCAGAAGGGGCTGATGAAGAAGAGGTAGGGGAAAAAAAATTGACACAATTGACACGGCCAAACGTCATCATCGACCCTTTTCAGGACGTGGAGCAGTACATGCTGCGCACCGGCACAGTCAACAGCATGGAAAGCTCCCACTCGCTCCCGTCCATGTCCATCAGCGCCAGCTCCCAAAGCAGTTCGGTCAACAGCCTGGCGGACGGCTCGGACGACAGCGGCGAGATAGCCATGATGCAGGAGGGCGAGCACACCGTCACCTCTAACAGCTCCGTCCTGCACAAGCCCCTGGTCAGTCCAAACATACACTTTGGAGGCTCGCAGCTAAACTCACCCCGTCCGCTATTGTCGTTTTCCGCAGAGCCACGACAACATCTACGACGACCCCTACCAGCCGGAGGTGGACTTGCAGCGAGATGCCTCTTCCGCCGGTGGAGGTGGGGCAGGAGGCGGAGGAGCAGGAGGAGGAGGAGGAGGAGGAGGGGGGAGGCGCCGACGAGGCCGTGACCATTTCGCCACCATCCGGACCGCCTCGCTCGTCACCCGCCAGATCCAAGAACACGAGCAGGGGTCGGCCCTTCGAGAGCAGATGTCCGGGTAAAGCGGCGATATGCGAAAACAGCACCGAAAGCCAATGAGCAAAATTAGAATACAGCTCCTTGCAGGTACAAACGTATGCGGCGGCAGCACCAGAAACAGTTGATGGGTCTTGAAAACAAGCTCAAAGCAGAGATGGATGAACACCAGCTGAGGCTGGACAAGGAACTGGAGAACCAGAGGAACAGCTTCTCTATGGAGGGTGAAAAGTTGTGCAAGAAGCACTCGGCTATCATGGACAAGGAGGTGACTTGTTGTATTCGACGATGGTATTCTTGAGAAATGCTCCCGAAGTGAGAGGATGAGAGCGAGACTTTTTTTTTTTTGTATTTGCTCCACAGACTAAAGCGGTCATGACTGAGGAGAAGAAGTTCCAGCAACACATACTCGGCCAGCAAAAGAAAGAGTTGACCAGTCTGCTGGAGTCGCAGAAACGACAGTATCGACAACGCAAAGAGCAACTCAAAGAGGTGCGGCCCGTGTCAGCGGCAGCTTTTATACTTCTATCGGGTTTCAGCACGTTAAAATGGATTCGTCACTCCAGGAGCTGAATGAGAACCAGTCGACGCCGAAGCGGGAGAAGCAGGAGTGGCTGGTGCACCAGAAGGAGTGTCTGCAGCAGCTCCAGGCGGAGGAGGAGTCGGGACTGCTGAGGAGGCAGAGGCAGTATTATGAGCTCCAGAGTCGCCAGTACAAGAGGAAGATGCTGCTGGCACGCCACAACCTGGAGCAGGATCTCCTCCGAGAGGTAATCTGGAGAGTGATCACGAAGACAATTTCCATCGGTGATCGCCTTTGCCGTTGTCCACCAGGAGCTGAACAAGAAGCAGACGCTGAAGGACCTGGAGTGCGCCATGCTGCTGCGCCACCACGAGTCCACGCAGGAGTTGGAGTTCCGCCAGCTGAGTCTGGTCCAGCGTACCCGGGCCGAGCTGATCCGCACCCAGCACCAGACGGAGCTCACCAACCAGATGGAGTACAACAAGCGGCGTGAGCAAGAGCTGCGTCAGAAGCACGCCGTGGAGGTCCGACAGCAGCCCAAGAGCCTCAAAGTGAGTGACAACCAGAGCCAGATCTCAGATGGCCCCGGTGCCACCTTGGCAGAGGAGACACAGATAGAAAAGCTAGAGGAAGATGAGCAAGGCACCAAATCTGTACACCACGATGACGTGGAGCCAAAGAGAAGCGAGTGCTGGCAAGTTGAAGCGAGTCAGACCACAGAGAACCACGGTGGGGAGTTAGAAAAACGACACGTGACCAAAGAGACGTTAGAAGAGGGCAGCGAATGTTTACACGATGATGCGATTCAGGCAAGAGAAGGCTGGGAAGAGTTGAGGGAGGTGGAAGGGCTTCAGCAGCAAAATGGCGCCCAATTTAGAGAGGGGGAGGAAGTTGTTTTTGATGACCACGAGAAGCCGGCACAATTTAGAGAGGGTGACCTTCCCACCCATTACGCTGACCCCGAGCGTGACGCCAGGCCAACGCGCAGAGGTTCCGATGAGTGCCAGAGCTGGGAAGATGCCAGGGAGGTGCAAGGGCAGCAGTGGGGGGACGAGGAAGAAGAAGAGGAGGAGGATGAGGAGGAGGAAGGCAGAGGCGTGGCCGACGGCTGCCCCTCTGAGCAACTCATTAACTCGTTGTCTCTGGAAATGAGACGCACCCGCGAGCAGGAGCTGGACGACCTGTCCGAGTTCTACTTCCCGGAGGTCCCCGAGGAGCTGGAGCCCGCCGCCAATGTCCCCCTCCCTCCTCCTCCTCCTCCGCCCTCGTCCTTCCCGTGGCTCTTCTCTCACTCGCTGTGTCTCCTGCTGTCGCTTTGGGCTGCCGCCCGGCCCTGCGGCCTCACCTTGCTCCTCCTGTGCGTTTTCCTCTTGTCTCTACGCCGCTCGCCTCCTCCGCCCTCGCTCGGGTCGCTCATCCTGTCTGCCGAGCTGGCCCTCCTGGCCCATTTCTTCTCTTACCTCCTCCTGCGCTCCTTCTTTTCGCTTTCCTTCTCCTCCTATCTGTCGCTCAGCCTGTGGGCCAGCGGCCTCATGAGTTTGGGGCTCTCCTTCAGCTTGGGGATGTACTACGTGCCCATGATTTTAGTCTCGGCCTCCTTCCTGAGCTCGCCCTCTCTCTTCCTCTCGCTCTACCTGCTGGTGGTGCTGGTGGTGCGGCCGGCCCGCCGCTTCCTCCAGCGCGGCCCCCGCAAAGTCAACCGGCTGTGCATGCGTGTGCTTTTCCGCCTGCCGCGCCCGCTCTTCGCCGTCTGCCAGTCGCTTCTCGGCGGCGTGGCCGAGCGCAGCCTGTACGAGATGTTCCCCAAAGCGGGGCGCAACTGGGGGGTGCGGCGCTCCAAAATCCCCGTCCCCCTCAAGAGCCTCCCTTTAAATCAGCAAGCTCGCCGCAGGCGGCCTTCCTATCTGGCGCAGGCCACCCGCTGGGTGAAGCAGTTTGCCCGGCGCCCGCTCGGGGTCCTCGCCGACCTGACCAATTCGCTCGTGCTCAATCTCGCCGGTAAACTAATCCAGAAGCTTCCGGTCGCCATCGATCGCCTGTTGAGACGAGCTGGGCTTTTGAAGACGAGGCGGCCCAGCAGGCTGCCCCGACTTCTGCCCCGCGAGGTGAGGGAAGCCAGGCTGAGGGAAAGAGTGAGGCGCGAGATGGAGAGGCGGCGTAGAGCGGAGAGGGAGAGGATACTCCGCGACGACACTCGGTGGGAGTGCGCTCTGCGGAGAACGTCCTCGGGGAGGTTTGTCAGGGGGAAGGTTCGGCCGTGGAGATGAGAGCAGAGAGAAAAGGTGCACGTGGGCACTCGCATGTGTTATAGTTCACGCAGGCATACTCCCAAAATCGGGCTTTAACGTTTCATTATTTTGCTTTTTGTAAAAGTTCCTTACACTCATGTTTTGTTCTTCATTTGTAAGACAATTGGAAGTTTTTTTTTTTTTTTTTTGATCATGTCTGTGCAATTTTGTTTCTATTTCATTTTGGTGTTCTTACTTTATACTTGGAACGAATATGACGGAGTTAAGTGCGGACAACATTTCGCCCGAGACCAAACACTAGAGTCTGTTAGAGCGTGCAATAAATGTCACGACCAAATCTAGTGTGCGACGAGAAGAAAAAAAAAAAAAAGAAACAGATATCAGCTACTATTTGAGTCCAATTTCAATTTTTATTGCTGTTTATGCGATAATCTTGTTAGGTTTTACCATGTAAACTTTGAGTTTTGATTTAGCCACGTAGAGCCGTTGAGTGCCTTTGAAATACATATTTGCACAAATGCTTTAAAAAAACAATTTACGGGAAGACTGAAATGAATAGTGGATATTTGAAGTATAATATTTGATGTGTTATTATTATATGAAGCCATATAGACAATCGTTTCCTGAATGTGAAGTTAGATGTAATCTGAAGTGATGGTTGTTGTTTTTTTCTCCAAAGAGGACTAGAAAACGTTTATTAGGTTGGACCAAAAAGGAAAAAAAAAAAAAAAAGTATTTATTTTCACTTAACAGGATTTTTAAAAGGGCTGTAGTATATTGTAATTACCTATAGATGCCACAAGATGGCGACAACAGTCCAAAAATGCTACCAGATAGACCAAAGTAATGCTATTGGCTTTTTTTTTTTTTCTTAACCAAAAATTCTAAATAGGCAAAAATCATAAATTCAGAACCGTAACTAGGCGTGGGAAGGCGTAAAAATTTTTTGCAACAGGGTACATTTCAAAATAAGCTCAAATGCGTCATGCATATTGCCGAGCACATCTCAGCTGTATGTGATGAAGAAGTTATTAAAAAAAAAAAAAAAAGCAAAACTCCCTCAGGGGAAACAGTTTGAGCTTTGCTTTTGTTTTTTTTTCCTTTGAAACATTTCACGTCATATTTAATTTGTTAAGTTATTTGCCATTGATTTCCATTTGTGTGTTGAGTTGTCCCCTGTTCCTTTGTGTACGTTTACATGTTCGTATTGTGTTGTTAGCGCATCACCTCGAGTTTTATACCAAATTGAAGCAGTATTTCTTTCAAGAGCAGGAGTGTGATTTTTGGCAGCCTTTTTTTTTTTTAATTCACATTTGGCTGTGTTGCTCACATGCTTAAAAAAAAGCTGTCCTATTTTTCTTTACAGTAAAATAAATTCTGCTTTATTTAACTCATTGTCTTGTTTGTTTTTATGATTTCAGTTTCCTTTGTTGTCATTTGTGTTCTTTCTCCCTAACACCAGCCTTTTTGTCATCACGGTCACTTTTTTTCTTGTTTGAGTTTTAAAACATTTGAGAATTAATATAAAAAAAATATTTAAAAAAAAGAAAAGTTCAAGTAAAAACGAATAAATTAAACACGCTTACATATCAACATTTTTAGTTTTATGTAAATGGTTGATTGGAAAATTGTTATAATATAAATTGATAATTCCCAGATCCCCATGTTCAATGATGCATGCTAGACCTGGATCTCTCCACCCTTCCCCCCCACCCCTCTCTCTCTCCATCCTGCAGTCCAAAGAGCTGCAGATCAAGCGGCAGTTCCAGGACACGTGCAAGATCCAAACCCGCCAGTACAAAGCCCTGCGGAACCACCTTCTGGAGAACACCCCCAAATCGGACCACAAGGCCGTGCTGAAGCGCCTGAAGGATGAACAGACCCGGAAGCTGGCCATCCTGGCCGAGCAGTACGACCACTCCATCAATGATATGTTGTCCACGCAGGCTGTGAGTAAAGAAAGCATATTCCTTTTATATCCTTCATAAATAACTCCCCCTCCCCTTTTTTTTTATCTTCTTTGTAGCTGCGATTGGACGAGACGCAGGAGGCCGAGTACAAGGTGCTGCGTATGCAACTGCAGCAGGAACTGGAGCTGCTCAACGCCTACCAGAGCAAGATCAAGATCCATACAGACACCCAGCATGAGAGGGAGGTCAAAGACCTGGAGCAGAGGGTCTCCATCCGACGGGCGCTGCTGGAGCAGAGGGTCAGAACTTCTCAGCATGATGTCACTTTTCGCCCGTGCCAGTATTTTATAGTGCATGCCACTTTTACTATGTCTTGCATCACTCACGGCTCCCATCATTTTCTTCCCTCAGATCGAGGAGGAGATGTTGTCCCTTCAGAACGAGCGTTCCGAGCGCATCCGCACTCTCCTGGAACGTCAGGCTAGTGAAATTGAGTCCTTTGACTCTGAGAGTTTACGTCTGGGCTTCACCGGCATGACCCTCACGGGCCACCCGGGCGACGCCTACTCCAAACAGGGTTACCCTAACGCCCCGCCCCCGGCCCCCCGCTCCACCAGCCACTGGAGCCACGGGGTGCACCCCATGGCCGCAGCCATGCCGCAACCGTCACGACGCAGCCACAACAGCAGCGGCGGAGGAGAGCGAGGAGAGCGAGGGGAGCGACGGAGCGACTCCTCCTCCTCCTCGCACTTGGCAATGGCGCTGGCGATGGGGAGGGACGGGGGGAGGGAGCCGCACCACTCGCCCCATTCCTCCTCTTCGTCGTCCTCCTCGTCTTCCTCCCACCACCAACGCCACCATCTCCCCCAGCACTACCACCACCAGAGCACACCGCAGTTGTACCGCGAACGGGAGCGGGATCACGACCGGGAACGGGAGAAGGAGAGGGACTGGCCCGGAGCGCGGGGACCCGGCGGAGATCTGGTCCATCCTCTCCCCTTGCCCTTTTCCCATCACCTGCCCTCGCGCTCCTCCTCTCAGTCCCTCGCCATGCTACCTCCGCCACCCCCGGCCCCTCCGTCCATCTCCGGCCCCTCCTCCTCCTCGTCTTCCTCCTCGTCCTCGCAGGGGGCGGTCTACGGAGGTATTCGCGCCGCCCCCAGTCTGATGGCGCTGAGAAACAGCCCCCAGCCTCTGAGGAGGACGGCGTCCGGCGGGGGACCCGGGGCGGCCGCCGGGCCTGACGCCGTCCTGAGTCGGAGCACCTCGGTCACCTCGCACATCTCCAACGGCTCGCACCTCTCCTACTCCTAATCTCGGAGTTTTCAAAACCTTTTGGCTTCAGGAGCACTTTTCCGAGAGATGTTATTTCTCCCCAACTTTCCCCACTTATACTAGAGAATACTGTTAATCACTAAACAATTGGAGACCCCAAAAATCGGTGATTCTGAATGTGACACGAGTACCGCTAGTAGTACGCAGGCTCCCTCTAGTGGTACACGAAAGAATCACTACCTAAATTAATTTGATTGTATTTAAGAACTGTTATTTTAATTATGAGTAACTAAAGGCACCATTTTGAACAGTAGCTTCATTCTAATCTCAGTTTGCCTGCCTTAGGCCACGAGGACATCGGTGGACACGTGAGACAAAGCCAGGCCCCATTTTGAGCTGCATCCTGCTCCCTTTATCCACTCAGGGTGGGAGAGAGGAGAGAGGAATGTAACACAAGTAATATAGTCTTTCTTTTTTTAAAAATACTTTTTAGGACTTTTTGTCTCTCTCTCTTCCTTATCAGAGCTGCAGATTGAGCAGCTGCGTCTTCTATGATGTTCTGTGTCGGAATGGAGGAACTGAGAAGACAGCTGGGGAAGAACATGAGGCACTTTGTTGTTGTTTTTGGTGTACACACTGTACTTGTATGTAGTGTCCAGATATATAAGCACTGTTAATTTAACCAAGAAGAAAACAAAAGAGTGGCTAAAATGAGTCGACTTGAGGCTAATTTAAAAAAAAACAATATTTTATTCATTTTTTTGTGTAGGGTTTAAAAAGAAAAATGTCGCTTGGAACGTCACCAATGCCTTTAGGGATGTCATGTCATCAAAATGTGTCTTTGATGACCACAAGTGAATGTTTGTAAAGAGAGAAAAGCAATGTAACAAAGAAGGAAGATATTAATCATTCAGGCATCCATGACGTATAGAGTATCTTAACAGACGTCACTTCAATGCATGAGCTCGATGTGCAAAAGACATTCGTAAGCGTCACCAAAACATATTTGAAAAGTAATGTAACCGTTTCACCGCGCCACATTTTTTCAATCTATATTGTACATATTTATGTGGAATATTATAAGCCGGTTTTATAGAGTGGCGCAGATGCCGACGAGTAATTTTGATATACGGTATTGTATTCAAATCAGTGTTGAATTCCGAGATTTCAGAGCAAATGATTCCAAAATGCATTTTCTAGAGTTGTCAATATGACCGTAGGCAATCCTGATTGATTGTAGCTGTCGTCGTATCATCGCACTATTTCAACCTGCGGTTAAAAAGCTGTAAAAAAAAAAAAAAAAAATCATATATATACTGTCGGGTTCGTGTGTGAGGTATTAATGATTATTAATAGGGGGTTATTGATAATTGTTAATGATTTATGTATGTGTGTAGACCAGTGAAGTCATGATGACACTTTTTGAATGATAATAATCAAAAGACACGACAGCAACCTGTTGAATATACATTCATGCGTTTTCTATTTCATTTCAGGAGTCATCCGGACAAGCGTGAGGCCATCGGCATTGATAATTTAATCTTCTGAGCATCCTCGAATCGGTACAGGTAAAAAGTTGATCACACTTCAAAACTCCGCCAGTGCTTTGTAACAGTGATGGCTTTTTGACAAGCGTACAAAAACTGCCAATGGCCTCAGGTTTGTCTGAATGATAAAAAAATTTGAATTTCTATCTGTTTTATATTAGCGGTGCTCCGTTCAATCAGCCACCGGCCGATTTTGCTGTATGTGAAATTTCAGGATGACATTAAATGCACCACAGTCTCTCTGTTGCAATCTGCTGATGACACTCTTTGAAACTGATTGCTTTGATTGGTAAGGTCAAAAGATTAACCTTTAAAGCTAACATTCTGTGTTCATCTTGAAATTTCACTCCAAAACAGATGATCCCTAATTTTTTAGTGAGTCGTACATCACATACAGAAGAGGAAAGTGGACTCATGTGAACTCTGACCTCCAATTTTTTTTTTTTTACAATTGGCCACTGGAATGTAAAGGCTGTTTACAGTTTTTCATTTTCAAGTGTTTTTTTTTTTTTTTTTTTACACTTCGATTCAGGACTACACACAGAAAGCACAGGAGGACAATGAAAATGAGAACATGGTCAGGCCCGGGCCTCGACCGAGCCGCCGGCCAGGTCGCTTCTGAGCTGGCGGCAGTGACGCTGCTGAGGCCCAAAAGGTCCTTTCCCCAACCTTCCCTGGAGGTCTAAACGAACTGAATCGGAAAAGAAAACCTAACCGCCGCCGTTGTTTGTTTTGACACCAGAATCTCAGTGCATGCATGCGTTAAGACTCCTCATTGAAACAAAAGCTGTCAACATGCTGGGTTGTGTCCGGCGTGGACATCTTGTCAAGTGTGAATCTCTGCAGAAGCAGAAGGAAGCGGCGAGACGTGCAAGGTATTGTTTTGAACATTTTAATCAAGTATTCCGAGTGTTGGAAACAAAATGGGGTGCTTTAGACTAAGTTAATAAATTGATATGAACACAATTATCCCATATAAGGTCATGTGCTTTTTCAGTCATGGAACAAAAGACAGAACAGAATACAGACGACGGCCTGGTATTTCACAAATCTTCGAAAAGATTGGTAGCCGTGTGTGCAGCAGGCCAAAACACATATAAGGAAACATGTTGAATGTGAGTGCGCTGTTGAACGTGGGTGCGCTAATACTCTTCGCCTTCCTCGTCGTCCGCCAGGCTGTCGGTGCCCACCTCCTCGTAATCTTTTTCCAGGGCGGCCATGTCTTCCCTGGCCTCGGAGAACTCTCCCTCCTCCATGCCCTCGCCCACATACCAGTGTACGAAGGCGCGCTTGGCGTACATCAGGTCGAACTTGTGGTCGAGCCGGGCCCAGGCCTCGGCGATGGCGGTGGTGTTGCTCAGCATGCAGACGGCCCGCTGCACCTTGGCCAGGTCTCCGCCGGGAACCACGGTGGGAGGCTGGTAGTTGATGCCAACCTTGAAGCCGGTGGGGCACCAGTCCACAAACTGGATGGAGCGCTTGGTTTTGATGTTGCTGATGGCAGAGTTGACGTCCTTGGGCACCACGTCACCCCGGTACAGCAGGCAGCAGGCCATGTACTTGCCGTGGCGGGGGTCGCACTTGACCATCTGGTTGGCCGGCTCGAAGCAGGCGTTGGTGATGTCGGCCACCGTCAGCTGCTCGTGGTAGGCCTTCTCGGCAGAGATGACGGGCGCATAGGTGACCAGGGGGAAGTGGATGCGCGGGTAGGGCACCAGGTTGGTCTGGAACTCGGTCAGGTCCACGTTGAGGGCGCCGTCGAAGCGCAGCGAGGCGGTGATGGATGACACGATCTGCCCGATCAACCGGTTGAGGTTGGTGTAGGTGGGCCGCTCGATGTCCAGGTTCCGGCGGCAGATGTCGTAGATGGCCTCGTTGTCCACCATGAAGGCGCAGTCTGAGTGCTCCAGTGTAGTGTGGGTGGTCAGGATGGAGTTGTAGGGCTCCACCACCGCCGTTGACACCTGGGGGGCGGGGTACACGGCAAACTCCAGCTTGGACTTCTTGCCGTAGTCCACCGACAGGCGCTCCATCAGCAGGGAGGTGAAGCCTGAGCCCGTTCCGCCGCCGAAGGAGTGGAAGATGAGAAACCCTTGTAGGCCTGTGCACTGATCAGCCTGGGGGAAAGGAGGAAGATGAAAATAAGAAATGTTTTTTTTTTTTTTAATCAAATATTGTTTGGCCAAAATTGTTTCCACCAGAAATTCTTACCAGTTTGCGAGTTCTATCAAGGACCAGGTCGATGATCTCTTTTCCGACAGTGTAGTGACCGCGAGCGTAGTTGTTGGCCGCGTCCTCCTTCCCAGTGATCAACTGCTCAGGATGAAAGAGCTGGCGGTACGTCCCAGAGCGGATTTCATCTGCAGACCGCAAGGAAAATTGATTTCAGATCACAGGCCTCCCTTGACGCTATCACAAGCACTGACATATTATTATTATATTGCTGTGTCATGTCAGGTGGAGTGAAACGTTCTTCATACCGATGACGGTCGGCTCCAAATCTACAAAGACCGCTCTGGGGACATGCTTGCCAGCACCGGTCTCGCTGAAAAAGGTGTTAAAGGAGTCATCCCCGCCTCCAATGGTTTTGTCGCTGGGCATCTGGCCATCGGGCTGGATGCCGTGCTCCAGGCAGTACAGTTCCCAGCAGGCATTGCCCATCTGGACGCCTGCCTGGCCAACGTGCATGGAAATACATTCCCTCTGTAAAGGAAGAGTAGATGAGTCAAAATAAATTTTTGAAATTTTACAACTTTGTCACATATTGTCAAGTTTCCTTAAGTTTCTTGTAGAATAATTAAATATTGTTTTAAATGTATTTAATTTTGGTATATTAAAAAGGCTGCTGTCATCCATGGAAGTTTCATCCAATCCAATGTAACCGGTAGTCCATTCCACCAATCCAGATGAGCCAGGCCAGTCACGTGATCACGCTGACCGATTTTAAAATATAAGACTCACAAGTGAGTCAGCAGTTACTAAATTTTTAAGTCGTTTGATTTCACCCGATACATATTAAATACCCGAGGGCTGCACTTTTGACTTTTGTTCTGATCTTAAAGTATCAAAGTAATAAATTGAATTTTGCCTCCTCTTCCATTGTTACGTTCAAGGACATGCGGCCATCCGATGGCGCCCTTTGCACGAGGCGGAAGATTAACTTGTGGCTTCACCGCCTGGTAAGAGGAAGGCTTAAATACGTAACAAGTTTATTAGTCGCTAAAGACGCATTAAACATATTTAAAGACAACAAGAGGGGTAATCGTTAAGTTATCACAACCCTTTTCTCCCAGTCATTTTGAACCACGAAGGCGTTTTTTGGCCTAGGCGTTCACTCGCCAGACAGAAATGACGCACTATTTTTTATTTTTAAAGAACTGCGCAGAATTGACAGATTTTATCATTTGAACCACGCAGTGATAAGTTTAAATCAACAGTATTGTAAATAACATTAAACACGACGAAGTTGCTAGTTTTCTTTCTTTTTTTTTTTTTTTTACTGCGACACTCACCTGTCATTTTGACATTCCTCTTAATATTACTGGCAATAGCATCATTATTATTAGTTCCTCGAGTTTCACTAACCATGTTTGAAGCTTTTCTTCGCTGACGTTAGGTAGTCTGTTGAAGAAATTAACTGCAGTGCTCTGCGGAGGGAAAGAGGCACCAGTACTTATAGTTGAGCCAGGGGCGGGGCTAGGTTTGAACGTTTGAATTTCTCGCGAGCGATCCGTTGGTCCTGCTGCATTCACGTGTTCCTCGTAAACATGTAAACCCGATAAAGGCCTCGTGTGACTTAAGTTAAATTATAGCTTGGGCGTTTCTTTAATGATTAATAGACTGTTCGAGTCTTATCTAGGGGTTTCTGATGTAAAAGCTTGATAATTAGTGACAGGAAATAATATCTATGTAAAATACACTGTAGATTTAATTTGGCTCAGATTTTAACCCTGCAGTGAAGTAACCATAGTAGGAACTACATAGTTGTGCTCTATTAGTTTTTTATTTATAAATACATTGCCAATAAAATACACGTACTACACATCATTTTGACTGATGCCTGTTGCAAGACACATGTTTCCAAAATGTAGCTTGTGCAAAAAAAAGAGAGAAACGATGTTTTACCGGACCTTACTAACAACCACATTTAATTTCATGATCAGATAGCAAACAAATCGCTTGTTGTAATGTAGACAATCCAAATACGACACAGTTCCTGCGCCTTTTCTCCATTGCGCTATATGCGACTCTGACATCATTATTGCGGGCCGACGGGGAGGATCGCTGCGCACCGCCCTTTAAGACGGGTCCGAGGCTCGGTCGTTGATGAAAAAAACAAAACAACAACCAAAAAAGTCGTGGCGGCGGTGCTGGTTCCGAGACGCGGGGGGAAACCGTCTTATTTCGACGTACGGTCTCATCCAGCTGATTTGGAGGACAACAACAAACCGTGAGTGCATTTTGTGTGAGCCGACACGCCCGGGCAAAGAAGGAAGGAAGGGTGGGGGAGGAGGACCGCGAGGACGGGGAGGACGGGGAGGACCGACCGGACTCGAGGCCGCGGGAGACGGAAGTGAGAGAGGGGGTTGCTCCGAAGAGGAAGCCCTATCCCTTTAAAGAACGAGTGGGCCATAGCGGTGCGAGAAAAGGAGAGGAGGGGGAGAAGAACGAGGAATTAAAAAAGAAAAGGAAGAAAGACACAGGGAGGGCGGAGGGAGAGCGGGCGATAAAAAAAGAAAGATGACATCCTCGCGGCTGAGCGGCCGAGGTGGGGCGACGGGCCGCGGCCCGGCGAGAGCGCCGCTCGCTCGGGCCACGGCTTGACTCCGATAGCGAGGCTTCGACAAACACCCGAGTGGCCTAACGGACGAGCTGGGAAAACAGAGATTGACTCATTAAAACAAAGCATGTCTTGACGGGCTGACAGATAACGTGTCTTATAACCCCGTGTTGCACCCAAAAAAAATACTTTTATTTCACGCACGATGGCTTGTACGTGTAGTCTTGTGAAATTTCGACGTGGGCTTATAAGGGAAGTCGAGCTAATGTGATTTTTTTTCTTTTAGCGGTGGCCTGATTCTCGGTGAATTAATCCAAGTCAAATATCCGAATCTGCAGGGCGAAAGGCATCTCGGTGCTACCCGGCCTACGTGCGTCCACTGTTGCGCCCATTTGGTTTCACCGCATCATGCCGCCCCCCTTGACATCACCACTTTTCTCTTCACCGTTTTTTGGTTGAGACCCACCGTTGCTTTATTCAGTTTTTCAACGTTGGGTGTGGTCATTTCTTTTTCGAGGGCCGACCCCAAAACCATGCGAAAGCTGCCCTCCTCGATCTCAACCAGGAGCTGATTTTATAATCTCCATCTCAGTGGTGCAAAATGGATGCTGCGTGGAGCAATTTCCTCTTCCAGGTAGGCTTGGTGAGAACCTCTCTTTTCTTGTTGTTATTCTTAATTGGACTCAGTGGCAGCAACTATCAGCAATGCTGCAGTGGCGAGTAGTGTGCACTTTTGGTGATGATGGCTTCTTGTCTCTCCAGAATGCTCCCACCCAAAACCAAGTGGAGGGGGGCCTCCAATCGGAGCTCATGTCGGTCCACACGAGCTCTTCCCAAACCCCACCCACCGAGCACATAGCTCAGCCTCCCTCCACCGTGGACACCACCGCGCTCAAAGAGGAGCCCATGCCCATCGAGGTCCATGGAGCTGATCCACACCCTGCTGCCACTTCATTAGGTACACCAATGCATCTGTTTCCTGACTTCATCACTTCACATAAACCACCACCGTCACGATTACTACTATCGTAAAATCCTGTGAATAACACGTATTATTAAGCCCCCCGCCCCTAAAAAAAAAATTAAAATACTTTTTTTCCTCTGCACCTGTGTCTCCAATAATATGAATAAATTAAAAACATACCAATAGTTTTAGTAAGCTAGTGGTTTTAGTAAACCGGGGTCTTTTATTGGAGAAGTTCTTGACAGTCTTTTTTTTTTTTTCCCTCGGCGCAGTGAAGCCCATGTCCCGGCCAGGCCGCGTGCCGCACATCTGTGCCATCTGCAACAAGCAGTTCAAGAACAACTACAACCTTCGGCGGCACCAATCGGTCCACACAGGGGTACGCATGAAGGACAGGGCCAGGGAGCAGGCGCAGGGGGTGCAGGAGGGAGCCGCTGGCCAGGTGCTCACGGTGGTCCCGTCGGTGATGGCGGTGGGGGCTGGAGGGAGGGCGGAGAGGACCGCCGGAGTGCCCCTCACCCTGCTGCACCTCTCCGCCCTCCCCCTTCTCGCCCCTGCCGGCGTGCTGACGGGTGCCCAGCAGCCGCATCTGGGTAGTCAGGATGGTGAAGGGGTTGCCATGCCCGACGTAATGGCTAGTGTTAACCCCCATGCTCCGCCTCCTGCTGCTGTCGTCATGGCCACAGGGGCGACAGTACAGGTGGGTCAGGCCAGGATGGCTGTTGTTGACCCCGAACCTTCAAAGCATGTTGTTTCTTGAACCGCGAGCCACGGGGATGGTCGACTTGGGCCCTCGCGCTGTCACCTGAAAACCTCCCCCCGTGTGTTGCGGTTGACGGCGGTGGATAGCAAAAGCCTTCACACCCCCCCCCTGCGCAAATGGCAGCTTTAAAACGGGAAGCTAAATCTTTGCAAAGCTTTTTCCACCGTGAGTATGAAGTAGAACTTTTTTAAACTCAATAACCACATTTTTTCTTCCCCTTGATAAAGTATTTTCTTTTTTTTTTCCCTATTTAGTAGTAGTCACATATCTTTTAATGTCAACAGGGGTGTGTAGACTTTTTGGATCCACTTTACAAGTCATCGTGAAGGAACGAGGGACCATAAAGCCACTCCATCCCCGTAGCCAAGTTTAAGAAACGTGCCAGCAGTCACCACCACGCTCCCCTGCATGTTCTCCGCAAACAAAAAAAAGAAGCGCTCTTAACGTTCGGACTAAATATTAATGCAACGAGGAACTTTTAATATGAATCCAAGGAATGCAGATTTTGGAAATGCGCAAAAGTTGATCGGAGACAACTGGACTTTTGAAGACGTTTCATTCAAAATGCTACTTCAGTTCTAAATTTTGAAACCAATCTGGTTTTGAAAATGGATTTGAAGGAATTTAAAATTGAGGAAGCGTTTTGGATGAAAGATGTTCAACAGTTGCCTCCATTCCACATTTGCCTGTTTGTTAATCAAAACTAAACATGGGTGTTTTTGCATGATTTCAATATTCTGACTTGTTTATTGTTTTCCCCTCTGAACTCTTGATGGCATCTTTTTACGCGCCTTTCCCCTCAGCGGCCGGCCAATCAGAACCCCACGCCGGTGAGGAAGAACCACGCGTGCGAGACGTGCGGCAAAGCCTTCCGCGACGTTTACCACCTCAACCGCCACCGCCTGTCCCACTCGGACGAGAAGCCCTTCTCCTGTCCCATCTGCCAGCAGCGCTTCAAGAGGAAGGACCGCATGAGTCACCACGTGCGCTCGCACCAGGGCGGCGTGGAGAAGCCTTACATCTGCCCCCACTGCAGCAAAGCCTTCTCCAGGTGAGGAACATGGCCGCCGTCTGAGAGAGATCAAAATGGATGTGATCAAGTGTTTTCCCCCCTTTCTTTTTATCTCAAGACCTGACCATCTCAACAGTCACGTGCGACAGGTGCACTCCTCGGAGCGGCCCTTCAAATGTCCGGTATGTTCTCTAGGATTCAGATCTACCAGGGATTGGTGGAAAATCGCAATATTAAGAGACGTACAGTACTCAGCTGTGAACTGAAAGTCATAATAGGTCATAAAGCATCCATATCATAAAGATGAAAATACCGGAAATGGAAAAATTTGTGCTAAAGGTCAAAATTGCCAAATATTCTGCTTTGATAATTCCATTGGTATTTCTTTAGTAGAGCAATTATGATTTTTCAAATAATTGGTCACATTATAGACATTCCACGTTCCTTTTTCGTTTCTTTGTCCGACCCAGACGTGCGAGTCCAGTTTTGCCACCAAGGACCGCTTACGCGCGCACATGATTCGGCACGAGGAAAAGGTCCCGTGCCACATCTGCGGCAAGCTCCTGTCGGCCGCTTACATCACGGATCACATGAGGGTGCACAACCAGTCGCAGCACCACGTCTGCCATCTGTGCAACCGCAGTAAGTCCACGCTAAGCAAGACTTTGTCGTGTCGGATGTCATTTGGCGCTCTTTTCCTTCTCAGGCTTCACCACGCTGACCTACCTGCGCGTCCACGCTCAAAAGCACCACGGCCAGGAATGGAAGGACAGCCCCGGAGGGTTCGGCGGCGCGGGGTCCGGCGGCGTGCTGGTCTGCCATCTATGCGGCGTCCACTGCAAGACGCCCACCCAGCTCCAGGGCCACATGGGCACCCACAGCAGCAGCCAGAGCACCCAGAGCCCCGCCACCTCCAACGTGGCCTCCAGCAGCTCCATTTCCCTCAGCAACATGGTGACGGCGCCCACCGTCTACGTCACGGGCGGCACGGTGGTGGACCTGCTGGTCACGGACTGCTCGAGCATTGCGGCGCCGCAGTCGCAGAGTTAGCGACGGCGGCAATTACTTCAAGTCCTTGAAATCAAACGAGGGCAAGGTAAGAGAAGTGATGCGTCCACGCTAATCCGTTTACAAAGTTGGAGCATCAGAAACACGTTGCATTTCGACACATTTGCATTTCAGACGAGCTTGGATGTCTAATAATAATTTTAAACAGTGGCAGGTTGTTTGAAATAAAAAATTACACGAGCCAGCATCCTTGATCCTCGCATCCAGCTCGACTGATGACAACTTTGCTCTCCTGCGCGTCCGTCGCTGTAATTACAAGAACTTCTCCTCTCTCGCCCTCACCTTTAGCATTGGCTGCTCTGTTTAACTCACACCAGCGCAGATCTTACCTCTTTTTTTTTTCTTCTTAGATTTTTTTTTTCAGCTCACTGACTCAAACTATTTAGTGCTTGTGTTAAGAATGAGAATTAGCACACTGAGGAAAAAAAAACTAAACTAGAAGGGAAGTTGTGTGTTTGTGTGGACGAGGCAGGGCTTCTTTAGCATGTTAGCTTGTTTGTTCGGAGTTTTAACAACAAATCTTTATACTAAAGTGGTTACATTAGTTTAGTAATTAGCGGTATGGCATTGTAGACGGTGTACTTCTCGGTACAGAGTACAGAGGGCGCCGTAGAGCAACGCGCGGGCTCTTTCGCACTGCACTTAGGAGTAACTGGAAACAGCATGCAGAAAATGGAGAGAAAAAAATATTTTTGCTACTTCCTGGTGTGTTGCTTTGGGCAAGTTTGCGTAACGCCGCGGCAACCAAGTGCAGTTTGTAAGCGCCTGCAGTGAAACCTCCAAAAGTTGATCCAACCTGACGCGGGATCAGTTGTGATGTTCAACGAAAAACGAGATGCGGTTCCTGTGAGGAAATTTGGAATCATTTTTCGAAAACGACTTTGGAGCTCTCACTGTCGTCGTTTGGTTTGTGAGGATGAAAATGAGTTTTCTTGCGCTAAAGTCTTCCTCTCTGGGTCGCGCCAAGAAAAAACAAAAACAAAAAAGATGACTTTGAATCAACACTTCAGCTTTTGATACTGCGACTCTTGCACTTGTAAGAAAAGAAAAAAAAGAACCTTTTGCATGAAAGCAATCTGAATCGGCTTCTCAGCGCAAAATGAACTTTGAGTGCTTTCACTAAGGTTGTAAACAATAATATTTACATGTTGATTTTGTTTTGAAAAATGAACCTTGTTGGCCATCTGTTTGATTGTAACTGTTATTGCCATAGTCTTTTTTTTTCTTCTTTTTTTCCTGTTATTATTTTGTCTACCTGCCAATCCAACGAGTAAATGTTAGCCATTAGATTTAGTATGTATAGCACCTAACATTTTATCATTTGACGTGGATCTCGCCGGTGTCGTGGAGAAAGGGCTTTAAGTCAAGTCAAGAAGCGCCACAGCAAGTTGACAAACAACAATTTCTGCTTTTGTACTTTTTCAGTTTTGAGTGAATGTGACCTTGACGTTGATTGCTTTTGCGTTGTGTTTAAACTGTGTTCTTCCTTCCTTCTTGTTGAGGAAAGTTGTCATGTACTAAACAATAATTTTACATTTACACTAAGAGAAAAAAAATACCTCTAGAAATCTGTACGGCTCTTGTGATAAATCTTAATGCCTTATCATACTCAACTGCATTTTATGATGATCAGATCATAGTCATGGGATTCATTAAGAATATTAATGGGATGTATTTATATTTATATTTTTATATTTCTCAACAGTATGCATGTCCAAAAGATTAGTGCAAAAACAAGGGGAGAAAAGATGCTTATTACAGTCATACAATTTCGGTTATTTTGTAGATGAGGTAGAGATCATGTTCTTGTTTTGTAATTTGGACAAATTTCAAGTAAAATGGGTAAACATGCACTGTGTTGTTTTCATCTGTTCGCTAACAAAAATCGGTAAATATAAGCATTTGTGTTTAATATGCTTTAATCCAGGAATTTTCTTAACCAGCTCGTAATCTTGCCTTAATCTCGGTTTTAATCTCCTTGCCAGGGGAAATAAAAATGCAATATTTTTGAAAAGCAATGAGTTAGGATTGGGGAACAACATTTGGACCGCTGATTAAGTCTTGAATCCGATAAGTACTTTTGACACCCGTGCAAAAAACATCCACGGAGCAGAATCGAGTGTGGCTCCATGCAAGGTTCTGATTCATGAGAGGTGGATGCATGGGGAGAAGATGAAATGCAGTAGGGGAGACAGCGAGTGTTGCAAAACCTCGTCATGACTCGATGCTGCTGTTAGCAAGTAGCTGGCGCAGCAGTCCGCTGACTGTTGAGTCAACAGCAGCAAGAGAGCGAGACACACACATACACACACACCGACACACACAACAGATGCAATGACACGGGCACCGGACCGCTCCTTCGACGACTGACAATCGCCTCCCAAAGATTTTATTTTTGTGCGTTTTGCTTAGACGTTTATATAAATTGATCGCTGAATGCGTCCATACTTGTGCGAGCGAGTGAGCTTGCTGCTGATTTCGATCGAACTTGCTGCAAGCTAGCTGTTAGCTGGCTGGCTAGCTGCTAACCCTGCAGGCATCCAAGTGGCCGCACAAAACATGTGGATCGTCGCGGCGGAGACCCCCGGGACCACTCTAGCTTTACTCCGCCGGACGCGAGTTTCAAGCGGCCGCTGACTGGACGCCACCAAAGCCTCTGTGTAAATATCCGTCTTATTTTGACCCGTTTCCTCCCTCCCCGCTCGAGACATGTGCACTGAACTCCTGCCTGCTAGCGGCGACGGGTTAGCTCGGCGGCGGCTAGTGCTAACTGCTACAAACAAATAACATGTCAAGTAAAGTGTCGCCACCGTGTGTAACAAAACATATTTTCCATACTTTTAAGACGTTAATACCCTCGTCTCTGGTGTAACCTCGTTTTTATTCCTTATGAAAAAAATCCCACTTGTAAAGTAAGAAGCATGTTTAGCCGGCGGGGACTCGTTGGTTGACATTGGCTAATGTTAGCTGTCGTGTTTAGCGTCATTGTTAACACAAATGACCTGCACTGTTGCATTGTTTATAAAATTAGGCACTTATTTGACACTTTGGATGAAAAAAATCCCAAACAAAAATGCAAATATAAAGTGTATGCTCAAATAAGTTATGTAGCTTCTACCATCAAATGGTAGATCATTTAATTGTTCTTTGTATGTAGCTTGCCGAGTTAGGTGAAGGTAAATACATAATTTTGAAATAAATAATTTCCACACGAATTACATGCACATTGTTCATATAGGGTTAATTGATACTTTACTTACCTTACTGATACCTACAGTCAACATAAAATACAGATATAATGCTGTCAAATTTGAATAATCAACCTTTGCTGTAACAAGTCTCGGATCCATAGTCCAAGATGATGCTGCCAGGAATTTTCAGCACAATTTCTGTGATGCAATGTGCATGTGACTAATGGATGTCAACTTTTTAATGAGTCAGCTGGAAGCGAAACCACTTGGAACCCGGCTCAATAAATGGGACAATAGGTCTTACTGTCATCAGAATGCGGCGATGCTGATGACATCACTTCACCGATTGACTTTCAGTTTGTCTTTGAGTTGTTGTAGGAATTTGATCATGAGCTTTTTAATCATGGCCATCATAACGCGTAAATTGTTTTCAACACTGTTGGACTCGGTACGATCGATACAGGCTGATTGTTGTCGCTCTTTGACCTCTTGCAGGGAGGAGAAAGAGCAACAAATCTCCAGGACCAGATTGCCCTCCCAACTTTTTGCCTCTCAGACAGACGGCGTGGGACCATGCTGACCATCCTCGCTGCTGGCTCCGTCTTCTTTCCGGGCCTCTTCCTTCTGTCCAAGCAGTGCCTCAAGTCCATCCCGGCGCTGCGATGGAGCGAAGGCGACGCCGTCATCGTGTCGGCAAGGTTGGGAAATATTGACGTTTTTTCCTGGGTCAGCATTTGATTTCACGCCGGTTGTCTCCTAGGTTGGTGTCGTCGATTCAGGCGGTCATGGCTTCTTCAGCCGGCTACATAATCGCTTCTTCCTGCGATGACATCATCGAGGATCAGTGAGTCCGTTTGTTGTATTGCAATATTGTTTGGTGCAGGTCACAAGCCAAATCATTTCTTGCACCCCTCAGGCACTGGCTGACCAGCAGTTACATCATGTTTGCCGTCCCCTACTTCGTGTACGACATCTACGCCATGTTCATGTGCTACTGGTACAAGCTGAGGGTCAAAGGGCACGAGGAGGCCTCGGCCGCCCCCCAGCACGTGGCGTCGGCGCTGACTAGCTACCTGCGCCGCGAGTTCCTCATGGTGTTACACCACGTCGTCATGGTTACCGTCTGCTTCCCCGTTTCTGTGGTAACCGCCCTTTCTCCTCCGTGCGTTAGATGCTAAATTGAACGCTCCGTGGTGCGTTTATATCGTTTACATGCTGAGAATTGTATTTAGATTTTCACATGGTAAATTCTGCAGCAGCTAAGCCGCCATAAATTTTTGTCAGCTGGTGACTCCTGCCAACAGTGCCGCATAATTCTAAGCGGTGCACTCTGTAAGGTGTAATTGTTTTCTGGCCCGCTGATGACTTTCTGTCCGTTTCGCCCCCCCCTTCTAGTTCGTGCGTCAAGGAAAGGGAGATTATTTCCAGGGCATCATGTTCATGGCCGAGCTCAGCACTCCGTCGGTCTGCTTAGGAAAAATTCTCATCCAGGTAGGTGGACGCTCGCCAAGCCCCTGCAATGGTGCCGTGCCAAAAGGACGCACGTGGCGCTAGAGAGCCACGTTTCCACCACCAAGGACGCTACGTGAAGGGCATAGATGCCTTTTCATTCAATTCCAATTGGGAAGCGATCATTTTCACATTATGCGACCCTTCCTGTTCGCCTTTTCTGACCCATACGAAGGAGAACAGGATTTGGTGGAAACGTGTCTTTCTCGTTAAACCCCCTCTGCTTTTGCCAATGTCGTCGCCCGCCTTCTCTTTATCCCATCCGGGCGGCGCCCCGTCCCTGCTTATCCTCAGCATGCAACCCGCATATGTTAACCGTCCCTTAACACGAGCGGCCCTTCCAAACATCACTTGGTAACGCCCTTTGCTTGAGCAAACATTGCACACGCCACCCTAACCCCGCACCCGCCCACCCCCTCTGCGTTTGTTCGGGCTGTCAGCTGTCTCTGCGCTAGTTTGATAAGCTCAAAAAGCCGTGACGTTAGCGGCTATAGGCCCTCTCGCTCGATGCAGGGGGAATGGGGGGGGAGGCCAAGCCAAAGTCCACTCATGGCAAACTGCTGGCTTCTCTTTGTCTCTTTCTTTGTCTCTCCGCCCTCTCTTGTTTCCCTTCTTTCAGTACAAACAGCAACACACACTCCTGCACAAAGTGAACGGGGCTCTTATGCTGATCACTTTTTTCATCTGTCGAGTCCTCCTCTTCCCTTACCTCTACTACGCCTACGGAAGGTACGTCTTTTCTTCCTCCCGCCTCTCTTCTCTTAACGCTCAGCTTGGGAGTCTCTCATGTGCGGCGGAAAAAGGGGAGGGGGCGGGGCTGCCGTTTGCGTTTAATCAACCCGTCCCTTGGTGTCTTTCCTTTTGTCGGGGTGCAGGTACGCCTCCATTCCGTTCCACTTGGTCCCCCTGTCGGTGCCCTGGCACACTAACCTCGGGGCCGCCCTGCTCATGGCGCCGCAGCTCTATTGGTTCTATCTCATTTGTCGGGGCGCCCTGCGACTCTTCATGGGCACCTCCCGCTCCCAGAGACGGCGCGCGGCCACCACGGACGGCGGCGCGGCGGCGGCCCAGCCGGCCAACGGCTTCCGAGTGCCCTCCGCCGAGCCCGACTTGGCCACCCACTGAGAGGAGTCAGGGGGCGGGCGTGGCGGGAGGGGGGGGGGGAGAGAGGCGAATGTACCAATGTCACGGGGTGGGGAGACAAGTAGCACAGCAGCGAAGGTTAAAAGGCTACAGACGATGTCCTCAAATAGCGCTGGAGTCTTTGCAGGCCGCTCGCAGCAACCGCCGGGAACGTCGGCTTTGCTGGCCTTCAAGCACTTCAGCCTCTCACTTTGTAGGCGTAAACATAAGAGTGCCGTCGCACTCTGATGATGTCATCAGGGCACTGTGACAGGAAGGAACACGCACTGACCTGAGAGGATTTAGCCTGGATGTATAGCAAAAGCATAGGCCACCTTTTTCCTTCATGTAGATCAAATCGTGACCTCGCGGGAAGAGCAGGTCCGTAGGAATGTATTATAGTGTATGTTAGAACATTTGCTGTAGACGGACGGCAGTTATAGCAACCGAGACGACAAAAAAAAAAGGAAATTCCGGCTTCTTAGTGTTTCTCTGTATCCTCTATGTAGTCACTGTCACTCTAACTTGTACGAGCAAACCCACAGACTGGGAGATCATCTCGTAGGACTGCATTCTGCTGCCTTATCCCCCTTTTTTCCACACTTCTTTTGCTCTTTGTTTGATTTTCATCCTCAAGAGGACACGGGGACAAATGTGACGGGTGTACATAGCGCCGATTTCCATGTCAGTGTTAGGGCAGTGTTCCGTTTTTCCCAAAAAATTATGTTTTCATTTAGTGTTGATCAAGGACACCTCACCTCCGTCGGTTTACACAAAGGAGCCCCGATCCCTCGCGCAGCTACGTGTAGATACGACGTCATTCCGATGATGGCAAATGCAACAGGGCACACTTTGAAAGCGCTGGAGTTGCTGAGCTAAAACGAAAATGTTTGTTCAGTTGGCCAAAATATCTCGCGCATGGTCATTTTTAATATTGCCAAAAGGCATTATTAAGGGACCCCCGCCATGTTGCGCTTTGAAGGGGGAACAGTATTGTGGGGAAACATTCCCTCGTAATTGACACGCAGCCCGGAGTCACAAAAACAAACATGTATCCAGTTCAGTGTTTTTAATTTATGTATTTATTTTGAGACTTTTTACATTGTGCAAATTGCACCGCAGGTTCTATGAACCTTGTTGTTGTTGTTTTTTTTTTTTTTTTAAACAGACCGGCTGGCTTCGTCACTTTAATGTGTTGGTTTTAAAGCTGCAGCTGCACTCCCTTGGAAATGGGTCATGGCTAAAAAATATATATATAATAATATATAAAAGGAGAGAAATGCGTGCCAAAACATCTGGAATACTAACCGGGCATGTCGAACACATTACCCACCCCTCCCTTCAGCCCCAGCTCAACCCGAACGTACCGTATATTCCACCAAATGCTTGTTATTTATTTGTAAGTATGTATTTATTTATTTATTTGGTTTGTGGTTCTGAATGCATATTTATGCATCCGTATTATACTCGATGCTTCGGAGCCTGATGTGAAGGCCGTAATGTTACTCAAACTTAATCGGAAATATACTTCTCTGTCCTGATTGTCTCACGTGTTGTATTTATTTGTTCCTATTAATTGTCTGCACACCCCTGCCGAAAGAATACATGCTTGTGAGTATTTGTGTCTACACATTGCGCCACCATTTGTGATTGCTGCAGTGCTTTAAATATTTCTTTTTTTCTGTTGATTGATTATCCACATGATTAACTTGGTCAACAACACACCCAGTTGTAAGTCGTCTCAGGTTAGCATGTTTATTGCCATCATACAAAAACATAGAAAACATACAAAGCTTGTAACATTAAAAAGAAAAAAAAAAATGAAAAAGCGCCTCGGAAAATGTACAGGAACAATCGTGTTCAGTATCTCCTCTGCCTAGGTGAGAAGATGGTATTGGGGTTGCTGTCTCGCTCCCGTTCCTTGTCTCGCTCCTTCTGGCTGTTGGGCGACAACGCTGCCTCCATCTTCTTGTCGTTCTTGAAGAGATCTCGGCCCGTGCGCATGATGTGCTCCTCGATTTTGCGGTGGCGCTTCATGTCCGACAGCACTTTGTCCATCCTGGCCTCCCTTTTCACGGACGAGCGAGCTGACGACCCTGCGCGGGGCCAAGGTTCAAAGTTAACCAACAATGCAACCCAAAATAGAATTTCAGCTTTCCATGTAGTCCTTCCAGCGTTGAAGCTTCATGGAAAACTTTTTGACTATTCTACTCTAAACGCTTTCCATAGATAATAAAATTTGGATGGAGTGCTCACCTGGTGTCCTACGTCTATTAATGAAAGAACTTTTCGGGGTGCCTTGCAATTGGTGCTCCTCATTAAAGTCAAACTCAGTTGGACTTGGTGGCCTGAGGGAAAAAAACAAAACAAAAACACGGTCAATCCATAATCCCTGAAAACTAAAATAGCCCTGAATGATACTAACTTGAGATCCCTCTCTTTCTTCTCTCTCTCCTCAGCCTCATCTTCCTCCTCATCCCTTTTGGGCGAAAGGGGGCGTTCGGGCGTGGGCGGCCTCCGGGGAAGGGGCTCAAAGTTGAGCTCCAGCATCTCGCCCTTGGCCAGGAGCTCATAGAGTCTCTTGATCTCGGCAGGAGGCGGCATCCAGTTCTTGGGGTCCTCCATTTCCTCATCGCTGTACACCAGTTCCCATTCGCCGTCCTTCTCTGCCACCTGCGTTCCCTCTTCGTCCTCCACCGCTGCCACCGACTGAGGTGCGTTTGTGTGTTCCTCTCCTTCCAGCTTGTCTGTGTCTTGGTCTGGGGAGGTGAAATTAACTTAACACACATTTCAACGTTGTGTGGGTGTTGTTCTAAATGCAATTTCGTCGCAGGAACTATCATACCATTTGCCTCACTTTCTTGACCTTTGTCATCCATGGTCACAGCGTCCTCCACCGGTGCAGCGATCATCTCGGCATCCTGTTTCGTGCCTTCCTCCTGTTTGCATGCTTCGTTTTTACTCTCTGCTTCTTGGACACAGAGAGCCTGGATGCCCTCACGTAGGGCCACACCTGGGGCCTCAGCCTGCATTCTTCAATAAGGTAAATTCTAAGCAATAGAAAAAAAAAAAAAGTAAACTACAGGTGTTTTATGCATCTACGCAGCTTCATAGGACTTAGGGACATTAAAAACACAGAAAAACACGTAATGGTTGGCCTCCATCCAGCCCACTACTTTTTAATTTGTTGATCTAGATGTGGGGTGAGTAAAACGACAGTTTAGAAGACTATTAAATTAGATTTGAAATAGATGTCAGTGAATGAATGTAATGACCTTTGCAGGAACATTTGGTAAAGGCGTATGCAAAACAGTGAGACAAAATAGGGAAAGGTTCGGGAAGAACCTCGTGCATTTAACATATACACAAGCGGAGAGCGACTACATAAGCAAATTGCATTGATACAAAGAAACTTCCAGGCAAATACCACGTTTTGAATGGGAAGTGATGCAGGACAAACGTTAGCGCGCTGGCTCGTCATTACCGAAAGCTAGGTGATGCCGTTGCTGCAAGTTTAGATGAAGTTATCTCCGACGACGAATGACATTGGCAAATATCATTATTGTAACTACACTACAATACACATACGTAAACAAAGCGCCATTTTGGACAGAATAACCCGCTGACTTTTACACGAGCGCAGACTTGACAAGCATGTGGATTAGCCGGCGCTGTGGCGAAAGTGCGGCGGGGGTTCGTTTTTACGGAATCCCATACATAACCACAGTTTTTTTTTTTATTAATATCCACAAATTAGAATTTGCCTATAAAATATAAATAAATAGGTGTCTTTTCCCAGACAGTGGTGTAACTAAATCTGGTGTGGGACGGATATTTCGTGTGGCAGTTTATTACGAAAGTGCGCACCATTCGGCATTTGTAAATCTACATCCGGCGCCACTTCCTGTATGGCGTACCTTGGCCAGAATATATTTCGCCCACAATTAATTTGAATGTAAATGAATGTGAAGCAGTATATTTTATTTTTATTATTGTTTATAATTCTTTTGAGCTCATTTTGTTTTTATGGAGGCGAGTATTTAGCGGCCTCTGATTGGCCTCTCGTCGTAGCTCCTTTGTCCAGCGTTTCGATTGGCTGATTATCGTTTCGGCCCTGATTTGAAAATATTTCCGTTAGCTAGTTTGGGTTTCCTGTTCGCCATTGTTAAAGCGTGGCATATACAATGTTGCTGAATTCGACTTCAGGACGCCATTTAAGACATTATTAAAGGCGTCCTTTCTTGGATTCTGTAGAGAACATCGGTAAGGGATTGATACGTTTTCATATATCCTTTGGAATCACCCCATACTACGTGGCGTTCGCCTCTTGTGGGTTAGCGGTTAGACGCTAGGTAAAAGCCGAGCATTTTCTTAAAAATAATAAAAATAAATAAAAAGCTGTAGCACGACGTTTTTTATTAATATTTCTTTACCTCATAACTAATTTGCCCTCTTTGCATTTATCATCCTGAAGTCAAAACATGGCCCAGCGCGTGTCTGTCTCCGACCGCGGACGCAAGAAAACCACCCAGGTGAAGGTTGCAGTTCGTCTACGACCATTTATGGACAAACAAGACGAGCGAGACACGGGACCTTGTGTGAAAGGCCTGGACTCTCAGAACCTGGAGATTGTAAACTGGAGGAATGCAACAGAAACGCTCAAATACCAGTAAGTATCCATCTGTCATTGATCAAAACCTTATATTAAACACAAATCAGCTAGCAGGGGTCTCTGAGCTACTACAATGAGAAATAAAAATGTGTCCGTGTATTCTTGACACCTTTATCTGTTTTAAAATGATGCGCTTTGTCTTGAAGTTTTGATGTGTTCCATGGAGAGAAATCGACACAAGAGGAGGTCTTCCTGTCATCCGTAAAGCCAATTCTGCCCTACATTACAAAGGGCCAGAATGTTAGTGTCTTTGCCTACGGGCCAACAGGAGCCGGTATGTTCCCTTACCCATTTTAAGGGCTGTGTTAGAGATTGTGAACTGTTTTTTTTTCTTCTCATCCAAAGGCAAGACGCACACCATGTTGGGAAGTTCAGCTCAGCCTGGCATGATTCCTCGTGCTGTTGGAGAAGTCTACAATCTGGTCAGTGCTCAGGATGAGGACGAGGGTTGGGACTACTCCATTGGAATGTCGTATTTAGAAATTTACAATGAGAAGGTATGGTTGGAGTTCCACAGTATATTACATTGACCCTCATATTTCCAGATCCATTCAAAAATATTGCTGCCTTCTGTCTCCACTATTCAGGTGCTGGATCTTATGTCGCCAAACTCCCAGGACTTGCCCATCCGGGAGGACAAAGACAAAAACATCCTCATCCCGGGCCTCACGCACACAATAATCTCGTCCTTCTCGGACTTTGAACGGCATTTTGTGCCGGCCAACCTCAAGCGTACCACGGCCTCCACCAAAGTCAACGAGCGCTCCAGTCGCAGCCACGCTGTCCTCCTCATAAAGGTTTGAGCGGAACCACTTGGCTATTTTGCCATTCTTTGAATCTCCTTTTGGGTGGCGTGAATGAAAACAAGGTGTCCAAGCTAAGGGGAATTTTGTAAAGAGTTATTTTTCAGATCATCTATTACAATTTTATCGATGTAGACCTTGGAAGAAAACCTATGCGAACCTTGAAAAAGCACTTAAGCAGGTCGTGGCCTTTGTGCAGTAGGCCAGGATTTGGTAGCTGGTGCTAAAATCAACCCTCTCATGATGCTCTCACTAGCAACTGCTGGGCTTTCTGGGACTTTCTGGGAGAGGTACAAGCGGGTGTCTGCTATGTGTGTGTATTAATTGTCCTTGTTCCTTTACTTGCCTTTCTGTTTGGCCAATCATTTATTTTTGTTCATTAAGGTGGTGCGCACCGAGCACTGCCTCCCCCGCCGCCAACAAACGGGCAAACTCTACCTGGTGGACCTGGCTGGCTCAGAGGACAACCGGCGCACGGGCAACCGGGGCATCCGCCTCAAAGAAAGCGGCGCCATCAACCTGTCGCTCTTCACTCTTAGCAAAGTGGTGGACTCGCTCAAGTCGGGCGCCTCGGTGCGCGTGCCTTACAGGGACAGCAAATTGACTCGCCTGCTCCAGGACTCCCTGGGCGGCTCGGCGCACTCGCTCATGATCGTCAACATCGCCCCCGAGTACGAGCATTGCTTCGATACGGTCAGCGCGCTCAACTTTGCGGCCAAGTCCAAGCTCATCGTCAACAGGCCCTTCACCCAAGAAAGTATGCATGGGTTTTATTTTTTTTTTACACTTTACAAGTCTGAAAATCATCTCATTCGCTTCCATGTCTCAATTTGGAAATGATGCCGTCATGCTTGACTTCTGGCACTGCAATGCGGCCTGAAATCATGCAGTGGCATATTTCCAGACATAGTGTCGCTCTTGTTTTGTACCCTGCATACTAAACTGCTCCCCCACCTTTTTTTGGGCTGTCTTTCTCTCCAGCGAAACAGACCGGAGAGGATCTCGGTGCCGGGCGGCCTGGCACAGAGCCTCATAAAAAGAAGCGGAGGGTTGAGAAGAAAACTAAGCAGGAGGCCTCCACCTCGCCATCGACTCAACTTTGCAGGTGCGAGAACGCTCGCACCCGCTGAGCACTGGCTTGTCAATTCATTTGTGTGTTGTTGAGCTCTGGGTAGCAAAAATCAATCATCTCAGTCAAACTACGTGTTGATGTCTTCTGCTTGTGCACACTCAGTCTGTCAGAACCGTCACTCGTAGAAAGGCTGCTTGCTCTGGAGAAGCGGGTGATGTGCTACGAGAACCAAGACAGGGTCAGTATGTTTGAAGGATGTGGCTCGCAAACAAAACAAACCCAGGTAACTCGCCTTCATCCCCAAACAGGAGCAGAGAGACTCTGAGAGAAAGGGCGTGCTCCTCGCTCAGCTGGCTAAGGTGAAGTCAGGTTCCGGTCAGGAGCCCATCTTCAGGAGCAGCACGGCGCCCCTGCAAGAAAAACAGGTCAACGTCATGAAAGGCAACTTGCAGCGAGCCGTGGTCCGCCCGCTGCAGGATCACCGTAAGTCGTCGTGATGGAAGCGCTGGGTGGCGGAGAAAATGTGCTTCAATTGAGCAAGTGGACCTCACGCTGTTACTCACTTCTCTGAGCAGTCGCTGCTAAAATAGAATCAATTTGGATTATTCATGGCGGTGCGGCCGCCAGGTCACCCTCATTTTCGATTTTCCACTTTTGCAGTGTGCCAGCCGCAGCCGCTTACCGTCAGGAAGCAGTCAGTCTGTGTCAAGAGAAAAGTGGCCGTCACGCTTCCGCCTCACGCTGAGGTCAGCGTCCCGCCTGGGAAAATGTCGTTTCAGATGAATTATTGATCAGTACCCTGTTTTAATTTCTGATAGTTGTGGACACGGTGGAAGCCATTAGACCGAGTGTTGCATTTGTGTGTTTTGTCTCAGCTTCCGGGCGCCAAAGAGAACGCAATGGTGAATAGTTGGGAATCCCAGTTGGACAAATCGGTCGTGGACCAGGCCAGGCACAAGATCCTCCAGATCCTCAACACGGGCTCCCTTAAGGAGCTGAAAGGTCTGCAGCAGATCGGCGATAAGAAGGCTAAACTCATCCTGGGCTGGAGGGAGCTCCACGGCGTTTTCTCCAAGGTACGTACGAGACGTGAAGCCTCCACTGCTTTGTTGTCCGTCCTACTCGTAATGTCGGGCCATCTTCACGCAGTTGGAAGAGCTCTCTCAAGTGGAGGGGATGACCGAAAAAAGATTTTCCACCTTCTTGAAGGCAAGTAAACAACTTTTGTATGCTGTTCTGACCTGTTGTCGTGAGCTCAGATTCATATTTTGCTCTTTCTATTTTCAGGCAAACCTTTTGAGTGAGATGGGAAAGTGATCACCTTCATTTTTTTAGGAGGAGGTTGGATTGTAATATCCATTAATGTATTGAAATGTGACTCTGTAAATATTGTTTTGAAGCAACTTGCATTGCACCTGGAAGGCTGTTACCGGACATCCTTTTTTGAACATATTGCCTGCAGCCTTTTTTGAAAATGAAATTGTTGCCTTTTTTTCCCCCTCCCATCTCAGTTTGCCCCAACAAGAAATGTCATATTTTTTGGGTGACATTTTTTGTAAATGTAATTATTAAAAAACAAAAACCTAAAATCTCTGTTTGGAAGTATTTATAACCTTTGTCATGAAGTTTAGAATTATTTAAAATTATCCCTTTATTTCTTGCTGTTTCTGGAGCTTCTTGACAGTCTCGTAGTGATGGTAAAGTTCGGGCGCGCTCGGAAACATCCGCCGGGCGCGCACTGTTTCTCTGGCCGTTTATGGAACGCACTCTTTTTCTCTATACGCATCCACTCTTGGAGTAAACTTCCAAACGCGCCTGACCCAACTCGTCGGAGGGCAAACAAAGCATGAAGTCAAACTGTTTGTTGCAATTAAAATATTATTTGTATTTTGAAGTTATCTCCAGGAATCTAGTAGCTCAATCCTTTTCGACCAAGAGGGAAGCAGGAAAAAAGTGAGCAATGCGACTAAGCTGAAATGAGACTAAGCTTATTGGACTGACTTAATAGCCCAAAGGTAAGTTTGATATGTTTCAATTTCTTTCTGCCTTGTTTAAAAATACCAAACTAACACAATACTTTTAATTATGACAAAAAAAAGACATAAAAACCAAACAAGCTGTTTGTTCCTGACGAGTAGGTGATACAAATACCAAATGTATGTTAAGCAGAAATGCTATCTCCGCTTTTGTTTTTTTTTAGCAACCTTTCAGTAATTAGATAAAACATTAACACGAAAAACGACTTTCATTTCAAATAAAAGTTTTTTGTAGCAATAGTTTGAAAATGTGTCTTTCAGGTGACCAAGTCCATGTAAATAAAATGCAATTAATATTTGAACTGGATAAACATAACGTGGGCTATTTTATTTTTCTGCTTTCCTTTTTTTCAAGCACAACAAACGTATATGATATTGGCGCCTAAGTAATCCCCCGACTGCTAAATAATGGAATTGCCATTACGTAACAATTTAAAAGCTTTGTTGACGTACGAGTGCTGCTGATGTAGTTACCCTTTTACGCCACAAGACGGCGCACTAACTTATTTTTTTTTAATCCCAGCACGTCCTATGTTGTTTTTGTATTCTTGACGTGAAGTAAATGGGATGCATCCTTACACAACTGCTTCAAATGTGACAACGACCTTCCTTGTGATGTATTTTTGTATGAGGCACGTTCACTACCCATTTATAAGTAGTTGGTTGCTTGTTTTTCTAGCCTAGAAACGATTTCCCCCTTTATTTTATTGTTCATTCATTTTGATGTACAAATTTGAGTTATGTCATTTAACTAGGTGTTAAAAAGACTGGGTGTCTCAGATGAAATAAGAAATTATTGTGGTTTATATTTTTCAGTGTGAGCTAATTTACCAACTGCATAGTTCTTTTGGATGAGGAGTGTCTCCTTTTTTTTTTAATGTTTGCTCCCCTTTTCTCTATTTTTCTCTCTTTCCATCTGTCTTCTCTTGATCCTTTTCTCTTTTGTAATATGATGCTTGGACAGGTGGATGGGGAAATCCAACGTATCCTCCCTAGCAACGGCAAGATGGAAGACACTATTACCGGCGAATCTCATTTGACACTGTCCTCCCCAAAAATGATTAAAATGGTCCGATCCCTGTGTTTGTCTGACACGGATCGATAGGCACAATGAATGTTATCGATAAACAATAGCACATCGTCTGCTCTCACGTGTGCCTCCCCCCCCTCCTCATCCGTCTCTTTGGCCTGCCCCTGCATGCTGGAGCCCCTCCCTCCCTCATCCAAGCCCAACAAGCAAGCATCCTCCTCCTCCTCCTCCCTGTCTTCATCCTCACACACGGATGCCCTCTGCTCAAATGAGCAAACACACAAACATCAACGTTTCTCTTCATTTCATTCTTGGATAAATTACGTGCGATGCCAATATCCATCTCCCCGCTATCGTGTTGACGACAAAACGACGGAATACCAACAAAAGGTCAGTTTCTTGGTTTTCCCTGACTAGGCACATTTTGTGTATATTGAGACGGGTGAGGATGACGATGCGGGGAACCCCCCCTTTATTTTTACCTTATTTTTTTCCGTGGTAGTGTATTAAAAGCAGCGAACTAATTAGTGAGGATTGGTCCATTGTCCCGCTCCCCTCTCCCAGCCCCCATCACGGCTTTGTCCTTTAGTGTGTATGCGTGTGTGTACACATATGTTGTTGTGTGCACACCTGCGTGGCTGCTTTTATCACATGCACTCTGTTGTGTATATACAGTGCGTGTGTGTTCTACTGGCTTGTTTGTATCTCACCATTTGTCGTCATGGCGATATTATTTTTAATTTGTGCGTAATCATCTGCTTCAACCTCTTCAGCAAAGCATTGTGGAGAAAATGTGTGAATTCTTAATGGAAAAAAAGAAAAAAGCCAGGCCTTAGACATAAATAAACTAGACCCTGGTCATTGCAAATTTATCTAATCACTGATTTTTTGCTGGTTTCCACCTCTGTTCTGTTCTCTTAGGTACGCCATCTGCCTCTTGTTTTTATTTTTTTATTTTTATAAATCCTCACAGCTGTCAACATGATGCCCGCGTCATCTCCTTCCGCCTGGCCGGGAGAGGACCGACCGTCCCTGCTGGACCAGGAGGAGCCCGAGCTGAGCCAAGTGTCTGTGGCCATGCCCTGCCCCTCCCTCGGCGTGGGCGAGCAGCTCCCGTGCGGTGGCGATGTCGACAGCAGCAGCAGTCCGGCTGGCGCCGGACCCCCACGCAGCAAGTCCAAAGGCGAGCTGGTCATCGTCATTAACGACAAACTCAGGAGCAGTGAGTGGTGATGGGAATGGGGCAAATTTGAATGCAAATTTTCAAACCTTTGTGTGTGGGCGGATTGTGTTTCCGTAATCCAAAGCAAGGCAATTTTTTGTCCCTTAGGTAATGGGGCCCTCGCCAGCGACGGCGCCTCCCCTGTGGTCTCGTCACCTCCTCGGCGCCAGCACTCCATCTCGTACCCGCACCACGCCAAGACTCGGAAAGGCAGCCGGGCGGGCTCCATCGCCTACACGGCCTTCTCGCCCAGGCCCTCGCTGTCTCGTCACTCCAGCATCGCCACCAACCCCCCCTTGGACCGCACCAAAGTGAAGGACTACCTCCTGCTCTCCGTGCTGGCCTGCTTCTGCCCCGTGTGGCCCATCAACATCGTGGGCTTTGTCTACTCCATCATGGTGAGACTTTGTCCTTTCATTTGGCACCCAATCAAAGCATATGAACATGAGCCACCTTATCCATTATAATTTGGCAACCGGTGGAGGAAAAGTGGTCTACATTGGCAGATGACTAACCCGCTGTCTCCTCCCTCCCAGTCCAAGAACAGCCTGGAGCAAGGAAACCTGGACGGCGCCGTGCGTCTGGGCCGCGTGGCCAAGATGCTGTCCATGGTGTCGCTAGTGGGAGGGACGTTCATTATCATCGCCTGCATTGTCAACCTCGCCAGTGAGTGTCCCAAATCTGACCTTTAACTTTTCCATCTCTTCTCCCATCCTTTCAACTTCTTTGTGCCAATCCACTACTATAAACCTTTTCACATGAGAACCAAAAAATATATTTAGAAGGGGGAAAAAGTTAACCCCCCTTGAACTCAAATGGTTTATTCCACAGCGATCCACTCTAACAAATGAGCAAAACAATTATCATTATCCACTCAGTGTGATGCAATCTTTGTCTTGTTTCCATCCTTTTTTTTTGTTGACATAGTCCTTCCTCATTTCTTAATCTGTGTTAATAGTTCCATGTCATAACTCTTTGTATGATTATTGACCCGGTCATTTGGCATTGAAGCCCCTGCAAGCCATTTCCTTGCAATGGTCTTTTTATATGCCGTTCCAAAGAAGGTACTTACCTTCCCCGAACACAGATTGTCGTGATAAATAGCCCCCATTAAGAAGGCACTTAACTGGCTTGATCCACATTTTAATGGCACCACTATCACATCAAGTACAGAAACGATCCGTATTACACAAAAGACCAAAAAAAAAAACGTAGCTGATTCAATATTATTTTAATAATTTGACCAAAATATTTATATATTATATAAATATATATATATATATTCACTGTACTCCGTTTTAAGAACTTCCATCTTAGCGATATATTACCTTGACTTCCCGTTTCCATCACTGTTTAATTCCGTCGTCGTCTTCATTTGACATCTTTTTCTACCTCCTGCAACCAAACGACTGCATGCTACCGAGGTGTGTGTGTGTGTGTGTGTGTGTAGTGTAGTGTTGTGTAGTCGGCGGTTCATTCCTTACCTGTTATCCCCCTTGTACCACCCGACTTATGATGTATGTTCTTGTATCTGGCTAATAAAGGGATTCTCATAACACATCTGTGAATCCGCGGTTCATTCAATGAATCGGGACTGGCGCGTATTTGCATCCAAATTAAAATTAGATTTTATCTTTGTAAAAGGGGTCGGAATCACAGAGCAACCCTTTGGTGGTGGTGCCTGGAGATTAATTAACTCCATACCCAAGCCACTTCAATTTTTTTGGGGGGGAAATGTTTGAATGCAATGTTTGTGTAATGTTGTAAACTTTGTCATAAGTGACCCTGCCCCCCCAAATATTTTTTTCTTTAAATATTTTTCAAATAATTGGCCGATTAATCCGTTATCGGATTCTTCTTCTCTGCCAAATATCTAAATTGGCCAAAAAATCCATATGAGAGCGATAGCCTAGTGACCCTCGTCATGTGTCATAACCGCCAGTCAGTTGCGCAACAGCTGGCCAACTAACCCACTTCCTTTTCCTTCTTTTAGTCAATGTGAAAACCTGAGTTTCATCCCGCCATGAAACGGGATAAGGCAGCCGCATCCCGACCGGCCCGCACCTGCACCGCCTGTTTTTTACCATCTAGTTGTTACCTGGATGTGCGACTAAAACCAAACTCAGCCACTTATTTTCTAGCCCCTCTGATCTTAGAGAAGTCTGTTTTGCTCATGGAAGACAAGATGCAAAAAAAAAGGGAGGTGGGAGGGATTGGGAACGTCCGCCAGTTTATTGTTGGAGGATGGAGACAAACTGATTGGTCCCCGAAGTCGCAGTCGATTGGACATCTCGGCTGCGGCGATCCCAGGACGCGCTCGCAAGCATGTCAAATCCCTTCTGATACACGGAGACACTCCACTCCACTCCACTCCACCCGCCCCGTCACCATCTCAACCCTGGAGGACAAAACGTCTCCATCACCCTGTTCTGAGACTGCCACGATAACACGGAGAGATGACGTGAGTCTTGTCTTGCAAAGTAAAAGAGAACACAAGTGCCAAAAAAAAAAAAAGAAAAGTCTCAATTGTTATCACAGGGCCAAAACATTCCGCAATCTTCTTAACGCTGCCACCTTTTGAAGCACTGTGAGTTCCACCATTGAAACTGTAGCAACGGACACGCTCGGGACACAACATTAGGGACACCTGCGGTATTCCAAGGACATTCCGTAAGAGCAAAGATTCAATCTTTTTTTGTCAAATCCACTTGAGCGCAAAAAACAACTCAATTTGGTTTCAAAATTGACAACTAGTACAACCACTACTAATTAATTAATTAACGGGTTGGTATCTGTGCCTTGCTAGTAACATGTATTGAATGTCCTGAGTTGATCCGGGTGTTCCTAACAAAGTGGCCAGTGAGCGCTTTAACATACAAATTGTGTCGGTCACAGGTAATCTTTTGGTAATATTTGTACAAGTGTGTGTGTGTGTGCGCGCGTGTGTACTTTGTAAACAAAGGAGTGTCGGGTGATTGCCATCCACGTCGTGAGCGTAGCTTGCGTGCGCTGCTGCTCGGTCACAAGGTAGCTTTTTAAACGATGCATTTACATTGCAAACGCCCCATGAAATTATTTTTCGGCTATACGCGGTCACGTAGACGTTCAGCTTGGGTGAAATCGGTCTGTGCATGTTTTGCCGAGCTGTAATTGCGTATTTCTATCTCCTACTCGTGAGGTCTGCTCTCACTCTGTTGTGTATTCCTTCCTTTACCTGCCATTGTCACTGTGATGCAAACCAACTGGCTTCTTACCGACCTTACACAATCGACTCCTGCCTCCTGTCAAGGCCAACACCCCCCCCCCCCCTCCCCTCCCCTCCACATATATATTTGATCTAGTAATCTTGAGTTGTAGCGGTGTATTCTGCTGATATAATCCTCAATGATCGTGATATGAATAATAGTTGACCCGGCCGTCCTATTAGCAGCTGGCTTCTGTTCTGATTATCTTTGTAGTGACTGGCATGCCGTGGGATTTTTTCGGATTCATGTATGAACCACGAGTTGTCACTTTGGAATATTATACTTATGCAGTATATTTATAATAAAGACACAATGCATGCAAGTGGATGCTACTTGTTTTTCACAATCTGCTTTATAGAGGCCAAATATTTTAGGACTTGTGTATTTTTTCAAAGAGGCACAGCGTGCTTGCTACAGCTAAAGTGGACAATTAACCCAAATGAAAATTTCATATTTAAATACCAAAATTTTCAACACAAGTCTAAAAATAAAAAAAGAGATCTTCCAGGGAACAAAAAAAAAAAAAAAAAATCCCCCTAGGCTGTGTTTCCATGTTGACAAGCAAAGATCCTGTGAGTCAGCTAATTTGACAGGCACTACTTACTGTACTGCAGCCGCTCCCATTTGTCCACATAAAGCACTAAGTGGGTCAGTGGGATTAAATCCAGCTGGCTCATATCAGCGGCCGCTCGGTGGCCTCCGGCATCTTCTGCCCGGCAAAAAATTAGCACACAAATACAAAACCGTTTTCAATGATATCTTAAAACAATTAGCAACATAATAACTTTTGCACTTTTGAACTGATTTCACATCAGGGTGTGTTCCTCCAATCTGCCCGAGAAATGGCCTTCTAATTGAATGTTTGTGATTTACACACAATTATGGGATGTCAAATGAGCTGCCGGCTCCCATTCCTAGTGAAATATTTTTTTTTAAACGGATTTTATCTCACTACTGTCTTATTAAACATTTAGCTGATCTTATTAACCCCGCCCCCATGTGGCCTCGGCTCCAGCTGGTTGCACAAACATGTCAGATTGAATCTTGTAGTTGTTGTGATGCTGCTTATTTGCGCTTTTGTGACAACCTGTTCCTATCAGTGTGTGTATCTGTGTTGACACAATATTACGCACACAAGTCAACTAGGTCAAACTCTCAACAAGACAGTCAAGATCAGCGTTTGCATGTTTTTTTTGTGCAGTTGCATTTTCTGTCCTCTGAGGGGCAGTATTGGATTTACTGGCAGAATGGAAATAAATAGATGCACAAAGCAAATCCATAAGAACCATTTATGAAATAAATAAACCATGCTCACTTCAACTCCCAGAAGACAAACAACCCCAAAAATTAATATATATGATATATACTTACAATTTTTTTTTTTTTGCATGCCTCACAAACGATACAGCTTGCCTTTTGCGCCGTCCACAACTGATTTGGACAATGTTGTGTGCTTTGTTGAATAAATATGAATTACAGAAATTGTTTCCTTTAGACAAAGCTATGGCCAGGTTCATAACTTTGGAATATTTGCATTGACACATTTTACAACTTGAAGCACATTACAAAAAAAATAGGTTGAACACAATCTTGCGATCAAAAGAGTGCAACTGGCAACGACAAGCATGTCATTCTTTTTTTTTTTTTTGGTCGGTGACACGGAACATGCAAACAATTGACAAGAAATTGTTAAGGTGGAAGAACCGATTCTCCTTTTCCATCTTATTAGGCCGTCAACAGCGTGTGCCGCCACCAGCCCATCAAAACACAGTCCAATAATTGCAAAATGTCGACTTAAAGCTCCTTGGAAGCGTCTGGCACTGCGAACGAGATGTTCATGCGCTATTATTTGATCAAAATAAATGGTCCCACTTAATAGGAAGCACAAAGCTTCCATTTGGCACAATGTTCTCATAGCTGTTAGAGCAGTCATTCCCAAGCGCTGTGACTTTTCAGATAATCAGGTGTGGCGTGGAAAATGACTGATGCCTTTTACTTTTCATGAAGTCCTTTGTGGACACTCATGCAGAAAAGTCTCCTTTCATTCTTTCCCTTCCGTCGCCATGTGTTGTGTTGGCTTGCAGAGTCCTGAACGACGGGGCGGACCTCATTCCTGCGAAGTGGAGCCGGGCAGCTCGTTGGTCAGCGTGTGCCAGCGCTCCACCTTCTTGCTCTTGTTCTTCAGACAGTCTATCCAGTGCTGCAGGGCGTCCCCCTGCGAGTGGCAGCCTAAGGACACGCCACCTGACCATCACAGAAACACCACAGACGTTTTCTCACAGGTGTGTTTGAATTTTATTTTATTTATAAAAGAAATTTTATTTTGCCAGAGGAGAAGGGAGGGACGTCACAGTCGAGCACAATTTGGAACTCACCAATGAAGTCATTTGACTTGCCAAGGTCGTAGTCCCACACGGTGACCTCTAACGTCTTGGCGGCGAGTTCCGAGAAGGAGATTTCGTAGAAGAACTCCTGACAAGACGGAGCAAAAGGTTATTAGCCAAAACCTGTCCGCCGTGTCCGTAATGAGGCGGCATGATGATCCCGTGCAAACAGTAATTGGCTCTCGATGCCGCCGAGCGTGTCTGAGGACTATCGGCGGCAAAAATGAGCTCATCCGTGCGTTAACCATATGAACGTACCTCATTAAACTCCGGGTTGAGAGTCTTTTTTATCACCGCCGTTTTGTGCTTGGACTTCTTCTGAACGTCTGGCTTGAGGTACCTGAGAGAGTGAGAAAGTGTGACAGCATCATCTTCCTCTGCGACTTGTCCACCTGCTGCAAGGAATAGCAATGATTTTCCTGAGCTGATTGCATATGGAAAGCCTCAGCGTGTTATCCCTGAATTTCCTGAGGTGGGATTAGTTCTTGTAGTTTTAGACCACTGCCAACACCAGCAGCTACTCCAAAATACTTGAGCAGTATTATTGTTGAAAAGGCACAAATTATTATTAGTGTGTGTATTTGTGAGCTTGTGTGTTTTTTTTTTTTTTTTTTGCCAATCGTTCTAGGAACACGCCGGAAGCCCCTGGAGAAAGCGAAAGTGTGGCATCCAGAACATTTCCGTGCTCATTTGTCTCCTCGCTGTCAGAGTGCATCAGTCAACCGGAAGAGCTTCGCTGACCTCGCTGACACGTGCGGTATTGCTTTCCCTTCATCACCGAGTAATCAAACCATAGGGGAGGGGGGAGGGGGGTGATCGTGGCACTAATAACCCCGCCGTCTGGTGTGACCCCGACTGCGGAGTCCATCACTCCTTTTTTGAGGAGTGACATTCCACACAAGACCCCCGTTGTTAACTTGACGAATGATAGTGATGGCGCCCACTTGTGGGAAAGCAGCCGTCATCTCTCGTCGTTATCGTGACGGATCGGACATCCGTTTGTGACAGACTAGTGATACTATAAGTCATTTGTGGCTGTCCCCGCTTTGGCCACCCCAGGGCCCTCCCGAGTAAAACAACAACAATTTGACCCTTGACCCCACCAAAGTGGCGCTCATAGAAAGCAGGCTCACGTTTTAACGTAGGGGTCGGAGAAGCCGTTGACGTCCATGGCGGCCAGGTGGGCGCAGCGCTTGACGCCCACGCACAGCCCACCGCGGGCCCTCTCGCCGGCCCCCTCGCCGTCGTCGGCAGGGGGGACGTACTGCAGGCACAGCAGCAAACGGCCTCGCTCCTCCAGACTTCTCTGCTGCTCTGTCTCCCACTGAGAGCGGCGAGGAGATGAGAAGAGGAGCAGAAGGTTGAGCCGCGGGAGTCCCGCATGTAATCAAAAGTAATGCAGTCACGCAACTCGGGCGCCCACTGTAATTCATATTTCCGATTTTCCCGACGCATTGTGAAGATAAGATGGGGCTCTTGTCGTCACGCCACGTCAAACTCGAGTTAATAGAGTTATAAAACACGACTGGATTTTTTTTTTTTTTCTCAAAGCAGCTCCTCTTCAACGTTTCGGAAAGTATTGATTACAAATAATAAGATTTTTTTATTGCTTGAGGTAGCCAGGGTCATTTCATATTGATATGTTTTATGAGTTCACTCTTCAAACATACAGGGATTACTTTTAATGTCAACAAAGAAAAAAAAAAACGTGGGGTCGGAACGCTGCATTGATGTATTTTTTGAGCGAGTGTGCGCCTGCAGTATCATTTTTCAGCGACACACTTTAGTCTACAAGTTTCCTAGCATTCGGTTTTTATTATCAGCAACAATTTACAAGAACAAATATCTTCTCGTGCGAAACCTTTAAGTGGCAATAAACCAAATCTTGGTTAGCACTTTCACACTAGCCAAGGCTGGCATAAAATGGATGCAAATCATCCTGTGTAAATTATAATTTAAAAGTATTTTGGCGCTTTAAAAGAAAGATACGTTTCCCTGACACAAGTGCGCTTTCACATTAGAGCGCCTCGTTGTTCGTGTTTTCATTTACAGTATATATTTTAAAAATTTTATTTTATTCACGTTCGTCAGGGTTGTTTACATGCTTCTCTGCGATGTGTCGAACTTGAAGATGTATTTATATCTTCCCAGGGACTTGAAAATGTCACCGAGGGTGACATTTAGCCGAGGTACCGCCTCACATCTCCACTAAAAATCGAGTCGGGCGAGGTAAGGATCCGTCTGCTTCCGAGCTCAGCGTGATTTTATTGCTGTTTATGACTCTGGGCTCGACTACTTTACATGGATGACTGCAAACGGAAGCTTTTGACACACAAGCCAGGCGACAGATACGATCCAAAGTGACAGGTGGAGGAAAATGGCCGAAGTGGGAGAGCGTGACTCACCCGCTTGGCCAGAAGCACGCACACACATAAAGTATGTTATCTCTGGGTATGATTATATATGGGAGCTCCCATTGCAGTTCCCCCAACGAGCAAAATGTGTATTTTCAGCCTCTCACTTGCTCGGTATCGCTCCATCTCTCATTAAGTCTTATCTCCAGGCGAGAGCAGGACACACAGTAAAGTGATCAATATGCCGCGCGGCTCACATTCATCCTCCTTTCGCTAATTGTCTCTCCGCCTTCCATTCTTGCAATCCTCCAGAAGTTCCCATATTTTGCAAAGGCTGGCTTGTTGGTCTGACTGATGGACTTGACAATTAGAGATGCTAATTTGCAGAGCGCGCGTGCTAATAAAGCAGCTCGGACCTTCACAGGTCGATAGCGAGGGACTCATTAGAGGCAAATGGGCATCGATGGCCGCCGCAGCAATGGGAATGATTTCTGTTTGTGAGGGGGAGCGGATGAGCGTCACGACAAACAATCACCAGAATCAATGAAGCAGCTTGAGGCGACTAAATCCACGCTAAGTCAGATCAGTGTTTGGAAAATGCTTTACACGGAAAAAAAGAACACCAACGTTAACACAGTGGGATGGTAGTCACTGGTGGAGCTAGGGGGGGCCGGCAGGGGCACTGGCCTCCCCTGAAATATCCTCGGTCCTCCCAAGCCTTGTTTCGATTTTGTTTCGTTTTGTTAGTTCCCTGCAAGGAACATATAATCAATGTTTATAAAGTCTTTTCTAAAGAATGTTGTGGGTTTGTAAGAATCCAATTTCTCGACATCCAGCCACCCCTTGCTACTCGTTAATCGAATCGCTAGCGGGTGTGACTTTGAGCGTGTCTACGTGTGACATGAGATCAGTCAGCCGGGAAACGCTTCATGAACTTCTTTGAGATACTAAACATGGTGAGTGGTAGAAAGTGTATCATCACCTCTCGCAGGTAGCAGGAGATGCCTCTGAGTGCTGTGCTCATGGCCGTGGGCGAGGGCAGCTGCAGGGTGAAAAAAAAAAAAAAAAAAAGAGTCAGGTCTGAGGAATGGCTGGCTTGAAAAACGACGAGGCGGGCGTCGGTGTCTCACAAAATGCTTGATGGACCGCTCTAACTCAGCCTCCCATCATGCTTTGACACTTTTCTCATTTTGCTCCATCACGTTTTGTTAAGTCATGCTAGCAAGATAGCATTTAGCATGGTAGAAAAAATTTTCAAGGTCAAGTTTAGGCTATTTTTTGACAGAACCCATCCTGCTCAGCGTGTCTTTTCTTCTCACAGGAGGTGGGTGCTCCAGACAGATGTTGAAGTGTTTGGTCTGGTCGGGCTTCACGCGGCGTAGAGCCACCCGCGACTCCCCGATGAACTCGTTGTGAGTCAGCTTGTCTTCGTCGCAGACGGACACCCTGGAAAGGACAGCGGTAGGAATTCATCTAACAGTTCTGAAGAGCAAATGGGATTCCGCCTTTTGAGAATATAAACGAAACAGGCTGCTTTGTATCCAAACGAAAGATTAATGGCGACTAAAAGCACTTCGGCATTTCTGTCCGCCGTGATGTTCCAGAGATGTTATTACGTAAATGGGGCTGGATGTTGCTCCGGGACACAGGTGACAAAGCTCGCAGGTAATATCAAGTCAAGTATCTTCGCTTTGCAGGCACTTTGAAAAGGGCGATGGAACGAGACGTGATGGATGGCGCTGATATATACTATCTATAACGGGGGAGGGGGAAATCATCCAAGTGGACATGACGATTCCCAGCTTTTCGCACCTTTGGTGGCAATGGAGAGGGGAGGGGGTGGTGGTCTAGGAAATAAAAACACCCCGTGGTGCTTAAGCGTGACCCCAATCTGTCACGGCGAGACAAAGAGAGCGGGAACCAGGGGAGATCTTTACTGATACCGCCGGGCAGCGGCGGGGAACGAACGCAAGACATAAAAGGCCTCAGAGGACGGCCGACATCAAAATAAAGCTTACCGCAGCGTTTTGCGATACATGTCCTCCTCGGTGATGCCGCAGTACGTCAGCGTCTCGTTCCACACCGGGTTCAAAGTGTTACGGACTGTCTTGGTTTTCAGTTTGTTGGCCTAAAAAAAAATAATTGTCAACAGCAATAGCGCAATTTATTGAAAAAAAAAAACAATTGAGTCACTGTTCTCGAGTTGGTCTAAATTATTTATGACAAGAAAATCCAAATGATATGATTAAGGCAGCAAATGAATAGAGTGGTGCACTCCGTTTTGATACTAATCAATTCCGTTCTAAGTCGCTCGGGTGTAGCCTAATCAGGCAGGATAGCGAGAGCCGGAACCTTGCGTGTAATATTCTGCAATATCGCCGAATTAGAGAAAAACACAATCGCATAATAAGATTCTGACCTTGCAGGCTCCCGGCAAAAGGTGTAGCTTGACGTAGGGATCGGCCAGCCCGTTGAAATCCATCGGTTTCAGACCCTTGCCCAAACAGAGAGAGGCGGACATTTTTATTCTATTTTTTTTTTATTTATTTTTATTAATTCATTTTATTTTGCATTATTTTTTTGTTATTTTGTAACTTATTTTTATTGATTTATTTATTTTTTGGGTTAATTTTCAGACATTATGGACATTTGTTTCCTTGACTGTACTCAAAAATTGCCCTCCTAATTAGTGTTGACACTTCAACCGGCGCCCGAACGCAACGCATCTATTCCAAACGTTGCCAACAATCTGCCAAGCTTTCATCTGCCGGTATCGACATTTTACAGCCGCGCCGACGGCTCCGCGAGGGCGTCCCGTCCCACATCAAAGTGGCGGCGAAACAAATGCAATGCTTATAATGTGTTCAAATGACATGCAAGCAGGCCCAAAAACCAGAATAAGGAGAAGCGCCTTTGATCCTGATTGGATTTATATGTTCTTTTTTATTTGGATGCCGAGTACCCGAAGGCACGATTGATAGATTAGCTCGTAGCGTTCGCTACGACTAGCAAATCGCTTTCCCCAATTGAAATGCATTGCAATGCCGCTAATTTGTTCCGATGGGGAAACTTATTTTTTGTTGCTTACCTTTGCTTTCAGGACAGTGCAGTGCAAGGAGCTGGTGGCTCGATCATACAGCAGGTCAAACTCCAACGTGCCCAAAGATGCTGTTCAAAAATCACAATTGATTTGGCAGAATTGATCTGTTTGGAATCGATTGCGAATACGATTCATGTACATTCAGTTCTTACACCTACTCGTGTGCCTTTTAAATGGATTACAGGACCGTATATGATCTTTTTTTTTTATTTTAGGCGATGACGCACATCGACTGTCGACTCCCCTGAGGGTTGAACGCGATCGAGTCCTTAGATTCAAAAATAGTAGCATGCAGGAAACATCATGCGTTAAAGCGTGATGTTTCTCTTTGGAGCCTCGTGACGAATGTATCATGTCGGCGGCCGTGACATTCGTAAGACGTATTTAGCGGCTTTTTGGAGAGAAGGAATGGATGAGGGAGATGTTTTTTTGTTCTTTTGTTGTACAGTACACTTTTTTTTCTCACTTCTTTTTTGTACTTGCAGGTGACTCACTGTTATCGTCGCTGTCGCAGCTGTCCACCTCGATGGAGGTGTCGACGCTGCTCATGGCGGACAGCAAGCCGCCGCCGCCTCCCGCCGCCAACAAGGGCGACAACAGCCCGCCGCCGCTCACATCTCCCGTGCGGCCCGGGCTGAGCGCCCCGGCTCCAGTGGCGGCGACCCCGGCCGCTCCCGTCTGATTGGGCGAGAGCGGCTCCGAGAAGGATGAAGTTGGCGAGAGACGGGGGAAGTAGGCGGAGATTTGCCGGATGGGCCGGATCGGTCCCGGGCAGACATCGATGGCCATGTGTTCCTGGATGGTGATGGCTAAAGTTTTTCCTTTCCGCACCGTCATTGGGATGAAGGTCGAAAGACTGAAAGGAAACCAAATTCAATGACCATTATTTCATTCCAAGTCAAGGTCACCACGAGGTCCAAATATATGATTAGAGCCCGATTAACTGATTTTTATATTTGATCTTCTTTTCAGGACGGTGTCTGAGGTACTTTGGGCCACGCGTGGGAACGCTCGGCTCCATATCGCATTCAAAGCTGCAGGTATGGCCAATTATCCTCCACCCAGCAAATATCACATTCCCACGGATGTTATTAGCGAGGTCCGCCATGCAGCAGAACACGAGAGTTACGTCGTAATCGTGTTGCTCTGGCAACCCCCCGTAATTCCCAATGGGGGGGGGGGGGGGATTTCTTCCGGATGCAGCTTTTTATTTGTTCGGAGTTTTTTCTCACGTGAGTTACTTGTCGGAAACAGCAGATGCTTCGCCCTCATTTCCATTTACGAGCAAATCACTTCAGGCTCTGGGATGAAAGAGGAAGAATTATGCTTAGCAAATCTTCTGCCTAAAGCCTCCGTCCTCCGCCGTCAAATTACAGCGTGTCGTCCAAATCCTCCATAGACAATTGGGTGATTATGGGATGGAATCTACTGGATATGGTTTTGCTATAATGTCGTGACGGTTACATGGAGTCGTGCTGGCAGAGAGCTGAGTTGACCACGAGCGGGCCCGCTGCGTCTGTGCTGGTCCTTAAATAAACAAGAGGGGGCCGAGCAGAAAAAACATCTGAAGGCTTTTGTTTTGTAAAAACAGATCGCAGCTGGCCCCCGGTGGAGGCGTTGTGTCCTCCGCGCTCGATGAATCCCCCTCTGGACCACCTGCAGCATCCATCGATTGCGAGCGAGATGCTCGAGGTGTTATATCTCAGGAGTTTAGTGTGAGAGAAGAAAAAAGAAAAACTGGAGACTTGAAGCAGATGAGGTGAGTCACAGACTTTCTCACAGTTTGGTTTTGGCAGGCCTGTGCATTAAATAATGGACGCAATCCAAAGAGCCAGAACACAAAAACAAAAGTGATGGATTGATTGCAAGTGTTGTTTTTTTTTGCATACAGATGATAACAAGCTAGCAAACCTCAGTTTGAGCCAGCTATCTGTCCAAAAAAGTTTGAAGTCATAATGTGTGAAACCCATTTGGAGGCCAGTTTGTTGACCTTCCACAGGGTCGGCGGGGTCGTTTGTCACGGAGGCGAGCGGCCTCGGAGCGGCGAGCCGCGCGTGTCACAGCTCATCCAGCCGGCGTCTCCTTGGCTGAGGATGAAACAATCATCGGGGAGGCGCACGGCAACGTGCCAGCTGCCAGCCCCCAAAGCTTCTTTGACTCTTTTGACTGAGAGCGTGTTGACAAGGACGCTGGCTCTTCATTTGTGCAGATGGCTGTTGATTGGTTAGCTAACATACGTGTTGTCTCTCGTTTGCAGATTTACATCCGGGAGCGGCAAAGTGTGCAACATGTGCCAAAAAAAAAACTCCGACATGGACGTCAATGGACTTTTAAGTTCCAACAGTCCAGGTATGGATGTCAGAAAGATGTATTTACTCTGATGAGAAGATAAGTGGAACCTAAGGTGCACAGAAAAGCCGGGCGACACGAAGATTGCATCAGTTCATTAATTCGCATGCACGCTCAGACAATGCGACTGCGTGTGTGCGCTGATGTGATGTGCTCAGTCAGTGGCACATGTGGCTGTGAGCACACACTTAGCCGCAGGGCCTGATGCTTCCCGGGAGGGGGGCGGGGGGGGGGGACGAAAAAAAAAAAAAAATAGAAGCTCCCAGCGAGATGCCGATTGATCGCTCGCGTGACGCCCGCTTTCATCCTTTCTTTTCATCGTCACATGGGGAAAAGTCTTCACTCAGCCTTGGACTCAAAATGGCTTCAATCATCTGGAGGGCGGCGTTAAGATGATGTTCTATTCTTTGACAAAGGCGCATTAATGAAGTAGATTTGGGGGCGGTGCTTCAAACGATTCTGGAAAGAAGAGGATCTTGAATATCTTCATCGGCCTTTGAGGACGCCATTAAATCTACCGTGCTGCTCTCGTACCATTACTAGGCCTAAGCACAAACCAGTTAATAGTCAGTACCAAACAAGTTACGTATAGTAAGATTGCATTAATTTTGCATTGTCTATTTTTCTGCTGTGCAAACAGGCCATGATGTTGGCTGACCCTTTAGTACTTTGCATCATTTCTATATGCGCAAGTTGTGCACAGCAGCAGCAACAGCAGCTGCTGCAGCAGAAGCAGCAGAAGAAGCAGCAGCCCTGTGGCTCTATCGTTACACAATCGCTAATGTATAGATGGTGAGGTTATAGGTTGGAGGAGAATATTTCTGCGCTGCATCTCTCCTCCTCCTCCTCCTCTTCTTCTTTTAGCACCTTCACTTTCGATCAGACTCACACAGCAAGCATGACCCCCCCCCCCCCCCCCCCCCCCCCGCCATGTCCTCTTTTTAAATCCATACCTCTCATTAACTCTAAAGTCAGTCATATTGGTGCACCTGCAGCGCACACATTCAATCCCCCCCGTTCCGCCGTAGTTTCCCCCACACAGGCATCCAGCTTAAAAAAAAAACTGGCAGCCACATGCCACAAGTTGAGGATCAGATGGTGCTCCAGCCAGCTCTTGTCAATTAGAGCCAAGGATGAGTAAACTTCATGCAATGTGTGCAAGTGTGTGTGGAGGAGCAACTGCCACATGTTGCGGGCTCAAACAAGAGCGTCCGCCAGCCTCTCTCTTGACTTCCTCGCCTCATTATGTTGCAGATCATGAGGAGCGTGAATGCAAAGACAACAACAAATGCAAGGCAGCGGTGACTTACCTCCGAGCAAGAGTGAAACTCCTCATAAAAGACAAGAAGAAGATGAAGGAGGAAGAGGAGGAGGAGGAGGAGGGGATTCCAGCGCAGCGCAGAGAGGGCGACGGATGGACTAACAGGTGGCGGTGAGAGTAGCGCAGAGTCGATGGAGGAGGAGGAGGAGAGGAAGAGGAGGAGGGAGCGGCGGCGGCGGCGGCTCACGCTTTACAGTGAAATATTCAAAGCGCTTATAGTTCAAGTTGTGATGAGCATGAGGAGCAGGTGAGGGAGGGGCGGGGCAGGAGAGCAACATGCTGGAGAAGGGTGAAGGGGCTGAAGTGGAGGAGAAAGAGAGAGAGAGAGGACGAGCGACACGACGGGGGAGTCGGTCCTCGAGAGTGCCACACGCAGGTTGCGTTTAATTAAACTTAAATGCCGTCTAAAAAAAAAAAAAAAGGCACCTCATTAATTATCCAATTGCCCGTTTAATTTATTCAAGTCTTGTACATTCTTCAGGCATCAATCCAAGTTTGACCACAACAAAAGAAATCATTTAATTATGAAAACAATTTTCTAGTCATTTGCAGGCTTGGTTTGGCAGCAAATGATTCCTTAATGACACAATTTGTTTTTCTTTCTCATAATTGTCGCTAATGACGCTAACTGTCGCTGGCCACTTTTGGAGTTTGCGTCTTATACGGCTGCTTTTACTTTCAAATATGAACCTATTAAGATAATATGACCAAACTCACATATATTCTTTATCCTCTGTGTAAAACGACATGACTGTAGCTTACAGTTGTTGTGAAAGTCGTCTTTGTTTGCGTTTTCATGATGGTATAACACTGCCCCCTGGTGGCCAAGGAGTCACAATCATGATGCACAGTCTAGTATTAAAGAGTACCAGTATTTCCCTCATTTAAAAAAAAATCATTTTAGCGGAGAAATATGATTAAACTTCCAATCGTTTGTCTCCTCTTTGCTTTTTTAAGCAAAAGTTGGCATATTCTCGCTTTGGCTCTCTGCAGACGAATAGTTCCTCCATATAATTAGGCTTCAGTGTTCTTGAGTCAGTGTCAGTGATAGACAAGTGGAAACGTGCTATTTGTCCCCGCATACACCAATTAGTGTCTTTGTGGACTCATTTGGGCCTTTTAATAGCATTGTTTGCTTCAAAACATTTCCAAAACAGTGAATATGTTTTTTTACTCACCCCCTCCCCGCCAGACTTATTTATATTTCCGTTTAATAGTTCCCTTATGTGTGAGTCTTTGCTTCACCAGCTTCTCCATCCTCTTCGTCCTTTTCCTCTGCAGATGCAAGTCAAGCATGACACACATGCACACACACACACCAGTCATGTATGCTTTGCTTGCATTAAATTGATGCCATGGCACGGCCATGCATGACTGCATTAACATGGTGGTGTAAGGCACAAGACCCTCCAGAGCATACACACATTTTTATCCACATGTTCAGACTGGCTTATATTTATAGGGTTCGCTGCTTTTCCACTTTTCCATCACACTGCTGCTTTTTTTTTTTTTTTTTTAAGCTACATTTGCATGTTGATGACAAGTGAAGAGCTCATTACAGATGCACACAATGTGCTACTTCTAGTGGTATGATGTTATATTGTATTTTTTTTCAGGTGAGGCTGAACAGGATGACTAACATTCCGAATTATTTCCATCGGGAGAAATGACTTGAGATACAAGTGTTTTGACTTACAAGTTGGACTGAATGGTAAGTATGAAACCGCGAGACAAGCATATATTTGTTCAAAGCGACGTCCTTGGATGAATACTGTGAATGTGCCGAGTTTGAAAAAGTAAACACTCAATTTTTGTATTTGTTACACTCAAGGCTGACCTTTAAAAAGTAATTGCGACACAATAGTCAAAAGACATCCCACACATTGACGTCTATCTACACAAGAAAGCTTGGCAACTTTGCGCGCTTTTAATTACGCCGTCGGCATCAAGCACCGCTTGAGTGTCGGCCGTGATGAAAAAGCAATAAAAACGTATTCCCGTGGTAATTAACCGCAAACTTGTGTTTCAGCCGCAATAGCAAAAATGTGACAATGGTTATTTTCCGCCTGAGGGACTGCGCGATCAAACAGGGACAATGCTTTTGTTGTGAGGAAACAAATTGGCAATAATGGGAGCAAAGTCATTCTGCACGTGCATATTAAGCACGCAGTATCATTTCAGTAATGGCGCGAATAAATTCTATTTGAACGTCATGTTTTGATGTCAACTGGCTAATTTCAGCTCAAGGTAACAAAATATGTGCCTTGAATTTCTTCTGTTCTATTTCGCATCGGGGACTGTTTTCAAATTGACCTTAGAGGCCCAAGGGTATTTATTAGAAAGCTTCTTTTATTTAGACAAAAAAAAAAAAAAGATCATCAGATGAACCAAAGAAACTTTGACCACATGTAAACCAGCATCAGTTCAACACGTCCTATAAATATTTGTTTGTGTTGCAGCAGCTCAGATGACAACACTGAATCATTTTTAAAAAGACAAACGGCGGCAATTAGTCTGGTGGAATATTCTGCGCAGCCTTTTCCCCGTTTACGATTCAAAGTACAAAGATGGATTGTGATGAGCGTACGCTATAAATGGTGATTATCTTACTTGACAACTTTGCATAGTGAGGTCTCACCCGTAGTATTACTGACCATTAAGATAGGTATCAATTATACATTTATCACGACAATAACCGCTGTGGCTAAGAAAAAAAAAAAAAAAAAATCCCCCGACTGTGCAATTATACACTGAGAAGAACTCGAGCACTCTTTTCGAACCGATTTGAAGGCCATTCAGAGAAAAGGATTATTGTGAAAATTTCCCATTGCGGCGCTCTAAATGGCAATTTGCAGGTCAGGGTTCGTTAACGAATGCAGACGGAGGTTTAAATGACTAAAATGTTCTTTTTCAAACGAGAACGCGGCCGTGTCGTAAAAGGGCAAACGCGCAGCCTCGGGTGACGCGCACGTGGCCAGCCGCCATTCGTATGCAAAAACACTCCAAAGGGCATTTCAACAACAAATGTTTTCAGTCTGCCGTCTTTCTGATGTTATTACACAGATGGTGCACTTACAATATAAAAACCAAAACAACAACTTTTAATTAAGTCTGTATGGAAAACGGCTCCCACCCAGGGCTGGGGAACATGTTCAGCATATACGTGCACCCCCCTCCCCCCCCTCCCTCCTAAAGAATTTATCTTCCTGCCCATTATGCAAATGTTTTGGGGTTTTACAATAGTCTCATAATTCTGCAGCTTTTATTTTGTGCGCTTGTGTGACAGATTTGTATTTGAAGCTCAGACAGCAAATGTTTGTTTGGCGTCAATTATGTGTGCATTTTGTTTTTCTTTTCAGTCCTCCTTCAATAGCGGTGGTCCGCTCTATTGATTAATGGACGCATTACAATGACGGATAAAATAAAAAGACAAATTCATCATTTTAGTGTTTGTGAAATGTGATAAGCACTCTAAAGGCCTGTCAGGGTAAACAAGCAGCACTTGTTGAAATTGGCCCGACGTCTTTGTTTAATATGAGGACGACGTTCGAAGGAGTCATTTCTGAGCCAGGAAATAAAAAATAAATAAATAAATAAATAAATAAAAAGAGCTATTAGCTCGGTGGTGCACAGAACATTAATAACAACAAAGTAATATTGCATTTATCGTGGGAATGCTGCTCTGCCTTAAAGGCTCAGAAAGGTCACGGGAGGCAGCCTCACTCCCGTTGGATGATGACACGCGTGGCCGCTTTATTAGGTACGCCCACGCGACCTAACCACGTCAAGCACAAAAGGAACATTCAAATACGGTTTTAACTCGGGTTAAGATTTGAAAGTATTAATAGTGTGTCAATTTAGTTGCTTTTAGCACTGTGATTTTGGATGCTAATATGTTAGCATAAAGACTGAAAGTTTTGTTTCTTCATTTCAAAACAAAGAGGAAAAATCCTTTTGACTTTTCCTTGAGTTTGGGCCCCCTGCTGATGCTCAATGAACATGCACATTTTGTTTTTCACGTGTGAGTATTTTGTGCCTGTTTATGATTCTCCCCCTCGTGCGCTCAAATAATCCCGCTCACTGTTAAATCCCTAAGTTGAAGGCCTTGATTGTTTTCCACCATCCAGTTGCTAGGCAACACCCGAACTGGCGCCCTCGCTCGGCTGGCGCGGGCCACGTCGAACGAGGATACGGATGAGGCGGCGAGGTCGTTTCCAGGCTCTGGCTGATGTGCGTCATGCGTCTGGCCGGGCATTGTGGGAGCCGACAGTCAACAGTGGAATGAAAGGATTTATGGTGGTTCTAAAAAGTTTGCTCACCCCAGTTCTTAAACCAGGTTTGCAGTGGCGGAGCTAGAGGGAGGGGGGGTGTCATGAGGGCACACTCTTAAATATGCTTGCGCGCCAAACCAAATAAATGGGAATTTGATTTCTCCTGATATTTCAGCTCCAGTCACATTGGCTTTGATGATTGCTAAAAGTGGACGCTTCACCTGTGGGAATCAGTCTGGCATCATTTTTCAACAGATGTCCGGCTCCATCATTGACGCTGTTGGTGAGCCAGTGTGGGTTAGTAGGGGAGCTCAGGAGCCTTTTGAAGAGCTGCTCAGGAGCCAAACGCTGATTTCTAATGTCACAAAAGTCAAAGTTCAGCAAAGTTTGACTTTCAAGTATGAAATGAAGTTGTCCTGTGTAGTTTATATGATTTAGCTTCACTGCCTGGAATGAGTGAGTAAAAGTCCAAATGACATCCATATGACATGCGTGGAGAAGATAGTTCCTAACCATTTGTGAATGAACGGAAGAGGAAAATGAACAGATGTTTTAGAACAGCCTAGACAAGCAAATAACGAAAAAAACTTGCTGAACTTCTGAAGAATTACTGCCTTATTTATTTTTTTCCTGTTGAGAGTACAAAATAGTGTTGGCTCGTGAGTGAACGATTCGTTCAAAAGTACAAATTTCTTTCAGTGAACGAGAGTGAACGAATCACTTCCTAAAGTTCTTTTTTCAGTTCATATGACTTCAACCAGTAGGTGTCGGTAATGCACATTGAAGCTGGTGCCACCTCGCCGTGAAACAAAATAAAGAAGAAAATGACACTTCCCGTTCAGGAACGAATCATGATTTGCATTTCCAGTTCATCGCGAGAACGGATCAGTGAGGGAACGAATCCTAGTAATGTGCATTCCAGTTCTTTTGGGTGAACGAATCTTTAGAATCAGGTTCACTCAAACGAATCGTTTCCCGGGACGGGAAATTACGTCACTGGACGATCAGGAGAAGAAGATTTGAATTGACGGATGTGACGTCAGGGCTTTAGGTAAATTGAAGACAGGTGTGCTCAAGGGGAGTTATCATATGCAGGTGCCACCGATCGCGCGGCGGCGGACGGTTTCTCAGGTAAGCTGGCATGCTAGCAAATGTTTGTCGTCTCCTGCCGTTTTTCACAACGGACGCCGTGTTTGTTGCACGATTTTCGCGCTCAAGGAGAGTTCTCCAATGCAGGAGCCACCAAATGTTTGTCGTTTCTTGCCGTCTCTCACGACGGACGCCCTGTTTGTTTGTCGGAGGATTTCCACACGATTGTCTACTCTCGTGACTCGGCAACGTCACGTCCACCGCGACGGTGGGCCTGGAGGTAAATTGTAGGCCGCAGGCAATTTAGCCCGTGAGCAAATGTTTGCAGTTTCTTACGATGCCATTTATTATTTCTTGCAGGATTTTCGCTGTCTAGGGAGTGCTTGAGGTTTGGGCACGGCACGCCACAATCGACTTTGCGTCGCGTCGTTGCGCGTTTTGGTGGTATTTTAAATGTCTTTCGCGTTTTTTTTTTTTTTTTTTTTTTTTTTTTTAATGCTGGCCAGCATTTTTTTCATTCGTTTGTTTGTTGAAGGTTCGTAAATGACGCCGGCGATAAGCGCGTGTTTGTCTGACTATAGGAAATTTAAGTTTGACTCTTTAACTAAACACTTTATTATTTTAGATCATGCGTGTGCCATTTCCGTGTTATGCAAACTGATAAATGTAACGAATGTTACGTCATGTCCAAATCAGAGCAAATCCATTCAAAGATGGCGCCCGCCCGCTCTCGTTCCGTTACGCAACAAACATTTGCGCGGTTTATTTTCTCCCGTTTTGGCCGCCGCCAACCTGGATCATCTGTCCAATGTGAGGTGGGTTGATGATGAAATTAATATGAATTATAATCCTGAATAATTATCATAATTTACTACAATATAATGATTATATATTTTTTCAACTGCTAAACTCAGTATGTATTAAATTAAAATATCTATTTTTGTTGTAATAATTTGTTTGTCTTTTGTAGCACTAGAAAAGGCTGCCCAGCTAGCATCCTTCTATACAAAGCAAGCAGGAGGCTCTTGAGGAGCTATTTCAGTGATGCTGAGGACACTGAGGAAGAGTACTCCTAAATCAGGTGAAAACCTGTTTTTGTCAAGTTTCAGCTTCCCAACACACAATGGTTGTCGAGTTTTAGCTTCCCAGCACACAATTAATGACTGTCTGTGTGTTATAGGCTGCAAGAGGAGCCGAATGGGAAAAGTATAATTCCATATGAAAAGGCGCAATGGCCTATCCAAAGGCGCAATGGCCTATCCAAAGGCGCAATGGCCTATCCAAAGGAGCAATGGCCTATCCAAAGGAGCAATGGCCTATCCAAAGGAGCAATGGCCATATCCAAAGGAGCAATGCCATATCCAAAGGAGCAATGCCATATCCAAAGGAGCAATGCCATATCCAAAGGAGCAATGCCATATCCAAAGGAGCAATGCCATATCCAAAGGAGCAATGCCATATCCAAAGGAGCAATGCCATATCCAAAGGAGCAATGCCATATCCAAAAGAGCAATGCCATATCCAAAAGAGCAATGCCATATCAAGTCAAGAATCAAGCAGCACGCTGCAAAAGTCAACGTGTGCAGATCATGTGCCCAGGAGGGGGCAGTGTGGTTGCCTTTGGTTATGGGTGCACGACGGAAAGGTTGCAGGTGTGGACAGTGTTTGGGGGTCTGACAGTTGGTCTTGCTTAAGAGGTTGTGGCTTATCTGGATCCAGCGGTGTCTTGTGCTTGGTTGCCATTGACGGCTCACTTGGGGGAGGATGTGGTGACTTGGATGGAGGCAAAACTGAACTTTGACGCGGAGCCCAATGTCCAAGCTTGCCATATGACTTGTACCATTTTGTGTCTTTTTCTAACCTGCCACTGTCGTGCTTGCTGCGTTCTTTGTTCTCCCCCATCGGTGTAGGGCGGCGTTGGAGCGAGCCGATCCCGAATGTCCAATTTTGCAATTTGACTTGTACCATTGTGTCTTTTTCTAACCTGCCACTGTTGCACTTCATCTAACCCTAACCTACCACCACTGTGGTACTTGCGTTCTTTGTATCCCCTAGGTGTAGGACAGCATTGGAGCGAGACGGTAACATTTTGTCTTTTTCTAACCTACCACTGTCGTGCTTGATCTAAGCTGTGTCCTTTGTTCTCTAGGTGTAGGGCGCGGTGTTTGGGCGAGCCGGTCCACGAGGAAGACGTAATGATGCGAGCAGCGCCCAACTCATTGCATGTTCTGCCATTTGCAGGCCGGAGGCAAAAGGGGGGGGGGGGGGGGCGCACGGCCCGATCAGACCCGACGGCCCGATCAGACCCGACGGCGGTCACCAATAGTAGCTAGCCGCTGTGATCAAGTAAGCAAGTGACCGACAACTTGGGGTGCTCTTTGAGTTTCTAACATTTGTTTCTGCAGATGGCGACCGGGATGTGACACGATCTGATCAGAGGTGAACGGACCGCTGTGGCATCGCTCTGAAGTCGCAGAGTTTTGAGGGAGACCCGCTTCCCTGGAGGCGTCAACCTGCGCAGCTTCGTGTGAAATGGATTTTTTTTTTTTTTTAAATTACACCAGCGGTGTCCCAATGTCTGCTTGAGGGCTGCATACTGAAGCAAATTCAAAATCACGAAATGTTGCCATTGATATTTAGTGCTACAAAGCAGTGTTGTGTTCATTCGTGTGGTGTGTTGATCAAGTTGCCCCGAGGCTGCCATTTGGACACCAATGGTGACGTGTGTAGGGCTGCACGTGTATTGGAAAACTGCCATATGGTGGTCTAGGTTATTGACATGCACTTTAGCAAAGATTTTTTTTTTTCATGTCTTAAATGAAACATGTTTTCTTGCCCAACTATTTGTAATGAGTTAAGACGATAAGTCATTGATGTAAGTTAAAGTTAACTAATCTAACTGATCTCATTGCGATCAAATAGTTAACCTCCATCCAAGAATTTTGCACAACTTGCCTCAATGCAGTGGTCTGGCCCAATACTACCGCCATATAGACTTTCCAAAATGTTGTGCAGCCCTCATTGAGTGCCAAACGCGCAAGCGACGGCAAGCGCAAGCGACCGCAAGCGCAAGCGACCGCAAGCGACCGCAAGCGCAAGCGACCGCGCAAGCGCAAGCAACCGCGCAAGCAACCGCGCAAGCAACCGCGCAAGCGACGGCAAGCGCAAGCGACCGCGCAGCGATGGCAAGCGCAAGCGACCGCGCAAGCGCAAGCGACAGCGCAAGCGACAGCGCAAGCGACGGCACAAGCAAGCGCAAGCGACGGCACGCGCAAGCGACGGCAAGCGCAAGCGAGACTTTTGTGCTTGTCTTGCAAGGTGGAAGAGACGATGTATGAAACGAAAAGCCGGTGGACGGAGGCCAGCAGACCCGCGATTGGTGAGCGGGTTGCAAAGGAAGGAATCACCCAAAGAAAGCAGTCGCCAAGTGTTGAAGAGGAGCCTGATGCATGATTGGCCAAGGCTGGCCAGAGGCGGTGACATGGCAATCCAATCTGCAAGCGCAAGCGTAGTGTACACACTTGTTGGTTTTAATTTGATTTCCTTATTTTTCTGCCTTTCAGCTGGCAGCGGTTGGGGCGAGCGCCAGCCTGCGCCCAGAGGGACTGGGCTGCACCCGCAAGACCAGGGAGGGGGCAAGTAATGAGTACGTTGACAGAAGTGAACCGCATGCAACTGAGTGCCGTTTGTCTTTTTGCACGAGTCCAACACCGGCCGGAGCAGACCCGGACCTTGGCCCGTGACGAGCGGCCCACACGAGACTGATGGGTGCAGATGCAGCCAGCGCTTCAGGGGAGTATGACTTTGTTTTTTCTTTTGTGCTTTCCCTACTCCTGTCTGTTTGAATAGGGTAACTAGTAGCACGCACGAGCATTTGGGTTGTTGTGACCCTGTAGATACGAATCGGCAAAGTAGACACCCCCTCCCTCCCTCCCTCCCACCCCTCTCTCTCTAGCTCTCTTTCTCCAATGTGCCCGGCAGTACCTGCATGGCCTGGTGCGCTCAGGGTGGAACGTGGCTATACCTTGCCCTTTGTGGAATAACAGGGTATAATGTCTGCCTGCCTGGGTCCCAGTGTCGTCGACGGTGTCGAGGACGAGGAGATTCTCCGTGACGCTCTCCGTGACGTCACGTTTTCCTTTTTTTTCCCTCTCGGGGCCAAGCCAGCTCTCCTCAGGGGGAACTGGCCGGTTGCGCTTAAGTGCGCACCAAAGCCTCTTATCTCCCCTCGCTGTCTCCCTCCCTTCCTTCCTCCCTCCCTCCCTTTTTGTACGGGGTTAAACATTTCATAACCCGGATCGCTCCAATGCGGGAGGGCCATATGAGACATGCCCGTGCGCGCTGCTAGTTACCTGATTGAAACTTACCTTAGTCAAGGTCGCTTTTGGAAATTTTCCTCTTGCCAAAACCACCACAATGTCTGCCTTTCAGGATTGCCGAGGTAGCGGATGGGACGAGTGCCTGCACAGAGACGGACCGGAGCGCAAGACCAGAGTGTAATAATGATAAACTTTATTTGTATAGCACCTTTCATACAAGAAATGCAGCTCAAAGCGCTTTACAACAATTAAGGAAATTATAAGCATTGAATGCTTCACATAGGAACAGACAGAAAAAGAACATGAACACGTTAAAACAAAAACATGAATCTATGCGTACACAATCAATAAAGTGAGCTTAAAATACGAGCAAGGTTTAATAGATAGGTCATGAGTATGTCCACAGAAATGAACCGCATGCAACTGAATGCCGTTGTTCTTTTTGCAGTTGCGCGAGGCGGAGGATGAGTCCAAACGTCAAATACCGGCCGGGAGGGGAACCCAACCATCGGCCGACACGAGGCGGACGGGTGCGGATGCGGCGAGGGCAAAGCGCCCAGCCAGCATTTGCGTATGACTTTGTTGAGTATGACTTTGTTTTTCCTTTTGTGCTTTCTTTCTTTCCCTCCCTCCACTTTTTCACTGGGTGTGCACACTGGCCGTCTGCATGAGGCCTCTCTCTCTCAGCGCTGCGTCATTTTGCAATATTCTTTTATTGTTAGTGTTTTTTAAATACATGAAGTGAACTGTTTGTACTGTATTTGTGTGTGCGTGTACCTCTGAACCTGAATTAAACTGTGAACTGAATTCAAGTGGTCCATTTTAAACATTGGCATGGGCAGTCTATCGTGCATACAAACTGGAATCATTTGAGACATTCTCAATGACAAGACATTTGTAAAGTTAGTCTCAAACCAAAGTGTCTTGTTAAATATACAGTGTCAGGCTTTTAGTTTTTTTTAACTACACAAAGAAAAGCTGCATGCATTCTAAATTGTTGACAAAAGCCAAGTAGCCAGACACCCATAGAGGCAAACAAGCCTCCAAACGGTGTCTGTTGCGATCAATAAGTCATCTTTGGCAACCCTGCTTTAAAATGGCCACCGAACTCAGAATCTTGCAGAATGTTGCTACATTTTTCTGTATGAGTAAAAGCTGATATTTTAATCTAGTCAGAGCCATTTTTTGGTTGGTTTTGAATCGTCATGCATCATGTGGTCGTTCTTGTGACTCAAATCAAGTGTTTTCTTCCTGTTGGTCTTGTAAATAAAGTCAACTTTGGTGTCAGTCATCATTCGCGATGAGCCTCAATTGAAGCTGCATCTCTTGAATGTGAAACTTCTTGCATGTTTTGTTGCAGGTCTTGGCGTCCGACTACAAAGAAGGCTGTTCCTGTACAGTCCAGGTTGTTGCTGAGGTCAAATGAGTTTATAAACATAATGTGTAACTTCCAGGACCTTAGCGTTCAATTCAAAGCACAGTTGCTTAACTACACGGCCAGCCTCTGTACATGTACTGGGTGGTACCACCCAGTTCAAAGTAAAGGCCAGAGTGGTCGTCTTAATACCAGCATCCTCATGAAATTGACCATATCAGACAGGCTAGATGAATTCCAAGTGCTACCACCGGGTGGCAGCATATTTGCCTCAAGCTGTCTGATGCTGGGTCAATGCGATGCATCTTTCGTTGTTTTGCCCAAAGCAACCTAATAAACAATATTTGCCTCAACCTGTCTGACGCTCCATTGAACTGTATGCAATCATTTTTAACTTGAAACAACTACATTATAAATGATAGGCGCCCCAATTAGACAGCTGGGTCAGCGTGACCCGTCTTTTGCGGTTTGTTTTGCCCAAAGCAACCTAACAAATAAGCATAGGTACTGTCGCTATCTCGTCAATGTGCATGTCTCTAAAATGTACAAAGCAAATTCATTTGCATAATAAACTTCCAAACCACATGGTAAAAATATTCATGTGATGCAGAAAGTCGTCTTCTGTAGCTTGTTAAGATTTGCCAATTTGAGCAATGCCGTATCTGAACCCGAGGCTGGGGGTTGCCCGTCCATGTGCCTAATCGCTCGGCCATTGATACATCAGCGCTGCTTCTTTCTAGGTCTCCTCATGTCCTCAGCACTGCAAACCTTTGTGCCGGTACACCATATGAAGTAAATGACGGAATGTTTTTTTTTACACCTCCCCTAATGTGTATCAAGCATACCAGATGGTGTTTTAGAACAGCCTAGAATAGTAAATTACAAAAGGTAAAAAAAAAAAAAAAAACTTGTAAAGTCCTAAAAAGTTATTAATTCATTTATTAATCGCTGTAAGTGGGAAGTACAGGTAAATGTCTATTCATAGCCATCGCTATGTAGCGAATGTCGCAGCGCGGCGTATGCAGTAGGGAGCGCAAGCGGCACGGAGCGCAGGCGGCATGGGCGGCGCAGGCGGCATGGACGGCGCAGGCGGCGCAGGCGGCGCAAGCAGCAAGGGTGGGGAAATCGAACCCTGGATCTCAGGTGTTCAAGCGCAGCGACGGAGCCACTCGCCAAGCGTGGCGAGCTCGGCAGTCACCCCGCTTTCACTTCGAGTCATTCTTATACGTTCAGTATTGCGCTCCGCGCGCGCTGGGTAAGTACAAAAGGGAAGAGACCGCCGCCGGCTGTCAGGTCACACTGGCCGACCCGTTAGTGACACGGCCTCTTGCCCCGTATAGTCCTGGTTCGATCCCAGGGGTGAGCACATTCACCGGGCCACTTTTGTAGGTGTCTGGATACATGCATATAGATTGCGTATCCAAGTATTTATTTATGTGTAAACGCCCAGTGTGGCCCCGCCCGGAAGTGGGCGGAGCGACGCAGCTGGCCCCGCCCCCATCGAAATGGCCCCGCCCCTGGCCCCGCCCCCTGCCCTACTAAATGACAGTAGGGCAGGGGGCGGGGCGAAGCCCCGCCCCCTGCCCTACTAAATGACAGTAGGGCAGGGGGCGGGGCGAAGCCCCGCCCCCTGCCCTACTAAATGACAGTAGGGTAGGGGGCGGGGCGAAGCCCCGCCCCCTGCCCTACTAAATGACAGTAGGGCAGGGGGCGGGGCGAAGCCCCGCCCCCTGCCCTACTAAATGACAGTAGGGCAGGGGGCGGGGCGAAGCCCCGCCCCCTGCCCCATCAAAAGACAATTAAAAGTGTATTGAAAGACAGTAGGGTAGGGGGCGGGGCGAAGCCCCGCCCCCTACCCTACTGTCTTTCAATACACTATTAAAAGACAGTAGGGTAGGGGGCGGGGCTTCGCCCCGCCCCCTACCCTACTGTCTTTTGATAGTCTTCAATTCAATTTCAATACACTATTAAAAGACAGTAGGGTAGGGGGCGGGGCTTCGCCCCGCCCCCTACCCTACTGTCTTTTAATAGTGTATTGAAAGACAGTAGGGTAGGGGGCGGGGCTTCGCCCCGCCCCCTACCCTACTGTCTTTCAATACACTTTTAATTGTCTTTTGATGGGGCAGGGGGCGGGGCTTCGCCCCGCCCCCTGCCCTACTGTCATTTAGTAGGGCAGGGGGCGGGGCTTCGCCCCGCCCCCTACCCTACTGTCATTTAGTAGGGCTGGGGGCGGGGCGAAGCCCCGCCCCCTGCCCTACTGTCATTTAGTAGGGCAGGGGGCGGGGCTTCGCCCCGCCCCCTACCCTACTGTCATTTAGTAGGGCTGGGGGCGGGGCTTCGCCCCGCCCCCTGCCCTACTGTCATTTAGTAGGGCAGGGGGCGGGGCCAGGGGCGGGGCCATTTCGATGGGGGCGGGGCCAGCTGCATCGCTCCGCCCACTTCCGGGCGGGGCCACACTGGGCGTTTACACATAAATAAATACTTGGATACGCAATCTATATGCATGTATCCAGACACCTACAAAAGTGGCCCGGTGAATGTGCTCACCCCTGGGATCGAACCAGGACTGTACGGGGCAAGAGGCCGTGTCACTAACCGGTCGGCCAGTGTGACCTGACAGACGGCGGCGGTCTCTTCCCTTTTGTACTTACCCAGCGCGCGCGGAGCGCAATACTGAACGTATAAGAATGACTCGAAGTGAAAGCGGGGTGACTGCCGAGCTCGCCACGCTTGGCGAGTGGCTCCGTCGCTGCGCTTGAACACCTGAGATCCAGGGTTCGATTCCCCACCCTTGCTGCCTGCGCCGCCTGCGCCGCCCATGCCGCCTGCGCCGCCTGCGCCGCCCATGCCGCCTGCGCCGCCCATGCCGCCTGCGCCGCCCATGCCGCCTGCGCTCCGTGCCGCTTGCGCTCCCTACTGCATACGCCGCGCTGCGACATTCGCTACATAGCGATGGCTATGAATAGACATTTACCTGTACTTCCCACTTACAGCGATTAATAAATGAATTAATAACTTTTTAGGACTTTACAAGTTTTTTTTTTTTTTTTTACCTTTTGTAATTTACTATTCTAGGCTGTTCTAAAACACCATCTGGTATGCTTGATACACATTAGGGGAGGTGTAAAAAAAAACATTCCGTCATTTACTTCATATGGTGTACCGGCACAAAGGTTTGCAGTGCTGAGGACATGAGGAGACCTAGAAAGAAGCAGCGCTGATGTATCAATGGCCGAGCGATTAGGCACATGGACGGGCAACCCCCAGCCTCGGGTTCAGATACGGCATTGCTCAAATTGGCAAATCTTAACAAGCTACAGAAGACGACTTTCTGCATCACATGAATATTTTTACCATGTGGTTTGGAAGTTTATTATGCAAATGAATTTGCTTTGTACATTTTAGAGACATGCACATTGACGAGATAGCGACAGTACCTATGCTTATTTGTTAGGTTGCTTTGGGCAAAACAAACCGCAAAAGACGGGTCACGCTGACCCAGCTGTCTAATTGGGGCGCCTATCATTTATAATGTAGTTGTTTCAAGTTAAAAATGATTGCATACAGTTCAATGGAGCGTCAGACAGGTTGAGGCAAATATTGTTTATTAGGTTGCTTTGGGCAAAACAACGAAAGATGCATCGCATTGACCCAGCATCAGACAGCTTGAGGCAAATATGCTGCCACCCGGTGGTAGCACTTGGAATTCATCTAGCCTGTCTGATATGGTCAATTTCATGAGGATGCTGGTATTAAGACGACCACTCTGGCCTTTACTTTGAACTGGGTGGTACCACCCAGTACATGTACAGAGGCTGGCCGTGTAGTTAAGCAACTGTGCTTTGAATTGAACGCTAAGGTCCTGGAAGTTACACATTATGTTTATAAACTCATTTGACCTCAGCAACAACCTGGACTGTACAGGAACAGCCTTCTTTGTAGTCGGACGCCAAGACCTGCAACAAAACATGCAAGAAGTTTCACATTCAAGAGATGCAGCTTCAATTGAGGCTCATCGCGAATGATGACTGACACCAAAGTTGACTTTATTTACAAGACCAACAGGAAGAAAACACTTGATTTGAGTCACAAGAACGACCACATGATGCATGACGATTCAAAACCAACCAAAAAATGGCTCTGACTAGATTAAAATATCAGCTTTTACTCATACAGAAAAATGTAGCAACATTCTGCAAGATTCTGAGTTCGGTGGCCATTTTAAAGCAGGGTTGCCAAAGATGACTTATTGATCGCAACAGACACCGTTTGGAGGCTTGTTTGCCTCTATGGGTGTCTGGCTACTTGGCTTTTGTCAACAATTTAGAATGCATGCAGCTTTTCTTTGTGTAGTTAAAAAAAACTAAAAGCCTGACACTGTATATTTAACAAGACACTTTGGTTTGAGACTAACTTTACAAATGTCTTGTCATTGAGAATGTCTCAAATGATTCCAGTTTGTATGCACGATAGACTGCCCATGCCAATGTTTAAAATGGACCACTTGAATTCAGTTCACAGTTTAATTCAGGTTCAGAGGTACACGCACACACAAATACAGTACAAACAGTTCACTTCATGTATTTAAAAAACACTAACAATAAAAGAATATTGCAAAATGACGCAGCGCTGAGAGAGAGAGGCCTCATGCAGACGGCCAGTGTGCACACCCAGTGAAAAAGTGGAGGGAGGGAAAGAAAGAAAGCACAAAAGGAAAAACAAAGTCATACTCAACAAAGTCATACGCAAATGCTGGCTGGGCGCTTTGCCCTCGCCGCATCCGCACCCGTCCGCCTCGTGTCGGCCGATGGTTGGGTTCCCCTCCCGGCCGGTATTTGACGTTTGGACTCATCCTCCGCCTCGCGCAACTGCAAAAAGAACAACGGCATTCAGTTGCATGCGGTTCATTTCTGTGGACATACTCATGACCTATCTATTAAACCTTGCTCGTATTTTAAGCTCACTTTATTGATTGTGTACGCATAGATTCATGTTTTTGTTTTAACGTGTTCATGTTCTTTTTCTGTCTGTTCCTATGTGAAGCATTCAATGCTTATAATTTCCTTAATTGTTGTAAAGCGCTTTGAGCTGCATTTCTTGTATGAAAGGTGCTATACAAATAAAGTTTATCATTATTACACTCTGGTCTTGCGCTCCGGTCCGTCTCTGTGCAGGCACTCGTCCCATCCGCTACCTCGGCAATCCTGAAAGGCAGACATTGTGGTGGTTTTGGCAAGAGGAAAATTTCCAAAAGCGACCTTGACTAAGGTAAGTTTCAATCAGGTAACTAGCAGCGCGCACGGGCATGTCTCATATGGCCCTCCCGCATTGGAGCGATCCGGGTTATGAAATGTTTAACCCCGTACAAAAAGGGAGGGAGGGAGGAAGGAAGGGAGGGAGACAGCGAGGGGAGATAAGAGGCTTTGGTGCGCACTTAAGCGCAACCGGCCAGTTCCCCCTGAGGAGAGCTGGCTTGGCCCCGAGAGGGAAAAAAAAGGAAAACGTGACGTCACGGAGAGCGTCACGGAGAATCTCCTCGTCCTCGACACCGTCGACGACACTGGGACCCAGGCAGGCAGACATTATACCCTGTTATTCCACAAAGGGCAAGGTATAGCCACGTTCCACCCTGAGCGCACCAGGCCATGCAGGTACTGCCGGGCACATTGGAGAAAGAGAGCTAGAGAGAGAGGGGTGGGAGGGAGGGAGGGAGGGGGTGTCTACTTTGCCGATTCGTATCTACAGGGTCACAACAACCCAAATGCTCGTGCGTGCTACTAGTTACCCTATTCAAACAGACAGGAGTAGGGAAAGCACAAAAGAAAAAACAAAGTCATACTCCCCTGAAGCGCTGGCTGCATCTGCACCCATCAGTCTCGTGTGGGCCGCTCGTCACGGGCCAAGGTCCGGGTCTGCTCCGGCCGGTGTTGGACTCGTGCAAAAAGACAAACGGCACTCAGTTGCATGCGGTTCACTTCTGTCAACGTACTCATTACTTGCCCCCTCCCTGGTCTTGCGGGTGCAGCCCAGTCCCTCTGGGCGCAGGCTGGCGCTCGCCCCAACCGCTGCCAGCTGAAAGGCAGAAAAATAAGGAAATCAAATTAAAACCAACAAGTGTGTACACTACGCTTGCGCTTGCAGATTGGATTGCCATGTCACCGCCTCTGGCCAGCCTTGGCCAATCATGCATCAGGCTCCTCTTCAACACTTGGCGACTGCTTTCTTTGGGTGATTCCTTCCTTTGCAACCCGCTCACCAATCGCGGGTCTGCTGGCCTCCGTCCACCGGCTTTTCGTTTCATACATCGTCTCTTCCACCTTGCAAGACAAGCACAAAAGTCTCGCTTGCGCTTGCCGTCGCTTGCGCGTGCCGTCGCTTGCGCTTGCTTGTGCCGTCGCTTGCGCTGTCGCTTGCGCTGTCGCTTGCGCTTGCGCGGTCGCTTGCGCTTGCCATCGCTGCGCGGTCGCTTGCGCTTGCCGTCGCTTGCGCGGTTGCTTGCGCGGTTGCTTGCGCGGTTGCTTGCGCTTGCGCGGTCGCTTGCGCTTGCGGTCGCTTGCGGTCGCTTGCGCTTGCGGTCGCTTGCGCTTGCCGTCGCTTGCGCGTTTGGCACTCAATGAGGGCTGCACAACATTTTGGAAAGTCTATATGGCGGTAGTATTGGGCCAGACCACTGCATTGAGGCAAGTTGTGCAAAATTCTTGGATGGAGGTTAACTATTTGATCGCAATGAGATCAGTTAGATTAGTTAACTTTAACTTACATCAATGACTTATCGTCTTAACTCATTACAAATAGTTGGGCAAGAAAACATGTTTCATTTAAGACATGAAAAAAAAAAATCTTTGCTAAAGTGCATGTCAATAACCTAGACCACCATATGGCAGTTTTCCAATACACGTGCAGCCCTACACACGTCACCATTGGTGTCCAAATGGCAGCCTCGGGGCAACTTGATCAACACACCACACGAATGAACACAACACTGCTTTGTAGCACTAAATATCAATGGCAACATTTCGTGATTTTGAATTTGCTTCAGTATGCAGCCCTCAAGCAGACATTGGGACACCGCTGGTGTAATTTAAAAAAAAAAAAAAATCCATTTCACACGAAGCTGCGCAGGTTGACGCCTCCAGGGAAGCGGGTCTCCCTCAAAACTCTGCGACTTCAGAGCGATGCCACAGCGGTCCGTTCACCTCTGATCAGATCGTGTCACATCCCGGTCGCCATCTGCAGAAACAAATGTTAGAAACTCAAAGAGCACCCCAAGTTGTCGGTCACTTGCTTACTTGATCACAGCGGCTAGCTACTATTGGTGACCGCCGTCGGGTCTGATCGGGCCGTCGGGTCTGATCGGGCCGTGCGCCCCCCCCCCCCCCCCCCCCTTTTGCCTCCGGCCTGCAAATGGCAGAACATGCAATGAGTTGGGCGCTGCTCGCATCATTACGTCTTCCTCGTGGACCGGCTCGCCCAAACACCGCGCCCTACACCTAGAGAACAAAGGACACAGCTTAGATCAAGCACGACAGTGGTAGGTTAGAAAAAGACAAAATGTTACCGTCTCGCTCCAATGCTGTCCTCCACCTAGGGGATACAAAGAACGCAAGTACCACAGTGGTGGTAGGTTAGGGTTAGATGAAGTGCAACAGTGGCAGGTTAGAAAAAGACACAATGGTACAAGTCAAATTGCAAAATTGGACATTCGGGATCGGCTCGCTCCAACGCCGCCCTACACCGATGGGGGAGAACAAAGAACGCAGCAAGCACGACAGTGGCAGGTTAGAAAAAGACACAAAATGGTACAAGTCATATGGCAAGCTTGGACATTGGGCTCCGCGTCAAAGTTCAGTTTTGCCTCCATCCAAGTCACCACATCCTCCCCCAAGTGAGCCGTCAATGGCAACCAAGCACAAGACACCGCTGGATCCAGATAAGCCACAACCTCTTAAGCAAGACCAACTGTCAGACCCCCAAACACTGTCCACACCTGCAACCTTTCCGTCGTGCACCCATAACCAAAGGCAACCACACTGCCCCCTCCTGGGCACATGATCTGCACACGTCGACTTTTGCAGCGTGCTGCTTGATTCTTGACTTGATATGGCATTGCTCCTTTGGATATGGCATTGCTCCTTTGGATATGGCATTGCTCCTTTGGATATGGCATTGCTCCTTTGGATATGGCATTGCTCCTTTGGATATGGCATTGCTCCTTTGGATATGGCATTGCTCCTTTGGATATGGCATTGCTCCTTTGGATATGGCATTGCTCCTTTGGATATGGCATTGCTCCTTTGGATAGGCCATTGCTCCTTTGGATAGGCCATTGCTCCTTTGGATATGGCATTGCTCCTTTGGATAGGCCATTGCGCCTTTGGATAGGCCAGTGTGCCTTTTCATATGGAATTATACTTTTCCCATTCGGCTCCTCTTGCAGCCTACAATAACACACAGACAGTCATTAATTGTGTGCTGGGAAACTAAAACCCGACAACCATTGTGTGTTGGGAAGCTGAAACTTGACAAAAACAGGTTTTCATCTGATTTAGGAGTACTCTTCCTCAGTGTCCTCAGCATCACTGAAATAGCTCCTCAAGAGCCTCCTGCTTGCTTTGTATAGAAGGATGCTAGCTGGGCAGCCTTTTCTAGTGCTACAAAAGACAAACAGAAATTATTACAACAAAAATAGATATTTTAATTTAATACATACTGAGTTTAGCAGTTGAAAAAATATATAATCATTATATTGTAGTAAATTATGATAATTATTCAGGATTATAATTCATATTAATTTCATCATCAACCCACCTCACATTGGACAGATGATCCAGGTTGGCGGCGGCCAAAACGGGAGAAAATAACCCCCGCAAATGTTTGTTGCGTAACGGAACGAGAGCGGGCGGGCGCCATCTTTGAATGGATTTGCTCCGATTTGGACATGACGTAACATTCGTTACATTTATCAATCTGCATAACACGGAAATGGCACACGCATGATATAAAATAATAAAGTGTTTAGTTAAATAGAGTCAAACTAAAATTTCCTATAGTCAGACAAACACGCGCTTATCGCAGGCGTCATTTACGAACCTTCAACAAACAAACGAATGAAAAAATGGCCAGCATTAAAAAAAACAAAAAAAAAAACGGCGAAAGACATTTAAAATACCACCAAAACGCGCAACGACGCAACGCAAAGTCGATTGTGGCGTGCCGTGCCCAAACCTCAAGCACTCCCTAGACAGCGAAAATCCTGCAAGAAATAATAAATGGCATCGTAAGAAACTGCAAACATTTGCTCACGGGCTAAACTGCCTGCGGCCTACAATTTACCTCCAAGCCCACCGTCGCGGTGGACGTGACGTTGCCGAGTCACGAGAGTACGACAGTCCTGCGACAAACAACAAGAAAAAAAGGCTTGTGAGAAAAGGCAACAAAGCACACATTTTGGGGCCGATTTGAAAACTCTCCTTGCGGTCTCCAGTTAACTTCGACGCCTACAGTCGCCGTGTGAAAATCCTCCAACAAACATGGCGTCCGTCGTGAGAGACGGCAAGAAACGACAAACATTTGCTAGCATGCTAGCTTACCTGAGAAACCGTCCGCCGCCGCGCGATCAGTGGCACCTGCATATGATAACTCCTCTTGAGCACACCTGTCTTCAATTTACCAAAAGCCCTGACGTCACATCCCTCAATTCAAATCTTCTTCTCCTGATCGTCCAACGGCGCTCGGCACACTGCCGCCACCAGGTGGTCGGCTGTCATGGTGACTACTGTAGAAAGTGCTTCAGTTTCTTATTTGTTGTCTGGAACGACTAAGGAAAAGTTTGCTAACAAATTGATTTTCAATTTGTATTTCCACAATGCTCGGATGTCAATTTACAATTCCTTCCATCGTGATGAGGGCTAAATACTGTTACATTTCTTTCCTCTCATTTGAAGACCTTTTGGAAGAGAGTGACAGATCACAGGAGAAGAATATTGGAATTTTCCAAACATTTATTTCATATATATATATAGATATAGATATATATATCTATATATATCTCAAAAGCATTTTCAATACTATACAGTGTGTTTCAATAGCTGCACGTTTCTTTTTATTTAAATATGTATTGGGATTCATTATGAGTGGTTTGTGTTTTTCCACTGGGTAGAGGCACAATTAGAATGCAAACGAGAGGTCAGGGGTCGGGCCAAGTGCTTCTGAGAATTGCAGCTCACAGTAACAGTGAAACAGTAGGACTTGCAAAGCAGAGCTTATGTAACGAGAGTTACGCACTTAAGTGTCAAAATAGGAAGTTGACGCCGCGTGCTCAATATAATCATGCCAAACATGTATTGTCACACAAACTGAAATACAGACGGCTTCCAGATTGAAGCGTCAGCCGATCGTCATGTTCAACCTTTCCCTACCCCATCACGCAGACAATTTATTGGATTAAAAAAAAAAAAAAATACAAAACCTTATATAAGCATCACAAAAATTCCACAAACCCAAATAGATATTACAGCAGATGCCTCAGTCAACAGAACAAACCACACGCTTACATACTGAATCTCAAGTAGTTAAGTACACCAAACACATTAAAATCATTCCAATATAGAAATTGTAACAATAAGAATAAATTACAGCAGACAAATTATTAATGTCAGGAAATATATACTGTATATATTATTTCAGAGTGTAATTTATTTTGGCATATGGGAAGGGGGGGGTTAAAAATGCTGCCATGTATCCCTCACAGCTTATTTTGCACTTCCCCAACTTAAATGACCATTTTTCTTTTCTTTATTTTACTATGAGACTTGTTTGTTCAGTCCGGTAAGACTGTTTAGTTGAACATGCAAAATTTTGCCTTCTAGGAAATCAGAGGCTTTTTGTCTTGAAAGCAGACATTTCACTCTCACCTGTCCTAAATTGAGCTCATGGCAAAAAAAAAATATATAAAAACAAGTGCCGCTGAAGAGAGGAGAAGCTTCGGGGTTGTGGTATTCAGATATTTTTGGAATCCTTTGCCTCAAACAGTTTCATGCGCTCTTGCACGCTCAGTCCCTCTTTCAGGCTCTGTCAAAGACAACACAGGACCATGACAATTTGGGAGGACACAACAACGAGCGGCAAAAATGGCAAAAAGGATGCACACAGAGGACGGGAAATGGGGCGGGCATCCACAGCACAGTATTTTACAAACATTTATTCGTAGTTTGACAAATAATAAAAAAAAAAGTGAACAGTTTGTGCATATGTCAATGGTTACTGTATTGGTTCTTCTAATGTGCATGTCTTGCCACCAGGGGGCAGTAGATAAGAGAAATCAGGAAAAAGGCCAGAGTGCAATGTTATGCATTGCTTTTATTTTTTATTTTTTATAAATACCATGTAGCTTTTCAACCTTTACCTTGGTTTGGAATGAATTGAACCTGAAAGTCAAGGCACTGCTGGGTGATAAAAGTTTTCAGCTCGCTAATATTGTGAAATGTGGTCAAATGACAGCATGCAAATTAGCCTCACGCTTTTTATATTTCTGCAATTAGTTCTCCAAGAGGTGAGTGCATCATAAAAGCAGAAAGGAGGTGAGGTCAATGTCATGCAAAGGATGCTTTTGTTCCACAACATGCTTATTTGGAGATATATACATACGGTGTCTCAACGGGCGGGTTTTGGGGGAGGGCTTAAGACCCCGCATGAGGAGTGTCAGCTATCCCACGACACCTGTCCAGTGACAGACTGGCGGACAAAACACACGCATGACAAGCCACGCACCATTTGACAAGCGAATGGATTTCACCGCACAGACAAATAAAAAAATAATAATAAGGTGACACTTGCCTTTGACCTGACACCCCTGGATGGCTTGGAGGTTGTCGTTTGTTCTTTTTTCGTGAAGTCAGGGTTACTTTTGGATTTCATGATGTCTGCAAAGACAACCAGCACGACATGACACGTTTGGTTGAAATCAAAGTTTGTTCTCGTTGCACTTAGCGATGAGTCACCGTATCCGGAAGTAACGGTCCCGTCCACGCTCCTCTCGCCTAACGCTTCGGTGGCAATGAGCAGCTTCTCCTTCAGTTTTCCGATATCGCAGTCGGCCTTTGCTTTAACAATGCTCAGCTCCGTGTAGATGTCTTTATATTTGTCCGTGGTGTACTTCTTATCCTGTTGGCAGAATGCATGAATGACATCATCTCGTGTAATTTACTCTACCCAAAAAAAAAAAAACTCCACCAAACCATGACCATGTACTGACCCGGAGCGCCGACTGCAGCTCATCCTTCAAAGAGTGGATTTCCTGTTTCAGATACTGAATCTCGGACTCCTTGATTCGAAGCAGCACCTTCGGGACCACCGACAAAGTTAACGGCGTTTTTCAATGGCGAGCGCGAGGCTTCAACACACCTCCAGTTCGTAGACGTCTTTGCCTTGCGTGGTGGGCGACAGCGCCGTCTCGCCGCTGAAAGACGAGCGCATTCGTGTGATCTCGGCGCTCAGACGATTATTCAATTCCTGCCGGGCCGGCACGGAGTTAAAGGAGAGAAGACCTTGAGCGGGCACACACACACACGGAAAAGTTCCAACCTGGTTGTGAGTGTTGAGCTCCTGGTTCTCTCGCTGGCACTGCCTGAGGGCCTGCCGCTCGGCCTCCAGGGCCTGAGCTAAGTGGGCGTTCTCCAGACATTTCTGAGAATACTGCTCGGACAAAACCTCCAGCTCCCTCTGGATGGACTGCAGCTCCTCCCTGGACAGTCATGTACAACTCGAGTTCATACATTTTGCAAAAAAAACAAAAAATCAAAAGATGACTACGCTATTAGGCTAGCTATGCTGTTTGATTTTACTTCCACAACTAAAAAAATCATACTCGTATTGTAATCGAAGTTCATCAATATCAGAGTTGAGGCCGCTGAGCTGGGAGCGCTGGTTCTTCTCCAGTTCCTCCTTGTGTGCATTCTTCATAGCTTCGATAGCTAGCGAGGGGGAAAAAGGAGACATAGCGCACAATTACACTTCGAGGATAAAAGTCAGTTAGCTGAATGCAAACCTACAATGAGAAAGGCCATTCACACGCTAAAAAAATTAGCATCGCGCTCGGCCGGCGGGGATGTACCAGCAATGGTAGCAGCCGTCTCCTCAGCCAGGAGTCTCTCTCGTTCCTCCATCAGTTTGGAGATCTCTCTCTGGTGCTGCCTTTGGAGGTCTTCAACCACCTTGTGGTGGGTTTCCTCCATCGCTGCAAAGCCGCGCTCGCACGTGGCCTGACGGAAAGAGGCAGGCAAGTTTAGTCACCCCCCCCAAAAAAAAAAAAGTGCTAAAGTTGATCTAATTGCGTGCACATTTATCGTCTCCATGCGGTCATGCAAGCAAAACATCTCAAGCTGAGCTATGCGAGTTGAAGAGGGTTAAAATTAGGTTGAAGCAAGTCGGCGCAGGCGGAAATGAATCTACTACGCCGTTCAGAATCATCGCTAAATTCTACTTACGAGATTGCTAGAGTAAAAGTGGAACGACAAAAACCTTCAGACTTTCAAGGTCTCGCTGGTATTTCACCCTCAGGCTGGCCACATCTCCTTCCAGGTGCTTGCTCTCCAGTTCGTCCCTCATGGTGTTCATCTGAGTCTCCAGTTCCTGGATCCTGTCCCTCAGAAGAACCACGGTCTGCCCCTCGGACTTGGCCGCCCCGCCTTCTTCCTCCTCTTCCATCGGAGACCGCACGGTGACAATCTGGTCTTCGTAGATCCGCCGAAGCTCGGCGATTCTCTGCTCAAAGTCGGCCTGGATCGTTTTGACGTGACTATGGTGCCGCTCCTTCATGGCGTCCACGTCGGCCAGCAGGTCCTTCAGCTGTTGCCGGCTGTCGGCTGCCGCCTCCGAGAGAGCCAGCTCCGTCGCGGCGTGGTCTTTATCGACTCGGCGTAGCTCTTCCCGGTGCTTCTGCTCCAGCTCTTCCACTTGGATCTGAAAATGTTCCCCCAGCTGGGCCAGCTGCTCTTGCTGTTTTGACAGCTGCGTCGAACGCTGGCCCACTTCCTCCTTGAGGGTGGCGCTCTCCTTCTGGAGCTGCTCCAGGGCCTGCTCTAAGTGGTGGCGCTCCCGCTGGAGAGATGTTTGGTATTTCTCTTGAATGGCCCTGACGCTGCGGGCGTGCTGCTGCACCAGAGCGTCCATGCTCTGCTGCGTCCGCTCGCAGCGGGCCACGTTTCGTCGATGAGCCCATCGCAACCTGCACGCCACGTAGGCCACCTGAGCCTGGATGAGAGCTTCGCGCATGCAAAGAGACGTGCTCGTGAAGAGGTGGGATGTCCCGGGCCCAAAAAGCGCGGAGAGCATTTTGGCCAGCTCGGGGTGCTTCTTGGTGTTTTGTATTTCTTGAGCGTACTCGTGGAGCTTTGCCGCTTGTTGTCGAAGCTCGGCGGCCAAGCCGCGATGGGCGCTTTGAAGAGACTCGGCCGAGTCGACGCCGTCCAGATGGCGCTCGACGATTTTTTCGGCCAGGTCGCGGGCTTCCTGCGATTGGATCTGCTCGGCGTACGGCGCCAGTTCGGGCGGGCAGATGTCGGCTAACTTCTGTTTGCCCGAGCCGAAGTTGCTCTTGACTTCTTTGATCACGTTTTTTAAATCGGACCTCTTGGACGCGTCGATGATGGCTTTCAAGGCCGTTTCCCTTTCACGGAGTTTGCGGTGGGCTTCGGCCAGCTGGCCTTGAAGTAGCCGGACTTTCTCTTCGTAGCCGAGCTTCAGGTTTTGAATGGAGTAGGACACTTCTGCTTTGATGAAGCTATTAAAGACGGCTGTGGCGTTAACGTCCGGCTCGGCCGTAACGTCTTGCGATTTGGCGCCGTCCCGGGGTGTCGCCTCCTTCTCCGGCTCTTTCCGCAATTCGGCCTCCAACGTCAACTTTCTGCTCAAGACGTCGGCGTAAACGATTGCTAAACAATCGGCGCTTCGGATGTCCTCCGCGTCCTCCCAAACGGCGCTCAGCGTTTGGAGAAGGTCCGACTCGGACGTCTGGAGAAGCGAGGCCATTTTATTCAAAACGAGCGCTTCGAAAGACAGCGTTTTGGCAAAGAGGTGAATTGCGTCTTGATCCAAAGCTTCCGCGGTCTGCGTTTGAGGGCCACACGGCGACAGTTCCTCCAAGGTCTTCTGGCCGTGGCGGATGTACGCCGATGCGCTGAAAAGTTCTTTCTCCACTTGTGACAAGGATTGAAGCTGTGACTCAGAGTTATCGTGAGAGCCCGACAAAAAGGCCTTGACTTTCTGCCGACTCGTTTCCACGCAAAGGAGGGCCTTGGCGTAAGGATCCGTTATCTGAGGCCCGCCGCCGTCGTCGCAACCTAAAGGCTCCTTTTGGACCATCTTCTGATCTTCGGCGTGTGTGGAACGACGCTCCTGGAGATTTCGAGTGAGATTTTTGAGCTTTTCCTCCGTGGCGAGCAGTTTAGTTTCGAGGGCACGGACGATGGAGATAAACTTCTCGGAGTCACTGGGATGCGGGAAGGCGGTATCGGGGGAGGAAAGTGCTGGAGTGGAATCAAAGTCTGTCTGGTTAACATCATCGTTATATTTTTGGCACTGAATATTGGAAAAACGGATTCTCGGTTTCTTGGCTCGGGACTCCTCGTCTGCGTCCTCCGTTTTGGACGGCGGGCTCTCCTCATCCGGAATCAAACTTCCCCGCGGGCTTTGTTCTTGGACGTGTTTCCTCCTGAGTTGGAGATCGGCGTAGCCGAGCTGCAGCGCGTCGAGGTGCCGCTCCAGCTCGGCGATGCGATTCTCCGCGAACGCCAGCTTGGCTTTTAGATTTTGCTCAGCGCCGCCGGGCTCGACCGGTTGCGTCATTCGACAGAGAAGATCCTCCTTAGCTTGGAGCTTCTGTTCCGTTTCCTCCAAGCTGTTGCCCAGCGCGGTCATTTTAACCAGAGCCTCTTTCAAGTCCTCCTCTTTGCGCTTCATCAGCCGTTCGTACGTTTCCTTAGTCTGACGGATCTCCTCCTCCTTTTCCCGGAGGAATTGGCTGATCCTCTGAAACTCCCGGGTGGCCCTCTCGTACGAGTTTTCCAGAGAGCAATAATCCGCCTCTTCGCCTCGGAGGCGCTCGCGGAGTTTGTTGACCTCCCGGTCCGCCTCGGCAATCTGGTTGAGGAGCTCCTGACAACGGCGCGTGAGCAGAGCTCTCTCTTCTTCCAGTCGACGGACGCTCTCTCTCAGGGCCTCCGACGTATTGCTCTTTTGGGTGAGCTCTTCCTGCAACTTGAGCAATTCCTCATTGCGCTCCATCGCCGCCGAGCCCCGCCGGCCCCTTAACAGGGCCTCCACCTGCTGTTGGGCCTCCCCTAGTCTGACCTCCATTTCCTTCTGCGTGCTCTCCGCTTCGGCTAACCTCCTGCACAGATTCTGCCTTTCCCTCTCGTGGCTTTCTTGAAGGCCAAGCTGCTCCTTTCTCAGGCGCTCGTCCTTCAACGCCTGCCCTTCTTCTGTGGCGGCCAGTCGTGCGGTCACCTCTTGCAGTTTATCCTGTAACCTCTGGATTTCTCTCACGTGGTCTCGCTGCAGGGCCTGCTGGTGCTCCAGCTGCCGGAGGGCCTGGTTCCTCTCTAAAAGGCTGGCCTCCACCTCACGGAGTCTGCTTTCGCTGTCTTTGAGCTGGGCTCGCAAGGTGGCTTCGCCGCGTCCGTATTCCTCTTCTTGCTCCTTGGATCGTTCTTGCTCCAGCTTGAGCTCATTGCGCATACGAGCCACGGCTTGTTCGCTGGCTGAGATTTCGGCCAAGGCGGACGCCAGCTTGGACTGGAGCGCTTCAATATCCGCCTCGTGGCGGTCGGCGGCGCTCTGGGCTTGGGTGTAGCTCCGTTTGAGCGTTTTGATCTGCTGGTGAGCGAGGTCTTGCTTGCGCTTTTGGGACTCTAACTCGCCCTGCAAGTCTTGGTTCAGCTTGTGCAAGTGTTGCCATGGCGAGAAGGTGGGGGGGGTGGCACTCTTTAAAGAGATCGATCAAACAAGCTCGATTAGTTGCGTCGCCTCGCGTTCCCTGTTCTGATACGGAGAACCACATCTCGAGTTTCTTGATAGCATTTTTTTTTCTCTCCCTCCATTGCTGTGCTTTTTCAGGGGTGACGTGACAAAAAATAATTGAGAAATGGGGGGGGGGGGTGATGAATGTCGTGAACCAAAATGTGACACTCTTTTCTGATGTGATGGGGAAAACAAAACTGTTTAGCATGCATGGTCAATACGCAATTAATTCCAAAAGAGCCATCAGGTCAAAAATTCACCAAATCCATGCAAAATAGACCCATCCCTCCACGATTAATTTCATTTCTTAGAGAAAAAAAAAACAGGCCAAGAAACGACACACACACACAAAGCACAGATGAAACGAAGGAAAAAGCACAGCGCAAGGCCCTCTCGTCAAATTCCGGTTAGTTACGTTCCCAGGAGATGTGAAACTCCGTAACAAAGCATGGATAAATCACATGCTGAAGATCACGATCATGCATTTCGGATTCAGATTAGAACCCGCACCCAGTTAGTTCGATTCCATCCAGGTTACATTGATGCAATACCGTTGATATTTTCCGCCATTTTTCCTTACCTGCAGGACGTAACCATCTCGAGCACTTTGCTCTCTTCCCAGCGCGTCTTCCAGCTGCTCCTTTAACAAATTGTTCTGTCTCTGAAGTTGGTCCAGCTCTTTTTGCTTCTGCCCCAACTGAAAAGCAAAATGGAGTCAAATTCAAGCACAGATTTTGAGGATTTTTTTTTTAAAGTCCAACCTCTTTGTCTAGCAGTGCAGCCAGCTCGTGCGCGGGCAGTCTGTCAGCGTCGGAATTGTGTGTCGTGGAGCTGATGGGCACTTGCTTCTCCTCTCTTAGCGGCGTGGTCTCCACCTGGTGCCACCGCTGCTCGATCTCCTCCTTCACGCCCGACGTTGGGCTCGACCCATCTTCGTTGCGGTCCACCTCCATCCCCCCTTGCTCTTGTCGATCAGGTAAGGACGGTTGCGCGGGAGAGACGGTATTCAAGGTGGAAGTGACCAGAACGGGATTCGGCAAGTGGCTAGTGTTATCTTCTGTCGTGGAAGCGGGGTAGGCGTCCGATACGCGGTGGGTTTGCAGGACCGAGGTAGAGACTGGGGAGGAGGAAACGGAGCAGCGGGATGCGGTGGTGGAAAGTGACGAGCCGTGGTCGACGGTGTCCGCTCGCTCGTTCACCGGCTTATCTTTCTTTTCGGTTTTGAACTCGGACCAGTCAAATGTCTTGGAGCGACCTTCTCGTCTGCGCTCGCGAACTCTGCTTTTCCGCGCTTCCGAGGGAGGCGTGGAGGCCCCGTTGTCCGTGGGCTGCCTGGGGCCGTCGGGATCGGGGGGCCCGCTGGGACAGGGGCTTGTCTCGGGCTTGACCTGTTGACACGGCTCCAGCAGCACCTGTGTTTGTATTTTCTCCTCGGAGAAAGATCTGAATAAGGAGGAAAAACCAAAAACATCAGGCCTTTCCCATGTATTTAGAAATCTTTGGGAACACTCAGTGGAGCCACATTGAACTGCGTGCTTAAAAAAAACCAGACACACAGTTAGACACATGAAAATCCAAGCGCACCGGTCTGAAAGCAGCTTTAGTGTTTATACACACAAGCTAAAATAAGCCCGATGGCAGACGCCTTCTCTTAATGCCATTTATACGCCGGCTCAGCGTGAAGAATGTATTTGGATGGATTGCCGTGTTTGGAATTGACAGGCAGAGCGCTTTTTAAAAACTGACACAATGGAGCCAGATGATTCCGTCGGGACGGGTCGCTGGCTAGTGAGAAGGCGCTAACTGCAGAAATGCCCAAAATACCACACCTCCAGCCTACGAGACACACGAGTAGGTTGTGATTTTCTTTACGAGCGTCAGAAGAATGTGTATCGACATGTCACCTGAGCTACCCATGCCTGACATGACGACACACATGGAAGGTTTACATCGGGGGTTATCCGAGGATGTCGAGCGAGCCGGCTGACAAGGAGACACGACTCAACGTCACATGACATCGGGCAGGACAATGACATCACTTTTTAGCGGAAGAAGGCAAGTTGGGAGGGGCTAGGTGACATTCAACGCACAAGCTTTCCAACCTGGGCTTCAGAACCGATAGTTTCAGTGAGATGTTTTTCCTGGAAGCAGGTTGTAAACACCGGTTTGGGAGGAGGAAGAGGAGGAAACAGAGGGTGGGGGGGGGAGGGAGTAAGATCAAGTAGGTGAGAAAAGCGGCGTTGGCATCCGCGTTGCGTCTCTCCGGGTATTACCGAGTGACGTCGGGGGCGACGGTGGGTCGAGCGTTCTTCATGATGGCCTGGATCCAGTTGCGGCGGATTCCGGAGGTCATGGCTGAGAGGGTGCACGCGCCTTCTGCGCACTGACAACAACAATGGGCGAGGATTAGAAAGGAGTGACTGCATTTACGGGAGCCTCTCTGTCGTGAGAGCAAATTGCGGATATAAATACTGGAGTTATTAATTTCTTGACATCAACTCCGCCAAAGACACCACGATCCCCCCTCGGCTACTCTATTTCTGACATCCGCCAAAAAATAGCCGCGGGAGATCATTCGAGTAAATGTAAATAAAAGATAACTTTAAAGTTATTGCTCTCGTGAAGTCCAAATTTCTTGACATTATTTCAAATGTTTACAAAGCCATTACGCAAGCGAGGTTGGTAACCGATGCGTCAGATTTAGACGCTGATGTCACGGTGAGATGACAAGTTCGGTGACAAAGAATCACTTCAAAAAGCAAAACCCGATACCTTAAGTTGCACCGCATGGTGTCTAAACGCCGTTTATAGACTGGCAACGGGCAGCCCGGCTAAACGAGTCGACGACGCGTCCTTTTCGATCCCGACCGGTGATAAATGACGCAACACGATGGATGACACGCACTAACCAGGATTTGGAAGCCATAATTCCTTTGGACGGGGAACTCCTTGACGTCGTAACATGTGGAAAGATCAATCTCGCCGTCCACTTCGGAAGCCTGGGAAGAACGGAGCAGGTTGTCAACACGTGGAACAAAGAATTGTCTCTTGGACATGCTTCTTCACCTCTTCAGCTATGGAGTCCTTGTAGTAGCGCAGACTCTGATCTGTGAGGACAAACCAGTGTTTCTTCCACTGAGGAGGAGAGGGGGGGGTTTGAGTTATAGACTCGGGCAGTGTACAATATAGCAGATGCCATAAAGATGATTACCATTCCATCTTCATAGAGCTTGGTCATCCATCCTTTTTTGAAGTTCAGCAGATCGGGCTGTAGCAAGGACAAAGGAGTTCAATTAGCATTAACCACGAGTTGTTTGTGCGACACCGGCAAATTGACTTAAGATGAACTTTGTGATTTTCATCTCAGCACCGAGTCAGCGCAAGTGCCAAAAGGTGACGACAGCGAGGTCAAACGTCCGAACGGGGCCCGCGCGAACTCTACCTTGTTTTTGTTTAGCTTCATCAGGCGCGGCGGAGTCACCGTCTGGCAGAGAGTCATCGCGACGCCTATCTGCCTTCACTTCATGTGTTGACAATCCACTCTGCTGTCGCTCTACCCCGAGAGGAGGGAGGGCCGGGGGGGGGCACGACTCTCAGCACGCTCGACTGTAACTGCCACCGTCGGCTATTTATAAAACGGCAGTAGCGGCGGTGGCGCTGTCAGTGTGTGGGAGCGAGTGGGTGGGCGGGGTCGTTGGCAGCTGCGGCTAAATTGCAGGGAGCCACCGTGGCGATTACGGCGAGTCTCTGAGCAGGTCTGGGGTCAGCGGATCATGTTGGGAGGGAGGACACCTTTGCGCTCTTAAGCAGCTTGCCGGCCAGCGCTTTAATCTCGCGTGGAGGAACTAAGGATACTTTTACACGTATTCATAGTATGGAAGGAGTAAACACTTCCAATCAATCATGTTCAACTAAATATGTCATGTACAATTTTTTTTTTTTTTAAGCTCATCTGACACTCTGGACTCCATTTTGGCTGGCTGGTGCAAGTCCTGTACAATTTTCTTTATTTACACGATTGGAGGAACTCACAGTCATGGAGGACTCGGTGACTCTGCGGTCAAGCGATTTGGCTCTTCTTAAGTTTGCAAAAGTGGAGACGGACACGTCCGGGACGGAGCGCTCGTTCCCTGCTTCCGATGACGACGTGTCCTACGACAACACCAGAGAACGAGCTCTCGGTAAAGGAAGTAAGTCGAGCGGACTTCAGAGCTCCACGTACAGGTTTGAAGGCCAGATAACGTCTCTCGCTGCGGCCTTGTCGCTGCACGCGGGTGACGTCTGACGACGGTTCGCTGGAGCCGCACGTGTCCATCCGCTCCTCCTTGAATCGGCCGATGACTTGCGAACGTCTGCGAACGACAGAAGATCACCTTGCTGTTCAATAAATAAAAATCAAAGTTCTCCCCGAGAGATGAACTTGACAATACATCAGAGAGTAAATTGTGAAATTAGACGCGGCAGTTCAATTAAAAGAGATTTGGAAGATGGCCGCTTTGCAGGAGAAGCAGCCATGACAAATATCGGTTAAGGTGGCGTCAGGAAAAGAGAGGAAACCAATGTACTGTACCAGCAAACGTGAACGTGTGTGTGTAAACGATAGTGTGTGTGCGTTTGTGTGTGTGCGCTCCCAGGCGGAGAAGAGATGAAATGAGAGAAAGCAGGAATCGACGGTGACCGGCAGGGAACAGCATTGGGATAGAGTCGGAGGGGTTGCTGTTCAGAAGCCCCTGGAAAAGATCAAAACGACAAAAGGAGCTAGCAAAAAGTGGAAAGGAGGCACAGCAAAGAAAGTAACCCATGCACCCCGAAATAGAATCAAGAAGATGCCATGCAAGACTGGGGATCCGTTTCCTCTCACCTGCGCTCCTCCCCAAACAGCCGGGCCACCTCTTCTCGTCCGGGACTCCGCGTGCGTGCTCTTAGCTCTTGTTCCTTCTTTTCCGCACGGAAAGCTTCGCGGTAGGTCATCCTGCGCGCTCGCGGAACGTCCGAAAGCGCCGCGTACTGCCTGCCCGCGCGACCCCCTCTGCAAGCGTCACTCCCTCCGCCGCGGACCTCCCAGGCGGCGGTGGCGCCGCTGGGTTCCGAGTCCAGGGAGCTTTGGGAGGAACTGACGGTGGAGTAGCTAGGGGACGCGAGGGCTCCTGGGGAGGGGGGACAGGGGGGAATTTGGCCTTCGGGTTCAGAGTTGTACCTGTGACCGGATGCTCCTAAGGAACAGGAGGAGGTGGACGAGGACAGGGGGAGTTGCTGGGGTGGCTGGGAATTCTGTGCGGATTTTGGAGAAGGCTCCGACTTGGTTTTTTCCAGGGAAAAGTAACCGCTCTCCACTCGTACTTTGCGTCCGGTGCTCATCATTCCGCCATCTGTAATTCATACAAGTTGTTGATTTTTTAATTTTTTTTTACTAAGCAAATTATTGTCCTAACCATCTTGACTAGTCACGGTGGAGTCGGGCTGGCTCTGGCCCAGTTGGCTAAGACAGGAGGCGCTGCGGCTACAGGGGATGGTGGCCCGACTCCAGCGGTTCTCCTCCTGCCACAAAGTGGCCCGGCTCATCGGGACGCGCTCGGCGCTGGCGATGCTGCTGGGCAGGCACGGGATGCTGCCTCCGCTGCCGCCGCCGCTGGTCACCGTCACCTTGGCCGGACCCGGTTCCTGGACGGGGGTTTGGGATGGAAGGAGGGGGAGGGAGGAGGAGAGGTCAAATTGAGACTAGGGGAAAAATGAGAATAGAAGCGCAAAATTCATTTCATTTTAGTACACAAAAAGAAGAAATATTAGGTGACGTGATTGATGAAAGAAATAAAAATAAAAGCACTCAAATGGTTTCTTATGTTGATCCCATATTTGCCTTTAGGAAAATTGTGTATTGATTTTTTTTTTTTTTCCAACATCCCCAATGTTGTCAATCACCGCCAACATGCAATTCCAATCAAGTTAGAAGAAAAATGCCCGTTCATTGCCTTTGACCTTGATTGAGTGTTAAATAGACAATCTACTTCTCCATTTTTGGAGCTGACTCACTGGATGTCCATTCATGTCCTTGGTGGAAAAACACTGCCCCCTCTGCTGATCACACAAAGCTTTTTTTATTTCACATACTTTCAAAGTTACCATTATACTACATTTTTTGCAACATTTTTAGAAAGAGGCAGACTTCATGGAGCGTCAGCCACTCTGAGTTATGTAACGTCCGTCAACTCGGCCTCATTTATGCCAGCGTCATTAGGGGGACCAAACAATGGACCTCAGAGGAAACTTTGTGGGCACACACAACATTGCGGGTGAAGTGGCGAGCAATGCGTTACCTGCTGAGTGGGCGGATCCACCTTGCGCTTCTTCTTCTGATTCTGCTTGTTCGTTCTGGGGTACACGGTCAGAGCTTCCTGCCATCTGTTGATTACCAACAATGTGCGTGGACAAGTAGTCCAAACAAGCCAGCAGAGGGCAGAGTCGCTCCGATAGCGAAGCCAATCACGCGTTCTCGTCTTTTAACCTCATCCCGTAACTCCGAGCTCACCTGACCCAGTTCTTTCAGAAGCCCGCTTACCCGTTAATGATTTCTTTACACTCGGCTCGAATGAAGTGCTCCTTGTCAGGGGTTAGGATGCACAAGGAGTTCTTCTGACCCGTCCTGGACTCTCCGTCGATGACGTCGGAGCACTGGTTCATATTGATGGTGCCCTGGGGAAGAGTGCTGGGCTGGAAGACACAACAGAAGGACATGCAGGAAGTGCGACAGAAGGGCGGCGGCGTGATTTTCTCGCATAATCCGCCCAGACGCCGACACGTTGCCAGAACTTGGCACAGCAGACTCCAAATGTGATTTAAGAAGACAATAAAGGAGGCATTGTGACATTTTTGGTTTTCTCGTCCACTTTTGAAATATGTTCTATAGTCATTGAAAAGAGTCAAGTGAGTCACGCGGAGCCGAACGAGCATTCTTTGAACAACGTTTGCGTTCCGCCGTCACATACGGGAAACATTACAGCACGCGACCGCTGCGGTGTCTTGGTGTCTATAAGTACCAGCCGCAAATGATAAATTACAGCCCTGTGTGCGTCAGGACGAGATTAAAAGGCATCGCGCTCGACTTGGCCGCCGAGCCGATAAATCACGTTCAGGAAAACCTATTTGTGCAGCATTAACCGTGCCATGACTGTTACCAGAGCAATTAAATCGGGCGCATGGCCTCTGATGTGGATGGAGAAGTCAATACTTGATGGTAATCCCACCCCGAGGGCGGTCGACTAGCTGCGTGTCCCCGTGACTTTAACCGCTGACCTCTTTTGAATTCTAAACCGGCTCCGAAAGCTGATGTGGTGACACTTAATCATTCGCGACATCACCCAATCATGACTTGGTGTGCCACAGTGGTCGCCACTTGCCCGTGGATTAAAACCAATGAAGGGCCCTCCATTGGGTGAGAGGTCGGCACGACAGCTGTGCTTGACAAGCGAGACGGACAAACAGACTCTGGGACAGCTGGGCGAGGGCCTGGTGGGCCTGCTTCAGATGGCAAAAAGGGGAGACTGGCGTCAGCTTGACCTGAGAGCCCTGTCACTCTCAGACTTGGCCCGGAGGAGCCAGGAAGGAAAAGTGGCGGGGCGGATTAGGGATCTCCAACTGGCTGGTGGGCAATAAATGCTTTTAGTGGGCTGCCCATCTGTCTGCGTAAACAAAGTTGAGAGGACGCCCCTGCTTGTGCAAGTCTTGTCCTGGACTTGGGAGTCAAAACAGAAATTTGTGATTCTGGGAACAGTTCCACAAGTTCTTAAGCAGTAAAAAATTTAAACGACACGGCAATCAGAGAAAAGAGGAAAAACAGCACGAAACTCCGCTCACACGTGTGGACCCTCCCAGCAATGGCCACACACTATTTGGGTCCGCTGTTGCCCCCAGACCGGGCCCCCCTTGAACCCACACCGCTGTCACCTATCTCAGACCCCGTCCCCTCTCTCCGGGCCATGTCCGAGCACAATGGGGTCTTTGTGTGGCGGCGCAAGTTCACACAATGTGGGATTGTCAGCTACAGTGGAACCGTACGAGCGCTCTTTCTCAAATCAGAACTTCAGCGATGGATATTGCTCAGCTACAAACACCTGTAAGAAGATCGTAAACATCTGCCTGGTCTTAGGTGTCACACGTCCGCCGGGATTGACAAATTCAAACGCGTAGACGTGCAACAACAGGAACAGGTTCCAACGCCGGCGCCCACTCGCTCGCTCCCCTTTTGTGCGGAGGAACGACGATGAGCTGGCACTGAATCACCCTGACTCACAAATATGGCAAGCGGTCGGGTCTCCGACATCCTGCTCATTACCGATAACAGAAAACTTTCCCTAGCAACTCGGGACAATAGAGGTAAACACCAGTGTAAGCCGCAAGGAGGAAATGGCCTCGGGAATCACCTCCAAAGTCCATCCGCATCCAAACTCGACCAGCTGCGAACGCGCATTCGCCAGCAGGTATTTGGGAGAGCGTGGGCAGCCGCAGCGTTTGGTCCTCGCCGCAAATAGCGAGAGCGGCGTGGGCGGTTTCGCGCGGCCGGCGTCGTCATGGACGGGGGTGGATGCGGAGGAGGAAGAGGAGGGAAGTGTCAGAGGATGAAGAGAAGGTTCACCCTCACTATTTCCAAATTGGTTGTATTAAAAAAAGACGATGCCAAACACGCACTTTTTAAGCGTTATGTAATGTCTCCGAACGACTTAATCATTTGAGATGGTGACAGATATGCTGGGAAAAGAGAGCTAAACAGGTGCTCCGCTCAACTTTGGTCATGTGGCCCGTTGCTCACACTCGGCCCCGTCTTACCAGAATTAGCCCGAGTGGGTGTTGCTCTTTCCCAGACTGATAACATTTCTTTGACGAATACAACAATCACGTCTTTCTTAGATGTCGACACGCCTTCCTTCAGCCCGCTACAAATGGGTGCTTCTCTGGGTCTGACATCTTTGAATTCCAGTAAACACAGGAAATGAATTGAAAAGGACTAAAAAAAAAAAAAACATCATGAGCACATCATGTTCTTGTGGAGAATAATGAGGGGATGCGGACACACTAAACAGCCCGTTTTGATTTAAGTTACTTTTGTATTAGGGCTCGAAAAATAACAACAACATTTTTCATAGCCGACCACCCATGTGAAGTAATCGATGACATCACTGATATTTTTTTTTTTACAGCGGCCATTATTTTAACTACAATTCCAAATGAAACGTGGACAACGTTTAAGCGCAAGCTAGCAGCCGTACCGCCTCCGACAAACTATTTTTCCCGAGCTGGACAAAAGTGCATTAAGCCGTCACTTACGAATGGTTAGATGAGCAATGTCGAGCGGTTATTTGAACGTGGGTGTTGGTCATTAACACTCATCCACGTGCCGGTAAAGGGTTCTTAACGCCCATCTGACAAGTCCTTGGCACCACGTGACGCACCGATGTCTGCTTTTCGTGTACCTGGACGGACGGACTCGAACGGTTTAAGACTTCAAATATGGTAACGACGCTGAAGTTTCTGCGGGCAGCACATGTTCCTGACGCAGTCAAGCGCCCTTGACCAGGCACAAGAACACCTGCAAGTCAGCAAAAAAAAAAAAAAAAAAAAAAAAAGCCACTTCTCCATTTTTTTATATATTATATATTTGAACTCGGACATGTTCTGATCTCGCTAACCCGAGTGACTTGCTCACTTTTGCAAAGAGGAGAAGAAGAGAAGCTAACTCTGTCCATTGTTCTACAGTACATGTCTTGGGCATTTGTTGCAGCACTAAATGACAGAACATGTTGCCCTTGGCAACAAAGTCCCCCCCCTCTGAAATAACTGCGCCGGTTGCCCCGGGCAACCGGCTTTTAGAGTTGAGTACAGGAGACTTGAATAGTCCTCGGTTATTCACTGAATCGATGTTCTCGCCATAGACGTACGTGCTGGAACAACAAAATGACATTTTCCGAGTCTATCGAGCGACCCTCTGACATTCAGTAAGGAGATGATTGACATCCGGTCAACAATGCACAGAGGACACACGGGCCGGCTTTTTCTTCACGCTCTTGTGCCAGAACATGCCACAAAAACTGAAATAAAGGATGTGCTGATGCTTGAGCAGAATACAAGCGCCGCTTCTGGTTCAATCGCGTGACACGCTGCAGCCAGAACAGGTGACTTACAAAAAAAACACCGGCGAGTTGATACAATACAGAACTGTAAAAACCATCTCGTCCACTTTTCCCTTTGGGGAGCCGACGCTATCACGAGGACCTTGCACAATATTTGAACAGGCCACAAAGCAAACAGAGAGCATGACGCCGCATCAACACCGCGTGTGGTGGAACTTCATTCCTCCAGACACGGCCACGCTACTTTGGACCATGAGTTTCAAAGGAGAAATCTCAGGAGGGGGTGGGGGGGGGTCACTTCAAACCTGGTGTCTAATACAGTGAGGGTTTTCATTACCGGCAGGTATAAAGAAAGAATCGGCCGAGGAGAAACCGATACGTTTGATGAGACAAAATTACAAAAGAAGATTTGAGGGAGAAGATAAGCAGTTATAGTGAGGAGTACTTAAGGTGGTAAGTTCTACAAAAAGTGGAGATAAAAATGTTCTTACCATTTCGTCCAGAGCGTAGCGGAGTAAGCCGTGCTCGTAAAGGATGAAAAACCTCCTTTGCCATTTCTGCATTCAAAAACAAAGATGTGCATTAAAAACAATGACAGGTAGACAACGTTGGAAAACTTGAGGTTTCAAATTTTATGAACCGAAGTCAAGGAATTTGGAGAAAATCAGTCCCGTGCTGCCAGAGTAGAAAAGCTTCTGAGCTTTTTGGAACCGGCGGCGTACAACTGGCACACAACTGTTCGAAGTGTCAAAATTTGGATTTTATATTTGTCCCTCCCCGCCCTTTGAGCCACATTTGGCTCCCAGCGACGTGGTTTTCTCACACGGCGGAGGAATGCGAGGCGCAGAAAAGGAAAAAAAAAAAACATTTTCTGGATGTCACGAATTGTGGGAGTGATCACTTGCAGGCGGTATGGATTCGAACCCCTGACTTTAACTGCGGGGCACGTGCTAACCGCTACGCTACCATGCCGCCCTGCAATCACATTCCAAGTTTTAAAGGAGGGGGGGTGGGGGGGGGGGGGGGCTGGGGGGTGGATCAATGCACTCTAGTGCACACACATCTAAAGAGTAAATATACAAGCCAACCTTTGGTAAACATTTACCATGTGATGTTGGAAAGTATATTCTATTTTAGCATGGAACACATTCAGTTTTGAAGATTTTTTTATTTCCCAACAATTTTTTTTTTAGCGCAATCGGACGAGGTCGACCAACTCAGTGTCGTCAATGTAAACAGCAGGCTATTGACAAATGTAGGGGTGAACGACCCCCCCTTGAAAAACAAAACATGTGGAATCCATCAGAGCGGCTGTGAGAACTGGGACTTTTCCATCACCTCCCCCACATTCTCCCAGCTCCGCTTTTGGGATGCATCGCCACGGTTTTATCTGGGGGTTGATAAAGAAGGAGGCGCGACGGAGGCAGGCTCGCGTTTCACCGTGCCAAAGGGGAGCAGGGTTCGCGGAATCATGTCAATATCGGGATCGTTATTGCTTGTGAACCATTTGTCGCTCTGGGGGGAAAAAAAAAAAAAAAACGCTCCCACAGGAAGCTAAAGTCAAGTTTTTCCCAAAGAGTGTAAGTAAAGATAGCAAAATGAAAACAGCCATTGGCAAAATGAAAATAAATATCTTTTGACGAGACGGGAAAGTGAATTAAAAAATAAATTGGCCATTTAATTTCCACGCCAGCTAGCAAACAAGACTTCTTTAATTGAAGCCACTTACCCGAGATCGGTGTAAGGGATTGTCAAAATTGGTTCCCTCTGGCGCGAGCAGCAACCATCCTCCATAAATAGGCTTCGCCTGTTGATAAGATTATAAACATCAACCGTTTGCGAGGGGAAAAGGGAAAGTTATAAATGTGCAATTTCAACTCAACAAAGGCGGGCTGGCCTGGCATGCTTTCTTAAATAGTTGTGCCACATACTTGAACTCCTGCCACTTGAGTAGTCAGCAGTTATTTCGAGTCAAACAAGCCCGGCCTAACCACAGCTGGCTGGCTTGATGTGTGCACGGTGAGAAATGTCGCGAGGAATTTTGCCAGACGTTGCCGCTCAGATGATAAGACGTAAAGTAATAAATAAATTGAATAATCTACAAAACAGTGGGCTAGAAATTAAGCTCTGACATTTACGGCCGGCCGGCTCCTCCGCCGGGGGGTTTTGATTACAGTCATAACTTCATCCCACGCAAAGCCACATCTAATCCACCTTAAAATCCGCTTTTGTTTTGATTGCAAAAGGTACGGCGGGACAGAGCTCAGCTACGGTCGCTCTGTAAACAAAACGAAAGAACCGCAATTTTCCAATCTGAACTTTGCGGCCAGGCTATCTGATAACGGGCTCGCCTGCAGGAAGGAATTGCGCTGATAGCTTGTAAAAATATGCCCGAAACCCAAAAGGAGCTGTCGTCTTTCCTCACGTGACCTGACAGCAGGCCCCGTTTGAAAAATACACTCTGATCATTTCAGGTCAAGCTTTCCCCTTCATCGCTTTAGTGGTTAAACGGCGCGTGTCGCCCGACCTCCTCGTTCCACCAATTAGAACTCGGCCTAATGTCACTTCCAATCGTTTCTTATGGCGAAAAAAAAAAAGATTTCTAAAATGTTATCCGGCTGGGCTCGAGACATGAACCGAATGACACCGGCGCGCCTCCAAGCGCTCCGCTGTCGGAAAACTTTACAACTAAGACACGACTGGCTGGGTTGGAGGTTGACAGCCGGTGTTCCGCAGGGAAAGACGAGCTATTTTCCATCATATTTGAAGGAAAGTGCGCTGTTACGTTTCCAGAGACATCACTCTCTGACCAGCTGGGAAATACTGTTGGAATATGACCATTTGTAATTAATCAAGCAAATGGAACATACAGTAATGCGATTTGCGGGAGCATATTCACACAGTGTGACAAATAGATGATGAAGATGGTGATTGTTTGAGTCGCTTTGGGAGTTAAATTAAGGTCAATAAGCATCCCTGGGTTGATGACTAATTGGATTCAGAGAAAGAAACCTTTGCACTTCTAGCCTATGTTGACACATGAAGCAAAAACACACCTAAGCGCAAGGCCATTCATTCTCATGGTGAGTCTTGTTTACTCTTAAGTTGAATCAAAACTTCAGGATCTCGAATTCTACTTGGGGTTAAGGAGAACTTTGACTTTTTTGCACAGAAATACTGCAGTGATTAAATACTCACCTGGTTGAGGTCTTCGTCGTTGAGCAGGTGAGATTCTCGAGGTTTAAAACAATTTTGACATTTGCTCTTATTAAAAATGTTGGCTTGGAATTTCCTACAGGGGTTCTCTTTGACTGACATGGTGGGTCGAGGATAGGACGGTGTTCTCTTTCAAAATTGAAAAAAAGAAATTACTTTTTGGGGGGAAATAAATGATACGAAATGGCTCTTTAGGTCACGTCTATGCTGGTCATCGTGCTCCAGGGGGGCTAACGTTCACCCGTTAGAACTTCTCGCTGTCTCTGGAGCCGACCAAGAAGTTCTGGATGATGTCGACTAATGGAGACAGGAGTGCGCAATGTTTGGGTCGAACATGCGTTGCTCAACGAAGCGTCGACGAGTGGTGGACGACACTGCGGTGGTCCTGGCGGGTCCCGTCAGCAGCCTCCATCGCGGGGGGAACGACGCCAACTTACCGAAGGGAGTCCAATCCGCCTCCTCCACCTCCGGACTGCTATTTAACGAGCGTTCATACGCGATTGGGTTCCAGTCCGGACATAATTCACGTTGAAAAACACGCCATGGACGCTGTTCAATTCGTGCAGCTGAGTTGAATGTTTTCGTCTAAATGCTGCTAGTGGCCGGACATCAACTGTCTGCAAAGAAGGGCGGGGCTAAGTTGGTGATTGACTGCAAGATTGGCCAATCAGGTGCCTGCCCGTGCGGACGCGCTGTAAATTGACCAATTGGACGCCGATGAAGACCCACCTTTCCTCTGTTAGGTGGGCTTTAAAGTTTTGGTCACCAACCACCGGGTCGCGGACCGGAACCGTTCCGTGGGAGATTCGGTACTTGATAGAGGTAGCAAAAAGTACTCCTAAGGAATCAGATGCATAAAGACAAAGATGTGCTATATATATATAAAAATAAAAAAAAGTAACAAAATACAGACTCTGAAATGAAGCTACAAATCAAATGGCAGGTTTATGTGTTAAAAAAATGCAATCATGATAAATCTTTTCAAAACCTTTTCATCCTGTACAACTCAACTGAAAGAACACCACCATGATGAAACCTTGGTGAAGGTGAAGGAAATGAAGATGCTAAAATATGACAAATATAACCAGTTTGTGGCACAAAAAGACTTAGCAACACAAGAATATGTGATTTTAAAAAAAAGTAATTTCCACATCAACCTGAGACAATGTTTTTCATTTTTTCTCCTCCGTTTATTCAGCTTACTCTCGTTATCAGTCAAGGTTATTTCTTCAGCTGATAATTTGTTTAGTTGTCTGCTGTGTAAATCTCTGCAAATTCAGAAAAACAGGACAAAGGACACACAGGAAAGATGACAGTGTCTCAAAACATTTGCAAAATGTTGGCAGCTTCGTTGAAACTCAGTCAAAACACATGACATCACGTTTGGGGATGAGACAACCAAGTCGGGGACAGAATTAAAGACGCAAACATCTGAAATACAGTGAAGAATACAGTAAAGAAGGCAAAAAGCAGGTTTAATTTAAGAATAGATTCAAAATTTAAGAAGACAGGATGGAAATAGCAATACTTTTTCTACCGCTTTCTTCATAGACTGTAAATGAAATTAGCTCAAATAATCTGAAGACAGGATAATAGCTCAAAAGATACAGAGTATCTTTCTCTACACAGTCCAGATAAGCAGATCAAGTCATCTGTCATCATAAACTGGTTCTTTGAGGTTCACATGAAAGTGGAAAATGACAACCCGGTACTTTTCATTTGAGGCATTCATGTGCAACTCTTTAGGGACGTGAGCCAAAAATAATTTTAATATGTGCATAGAAACACACACTTAGGCATGAATATCTACTTTGGCTCATATTTCTACAGCGCTTGATGTGAAAAATAGCTATTTTTATATACCTTTCAATATTTGTAAGCAGATTTAAAATAATACAGTACTAATATATGACATCATCGCCCAATCAATAACACTTTTTTTATGGCAGGCTAATACACTACAATTTTAGAAATACATACATATATATATCCCCTAATAAGTCTTTTGTATAATTTTCTGAAGGCAAGTATAAACTGAGGCATGAGTGTCGCAATGGTAAGACGGGAAGCTTAACATTGGAAGCCCCGCGTTGAGATCTTCCAGATTGCTTTAACATAACATTCCACGCGCAGACATTCCTATGATTCAGCTTTTAGCTCAGATCATTTAGTCCACGGAATCCTTCAATATGAGAAGTTGAACAGACAGGGAGGAAAGAAAAAAAAAGAATTTTGCTGCTCTAGTGCCCCCATGAGGAAGATGGAGTCAGAGCAATCTGACAATAAATAAAAGAACAATGATTTAAAAGAGATTGGCCTGTTTCTTCATGTCGTTTCGTTTCCAAAGTGGCAGTTTGTCAAATTCCCTTATGGTCATGCCAAAGATTTCAACGAAAGACTCTGGGGACAGATGACGCTGAAATAAAAGAACGCAAAAGCAATTTTCAAATTCCACCGGTCAGAGCAAAACTGATGCCATTACCTTACCTCTAATCTTGTTCTGTCAACCTCTCTGGGAAGTTTCGCACGCCCCCTGTTGGCAACCGTGAGCATTTCATACGGGTAGACCTTGACACAAGAAAGCAGGACAAAATACAGGATATGTTTTCATTGGTCAAAGTATGGGCAATAAATACATGCTTGGTTAGTTTTAGTTAGCAAAGAGTAAAAAAAAAATTGGAAGGAAGCGCCAATACTTGCTTTTGGCTCCAGCAAATTAGGCATTGACACTCCTCTGTCCATTCGTGCAAATGGATGCAGGCTGTCATGGGGGAGCTACAGACACAAGCAAGCACTTGCCGCAATGAGGTTAGTCACCGTTAAACCGAGATAGCAAATTAAATTAATCGTGTGCGGTTTTAGATTGTGAGGTTAATCAAGACGCCGTTATGTTACGTGGAAGCTTGATTGAGGAGAAGAAGTGTTACGGATTCAAGTTCTCTCACCTTGAAATCTGAAAAGGAAAATACTTGCTTTAGAATGATTGACACAAAACAAGAACAGTGATGAGGGTTGAAAGAAAAAAAAAATACCTCTTAATGTGTCGCCGCTGCTTCGGAGGAATTCAGTAGAATGTGGCTGAGTAGAAACAAAAAAAAATTATGCATAATTTGTCAAAATGGAGGTCCGTAATCGCAGCCTGAATAAAAATAAGAATAAAGTGACCTACTGGACTGAGGCCGTTACAACTGTATCCAGGCAAAGAAGACGTTTGGGTGGAGTTTGGATCTATGTCAATGTCAAATAGCAGATTCTCTCAGTCTCTTCACAATTATTTTTTTCAATTTCTGCCGCCATGCTGTATGTGTACATGTTGTTGCCATAGCAACCTTGTTTATTTTTATGAACCAAACACTTCAAAGTACCTTGCTGCTTGAAAATTGGAGGTTTTCTGTACATGTTGAAACCTTGATCTGTAACGGGACAAAAGTGGCATTAACAAAAATAAATGTTTGACAACACGTGACATCATCGTATTTTTCAAAATAAGGGTAGTGCGCAGTAGCGGAGGTTGTTGTGATCTTACCTCCGCTGTCAAGCGCTAAGAGGTGACAGGAAGTTGCCAAGGTGTCGTTGGCAGAAAATAAAGAGCCTATTTGTTATTCCGGAGGAAGGAAAGGAGTGGAAGATGAAAAAGTGGAAAGGCGGCCAGGTGTAGAAGCAAGAGGGAGGGCGCTATTGACATTAAAGTTGGAATAAAAAAATCTCAAGGTCTTACCGGGCCGGTGGAAGTGTTGAGGCGATCGCGTCGGCGTGTAGCTGTGACGACTGTACGACTGAACGCCGAATGATCCGTGGCTCGCCGATTTGGGAATGCATTTTCTCAGCTCGTAACCTTCCTTGAAAGAAAAAAAAAAAAAAATACAAATGGATGATTGTTGATGTTATACTGATTGAACGCTGACTATATTTACCTCGGTGGTCTCGGATGCATTTGCTAGAGACTACAAAAAAAAAAAAATATGCACAGAATTAGCCAGAAAGACACTTATTATTTTGTGGTTTTAAAAAACTAAAAAGAGATGAAGGTTAAATACGGCACATTTCGGCATCCGCTGAATGACGTTACCTCGGCGGAGCTTTTTCTGTCCCGTGCGTTGCCTCTGCCGTCCAAAGCAGCTGAGGTGAGGTCGTCACTCTTATAGGACATCATATCGGGATGCTCTATGTCATAAATAGCCTTGACTCTGGGAATTGCTGCTAAGTCTCGGTAATCAATGATCTCATCATCTACTTTGGCCTGGGTGGGGGACAGTGGGAGTGGGAGGTGGCGGCAATAGGAGAAGGGTTGGAACATTACGGCTTGAGACAGTTTGTCAATGTCGGACAGGGGACGAACAACATTTCCGTGACTTACACAAATGGAGCGACCGGGGCTTCCAGGGGTGCACGAGCCGGGTCTGGAGCAGGAGCTTTCAGATGAAGTCAAAGTCAACTGAGAAAGAGAGAAAGACGCATTTTAATTTTTCTTTCTTCTATTTTCTTATTGCACATGCCAAAAGTGCAAAGGTTACAATGGATGGTTGTGTCAAAAAATGATATCAAACAGACAAAAGTGAGAAAAGAGTTAAGGAGGCATGTGTTGTGATGCAAGATGGCAGCTGCTGAATCTCAAACTACGACAGATCAAACTGCAATCATGAGATTAACCTTCAGGTCACTCGGAGGGTAAAAGAAATCAAGACATGGGGTTTTGCTTCGTCGAACCTGAGGAGAAGTAGATCCCATTGACTAAGACTTCCATTTCATCCCTTGTTTTAAGTGTTAAATTTTTACCCTGTTGCTGTCATGGTTCCTGCTCCTCTCTCTGCAATCCGGGTGCCACACTGCTGAGCCTAGTAAACGGAGAAAACTTCATCAATTAACAATTTACGCAAAATCCTGCGTTCAAACTAACCTTGCAAATACATTTCTTCGCCCTCGGTGAACATTTTGTCACATCGGGTGCATCTCGCGCATTCCGGGTGATAATGTTTGTCCCCTGCCTGTTGAAAATCAGAAAGGATCACGATGCAGTCAAACATGATAATTTTGATGATTTTTTTTTCTATATGGATGTAAACGACAGTACCTCAAGGACCTTCCCCGTTATAAACTTCTGACAAGCGTCACACTGCACCCCAAATTGAAGCTGGTAGTCCCTCTCACAATATGGAACTCCATCCCTGCGAGGTGAACATAAGATTAAGATAAGATTTGTCCAATGTAAAATATGCAATAATCAGTTTTGCTATTTACTTGCTGATGTATTCTCCACTCAGCAATTTTTGGCAGATGTTGCACTTGAAGCAGCCGAGGTGCCACTGGCTTCCCAAAGCGAGTAAAGCCTGCCCGTTCTTGATATCGCGTCCGCAGCCGTTGCAGTCTACGAAGATCCAAACACAACATTGCTAATACGAACATGGCTTAAACATTAGCATAATGCTTTCAATTCAGCTAGCTAGCGGATCTCCTCGACATGTTGTGGAACGTTCCAAAGGATGCCGTTCCGGACAAAGTAGCGACCTGAGCGCATTATAACTACAAAAAGTAAACACCAGCCTGTCTCATCCCTTTGTGTTGAGCACAATTGTCTTTCTAATCCCGAGACTTGGCTCGATCGCTGCCGTATGCACAGTTCCAAGTGAGGTCAAGTCAAGCTCAGGTCACCGAGTCGCTGTTTTGACGCGGTCCCGAAGGAAAAACCGAAAAGTGTATCGAAATAGGAAAAATAAAAGCCTGAAAATGACACAAAGATGCACCTACTGTCGGAGTATCGGATACCAGTCGGCGGAGGGGTCAACGGGTTAACACACCGCTGACAGATGCACTCTTTCCCACTGAAGGTGACGCAATCACCCGCGGGAAAAGGTTGCCTGAGGAATAACGCAAATTTCGCAGTTCAGTAATCACAAATTTATAAACTTGGAGCACAACAGAAATGACTTTTTTTTATATTACTTGCAAATGGTGCACACAAAGCAGGTCGGGTGATAAGTCTTGCCCAAAACGGCGACCACGTCTCCCTCCACAAATCCCCCGCAGCTGTTGCAGACCGTGCCATGAAGCCTCTGGTAGTCCAGCGGACAGAGGCAGTCGCCGTTTTTTATGAAGAAGCCCGACCTGGTCAAATCACAACCACAAACTACACAAACACCAAGAGAAGAAAAATATTGCGCAATGAGTAACAAAAAAAAATCCCTGCATACCAAATATTTCTCCTGTTTTATCAAGTGTTTAAAAAATATTTGGATAGCAGGAAGACAAATGAAAAAAAAAAAAAAGTATTTGAGTCCATCTGAGCTCGTAACAGTTGCACCTCGACAGAATGCACTCGAATGCCAAGGGCTGTCTATTTCTGTCTTGGTCATACAAGAACATTGTTGGACACAATGAAAACAAGCATCTGTCCCCTCGTTCAGTCAATTTATTACATTTTAACTAGTCAAAGGTTTATAGATTACTGATAAAACAGCGTTGTGTCATTTGATAGCTTTCAAAAAAAATATAGCTACACTATCTGGGTTTGAATCTGAAATTTTGGATTGCTACTATTTTTATCTGTTTATGAATTGATGTAAACTCAGCACAAGAAAACAACGTGAGAAGCCTGTCAGGCTCAATTAGGAGAAGACAAAGACCTGCTGGGTAAACATGAAGCCGTTGGTTGTCTGGCAACCACGAGAGCCCGTTGAAAAGGGAATATTTTGCAATGAATCCAGCTTGAATAATTAAAGCGGTAATTTGGAATTGTGTAATCAACTTTTTTTTTTAAATGTATCCTTGTGAAAACAGCTTTGGCAGCATGACAGTATTTCCACCTGCTCACATTGCTTTGAAATGGTACACCGACCTTTGCAGGTGAAACATTTGATGTGGAAATGACTGGACTGGACTCGAAGCACCTCCCCTTTGCAGACCTCCCCGCATTTGACGCATCGGATGACCCGCTTGGGTGCGGGAGAGTGAGTGTGAAGCACTGCGAGGGGGAGAACAGAAGGTGCTTGTCATCGGCATGACTTGGCGGTAAACAGATACAGTTTGCATGAAAAAATATTAATCATTAAAATACAAAAATGTGTTTTCTCCTCAGAGACTTGGCGGCTCGCAAATGAGTTATGTCACATGGCTGCTTGGGGCCCCATTCTTCTTCTTCTATCTACACTCACTGGCAGCTAGAAAGCGAGGATGCCTGGACAATCTAATCACAGGCCGCTGCAAAGGTCCCGCCTGTGATTGGCGGAGGAACAAATGTGACACATTGACAGCTTTGCTTCTCCCGCTCTGCATGTGGATGACTTTTTTGTATCTCAGCTGAACTTAAAAACTAGAGCGTACCTCCGTCTCGTGAAAGCTAATAAAATTGAGACATCGGTATGCGGCCTTGCTATAGAAGAGATTTGTTGCCATGGTTACAGGCATGTATGCAGCAACAAACAAGATTACATGCTTTCCAAAGGTTGACGTTAACTGATTAAGCCCGGACTAGTCATCTTTTGCTAGCATGTCGAAAATCATGCTAACCTTTAGCAACATAGCAATTTTTTTTTTTAAACATTTCCCTTCATTTTACTTTTTTTATTACATGTGCAAAAATATGATTAAATAAAAATAATCACTATCAAATCAATTAAAGTGATACTTACACACACCACTAGAGGGCGCACAATCACCTCTGTATATAATAAAATGCGTAAATGGAATCGATGAGGCAATCCGAACGACGCTTCTTAAGTTCTGCCCGTGAAGCTGATCTGCTGTCAGGTATTAGCAAACGGTAGATTTAGAAAGACAGCAAATGGCGAGAAACCCGAGACGCTCACTTAATCGTGCGGCCGAGAATCTATTTAAGGTATCGCGATTTATCTTTACGTCGCAGACAGGAAGCCTTTAACAATGTTCTATTCTTTTACAGAAAACTTGGGAGGGGATTCGATTTGGCCATGAGTCACATTTGAGCAAAACGATGATCTTGTAATTGTGAGGTAAGCTGAGAGGCAGCTCATGAGATTCTTCTGGAATGTCTCAGGAGAGAACTGTTTACCCACTTATGACAGCAAGTGAAAAATGTCTCACCCTGACGAAGCAGATAAGTCACAAAAGACCACTTGTGTAAGACAAATAAAATAATAGTAGGTATGTGAAAGGAGCCTTTTCTTTCTTCAATGGTCACGCACGATCCACATGCTGCTCTATGTTTAACTTCACCAGCTGAGATTCTCTTTTCCACACTTGGCAACAACAAAGTTTGGATCCCTTCATTTTGTTTCCTGACTATTTTCTCCTTGTCAATTTAAATCTTTCTGGAAAGACGCACTGAGTGAGGTCAAGGGTGATGCGCGTCGGAGCTGAAAATAAGAAACGTCTTTTCCCTCCAGTTTCTTTCCTTCCGTAAACGTTGCAAGTCTTGAAACTTTTTTGGGAAACTTTACGGCTATAAAGATAAACTCAAAAGAGACGCGTCTCATACATAAATACAACAGCAAAACACTTTCCAAAGTCATCATTTCAAATTGTCATATCAAATGCTACAAGTAGGAATAATAAAAATATGCTATGACCTTTTGAACTGCATATCATAATTTCCCTGAAAAAAAAAAAAAAACTTTAAATACACATGGACACACACTACCTTTCTCTTTCATGGCGGTGATTGCGCGTCTTTCGGCGAGAACTCTTGACTGCGGTGAATCGGAGCGAGAAAGGGAACAAGCTGGACTATTGCTTCACAATGGGAGAGGGGCGGTCCCAGCATGTGACAAAATGTGTGTGCAGGGGGAACATGTGTGTGTGTGTGTGTGTGTGTGTGTGTTCTAAATGAAAGCTAAGGGAGTAAATGTGCTTCTGAGCCATGACATCATCCACTCGATGGAAAGTATGTGTTTTTCCTTCAGCCTGCACGAACGTACGCACGAAAATAGATAGAGTGGTTCCTTGGCTTTTTTTTTTTTTTTTTTTGAGGGGGATATATATTTTTAAATTAATCAGCCAATTAATTTAACCGATTAAGTCTGGTAGTTTGCAATTAAACGACAAAGAAATATTACATATGATGATTTTTGGGACATATTTGGTGACCAGAGGGACTAAAAGAGGATTTAAAAATGTCCCCAAAAAGAACCTTTTTCAGATTACGCGTGTGTGTGGGTACCTGACACATCAGCAGGTATGGCCGCCAACTTCCCGCACAGGACGTAGTCATTGGGATTGAGGAACGGCAGCTGCTCCATCATGCACTGCTTGGGGATCAAGTAGAGCACCTCGGCGATCTGCCCGTCCTCGATGATGGACATGCGCCTGACCGAGTTCTTCCGCTTGACCCGGTCCAGCACCACCGTGTCGTTGGGTCCGATTCCGCAGATGCGACCCAGGCTGTTGAGGCGGCTCGACATGCTCATCTCGTCCAAACAGTCCGGGCCGCAAAGACCCTCCAGCAGAGAAACCATACGAGCGGACCCTGGAACGAGATGATTCGACGAATTAGGTTGCTCTTAAGGATCAATCTGCCTTTGTGTGTGTGTGGTCCATCAGGCAGCACAGGTCCTGTAAGAAGATTAAGGCAGGTGTATTTTTAGTGTTTCTCTTCACAGTGAACAGTCTCGCAGGTTACATTCTTCCAAGGATGTCATCATGTGATGCATGAGCACTTACAGGAGACAACAAGGCATCAAAATTGATTTTTTTTTTTTTTCTATCTGAGTTTGAGTCGGATTAAAAGAAAAAAACTGTACCAAATAACTACTGGCCGAAAACACAACTTGTGATTGTTTTTTTACTAATCCACATTCCGTGCTATGACAAAAGGATTGATTTGTGGATGACATTAAAACAACAAAAGAGCAGTTATTTAATGAAATGAATCAAATAAATAAATACAGATTTGACAAATCCATTTTAGGCGGTGTAAATGCTTGTTTGCTAGTGTCACAGCGCCACCTACAGACTATAATGTGTAAAATGTTCACACGAAAAAAAAATGAAAAGAAATGTATCATTTTTAATTTATTTTTCAAGTAATATTTTAATGGTTATGTTTGTAAAAACAACTGCGGCGATATCAATTCATCTCCTGCACAGGACATTAAAGTCATATCTGTATACTTCATTGTAAAGTTTTGAAATGTGGTCACTTTTTTTATAAAATAAAAATTAAAAAAAATCTTATGGCTTGATGTAATTCCCTTCTTCAAGAATATATTAAAATCACTAGCCGTAAATTAAAAAATTCAAATAGATCAACCATATAGCTGTGGAATAAAACTGTAACAGTAATCAAATAAGCTTAGAGAAATGCTCAAACTTGAGGACAATGGAGAAGTCAGGAGTTGATGGAGCGAGACGGCGACCGTGCATCTCTCTCGTCCTCATCGTCCACTTCTTCTCCACGGGTGAGCGGCTCCGTGTCGGACTCCGCTTCTGCCTGTGTCGTTCTTTTGCTTAACTTGTTCAGAGTCCCGCCCTAGAACAAACACATTTAGTCCCAAACAGCCAAAGAGGGAGGAAGTCATTTCAAAAAGATGAAATAGAAGCGAGACCTGTCTGTGATCGACGATGTTGAGCAGCACCGAGGTGATGATGCAAGCGATGGTGTTGGCCAACATGAAGATCATCATCCTCTGCCAGCGCCACAGCGGGATCTTTGTGTCACTGAGTGTCCAGGAAATCAAAACATGATGCACCAAAACGACGATGAACTGTGCGGGATTCCCTACCTGAACTTGGTGCCCAAAATCTGCCCGACAACCAGATTGGAGATCCCGATCCCAATCATCTGGACGGAGGTGGCGATGCCCATGGCTGTGCCGATGGTCGCTTGAGGCACCACCAGAGGAATAGATGGCCACATGCTTGCCTGAAACACAGCACAGAATGCTATTTAAAGGGAAAATATTAAGAGTTGGCTTGGAGGAAGAGCCAAACTGACGGCAGCAAAGGAGTAGGTGACTCCCAGCCAGATAGTGGAGACCAGAGGAGCCACGAAGGTGAACGCCAGCAGTCCAAACACGGGTAGTGTTAATACGGCACAGGACACGGCAAAGATGCCCCGCAGACCCACGTAATCCTAAAAAAGACACAGGAACAAATTTCTCAACTCTAATTACAGGATTCCGATATAATAAAAACATCTCAACTTACGATAAGAATCCCGACGCAGGCGGAGAGGACGAGGGAGCTGTCGTAAACGGCCCCGGCCACGTAGGACGCCTCCTTCTGAGTGTAGTCGTCGTACTTATCCTGAATGAACTTACTGCACAGATCATCACAATGTCAAGACTTTTCATAAAAAGCCTGCTCTCCTTTTTTTTATGTTGATTTTTCTCAATACCTGGCATCAGCAATGAAAGGGAAGATTCCGTTGTAAAAGAACATGATGGTCAGAACCAGCAGCCAGTACCTGAGGGACAGCTGCTTCACATCTTGAATTCTCTACAGAAGCAACACAGGAATTAGGAATTATATCGATATGATTGATTCATATAACAGAAAGTTTTTTACCACTTTGCGAGACTCCTCTTGGATGACCCCATCAAGACCTAGCTGCTTCATTCCCACTTTGTCCAGCGAGCTCACGATGATGGCAGATGTAAAGCCCAGCACACACAAGAGTGCACCTAAAAAAAGTATAGTAAGATGGCAGCAGGCTTACGGTCTAATCTAATTGTTACTTACCACCCCAGAGGGTCCACTGCATGCCAAACCTTTCTTCAAAGCGCTGCGTGAGGAAGAAGTTGAGGACTGAGCCCAGGCGTGAGAAGGCCAAGGTCAGCCCGAAGGCTAAAGCCAGTTCCTTTCCCTTGAACCAGAAGGCAGTGATGCGGTTCTGAACAACTGGAGGAGAAGAACACTTTAATTATACATCAAGTATTCAAAACGGTTCCATATCATTCCAAAGTGATTGCATTTTTTATTCTTACTGGTCAGAGATCCATTGCCAGACCCGAAGAGGAGTCGTCCTGTGAGCATCAGGGGCAGCAGGTAGGGAGTTCCTTTAAAGTGGGAGCCCAGAGCGAATAGGGAGGAGCCCAAAACGCACAAGAAGGAGAAGACAAACACTCCAACTGTGGAGAAGCAGAAACGAAACTATTAGCAGAAGTCCCTTGCCAAAATCAATATCAAAGTGACTAAGTTGATCAACTGGGGATGTAATCAGGTTGACTACATAGATAACCAATACAAACGTTAATTTGTCAACAAAATTATTGATTTTGGTAAGTTTTATGGTTTGATATGGTAAGAGTGAAATGGTCTTACATCGGTTGCCCAATTTGTCAATCAGGAAGCCAGCCAAGATCACCACAATTGCATTCCTGAAGATCACAGAAACACCATCAACCATCTTTTAAAAAGTACTGTGTGCATCATATCAAATATTGAGAACCCCCTGCTTTTGGGTACTTACGTCCATGCATAGATAGCGTAGAGAAGATTGTACTCCTGGGGGGTCATCCCCAAGCCCTCCACACAGTCCATTGTCCCATTGATTACAGTTGCATTGGGGCATGTCAGGTTCTTGGGGGATGGAGAGGTTGTCATGTGATTAATTTGACAGAACAAGCCCCTTAAAGGATGCAACTTTACGTACCCCTTGAAACTGGTTTTGCAAAACGCTGGGCATATCAAAACAGAAGTAGGAGCCGAAAGTCAGTAAGCAATTGAAGAGCAGCACCACGAAGCGATAGTAACCTGGAAAAAATGTTTTAAATAAATGACAGTTTATCAATTAGAGTTCTGTGCTCATTGTTACTTATTTATTTCATAATGCAAAGATGGTTACACTAAGTTATTTGCTATCATTCATTCAAATAGTTTGTTTTAAATTCCCATTCCTGACCTTTGACACCGCAAGCATGCTGAGTTAGCTATTTAAATGTCCCAGTTAAACGACACAAGAAAAATATTGTCACGCGACTAACTAAGCAGAATTATGCGTTTATGTTAAACGTACCTTTTTCTGCCGGTTGTGCCATGTTGAGAGGATAAAGAAAGACTGAATAAAGAAAAGAAAAAGGGGGAAAGTCCAGTTTACAAGAGCTATTAGTGTTGTTTAGGTGGACATTAGCAAACGACCGAATATTAAATCTCACAACAACGTGGATGCGTCTATTGCACTGTCATGGCCGAAAGTTGTGTTTACAAATCAGTGCTGACGTTGCGCAAGCGCAGATGCTACAACCTTCCTCACGTGATAGTCTCACAATTTTTGAGCCATTTTACCACCCATAGGCAATTAAAACGTCTTCAAAATATTCTTATTGAATATTAAAGCACTAATACTAACATTCTATATCACATGTCAGTGTATTACAACCAAAACTATTGAACGCGTTTTTTTTAAATTTGATCACTGACGAACACCGTAAGGTGCCTTTCTGAAATGACCCTCGGAGGACACCGTCACAAGCAGAATGTAAACAAAGCGTTTTTTAATCAATCGTTGGGATTTGTAGCATTTTTCTGATTAAAATGTCTGCAATATGGGAAATTTCCGATTCAGATACTGAGGTCGATGAAGAATCAAAAGACTATTTACAACGTGATGGAAGTGCTAAAGACTCCGGAGATCGAAACTTTTCCCCGCCAGGGCACGATCGGCCGAGTCCAGCAAAAAAACGCCGTTCCAAGGAGGAAATCGAGGCGGATAGGGAGAAAGCGTTGCAACGGAGGGAGGCTCGAGAGAAGAAGCGAGCTGCGAAGGAGCGAGAGAAGCAAGAGAAGAGAAAGGAGCAGCAGGAAAGAAAAGAAGCTGCACAACATCTTAACAGTCTCAAGCCGGAGAATTATCTCAAACGCTTGACAGTCTGCATCGATTCAGGTCTGTTGCTTTAATAAAGTTGCTATTCATCACATTTAACACCACCTCTTTCCTAAAACCATCAAAAATATTCTATTTTAATTTCTTTTCCGGCTTACCTGTCCTTTGGCTGCAGCCCTCCTGCAACAGGGAGGCTGTGACATCCTCTTAGGCACCCTGTCATCTTTTGAATGGAGGTACAGCATCCAACAGCAGCGCCTTCCAAACAGCATCACATGGATCAGGGATTTACCTCAGGTGAAAGAATCCCTCCATATATGAACATAGCAAAAAGTGATCATCACCGTAAAATGTCTGTGACTGCGTCCAGTTGGCTGAGGATGGCGCTGGAACAGTTGCAGAGGACCAGCTCGTGCAGGTGCTACGTCCATCTGAATTCTTAGACATGGTTACCTCTGTGAAAAAAGTAAGTGGGTGTTCCTGTGCGTCTGGTATTTATGGAGACAAGAAAAAAAATCTCACCTGAATTTACCTGCATGTGTAATTATTACTACAGATGATGGACAATGAGGAAGAACCAGTGGTGGACTCCGTCCTCGGTCCTTTCCTCGATCTGGATGGTGTAAAGGCGATCACTCTCTTGGTAACTGAGTCCCAGATGGATTACAGGTGATTGTCAAAAGATACACTATCATTAGTCATACCTTGTTTTTGAGTCAGGTTGATGCTGTGCTTCTGACCAACAGGAGATTAGGCGAAACAATCCAATCCAAATACGGCGGGAGGAATTTGGACGTAGAGGAGGTTCGTCGTATCGCATCTGCTGCCGTTGCTGAGAAGATGACATACTGAACGCATCCTTTGCATTCTGCTCAGGTTCTCGTGTATCTGCAGCTTCATAAGAACATATCCGTGGTTTTTGTGAATGGATGGCAGGACGTCACTGACCACGTGTGCGCCGTCACCAAGTCCTTGTCCAAACGTCCTTTTAAGTAGGTCGCTCCAGAGGGATGGATTTAAATTGAAATGTCAGAGAACGCATACGAGTTACTCCCACCTCAGGCAGCTGACGGAGCAGTCGGAGCTGCCCTTTTGCGTGGACGGCTCGTGGGCCAGCGGGGTGCGGGTGGAGAAGGACGGCTCCGGGCTCAAGCAGGTGTGGAGCAAGCAGATCCAGCAGCTCAACAGAGTCAGTCAGGCCACGGCTTCCTGTGTGACAGCCGCTTACCCGTCGCCGCAGCTACTGCTGCAGGTACGCCTTGGACCTCAGTGAGGTGTATCAAGTGTGTGTGTGACAATAATTCTCGGTTGATTACATTGCAGGCTTACAAGGCATCAGGCTCAGAGGAGGAACGAAAGAAACTGTTGGCCGATCTGGCAGTGAAGGCTGAAGGCAAAGACAGGCGGGTGGGACCTGAGATTTCCACCAGAGTTTACCGCTGCCTCACCGCTCAAAACCCTGAACTAGTCCTGGACTGACTTGAAAATATTTACAGTACATCTTGTTACAGCATTCAATTAAAAACCTGCAGCAGAACTTTTTTTTTTTGTCTTTTGGTTTTTATTTTTTAGTGTACAAGTAAGAAAGTGATATGTTACAAAATGTTATATTCATAGTATCAAAAAGTAATTAATTTCTTTTCTGATATGGATCGCTCCTATTACATTTCAACTGAGCTTTTCCCTCCCCTTTTTTTTTATTTTTTATTTTTTCAGGGGGTCTAATCTGTTGAATATCACTTACAAAGAGACCAAGTCATTAAAGCAGAAGCCAAGTCCAAGTAATGAATGCAATATTAATCTGGCTAGCACGTTTAGACTAATGGGGCTGCATAGTACATATCATTGCGTAATTTCCGCTTGAAGTTCTCCGCTAGAAATGATGCTCGTCAATCGTCACATTTCAGTTCAGACAAGTTGAGCGTTCAATTCATCTTAAACGGGAACAGTTTAAGAACATTTGCCACAGACTTACTGATGGGAGCGGTAGGCTTCATGTCCAGCGGCATCTTTTACTTTGATAATCTTCTGGATCTGAACTTTCATTGTCGCTGCTGGGCGGCGTCAGTTGGGAGCGACCACACGGTGACTCGGGACAATGTTCCGCTTCCGAACTGGGTGAGTCGCAGGCACTGAGGACGACTGGGCCTGACCCCTCGTCTTGCATAATGGAGAACACCCAACCGAGCCGCCGGCGTAGGAGCGCGAGCAGGCCCGGAGGTAGCTCCAGGGCGCTCAGAACATCCGGGCAGTCGGGGAGGATTTGACGAAGGCGCGTGCAGCAGAGGTACTGCAGGGATGTGGGCGTGTAACAGGCGCGGATCACCTTCATGCTGCTCTTGGCCGCTGTGGAGCACAACATGGGGTAGAGCTTCTTGTTCTGCAGCCTGGTGGCAGCGACACCTGAAGAGCAGATAATCGAGATGTTGGCCCTGGCAAGTGACCCAAAAAGTTGAGGAACACACCTACGCAGCGTCGATTCTTGTAGATGGTCAAGGTACCGTGCCAGGTGTCCAAGTGCAGTCCGATGATGGAGCCTTGACCGAACTGCGAGGAGAAGTCCACTTTCTCACCTTTATGCTGGAGGAGACCTTTATACAAGACATAAAAAACATTTTCAAGACAAAACAGCAAGGGCCACAATGCTTGTAATGTCCCGGAGAAACCACAAGGCGGCGACAAAGCAACATCTTTCCTTTTAGACAAGACTATTGCTACTCCCAGTTTCAACCCCAAACCTGTGTAGGAGAGCCCCCAGCTGTCTTCATCGTGACCCAACAGGCTGCCAAAGTTATACTTGAACTTCTCCAGGTTCACCTCTGCAGTTCCAATTCCAACCATCTGCAGAAGACACAAACAAGTGGAAGAGAGACCTTACGTATTTTATTACGAGTATATCATTATGAGTTTATACCATGTCCGTTCCGTAGACGGGCGAGGTCATCTTGACTTCCCAGAAGTGTTGACCCTCGGTGAGCTCTCTGGTTCCGCGAATGGCGGCCGTGCCGCAGCTGTAGTCCGAGTGGAAGCTCACCTTCCGGTCGTCGCAGCTGAGGAAGGCGCCGGACGACTTCATGCGTTGGTCCCATACCCAGTCAAAGTCTGAAGATAGATATAATTAGGAACAAACATTCATACAATCTCATAATTTTTTTTTTTAAATGAACTTCCACCGTCGACGTCGTCGTCCTCCCCACAGAGGCAGTCGGCGCTGATTCCAAAACCCGGGTTCGGCTCGTCTCCCCAGGCACATTGGCAGAAAGCCTCCCCGAGCACGGGCGCCAGTCTGGATGGGGACACCGCTTCCATCAGCTCAGGGCCCGTCTGGGTCACCAGGTCATCCACCTCAGACTCCACGTCACTGATCTGCATGATACGACAGTGTATTCCAGTTTGGGAAAGTGATCAATCATCAATCAAGTTTGATAGACACTGGACCTGTGTTGTTGTTTGGCTTTCCCATTCTTCCTCTTCAGCAGATATTGGCATCATCGTGACGGAATCCATCCCCTGGGACATTTCGTTCCAGGCCAAATGTCGATCCCAGCCGCCCTTACCCCTTCCCTCAAATCAGATCAAACTCTGAAATCAATAAAAGACACATGACTTTAATACGGTATGGTGTACTACTCAGCATTTTATTTCATTGAGGTTCCTCAGTCAGCTTACGCAGCGTGCGTTCTCGTGTGCCTATTTTCTACCTCTCCCATATGCCGCAATCGGTATGTGCAACGTTTAAATCCAGCCTTCTGCTGATAGTGTGCCGCCATGTTTGCTGGAGCAAGTCTCATCTATACTTGTGCACAAATTAGGTCACATAATTTATGTCGAGCATTTGACGTTCACCTTGCAGCTTCTGGAAGATCATTTTCAATTCCTTTCAAAGAAATATGCTATTTATTTTATTATAAGATATACAACAGGGCATAATGTAAATTATAGCAATAAAATATAGAATAGAAAATAGTTGAGGGAACTTTAAATAATGAAAGACAAATTCACTGTAAGTCATCTTAACCTGTTGCATGAGAAATTGCAGGAATACTGTAGATCGATTTGCCTAGCATGTCTGGGACCACGCCACCAGTTTTCATAGCAGCTGGTCACTGCTTTTCCAAGCAGGTGGACCAGATAATTGCCAACAATTTAGATTAGTTAGTCTGGGGCTGGGTTCACTTTAAGTGGGTTTTGGCCTACATACTGGAAATGCATCATCTGGACTCATGAGCAGCCAGTATTGTGGTGTGAGTGAATAGCTTCAGTTAGTTTGACATTCGTTTAGAATACTAATAAGCATTGTCAATGCAATTGTAATGACATCATCAAATCAAAGCCAGCAAGTGGTTGAACTGTCAAACAGTGACGTGACATCAAATAGCACATGTGCAGAAATGGCATTTTGACAGTCTAAATTATATTAAAAACAAAAGGTTGGTGGTCTTACCTTACTGGAATCTTCTAGTGACTTGCCTCGCAGCAGTGGCTCATTTGACTGTCAGCGTGCCACCACACCGAGCGTGCGACAGGTGCACTCTGCTGTGGCCCACTTCTTTCCCCCAAGATCGCCAGACGTAAACATGACCTGACCACGCCTCCGTCTTCCGCTCATTGGATAAGAGCTACAAGTGGGAGGGGTTTTGCGTCCGTGCGCCTTGCAGTAATCAATATATTTTTTAAATTACATTAATTTAAGAAAATATATTAAACGGTTACTTCTATGACTAAGCATATATCACGAGTATGGTAAGTCAGTTACAGTAACTGTAAATTAGATAAGATTAAAAAATCCGAGCAACTATGAAGGAAGTGAACGCCACGCGCTCTGCGGTTGGCCACTTTAGAGTTGTAAGCGGCATTCGATTGGCTGAGATTAGTCAGGTGACCATTTACGGAAGTGCTTTCGGCATTCAATGTGTACCGATGCTGCGTAGTTTACCAAATAACAGTTATGGAACAGAATGGTGAGTTTCCTTAGTTTACAATTCTTCTACACACCTTTAGGATTATAATAACAGATAAGAATAAAACGTTGTCTCGTCTTTCAAATGGCTAATATAAGCAAAAAATCCAAATATCGTTGGATTCGCTTACTGCTGTATTTTGGAATTGCATTCATATTTTGAAAAAAATAGAAAGTAGTTTTATCTTAAAAATCTACAGTACCTCAGTGCAATAACGAGATGTTTGTTGTCCATTCATTCCCACCACTAAACAAAACATTATTCCTTTCTAGATAGCAGCAGCCTAGCCCAAGTACGCCATGTGATCTTGGTTCTGTCCGGAAAAGGAGGTGTGGGGAAGAGCACTATCACCACCGAGCTAGCTCTGGCACTGAGGCATGCTGGCAAAAAGGCTGGTGATCATTTATAACTCAAAGAAAAGCTCATTTTGATTCCTGCAGTTGTATATTACCTTTACATGCTGGGCCAAAAGGAAGTCCCTGTCATAAATGTCAACATTATCACCCAACCTTTTGGTCCATCATGTACAGCACAATAACTTTTTATTCCACCAGGTTGGCATCCTGGACGTCGACCTGTGCGGCCCGAGCATCCCGCGCATGCTGAACGTGCATCATCAAGATGTGCACCAGTGCGATTCGGGCTGGGTGCCCGTGTATGCCGACGCGGAGAAAAACCTAGCTCTCATGTCCATCGGCTTCCTACTGGACAACCCGGACGAAGCTGTGGTGTGGAGGGGGCCCAAGAAAACAGGTGGCCTAGTTTCTAATCAAATGTGGAGGGAACCTTCATGAGAATATTTTTTGCACCTTTTTGTCTTCTTAGCAATGATTGGTCAGTTTGTGTCAGACGTGGCATGGGGCGAGTTGGATGTCCTGCTGGTGGACACGCCGCCGGGGACATCTGATGAGCATTTGGCCATCTTGGAGAACCTCAAGAAGCACAAAGTAATTGACGGGGCGGTTTTAGTCACCACCCCTCAGGTAAAGAACACGACAGATGACGTGACTTCAACACTTATTTTTCTTAAAAGCCCCTCGCATGGTCTTGCAGGCGGTGTCAACGGGTGATGTCAGGAGAGAGGCGACTTTCTGCAAGAAAACCGGAGTGCGCATCCTCGGGATCGTCGAAAACATGAGCGGCTTTGTTTGCCCGCACTGCTCAGTGAGTGGAATTTTGTCCCGTCTCCTTTTTTTTTTTAAACGAAAAATATTTTGACTAATATTCTTCCCTTCTAGGAATGCAGTAATATATTTTCCAAAGGTGGTGGTGAGGAGTTGGCCAAACTTACCGGATCACCTTTCTTAGGTGAGTTAAAACAAATTTGCCATATTGTCAGCGAGGAAATGTGATAATTAAATTAATAATGGCTTATTAAGATCCAAATCATTGAGTGTTATAAGTGATGGACATCTGTTTCCCATCCAGGTTCGGTGCCCTTGGATCCTCAGCTGAGTGCAAGCCTGGAGCAAGGCAAAGACTTCCTCAAGTCATTCCCAGACAGCGCCACCTTCAGTGCCATTAGTGAAATTACTAAGACTCTCCTCAACAGCCTTCAAACCACCTGAATGAAAAGTTGATCCCAGAGTGTTAAAACAAAAAAATAAAGAATTTATGAACTTGGCTTTGACTGTACTAATTTGCTTGTGGAAATATAAAACAGGATCATAAGGTTTGTGCATTCAGGACTTGCAAAATATATCCATGCAGGATTCAAGCTGCTGGAATGGAAGGGAGAAAAAAAACGAGGTACAGCAACAGATAAGGGGTACGATGATGGGGAGCGTTTGGGCGACCCGACACTGGGCACACGCACGCTCGCGCCTTTAATGCAAACATCAGTACTACAGGGAAAAACATTGAAAACGATTTTTTCGCGGTCATGATTGGAACACAGCTACACATGACAACTCCCAGCCCAACAGCGACACAGCCCGGGCGGTCGGAAATGAGGAAACCGACAACTACATCCTGAAGAATTCCAGCCACTTAGCATATAGAACCTATCGATATCCGTATAGATGTAAATATATATCTTGGGAAGTTAGACTTGATGCATATCAACAGTTTAATGGACAATTTCTTATAAATAAAATCAGCGGAGAGGAGAAAGAAAAAAAAGTCCATTTTACAAAGAGATCCTCGAGATCATCCCGCAGGAGAATTTGGTCAGCTCTTTCTAGAACGCAGCTCCAGGCCCCAAATAAGTGGAGTGGAGAGTGGGGGGTGCTGAGGAACTCTCATCATACAATTGTTTTGTAACGCAAACACACACACAAGACAGACAAATGACTATATAGCTCATTTACAAGTCGACTACCAAATTTGTACACATTGTTGAGATGAGACCCTATCACGGAGCCATTTTGATTCTTTTTGATACCATCTTCTCTTCTTCCGCTTTGTGTTGGAGAAATTTTACAAATAGACCACCCCACCCTCACTACACACACGCACACTCACACACAATTCACACTCCTTCTCCAGCAGCGACACGTGGGCCAGATCTTGTAGCGGAGAGGTGCTGCGTGGCGGCCCGCGTTTATTTCGTGGACAGAATGAGGGCGACGATGAGCCCGTAGAGACCCAAGACCTCGGCGAAAATCAAGATGAGGATCATGCCCACGAAAAGTCGCGGCTGCTGAGCCGTGCCCCTGACGCCCGCGTCGCCCACTATCCCGATGGCGAAGCCGGCCGCCAGCCCGCTCAGGCCCACGCTTAGGCCGGCCCCCAGGTGGAGGAAGCTCCTTGAACACGGAGACAGAAAGTTTTATTTAAGTTGTATTCTTGACATTTGCTCTGACATTATAAATAGTATTTGTATTTTATTCAATTTTTTTAAAAATTCAATTAATCCAGTGCAATGTTTTCTCTTCAAAATTTGTTTCATAAAAACGGGTGACAAAATTGCATGGAGGTAAACTCACTTGTAGAGGGTGACCTGCTCTGTGATGCTGTTGGCAATCAGCACGGCGACGACGAGGCCGTAGATGGCGATGATGCCCGCCATGACCACGGGGATGATGGACTTCATGATGAGCTCCGGCCTCATCACCGACATGGCGGCGATGCCCGTGCCGCTCTTGGCCGTGCCGTAGGCCGCTCCCAGGGCTAGCGTGGAACAGGACAAAACAAAACCAGTTAGGATTTGCAGACGAGACATCGCGTCCGAATGATGAAATGTGAAAAAGTCTCGTCACTTTCAGTTCCTCGCAAAAATCCAGCATGCTGACACGGGGGGGAAGTAGACGATAGTTCCTGTTCCAAGATCATATCACAATTGGATTTCAAGCCTGAACTTGACTTGGCAGCCGCAAAAGACAGCTAGCAAATTGCTCTTTTTTTTCTTCTTCTTCCAATCAGACAGAAAAAGCACAAGGCCCCACGCATGTGCCTGCTTGAGAGCATTACAAATACCCAGCTTAGAAATTAGTAACCAAATAAAGCTGGTTCCTACGTGGCTCAGTCAACACGCTGCATTGCTGATGTGGCCTCTGATCAAAAGACACGGAGAAGTGCACGGGAGCTCTCTGCAGAACACTTAATAGCATCTAAAAGGCCTCAAGAGACATCTTGGGGATGCTCTCACTTAACTCGTTTCGTGTGGCAATGTGTTGAGAGCTGGCGTAGCCAAGGTTAGCCGTGGGATAATTCAACTACTGATACTTAATTCAATACATTGAGTGCACACAATGCTTTCCATCGGAGGAAAGAGATCTTATTGGCGCTAAATGAATCGTAAAATCCAAAAAGCACACATTATGTCGACTGAAGCTTGTGAAGCCAAGCAGAAACAGCAGGTAATGTCGCCACGGCACCAACTTGATTAGTTCCGCTTCTCTCTCTCTCCCTCCAAGAAAGCGCAAACCCCTCACCCCACAGGATGCTAATTCCCCAGCTGTCACTTCTCGACATTGCTCCTAGCGAGCTAACTTCTGATCATTTCGGTGTTGCAGCTCCCTTGCGGTTTAGCCTAAAGACCGCAGAGTCCTGTTTCATGTCCATAAAATAAAATACCTGACACGTTAATCAAACAGACAACGCGACAAGGTATGCCTCACAAGAATTTTTCACAAGACCAGTCAGATGGCTGGTACGAGTCAGAAGGCTCATCATGTGATTGTCATGTGACTTGGTATCATTCTTGTGAGCTACAAGGAAGTTAGCCCTCCGAACCCAGTTCCTTAACGACAGTTCATGATCTACTCAAGTGGCTTTGTAATATTCCTAATTTTTACCCCCCCAGATTGATTCAACTCTGACAGAGCGTTTAAAATATGGCCTGTCCATAAAGTCAAGTCACTGATTCCCAATTAAATAAACCACAACTAGGACTGGATTAGCTATGATACACCAAACTACACGGCGATCTTGCATAATTATTTTGTGGTGCAGATTAGAACAATCGTTCAATCTGTTTTGTCTACAGGGGAAGACAATCTACTTCAATTCCAATGTCATAATAATTCTTCATTCTTCTGACGTTCACGTGGAATTTTGTGGCCAGCCTCTGTGATATTCGTCAAACCATTTAAGGATTGTACTTTGTTGATTCTAATACATTATTTATACGAGTGTGTGAATTTATTTTTCAGTCTGTTTAAATTTAGATTCATTTTGGTGGACGTCATCTGTTAGCTTTAGCACTATTAGCTTGACTGCCTGCTATACTGTGATACAACTATTCAGCTACGACTCGACTAAACCGAAAACAAATGTTTGTTTTTTTTTATTAAATTGAGCAACTGACATTAACGAGCTAGCTTGAAGACCAATTTCACGGTTGTCATTTCGAGAGAAACTTGGTGGAAGCTGTTGGCGTAAAATGACAATAAAAACACACACGTCGCCATTTTGTTGAAAACAACATGGTTATATAAAAAAAAAAATAAGCATAATATTTTGACGAGAATAAAGACAAGCTTGAGTGATAGTTACCGCTAAACACCATCGCCGCAGAGGCACCCATCACTGCGAAGAACGAGGAGTATTCGGGACTTTCGGCCGACATGGTTCCACAAAAAAATACGTTTAAAAAATGACAGCAGAAAAGGAGCGAGGTGACTACGTCGAGTGAAAAGGGGAAACCCAAGCGAAGGGCTTGAGTAGACGGATGAAAAAGGCAAGGCGCGTCTCCCTAAACTAGCAGTAGCTCGTAACGAACCTCAGTCACGACTCTTGTGATAAATACCGGGTGCAGAGGCACAAAATGGCGAAGCGGAATGTATCACCTGACCAGTC